>NC_137793.1:66919240-68258993 GCF_963383645.1 Muscardinus avellanarius | reverse complement strand
TAAATAAAAAATAGAACTATATGAGTACAGATAAACATGATATTAAATATAGAATTTTAAATAAGCTTAATGTGCCCAATAATAATAGTACAAAAATATTTTTTAGGAAAGAACTTAGAACTAAAAAGAATAAATCAAATAATAATTCTAGAACTAAAACTAAGTTATTGGCTTAAATAGTGGTTGGGGCACAACTGAAGAATTAGAGGACTAGCAAATAAAAAATACTTAGAATAACATAAGTAGAAAGATAAAAATGTAGGTAAGAGAGAAGATACTGGGGCAAATCCAATATATGCATAATTATAATTTTAGAAGAGGAAAGGATTTTGTAAAGTAGTATTTAAAGCTAATGGTTGAGAATTTTCCAAAATTATGAAAGAATTTAAATCATAGATTCGACAAGTACAAGGAACACTAGGAATGATGAAAACAAACAAAACCACATCCAAGCTCATCACAGTAAAATTACTGGAAGTGGGGAGGAATAGAAAGACAAAAAACAAAACAAAAACATAAAAGAAGACAGGGAAGAAATACATTGCCCTCACAAGAACAATGAGACTTATAAGTGACTGTACAACAGGAACTCAAAAAGCCAGAAAATAAAATAATACTGTCTTCAAAGCAGTAAACTGGAATTGTGCATTCATGAAAAATATGCTCAAAAGAAAGAAGGTAAATGAGGATTTTAATGTGAAGACCAGTGAACATGAACTACAGAAAATATAAAAAGAATTATGTAGAATGAAGGAAAACATTCCTAGATATAAGCCAGCAGGTCAAGAAAGGGAAAAAAATAACAAAAGAAAGGGAAATTTTATATGTTGATATGAATACTGACTGTATAATACAGTAATAATAAAATCTGTGGAAGTGTAAATAGAGAAATAAAAATACATGAAAAACAAAGTTTATAAATTGGAAGAAAATAAATGAAAGTAAAATGTTCTTAGGATCTCAAATTGTCCAGGAAAAATAAAAGGTACTAATTTATTCTGAACCTTAATAAGTTAAGGATATATGTAACAGCACATCAATCATTTTAAAATGTAAGTGGCAAGATAATTATTTCTCAGAGGAAAAGGATGAAATCTCTCCACACTTATTAATTGAATGAAAGATAATAACTAATAGAAATTCCCTAGATCCATGAAAATGGTATCAAGAGTTTAAAAATACAGAAGATATGCCAAGTAATTCCATCAGAAGCCTCAGAGGCAGTGAAAACGTATTTTGATTTTTGATCTATGGTATGTCTCTAAACTGTGATTTAAATCCCTATACATTTGGAAAGCTCACCTAGTTCCCAAGGCTCCTAATTTAGATTATTTCAGTACATAAAAGACACCAGATGAAGGAGTGGAAATTACTTTGATATTTGGGATTAATGGGCTAAATTGTATCACCAGCGCCACTATACCTATTCATATATTGAAATCTTAACTACTGGTATTTCAGATTGGTAATGCCTTTAAAGAAAGAGACTTTAAAGATGTGATTAAGTTAAAAATGAGGTCTTTTGGGTAGTCTTATCATTTGGTGTGACTAGTGCTTTTATAAAAAGAGGAAGCCAAGCATGATGGTGCACACTTGAAATCCCAGCATTTGGGAGGCAGAGACCAGAGGATCACAGTTCATGGACAGCCTCAGCTACTTAGCGAGGCCCTTCACAACTCAGTCAGACATGTTGTAAAACTAAAAAGACTAAAAAATAAGGCTGGGGGTATAGATCGGAGGTACAATGCCCCTGAGTTCCATCCCTGGTACTGCAAAAAGAATTTGGTACTGGAAAAAAATAAATAAAATATAAAAAGAAGAGATTAGGATACATGTTCACAAAGGGAAGACCATGCAAAAACAGAGAACATGGTGATATCCTATAAGCTGAAGAGAGAGACCTCAAAAGAAAGCAGCCCCTATGACACCTGACCGCATACTTAGAGCCTCCAGAATTATGAGAAAGTAAACAAAATATAAAAGAATTTCCAAACATCATAGTTACAAAGAGACTGAATGAGGATTCAATACCAGAACCCTCTGTACCCAACAGAGGGTCCAACTTATTAAAATTATTTATTATCAATGAAAAATAAAGAATAGGCACATTCACTGCTGGATTCTATATAATAAATATATTTTAATTCTCAAAATTTAAGAATTTTTATCTGATGTTAATACTGTCCTGGTATTACTGGTTGTAACTTTTTTTATGGTGAAGTCTTTGGAATTTTCTATATATAAGATTATGCCATCTACAGTTAGTGACAATTTGACAATTTTTTCTGCTTTAGATGTCTTTTTTTGCAGTACTTAGAACCCAGGCACATTCTACCTCCAAAAGGGGGTATTCAACCTCCAAACTATACCCCCTGCCCTATTTTTATTTTGAAACAGGGTCTCACTAAGTCGCAGAGGGCCTCATTAAGTAGCTGAAGCTATCCGCAAACCGAACTGTGATCCTCAGGTCGTAGCCTCTGGAATGGTGGGATTACAGGCATGTGCCACCACGCCTGGCTTTCTATTCTTTATTTTGAAACAGGGTCTGACTGAGCTGCAAAGGGCCTCACTAATTAGCTGAGACTGTCCACGAACCACAATCCTCCTGTCTCAGCCTCCCAAATGCTGGGATTACAAGCATACATCAACATACCCAGCTTTTATTTTTATTTTATTTATTTATTTTTTTATTATTTATTTATTTATTATTTATTTATTATTTATTATTTATTATTTTATTTTGGTGGTACTGAGGTTCCTGGAAGCCCTTCTCCCTCCAGGCTACACTCCCAGACCAATTTTTTATGCTTTTTTAAATTTGGAAACAGGGTCTCTTAAACCAGCACAGCTGGCTTTGAACCTGTGCTATCCTCCTGTCTCCACCTCCCAAGCACGGGGATTACAAGCATGCGCCACCACACCTGGCCACAACCAGCTTTTTGTCTGGTTACTCTGGATAGGACTTCCCATACTATGTTGAATAAAAGTGAGGAAAATGAGCGTCTTCCCATTCAGTGGGATGTTAGTTGTGGGCTTATTATATGTGGCCTTTAATATGCAGAGCAAAATTAAAATAATTCAAGATGCCACTCCAGGAGAAACGGTGGTGGAACTTGTGGATGCTGGTGTGAGTAAGTAGTGCCTAAGAGCGCTGCGGCCTGTGTTAAGTGTGGATGTGCCAAGTCTCCCCTCAGTCAGTCAGCTTGTGGACATGTCAAAAACACACCATCCCAGAATCCACTTCTTATTTGTTTAATCTGTGACTACTAGAAGTCTCTGAGCTCATTAACAGGATGTTTGCCCCATTCTGTGACTTATTAAGAAGACACTTTTACTTAAAGAAATCTCTCCCCAAAAGGGAAATTCTCATGCAAAAGGAAAAAAAAATCTCACTGGCTTTTCTTTGTTGTACATCTACTACGAAGATTAAACAACACAATTGGGGGACCACAGGAGATGAGGGGGCTTGGCCTGAGGTTTCCTTTGGGGACAAAAATATTTAAGAAAAAAGTCTCAAATTTTAAAAAAAGACTTCTACATTAATGAAAAACTTATATCCACATAAAAACAACCTCCAGGGGCTTTGTTGAAAACTGTTAAAACAAAATATATTTCACATCTTACTCTTTGCAAAAAGGCTTATTATGTTCTCTCCCATTAACTTTCTCCTCAGGGTATTTCTGATGTCTGCAAAACATATTATAGCCATTTCCTGCTGGATGGTTTTGCAATGCTGTCACTGAATTCAATGCAAGAAATGGCTGAAACTTTGAATGAGCAATAAAGAACTTCAGTGGGGGGTCTTATTAAATAATAGATAAGAAGGTAAGTATAAATATCCACCTAATCTCATTATAGGACAGACCCAGAAGGAGGGTACAATGGAGCCAGGATCTTCCTGAAAATTCCTCTTCAGAGGGTACCACTCAACCCACTGGGAGAATCCTAAATCAACCATTTTCTCACCAAATACCATGTGTCCTACACCCTTTCTCAATCAATATTATAATTCCCTTTCAAGCAAAATGTTGGAAATTTCTGCTCCCTAAAGAGCAAGTGTCCAGAATATCAGAGTTCACCGAGAGGTGAGTCCTGAGGGTGTCATGTCCCTACATGTTCCTCTCTCATTTTACCAGGAAACAGTGGGTCTGTCTCCTAGGGAGGGAGGAAGGGAGAGGAGGTGGCTGAGAATGCCAGGGAATCGCTGTAGGTTGTGTCTCCTTTCCCCACCTAGGATAACCATCTTTCCCAGTGTATCTTCATGTTTTAATCAATTCTGTGCTGCTTGACCACTTAACTATGAGACAGCACAATACCCTCCCAACTAGGGATGCCTCTGGGGTTCTTCCATAGATGATAGTTTCAAACTCACCTACTTTTTATGATTAATTAAAAGTATATGATCATCATTTTTAATTTTGGATAAATTGCTATAATACTAGATGTCAACCACTAAGCCAAGCATGGGAAGGAGGGATGGGGAGGGAATGGGGTGGGGATCGGATGGGGGTTGACTGGCGATGTGTGCATGTATGTCTACAAAAGTTTTTTTGTATCCCACTATGATCTATGAATACAGTGCACCAATAAAAAATTTTTTAAAAAGTATATGATCATATTTAGAAACACATAAAGTTGGGGAAAAATAACTCATCATGTTGTGGTATAAGCCTGTAATCCCAGGACTTGGGATGCCAAGTTTCTAGGCCAGCGTCAGCAATTTAGCAAGACTATGTTTCAAAAATAAAAAGGGTTGAGGGTATAGCTTGGAGGTAGAATGTCCCTGAGTTCAATCCCTAATGCCAAAAAATTTAAAAAATTTAAAAAGAAAAAAATAGCATGAATCCCACCACTCTAATATAGAGTGCCTTGTAGAGGGAAAAACAGAAAGGCAGTCAGCCTGGCTTCCTATTGGCTCTTAGGATAGTGTCTAATAGCAAAGTTATAACCTGAAATAGCCTCAGGGCCTGGCTGAGAGATAGCATAGGCTAATATTTCCATGCCAAGAGTGTAGATCTTCATGCAGGATCTTCCTCTCAGAGGAAGGAGGAAGCCATTGAGACTCAGCACAGGCAGCTTCCAGAGGCTTAGTCTCACTAAGTTGAGTGACTAGAAGCTGAGGGATACAGGGCAAGCTGAACCTACATCCAGGAATAAATGGAGGTTACCACCAGACCACAGATGTTCCACAACTTCAGATTAAACTGAGATGTGACTGGCCAGGCCCACAATGCATTCATCACCCAGAACTTTAGCACCAAAAGACAGAGGAATGGCCAGAGAACCAAGCCATCATCACAAAGGGGAGGCAGAAGACAGAAAAGACCTGTATTCATGTGTCCAAAGTCATCTGACAGCCAGAGGGTGCACCTCTACTCTCCCAGACACCATCTCTAAGGACCCAGGCCAGAGGCAAGAATGTGAAAAACTAAAAATTTATCCCAAAGAGACCCAAGTAACCTAAGTAGCAGAGAATAAGCTTTCCCATGGGGGTGGGGAGATGGCAGGGAGCAGCAGGACATGCCCTCCAGGAGAGGTTAGGCAGGTTACAGTTAAAAGGGAAGAAACGTTGTATATCCTTTGCAACACTAAATACAATGTAAGAACACTTTCTACTTCTCTTTAGAACATTTTGAAGATCACCCTCAGACATAAAGCTTTTTCTGTATTTCTGGTTCTTTCTTCCCAGTAGATTCCCTAAAGGGCTATAACTAGGTTTAAAGTTTTTAAATATATCGGTATATATTGCCAGATTTCTTTCCAAAAGAAACACAGTGGTTTTGACCTGACAAGGCAATGAATATGAGAATAACTACTCCTCTTTGTCTATATTCTAAGAACTCTCTTACATTTCCAGGAAAGCCCTAGAACAGGAGATATGATATAGAGTCAGGAAAAATACATGCACAAGTCACAAGATGAGATGCGAGCTCTGATCTATTGCGGGGCCTCTGAGTTAGAATGGGGAGACTACAGCCCCACTGATCCCACACCCAAGATAAGAGAACTTAGCAAATTGCTCATCATTCCTTGAATATAAATGGGGTTAAAAATACCTACTTCATGGGGTCATTTCGAGGACTTAATGGACATTAGAAGGCACTCATTCCCTAGTACCCAGTAAATACACTATAAATGTTAGCTCTTTTATTTTTGTATAATAAATTCCTTCATGCTTCATCCATCTTTATTACCATGGGACTTATAAATACCAGGTCTCTGGCAATGTTTAATAAACATTTGTTGAATAAATGCTGAAATAGTATATGCATATATTTTCATGCTCAAAACACGCTTGCCTACAGGACAGGAAGAACTCCTCAAGGTAAATTATGTGAATCCCCATGATGGAGAGATTCAAGGTAGCAAATGTCAGCTCCGTACTAACAGACAATGTCAGAAAGCAGCCTCCTCCACTCCCAGGAGGCTAATAATCCAAAGAACTGGTGTTGAAGAAGGCAGCCAGGGGACAGTACTTTAACCTTAAAATTCACACCTGAGGAAATTAAATATAAAGCACAAAAACAAATTGGAGACATGGGCACCAGAAAAGGCACACAAATTTTCACAACTAACAAGAACATATAACAGGATTTTTATACAATCAACTGACCCAAATATTAAAATATTGCTCTGTGTATGAAAATCTAAAGCAAAAAATCAGCATGCCATAGACTGAAGATGGAACTAAGATGTCTTTGGAGGGATCAAGTAGGAGCTCTGAGAAGACCCCTCTGACAGAAATCAGAACTTTCTTTTTCTTTCTTTCTTTCTTTCTTTCTTTCTTTCTTTCTTTCTTTCTTCCTTCCTTCCTTTCTTTTCTTCTTTCTTTCTTTCTCTCTTTCTTTCTCTCATTCTTGTTCACCATCATCTTGAAGAAAATAAAAAATGCTCTCCCAGGACAGACAAGAACCTACATTGTGACCAGGTAATATTGAACCCCATCCTTTTCCCTTCTCAAAGCAATCATCTTCAGGCAGGGGCATTCAGGGACAGTACTGTGCCCAATCTTATTCCTAAGGTCTTCTGTGGACCTTGGGTTGTGTGTTTATCTATGCTTGCCATTGGCCACCAGGGAAGTTCATCTACATCTACCTCACAAATGCTTCTCTTTTCTTCCAGGGTCTCGAAGGCCCCAAGAATGGCCAGTTTTATCAGAAGCTGTGTGCCATTTGTCATATAAGCTTCTTCAAAAGGTCCATGTGTTAAAGATTTGGTCACTAGCTCATGACACCACTGGAAAGTGGTGGAATCTTTATTATTGTTGTTTTTGTTTTTCTTTTCTTTTTCATTTTCATTTGTAATTTAGTTAATTTGTTTGGGTACTAGAGGTTAAACCCAGAAGCATTCTGTCTCCAAGATATATCCCTAGTCCTATTTTTAATTTTATATTTTGAAATAGATTCTCACTAAGTTACTGAGGCTGGCCTTGAACCTGTGATCCTCCTGTTTCATTCTCCCAATACTGGGATTGTAGGCATGTTCCACCACACCAGCTAAGTGGTAGAATTTTTAAGAAGTACAGCCAAATAGGACATCTTGGTGCAGTTAAGGAATATAATACAACCACATTGCCTTCCTCTTCTTTTTTTCTCCCAGCCATGATGTGAGAAATTTTGCCTTGCCTCACAGCCATGATGTACCTCCTCACCACAGGCCACAAAACAATAGAACCAGTCAATCATGGGCTCAAACCTCCAAAACTGTGAGCCAAAATAGGCTTTTCCTCTTCATAAGGTGACTGTCTCAGGCATTTGTTACAGTAATCTGAAACTAATTAACACATTGCATGTTACCTTATCTGGCAAAAGGGACTTTGCCAAGAGAAGAAGATAAAGGATTTTTATTTTTTTATTTTTTTATTTTACAGTACTGGGGAGAATGGAACCTAGGGGCATTCGAACTTCATGCAATACTCCCAGCCCTATTTTTTATTTTTTATATTGAAACAGGGTCTCATTGAGTTGCAGAGGGCTTCACTAAGTAACTGAGGCTGGCTGTGAACCCAGATCCTGTTGTGTCAGCCTCCCAAATGCTGGGATTACAAGCATGTGCTACCACACCCGGCTCTAAGCAAATAAAGAAAGGATCTTGAGGTGGGAGATTATTCTGAAACATATAGGTGGGAACTAGAGGTAATCACAAATAATTCTCATAAGAGGGAAGCAGAAGGAGATTTGGCAGTAGAAGAGGAGAAGCAAGATGAGAATAGAAGCAGATTAGAGCAGTTTGTCCAGGAAAGGGATGCTTTGCAGACGGGGAGGTGCAGCCCCACAAGGAGACTTGTAGGTCATCACAGGAACCTTTGCTTATTCACCAGTGAAAACTGTGGACCAAGACAAAGCATCATTTTCCTATGAGATCACTCAAATGAATACAAGAGTTTGTAGTTTTGACGCCAATTTTTTTTTTTTTTACCTGAATGTGACTAGAATACATAGCATTTTGTTAGTGTTGTTGGTGTTTTTTAGGTTTTAATATCCAACTCTCTACCTTCTTTGGAACATTCATTAAGCCTAGATTTTCTCCACATCAGGTGAAGCCAAGCACAGCTGTCCCCCAACTGTTGGACCAAGTATAAGGTTTGCATTCACCCCACAGTCCCCATCCCCTCCTACTGTGTCAGAAACACTGACTGCTTCACTCACCGTGAGGGCACCTGAAGGAGGAACTTGGATTTTGCCTCCCTCTTTAGGCACAACAGACCCTCCATTGTTGAGCTGCGTGGGGTCAAGTTCTTCCTTCAGGGTCTGAGAACATTATGCAGAAACCTCACCAATTCTTTCTGGCCACTCTGCATTGCCTAGGGGAAATAACACAAGCTTCTCATTACATTCTTTCAGCTTGGGGTCTCCTGTGAATAATTGGAAAAGAGAACTGGAGAACATGAGACATGACCATGGGGAATTTCTCTGGTCAAATAATCCCAACATAGAAAAAGAATCCAAGGGGTAAGAAGTGGACAAGAGCACACATTCAGCAGAACGAAAAGACCAGTCTTGCTTCCCAGCTTTAGACACTTCATTGCTCTTTCCACAGATGCCAAAGTGCCATAGGCAATAGTCTCCACCGTTCTGGACCTTACATGGGCCTTCGAGGCAATGAAGTGGCACAGGTTCCAGTCACATCCAGTTCCTGGTGCCTCTGAAGCATTATGTTGGTCTCCAGTTTCTTAGTCTCAGCAACAGTGATTCCTGCCCTGGATCTAAGTTCATTGGGCAATCACAGCCCAGGGAATGACCCTAAAGAAATAAATCAGCATCAAAATTTAATTTCATCAAAACTTCCTTTTTATAATTTTGCTGCTTTGATGTGTTAAAATATGACATCCTGTTTTTCATTTGGACTTACACGATAAATAACAAATTTAATCATGCTTAGTTAACCATTTATATTTCTTTTGTACATTGTACATTACTATTCTTTGTGTGTTTTTCTATTACATATTTTTTCTTCATGAAGTTGTAAAAGACTTTTGTAAATCAAGCACAATGCTTTTCTGTATTTATTGGGAGTTGTCCTCTATATTTTATGCATATACTATGTGTCTATGTAGAATTATTTAATTTGCTATGCCAATTCTACTGCTATTTGTGATTTTCCCATAGATTTTATGCTAAAAGTCCTTTTTGGTTTTGTTCCAAGGGAGGATGCGTGCTAAATTATAATTCATTCTAGGTATTTATGGTTGCATATAGCATGAGGTAAGTATTTGACTTAATTTTTCCAAATGCCAATTTTCCACACATTCACAGTTGTTGAACAAGCATTCTATCTGCTTACCCTTGTACCCTTTCTGTTTCAAAAACTCAAGAAATCTTTATTTTTTACTCTCAGCTGGATATGGTCCTAGTCATAGATTATATAGTTTGAACAAGGAGGTCACAACCATTAATCCCACAGAATTTATAGGCATTATTAAACAACAAATTATAATTATTTGTCAGGTACTATGAAGACATCAGAAAGAAATCTAATTTTTTCCAGCTGATGAGTGAAAGCATCCCACGGACAATATTTTATACACATTTTTTACATTATTAATTCTATACCTGTATATAATTTAGTTTTACTACTTTTTATTAGTTCTTACTCCAATTCTACATCAATTTAATTATTATATGAATAATTAAATATGTAGAATAATATGTAACTAAGTTGCTGCAGTTCTCACTAAGTTGCCAAAGCTGGCCTTGAGAATGTGATCCTCCAAACTTAGCCTACCAAGTACTGGGATTATAGACAGGTAGCACCATGCCCCAACTGTGATAGTTAATATTTACCTCTGCTATGGGATGTCCAAATAACTGGTAAAACACTGTGTGTGTGTGTGTGTGTGTGTGTGTGTGTGTGTGTGTGTGTGTGTTTCCAGAAGAATTAACAGCAGACTGAGTAAAGAATTTGGCCCTCAGCAATGTAGATGGACCATAGCCAACCTTGTGAGGACCTGAAAAGAACAGAAACTTGGAAAGTGGGTACATCTGCTTTCTATTTGAGCCAGCACAGTTCATCTGCTCCTGCTCTAGGGCATCAGCACTCTTGGTTCCCAAGCCTGCAGAGTTGGACCAGAATTTACAGCATCAAATCCCTGGTTCTCAGGACTTTGTCTTGGACTGAATAATAGCATCAAATTTCCAGCTTTCCACCTTGCAGGTAGTAAACTACAAGACTTCACCATAATAGCATAAGCAAATTCTAGATAGATAGATAGATAGATAGATAATAAAGATGATAGATGACATAGATAGATGATAGATAGATGATAAATAGATATTGATTCTGTTTCTTTAGAGAATCCTAATATACCACCAGTAGTCTGATAATTGTCTTCATTTATATCTTTTTTCTTAAGATCTCATGAATTTTTATGGTTGCATTTATATAGAGGCACATATACTTCTTATAAAGATTTTTTCTGCACATTTTGTTTTTGGTTGCTGTTCAAAACAAAAAATATGGTGCTGAAAGGGTTCTGGAGGACTTACCTGGAGGCATGTGACTTTGGCCTTGAACTACTGGAAAAGTTTACAAAAACAAAGGAATGGGAATTCCAGATATAGGCAATATCATAAGGATAAACAAAGCCAAATAGACACAAATATAGGATATAATTTTGATAATAGAGCTTGAGTAATCTTAAATTCATTGAATTTTAGAACTGAAAGACAAAGGGTTGTGTAATGCTTTGGACTTAGAATGTCCCCCTAAACCTCATGGAAAGAAGGCAGCAATGTTGGAAGCAGGGCTTGGTTGCTAAGGAGGGGTTTCTTGGAGTGTGGCTTTGGAGATAAAATTAATTCCTGTTCCCCCTGCTCTCTCCTTCTCTCTTTCTGCCTCCATACTGTAAGAGTGAAGCCTTACATTCTCCCTTTCTCTCCACTTCTCACCACCATGCCCTGAGATCTGTCCCGAGCCTCACATGGACTGAATCAAAACATCTCCAAGGAAATCATGAATAAATATATCTTCCTTCCTCTACATTGTATGGTCAGTTCTTTGGATTATGAGTGAGAATTCTGAAACAGGTTAGGATTTCTTATTTTGCAGATAGAGATTACAATTGCCACAGTCATTAAACTCACTAGTAGCAGGGCCAAGAGAAAATCCTATATGTTTTGATTTAAGACCATGATGTATTATTATTATTATTATTATTATTATTATTATTATTATTATTTGTTGCAGGCCTGGGGATGAAACCCAGGAGCATTTTATCTTTGAGCTATACCCCTAGACCTATATTTTATTCTTTATTTGAAACAAAGTCTCATTAAATTGCAGAAAGTCTCACTAAGTAACAGTGGCTGTCCTCTTTCCTCCTGTCTCAGCCTCCCAAGTACGGGATTACAAGCATGCACCACCATAGCCCAACTAAGACTATGTTATTTTTGTTTCTCTCTCTTTTTTTTGGTTTTTATTTATTTTTTTTAATTTATTTTTTATTGGTGCAATGTATTCATACATCATAGTGGTATAAAGAAAATACTTTTGTAGACATACATGCACATCTCGCCCAGTTAGCCCCTACCATGATCCCCACCCCATTCCCTCCCCATCCCTCCTTCCCACGCTTGGCTTACTGGTTGACATCTAGTATTATAGCAATTTATACAATATTAACATTGATAATCTCACATAACAGTTTCATTTGTCTGGTACCAAACTTTTGATGACTTAAAGATAACATTTCAATATTTCTTTTTGCTTTCTTTCTTACCAGAGAATATTTTTTTCTTTTTTTTTTTTTTAGGTGAAACTATCATACATTTATTTATTTATTTTTCAGAAAAAATCTATCCTGATATGGAATATGGACTCTAGATACCCAAAACAGTCTCAAAGAAGAACAAAGCTAGAAGATGTATTGTTGGTGGGATTGTTTCTCTCTTAATTTTAACTTTTCCAGGCTTTGAGCTTTAAACTCATGCACCCACTTTTGTACCCATTTTCATCTACATAAAAACCCCTACTTACATTTTTATATACAGCCAAGTGACTCATCATCCTCCCAAACTGCTATGCTTAAGTCTGTGCTTTAGACTTTAAAAATCGCTTCATTTATCCAAAAGTCTCCAGCTCCAACTTTCATCTCAATTGTATAATTGCTACAAGATTTGCCATCCTGCCATTACCAATCGGTAAGGCAGACAAAACACATTTAAAAACTTTTATCAGACATTGAAACACAGGAAGTACAAGTCTATGAGAGTTGAGAAAAGGAACACAAATGTAGTAAAATTTTAAAGATTTGCAGAGGTCCTTTCAAGTGTTTGGCTGAGGAATTATCTGACATATATGGTTTAAAGCCCATAAGAACAGGGGGAAATACTGGAAAGGAGTCTGAGCAATTCCCACAATGCACACAGAATTATTTACATTCTTACCAACTTCAGTGAAAGACTTTGAGGCACACAGAACATTGTGTCAAGTCTTTAGAATGATCATGCCTTAATAATAAGGTCAAATTAGCATTGAAGTAAAAGATACTCTAGAGCAATCATAATAAACTTTAAAATGAGCCTCAAATTTGTTATATTATTCCACAAACAATTTATCATCATGACAACAAAGTCCTTGATACTCAGTAGTAGAACAAAATGTAAGACAAAAATCATATAAATTCATAATATCATATTATTAATAATAATTATGCATGTAATCAATAGATATAGCCCCCCCAAAATGACAGATGTGATGGTATTAGCAAAAAATTACCTTAAAAACTATTATAAATAAACAAATGGATATTTTAAAATAATTAAACAAATTATCTAGAGATAGAAAATAAAGTATATGAAATGAAAATTTATCTAAATAGGATTAAAGCAGACTAGGCATCCAGGGGAGAAGAAGTAGCAGTGAACTTGCTGCAGTTACAAAAGAAACTAAATGAAGCACAGAGAGAAACAAAAGATGGAAATAAAAATAAACAAAGCCTATGTGATATCTGGGACAATATCAATAGAACTAATGTACATGTCATTAAAATCTCAGAAAAAAAGAAAGGAAGAAAGAAAGAAAGAGAAAAAGAAGGAAGGAAGGAAGGAAACAAAGAAAGAGAAAGAAAAAGAAAGAAAGAAAGAAAGAAAGAAAGAAAGAAAGAAAGAAAGAAAGAAAGAAAGAGGAACATTCAGAAAAAATGTATTTGAAGAAATGGTGGCTGAAACTTTTCAAATTTGATTAATACTATAAACCCACAAGTAAAAGAAGCTCAACAAATCCTAGGCAGTATAAAATTTAATAATTACAATGACAAACCAAGGGATATTATAATCAAATTCTTGAATGCCAGTGTTAAAGCAAAATCTCACAAGCAGCCAGGGAATAAAAATGGTTACATAAAACATTTATTAATTAAAAACAAAAATTTAAATTAATTAAAAATTGATTTTAATAAATAATTACAGAAAAGCAAAGTTTAACAACTAGGTGCCTAGCAACCAGGATGGCCTTGCTTTGCCATACTTAGACTGATTCCCAGAATTACCCAGGCTGTTACCACATCGGTTCTTCATACATTATCATATCAAACATTAGTTATGAATGAATTCCATGCAATTAAATTTAGGTTGTACTTTTTCCACTTCAATAATAGGATAAGGCTCTTTACACATCCCAATTGCCAAATCTTTTTTAAAAGAATCTTCTGACAATGGCAATTTTAACCACCTCCTATAAAATAGATCTTATAGATGCATGGGCTCTCATGAACCATTTTTATATTTAAATGTTAATAGTGAAATAGTATCCACTTATGCCCTCCTGGAGCTGTTAGAAAGAATAGAAAAATCTCCCATAATTTTTTTTTTTTTTTTGTCTTCAGTACTGGAGATGGAACCCAGGGGCATTCTACCTCCAAGCTACACCCCATCCCTATTTTTAATTCTTTATTTTGAAACAGGGTCTCATTAAGTTTTGGAGTACCTCACTAAGTGGCTGAGGTCCTCCTGTCTCAACCTCTCAAGTACTGGGATTACAAGCATGTGCCACCACACTTGGCTCTCCATAAGATTTTAAGTGTTGAAATAATAACTGATTGCTCAACCCACTTTGTCCATTTGAAAAAGTAAAATAGTAGAATTAAGCAGAGAAATAATAGAAAGGCCTGTCCTCCTTACAATAAACATAATTGTGTGTCAAAACATTCACAGAGCCAGCCTCTCCTTGTAGGGCACACTCTCTTCCCATGCCTCTTATTGTGCTACCAACTTCTGAGACATGCCCAGTTCTCAGATATGCAAACACATTTCTAACAACCTGACTCCATGCCATCTCCTCTCCCAAATCCTTCTTTTCCTTCAATGAAATGATCATTAAACCCAGGTGCCCAAATCTCTCCTCTTTTCTGCATCGCTACTTTCTAGTTAATCCCCAGGTCCTTTCCTGACCTTCCCAATCTATTTTCACACTTCAGCTAGATGGATGCACTTTTCCTGCCCTATACAATAATCTTATTTCTGAAAAGTTCTGTATCCTCCACTGCTAAAACTAAGAATTAAACCTAACTTTTTTTTATCTTTAACTAATGGTTGCTTTTTCATTTTTATACAGAACTTTATAAGACTTACTGAAGAAGACAGCCATCTCTCAGAGTTCTCACCATTACTGCTGGCTTGATCTCAAAAGCAATTACTTCTCTTTCTTTTTAGATGTTTTTGCATTTATTATAATACTTCCTAACAACCTACTTATATTACTAATTATTGATTTTTCCTATTTGGATATTATTCACTGAATTTCTATTGTGGAAAAAAAGATTTAGCTACATTCCCACTATCCTCATAGTCAAATACACACATATAAGCTTTTTGCCTCCCTCATCCTCTGAAATAATTATATCAAAATCTGATAATAAGCCAGGCACATCGGTGCACTTTGGTAATTCCAATACTTGGAAGGCTGAGACAGAAGAAACTCAGCTTCAATACCAGCTTCAGTAACTTAGCAAGGCCCTCAAAAGCTTAGTGAGATCCTTTTTCAAAATAAAAAATTAAATAAAATAAAGGTCTAGAGGTAGAATGTCCATGGGTTCAATCCCAAGTACCAGAAATGATGATGATGATGATGATGATAATGATGATGATGATAAGAAGAAGAAAAGAAGGAGAAGAAGGAGGAGGAGGAAAAAGGAGGAGGAAGAGAAAACGAAGGAGAAGAAGAAGAAGAAGAAGAAGAAGAAGAAGAAGAAGAAGAAGAAGAAGAAGAAGAAGAAGAAGGAGAAGAGGAGGAGGAGGAGGAAGAAAATCTATTATTGAAATCATAAGTAGGTTGGTATGAGTAGGATCATGTAAATATTATTCATACTGAGTCATACAACATTTTGCAACTTAATTTCCTTTCTTTCAAGATATTTTCCCTTAACTTAATACTTGCTTCATTTATAATTGCTAGAGTAGTCTAAAATAGAGCCCTCTAAAATATTCAGGTGCTAAATACCTGAAAAGTATAATTAAAACTTTTTTAAAAAAATTATTGGTGAAGCCGGGCGTGGTGGCGCACGCTTGTAATCCCCGCGCTTGGGAGGCAGAGACAGGAGGATCGCGCAGGTTCGAAGCCAGCCGCGCGCGCTGGCTTAGGAGACCCTATTTCCAAAATAAAAATGTAAAAATAGGTCTGGGAGTGCAGCCCGGAGGTAGAAGGGCTTCCAGGAACCCCAGTACCACCAAAAAAAAAAAATTATTGATGCATTGTAGTCATACATCTTAATGGGGTACAAGATGGTAGAGGCATACATACACACATTACTCATTTAGCCCTTCCCCAACTCTTACTTTATTTCCTCCCCCCTCCCTCTTTCTTCTGTTTGGCTAAGTGATAGACTTTGATATGTTTATGAATGTAATTAAAACTCGTTATGGAAAAAAAAGCTTCCCGGATGTGATAAATTAGGGATGTTAAAATGGACAGCATCTTAATTCATTCCTGCTGCTATATCAAAATACTTTAGACTGGGTAACTTATCAACAGCAAAACTGTATTGCCCACAATTATGGAGACTGTCAGGTTCACTATCTGAAGAGATCCTAGGCTCTACTTCCAAGATGGTCCTTTAAACACTGCTTCCTCCAGAGGGGAAAAGCCCTATCATCACATGAAAGAAAAAGTGAAAATAGATAGCTAATTCTTTTGAATCTTTTATTAGGCCACAAATCCTAGTCCATGAGGATGCCTCCCGGGTGACTTGATCATCTTCTAAAGGTCTGCCCCTTAATACCCTCACATTGCTGATTAAGTTTCAACATAAAAGTTTGGGGAGATGGAACTTCCAGACTATTGCCGGGAAACTACTTTGCATTATCTAGCTGGGCTTGAAATGTAACCACAATATCCTCCTAAGAGGGAGATTTTGCCACATAGAGGAGAAGGCAGGGTGACCCCAGCTGGAAGGATTCCAAGATGGGGAAGGGTTCTTGAGCCAAAGAACTCAAGGAATGCAACTCTACACGCTAAAAAAGGCAAGGAAATGGATTTTCCTCTAAACCTCTGGAGGGAACATAGCCCTGCCAAAAACATTGGGACCAGTAAAACTGATTTCAGATTTCTGGCCTCCAGAAATGTGAAGAGCATAAATTTATGTTGTTTTAAGTCATCAAATTATGTGATTTTTCACAGTACCCATAGGAAACTAAAACAATTACTAAATGTGCTAAGTACTTGTTAACTAGTTTATTTCCAAGATCTTCACCAGCAGGGAACATCTAATCTCAAATCATTCAAATACATCATTTTGCTATGCAGTTATTCTTAGAGACTTTCCCCCTAGAGCCTCCCCCTCATCATGTTCAATGAAGACTTGCTTTTCAGATCTGCTGCAAACCTGATCAACTAAGGCCTCCTCCCTTGTGATCCAAGGAATCTTGTTCCTTCCTTCCTGGCTCAGGTATCCTGCTGGCTAAATCTCATTTCTTTCTCCTACATTTTGAGTCATTCCATCACTTATTCCATTCATTCCCTGAAAAAATATGCGCAGAGAGTAAACCTTCCAAAACCTTGTCTGCCTGAAATGTCATTTTCACACTTGATTTCTACTTTGTATAAGTATATAGAATTATGAGTTGAATGTTAGAATTTTGAAGGTATTCTCCATTTGTCTTCCAGCTTTCATGTTTTCTATTAAGACACTGAAAGCCATTCTAACTGCTAACCTTAGGCACACAGCCTCTCTTCTCCCCAGGGAAGGCTTGGGATGCTCTCTTTGTCCATAGTGTTCTAGAATTCCACACCAATATGCATTGTAATAAGTTTTGTTTTATTAATTAGGCACTCAGAGAGCTTTTTCTATCTGAAAATTTCATACTCCTCAGTTCTAGGAAATTTTTTGAATTATTTCTTTGATAATGTTCTCTGTTCTAAATCTCATATTTTAGCCAAGCATGGTGGTTCATGCTTGTAATCCCCACGCTTGGGAGGCTGAGACAGGAGAATTTTGCAGGTTCAAAGTCAGCCTCAGCTACTTAGTGAGGCTCTCAGCAACTCAGTGATACCCTGTTTCCAAATAAAATATAAAACAGGGCTGGGAGTATAGCCTGGAGGTAGAAAGCCTCCGGGTTCCAACCCCAGTACCACAAAAAAAATTAAATCTTATATTTTTAATAATTGAATCTTCAAGCCTACTCTCTCTCTCCCTCTGCCTCTCTCCCTCTCTCTCTCACTCTCATTCTATCTTTCTCTCTCATCTCTGTCACTCTTTCTCTCTCTCTTTCTCTTCCTCCCTCCCTCTTTCCTTCTCTCTCTTTCCTTCTGGAACTCTGGAACTTAGTTCTGACTTTATCTCCCAAACCTTTGATTGAGTTTTTGAATCTTCTATAATAATTGTCATTTCAAATAGTTATTTTTGATAATCTCAATGTTCCTCTCTTTTGTAGATTTGTTTACCATTGTTTTGTAAATTAACTGGCATCTCTCTCTTTTTTTTCCCTCTAACAATATATTTTTATATTTATTAATTTACCTACAGACTACACACCCAGACCTACTTTATACTTTTTTATTTTTGGAAATAGGGTCTCTTAAGCCAGCGTGACTGGCTTCAAACCTGCGTGATCCTTCTGTCTCCGCCTCCCAAGCATGGGGATTACAACTAACAATATATTTTTATTTTATTTTTTTAATTAATTTATTTTTTAAATTGGTGCATTGTAGTCACATATCAATCACATTGGAGTACAAGACTTGAGAGGATATACAAGCACACATTATCCAATTAGCCCTCCTCCAGCCCCCATCCCATTCCCTCCCCCTCCCTCCATCCCACACTTTTTTGGTGATTTACTTTGATACATTTGTTTATGTACCTCATGCATTTTAAAGAGGCTCCATCCTCCACTATTACATACCCTCTAATTGGTCACATTAGTTGCTTCACTACAGGGCCCTTTCTATAGCTCAACCTCTTCCTGTTGCCCCTTTCCTCCTAGTTATTGCTGATTAAGGGAAGCATCTGATTTATATTTTCTGCGATATTTCTCTGTGCATGCTGCATTGCAAGTACCGATCTCACTCTTGACGGCCCCAGTAGTGACCTGGCTACTCAGTGGACTGATCCAGACCTCGCTGGCTCAAGCAGCGGCCTTGCCTCATGGGAGGCCCCAGTACTGGTCTCACTGGCCCCAGCACCGGCCTAACCCCTAAGCTGGCTTCGGTCCCGGCCTTGGAGGCCGCAGGAGTGGCCTTGCCTCACGGCAGGCTCCGATGCTGGCCACTGGCCCCTGCACCGGTCTAACCCCTTGGCAGGATTCCAATCCCGGCCTCGGAGGCCCCAGCACCGGCCTAGCCTCACGGCAGGCTCCAATGCCGGCCTCATTGGCCCCAGCACCGGCCTAACCCCTCGGTAGGTTCCGCTCCCGGCCTAGGAGGCCCCAGCACTGGCCATGCCTCACGGCAGTCTCTGATGCTGGCCTCGCCTCACGGCAGGCTCCGATGCCAGCCTCGCTGGCCCCAGCACTGGCCTAACCCCTCGGCAGGCTCTTATCCTGGCCTCAGAGGCCCCAGTACCGGGCTTGCCTCACAGCAGGCTCCGATGCCGGCCTCACTGGCCCCAGCTCCGGTCTAACCCTTCGGCAGGCTCCAATCCCGGCCTCGGAGGCCCTAGTACCGTCCTTGCCTCATGGTGGGCTCCAGTGCATGCCTCGCTGGCCCCAGCACCGGCCTAACCCCTCGGCAGGCTCTTATCCTGGCCTCGGAGGCCCCAGAACCGGCCTTGCCTCACGGTAGTACCGATGCCGGCCTCGCTGGCCACAGCACCGGCCTAACCCCTCAGCAGGCTCTGGTCCTGTCCTTGGAGGGCCCAGCACTGGCCTTGCCTCACAGCAGGCTCCGATGCCCGCCTTGCTGGCCCAAGCACCAGCCTAACCCCTTGGCAGGCTCTGATCCAGGCCTTGGAGGCCCCAGTACCGGCCTTGCCTAATGGCAGGCTCCTATGCCGGCCTCGCTGGCCCCAGCACCGGCCTAACCCCTCAGCAGGCTCCGGTCCCATCCTCGGAAGCCCCAGCACTGGCCTTGCCTCACCGCAGGCTCCGATGCCAGCCTTGCTGGCCCCAGCACAGGCCTAACCCCTTGGCAGGCTCTTATCCCGGCCTCGGAGGCCCCAGTACCGGCCTTGCCTCAAGGCAGGCTCCGCTCCCGGCCTCGGAGGCCCCAACACCGGCCTTGCCTCACGGCAGGCTCCGATGCCAGCCTCGCTGGCCCCAGCACCGGCCTAACCCCTCGGCAGGCTCTTATCCTGGCCTCGGAGGCCCCAGTACCGGGCTTGCCTCACAGCAGGCTCCGATGCCGGCCTCACTGGCCCCAGCTCCGGTCTAACCCTTCGGCAGGCTCCAATCCCGGCCTCGGAGGTCCTAGTACCGTCCTTGCCTCATGGTGGGCTCCAGTGCATGCCTCGCTGGCCCCAGCACCGGCCTAACCCCTCGGCAGGCTCTTATCCTGGCCTCGGAGGCCCCAGAACCGGCCTTGCCTCACGGTAGTACCGATGCCGGCCTCGCTGGCCGCAGCACCGGCCTAACCCCTCAGCAGGCTCTGGTCCTGTCCTTGGAGGGCCCAGCACTGGCCTTGCCTCACAGCAGGCTCCGATGCCCGCCTTGCTGGCCCAAGCACCAGCCTAACCCCTTGGCAGGCTCTGATCCAGGCCTTGGAGGCCCCAGTACCGGCCTTGCCTAATGGCAGGCTCCGATGCCGGCCTCGCTGGCCCCAGCACCGGCCTAACCCCTCAGCAGGCTCCGGTCCCATCCTCGGAAGCCCCAGCACTGGCCTTGCCTCACGGCAGGCTCCGATGCCGGCCTTGCTGGCCCCAGCACAGGCCTAAACCCTTGGCAGGCTCTTATCCCGGCCTCGGAGGCCCCAGTACCGGCCTTGCCTCAAGGCAGGCTCCGCTCCCGGCCTCGGAGGCCCCAGCACCGGCCTTGCCTCACGGCAGGCTCCGATGCCAGCCTCGCTGGCCCCAGCACCGGCCTAACCCCTCGGCAGGCTCTTATCCTGGCCTCGGAGGCCCCAGTACCGGCCTTGCCTCACGGCAGGCTCCGATGCCGGCCTCGCTGGCCCCAGGACCGGCCTAACCCCTCAGCAGGCTCCAGTCCCATCCTCGGAGGCCCCAGCACTGGCCTTGCCTCACTGCAGGCTCCGATGCCGGTCTTGCTGATCCCAGCACCGGCCTAACCCCTCGGCAGGCTCTTATCCTGGCCTCGGAGGCTCCAGTACCGGCCTTGCCTCACGGCAGGCTCCGATGCTGGCCTCGCTGGCCCCAGCATCGGTCTAACCCCTCAGCAGGCTCCAATCCTGGCCACGGAGGCCTCAGTAGTGGCCTTGCCTCACAGCAAGCTCCGATGTCGGCCACTGGCCCCAGTGCCCACCTAACCCCTCAGCAGGTTCCGATCACTCTCTCTGTGGTTATTATTTCAAAGGTTCTAGGTGTAATGTATCAGATGTCTGCCTCCCCTGAGTACTGGCCACTGCCATTGCCACTGCCTCCACCATTTCAAACCCTTCCCAGGCTCTTTTTCCACTCTGAATGTTGTCCAGTGTTCCTAAGCATGCGTGATGGTAGCATTTGACATTTGGTGTAATTTCTCCCAAAAAATAAGGTTGGTAGGATCCGGTTTCTGCTTGTCCTGAATACAAGTCTCCACCACCATCGCGGAGACCTCTTTCAACACCGCCTTTCTCCTTGGTCTCCGCTAAACTCTCTCCTTACAGGTGATGTCCGAGATTCTTAACAATGTAGAAAAATAGCAGTCCTCTTTCACAGGGAATTTTTCCATAAGTTCCAGTGCATTTAGATAAGTTTTGTCTGCATCTCCAGTGTCTTGGCATCCATAACGGCTTTCTTACCTCCTCTCCAATATTTTTCTTTTTCTTTTTCTTTTTCTGTTTTTTTTTTTTTTTTTTCAATAAGAGAAGACAGTATATGTGGTTTGAGGAGGTAGTGGGATCAGGCACTCACTCAGTAGCACTGTAACCCGGTTGGTTTCCCCATGGGTCCAGAGTGATCCGCACTACTCCGCCTGGGGCCCAGGGTCCCGCGACCAGGGGCCCAGCTGGCGTGTTCCGCGCGACCCCTGCCCAGAACCCAGGGTACTGAGCCCAGTTTCTCCAGGGGTCTGGCGTGTTACGCACAGTTCGGCCCGGGGCCCAGAGTCTCGAGACCCGATCCCCGGCTGGCGTGTCCCACCTGACCCCCACCAGGGTCCCAGGGTACTGGGCCCGGTTTCTCCAGGGGTCTGGCATGCTACGCGTGTTCCGGCCTGGGCCCGAAGTCCCGCGACCCGGGCCCCAGCTGGCGTGCCCCGTGCGCGACCCCCGCCCAGAACCCAGTGTCTTACTGGGCCCGGTTTCTCCAGGGGTCTGGCGTGCTACACGCAGTTGGGCCCGGGGCCCAGAGTCCTGTGACCAGGGCCCCGGCTGGCGTGCCCCGCGCGCGACCCCCGCCCAGAAACCAGCATCTTACTGGGCCCGTTTTCTCCCAACAATATATTTTTTAAAAGAAAGTATTTTACCTTTCTACCATTTCTCTTTATTCTGAAGGTTTGGGGATTCCATTACTTGTTTTTTGTCTGTTCTGTACTCTTTGATATTAGAGACTATCCCCTAAAATATCTGCTGCTGGTTGGTTATGTCTCTTCATTTTTAAAAAGGAGGTATTAAAAAAACTAAAAGTAACTACATATATAGGCATGGGGCTTATTTTCTATTAGGCCTTGCCATGGTGTGATAGAACAGGAACAGTTATTTCCTTGTAGATCATTAAACATTATTTGTCGTGCTTTTCTCTTATGTACATATTTCCCAAAAAGAATGATGTGAATTTCCTGATAGGAAGTTGAGGAGCTGGAGGGTGAGGATAAACCCAACTATGGCAATTTGGGAAGGCAAACAGAAGATGGAATTGAGGGTATGGATCTCACTGTTGAGAACATTAATCTTCATTTAAGTCCTCTGTTTTCACTGAAGCCCCAGCCTGCACTGTGCCAATTTTCCTAAGCCAAGTCTCACTGGTTTAACCTCTTCAGATAGTTAATACCTGATCTAATGTGAAAGTGTCCCTGTGACATTTCTTCAAAACTCTTATTATGACTTTTATTTATAACTTGGCAGTGGCTCCTGTTGCTACCTAGGTATATTCAACTTACTGTAGTCCTAGTACTTAAGAGGCCGACACAAGAGGATTCCAGGTCTGAGGCCAGTCTCAGCAACTTAGTGAAATCCTCAGCAACAAAACTCTCTTTCAAAATAAAAAGGACTAGAAGTATAGCTCAGAGATATAATGGAATGTCCCTGGGTTCAGTTCTTAGTGCCAAGAAAGTTATCTTACTAAGCATAACCTTCTGATCTGATGTCCAGTCATTCTCCACCATTATATATCGGTGCACCTTCTCCCTCCCTGTTTTGCCACTATTATTTCCTTGACTGGGCTTATTTCAATTGCCAGCCTGGGCCTTCCTCTCTTAGACCTCAAACCTTTGCAAAGGCAACATCCTCTGCCAATGGCCAATATTTCGACTTTTACATGAAAAATCCTCGCCTATCCATTAGATATCAGTCTCTATGCCAATTCCATGAGAATATTTTCTAGTTATTAGTGCATTTGCAATTATACATCATAGTGAGGTTTGGTGTAATAAAAATACAAGCACAAAGCTCTTGGAATTTCCCCCTCCACAGGAAAAATTGTTCTTGAGTTAGATACCATATTGTATGGTCTGAGTGTTCATCCCCCAAAATTCATGTATGGGAAACTTAGCCTCCAAAGTCAAATGCTAATGATGGAGGTGGGACTTTGGGGAGGTGACTGGATCTTGAGGGCTGTGTCCTTATGAACAGGTTAATCTACTATTAGGTGAATGGATTACTGAGGGACCAGTTTCATTATGAAAGTGAGAGCTCTCTGACACACTTACTCTGCCTGCTTGTTCTTGCTCACTGTGTGTCCTGCACCACCTTGGGACTCTACAGAGTACTCAACAGCAAGAAGGCTCTGACCACAGGTGGGCCCTTGACCTTGGACCTCAATGCCTCTAGAACTATAGAACTATGAGCTAAATAAATCGTTATTCTTCATAAATTATTCAGGCTGTGGTTATAGCAATAGAAAATGGACTGAGACACCACACTGTTTTTCTAGCATCCTGTTCTTCTGTTTCTTGGACTTTTCCACACTGCATTATAATTGCTTATACATTTGATCCTCCACCAGAGCAAAAGCTGTCTGAGTGTAGGGACCTTATCTATCTGATACATTATTTTCTTTAGTACTGATCACAGTACCTGGTTCATAGAAGTGTTTTTAACACACATTAGTTAAAGTAATGAAGGAAGGGAAGGAGGTGAAATGGAAGGGAGAGAAGAAAAATGACAATTGGGGCCCTCTCTTCAACCTTCCCAAGCCCTTACTTAGTGTTAAGATAAACCCAAGTTGCATATGGTTACTTTCCCCTTACATGTTAAACTAATATAACTATAAAAATATTAAGCTGATGCAATGTATAAGGATGTGGATAACCATACTTATTTTATTCAAAACTATTAGACATAGGCTTAGCTCCCTATCTGGGCAACATCAGAAGTACTGGGAAAGATAATATATTAGGACAGTCCAAACCCAGTTCCCCTACTATTTGGTGTGGGGGGCAGGAAGGAAGAACATATCATTTACCGATAATGAGTGAACGGCATTAAAAATTAAAAATGACTATATGTGTTTGTGCT
Source organism: Muscardinus avellanarius (assembly GCF_963383645.1). Lineage (NCBI taxonomy): Eukaryota > Metazoa > Chordata > Mammalia > Rodentia > Gliridae > Muscardinus > Muscardinus avellanarius. The sequence goes on along the minus strand of NC_137793.1, from coordinate 68,234,297 downwards.
GCCATAACTGAATACCTGAGATTGGATGATTTGAAAAGAAAAAGGATTTAAGCCAGGTATGGTGACATAAACCTGTCATTTCAGTACTTGAGAGGTTGAGACTAGAGGATCACAAGTTTAAGGTCAGCCTCAGAAACTTAGTAATACCATTTCAAAATTAAAAATTAAAAGAAATGGAAGTGTGTAGCTCAAGAGATAGAACACCCTGGACTCAATACCCATTGCCACCAAAAACAGAACAGAGACTTACTTCTCAGAGTTCTAGAGATTAAGAAGGCCAAGACCAAGGAAGGAACCAAATCTGGTAGATTTCTCCATCATCCAACAGCAGGAGGTGTAAGCCAGGCAGAGGGCAAAAAGGAGAGCAGGAGGAGGTCAGACTCCTTCATATAATCAGCCCCCACCCCCGTAACAAGCCCACTCTTATGATGAAATATCAATCATGAGGTCAACAGCCTTCTTGACCCATGGGCCCCACCTCTCACCGCTATGACATTTGGGAATTAAGCTCCCAACACACGAACTCTGGGAAACACATTCAAACCTCAGCAATGACTTATAATTGGATCTTATGATATGCCAATTTGGAGGACAGAGAATTTCCTGTCTTGTCCTTTAAATTCACATTTGGGTAATCCTGTTGAACCTATTTGACAATAAGCCATTGAGGGTACAAACTATTCTTTCACATTTCTCTGTAACTTCCACAGTGCCTGGTACACAGCACAGCAGTCTACACTTGGTAACACTGGCCCACTGCCTCCACCCCTACCACATCTCCCCTCTGACTGTTCTTAATAATTCCTTGCTCCAAAGACCCTTGTACCACTAAAGTGTACCCTTTCTCACCAGGCATGCATAGTTGGTCCTATATAGGTGACACCATTACTTCCCAGATGGTGTTTCCAGCTTTATTAGACAGATGCAGAGCCTTTTTGGAGATACATTGAAACCCTGAGTCTGGCCTTGTTTGAACACAGGAAACTATACTAAGAGCCCAGCTGCAAACCAGATGACCTAATAAGGACTTTTTCATCTCTAGTATCTGATTATAGCCAAGTCATTTCTACTCCCATTTCAGAATAGATTTGTTACATCCTAAAGTCTAAAAAGAAAAATGGCATTTAGCTGTTTATGAGGCCAGAAGTATGGAATTTAGAGAAGTCCAGGTTTAATAGCACACTTGACATACCACATTCAGAATCTCCATAGAAACAAACTTAGTCACAATATCTGAACATGTAACTTTAACAACTTAAAGGCACATGAAGAAAAACCCCTATATGGACACTTGCATGGTAGTGTTGAAATGCCTGCATTGTTCTTAGAGTCTGGCGAGAACCCTACCTTTGGGTAGTAGCTTTTAACCAAGTAGGCCAAAGAGTTTGCAAGTGTTATCCCAGAAGGAAATTTCTTATGTCCTTTTAAACTGCAAAAGTTCCTGTTCACATGCCTTGTTTAGTTGTGCTCAAAGCAAAGGCAGAGCTGGAAGGGTGGGAGGGGAGAAAGTGATCATAGATCTGGCATTCTAGTGGAGGTAGGATGACACTATCATTGTTGTGTTCTCATGTTACTCCAAGGCTACTTTGACCTCATGTCTGTTTCCTCTTAGGAGACAAGCTGAACTTTAGAGTCCCGTTGCTTAGTCATTTCTAAGTTCATCTCTGCATTGATGTTTCCCAATCAGTCATGCTACTTGCCAGTTATGCAGAAAAGAGAATATAGTAGGATCTCCTTAAAGAGGTATTCTTGAAAGGTCAGCCTGTAGCTGGCATCTGGGAACTTGGATTTCAGGATTGCGCTCAACTGAAAAAAGTTAACTATATACATCAGCCTTGATTTCCTTACCTGTAAAATGCAATCTATCATATAGTGTTGCTGAATGAGTTCATATATATTCAAACTTGTAGCCACTTAAAGTCACAACTTTATCTTTACAGAAAAAGAAATCTTTAGTTCTAAAGATGCCAAAGTATTACCCTGGCTGATCTCTTCATTTCTCATCATCAGAGGAAAATACACTTGGCACTGAGCTTTCAAGAAGTGAAAAGCATGAACTAATCCAAGTTAAAGTGCAAGGCAGGAATTATCCATGTCCACAACACGAATCATTCCTTTAATGAGAAGTGAAATGGCAGCATATTTAAGATGTACATGTTCTTAAAAGTCCAAAATGCTCTGTAATTTTTTTCCTGGATCTCTTCTTAGTTTTCTTCTTTTAACAAATACTATTTTAATCAACATTTTTCTAATTTAAATATTTAAACTCAAGTGATTTCTTCTGTAGCATTCTTTTTTAATATACTTTTATTGTGCATCATTGTAGTCTCATATTATAATGTAAATCATGTTGATAGTGACATAAATGTACATAGCACTTGGTGGGCTTTCCCCTGGCTTCCTCTCTATCCCCCCTTCCCCATACAAGGTACTGAGATTGACACTGGTATTCTCACAAATATACATAAATCTGGCAGTAGTAATTCCTTCATTGTTCCTCACTCTTCCCCCTCCTCTTCCCTAAATCACCTCCCTGGCTCCTGGAGTCCTTCTGATAGTCTAATTACTCCCAGCTTCCACATATTAGAGAAAACCTCTTCTTAGTTTTCTTCTGTCCACACCATCCCACCTCAATTAGTCATTTAGCTACTGTGACATGACATACAATAATATATCCAGTGGAGAAATTAAGAATCCATCAAACTCTGAGTATCTGAGTATTTGGTGTTATGTAAACCCAAACAATGCTGTGTCTAAACCATATGCCAAAGGCAGCTCAAATTCCCAAGAGGTTATGAGAAACAGTAAATGCATTTATCAAGTTTTTGAAACGTTTTCTTCTATATGAAGTGTAAGATATTTTCACTATCATTACATTAGTCATAGAATTTATTTAAATGCATACTTGGGTTCAGTGTACTATTTTAGCTAGAATAATTACCTTAGACTTAGAACATAAATCTCTGAAACTAAACATAGCGGATAATATGGATTTCCCCTATTGGACTTGCCAAAAGCCAGTTTTTCTTTTGCTTTTCTTTTGTCTTTTTTTTTTCATTTCTTAAAATCTCTACTTGGTTTCACTTTAAACTTTTATACTTTGTTGACATAGTATCAACCTTACTTCAAAATTCATTTTATGGGTTGGAGTATCCAGAAATTATTTGCAAATGAGAATCACAATTTTAAGAATTATAATATCCCAGCAATCCACTGACAAATCTTCTCTGAAGATATTTTTGTTTATACATTTAGAAGATAAACTAGAGTGTATTTCTGATGTGCTTTTGATCATTTCTTTGTTTTTATTACTATAACTAGAAATTTTATATTATCTATAATTTAAACAGAAACAAACAAACTTCCTTTTCAATTGTCTGGAAAAGCATATATAGCAGGTGGGATTCTATGCTAGAAGGATATTACCAAGGCAATTTTCTTAGCATCCAGATAACAGGAACGATTTCCAAGCCATTCAGTATCAGAATGAATATAAAAATGGACTAGATGTTTTCCTTATTAAAATGTTAGTCTAGAATATGACATTTTAAGTATAATGAAGCAGATTTGAGATCAGAAAGTTAGTTTAATTAAAATCCATATTGTTATTATTATATTATTGTTGTTATTGTTGTTGTTGTTGTTGTTGTTGTTGTTGTTGTTGTTGTTACTTGGAATTTACAACCGATCAGAAATCAGAACCAAAAAAAAAAAAAATGAAGGGAAACTAAGTACTATAGTTTGGGTTTGAAATGTTCCTTAAAGGGTCATGTGTTAAATGCTTGGTCAACAGTGTGATACTGTTGGGACATGATGGAGACTGAGACAATAAGACTTCTCATGGGAAGTCTTCATGTCATTGGAGGTATGCCCTTGAAGGAGATAGTGGGTCTCTAGCCCCTTCTTTTTCTATGTTTCATGTCCTGGCCCTAAAATAAGCAGATTTCTCTACCATGTGTTCTCTGCCATAATGTGCTGCCTTACCACAAGCCCCAAAGCAATAGAGCCAACTGATAATGAATTGATGCCTCCAAAATTCTTTGTTAAAATACCTTTTCTCTTTTTATGTTGACTTATCTCAGGTATTTGTTATAGTGATAGAAAACTGACTAATACACAAAAGAAATCAGAAAGAGCTAAAGTCCCAATCAGCAAGAAGTTGAAAGCAGGGAATACTACTCACACTCTAAGAAATGTGAAAAGAACTCAGCTTCACAGGAATGGGGACTGGAAGCCTCCTTTGTCCAATGTCTCTGATAATTTTGAGTAATATGCAATAGATTGCCAACTGAAGACTTTATGCAAACTGATCATGTACTGAAATCTCCAATATTGTGAGCCAATAACCTTTTTTCTCTATATAAATCTATTATTTCAGGGATTTTTATAGTGATTGAAAACTAACACATTACTTTTTGCATCATTAGTGCCTATGCAGAACTTTTCAGAGTTTAATAAATATGTGTCACATACAAAAAGTAGATTTGATGGAGGAAATAGTTCAAAAAGTCCTATGCATAAATGTTATCAGCATCAATTTCAATATTATAAATGGGTAGGGGAAGGGAGTGGAGTGGGATCCAGAGATAAACAGATCAGGTGATGTGTGCATGTAGGTATTTATCATACTGACCCTCAATATGATATATAATTGTAGTGTACCGATAAAAATGTACTTTTAAGAAAATAAAGTACTTGCTATGCATTTTTTAAATAAAGGGGGCATGAATGGTGGTGTGTGACCATTTTCCAGGTTTTTATATGATATCTGCCTCTCTCATATTCAGGATTGTGTAGCAAAGGTTTGGGATGAGAAAAACACCCTCATGCTGAAAGATTTTTTTTTCTCTCAGCTAGAACTAAGAAAATGCCTAAGACCTGCCCTATAGCTTCATTTGTTCTTCCCATTTATCCTAAAATCTGGTTCAGTATAAAATAGAGCATTACCTTTAACCTGAAGCATATGGAATAAGAGCAAAGGCCAGAATTAATATACAATATAGATGGGAGGTAACAAGTTTAAAAAAAAGTAGAACAACAATCATTATCCCTTGAATTTCAATGGTATGAAAGAAAGTCTGAGAACAAGAGAGGTCAACAAAACTTAGATTTTCTGAAACCGTCTAATCTGTGTGCTGTTCCACCACATACCTAAATTGTGATGCAAACTGATAACACTTGGCACTCACAGAGGGTTTTCATTTTTGCAGTCTCTATGCAAAATCTAAGCAATTAATCCTGACAGCTTGACTTGGGGGGATGCTGGCTAACAGCCAGCTTAAGTATGTGTGTTCACATGCCTATCGCTTAAGCTTTGCATATATCCATTTCTTTCCTCTACAATTTTCCATCATCCTCAACTTAAGTTTGTCTGGCAGATTTTAGGCAAAGTCCTCATCTTAAGCTTGTCCTTCTATGTTTCCTCCATGATTATATCTTCTTTCAGAGTTAACACATTCTGATTGTATCCCAGGACTCTAATAAGAAAATAAAGAATATAATGGCCTCCATGTTCCCCTTGTGTGAGAATAAACATCCTTTTTTTGGTAGATTAATGATACAAGTACCTGTCTTTCAAGATATTTCCTACATTATAAAAAGAAAAGTGAAACAAAATCAAATAATAAAAAAAGTTTTAATAAATACAATTTCACTATTCTAAAAGAGAAGATTAAAGAAAATCCCCAAAAGAAAAGCTGAAATACTATTTCTCTTCCTCTAGTACACTATTCATTCTTCATGAAAAATCTAGACTCCAGTGAGATTACTTCATTTGTAGAAGATGAGACCATCTCTTCAGGTTCACATGTATAGAAAATAAATCTTGCACCAAAGCCTATTGATGTGGGAACAGAATAAATATATGTAGACATTAAGGAAGGAAACATTTCAAATAATTCTATGCCTATATATGCAAGTATGATTACCAATCTGACTAATATGTACAAAGAGCAACGTGCAGCAGGATGGGATGCAGAAGGAAACATTCCAAGTGCTGTGTGTCACTTTGAGCCTCACTATGATGTATAATTACAATGCACCAATGAAAGTAGTTTTAAAAAGCTATTGGTGTTCTCTACTTCTAGTATATGCTGTCTCTTGTAGAAATTGAGCATGGATTATGTGCCCTGCATTAACTTCCAAACTTGAGTATATGAATTCTCTCAGAAAATGGGACATGAAGGGGCCAGGTGTGGTGGCACATGCTTGTAATCCCAGTACTTGAGAGGCTGAGATAGGAGGATCACAGGTTCGTGTCCAGCCTCAGCTACTTAGTGAAACCCTCCACAACTTAGTAAGATCCTGTTTCAAAATAAAGAATAAAAAATAGAGCTGGAGGTATAGCTTGAAGATAGAATTCCCCTGGGTGGCTCAATCCCCAGTTCCTCAAACCAAATTAGTTGGATATATATATATATATATATATATATATATATATATATATATATATATATATTGTTAAATAAAATTAACCCCCAAATATATCTTATAAAATATCTAAGAAATTATTTTCAATACATATTAACATGTAAAGATGTGAAAGGATCATCTTTTGAAAAATGATAGAAGCTCTATGAAACTATGATAATAATAATCAAATGGTCATAGTCATTTCTGCAGATCCTATGAGTGATTTGGAGTTGAACAAATGTAAGGCTAATAAAACCACAGAGCTAAGATTTTTAATTTAAGATGATAATCTAAGGAACAAAGCAAGAAGGGGAAAAATTAAATAGGCCATTTTAATTAAACACTCTAGAAAACTTGATTTTACAAGCTCATCCATTCTATAAATATGCTTTCTTGTTAATAATTTGACCTTAACAGTACCCAGCTATGGGATTTAGGGAGAACAGTTTAACAATCCACTTACATTGGCTGTAAATTCCTCCAGTAAGACAAAGTTAAATGGTCACCGACCACTCAATATGTAAGTTAATGACTCTCTGAAGCCCCATCTAATCTTTAAAACATCACTATCTTGACATTCTCTCATTTTAATGTGACCTTGGGACTCTCTGAAAAAGCTCAGTGGCTCTTCTCCAGGAACAGGGCCTCCTCAAGGCATCACATTTCTGAAAGTTGGCATGCTCCATCTGTGTTCATCCTTAATATTTCTTGATTTGAATGATGAGTTCCCATTCTGGTCTTCCCAGGCCTTCAATTGTCATGAAGGGTAGGATATCAGGGTAAGATGAGGGGAAACTGAGTAAGACCTCTGGAAAGCAAGGACTCCCCTATAATCTCCAAAGGACTAGGCAGTACAGAGATGTCTTTAATGTGTTCCATGTCCCTGTGAGATTCACATAATGAAACAGAGCCAGCTGCTGAGGATAAAATGAGGAAGGAGTCTACTCCTTTAGGTGGGAACTGTTAAGAGTTAGGTGATATGGTAAGATTTAGCCAAGAGTGCTGAGGTTCAAGGCAGAGCACAGTCCTCATAAAACATGGAAAGCTGAATAAGAAATGAGTACATTCCAATAAAAAAGTTAAAAAATTATCAGGCCAGGCATGGTGGCGCACGCTTGTAATCCCCGCGCTTGGGAGGCAGAGACAGGAGGATTGCGCAGGTTCAAAGTCAGCCGCACTGGCTTAGGAGACCCTGTTTCCAAATAAAAATATTTAAAAAAATAGGTCTGGGAGTGTAGCCCGGAGGTAGAAGGGTTTCCAGAAACCCCAGTACCAGGAAAAAAAAATATCCCAGAACTGGGCACACTGGTGCATATCTGTAATCTTAGTATGTAGGAGTCTGAGACAGGAGGATTGCAGTTTGACGCCAGCCTCAATAATTTAATGATACTCTTATCAACTTGGTGATATCATGTTTAAAAATAAAAAGTAGAAAAAGCTGGGGGTGTATCTCAGAGGTTCCTGGGTTCAATCCCCAGTATAAAAAAAAGTAGATATAGATAGATTTATAGATATAGATATCCTAGAAACCAATTAAAATAATAATCTGAAACAAGTGAACCAAAACGCCAACCCTCCCAGAATTCCTAAATGCTGTATTTACATTTTAATCATTTTTTCTATAAAGATATTAGCTGACCACTGCTTTTATATACTATATCTGTGCATTTTTCTTTAACTTTAGAGTATCCTTTGAGCACCAGTGATGAGTTCAGGTTTGGAAAACATCCATTTTTGTGACCTTCTTTAGTCTTTAGCCTTTTCTGCACTGGCTAAAAATTTCAGAAATCAGAATGAGGTGCCTCCCTACAGTTTGATTTCCAAACCAGTATAACATGCTCCAAACTAACATCCCCCCAAATTCTCTCCCCAGAAGACTAGTTGTATGAGATGGTCTGCAATCAGTAGCTTTAAGCTAATATGTTCGAGAAACATGGCATGTTATGTAAAAATCTCATGGATTTATGTTTCATAAATATATGTTTAGGTTTGAGAAGCACTTGCCTATTTAAATCAAAATTTTCCAAAATTATTAGTCTAACAAATCTCTTTTTATTTTTCCCAAACTGCCTATTAACTTACAACTGAATTAGTGTTTCATGAAAAACATTTTGAAAAATGTTCTCTACATCTTTGTAATCTCAGTCCTACATATTCTCCCAACTACCACCAAAGCCAAACAACATTAACAATAACAATAACAACAACAACAAATCAATTTACAGTTTAAAATAATTTACACCACTGACCCAATATTACATTTATATTTCTGGGGCTACTGTAGTTCTGACATGGTTCTGGTCCTGGAGCTGGCCCTGAAGGCCCTGCCTTCTTTGGATCTCCTCCCTGGCACTGGTCCAGTGCCACAGGCCAGGTCTCGCAGGGCTTTTTCCTTCAGAGACTTGTAATTGCTGTGACCTGAATAGACCCAGCTATCTGAATTCCTTAATCCTTCTCTCCATGCTTTAATCTTTCTCCCAGGCATTCTGCTCCAGGTTCCACATGTTCCCTGCCATTAAAAAAATGTGCCTTGTGAACTACAATTAATTTGATGGTGGAAGGAGTCAGGGTGGCCAAGAGGCCAGAAATCAATCACTTGCGGCTCTGCAGTCAATTCCAATGACCTCTTCTAATAAAAGGGAAATAATTTGCAGAACTCAATGCTGCCCCACCTGGAACCTCCAGCACTTCAGCAGGTGGAATGCTGGGCCCTTGTTATGGCCTGCACAGTCTAGTGGCCATCGTGAAATCTAAGTGACCTGCAGAGCTTCAGCCACTCAACAACTCATCCCAGTAACCATAACCGTAGAGGAAGTGGTAGAGGGGACAGATAACTCAGCAAAACAGCAAACTCCATGGTCAGTCTTCATCAAAAGTTTCTGGGGATTTCTAGACATAAAGAGGGCTTGTTCTATGGAACAGAGCAAGCTTTATCTCTGCAATAAGTACCCACCCCACACCCCGTACTCTGGGAGATGTCAAACTGGAGAACATGAACACAAGTCTCCAAATTTTAGATCCTGGAAATAGATATGGCTTAAAGGGCATAAGGAACACACACACACACACACACACACACACACACACCCCTAATAGGAACCCATCTTATTTTGCTGCTGGTTCATTTCTAATCACTTTTTAGAGTCCAAGTTCTTTCTCAACCCCATTAAGAATTTGTAACTTGGCTGCCTTCAGTACTGCTGAGTCATGTTTTATGGTGGCTTAGAAAATGCTGTGGCTTTCCATACCCTTGAAAAGGACATCCTGGGCCTAAAGTTTCAAACACAAGTTGGAAGCAAGTTAGATCTAAGGTGCAGTCAGTTCTCCGTGCTTAGCCGCTTTTAGGGAGTCCTCCTTTGTCTTGATTTTGTGATGTTACAGCAGAATACCTGAGGTGGCATACGTTTCTTTCTTAGAATCAGGATGCCAGGAAGTCCAATATCAAGAGACCTGTTTTATTATTCTATGGCAAAGGGCAAATGAACATGAGGGAGACAAAGAGCTTGCTTCTACAACAAAGCCATTCTTATGAGAACTAACCTATTCCCAAGATAACTAGCACACTCCATCATAACTAAGCCATTCCCATGATCACATATGTGACCTAATCTCCTCCTAAAGTTCCCATCTCCCACTACCATCACAATGGCAATTAAAGTTCAACAAAAGTTTTGGAGAGGACATTCAAAACACAGGACTCTAACAAAATGGTTCTTAAGAAGGTAAATGGGAGAAATATGAGACACTAGTAAAGAAATCAGAAAAATAGTTAAAATAATCAAAATAACAACAATACTGCAGTATTTTTGCATTTACAATAAAAAAGAACAGGGTAGGTGACAGAATTTGGAGAGCCACAAAAATGGTGAACAAATGAGAAAAAAATCATGAAAAAAAAACATTCTAAAATGTGATTCTTTAACACAGAAGCAGGAGAGCTAAGAACTCTTGGGCCATAAATCTCTTTGAACTTGTATTATATGTATACACTGAGCCCAAACTAAAAAAGCATCCAAAAATTTAATTGTTTAACTTTCTTCACTCCCTCATAATAAAGGTAGATAGAAATAAATTTGCTCACTTTCATTTTTATCTAAAATTCAACAAAAATTTCCACCCATCAGTTCTATCCACAGCTTGAAAATGCTGCCACTGAAGATGATTCATGTGTACAGAAATTTCTCTCATGCATCCACCCTCAGACACCAAACCAAAATAAATCCCTGAGAACCAGGTTTCTCAAGGTCATTATGTGTCCTTGGCACTGCCCCTGCTTCCTCTGGGCTTCTTTATGTCCTTCTTTCCTGACTCCAGACTCCTTAAGTCCAGCACAAAAAAGATAAAGGGGAAGAGAGTTTCAAATGCCCTTAAAACTGAGTCTTACTTCATCTGGAATTGACTAAAGGGAGAGTAAGGTACTATTTTCAGGATCTTTCTGAAAGTTACTCAAGGCATTATTGAGGGTTTTGTGCATTAGCTTTGTAAATATAATGACATATGACCTTTTGACTTAGGCAAAAACCTTGCAATAATATATTTGGGAAATAGCAACTCAAGTTTACTCCTGAGTAGCAAGCTGTGTGCTTTTTTCTTCCTCACCAGAATGAACATATACACTAATATTGATCTGCTGTCAAAAGGTGATTCCTGCAGACAAAATTAGTCTGCAAATCATCTTGCCTCTAACTAGATGCCTTTTTGAGTACAAACATGAGGATGATTCATCTTTTCAAAACAGAATGTAACTGGCAAAAGTGCTGTATTGCTTTAATTTCACCTTTGGATCTGGAATTTAAAAGAAAAAGGCAGCTCAGCTATCACTGAATAAACTCCTTATTCTTCGACACTGAGTGTGACTTGAGCAGGAGGGCACATCAACAGCCCGCTTGCTTTAAGAACGGTTGGTTGACTCACTAATTACAGTCAGCAAATTTTCTAGCTGTGTCAGGCCCTGTCTGTGATTGCATCCTGGGAAGCAAAGATGTTCCTTAGGAAGGTGGGAGTTCTAAAGTCAGCTGGTGGCTGAGGGAACTCAGAAGATCTGTGTGTGCAGGAGTGCATGGATCTGAGTATGTCTATGTATGGGAGGGACGAGCGTGTGCGTATCTGTGAGTGTGTGACTACGTATGTTTATCTAGATCTCTTTGTACTTACAAAGCTATGGTACAACTGTCTTGGATAATCATCTTTAAAATAGCCCATTCCCATGCAGTTTATTTATTCAGTTATATTTATCGATATTTTCTATTTCTTAATATGCACTACATTTTATTTAAACCAGGGGACAGCAAAATGTGGCCCACAGGCTACCTTTTTTTGTTAAGTATTTTTAGAACACAGTCTTACCCATTCATTTACATATTGTCTATGGTTGCTTTCATAGGAAAATAGCTATGACAAAGACCATGTGGTCCACAGAGCTGAAAACTTTTACTCCTTGGCCCTTTATGGAAAAAGTTTGTCAATTCCACATCTAAATTTATAATTATTAACTCATTCAATATTTATCACAACCCTAGAATATGGAATAAATCATCTCTTCATATGCAGCAAAACATTTTGATGAGGGCTTGGCTAGCCTTATAAAGACAAAGAAATAGAAAAGAAGTAAATACTCAGACCATCCTATGATTTCTGTATCCATTCATTTTGTACCCACTCAGTGGACAATGAACTCAAGAAAGAATTTTTTTTTAAAATTATATCAGAAAGCAAAACTAACTCACAAGGTACTAAAGAAAGGATAGTGCTGAATTATTGCTTTATAAAGACTATTGAAGAAAGATATAAAAACAACCAAGATAATGAAAATGGGATGCAGGAGAAATACGAAGAGCCAAAGCAAACGTCACTGAAAAGAAAGATATAGAGAAAGTTGAACATTCATATTAGTGATTCCCTGCAAAAGAAATTACTAAAAGAAAACTAACTGGCATGAGATGGTATCTAATTTTACTTTTAATTTGCATTTCCCTCAGAATTAATGATATTGAGTATTTCTCATATATTTGACAGCCACTTGTATTTCTTTTTTTGAAAAATATCAATTCAGATCATTTGTCCATTTTATATTGAATTGCCTTTTTGTGATTAAGTTTTTTGAGTTTCTTACATATTCTGAATAACTACTTAAAAGAGCTAAGATATGGAATCAGCCTAGGTGCCCATCAACAAATGAATAAAGAAAATATATATTATATGTAATATATAATATATACACATGTAATATATAATATATACACATACATTAATACTATTCAGCCATAAAGAAAGAAATCCTGTAATTTGTGGTCAAATGGATAGAACTAAAGGACATTATATTAAGTAAAATAAGCAGATACAAAAAGACAAGTACCACATGTTCATTTTCTATGTAGCAGCTAAAAAAATCTATTTGGAAGTAGTGACTACTACAGCTTTGGAAGGGGGGAGTGGTAGATAAAGAGAAATTAGATTTGATCATTGTGCTCTGTATTCATGTGCAAAAAATCAACTGAACCCCAATAATATGCACAACTAATACATTTTAATAAAAATGATAAGAAAACAAACTAATATTTAATAAAATAACATAATAACTATTTCCACGAATAAAAGGAAAACTAAATATATAAATTGACACAAAGGGAAACTGACCCAGAATTATCAACTGTCATACATCTCCTTATAAAAAACTATTACACCTTAAAGATCAAGATGACATTTAAAAGCAAAAATATTAGATTTGCCCCAAAGTTCTCAAAAACAATTTGAAAAGCAAGATGATAGTAGAGCAACATTTCTATAAAACTTAAGCAGTATAAAAACTGGATATTTAACCAACTCAGCTGTTTTTTTATGTTACCATGGTAAAACAGCTTTAAATGCACCAGAAGGAAGGCAATACTACACTGATTGCCTTGATAACAAATCTAATGGTAGATAAGCTTCATTCAACCAAACACTAGCTGGGAAAACCCCAAAGGACTGGCAGCAGAATCTTCCATTTTCAACTATAGAGGTAAGAGCAAAACAGCAGTGGGTTATGGGACTAAGTGATAATAAGTACTATGTGGTCTGACAAAGTTTAAAAGGTACAACTGAAATGTGGTAGGAGCCGGGCGTGGTGGTACGAGCTTGTAATCCCTGCATTTGAGAGGCTGAGACAGGAGGATGGCGGTTTGTAGCCAGCCTCAGCTACTTAGTGAGGTTCTTTGCAACTCAGTGAGATCCTGATTCAAAATAAAGAATAAAATATAGGGCTCGAAGTGTAGCTCAGAGGTAGAATGCCCCTGGTTCCATCCCCAATACTACACACACAAAAAAATGTGGTAGGATGTGTTAGCTGTTAGCTTTCTGTCATTTATACTAGAATACCCAAGACGATCAGCTTTAAAAGAGGAAAGTTTTTGGCTTACAGTTGCAGAGATTTCAGTCCATGGTGTCTTGGCCCTGCTGCTTTGGGTCTATGGTAGCACAATACATTATGGCAGGAGCCTGTAGCAAAGGAGGCCTCTTTACCTCATGGCACCTGGAAAGCAAAAGAAGGATGAGGCTGTGGTCCCAAGATCCATCCCTTTCAAGGGAATGCCCCAGTGACCTAACTTTCTTCCGGGAGGCTCACCTCTCAAAGGTTTAAGGAACACTGCAGGCTGGCAACCAGGCCCTTAACATATGGGCCTTGGGGGACGGGGACACTTACCCATAGCAGAGAAGGAAGAACATGGAATAAAATTGTTAACTGCACAGCAAACAGGAGAGAGACAAAGGACACCATTTAAAACCAAAAGATAAAGCCGGGTGTGGTGGCTCACACTCATAAACCCAGCCTTTGAGAGGCTGAGACAGGAGGATCACAGTTTGTGTCCAGCCTCAGCTACTACTTAGTGAGGTCCTTTGCAACTCAGTGAGACCCTGTTTCAAAACAAAGAATACAAAATGAGGCTGGGGGTGAAGTTCAGAGGTAGAATGCCCCTGGGTTCCATCCCCAGTACCGCAAAGAAAAGGAAAATAAAAGTCGGGCGTGGTGGCACATGCTTGTAATCCCAGCATTCGGGTGGCTGAGACCTGGAGGATCGCGGTTCGCGGACAGCCTCAGCTACTTAGTGAGGCCCTCCACAACTCAGTGAGACCCGGTTTCAAAATAAAGAATAAAAAGTAGGGCAGGGGTTATAGCTCGGAGGTTGCATGCCCCCTGGGTTCCATCCCCAGACCCGCCAAAAAAAAAAAAAGAAAAGAAAAGTAAAGTAAAATAAAAAATAAAATACTAAAAGAGATTAACACTTTTAACACTTAAGAAAAAATAAAGGAAATCAAGAGCACTAGAAAATGTACAAATAAAATGTGATCAATTAGAATAAAAGTTAAAACTTTCCTAAACACCAAAATAAAATTAAAAAAAACAAAGAACATATATGAAATAGAAAGGGGAAAAATCATAGTAAATTTGGAAGCATATACATAATACTTAAAAAGTAATAGGTCAGAATTAACACTAAATATCACAATCATATCAGTAAGTATGAATGGGCTGAAATTATGTGCAAATAAAAATATTATAAGCACTACTTATGAGTCACAAAGCAATAAAAAAAAAGTAGAAAATAAAGAAGAAAAAAAAAGGCCTTTCCAGGTGGAAATTAAAAATTTTCTAGATCTTAGGCAAAGAGACATTAAAACAGAAATTACAAAAGTTTTGAAAAATGATAGTGAAAACACTACATATTAATTCATGAGGTACATTAAAGCTAATAGAGAAAATGTATAGCTCTGAACATCTCTACCAATAAAAATGAAAGGATAAAAATAAATCAAAACTATGAAAAAAACAAGTAAATATAAGAAAAATAAATGTAAGAGCAAAGATTAATAAGAAAGTTAAAATCTTATATTAAAGACAACCTTGCACTAAAAAGATGAGAATTTACGTGAAACAGATAAATCTTTTCAAAAACCTAACTTATAAAAATGTATACAAAGAAAAAAACTTGACTGGTTATATGGCAACTTTTTTTCTTTTCCTTTCTTTTCTTTTCTTTTCTATTTCTTTTTTTTTTTTTTTTTTTTTTTTTTGTGAAACCCAGCAGCTTTTCTACCTCCAGGCTCTACTCCCAGACCTAATAGGTCTCACTAAGTTGCTGAGAGCCTCACTAAGTAACTGAGGCTGGCTTTTAACCTGTACGATCCTCCTGTCTCAGCCTTCAGGCTCCCATGCACTGGGATTACAAGCGTGCACTACCACGCCCGGCTACAGCAACTTTTTTTTTAATGAATCTAATTAAAACCTTTGCATAATGTTGGCCTTCAGTTGAGGTTCTTGATAGTTTCCTTTGCTGTACAGAATCTCTTCAGTTTAATGCAATCCCACATATTGATTCACCTTTTAGTTTCTTGTGCCTTTGGGGCCTTGTTAAGAAAGTTTTTATCTGTGCTTATGAGTTGCCATGTTGAGAAGATTCCAACTAGAATGGCAATCATTCAAAACACAAACAACAACAAATGCTGGCGAGGATGTGCAGAAGTGATAACTCTAATACATTGTTGGTGGGACTGCAAATTAGTACAACTACTTTGGAAAACAGTATAAAGGATCCTCAGAAGAATGGGAACAAATTTACCATTTGACCCAGCAATACCACTCCTGGGTATGTACCCAAAAGAAAGGAATCCAAACTACCAAACTTATGCATGCATATCTATGTTTATAGCTGCTCAATTCACCATTGCCAAACTATGGAACCAGCCAAGATGTCCATCAACAAATGAATGAATTACAAAACTATGGGATATATACACAATGGAATTTTACTAAGCCATAAAGAAAAACATAATAACGCTATTTACAGGGAAATGGATGGAATTGGAGAATATTATACTAACTGAGATTAGCCAGTCACAAAAAATAAGAAATCGGATGTTCTCCCTAATATGAGAAAGCTAGGGAGAAAATGGGTCAAAGGAGGAACTCTAGTCAAAGGAGATTCTATAGATGAGCAAATAAGGTGACCTAATTGAGGGGATAGGAGATTCCCCAATGCACATGATATACTTTAAAAAACATATCAATGTCAATCACTAAGCCAAACATGAGGAGGGAGGGGGAGGGAATGGGTGGGAACTGGGCAAGAGCTAATTGGGTGATGTGTGCATGTATGTCTCCACCATCTTGCATCCCATTAAGATGTATGAATACAATGTACCAATAAAAATTTTTTTAATCCTTTCCATAAAAAAATCACCAGGCTCAAAATTCTTCATCAGTGAATTCATCCAAACATTTTCAAAAAGAGATAATTAAATGAGAAGAGAGAAAAAAATGTCTCAAGCTTGAGAGACACTGTTAGAAAATCTGTTGGTTGTTCTAACCAGGACAAGTGAACAGAACTGAACCAAGTAGCAAATGCCCTGGAGACCATGACCATACGAGCTCTGGAAGAGTTTCCCACGTTCAGATACCCAACAGGGAACTTGAAAGAGCATGCTGCAGTTGCCATCCAGCAGCCAGCATAAGAAAAAGACACAGGTAAAAACACAGAGTTGGAGAAAAGAGAGATGTGGAAGGGGCATTCAAGTCACTGTGAGTTCAAGTATCAAGACATAACAGATACTTCCAAAGGAAAGGAAGTGATCTGACACAAAATCGAAATCACTTTTTTCTGGGTTCATGGCCACACCCGACTCAGGATTTCTTAGAAACCACAGACACCACAGAGGCAGGGATTTCAATATTTAGCATCTTCTTTTTTCTTCAACTCTAAAACAGAGCCATTCTCCCAGAACAAATTGCAAGGAGAGAATCCCACTGCATGGCCAGGAAATGCATCCAGATAAAACATGAAATGGCTGAGCACTCAGAGTCTCAGGCTTCAGAAGGAAATGCTCTGCTCTGACAAAGGCTCACTAATGTTTTGCTAGCTGTCTTCCACTTGTCCTTACCATCAATTCTTCCTCATCTCTGTCTACCCTCTCCAATGCCTTAAAGCAGGCATGTTCAAACAGCATGGACCATTTCTGTATTGCAGAGACAGCATACACTATATACATTGGCCTAGCCAATGGGGATCACCAGTATGAGACAACAGGAGGGGTATGGGAGAGACTGAGTCAGTACCCTTGGCCTCCCTTCCTGCAAGTTGCTTAAATAGTAGTATCTCATTTCAATCAGGCAGTTCTTACCACCCAATTCTTTTCCTGGGATTCAGTAGCCATGCCTCTCCTCATCCCAGGGTCCTCTCATGTGCACCTTCCACCCTTCATTACTTTCCCTGGAGCACTAAACTATCACCTGCAGCTTTTCTCTATCTTGCCTTCTCATCTGAGAACAGTTCACTTATTAAATGCCCTTCAAAGACCTGCCAGCCCCTCACATTCTGCTGCTAAGTTTTTACTCTACTATGGGCAAAGGAAATCAACTGAGAGAAGGACAGAAGTGGCCTGGAGGCTGGGGCTGCATGGCCTGATTAAAGTGCTAACGGTCAGACCTGTCCCTAATTGACTCCCTAAGATTTTCCAGATCTAAACACAAGAGGGAATACTAATGTCCATCTTCGTTGGGTATTGAAAAATAAAACTAGATGTCTATTTTACTTCAATGCAGTATCTGCACAGTAAATGTTTGTATTTAAAAGGCATTGTGTCCAAATATTTGGTAAATATCCTTCATCTCTGTTTTTAAGTCAATAAAAATTATTCCCTGCTATGCTAATAAAATTGCAACTATAGATGTGGCCAGGAAGACAGAAAACATTTGCCAGTAGATCTGTTGCTTTGTTTGACCTTGGCCCAGCAATTTGGGAGGGCTTAGATGAAGATGACGTGACCCAACTCTATTTGTATTGCTCCCTAATCCAAATCCTGACTTCTGTCCCCTTCTGAATATGACTGCTTCGACTTTCTAAACCCACATCTCCAAGTCAATAACAAAAAGAGAAGCTTGTAAAACATGACTGTCAACCTTTTAGTCCTGTCTAAATTTTCCAGACATTGCCAACTTAAAATTTTTTTTCAAAGAACATAAATTTTTAGTCAGAGGACCTGGGTTTAAATTCTGACCAAAATTAACATAAGAATGATATCATCTAAATGCTCACATGATCATATTTGTCACCTGTAAAGTGGGTATAAGAAAATGTACTTACTCCACAGTGTTATTATAAAATATACACAATACAATTTACATAAAAGCATATAAAATGTAATATGCCAGGCAACTGTTTTTAAAACATTTCTGAAAAATAGTGTAATCTGAGCCATTGTATTCAAATATCAACTATTAATTAAGGGCTTGGCAGTGATTCAGAAGGCAGATAGAGCATAGAGCATATGTCTGGAGTTTGCAACCTAACTAGGGAAAGCTGGATATACCTTTGGTAATTGTTAAAGAGTATTAACAAGTATATTTTGGACTGCTAAGTTGTGTCATTAAAGAAATAAGTACAGGTTCAAAGACGCGAGTAATATGAATTCACTAGTAGAATCAGCAAAGTCTTCAGAGAGGGATTTTCAGTATGATAAAAGTAGGAGTTAATATTTATTATTTCTTATAACTTTTAGGCATAATTTTAAAGTCTTTATATATTAACAAATCTAACTCTCGAAACCACCACAATAGATAGTTGTTATAATTTTCCCCGTTTACAGAAGAGGAAACAGAAGTTCAGAGGGTCTGAGTGACTCACGCAGTGTGCATGGTTAAGCAAGTGGGAGAGTTCAAGCTCAAACCTCAGCAGCTGACCTCATAGCCCCTGCAGTGAGCCTACCTGCTCTCCATCTCCAGAGACCCTCTGTGAGCATCCCTGCTCCCCTAGTTTTCAGAGAATCATCCGTGAACCTCCTTGCTTCCCCTGTCTCCAGAGCCTCTGCTGTGAGCCTCCCTGCTCTCCACTATCCAACTGAGCTCACCAGGTACATGCAGTAGGCACATTCATCACACTCCATTGCTCAAGGCACCATTAGACGCTTCCATCTTGGCTCCCTCTTTTCTAGTATCTACATGAGAATTAGAAGAGGTTCTGCTTCCAGGTGTGTGGGTGACTCTATGCAACCTTGAGAAATCTAATAATATCTATGATCAGTTTCCTTCTCAGTAAATTTGACATACTGATACCTTCACAAATGTACCCTGATTATCAGATTAAAAAGGAATGTAATAAAAAAGACTATCAAAAATACAACTCATTTAAAGAGGAACTTAGTTTTCACCATTATTACTTACTGTTTTCATTGTTGTTCTATCCAAAACCATGGCCATGGCCCATTTCTAATCACAATCCACAATAACCAAGGGGAAGGGTGTAGACCTATGTGGCTGGGCCAGTGTAGTCTGACAACTCCCTGGGACAGTGCTACTGTTTACAGGTCCTGCAACAAACTGAAATAAGCAAAACTGGATTATTGGGTGTTGCATGGATGCAGAAGAAAATAAATTAGGAACACACCTGTTTGCTGTTTCTGTTATTTTATACAACACTACTTAACATCTCACTTTCTAATTCTCTGTATACACACACCTTTGATACAAGCGAGAAACAGGGCTTTTAAATAAAAGAAGGAATACAAAAATAGACAAAGGAAAATGGAATGGTTTTCTTTCTTTTTTTAAATACATGCTTCAGCCTTGGCAGCATAGGGAAACTCTAAGGTAATACTTGCTAAAGGGAATTTTTTTTTGGGGGGGCGGTATTGAGGGTGGAACCCAGGGGCATTCTACCTCCCAGCTACACACCCAACACTATTTTTTATCATTTATTTTGGAAAAGGGTCTCACTGAATTGCAAGCGCCTCACTAAGTAGCTGAGGCTGGCCGTGAAACCTCATATCTCAGCCTCCCAAATGCTGGGATTACAAGCATGCACCACCACGTCCAGCCTGGAGAGAACTATTATGAGCCCGTTCACTGATTTAGACAACACAAACTGTGTGATGACTTCTAAACAAACTCAGAAGAAAAAATCCACTGTCCAGGGACAGAAATCAATCAGATGAATCTGCTGCTGCCAAATTCACTGTATGCTAATGTTACTGACTGAAAGGGAACTAAGATGGGCCCTTGGCCCAAGTGTGGAAGCTTTAAAAGACATAAAGTAGAAGCGATAGAATTGGAAGAATCTGTTTTGCACTTGATAACCTGAAAAAGCAGAAGGGAAAAATTGCTATTTCCTGCACTTGTTATGTCTGGTAAATTAACAGGAATTTTTACTTGAGTAAGGAGAATGCAGGAACAAAAGCAGAGATGTGACAAGAATGTTAACAACTGTTTATTCAGGAGTCATTTCACTTACTCATCAATCATTCAGTGATTGTCAAATAACCAACTATATGTCAAGGGCTCCAGCACAGGGTAAGTGCTTGGATAAAAAAAATGATTGAAGCCTAGTCCTCAATAAAAGAAAATTATGATCTACTGGACTGGCAGAATAGATATAAGCAAAATAATATGATGTGATAAGTTTATGTGATGTGATAAGTTTATGTTTAATCATGAGATGGGCATGAAGTACCAAGGAAAACCTAAGGTGCAGGCAGCAGCTTCCTGGAAAGATGGCGGGGAGCTAAGTGTTCCAGGGTCAGCAGCTGTGGGCCAGAAAGGATCCCAGGAGACCTTCCACCAGGAGGACCCACTTACGTAAGCAGCTGAAAAAGGAGCTGGAGAATGGCTAGGCAGCAACTTCAGATGGCTCCTCACCATACTTTGTATCACTTTACAAAGTGATGCAGGAAACTGGGAAGTAGCAGGCATTCTAAGGAAAAGCTTGCACCTTATCTTGTTAGCTAGAGATTCTCAAATGTTAGCATGCTTCATAACTACCTGGTGGGTTTTTACTTTATATATTAATTCACTCATTCATTCATTCATTCATTCATTCATTCATGATGTGTGTGTCTCTCTGTGTGAGTGTGTGTGTGTGCGCGCGTGTATGTGTGTGTGTGTGTGTGTGTGTGTGTGTGTGTGGTTTTATTGAGAATTGAACCCAGGGCTCTCCCTCTTAGCTACACCCCCAGACTTATTTTATTTTTATTTTGAAAGGGCCTTACTAGGTTGGTGAGAGTCTCACTACTTGCTGAGGGTGTCCTCAAACCTGTGGATCCTCCTGTCTAAGACTCCTAAGTACTTGGATTCAGGCATGTGTGTGCCACCATGCTCAGCTATTCTGAAGGGTTTTAAAAACTCCTGCTGCTCCCAGAGTTTCTGAATACATAGATCTGAATGGGGCCTGTGAATTTTCATTTCTAGCAAGTTCTCTTGTGATGTAGATGCTGAGAGGAGAGGTGAGAGAGAGGATGAGAGTCCACAGGCCAAGCAGTGGAAGGGCAGGTAGACTTCAAGCAAGACAGTGATAAGGTAAACTGAGCCCCTGGGCAAGCCCTGTTGAGGGACCAAGAACTGGAGGCACTTCAGAGGCTGTGGCAGAGTCCCAGATGGAGAACAGGGGCAAACCAAACCATAGCTGTTAGTTAGCAATTCCATATTTATTACCCATAGGACATCATAATGGGCAAAACTATGAATCATGTTTGCAATATCTCGTTCTTTAATTAGAGCATTAAAAGCAAGCAACATTACAAATTGACCAAGTTATGTTAGGTGCTGGTACAAATAATGTAACCATGAGTCCCACTGTTATGTATAATCATAATGTACCAATAAAAAATCTTACAAATAAATAAAAATAACACTAAAATTATTTTAAAAGAAAAAAGTAGAGCTGAAACTGATTAAAATTCTAATTCTCTGCCTTCCAGGAAGATGGCAACTGAGGAAAGCAGCACATATCAGTCCTGCTGACCCTTGGTCTCTATTGCCATGAAAACAGCATTCTGACAAAAAAAAGTATCTTTTTTCAATCCTTCATCAGCAACCACCCCAATACATTTTCCCATTAAGTTACAATTAAATTTAAATGATATTTCAATGAAATAAATGCTAGATCAATGAATTTCTTATGCAACAGACTTCTATTAATGAAAAGTAAAAAAAAAAATCTGTCAAGCCGGGCGTGGTGGTGCATGCTTGTAATCCCAGCATTTGGGAGGCTGAGACCAGAGGATCGCAGTTCGCAGACAGCCTCAGCTACTTAGTGAGGCCCTCTGCAACTCAGTGAGACCCGGTTTCAAAATAAAGAATAAGAAATAGGGCAGGGTGTGTAGCTTGGAGGTCAAATACCCTTGGGTTCCATCCCCAGACCCGAAAAAAAAAAAAATCTGTCAAAATATTTGGGGTAAAGGGTGCACCCTTGAAATCCCAGTACTTAGGAGACTGAGACAAAAGGATCACAGGTTCACGGCCAGCCTCAGCTGCTTAGTGAGGCCCTGTTTCAAAATAAAAAAATATAGGTCTGGGGAAGTAGTTTAGAGGCAGAATGCCCCTGGATTCAACTGCTAGTATCACCAAAGGGAAAAAAAAAATCAATACAGTATCTAGTAATAACCACTTACATTTTTGGAATATCAAGATCATGACTTTCTTTATAATTATTGTTAAATTATGGAACATATCATGAAAATCTGTAAAAATTATTCTTCCAATTTTTTCTTGTTCTTTGATCTTCTCTGCCATTGAAAACTATAACGTACTCCTTCCTATCATGGAAATATTAGGATCATTATAATATCAAAGATACTAGATGAATAAGCCAGTCCCTCTATCTAATGTACCTCTTTAAAGAGATAAGACCTAACAGTTTTCTTATCTTGCAGAAATATTAAAAGTTATCACAATTTCTTGTTATAATCATTGTGCTTCAGTATGCAATGTATGTCATGTATAATTCATCTTCTATATTATCATATACAAAAGAAAATAATCTAGAATGCAATGTACTACACTTAATTGGCAATTTTTACAAGGTCATTTAGTGATTTGTTTATTTTGGTTGGCAATCTTGTCATGGCAAAATTTTTGTAATAAGTGAATTAATATGTTAGTTTTTCTTCTAGCCCAAGGTCCTTTTGAGTAACTATTCCAGAAGGTTTTATTTTCATTACAGTTGTAACACGAGATCATACAAAATTATTATGCATCTTATAAAATAAAAATAATTTAGGCTACTCTGCAATTATTATTTTGCTTCAAAACATTTTTTAAATTAAAGCAAACAATAAAACCTCAATAATTTAATATAAATAATAGTAATTTAAAAATTCAACTTCTAAAGATAAACAGTGGAAACTTCTGGGAAGATAGCAACTGAGAAAGCAGGGTTTACGAGTCCTGCTAACACTCAATCTCTATTGCCACAAAATCAGGGCTTCACAAAGCCAGAAAAACACTATCAGCAGAGAAATAAAAAATGTAAAAACAAGAGACAGAGAAAAAGAAGACTAGAAGAACGACCAGAGACCAGAAAAGAAACCAACCCGTGCTGCGGTGGCGGAGCCGTGCTGGCACCATCTTGCCTCACAGCACCAGGCTCCAGAGAGGAAAGGTAAACAAGGAGCTGAAGTGAGCAGCTGCAGATCATTCAGGTGTAATTCAGCTGTTCTTTCAGAGCAAAGAACACCTAAAACTCCCAGTGGTCAAGCTTAACATGCCTTCCAGGTACTCAGAACAGAGCTCAAAAACAGAAAAGAAATATGCCAACCTCAAGGTCGAGTAAGTGGCAGTGGCGCCATATTGCCAGCAGTGGCTGCGAGTTCACCACACCTGCGACAGCTCCAGATCAGTGCACACAATAACCATAAGGGAAATTGTAGCCCCTAAAGGAAAAATTCCAGTACCACACTCCCAGGACTTGCACAGCTTTGATAATCACACTGGGTCTGAGATTCTACAGTCCAACGCAGTGAAGAAGTAGCGGTTGCAAAGATACCACTCCCTAGTCGCAGCTCCCTGTGGGAAAACGCCCAGCCCAGAAACCCCCCCCCAGTCTCACACAGCCTTGATGAACTCCCTGCATCTGAGACTTTGCAATACAACCCAGTAAAGGAGTAGTGGTGACTGAGAATACCACAGACTTGAGATCCAGAACACCCTAAGTGAAGTTGTAGTGACCTAGGGAAGAACCCAGGGAAGGCACAAACTACTGAAATCATGGGAAAGAGAAACAACAATAGAGCAATGAATGCCCACAACCCCATATTATCAAACCTAATAACACAGAAATTCAGAGATCTCCAGAAGATCAAATCAGGAATATAACTGTAGAAATAATACAGGACTCAAAAAGAATTTAGAGAGAGTCTAAAAGAAATAAAGGATACAATCATTGAGGTAAAGGCATCAAATCAAACTATAAACAATCAATTAGACCACATGGAGAATAGAATCTCATTCCCATAAGATGATCACTCCAAAAACAAATGCATAATTTATAACTTAGAAAAAAGTTAGCAGGAATCTGACACTGATGAAATATGAGCCCAGTTTAAGAGAGCTAACCTAAGAAAAATTGGAATAGAGGAGGGAAAAAAGGTGAAACCAAAGGTATCAATAATCTCTTGAAAGAAATAATAGCTTAAAATTTTCCAAACATAGAGCAAGAGGTCAATACACAGGTCCAGAAAACTTATAGAACTCCCTTTAGACAGGATCAGAGAAGAGGTTCCCACACCATATAATTGTCAAAATGACCAATGTAGAAGCCAAGCAGAGAATCTTAAAGGCAACAAAAACAAAAAGGCCAAGAAACATTCAGAGGCAAACCAATTAGAATCACTCCAGACTTCCCAAACCAAATCATGAAAGCCTGAAGGGCTTAGAGTAACATATTCCAAACTCTGAAAGAAAACAACTTCCAGCCAAAAATTTCCTACTCAGCAAAACTATCTATCAAATTAGATGGGGAAAAAAAGAAGCTTCCATGACAAACAGAAACTGAAGGAATTTATGTCTACAAAAACCAATGCTAGAGAAAATCCTCAAAGAGATTAACTACAAAGAAGAAATAGGTAATATACACCAGACCAGAGAAACAAGAATTCCCATCCAGCAGACAACTAAGCAAAGAAGAATAAACAGTATTTCAAACAGAAATAAAATCTTAACATGTTAGGAATTAAAAGTTATCTCTCAATAATCACATTGAATGTAAATGGCATCAATTCCCCAATAAAAAGACATAAAGTGGCAAAATGGATTAAAAACCAGAATCCATCCATCTGCTTCTTACAAGAAACACACTTTACAAGTAAAGAAAGTAACAAACTCAAGGTAAAGGGCTGGAGCAAGATAATTCACATTAAGCAGCCATCCTAACAAATGTGAAGTAGTATTTCACTATAGTTTTTATTTGTATTTCCTTAATGATTAGTTATATTATGATAATTATGAGTGACATTCATGTGTTTATTGATCATATAAAAATCTTTGGAGATTCATTACCTATTTTAGTCTTTTACCTATTTCTAAATTGTACTGTTTGCTTTTATTGTTGATAAATTTTAGGATTACTAGTTGGAATATTAATATACCTTCAGATATAGCCTTTGGGAATATTTTGTCCCATTCTATCAGTAACTTTTAATTCTGTTTATATTGTCTTTAGATGTACTTTTTTTATTTTTTATGAAGAATGTTTGTTTATTGTTTTGTTGCCTGTACCTTTGGAATCATATCCAAGAAATCACTGCCAATTTCAATGTTGTGAAGTTTTATGACCCAAGTTTTCTTTTTTCCTCTTTAATTTTTTATTGGTGTATTATATTCATAAATCATATTGGGGTGAAAACCTTGTGTACATATATGTACATGTCACTGATTTAACCCCTACCCAATTCCCATCCCATTCCCTCCCCTTCCCTCTTTCCCTTGCTTGCCTTAGTGGTTGACTTTGATATGTTTAGGTCCATTTGGTTAATGGTGTTCTTTAGTTCTGAGACATCTTTACTGACCCTTTGTCTGGAAGATCAGTCTAGTATTGTGAGAGGTGTGTTGAAGTCTCACAGTATTATTGTATTGGGATTTATGTGTGACTTTATGTCACAAAGAGTTTGATTTATAAAAGTAGCGGCCCCTATGTTTGGGGCATAGATGTTGACTATTGTTATTTCCTCTTGCTGGACTATTCCTTTTACCAGTAAAAGGTGACCTTCTTTGTCTCTTCTAATGAGTTTGGGTTTGAAGTCTAACTTGTCTGATATCATAGTTGCTACTCCTGCTTGTCTTCGAGTACCATTAGCATGGATTACCTTGCTCCAGCCCTTTACCTTGAGTTTGTTCCTATATTTACTTGTAAGGTGTGTTTCTTGTAAGCAGCAGATGGATGGATTCTGTTTTTTAATCCATTTTGCTCTGTGCTGCAGCGGCTGTGGCACTTCGGGCTGGTTTCTTTCTGGTGTCTCATTTTTCCAGCCCTCTTTTTCTCTGTCCCTTGTATTTACGGTTTTTATTTCTTTGCTGGTGGTGTTTTCTGGCTCTGAAAGGAGCTGGTTTTGTGGTAATAGAGATCGATTGTTAGCGGGACTTGTAAGTGCCGCTTTTCTCCATCACCATCTTCCCGGAAGTCCTCCCCAAATTTTTAAAGATTGATTTTTTTTTATCCAGACACCATGCTGAATTTGTTAATCATTTCTGTAAGCATTTTAGTTGAGTTTTGGGGTCTTCTATAGTATCATATCATCTGAAAATAGTGAAAGTTTGAGTTCTTTTTTTTCTTTTTGTACTCCTTTGATTTTCTTTCCTTGCCTTATTCATCTGGCTAGAGTCTCAAGTACTGTATTGAAAAGAAGTGGTGATAATGGATATCCTTGGCTTGTTCCTGTTTTTAGGAGGAATTCTCACAGTTTTCCTCCATTTAATATGATGCTGGCTGTGGGCCTATTGTAGATTGTCTTTTTGATGTTGAGTTATGTTTCTTCTAGTCTGATTCTTTGCAGTTTTTTTTAGCATAAATGGATATTGAATTTTGTGAAATGCTTTTTCAGCATCTATTGAAATAATCATGTAATTTTGTCTTTGGTTCTGTTTATGTGATGAATTACATGGATTGATTTTTTTTATGTTGAACCAGCCTTGCATCCTTGGTATGAACCCTACTTGGTCATGGTGTGTAATATTTTTTATGTGGTTTTGAATGCATGTTGCTAGTGTTTTGTTTAGCAGTTTTGCATCCAAGTTCATCAAAGATATAGGCCTGTAGTTTTTCTTCCTTGAGCTGTCTTTATTTGGTTTTGGTGTTAATATGATGCTGGCTTTATAAGATGTATTTGGGAGAGTTCCATTTCTTTCTATTTCATGAAATAGATTGAGGAGCATCGGTATGAGCTCTTCTATAAAGGTTTTTATAAAATTCACTTGGGAAATCATCTGGTACTTGGATTTTCTTTGATGGTAGGCTCTTTTTTGCTGTTTCAATCTCTTTGATTGTTA
This sequence comes from Muscardinus avellanarius, assembly GCF_963383645.1. Taxonomy (NCBI): domain Eukaryota; kingdom Metazoa; phylum Chordata; class Mammalia; order Rodentia; family Gliridae; genus Muscardinus; species Muscardinus avellanarius. The sequence goes on along the minus strand of NC_137793.1, from coordinate 68,206,603 downwards.
TTGATTGGTTTAAATTTTCTGTATCTTCTTGACTTAGTTTAGGACAATTGTATTTATATAGAAAGTTGTCAATTTCTTCTCTCTCTGTGCAGACACCAAGTGCCACTGGTATCTTTTCTTCTGTAAGCCTGGTTCTCTGAGTCTATGCAGATGGCTGGTATCAATGGGGCTGCATCTAGTGTTATGTGTAGATAACCCTTCAAGCTTTGCACACATGTGGAGTTTCGGTTTCTTCTTGCCTCCATAGGTGCCAGATGCCTCTGAGACCAAACTCAATCTAAGAGTCTGTTTTCTTCACAGATAGGGCTAGATTGGTCTGACTTTCCCCCATTCACCATAATTGGGTGGTCTGTGGTGATCTCAGAGATCCCACTAGTTGGATCTAGATTTAAGTGTAGGTCTTCTCTCACACTTTCTACTGATGCAGTCTGAGTCTGTCTGAGCCTCTGCTATGTCCACCCGCAGACTCTATCCTCACCTTTGCTGGGTTGAACTACAACATCTCAGACCCAGGGAGTTTATTGTGCTGCACAAGTCCCTGGGGGTGCCATACTGGGCATTCTCCAGAGGGGGCCAGAGTTTCACTTACTGATGGGGATTGAGTGGTGTTGTTGAGTGCTGGTCTGGATCTCTGAAGGGTGTGGTGAACTTGGCTGTCACTGCTGCAAGTTATAGCTGGTGTTTCCACAGGAGGAACTGATGGCTTTCCGATGATTTGCAGCTGTTTATTTCATGTCCTTGGTTGTTTTCCTGTTTGTCTCTGTAGCTGGGTGCAGTGAGGCAAGATGGTGCTGCTGTGGTACTGGTGGCAGCAAGGTGGGCAGGTTTCTTTTCTGGTGGTGTTGAGCACTGCTCTGGATCTTGGAAGGGTGCGGTAAGCTTGGCTGTCACTGCTGGAAGTTGCAGCTGGTGTTTGCACAGGAGGAACTGATAATTTACAATTCTAATGATCTGCAGCCGCTTACTTCAGGTCCTTAGTTGTTTTCCTATTCATCTTTGGAGTCAGGTGTAATGAGGCAAGATGGTGCCTTTGTGGGCGCATGGGTTTTTTCTGCTCTCTGATTGGTCTTCTAGCCTTTTTATTCCCTGTCACCTTTGTTCTTTTTATAGTTGTGGTGTTTTCTGGCTTTTGTAAGAGCATTGTTTTTAAGGCAATGGAGATCAAGTGTCAGCAATACTGGTATGTGCTGCTTCCCTTGGTCACCATCTTCCCAGAAGTCTGAGAATTTTTCTGAAAGATATTCTCTCTTGAGCTGAACTAATCTTTACCATCCAGTGAGCCCTTAATTTCTGTTAAGATTTTTTATTTATTTCCTTCTTGTAGTTCCTAGTTCTCTCCTAAAACTCCTCACCTTGCCATTTATATTCTTAAACAGATTCATCAGTTATATGGAATTCATGTCTGCTTGTTACTATTGTGTTGCATTGAATTTAATTTTATTTTATATAATTGCCACTTTATTTTGTTATATGGCTAGAATTGTCATTTTGGAGGCTTATTTTTTTTTAGATGAATGGTAGAAATTGTGTTGAAAAATTATATAGTTTGAAGTTATAGATGATATCTTCTCCTTGAAAAGATTTACAATTTACTTTTGGTCTGGTGAAATGTCTGATGTGGGAGTATTACCTGAATCCACTTCAGAAATGGTTTGATCTGACTGTATTTCAGTTTTCATGATTCGATTTCTACTTTGTCCTCTCTCCTTGGTTGTTGTTCTTCTGTCCAAAACAAAATCCTGGAATACTATCCAGAGACTCTTTTTTTTGAGACCCTAGACTCTAATTTTTGTCCCCCATGCCCATGAAATTTATGGCTACTTTATTCAATTTATCAAACTCTTTATTGCTGTTTCTGAATTGACAAATGCCTTAAGTAGAAATAGTGTATCGAATATTGGATTCATTTCTCTGAACTTTTCTCTTTTCCAGGATATTGAGCTCATGAGTCCTCACAAACTTTGTAGCTAAGATACCTTCAATTATGTATTTCAATTATGTATTTCTTAGTTGTTATCAATGATTTGCTCCTCATTGCCAGAAACAAAATTCTATTTATTTTATTTAATTTAAGTAGAGAGAAAAGAATCAAAGAAAGACAAACAGGGAGATGATTTGTGGTCATGTAAGGGAAGATGAGGAAAATAGAAAGCGCAAAGTCCACTGGAATGGGCTGTGGGTTGTGGATGCTTCTAAATGAGTATAAATATCCCTTTCATAGGACAAATATAACTATGCATTCTTCCCAAAAATTCAATATGGAGAACTCTCTACTAGTCATGAAGGAGATCTTTGGAGGTGGAAGCATTCATTGATTAGAATGTCATTTAATATGACTAATTCTTGATTAATCTTAATAACTCTTGAGCCTCAGTTTCTCAATCCCAAAATTAAAACCAGGTACATAATATCAACTCTGCCCTCTGCTTTTTTGTGAAAAGACTGTGATGATGCATGTCAAAACATTATAAATTTAAGAGTGACATTAAAATGGAAAGGTTTTTATTTATTTGTGCTTCTTAAACATTTTCAGGTTTCCTGGAATCTCTATAAAAAAAATCCCAGCCAAAATAGCAGTGGTACTTCCATGCTAAAACTTTTCCTGATAGGCAAAGTTTACATGGTCATATAACTGTCATGAGTTTGAGAACAAACTTGGCTTAAAAAAAATCTATAGCCAGGTGTGGTGGTGCATGCCAGTAGTCCCAGTACTTGGGAGGCCAAGAAAGGAGGCTAGCAGGTTTGAGAACAGCCCCAGCAATGTAGCAAGACTCTTAGCAACCTATCAAGAACCTGTTTCAAAATAAAAAGGGGTGGGTGTATATAGCTCAGTGGTTGAAGGCCCCTGGGCTTAATTCCTGGTGTAACACACACACACACACACACACACACACACACACACACACACTAAAGCCTATTTTGTTATTGTTAAATTTTGTCATCTGAAAGTAAATTTTAATACTTCAATTGATATTATGCAATCTACTCTATTATACCTGCTGAGTCTTTGCAGTTCAGTTCAGTTTAAACAGAATGAAAGTCAAAGATTTTTTTCCTTTTCATTGATAGACTATTGACCTCAAAATGAAACTGAAGTATCAATGGGCATTCTGCTTTGAATACCAAAAAGACATTTTAGAAAGAGTGGTTTCAAAGCAATATCTCACAATATACACTTGAAATGTGGTTAGACCAAAAACTGGCTTTTGGCAGTTACCAATAAATCTTTCAGAAAATAAAATAGTCATCAATGAAAACACCACTTCCATGATGTAACTGATTTAGTTGCTGCTTTTTTTCCAAATTAAAGAAAACAATACAATTTGTTTTCCTACCATTCTTGTTATTCCTATCATTCTCTTTATACAGTGTACTCATTTTAGTGCTGGGTCTGAAATAATATAAGATTCATCTCCCATTCTCAAAAGACTTTTAATATTATTGAAGAGCTAGGGTATATGCCTAAACATATATAAATGATAAATGTAGAATTTAAGACTAATCTGTGAAAGAGTATATTTGATTGGAGGTTAAAGATTTCCTAAACAAGGGAGATCTGGGAAAGATCCATGGAGGAGATAATATTTTCATTGTTCTTTGAAGATGTTATAAATGAGTTAAGTAAAAATGATGAGGGATGGCTGCTACGGACCAGCCCAGTCGGTAATGAAATCCATTTGGGACCAGGGTTCCTGGAAGGTGGGGCAAAAGCTTCAGCTGTAGTTCTGCAGAGGCTTCTCTGCAGCGATTTCCCCCTTTATTTATGAAATAAACTCCTTCAAGTTTCTGTTTACGATGCTAAAAGTGGAGATTCCTCTCCGGGAAAAATCTGAAATGACTGACATGGACAACTGCCTCTCATGAAACTGAAGGGTTTATTTCCAAAAACCAGCAAATTTGTAATTCTTCCCCATTGAGATTCCCTAGTAGAAAAGTGTAAACACCAAAAAACAATAGTGAAGTATAGAGTGAAGGACATGTAAATCACTAACCATAAACAAAACAAAAGTAAGGCCTGTGACATCACAGGTCTTTTGTGATTGAGATCAGCCCCATGACCCTTCAGGTGGGTCTTGTGACTTAAGTCAGCCCCATAGGCCTTCCCTTGGCCTTGCAGTTGTGTGGCTTTTAGAGGGCAAATTTCAGAAGAATAAAAGTCACACCCAAAATCATTTGAAGAATTTGGTTCTTAGAGTTCCCTTTAACCCTTTCAGAACCTTCTGTTTCTAGGGCTTAGTCCAATGTCCTTCTCTATCTAGCAACCTCCTTTGAGCTGAGTGGGGATGAAGTCAGAGGTTCCAGCTTTCATACATGTAGTTGGCATGGGGAAATCCGTGTCGTGTACACCTATAATGCTCCAGAGGATTGCGATGAATGTCTGCCGGATTTTGTCTGCAATACCATCTGATGTCTGAATGCTTCAACCCTGTTAAACAACACTTAAAATATATTTTAGCAGACAGGGCCCAAAAAGCAAGATGAAGTTTTTAGATTTAATTATCAGATGTACTCCTCTAGCCTCTACCTGCTGCTGAGTCACAAACAGTAGGCTTTTGTTAGGCCAAGGCCATGGAAGAGATTCCCTTACATATCTAAAAGAGAAGCAAATGGCCCAGATTCCAGAGAAAACAATTTCACACCTCTTGGGGGATGAAACAAAATGTAGGAGCCTGTGTTTGGAGGCAGGGAAAATTTGCAGCTTCCCCTTCTGGGCCAGATCTGCGGCAGAGACCGAAAGGAACTTTGCAGCCCCTCTCCAGCCTGTTTGTTTATACAGTTCCTAAACTCTGACTATCTTTTATTATAGCTTGGAGCAAGGCAGAGAAAGTATGAGGGCTCAGACATATTTTACCAGAAAATTTATCCCAAAGTTCTGGTTTTTGAACTCGTTTTACACCATTGGAGCCATAAGTATAGAATCATTACCAAAAGAACAATAGCTTATAAAAGAATATCTAAGAGCAAGGAGTACTCTGGCCAGGGACAAAGCTCTCTCCAGGCTGCTTGCTTTAGGCATTGTCACATCATGCACGCAGGGTGACTCGTGCAGACGCTGAGGAAGATGAGGCAGTGGCAGATGGCATTCCAAGCAGCTAGGAAAGCAGAAACCTACCAATGGGAGTCTATGGAGCATGAGGAAAGCACCACAGAAACAAAGCACTAGAACATAAGCTCCAAGGCACCAAGGCCTTCGTGTCTATTTCATTCATTGCTTTATCCTTAGCATCTAGATTGATCATGACAAACAGATATTCAATAAATCTTGAATATGCATGAGTCAGCCTTATATTACTATAATAAAATATCTTGGATAATTATAAAGAGAAAAAAGTTAGGATTATAAACAAAAAATTTTTAAAGAAAATGTGGTATGTATACACAATGGACTTTTACTCATCCATAAAGAAAAACAAAATTATGTCATTTACGGAAGAATGGATGGAACTAGAAAATTTATGCTAAGTAGGATCAGCCAGTCTCAGAAAGGACAAGAGTCATATGTTTTCTCTCATAAGTGAAAGCTAAAGAGAAAATAGAAAATTAAAAGGGACTTCAGATAAATAAGGAGAATCATGGAATAGTGGAGGGAATCAGGACCCAGAGGAGTACAGGCTGGTGGTGAAGACATGACCCACACAATTGCAGATGTGGATATAGTTATGTAGTTATGACTAGGTAAAGTGTAACATGCATGAGCAATGTCTGGCTGGTGTCGATGTACAACATTTTTCCTAGACCTTATATAACAGATGAGTCTGTGAATAAAGTTGATGTTTTTTCTCCTCTGAATGCTGACACCACATGTGTTCTTTGCACTCAGGATCTCACCACTGAAAAATCTTCTACAATTGCAGCTGGCCCATGATAAGGGTCCTGACAAGGGGGTTTGGAGGAGGAAGGTAGGGAGGGGGAAAAGAGGATTGATGAAGGGAACAGTTTAAAGAATGTCATATCATATGAAGGCATCACTACCAATCTCAGCAACATGTGTGGGGAGGAGATTGAGTGGAGTGAAGTCTGGAGGAAATCACACCCAGTGCTGTGTTGTGTGCTTGTGTATTTGTGTCACATTGAGCCTTGAACCTCACTGTGGCATGTAAGTACAATGCACTAATAAAAATGAATTACATAAATCCCATTATAAAAATGTAAATGTAAATAGATATCCATTAAAGAGATAAAAAAAATAATTTAAAAAATGTTTTCCAGTACAAGATTAGGCAGCCACATTGTGGCTTTGTTTCTCTAGGGAAAGGAACTGGGGCAATGCAATGCACTCATGTCTTTACAAGAAGGCAAAGCAAGAGAGAAAGAGGCGGGAGTCCCAGAGCACCATTCAATGGCACAGTCCCAGTGACTTAAGGACCTTCCACTAGGCTCTGCATCCTAAAGGTTTCACCACCTCCCATCAGCACCACACTGGGGACCAAGCCTTTAACACATGAATTTTTGGGAAACATTCACCTGAGCCATAGCAACATGAAGAAGCAGAAATCAAGGAAGTCACCAATTTGTGTGGTATGGGATTTTTTGCAGGGAGACATTTTCAAGGAAAAAACAGGAAGTTGAAATTTCCAAAGAACTGGGCCTGAGAGTCACAGGCAGGGATCCTGAAAGGTCACATTCTTCAGTTCACATCAGAGGGGTGTGTCTCGGGCTAGAGCCATTTGCATTATGCATGTGGACAAAGCTGAAAGATCAGCTAGCAAAACTTTCTATCCCATCAAAATCTTTCTAAGTGGCAATTTTACCCCCACCCACCACTCTTTCTGGAGTTTTGTTCCTGTTGTTATTGTATACTGGGAAAAGGGGCTTTGTGTGTTTGCACTTTAATGGGAACTAAAGCTTGGAAGTGAAATACAGCTCTGTTAGTGAAAGGCCTTTCTTGAGAATGGGACAAGTTGGGGTTTGGAAAGTGCAAACGGCTAAGTCTGATGTCCTTGAACAGATGGTTTGAACCACTAGTGACTGTACAAGCTGACACCACGTCATTGAGAACATGTCACACTAACCTTTCTTCCTATTGGGATGGGGTCACTGGCTTGGTAGACCGGGCAATGTTCATCAGTGCTTGCTATAATTTAATTATCTGCTGAAAAGACTGAATGGAAAAGGGGAAAGTATCTTGAACATTAGTTCCAGTCTCAGCTGAACCTGGCAAGAAGTTGCTCCATGGGAGTGATGTAACAGATTGGGTAATAATAGCAAGGGATTAAACTCCATTTTCAAAGCCTAATGTCTATACACTAATGACTGGCTTTCTGGATAAGGAAAAAAATCAGAAAAATCCAAACTTACCAAATTCATAAGGTAGCTTAATGTCTACTAGTCTTCTGGCAAAGTTCTTTTCATTTCTAAGTTGAAGAAATTAAATAATAAAAAATTAAATAAAGTCATATATGGTTGAAATACTTTGCTGTGTTGCAAGATTCAGTTTGTAAACAAGATGGTTACTCATATGCCTCAGGAGTCTGTCTTTACACTTTCTCCTACTTTTAGTGACATTTTCAGGGATTTCAATGATGATAAAGAAGGTGGCTTGTTATATTTCCCACAAATTTTCAGCATAATGTTGTATGTGGAAAGATGCTCATAATTTTATTATATATAATTTTTAGGCTTAAATTTTTTGCAAAAAATTGCAACTTTTTTGTCTAATTCAGTCAGTATTCTCATTGCTGAAGATTTCAGGTTTGGTCCATGTCAGGGCAGTTACATCTGCAGAGCTCAGGGCATGGTGATGGGAGAGATAGATAGATGATAGATAGAAAGCACAAGAGTTCAAGTCCTTTCTCTCACATCATAAAGACAAAAGCATGAGAGAGAGAGAGAGAGAGAGAGAGAGAGAGAGAGAGAGAGAGAGAGAGAGAAGGAGAGAGAATATATTATCCCCAAATCCATACTACAGAGACACCTACTCAGCAAACAGGCCCTTCCTCCAATGTGGCTGTTTATTTTCTGTGAGATCTTGGGGGACATTATAAATTCAACCCATTACAATGTCTATGAAACCAAAATATACTCTCTCAGATGTTCAGAGTTACTGCTATGCTTACTTTCCCTTTCAAGGAAAAGTCAGTTCAACTTATGCCCTGTATCCCAGCAACCTGGTCTTTTGAGATAATTTTGAACAACAAAGATGCGTATTACTCCATTTTCCATGACTTTGACAATATACCTGAACCTGAGTGATTTATTAAAAAAAGATATTTATTTAACTTAGAGTTTGGGAGACTGAAAGACCAAGCAGCATGGTTCTGGGGAGGATTCTTGGTAGTGAGGATGTGTTTAAGATGGCAATCACATGTTGAGATAGGATCATCAAAGGATTATTGATTCCAATATCAGGCCTGTTATTCTATAACAATAAACTCTTGCAAGAACTACTGTAGGGTCCCACAAGAATTACTTTCTTTAATTCCTTCTGAGGATAGTGGTCCCAATATTTCTTGAAAAATTGAAAAAGCCAAACTAAGACTTCAAAACTTATGTGAGGTTATCCAGTAACCATTATGGGTTTTGGAGACAGTTTCTATTAGTTTTGTATGTTGTATATCAAATCCCCAAGAAAAGGAAACTTGAAGAAACTTGTTTTCTTCATGACTTAACACATTGAGATAATGCCCTGACCATTTGTTTCAACTACCATAAAACATATACTTTCTTATATTTTAAAAGTATTACACTTCTTGTGACAAATTTTAACTGAAACACTATTAAAGTATCTAAGTTTGATGTTGAATTCATAATACCACTTTAAAATCCATGGTAACTGCAACTCTTAAAGCCCAGAATCTATCTTGTAATTTTTACTAGAATTTAGAGAAGTTTCAGAGTTACAAGTTATATGTTGAGTGAAGCTGACAATTTGCAACACTGTTGGGTATAAAAAAATTTCACTTTTTGGGTACAATGTTGGATTTGTGTCTCTTAACTTTCACAAAAGATAATGACATCAGAAAGGGAATTGGAAGTTTAAAGAAAGCAGTTCTTTTCTTTTCTTTAGGCATTCTTTACTTTAAAGTTAAAGGATATTCTATAGTTCCTTTATATTGACTACAAAAAAATAGAGGAATGAGGTTTAATCCTTATTCTCTCCTTCTGACATTTTTCTTTCTTCCTTCATTAATTCTTAACATCTTGAGCAATGGGAGAGAGAAAGGAATGGAAAGCAACAGGGAGGACTTCAGATTAGAAATATCAGTTGCATTAGTAATGTGCCATAGGTATGAGATGAGGACCTGGAACCATAGGCAAAGAGCTAGTTGTTGAAATTGTCCTAGCCTTGGGATCAACTCAATATCACTCAAGGAGGCATTGAGATCTTGAGGCATATAAAACTGAAGTTTGGAGGTGTCTAGATACTTAGTAACTGAACAAGATCAAGGGCCAAATCGAGACATGAAGTCCAGAGTCAGAAGACATATTAAAATCAGAGTCTAAGTAGAAAGATAGTACAATAAAATTAGCATGAGAATTTCAATCACTGATGGTAATACATGACTACTTCTCCCCTCCTCTCTGAATACCAATTAGCAAAGAGTTAAAAAAAACTAAGCTCTAGTTGTTAAGTATATATCTTTCTTGATAATTTCATGGTGCTGGGCATTGCTACAGGATCTCTTTGCTGGCATCCCTTCATATGTGTTTATTAAATCCTTTGACATTTCCTCATAGCAGATAGTCTGCTGCTGTAGGATGTCCTGCTTCTTGCTAAGGAGTCTGAGTTCAAAATCCCCTTGCTGATTAATATGAAAGTCTTATAAAACACAGCATCTTTTCAGAAAACTGTTTATCTGTCTCACAGTCTCTGCCTTTTAGGGACTTGTGCCTCAAGTGTGTAAGTTGGTCACTAGATTTAAGTTTTAGGTAGTGGCCAAACAAACCTGGCAATGAGGAATCAAAAGAAACTAGGGTTGGAAAAATGTGTTGAGAAGATTGGTTACATTAATCAAGTAGCCTAAGGTCATAGAAGATCTGAGAAAACATATGACTCTTTCCTTTCTGTGAAAGGACAATCACTTAATGTTCTCCAGTTCCTTTTATTTTCTTTCAAATGACATAATTTTGTTCTTTTTAATTGCTGAGTAGAATTATATTGTGTGTATTTACCATAATTTTGTAATGTATTCACCTGTTGATGGACATCTGGGATTGTTTCCATACTTTGGCTATTGTGAGTTGTGCTGCTATGAACAAAAGTATGCATATATTACTGTAGTTCTCTGGTTTCTACCCCTTTGGAAAGATATCCAATAGTGCTATAGCAAGACATATGATGGATCCATTCCTAATTTCTAAGAAATCTTCACACTGGTCTCCATAGCAGCTGAACTAGTTTATAATTCCACCAAGAGTGTAGAAGGGTTCCTATTTTTCCACATCCTTGTTATTTTACTTCTTGATGATTGCCATTCTGATTAGAGTTAGATGGAATCTCAGTATAGTTTTGATTTGCATCTCCTTGATTGCTAATGATGCTGATCTTTTTTAATGTATCTATTGCCTATTTGTATCTCTTCTTTTTTAAAATATTTATTGGTGTATTATATTCATATATCATATTGGGGTAAAAAACTTGTGTGTACATACATGTACATGTCACTGATTTAACCCCTACCCAATTCCCACCCCATTCTCTCCCCATTCCTCTTTCCCTTGCTTGGCTTAGTGGTTGATTTTGATATGTTTAAGTACATTGTATGTTTTAAAGAATTTCCTTCTTCTCCCCTCCCACCCCCTCATTTAGGTTGTCTTGTGCTTCTCTATCGGATTTCCTTTTTCATCTAGAGTCCCTCCTATGACCCATTTCTTCTTAGTTTTCACATATTAGGGAAAGCATCTGATTTCTTATTTTTTGTGACTGACTAATCTCACTTAGCATAATGTCCTTCAGTTCCATCCATTTCCCTGAAAATGATGTAATGAGTTTTAATGGCTGAGTAAAATTCCATTATGTACATATCCCACAGTTTTGTAATCCATTCATCTGTTGATGGACATCTTGGCTGGTTCCATAGTTTGGCTATGGTGAATTGTGCAGCTATGAACATAGATACACATGCATTAGTTTGGTAGTTTGGTTTCCTATCTTTTGGGTAGATACCCAGAAGTGGTATTGCTAGATCAAATGGTAGATTTGTTCCCATTCTTCTGAGGATTCTCCATAATGTTTTCCAAAGTGGTTGCACTACTTTGCAATCCCACCAACAATGTTTTAGAGTTCCCACTTCTCCACATCCTCACCAGCATTTGTTGTCATTTGTGTTTTGAATGATTGCTATTCTAGTTGGAGTTAGGTGAAATCTCAGGGTAGTTTTGATTTGCATTTCTCTGCCAATGATGTTGAGCATTTCTTCCTGCATTTATTGGCCATTTGAATTTCTTGTTTTGTGAAGTGTCTATTTAGTTCGCTTGCCCATTTTGCTATTAGATGCTTTGTTTTTTAATGTTTCTTGAGTTCTCTGTATATTCTAGATTTTAGTCCTCTATCAGAGGTGTAGGTGGCAAAAATTGTATCTCTTCTTTTATGAAGTGTCTATTAAATTCAGTTTACAATATTAATTAGGTTATTTGTTTTCCTATTGTAAAGTGTTTTCTTTGTATATTATAGATATTAGTCCTCTGTCAGAAAGGTAGCTGGTAAAGACCTTCTCCCAAATCACAGTCTTTCTTTTGGACTCTTGATGATTTTCTTTGATAAGCAGAAATTTTTTAGTTTTATTCCATCCCACTTATTAATTATTGTTTTAATTTTCTGAGCTTTGGGGTCTTGTTGAGAAAGCTTCCACCTGTTCCTATATGTTGGTGTGTTGAACCTATACCCTCCTCTAATAGCTTCACAATCTCTGGTTTAACTTCCAGGTCTTTGATCCATCTCAAGTTGATTTCTGTGCATGGTGAGAGGTAAGGATTTAGTTCCATTTTTCTAAAATGGATAGTCAGTTTTCCCAACATTATTTGTTGAAAAGTTTATCTTTCCTTCAGTGTATATGTTTGGCTTCTTTGTTGAAGATCAATGGATCTTTGTTATAGATCACTATAAGTGTGTGGATTTGTTTCTGTATCTTCAATTCTGTTCCATTTGTCTATGGGCCTCTATTTGTGCCAATACCATACTATTTTAATTACTATAGGTATGAAGTATAATTTGAAGTCAGGGATTGTGATACCTCCTGCATGGTTCTTGTTACTGAGAATTTCTTTGGATATTCTGGGTCTTTTACTTCTTCATATAAAATTTAGGACTGATTTTTTTTTGGCTGTGTAAAGAATGGCACTGGTATTTTGATAAGGATAACATTGATTCTGTAGATCACTTTTGGTAGAATGGACATTTTTATGGTGTTTATTCTGCCTATCCAAGAGCAACAGAGATCTTATCATCTTCCAAGATCTTCAATTTCTTATTTTTAAAAATATTTATTGGTGCACTGTAGTCATAAATCTTAATGGGGTGTAGAATGGTGGAGGCATACATGAACACTTCACCCAATTAGTCCTTAAATTCCTTCCCCATTACCCCTCCTTTCCTCCTTCTCATGTTTGACTTAGGAATTGACTTCTATATGTTTGTGAATGTAAATCATGTGCATTAGAGAATTTTTCCTCTTTCCTCCTCCCATCCCCTCAATGAGGTCACTTGACCTCATTGCAATGAGTTATTTGCTCCCCTTTCATCTAGAGTTCCTCCTATGACCCATTTTCTCCCTAGCCTCCACATATTAGGGAGAACATTCAATTTTTTATTTTTTGTGATTGACTAATCTCACTTAGCATAATGTCCTTCAGTTCTATCCACTTACCTGTAAATGATATAATTGTATTTTTCTTTATGGCTAGGTAGAATTCCTTTGTGTACATATCCCATAGCTTTGTAATATATTCATCTGTTGATCAAAATCTTGGATGGCTCCATAGTTTGGCAATGGTGAAATGTGCAGCTATGAACATAGATATGCATGCATTAGTTTGGTAGTTTGGTTTTAATTCTTTTGGGTAGATACCCAAAAGTGGTATTGCTGGATCATATGGTAAGTTCATTCCCATTCTTCCAAGGATCCTCCATACAGTTTTCCAAAGTGGTTGCACTAATTTGCAATCACACCAACAATGTATTAGGGGTCCCATTTCTCCACATCCTCACCAGCATTTGTTGTTGTTTGTGTTTTGAATGATTGACATTCTAGTTGGAGTTAGGTGAAATCTCAGGGTGGTTTTTATTTGCATGTCTCTGATTGGTAATGATGTTTTTTCATGCACTTATTGGCTATTTGATTTTTTTTCTTTCATGAAGCATCTATTTAGTTCACGTGCCCATTTTTTGATTGGGTTATTTGTGTTCTTAATGCTAAGTTTTTTGAGTTCTCTGTATATTCTTGATATTAGTCCTCTATTGAGGGAGTAGGTGGTAAAAATCTTCTCCCATTCTTTACCTCTCAGTTGAGGTCCTTGATAGCTGCCTGTGCTGTACAGAAGCTCTTCAGTTTAATGCAATCCCATGTATTGATTCACCTTTAAGTTTCTTGTGCCTTTGGGGTCTTGTTCAGAAAGATTTTACCTTTGTCTATGTGTTGCAGTGTTGGACCTATGCCTTCTTAAAGGAGCGTTAAGGTCTCTGGTCTAATTTCCAAGTCTTTGATCCATCTTGAGTCTTGTGCAGGGTGAGAAAGTAGGATTAATTTCCATTTTATGCATATAGTTAACCAGTTTTGCCAACACCATTTGTTGAAGAGGCTATCTTTTTTATAGTGTATGTTTTTGGCCCCTTTGTCAAAAATCAATTGGCTGTAAGTGTGCACATTTATTTCTTGTCTTCTGCTCTGTTGGTCTGTGCATCTGTTTTTGTGCCAGTACCATGTTGTTTTTATTACTATGGCTTTTATTATAGTTTAAAGTCAGGTATTGTGATTCTTCCTGCATGGTTTTTGTTGTGGAGAACTACTTTGGCTATTCTGTTTTTTTAATATTTACAAATAAATTTAAGGACTGATTTTTCTATGTCTGTAAAGAATGACCTTGGTGATTAAAGGGTATTGTATTGAATATGCAGATCACTTTTGGAAGTATGGCCATTTTGATGATACTTATTCTGCCTATCCATGAACATGGAAGATCTTTCCATCTTCTAAGGTCTTCTTCAATTTATCTTTCAATGTTTTAAATTTTCTTTGTAGATATATTTAACTTCCTTGATTAATTTTATTCCTAAGTATTTTATTTCTTTGTGGGACATCCAGAGTGGAATTGTATTCTGAAATTCTTTTTCAGTGGATTTATAGTTTGTATGCAGAGAAGCTTCTGATTTTTTAAGATTGATTTGTGTTACTGGTAATGGAACCCAGGAGCCTTCTACCTCCATGTTACACCCCCAGATATATTTTATATTTTATTTGGAAACAGGGTCTAATTAAGTTGCTGAGAATCTCACCAAGATGCTGAAGCTGGATTCAAACTTATGATCCTCCTGTCTCAGCCTCCTAAGTACTGGGATTACAAGCATGTGTCACCACTCCTGGCTTTAAGATTGATTTTATATTCAGACACATTGCTGAATTTGTTGATCAGTTCTATAAGCCTTTTTTATTGAGTTTGTTGGTCTTCTAAGTATAGTATCATATCATCTGCAAATAGTGAAAGTTTGAGTTCTTCTTTTCCTATTTTTACTCCTTTGATTTTTTTTCTTACCTTATTGCTCTGGCTAGAGTTTCGAGTACCATATTGAAGAGAAGTGATGGTAATGGACCTCCTTGTCTTGTTCCTGTTTTTAGGGGAAATTATCAAAGAATTTAGGTTTTTCTATATCTTCTTGGTTCAATTTAGGTAGGTTGTGTGTGTTTAGAAATCTGTCGATTTATTCCATGTTTTCCAGTTTGTTGAAATATAAATTTTCAAAATAGTTTCTGATGATCCTCTGAATTTCCCCACTGTCTTAGGTGATGTCTCCTTTTTATTTCTAATTTTAATAATCTGGGTTGATTCTCTCTTTCTTTTGGTGAAGGTGGGTAGGTCAGTGTTTTCAAGGAACCAGCTTTTTAGTTTGTTGATCCCTTGTATTGTTTCTTATTATCTATTTCAATTATTCCTGCTCTGATTTTAATTATTTCTTGCCTTATTCTGGATTGGGATTAGACTCTTCCAGTTTTTCTAAGTTCTTGAGGTGTGTCACTGTTGGTGTCTTTTAACCAACTTCAGGAGTATGGCTTTCTTTAACCCCAGAATAACACACTTGTTTCTGGTTAAACTTTTCTACTGAGTATTCCAGACCAAGTGTGTAGCCCTGTGTGGGGCCAACATAAATTTTTATAAAATTATGATGCTGTCAAGGCCAGTTAAGTCTTTTCAGACTCAGTTTTAGGGACTTTGTGAGGCTTTTCATTTTCCATTTGTGCCATCTGCCAGGATGTGTCATGGTCTAGTTGATCACATGGCTTTCCTTAAATCATTGAATATACTTCCTTCTTCATTGGCCCTCCTTTTTACAGAATGTGCACTGGTGGCTCTTAGTCTCTGGGATCTTCACAATTCCCTTCTTGCAGGGGATGGAGAGGTGGTGGGATGACTTAACAGAATTTCAGAGTTCCTAGGAGTTTCATTATTTGTCTGGGTCCTATTTGACCTTGGAGTGCAAGGGCCAAAACACTGACTGTTTTCTATTTATCGCTCTTATTTCCTGATTGTTCTCCAAGTCCCAGTTGTTGAACACCCAATAGGTAAGTTTTAGCAGTCCCTAAATGCCTTGTATTGAGTGTTCTATTTGCCTCTCATCAATATAATTTTTCATTCACCAATGGCTTATAATATTTAGATCCCCTCACTGCCAAAGAGGCCTCTGCTTATTTCTACAGGGGCTTTCTGTTCTTATGTCAACCAATCTGGAAAAATTTGGGACACCACTCAAAAGAAGGCTTTTCAGCTTTCTCAATCAGGAGCTGAGTCTGCAATCCTCTTGTATCAGCCTCAAAAGTACTAGGATCACAGATGTGTACCCTCATATCTGGCTTTATATATATAATCTTAAAAAAGCTAAAATAAGGGTAGGAGGGTAACAGCAAAATCAGGGATTCTCTGAGTTCAGGTCAAATATCCTGAACTGAGCACCTTGGATCACTCCCATTATAACCCCCCTCTTTGTTCTTGTCTTCATAACCTTTGCCCCTTGCATTTTAAAATTTACTCTTTCATTTTTTTTCTTATGAAGGCTTAACTCTATCATCCAAGGTGCTACCCTAAAACATGTAAATACTGTTCTTCTCCAAAAATACAGACACCAGAGACCACCCAACCCCCAAGGAACTTAATGTCCTTGTTCTGCCCAAGCAGATAAAGAAGAGACTCAATACCCTTTGAGCAAATGCCAAGCCCCTCTCTTTTCTATTAAAATAAAAAGTGTAAAATATTAGAGACTCAAACAAAAATGACTCAATTCAGGGCACCTTTCCCCTGCTTCTCAGAAATGTCCTCACTGTTGACCCCCTTCTGCAGTTTTTTTAAAATCCCAATAAAGCCTGTACTGACAAAACAAAAACAAAAAACTCCCAAAACAAAAAACCAATAAAAAAGCCATAAAACAACAACAACAAAAAATCAAACCCACACTGACCTGGAGCCTGGCATGGTGCACAACTATAATCTTAGTCCTTGGGAGACACAGAGAATTCTGGAGAATAATTCCAACCATTCTGAAATAAAAATTCAGCCTTCAAGAGGCAAGCTATAGTGCTGTGTCTCTCACAATCCCAAACTGGTCCTTAGCCTGATTGATTGCACTGGCCATGAAGATGAGAACCCTGGTGAGCTACAGGGCAAAGTGACTCTGTGTAATACTCATGGGGATACTGCTATCCCTTTAAATTCTGAGATATTTAAACTACATCATGCTTCATGGAATTGCAGAGCAAGGAAGAGGGATAAATAATGCAGAATCATTTAGCTACAGCACTTTAATGACTGCATTGTGGAAAGTTATGAATAATCCATTTGCTCACTTGCTGGACTGGATTTCTCCTGCCAGAGACCAGGAGAAAGTAAAAACCATAGTTTTCCATTGAGTGGGGGTGATTCTCTAGAGGATGAAAACCTGCTGAGGATAGTTCAATACCCAATCAGGGTGGCTGAAAAGCAGTGATTTAATTAATTATCCTTAAGTTCCTTTGGAGAGGTTTGTGCTGTGCAGTCTCATCTGAATGAGGGCTCTGGAACACACCCACCATCTTCAGGGAGTATGTGCACTTCCGCCTCCATACAGCAAGCCCTAAAATGGGCATCAACACCCACTGAGTTTCTGGTGAAGTCCCATTCAGGATGTCACATGCTACAGAACAGCTGCAGAGAATGACAGTGGCAGCAGCTGACTTTGTTGGTGCAGACAAGGGCTAAGATACAGGCTGCACAGAGATGTTCTTTACCAAGATATCTAGAGAGATTTTTTAATTGGACAAATTATGTAATCTTGAAGCCTAGAGTGGTCAGGTTGCTCATCTAAGAACTCAGACCCATCAAGCTAGCCATCTTTATATCCACCACCAATTCCAGGAGATAGACTACAACACCATAAAGAGTTTGAGCACTAGTTTGTGATTATCCTCCCATAAATTTCAATAATTTTTTTCATTCCCAGCCACCCTGATCCAGGTTCCCAGCATTTCCTACTTGAATCACTACCATGTTTCCTTGTGTCTGATTGCTTCTTGCTACAGTCTACTTTGTGACCCATCAACAAGTTAGTTTTTGGGAAAAACTACCATGCTTTGGAACCTATAATGGTTTGCTGTTATTGATGGTAAAAAAAAAAAGAAACAATCAAAAGCATGGTGGCGCATAATAAGGGCTTCCAGTGTCTGATCCTCCCACCCAGCATAACCTCCCAGTGCTCCTTTGGAGGGCTGGGATATTGGGGGTGGGGGCTGGCCTCCTTAATAGACTTTTTTCCAATTGTGCACTTTTCCAGTCTGTCTGATGCTTTATTGATTTCTCTCCATTTCCATGAAGCATCTTCAACCACTCCAGGGCATGCAAATTCATTAATTTATCTATGTATTAAATGCATTTAGCACATGTCACATTCCACACACTGATAAATTTCTTTTACATCTTTATAACCAACTTCTCATCCATGCTATTTCAGGTACATGTGTGCAGTTTGTGCTCTTGCAAAAGGGCTGGGCTAAGAAGGCCAATAAAAGCTGAGATCTAACCTGATTCTTCCTCCCTCCCAATAAACCTACCCTCAAAGAAAAAAAAGAACACCTCACAGTATATACATATATGATTGTATACTCCACATTATTGGATATTGTTACAGTTTAGATCTTACAAATTCCTAAAGGCCCATGAGTTAAAAGCTTGGTCCCCAGACTGTGCACTGCTAATTGGTGGGGGAGCCTTGAGGTGTTGGGACTAATTGGGAGAAAATTTGGTCAGTGAAGGCATGTTTTTGAAGAGGAATTTGTGACCTCAGACTCCTTCCTCTCTCTGTGTTTGCTTCCTGGCCATGATGAGGTGACCAGATCTCTGTCACATGTGCCTGCCATGGTGCATTATGCTACCACCAGCCCAAGGCAACAAGCCAATCAACTGTGGACTGAAACTTCTAAGACTATGAGCCAAAGCAAATCTTTCCTTCTTATAATTTGATTATTTCAGATATTTTGTCATAGCAGTGAAAAGCTGACTGACACAAATATGTTCCCCCCAAAAGAACTCTGTCTGTATCAGAGGATGGAGAGAACTCTTTTTTTTCTTTTTTTTTCTTTTTTTTTACCATTTACACATTCAGTGACTGGAAGAGCTTTCTACAAACTTGCTTCTACCTTTGTGCAATTCGACCACCATTCATCCTCTTGTTGGGTATATTCTCAGTTTCCTAGGAGGTCTAGACCTGAACATTCATCTCACAGTGTCAGGTGAGCTCTTCCTGTAGGTGACAGAAGGACTCCTAAAAGTCATTCTATCATACTCAAAAGTGAATGTTAACTGCATTAACATATTCCACTAAACCAAAATTATATATATCCCCAACCCATTTTTTTGTGGAACTGGGGTTCCTGGAAACACTTCTATATCCAGGCTACACTCCCAGACCTCTGAAGCCAGCAAGGCTGGCTCTGAACCTGGCCGACCCTCCTGTCTCCGCCTCCCAAGCATGGGGATTACAAGCGTGCGCCACCACACCCAGCATTCCCCAACTCACATTTTTAAATCTGGACCCTTTATTGCTCACTGTCAAGAATTTTAAAAATCATGGAAAGAAAGTCAACATGAAAAGAATTAGCATTGTTATTCAATTGCATTTAAAATATCTTATTTCTGAAAAAATTATAGACATATAATTATGTATGAAAATTGCTAGGTCTCCTACATCCTTGGAAAGAGCTCATGTAAGAAATACTACTCTTTGATTTCATTAGCTCCATGGTAATCTGCCTCTGAATCCACTGTGGGTAAGCAAAACACTTCTACCATGCAGTCAGCTCATCCTTTTTTGTGCTGAGGTGAGTGCCCCAAGCCTTCTGGTATCCTCACAGTCACTTGGAAAGCCTCTCTCTTTAAAGGCTCCTCATGAGCACCATAATCCCATTTTCCTGCTGCTATGCTTTCCTGCTTTTATTCTTTAACTTTGGCCAATACATCGATTACCATTCCAGAACAAACCTAGTACTGTGTTTTTTTTTTTTTTTATGACTGGTCTTTGTACCAATTAGAGACTAGGAAGCAATCAATTTTCTATTTGCTAACTAGTTAGGAAGGGGGCTTAATATTGGCAATAGTTTCAGGGGTGAGGAAACTGCAGGAAGAATTGAGGCACAAGGGAGAAAAAACAGCAGTAAACTGTTACCTCAAAAAAGGCCTTATGGGAAGGGCTCCCTCTGGAGCTGTTTCCATAGAGCAAAGTTTCTTAGTCTTGGCACCACTGACATTTCGGGTCAGGTCATTCTTGGTTATGATGGCTGTCGGATCTGTGCATCGTAGGATCATGAACAGGATCTCTGGCCTTTCCTGCAACAGGCCAGCCAGGGACATATATCCACCTAGTCATGGTAGTCCCAAATGTTCCACCCACTGCCAATTGTCCGCCATGAGGCCAGTTCAGGCCAGGTTGAGAACTACTGTCATAAAGGGATATTGCTGGTCAAGTGATGGGTGAAGTGGGAAGTAGAGGAGGAAATCCCAGATGTCTCTTTCAGCTGTGCTCTCATCTCTCATCCACTTCTCATCGCTCAACTCAACAGAGGCCAGGGCAAGTATCTGTTCCCTTCTAGATGTACCTTTCTTTTAAGATTCAGTCTCTATAGGTAATTTGGAGCCGCGACACCCGAGCTAGAGCATAGCTTCACAGTGACCACAAGCCCTTTATTCCCTCACTCATGCCTGCTGCTGCTGATTGGTTCTTCAGCCCAGAGATTAGTTATTAAAGTCATCGCTAGGAACAGACTTGTGCCTCTTGCTTTTGCCTGTGTTTGCTCCACTCGAATACGCTGCTTACTGATTTCCTGTTATCTCTAATTTAATGTCTCCATTCACACCTGCCTGTGCACTTAGCAGAAGCACCTTGGGGAGATCTGCAGAAGCTGGAGGAATACTCTTTTTTTTTTTTTTTTTTTTTTTTGCAGTACTGAGGATGGAATCCAAGAGCATTGTACATTCAAGCTACACCCCCAGCCCTATTTTTTAGTCTTTTTATTTTTTGAAAGTGTCTCAAGTGTCTCACTGAGTTGTGAGAGGTCTTGCTAAGTATCTGAAGCTGTTTGTGAACCACCATCCTCTGGTCTCTGCCATCCGAATGCTGGGATTATAAGCGTGCACCACCATGCCCCACCAGAATACTCATTTCTGTATTAGTGCATGTGTGGACTGTCAGGGCTTTTTTGAGGCATATCCCATCACAGTCAAAGTTCCCTGTCAGTTGTCCCTGTGTGACATGACCAGAGACATCTGAAGGGATGACTGCCAAATCATCATTCTCTTGATTCTATTTTGCACTAGTGTTCTAACTAATGTTTGGATAATTCTTTGGCCAACCTGTTGATACCATGAAGTGAGCAGGCTGTCAGGTAATATTTTGTTGATTGATGGATTGAATAAGCCCTTAGGTGTCTTGAGGAACAGTTTATATTATATTGAGTTTGCTTATAATAGTGTTTATCAGATTTTAATAAGTGTGCAAATCACCTTGGATGTTGTTAAAAATTCATAATCTCTTGTTAGGTTCGGGGAGGGGCCTGAGCCTGCATTTTTATAAGTTCCCAGGATACTGCTATTGGTCTGTAGGTCATGTGGCTTTCTGATGTGAGTAATTAATTTGATAATGATTTGTTGAGAACCTGTTGTTAAGAAGAGGGCTAGGAGTTGTAGGAGAGACATACACACATTTCTCATCCTGCTGACTCCATGCCACTGTTCATGAAAAGATAGAGACTTTGTGGCCATTATATTCTTTAAAAGATAGTTCTCCAGTTGTACACAAAGATTTCAACTCCAGTAAGTCCTAGTATTCCCCTACATCAGCAATGCCAGCTACCTTTTGCTGCTTTTGCCCTACTACCCTCAGCTTTACTCCACAAGTGATAGTTTTTATCTTGATGCACAAAGAAAAAAGGCATTTCTTATCCTGAGACTGGACATTTCTTGTCCTCAACCTGGCTATTTTCTTTCTCTGCTATGGATAAATCATCTTGGTGACAAGGAAATAAATCAAGTGTGACAACTTTTCCATGGGGGGAAGGCTGGGGTATGTGTATATGTGTACACACATGTAGGCTGTAAACTCAATTTAGTTCAGCAATAAAGTTTCCTTCTCTGAATTACAGAGCCTCTTAATGTTTCCTGAAGGCCACCTCAATGCAACAGGGAGTCATTACAGGGACTCTGTTATCACAGGAGCCGTCCTTGTTTAGCTCAGAATTTTCACTCATGGCTCATTTCTTTCCTCTTCTTGGGGACTCCATTTTTGGTCAGCCAGTAACACTGATTGAGTGCCTCCTAAGGGGATGGACCCCAAGGACGTTTGGAATGGGTTCAAGTCTTCATAAAATATGGTTTCCTCTCAGGTAGTCACTTAGTCAATGGGGCGTGTCCGATGCACTGGCCCGAATGCTTCCAAATGCCTCACATCCGGCTCCTGATTTATATAAAGGATGGTGGGGAGAAAGGGGCAGCACATGAATGTTAGAACTCTGAGGAAAAAGCTGCTCCGTTTGGAAAGAAAACCCCCTCTTTTTTTCTTCAGGCCCAAAAGAGACTCATCATCATGACAAGTGATGTATGTTGGGAGAGGTGACCGCATATTAAAATGATGTAAGTGAGATTAAAGTCATACTGCAGGAGGAAAGGAAGGGGCCAGTCTTCATGTTCTGCTAATTATATGAACTAGAGCAAATGAACAGGGGGAAAACACATCTAATCAGGCTTGTCTGTGCCAGTGCATTTGAGCTTCAAAGGATATAGACAGGGTTAAACTCGAGGAAATAAAAAAGGCTGTGGGTTTTGACTCCGTGTAAGAAGAATCTCTTTTTGAGTGGTGAGGCGTTGAAAGATGAAATAATAGAGTATATATTTTTCTGTTTTAAAAGTACTTATAAATGAGAGTTGAGTTACTCCTTGGAATTCAGTAAAATGAACAAAACAAAACAAAACCACAGAGAATACTTAGTATACTCCAAGGTTTTTCAATCTATTGATGTTTGGGGCAGATACTTCTCTTTTGTCAATTCTTTTCCTGTTATGTGTGTTGTGGGATGCATAGCAGCATTCCTGGCCTGAGTTCATTAGATGCCAGCAGCACATCCCCCTGACTGTGACCGTGCCAAAGGTGCTCCGACATTGCCTCATGTTCCCTGGGGAACTGAACTCTTTCCAATTGAGAACAACTAATTGTCACCCAAACTAGGGATGAGTCCTGACCTTACACTAGAGATTCTTGATGAGTCTTCCATAGCTCCACTTCTTTGGAAGATAGACCTTGTGTGGGGAGCAGAGGTATACTTGAGACAGATCCCGACATGGGTCCCCAGTGTGAAAGAGGTATTGTCAGGCTTCAAGAGAAACAGAAACTCCCACTTAGGGCCCTTCTCCATAGTGGAGCAGTGGAAACTGCAGGAAGCCGGGGGCTTTATGCTCTGTGCTGGCAACCTGCTCCTCTCAAAGCAGGAAGTAGCTGCAAACTCAGGCAAGTCTGTGCAGTCTGGATAAGGGCAACCACGGAGGGGTCCCATGCAGGACCTCATCGTCTAGGAAGGAGAACACAGGGACAGAGGCCCCGTGATGTGAGATAATCTCTACTATAGCAATATCTACCAAGATTTCAAATCGGCTTTCCTTTAAATCCCACAGTTCCACTCTTTGGAATTATCCTGAGAATGATACAGATGAGAAAACAAAGATGATTTATAAGATAAATGTTTAAAATATAAAAAGTAAGCTGGACATGGTGGTGCATGCCTGTAATCCCAGCATTTGGGAGATTGAGACAGGAGGATCGCGTTTTGCAGCCAGCCTCAGCTACTTAGTGAGGTCCTTTGCAACTCAGTGAGACCCTGTTTCAAAGTAAAGGATAAAAAATAGGGCTGGGGGTGTATCTTGGAGGTAAACTGCCCCTGGGTTCCATTCCTACTACTGCAAAAAAAAAAAAGAAAAGAAAAGAAAAGAAAAGAAAAGAAAAGAAAAGAAAAGAAAAGAAAAGAAAGAACTGGTTCTACTACTATTTGGGGATTGGCTGAATTGTAATAAATATGGAAAATAGAGCAAAATATAGATACTACATGTCTATGTTTATTACTGAGTGCACTCAGTGATACCTATCTATATGTCTATATCTACAGTACTGATAATGTAGTTATAAAACAGCATGCTGTGTGTGTGGCTACTGATTTAAAATGTGTGCCTGTGTATGTTTGTGTGTGTGTGTGTGTGTGTGTGTGTGTATATATATATATATATATATATATATATATATGCATCTGCATATGTGTGTATAATATGTGGGTAGATTTGTAAGGCAAAATGGTCTGGATGTTTCCCCAAGGCTGAGTGTGGTTGTCACTAGGTGGTAGATCTCTGGGTAATTTTATTTTCTTCTATAGATTTTGCATTATTAAAGGCTACACAGTAAGTACATATCATTTCCATAAAAAGCTATTTACATTTTAGAAACTCAAACAAAACAGTTGCAACCTGGTTTCTAATTCGATCCTAGAATAGGTAGGGATTCTCTTCTCAATTAGAAATCACAAGAATCATCCTTATTTGCATTTACTTTTGTGCCATAGTTGTACTGTGGTTGCCCCCTGTTCATTCTCTACACCTGGAAGCCATAGGCTAATGTCAAGGTGGCTGCTGCTTCTTCTCTCCCTGATTTTTGTCCTGGAATTGCTTCTTACCTAAGGAAAAGAATTCTACTATTCCAGGGGCATTGCCTGCTGCATAGGGCACTTATCCAGATTATCTTGCGCTCTCAATCTTAGATTATCTTCTGAGCAACTAATCATCCCAGCACTATATTTTCCAAGCTTCACAGACATTATAGATATTTTCACATTTTGGGCATCCTTGCCCATTTTATTAAAGAGCATTCTATTTCAATAGCACCCTGTTATGGGTAATCATCACTTGTAAATTCAAAAAAAGATAAAGCCATAGAATGTGGGTTTGTTACATGCACGTGTGCGCACATGCACACACACACACACACACACACACACACACACACACACACACTGCCAGAGTAATATCTTATCTGGGAGGAAAGAACAAAGAAGAGCTGAACGTATCTATGTTGTTTGTCCAGGACTGTACAACTTTGCCTTCACACCCTGTCCTCTTCTCAGCAACAATGTTCTGATTTCAGAAACAGGACAGAGATGTGCCAATGAACCACTTCATTTGGTTGTCAGCTTCACCTTGGCTCTACAGTTGCAGTTGTGTCCACAGAATTGGTTGTTTTCTTTTCTTTTTTCTTTTCTTTTATTTCTCTTCTTTTCTCTTCTTTTCTTTTCTTTTCTTTTCATACTCAGGATAGAACTCAGGGTCATTCTACCTCCAAGCTACACCCCCAGCCCTATTTTTTGGTTCTTTATTTTGAAACAGGGTCTCACTGAGTTGCAAAGGGCCTCACTAAGTAGCTGAGGCTGTCTGCGAACCGTGATCCTCCTGTCTCAGTCTCCCAAATGCTGGGATTACAAATGTGTGCCACCACGCCCAGTGGTTATTTTCGTGTGTGTGTGTGTGTGTGTGTGTGTGTGTGTGTGTGTGTGTGTTATTGGGGATTGAACCCAGGGATGTTCCACCTCTAAGCTATATCCCTAGACCATTTTTACTTTTTTGTTTGCTGTGGAGCTTGTTAAATTGCTGAGGCTGGTCTTGAACCTGTGATCATCCTGTTTCAGCCTCCTAAGTATCAGTATTACACATGTGTGCCACAATGACCAGCTTCTAAATTATCTTAATTCTAATAGTTCCAATACTTTTCAGAAAAAAAATTATTATGTATTTCATTAGGATTTTTTTAGGAGAAGCTTTCTCCTTTAAATTTTCTGTTCTGAGATCAACGTTAAGGATGGTAACTAATGAGTTTAATCTGAAGCCTCCTATTATTTAACATAAATGTCTGTAGAGATTAATTAAATTAGATATATCTTGTACTCTGCAAGTGGGAAGTGAATACTCTAACACTTATTTTATTTTTGCCTGAATGGCTATAGTAACTCTTTTTGGCTTTGGTATATGTTTATCTTTGACTCTTGCATAGATTCTTAAACTTAACAATCCTTTTTCAGAAAATAAAAAATTACTCAGAGCCCAGAGTGCTTCCATCTCCCCTTTAGTTTTATTCAACATCCTCCAACTGTACCTGAGGCTATAATGCCCCCCAGACCACTCCAGCACTGCCCCATGGGTGGGATCCCCAACTTTGGAAATCTATGCAGTTTAAAGGAATCTTAGGTCTTGTCTTGTTTGAAAGACTGAATAAAAGCCAAAGGCTTCCACTTACAGATAAAGATACTTCTGAAGAAGTCAGAAATGTACCAGGAGATTTCCAAGTTTCTCTCTGCCCTATATAATTTATAGTAGAGTGTCTAAATTAAAAAATCCTCTATCCATATTTTAATAGCTCTAAACTCATACTGTTCAATTTTCAGGAAAATTGCTTTAGTTTGGTTCTCAAAAGTCCTCCAAGGGTCCCTGTATTAAAGGCTTGGTCCCCAGGGTCATACTATTGGGGGTAATAGAACCTTTGAGGGAAGGGGTCTTATGGGGGGTCCTTAGGTCATTTGAGGGATGGC
This sequence comes from Muscardinus avellanarius, assembly GCF_963383645.1. Taxonomy (NCBI): domain Eukaryota; kingdom Metazoa; phylum Chordata; class Mammalia; order Rodentia; family Gliridae; genus Muscardinus; species Muscardinus avellanarius. Next base: position 68,180,324 of record NC_137793.1, on the reverse strand, counting down.
CTTGAAGGAAACCATAATACCTCCGGGTATACTCTCACTCTCTTTTGTTCCTATCAGGTGAGCAGTTTTGCTGTCCCATGTATCCCTCCCTACTCCCCACAAGCCCAAAGAAACATGGCCAGTTGATTATAAACTAGAACCTCCAAAACTGTAGACCAAAATAACCCTTTTCTCTTTATAAGTTAATTACCTCAGGTATTTTGTTATAGTAATGGGAAGCTAACATAATGATTTATTTTTATATGTTTTTATTGGTGCATTATAGTCTCACATTGTAAAGTAAATCACATTGGCAGTGACATACATGCACACAGCACTTGTCCCCTCACTGCCTCCATCTCCCCACCTCCCCATGCAGAGGACTGAGATTGACATTGGTATTTTTACATATGCATACAAAACTGATGGTAGTAATTTCTTCAATGAACTTCAAAACTCTTCCCCCGCCCCTTCACTTAGACCACTTCCCTGGCTCCACTTAGGTTTTTTCTCTCCATTATCTGGAGTCTCTTTGGTATTCTTATTACTTGCTAGCTTCCATATGTCAGAAAAAATATAACCCTTCACTTTCTGTGACTGGTTAATCGCATGTAACATAATGTCTTCCAGATCCCTTCATTTTCTTGAAAATGACATAATTTTGTTTTTATTTATTACTGAGTAGAATTTCATTGTGTGGCTATCCCATAATTTTGTAACCCATTCATCTGTTGAGGGGCACCTTGGTTGGTCCCATAATTTGGCTATTGTAGCACAATGATTTAACTTAATAAATAATAATGCAAAACGGCAGGATCTGCCTGGCCTCGCCTCCTACAGTCCTTCCTTTTGGTCATTTTACTAGTTTTCTCTTTTCCTGAAGACCAGCTCCTTTTTGTCTCAGCATCATTATTGAGTTTGTCTCTTTTACTTAGAATGTCATTACTCTCAGCTGGGTGTGGTGGTGCATGCTTGTAATCCCCGCACTTGGGAGACTGAGGCAGGAGGATCATGCAGGTTCGAAGCCAGAATCAGCTACTTAGTGAGGCTCTCAGCAACTTAGTGAGACCCTGTTTCCAATGAAAAATATAAAATAGGTCTGGGAGTATAGCCTGGAGTTAGAAAGCCTCTGGGTTTCACCCCAAGTACCACCAAAAAAAAAAAAAAGAATGTCATTACTCTCACTCTTTTCTTCCACTGTTCCTCTATGTGTGTATTTTTTTTTAATCTTCTAGGTTATAATTTAAAGGTACCTTCATCAGGCAAGCATTCTCTGAACTCCTGGAAGATAGTAGGGATAAACAGTCTTTCTGTAGCTGGGTGTTATGGTGCATGACTGTATTTCCAGTGTTTAGAAGGCTGAGACAGAAGGATCACAGGTTTGAGGACAGCCTCAGCAATATAGTAAGACTCGCAGTAACCTAGAAAGACCCTGTTTCAGAATATAAATAAAAAGTGCTGGGAATGTAGCTCAGAGGCAGAAATCCCTGGGTTTTTAATCTGTTGCAACAAACACACACACACACACACACACACACACACACACACACACACAGAGAGAGAGAGAGAGAGAGAGAGAGAGAGAGAGAGAGAGAGTCAGTCAGTCAGTCAGTCTTGTATTTTCAAAGACCAAGGCTGTCTAAATTGTTGAGGGAAGGTGTAGGAAAGGGAAGAGGAGGGAAGGGAGCAGGGATAGCAGAGGGGGGAGAAACAGAAAGGAAGTTGTATATTTTTCTTATGATAGGTAAAGTATGTCACCAGCTGTCACATGAATTAGGAGAATCTTTCAGCTAACAAGATAGTTCCAAATAGCCTTGAACAGAAATCTGTCTGCTCTGATTGTGTTAGGCTTGCCTGCTATGGCCTGGGACATCTGAAATAATGATGCTGCTGAGATGACAGTGTGAGTATGAGGTTGACAAGTCCTAGCAAGGGCTCGCTCTGAGTCATAGCTCAAAAGGAAGGGCTTCACCTTGAATAGTAGCTGTGTCCATTTCATCTTGGAGTGACTTGGATGCTTCTCCAATGACATACACAGTGGAAGAGCCTCCCGAAGAAGTTGGACTTTTACCCACTGAAATGTCTTTTCCCTCGTGTTTTTTTAGTGTCATAAAATGCACACAATATTAAATTGACCATTTTAACCCCTTGTATGTAGTTTTAAGTATAAATTCCAGTGGTATTAAATATATTTATATGTTGTATAACTATCACCATCATTCAACTCCAGATTTCATCTGGCAAATCTGAAATTCTGTGCCTATTGAACAACTCTTCATCATTCCTTAACTCCAATCTCTGAAACTACCTTTTACTTTCTGCCTCTATGTTTTGACTACTTAAGTACTGCATATAAATTTAATCATATGTATTTTTCTTTTTGTGACAGGCTTATTTAACTTAGCATAATATCCTCAAGTTTATCCATGTTGTAGCATATGTCAGAGTTTTCTTCCCTTTTTTAATTAAAAAAAATTTTATTGGTGAACTGTAGTCATACATCTTAATGGGATAAAAGATGGTGGAGACATACATGCACACGTAGTGGCACTCACTTGTAACTGAAGCATTCTGGAGGCGAGACTGGAGGATCACCATTCTCAGCAGCCTGAGCTATTTAGGGAGGCCCTTCACAAATCACTGAGACCCTGTGGGGACTTGGGGTGTATCTTGGTTGTAGAATGCCCCTGGGTTCCATCCCCAGTACCACAAAAAAGTTTTATTCCCTTATAAGGTTGAATAATATTCTATTGTATTTATATACCAGAGGTTGCTTATCTACTCATTGTCAGTGGGCACTTGGGTTGCTTCTGCATCTCAGTTATTGTGAATAATGCTGTTATAAACATGGTTGTGCAAATATGTCTTTGAGATTGCTTTCCAATCTTTCAGATCTATACATAGAAGTGGGTGTGCTGGATCATAAGGTAAAGTATTTTTTAAGTTTAAATTAACCACCATAGTGTTTTTCCCAGTGACAATACCATTTTATGTTCTCACTAACAGCACAAGGGTTACAATTACTCTGCATCCTTACCAACGCTTGTCCCCCCACCCCTCTCTCAACAGACCTCTTGGTGTGTGTGATGCCACATCACAATGTGTGGTACCTTGTAGTTTTGAATTGTATGAATCCTTGTAGTTTTGAATTGTATGAATCCTTGTAGTTTTGAATTGTAATGATTAGTGATGTTACATGTATATTCATATGCTTTTTGGTTATTTGTATATCTTCTTTGGAAAAATGTCAGTTTAAGTCCTTTCTTCATTTTTAAACTGAACTCTTTATTGTTGAGTTTTAGGTGAACTCTATATGAACTCCTTATTTGGTATATGATTTGCAGTTATCTTATCCTTCCCATGAGTTGCCCATTCACCCTGCTGATAGTGTCTTTAAAAAAAATAGTGTCTTTTAATGCACAAATTTAAAAAATTTAATAAGATCAGATTTGTTTACTATTTAATTTGTTGCCTGTGCCTTTGGTGTTACATCCAAGAAATATTGCCAAATCATATTTTGTGAAACTTTTGCCTTGTGTTCTTTTTTCCTAAGACTTTTATAGCTTCTGATTTTTATATTTAGAATCCCTTTTTGGTTAACATTTGTGTATGGTGTTATGTAATGGCCCAGCTTCATTTTTTTGTTGTTGTATTTGAGTGTGAATATTCAGTTAGTTTTCTCTCTACCATTTGATAGAAAGATTGTCCTTTGCCCCTTGAATGGACTTGGCACTTTGCCTAAACCATATAACCATATATGTGAGAATTTATTTCTGTACTCCCTATTCTATTCTATTGGTCTCTATGTCTGCCGTTATGCCAATACAACATTGTTTGATTACTGCAGATTTGTGGAAAGTTTCAAATTCAGAAAGTATGAATCCTTTCTCTGTGTTCTTTGTTCAAGATGTTAGCTAATTAGCTCCACTGAGATTTCATATAAATTTTAGGATGGATTTTTTTAATTTCTTCATAAAAGGTAATTGGAATTTTTCAAAAGTATTGCATTGACTCTATAGGTTGCTTTGTGAAGTATTAACATCACAACAATATTGTTTTTCAATCCATGAACATTGGATGTGTTTTTATTTGTTTATTTATTTATGTTTTTTCAATTTTTCATCAATGTTTTAGTTTTCATTGTATGAATACTTTATGATTAAATTAATGACAGCATTTTTGCGCTATTTTGAATGGAATTGCAATTCTTATCTTTTATATTGTTCCTCATTAGCATATAGGAATGTAATTGATTTTTGTTCATCAGACTTGTATCCTACAATTTTGATGAATATAGATTTACTTTTTTTTGGTAGTATTGGGGATGGAACCCTTCTCTGGGCTGTACTCCCAGACCTATTTTATATTTTTATTAGAAACAGGGTCTCTTAAGCCAGCATGGCTGGCTTCGAACCATTGAGTTATGATGCTTAATTATTTTTTACTATATGCTGCTGAATTTGGCTTGCCTATATTTTGTTCAGGATTTTTATATCAATGGTGATAAGGAATATTGGTCTGCAGGGTTATTTTGCTTCTATACTTACACATTTATTTTATTATTTTTATTAGTTTTTTTGCTTCCATACTTACACATTTTATTTTATTTATTTATTTTTATTGGTGCATTGTATGTAGTTTTTGTTTCTTATATTGTTTGGCTTTGGTGTCAGAATATCCCTGGCCTCATCAAATGAGTAGAGAAATGTTCTCTTCAGGTTTTGAAACAATTAGAAAAGAATTGGTGATAGTTCTTTACATATTTGGGAAAGTTTACCAGTGAAGCCATCAGGTGCAGTAATTTTAATTTTTGTTCTTATTCCTGTTATTGGAAGATTTTTTATTACTAATTCAATCTCCTTACTAGTTACAGTAATTTAATTATTTTCTATTTCTTTATGGTTTAGTTTTGCTCAGTGTCATTTAACCTGCATTTTTCTGATGGCTAATGATGTTGAACATTTTTTCACATATTTATTGGCCATTTGTATTTCTTGTTTTGTAAAGAGTCTATTCAGATCTATCACTCATGTTTTGATTGGGCTCTTTGTTTTTTTAGTATTGAGTTTTTAAGCTCTTTATACATTCTAGGTATTAATCTCTTGTTAGAGGAGAAGCTGGCAAAGATTTTTCTCTCATTTTGTAGGCTCTCTCTTTAAGTTCTTGACAGTTTCTTTGCTGCACAGAAACTTTTTAATTCAATAAAATATCATTTTTAAAATTTTTATTTCCCTAGCTTTGAGGGAAGTTATTGAGGATATTTCTACTGGTGCCCATTGGAGATCTGGTTTTATGCTCTCTCTTCTAGTAGTTGCAAAACCTCTGGTCTAATTTCTAGATCTTTTATACATATCGAGTTAACTCTCATACAGGGTGAGAGGTTGGGGTTTAGTTCCATTTTTCTACATTTGGTTTACCAGTTTTCCCCAGCACCATTTGTTGAAAAGGCTATGTTTTATCCAGCATTTGTGTTTGTCCCTTTTGTGAAAGATCAAATTGCTATAGGTGTGAGAGTTTGTTTCTATATCTTCTATTCTGTTCCACTTATTTTTGTGGTTTTGTGTCAATATCATGCTGTTTTTATTACTACAGTTTTATAATATAGTTTTTTTTTTTTTTTGGTGGTACTGAGGATGGAACCCAGGGGCCTTCTACCTCCGGGCTACACTCCCAGACCTATTTTATATTTTATTTGGAAACATGGTCTCTTAAGCCAGCTGAGGCTGGCTTCAAACCTTTGTGATCCTCCTGTCTCAGCCTCCCAAGCGTGGGGATTACAAGTATGTGCCACCACACGTGGCTTATAATATAGTTTAAAGGTAGGTATTGTGATGCTTTCAGTATGGTTTTTGTTACTAAGAATTTCTTTGGCTATTCTGGATCTTTTATTTTTCCATATGAATTTTAGGATTGTTTTTCTATTTCTGTGAAGAATGATGTTGGTAGTTTAATAGGGATTACACTGAGTCTGTATATTATTGTTAGTAGTATGGCCATTTTGATGATGTTTATTCTGGCTACCCAAAAATGTGGGAGGTCTTTCCATCTTCTAAGGTCTTTTGTTTCTCTCTTTAGTGTTCTGTAGTTTGCATCATAGATGCCTTTTACTTCCTTGGTTAGATTTATATACCTAAGCATTTTATTCTCTTTGAAGCTATTGTGAATGGAATTTCTTCCTGTATTTCTTTTTCAGTGGATGATGACTGTTGTATACAAAAGCTATTAATTTATGCAAATTGATTTTATAGCTTGCTACTCTGCTGAATTTGTCTGTCAGCTCCAGTCTTTGTGTTGATTTTATTAGGTCTTCTAAGTATAAGACCATGTGATTAGCAAATAGATATAATTTTACTTCTTCCTTCTCTATTTGTATCCCTTAATTTTCTTCTCTTGTCTTACTGCTCTAGCTAGAATTTTGAGTGCTATTTTTTTAACAGCAATGGCAATAGCAGACATCCTTATCTTGCTCCTGATTTTAAAAAATTTTAGTTTTTTTCCAGCATAATATTGCATAATATTGGCTTCAGATTTATCATAGATTTCCTTTATATCATTTATATAATTTTCTTCTATGCCTTTATTCAGTTTTTAGCATAAAAGAGTGTTGAATTTTGTCTATTCCTTTTTGTGCACCTTTTTATGTTCTTTTCTTTTTATTATTATTTTTTTAATTTTTTTATTGGTGCATTATATTCATACAACTTATTGGGGTAAAAAACTTGTGTGTACAAACATGTACTCATCGCTGATTTAACCCCTACCCAAATCCCACCCCATTCCCTCCCCGTCCCTCCCTCCCTTGCTTGGCTTAGTGATTGAATTCGATATGTTTAAGTACATTGTGAGCTTTAGAGATTTTCCTCTTCACCCCTCATTTCTCCTCCTTTAGGTTGTCTTGTTTGCTCCTCTTTTCTCCCTAACTCTCACATATTAGGGAAAGCATCTGATTTCTTATTTTTGTGCCTGACTAATCCCACTTAGCATAATGTCCTCCAGTTCCATCCATTTATCTGAAAATTATGTAATTGATTTTTTTTTGATGGCTGAGTAAAATTCCATTGTGTACATATCCCACAGTTTTGTAATCCATTCATCTGTTGATGGACATCTTGGCTGGTTCCATAGTTTGGCTATGGTGAATTGTGCAGCTATGAACATAGATACACATGCATTAGTTTGGTAGTTTGGTTTATTTTCTTTTGGGTAGATACCCAAGAGTGGTATTGCTGGATCAAATGGTAGATTTGTTCCCATTCTTTTGAGGATTCTCCATACTGTTTTCCAAAGTGGTTGCACTAATTTGCAATCCCACCAACAATGTCTTAGAGTTCCCACTTCTCCACAGCCTTGCCAGCATCTGTTGTTGTTTGTGTTTTGAATGATTGCCATTCTAGTTGGAGTTAGGTGAAATCTCAGGGTAGTTTTGATTTGCATCTCTCTGATTGCCAGTGATGTTGAGCATTTTTTCATGCATTTATTGCCCATTTGAATTTCTTCTTTTGTGAAGTGTCTATTTAGTTCATTTGCCCATTTTGTTATTGGATTCTTTGTTTTCTTAGTGTTGAGTTTCTTGAGTTCTCTGTATATTCTAGATATTAGTCCTCTATCAGTGGTGTAGGTGGCAAAAATCTTCTCCCATTCTGTTGGCTCTCGATTGAGGTTCTTGATAGTTTCCTTTGCTGAACAGAAGCTCTTCAGTTTCATGCAATCCCATGTATTGATTCGCCTTTTCATTTGTTGTGCCTTTGGGGTCTTGTTGAGGAAATGTTTGTCTGTTGCTATGTGTTGTAGTGTTGGACCTATGCCCTCTTCAAGGAGCTTCAAAGTCTCTGGTTTAATTTCCAAGTCTTTGATCCATCTTGAGTTGACTTTTGTACAGGGTGAAAAAGTGGGATTAACATCCAATTTTCTGCATATGGTTAACCAGTTTTGCCAACACCATTTGTTGAAGAGGCTATCTTTTTTCCAGTGTATGTTTTTGGCCTCTTTGTCAAAAATGAATTGGCTGAAAGTGTGTGGACTTGTTTCTGGGTCTTCTATTCTGCTCCATTGGTCTATATATCTGTTCTTTTGCCAGTACCATGCTGTTTTTATTACAATGGTTTTGTAGTATAGTTTAAAGTCAGGTATTGTGATTCCTCCTGCGTGATTTTTGTTGCTGAGAACTACCTTGGCTATTCTGGGCTTTTTGTTATTCCAGATAAATTTAAGGACTGATTTTTCTATGTCTGTGAGAAATGATCTTGGTAGTTTAATGGGCATTGCATTAAATCTGTAGATCACTTTTGGGAGGATGGCCATTTTAATGATATTTATTCTGCCAATCCATGAACATGGAAGGTCTTTCCATCTTCTAAGATCTTCTTCAATTTCTTTTTTCAGTGTTTTATAATTTTCTTTGTAGAGATCTTTCACCTCCTTGGTCAAGTTTATTCCTAGGTATTTTATTTTCTTGTGGGAGATCCTGAGTGAAAGTGTTTTCTGAATTTCTTTTTCAGTGGATTTATGGTTGGTGTACAGGAAAGCTTCTGATTTTTTAAGATTGATTTTGTATCAAGATACCTTGCTGAATTTGTTGATCAGTTCTATAAGCCTTTTGGTTGAGTTTGTTGGGTTTTCTAAATATAGTATCATGTCATCTGCAAATAGTGAAAGCTTAAGTTCTTCTTTTCCTATTTGTACTCCTTTGATTTCCTTTTCTTGCCTTAATGCTCTGGCTAGAGTCTCTAGTACTATATTGAAGAGAAGTGGTGATAGTAGACATCTTTGTCTCGTTCCAGTTTTTAGGGGGAATTCTTGAAGTTTTTCCCCATTTAATATGATGTTGGCAGTGGGCTTATTGTAGATTTCCTTAATAATGTTGAGATATGTTCCTTCTATTCAAATTCTCTGCAGTGTTTTTTATCATAAATGGATGTTGAATTTTATCAAATGCTTTTTCAGCATCTATTGAGATGATCATGTGGTTTTTGTCTTTGATTCTGTTTATATGATGAATTACATGGATTGATTTTCATATATTGAACCAGCCTTGCATCCCTGGGATGAACCCTACCTGGTCATGGTGAATGATTTTCTTGATGTGGTTTTGAATGCGTGTTGCTAGTATTTTGTTTAATAGTTTTGCATCCAAGTTCATCAGAGATATAGGCCTGTAGTTTTCCTTCCTTGAACTGTCTTTATTCAGTTTGGGTATTAGTTTGATGTTGTCTTCATAGAATGTATTTGGGAGAGTCCCAGTTTTTTCTATTTCCCGAAATAGTTTGAGTAGTATTGGGATTAGTTCTCCTATAAAGGTTTTATAGAATTCACTTGGGAAACCATCTGGTCCTGGGCTTTTCTTTGATGGTAAGCTCTTTAATGCTATTTCAATCTCTTTGATTGTTATTGGTTGGTTTAAGTGTTCCATATCTTCTTGACTCAGTTTAGGAAGGTTGTATTTATCTAGGAAGTTGTCGATTTCCTCCAGATTTTCCATTTTGTTGGAGTATAGTTTTTCAAAGTAGTTTCTGATAATCCTCTGGATTTCTACGCTCTCAGTAGTAATGTCTTCTTTTTCATCCCTTATCTTCATAATTTGGGTTGATTCTCTCTTTTTTTTTAGTTAGGTTGGCTAGTGGTTTATCAATCTTGTTAATTTTTTCAAGAAACCAGCTTTTGGTTTTGTTGATTTTCTGTATTTTTTTATTCTCTATTTTGTTAATTTCTGCTCTAATTTTAATAATTTCCCATCTTCTGCTGGCTTTGGGGTTCAATTGTTCCTGCTTTTTAAGGGCTTTGAGGTGTGTCATAAGGCTATTTGTTTTTCTTTTTTTTTTTTTTTTTTTTAAATTTTAAATTTTAAATTTTTATTGGTGCACTGTATTCATACATCATAGTGGGATACAAACTTTTGTAGACATACATGCACACATCACCCAGTCAGCCCCCACCTGAACCCCACCCCATTCTCTCCCCATCCCTCCCTCCCATGCTTGGCTTAGTGGTTGACATCTAGTATTATAGCAATTTATCCAAAATTAAAAATGATAATCTCACATAACAGTTTCATTTGTCTGATACCAAGCTTTTGATGACTTAAAGATAACATTTCAATATTTCTTTTTACTTTCTTTCTTACCAGAGAATATTTTTTTTCTATTTTTTTAGGTGAAACTATTATATATTTATATATTTATTTTTCAGGAAAAAAAAAATCTATCCTAATATGGAAAATGGACTCTAGGTACCCAACACGATCTTGAAAAAGAACAAAGCTAGAAGATATATATTTTCTGATTTCAAACCATATAAAGCTACAATAATTGAAACAGTGTAGTACTATTCTAAAGGCAGATATATAAACCATTGGAGTTAAATAAAAGCCTAGAGCTAAATTCTTCCCTATATTGTCAAGTTATTTTTGACAAGGTTTCCACGAACATTTGGTGGTGGAAATAATAATCTTTTAACTAAATATTGTTGAAACATAATAATTACATGGAAAAGAATAAAGTTGGACCCTTACCTAATCCCATATACAAATATTAACTCAAAATAGATAAAAAACCTAAATATAAATCTTAAGACTATAAACTTTTAGGAGAAAATCTGGGTCATAAAACCTCACAACATTGAAATTGGCAGTGATTTCTTGGATATGATTTCAATGGCACAGGCAACAGAAGAGTATACAAACTCCCTAAAAAATAAAAAAAATAATATTGTATATCCAAAGACAATGTAAACAGAGTTAACAGTTACTAATAGAATGGGATAAAATATTTCCAAATACTATATCTGAAGGTATATTAATATTCCAACTAGAAATCCTAAAAATAAACAACAATAAAGGCAAACAATACCATTTAGAGATAGGTAAAAGACTAACATAAGTAATTAATCTCCACAGATAACCAATCTTAGTTGACTGTTGGATGGAAACTCTTGTTTCTCTGGTTCTGGTGTGTGTTACCTATTTCTTCTTTGTAATTAATCTCTTTGAGTATTTTCTCTAGTGCTGGTTTTGAAGACATAAATTCCTTCAATTTCTGTTTGTCATGGAAGCTTCTTATTTCTCCATCTAATTTGATAGAAAGTTTTGCTGGGTAGGAAATTTTTGGCTGGAAGTTGTTTTCTTTCAGAGTTTGGAATATGTTACTCCAAGCCCTTCTGGCTCTCATGACTTGTTTTGGGAAGTCTGGAGTGATTCTAATTGGTTTGCCTCTGAATGTCACTTGGCCCTTTGTTTTTGTTGCCTTTAAGATTCTCTGCTTGGCTTCCACATTGGTCATTTTGACAATGATGTGGCGTGGGGATCCTCTTCTCCGATCCTGTCTAAAGGGAGTTCTATAAGTTTCCTGGACCTTTTTATCAACCTCTTGCTCTATGTTTGGAAAATTTTCTGCTATTACTTCTTTGAAGAGATTGTTGATCCCTTTGGTTTCACTTTCTTTTCCCTCCTCTATTCCAATTATTCTTAGGTTAGCTCTCTTAAAATGGGCCCATATTTCTTCAATATCAGATTCCTGCTGTTGGATATTTTTTCCTAGATTATAAACTATGCATTCATTTTTGGAATGATCATCTTCTAAGAGTGAGATTCTGTTCTCCATGTGGTCTAATCGGTTGTTTGTGCTTTGAATTGAGGCCTTTACTTCATTAATTGCATCCTTTATCTCTTTTTGGCTCTCTCTGAGTTCTTTTCGAAGCACCTCTATTATTTCTACAGTTATTTTCCTGATTTGATCTTCTAGAAATCTCTGATTTTCTGTTTTATCGGGTTCTGATGTTGTGGGGTTGTGGGCATTCATTGCTCCAGTATTATTCCTCTTTCCCATGATTTTGGAAGTTTGTGCCTTCTCTGGGTTCTTCCCTTGGGTCACTATGACTTCACTTAAGGTGTTCTGGATCTCGAGTCTGTAGTATCTCGACCCCACTACTCCTTTACTGGGTTGTATCACAGAGTCTCCGACCCAGAGAGTCAATAGAGGCTGCTTTAGACTGTGGGGGGTGCCAGGTTGCACGTTCTCCTATGGTGTGATATCTCTGCCACCCCCCCTCCCCCACTGGGTCAATTCCCAGGGAGTACAGTACTGGGATTTCTCCTTTGTGGCCCACAATTTGACTCACTGTTCTTGAGTACGCAGATGTAGCTGTACTGGATTCGGTGAATTCTCTGCTGCTGCCGCCGGTGGCAATATGGCGCCGCTGCTACGCCCTCGGCCGTGAGGCTGGCGTATTTCTTCTTGGTTTTGATTTCCACTCTGAATCCCTGCAGCGTGTGCTGAGTTCAGCTACTGGGAGCTTTAGTATTTACCTGCGGCAAGAAATCCAGTGAAGTCGCTGCTGCCGCCGGCAGTATGGCGCTGCTGCCGCGGTCTCGGGCGTGAGGCCGGTGTATCTCCTCTGTGGCTCTGAGCTCTGTTTTCAGTCCGCTTTCTCTCTGGAGCCTGGTGATTTTTTTGTTTCTCTGGTGATGGTGTTTTCTGGCTATGAAAGGCGCTGATTTTGTGGTAATGGAGATTAGTTGTTAGCGGGGCTCTTAAGCCCGCTTTTCTTGGTCGCCATCTTCCCGGAAGTCCCTATTTGTTTTTCTTATGTGAGCACTCAGTGCTATAAATTTTCCTCTTAATACTGCCTTCAAAGTGTCCCAGAGGACACTTTGGTGGGGGGGGGGAAGGGGGCGGGGGGGAGAGGGCACCAAATATAGTATAAATGTATACTACTTATGTTCAATAAAAAATTGTTAAAAAAATAAAATAAAATAAAATAAGAAAACATTAAAAAATGAATGAAATAAAACATTTATATTTTTAAATGAAGGTTTCAGTTGGTGTGAAATCAAACCAATAAGGCTTGCCTCAGAGGACCATTAATGATTACAAAGCATTAATTTTAGTAATAATTTACCTTTTCCTGTTTTAAAATGTCATTTTCTTCCAAATGCTGGTTGAATAAGCTCACCATTTAACTTATGATGAACATTCTCACTGAATATAACAACTGTTTTACTCATATGTAAAACCTTTTATTGTGACTTATTACCTTAATAAACCATTATTTTCCTATCTTCTAGTCAGCTTAGAGTTTTATTTGCTACATTCTAGCTATAGTTTATAATATAAAATATATAATTATAATATTTACTCAAAATGCTAATTAATTTCCTGAAATAATTTTTGAAAATGACATTTTAAAGAGGATAAGTAAAAACCAGAAGATTTTGTGACAGAAAAATGAATTTCATAACTAGATATCTGATTATTATATACTTGGTAAGATTTTATTACCTTTGCAATAAATAATGAGTGTATTTTTCCACACAGATTGGGTTAACAAACTTTTTAATTATGTTCAATAATATGAATGGTATTGAATGATGAAAAATCTAAAGTGTGGTTATTCAAGGTTGTAACATATTAGTTTTTTATGTTGTCCACCAACCATGATAGTGTAGCTGTCTTACTAGATGAATTCAGAATCTGTATGGTTTCATGGCTTTTTTGATTAACATTTTAAGGATTATATATTAGGGAACAATCGCATATATGAATAAACCATATTTATTTCTCTTTCAATAAATAAATAAATAAATAAATAAAATTTTCCTCTTAATACTGCCTTCGAAGTGTCCCAGAGGTTTTGATATGTTGTATCTTTATTTTCATTTGTTTCTAGAAATTTCTTGATTTCACCTCTTACATCTTCTATGACCCATTCTTCATTCAGAAGTGTGGTGTTCAGTCTCCACATGTTTATGTTGTTTCTCTGGGTCTTCTTATAGTTGATTTCTAGTTTCATTCCATTATTGTCTGAAATGACACAGGGAAGTATGTAACATTTTTTAAATTTTCTATTGCTCATTTTGTGTCCCAGGATGTGATCTATTTTGAAGGTTCCGTGAGCAGCTGAGAAAAATGTAAACTCTGCTGTAGTTGGGTGAAATATTCTATATGTGTCCAACAGGTCCATTTGGTTAATGGTGTTCTTTAGTTCTGAGACATTTTTACTGACCCTTTGTCTGGAAGATCAGTCTAGTATTGTGAGAGGTGTGTTGAAGTCTCACAGTATTATCGTGTTGGGATATATGTGTGACTTCATGTCACAAAGAGTTTGATTTATGAAAGTAGCTGCCCCTATGTTTGGGGCATAGATGTTGACTATTGTTATTTTCTCTTGCTGGACTATTCCTTTTACCAGTAAAAGGTGACCTCCTTTGTCTCTTCTAATAAGTTTGGGTTTGAAGTCTAACTTGTCTGATATCATAATTGCTACTCCTGCTTGTCTTCGAGTACCATTAGCATGGATTACCTTGCTCCAGCCCTTTACCTTGAGTTTGTTCCTATCTTTACTTATAAGGTGTGTTTCTTCTAAGCAGCAGATGGATGGATTCTGGCTTTTAATCTATTTTGCCACTTTATGTCTTTTTATTGGGGAGTTGAGGCCGTTTACATTCAGTGTGATTATAGAGAGATAATTTTTAATTCCCAACATGTTAAGATCTTATTTCTGTTTGAGATACTGTTTATTTTTCTTTGCTTAGTTGTCCGATGGATGGGAATTCTTGTTTCTTTTGTTCTGGCATGTATTACCCATTTCCTCTTTGCAGTTAATCTCCTTGAGTATTTTCTCTAGCGCTGGTTTTGAAGACATAAATTCCTTCAGTTGCTGTTTGTCATGGAAGCTTCTTATTTCCCCATCTAATCTGATGGATAGTTTTGCTGGGTAGGAAATTTTTGGCTGGAAGTTGTTTTCTTTCAGAGTTTGGAATATGTTACTCCAAGCCCTTCTGGCTTTCATAACTTGGTTTTGGAAGTCTGGAATAATTCTATTTGGTTTGCCTCTGTATGTCACGTGGCCTTTTGTTTTTGTTGCCTTTAAGATTCTCTCCTTGGCTTCCACATTAGTCATTTTGACAATTATGTGGCATGGGGATCCTCTTCTCTGATCCTGTCTAAAGGGAGTTCTATAAGTTTCCTGGACTTGTGTATCGACCTCTTGCTCTATGTTTGGAAAATTTTCTGCTATTACTTCCTTGAAGAGATTGTTGATCCCTTTGGTTTCACCTTCTTTTCCCTCCTCTATTCCAATTATTCTTAGGTTAGCTCTCTTGATATGGGCCCATATTTCTTCAATG
The DNA here is from genome assembly GCF_963383645.1 of Muscardinus avellanarius. NCBI lineage: Eukaryota > Metazoa > Chordata > Mammalia > Rodentia > Gliridae > Muscardinus > Muscardinus avellanarius. Next base: position 68,165,227 of record NC_137793.1, on the reverse strand, counting down.
TCAGATTCCTGCTGTCGGGTTTTTTTTTCTAAATTAGAAACTATGCGTTCATTTTTAGAATGATCATCTTCAAGAAGCGAGATTCTATTCTCCATGTGGTCTAATCTGTTGTTTATACTTTGAATCGAGGCCTTTACTTCATTAATTGCATCCTTAATCTCTTTTTGACTCTCTCTAAATTCTTTTTGAAAGTCCTCTATTATTTCTAAAATTATTTTCCTAATTTGATCTTCTAGAGATCTCTGGATTTCTATGTTATCAGATTCTGATGTGGGGTTGTTTGCATTCACTGCTCCATTGTTATTTATCTTTCCCATGATTTTGGAAGTTTGTGCCTTCTCTGGGTTCTTCCCTGAGTCCCTACGAGTTCACTTAAGATGCTCTGGATCTCGAGTCTGTGGTATCTCAGTCACCACTACTCCTTTACTGGGTTGTATCAAAAAGTCTCAGACCCAGGGAGTCAATCAAGGCTGCTTAGACCATAGGGGGTGCCTTGTTGGGCGATCTCTAGCGGGGAGTTGTGACTATGGTATGCTATCTCTGCCACTGCCACTCCCCCACTGGGCTGCACTGCTAAAATCTCCGACCCAGGGAGACTATCTGCGTAAGTCCCTGGAAGTGCAGTACTGGGATTTCTCCCCTAGGGGCCGCAATTTGACTCACGGTTGTTGAGTGCACTGATGGAGCTGTAGTGAACTCAGTGGATTCGCAGCTGCCGCCACTGGCAATATGGCACCACTGCCACGCCTTCGGCCGTGATGCAGCATATTTCTTCTCTGGTTTTGAACTCCGCTCTGAGTCCTTGCCAGTTGTGCTGTGCCCGGCCCTTGGGAGCTTTAGATGTTCCCTGCGCCAACAAAACTGCTGACTGCCGTCCGGCTGTTCAACACCTGCTCACCTCGGCTTGCTGTCCACCCCTCCTCTCAGGCGCCTGGTGGCTGGTTGAGTGGGTTGGTCTAGGGCCGTCCAGTGAACTCGCCGCTGCCGCCAGCAGTAAGATGCTGCTTCTGCATCCTAGGCCGCGAGGCCAGAGTACCTCCTCTCTGGATTTGAGCTCTGTTTTGAGTCTCCCTCCTCTCTGGAGCCTGGTGCTGCTAGGGGAGATGTAGGCCGCGCCACTCTGGCCGCTCTGCGCCGCGGCTCTGGCTGCTCTGCACCACGGCTCTGGCCACTCTGGCTGCTCCGGCCGCTCTGCACTGCGGCTCTGGCTGCTCTGCACCGCGGGTCTGGCCACTCCGGCCGCTCCAGCCGTTCCGAGACGTGGCTCTGGCTGCTCCGGCTGTTCTGACCGCTCCACTCAGGCTGCTCTGGCCACTCTGCTCAGCTGCTCTGGCCACTCCGCTCAGCTGTTCTCCTTTTCGTGCATCTATTGAGAGGATCATGTGGTTTTTCTATCTTTTGTGTATGTAATGAATTATATTTATTGACTTACTTATGTTGAACCATCCTTGCATCCCTAGGAATGAAACCTACTTGGTTATGGTAACTATTTTTTAGTTGTATTTTTTGAGTTGTGCATTCTTTTGGATTTTTCAAGAATGCAAGGCCTTACCACTGTTTTCCTGGGCTATTGTTTAGAGCTATATTTGTAATGAGAAATCTTGAAAACTAAAGTAAGTATTGTCTTTGAAATACAAAGCAGGCTTGCTATAGAGGAGATTAATTTTTCAAACCTAGTGCTTCTTATCTGCAATGCCAACTCATTGTATATGCAACATTGACCTGAGCTTCTTCAAGCTGCCCTTGTAGGAATTAGAGATAGAGGAGACAAAAGGATCTAAAATAAATATAGCCTCATGTTGCTGGCTGAACCATGAGTAATAATGTTCTTTTTCTCTGATCTAAAGTCTCACATCTTCTTTCAATATCTATAGAAAAGTATAAGTTAACTTGTTATCTTCTAAGTAGGATAAGAATTAGAATCTTAATAGCAACACCTCTAACTGTAAGAAATAGATCTTTTCAAAATAAAGGTTAAATAAGATCAATGAGAAACATAGTTTATTATTTTATATCTTAAAGAAAATCCATAATGCTGAGGTCTAACAACCATTGTGGTATGCACAAATTGCTTTAATCCATTTTCTTTTGCACTAACAAAATACCTGAGGGTGAATAATATATAAAGAAAACATATTTAACAAATTTATTTGGCTCATACTTGTTTGGTTCTGATAAGGGGCACCCCTGGCTATGTCACAATTTGGTGATGATGTTATAGTGGAAATGTATGTAGATGGAGAGAGAGATCATATGGTGAGACAGGAAGTAGAGACACGGAAGGTCCATGCTTGTTCTTTTTATAAGAACTTTAACTGGGGTCCTGCAAGAATGACATGTACCCCTAACTACCTAAGTGCCTTCCACTATACACCAACTCTGAAAGATTATGTCAACCTTCAACAGCTACACTGAGGACTAAGTTTCCAGCACATGAACCTCTAGGGAAGAAACACCATCCAAAAAATAGCAGACCAGTGCCAGTATTTAGAAAAAGCAAGGTCATCAGTAAATGGAATGAATTCTAAGAGGTCGAAATAAAAGTTGTGTGCTAGCCTGCCCAATATGGCAAATCTCCATATTTTCTTGACTCTATATTTTAACATCTCTGAAATATAGGGACACTTTTTATAATCAACAGTGTAAAATATTTGGGCAGATGTACTAATGCTATTATTAACCCATCCCTATTCTTTTTAGAGCCATGACAGTTGTTCTTGCTTATTTGCCTAATGGGGTCTGATGTGCCAAACTTTGGATAATGGTAAATGCTCAACTCTGCAACAATTCAGGAACAAATGCAAATATGGTTATTTGGCTTGTTGCTTTCCTCCTAAGGAAATAGTGAACTACACACTGGATTGATAGCTATGTCTGAATCCAAACAGGCCAAAGATTTATGGGGGAACTTTTCAGACAATTTAATGAATACTCTGGGTTGTTTATCTCTCTGAACCTAGGTATATGGGTTCAGTGCTTAGGAGATCAATCCATGAATCCCCAAATTTCAGAGCTCTAGACATCTTCTGGGGCTCAGGACTTTCATGATTTAGAGAAGAAAACTTCCAAGGGTGAGTTAGAACTCCAGTCCTAGCAACTTGGAGATGAAGGGCCAGTTATGGAGCATATCAGGCGGAGCACATAGGATTTAGAATTAGAATTGAAGAAGTGCCCTATGCAGGCTGGGTGTGGAAAACAGATTATTTTATATAAGTCCTTTCCATTTGAAAGATGAGCTTTCCTTCAATTCCCCTGAATCCTGTGTTACCAATGCACTATTATGTATGATTTTTAGTTGGGAAGAAATGTGAATATTTCTCCTTCAATTTTCTTTATCTAATGTGGAAATATGGAGACCTTCCCTCTTCTTTATAAACCTCAGGGTGTTACCTGAGTCCATATCTTCAAAACTGACCCCCTAATTGTTACCAGTGCCTGGTAAGAGCTTAGCTCTGGCCCCATGACAGATATGGGAGCATATTGCTGTGTACTGCCTGTATACCTTCTCCATCCCATCTTGCTGTGTCCCTGGCTTTCGACTTCCTTAGCTTGTCCTTAGACCCAATTTGGCTTCACCAGAACTGACTTTTAATATCTTATTTGCCTGTGATTGCACTGCCTCATTTGTTTTCCCCATCTCTTTATTTTTAGACATTAATCTGTTTACTCAGATTCAGGCCCCAACCTTGGTTTGCTTGGCCACAGGACCACCTGGCCTGGACCCATCTCCCTGGGTGAGTAATTATAAAGATACATGCCTTAACATTTCATTAGCTCCATATAGTTTTTAAATAATTATGAGGAAAATAAAATAGTACCTTTATCATATTGAAGATCAGTCTATAGTGGAATTGATAAAAAAAAAATTACCAGCAATGAAAACATCTGGGTGAAGGAGCAGAAAATCAGGCTATAATTCTTATTTGAACAAAAATATTTATATCTCCCAGACCCTGGAGATCTTCTGTTAGTGTCTAATGTAGAGTCAAAGGAATGTTTCATTGCATTCAGTGAGGAGCACGAGGCACCATCTGCTAAGCAGTATGCACTTAAGTGTGTTGACTGAGCTTCCTAGAAAGGAATTGGAGAAAGGTACTCAATTCCTAATGAAAGAGAATTTCACAATTTCCTTTCTTAATGAGGAGAACTTTTCCATTTGTTTCCATTTCTAGCACTCACAATTTTAACACTCAAAATTTAGTTTCACTTAATTAAATGCTAATGGAACTGTAGATATATTTTCTTCTGGAAATCTCCAGAAGAAATATGAATAAGAAATATGAATAAGAAATATGAATAAGAAATAAGAATAAGAAATATGATCTGGTCCAGTAGAGGAAGTATTAGCATCATAGCAACTAGGATACACATATATTTGCATGTTACTTTTAGCTTCAAAAAATCTGATTTTATTTTAGTATAAAAGAAGACTTTTCTACATTTATATTGGCCCAGAACAGAAGTGGGGATAGAGCCCACTTTGTGAAATATTTCAAACACTTTATATAGCATTAAATGTTGTATGTCAGGCTATAATAGTTTTTTTTTTTTTTACCTAGAGGGTAAATACCATAGACTTGTGTTATGATGTTATTTGTTGCTGTATGTCTTGGGTATAATTTAAGTAAGTGTAGTTAGTGAAGTCCACCAAGATTTTTTATCACAAAATAGACTCATCTAAAAATCTGGCTTGCATTATGGGTTTTGTGGAAAATGCATGTATTAGAATAATACTTTTCCAGTAATCTCATATATTCAAGACTTTGGAATCATCTAAAACAAGAAATACTGTAATCATGTTTTCTCTCCCAGATTTTATTTTATACTTTTTTTGTTGTTGAATAAGGAAGATTTTGTGGAACAGATAACACACTTTTATTCTGTACACAGGATTGAACTTAGGGCCATTCTACCTCTGTGCTACACTCCCAGTCCTTGTCTTACTAAGTTGCTGAGGATATTGCTAAGTTTCCAAGGGTGGTATTGAGCCTATGATCCTCCTGTATCAGCCTCCCAAGTACTAGGATTACAAGTGTATACAAGTGAGCCAGTAGATAACTCACATTTTTTAAAAAAAGAACTGTCAGAAGAATAGTGATAGGACAATAAAGTGCTTGATTGCAATAAAAGGGATTGAAATGGAAGTTTTCAGAAATTAGATCCATAAATTGATTTGTGTGGGTTTCTTGTCACTTAGCAAGAAAAGAGATAATGATCAAAAGCCAGCATGAATTCAATAAGAGCAATTGAGACCAGCTAATTTTGCCCATACATCTCTTGTACCTGTACCTAAGGCATATGCATCTACATCTAGTATGATATATTTGCAAATGAGAGGAATTCTATAGATGTATCAAAATTTTAGCAAGGAATGTGGTAAGATCTTCTAGGAGTATAAATATGAGGAATTATGAGCAGAAGTTCATTAAACAAGGGAAATTAAAAATAAACTAAATAGACCCCTGGAGAAACCAGGCCCAGTAAGACGCTGGGTTCTGGGTGGGGGTCGCGGGCTGGGCACGCCAGATGGGGCCCGGGTCGCGGGACTCTGGGCCCCTGCCGAACTGCGCGTAGCACGCCAGACCCCTGGAGAAACCAGACCCAGTAAGACGCTGGGTTCTGGGCAGGGGTCGCGGGCTGGGCACGCCAGATGGGGCCCTGGTCGCGGGACTCTGGGCCCCAGGCCGAACTGTGAGTAGCACGCCAGACCCCTGGAGAAACAAGGCCCAGTAAGACGCTGGGTTCTGGGCGGGGGTCGAGCACAGGGCACGCCAGCTGGGGCCCGGATCGCGGGACTCTGGGTCCTGGCCGAACTGCGAGTAGCACGCCAGACCCCTGGAGAAACCGGGCCCAGTAAGACGCTGGGTTCTGGGCGGGGGTCGAGCACAGGGCACGCCAGCTGGGGCCCGGGTCGCGGGACTCTGGGTTCCGGCCAAACTGCGCATAGCACGCCAGACCCCTGGAGAAACCAGGCCCAGTAAGACGCTGGGTTCTGGGCGGGGGGTCGCGGGCTGGGCATGCCAGATGGGGCCCGGGTCGCAGGACTCTGGGCCCCGGCCAAACTGCGCGTAGCACGCCAGACCCCTGGAGAAACCGGACCCAGTAAGACGCTGGGTTCTGGGCGGGGGTCACGGGCTGGGCACGCCAGATGGGGCCCGGGTCGCGGGACTCTGGGCCCCGGGCCGAACTGCGAGTAGCACGCCAGACCCCTGGAGAAACCGGGCCCAGAACAGAAAAAGATAAAGAAAAATATCGGAGAGGTGGTAAGAAAGCCGTTATGGATGCCAGGACACTGGAGATGCAGACAAAACTTATCTAAATACACTGGAACTTATGGAAAAATTCGCCGTGAAAGAGGACTGCTATTTCTCTATGTTGTTAAGAATCTCAGACATCACATATAAGGAGAGAGTTTAGCGGAGACCAAGGAGAAATGCGGTTTTGAAAGAGTTCTCCGCGATGGTGGTGGAGACTTGTATTCAGGAGAAGCAGAAACCGGATCTTACCAACTTTATTTTTTGGGAGAAATTACACCAAATGTCGAATGCTACCATCACGCATGCTTAGGAACACTGGACAACATTCAGAGTGGAAAAAGAGCCTGGGAAGGATTTGAAACGGTGTAGGCAGTGGCAATGCCAGTGGCCAATATTCGGGGGAGGCAGAGATCTGATACATTACAACTGGAACCTTTGAAATAATAACCACAGAGACAGTGATCGGAACCTGCTGAGGGGTTAGGCGGGCGCCGGGGCCAGTGGCCGACATCGGAGCTTGCTGTGAGGCAAGGCCACTACTGAGGCCTCCGTGGCCGGGATTGGAACCTGCAGAGGGGTTAGACCGATGCTGGGGCCAGCGAGGCCGGCATTGGAGCCTGCCATGATGCAAGGCTTGTGCTAGGGCCTCCAAGGTCGGGTCCGGAACTTGCTGAGGGGTTAGGCCGGTGCTGGGGTCAGCAAGGCCGGCATCGGAGCCTGCCGTGAGGCAAGGCCAGTGTTGGGGCCCCCGAGTACGGGACCGGAGCCTGCTGAGGGGTTAGGCCGGTGCTGGGGCCAGCGAGGCTGGCATCAGAGCCTGCCATGAGGCAAGGCCGGTACTTGGGCCTCCGACCAGGATAAGAGCCTGCCGAGGGGTTAGGCCGGTGCTGGGGCCAGCGAGGCCGGCATCGGAGCCTGCCTTGAGACATGACCAGTGCTGGGGCCTCCGAGGCCGGGATCGGAGCCTGCCGAGGGGTTAGGCCGCTGCTGGGGCCAGCGAGGCCGGCATCGGAGCCTGCCTTGAGGCAAGGCCGGTACTGGGGCCTCCGAGGCCAGGACAAGAGCTTGCCGAGGGGTTAGGCCGGTGCTAGGGCCAGCGAGGCCGGCATCGGAGCCTGCCTTGAGGCATGACCAGTGCTGGGGCCTCCGAGGCCGGGATCGGAGCCTGCCGAGGGGTTAGGCCGCTGCTGGGGCAAGCGAGGCCGGCATCGGAGCCTGCCGTGAGGCAAGGCCGGTACTGGGGCCTCTGAGGCCATGATCGGAGCCTGCCGAGGGGTTAGGCCGCTACTGGGGCCAGTGAGGCCGGCATCGGAGCCTGCAGTGAGGCAAGGCCGGTACTGGGGCCTCCGAGGCCAGGATAAGAGCCTGCTGAGGGGTTAGGCCGGTGCAGGGGCCAGCGAGGCCAGCATCGGAGCCTGCCTTGAGGCAAGGCCGGTACTGGGGCCTCGAGGCCAGGATAAGAGCCTGCCGAGGGATTAGGCCGGTGCTGGGGCCAGCGAGGCCGGCATCGGAGCCTGCCGTGAGGCAAGGCCGGTACTGGGGCCTCCGAGGCCAGGATAAGAGCTTGCCGAGGGGTTAGGCCGGTGCTGGGGCCAACGAGGCCGGCAGCGGAGCCTGCCGTGAGGCATGTCCAGTGCTGGGGCCTCCGAGGCCGGGATCGGAGCATGCCGAGGGGTTAGGCCGGTGCTGGGGCCAGCGAGGCCGGCATCGGAGCCTGCCGTGAGGCAAGGCCGGTACTGGGGCCTCCGAGGCCAGGATAAGAGCCTGCCAAGGGGTTAGGCCGGTGCTGGGGCCAGCGAGGCCGGCATCGGAGCCTGCCTTGAGGCATGACCAGTGCTGGGGCCTCTGAGGCCGGGATCGGAGCCTGCCGAGGGGTTAGGCCGCTGCTGGGGCCAGCGAGGCCGGCATCGGAGCCTGCCGTGAGGCAAGGCCGGTACTGGGGCCTCCGAGGCCAGGATAAGAGCCTGCTGAGGGGTTAGGCCAGTGCTGGGGCCAGCGAGGCCGGCATCGGAGCCTGCCTTGAGGCAAGGCCAGTACTGGGGCCTCGAGGCCAGGATAAGAGCCTGCCGAGGGATTAGGCCGGTGCTGGGGCCAGCGAGGCCGGCATCGGAGCCTGCCGTGAGGCAAGGCCGGTACTGGGGCCTCCGAGGCCAGGACAAGAGCCTGCCGAGGGGTTAGGCCGGTGCTGGGGTCAGCGAGGCCGGCATCGGAGCCTGCCTTGAGGCATGACCAGTGCTGGGGCCTCTGAGGCCGGGATCGGAGCCTGCCGAGGGGTTAGGCCGCTGCTGGGGCCAGCGAGGCCGGCATCGGAGCCTGCCTTGAGGCAAGGCCGGTACTGGGGCCTCTGAGGCCGGGATCGGAGCCTGCCGAGGGGTTAGGCCGCCTCTGGGGCCAGTGAGGCCGGCATCGGAGCCTGCCGTGAGGCAAGGCCGGTACTGGGGCCTCCAAGGCCAGGATAAGAGCCTGCTGAGGGGTTAGGCCGGTGCTGGGGCCAGCGAGGCCGGCATCGGAGCCTGCCTTGAGGCAAGGCTGGTACTGGGGCCTTGAGGCCAGGATAAGAGCCTGCCGAGGGGTTAGGCCGGTGCTGGGGCCAGCGAGGCCGGCATCGGAGCCTGCCTTGAGGCAAGGCCGGTACTGGGGCCTCTGAGGCCAGGATAAGAGCCTGTCAAGGGGTTAGGCCGGTGCTGGGGCCAGTGAGGCTGGCATCGGAGCCTTCCGTGAGGCATTACCAGTGTTGGGGCCTCCGAGGCCGGGACTGGAATCCTGCCAAGGGGTTAGACTGGTGCAGGGGCCAATTGCCAGCATCGGAGCCTGGCGTGAGGCAAGTTCACTCCTGCGGCCTCCAAGGTCGGGACCAAAGCCAGCTTTGGGGTCTGACCGGTTCAGGGGCCAGCGAGACCAGAACTGGGTCCTCCCATGAGGCAAGGCCGCTGCGTGGGTCAGCGAGGTCTGGATCAGTCCACTGAGTAGCCAGGCCACTACTGGGACCATCAAGAGTGGGATTGGTACTTGCAACGCAGCATGCACAGAAAAATATCACAGAAAATATAAATCAGATGCTTCTCTTAATCAGCAATAACTAGGAGGAAACGGGCAACAGAAAGAGGTTGAGCTATAGAAAGGGCCCTATAGTGAAGCAACTAATGTGACCAATCAGAGGGTATGTAATACTGGAGGACGGAGCCTCTTTAAAATGCAGGAGGTACATAAACAAATGTATCAAAATAAATCACCAAAGAAGTGTGGGATGGAGGGAGGGGGAGGGAATGGGACGGGGGCTGGAGGAGGGCTAATTGGATGATGTGTGCTTGTATATCCTCTCAAGTCTTGTACTCCAATGTGATTGATATATGACTACAATGCACCAATTTAAAAAATAAATTAATTAAAAAAAAATAAAAAAATAAACTAAATGACATAATCTACTGCCTCTCCAATTTAGGAGAATTTAAAAACTTTTATAAGAGTCCAATGCTCATTTGGATTATTTCCTTATAGTATTACAGGAAGAGGAAAGCAAACTGGTCAGTATAAACTCATCAAGTGACAGCTTTAATTAAAATGTGGGCAGGATGAGTTAAAAAGTCATATACAAACTTGGTTTAGTATTTAGAATGTCACAAGAGAATGTGACTGTCAGATTAGCCTCAAAATAACAACAAAAATAAATGAGCAGCAGAAAATCAAAGATGCAATGCAGCTTAAGTGAACTAAAGTCAAGAAAGCAGTAATTTCTTTCCTGGAGGGAAGAGACCATGCAACCTTTACTCTAGGCAGAGGAGCGGTTAATCTCACTGTGGAGGGTGAGACCAGAGATACCCTTCTCAATGCTGCACATGGATGGATGGATGGAACAGAACAGAACCCATAGGAGCTGTATTAATTCCCTAGGAGTGTGTGTTGCAACAAATAAGCACATATTTGATGGCTTAACACCACAGACATTTATTCTCTCATAGTTCTGAAAGCCAGATGTCTAAAATCAGGGCATTAGCAGGGACATGCTCACTACAAAGGCTCCCAGCAGGACTCTCCTCTGGCCTGTTCCCAGCCCTGGAGGTTCCTGGCTATCATCCACAATCCTTGGCTCACAGCTCCAGAACTCTGCCTTCTGCCTCTGTATTCACATTTTCTTCTCTGTGTTTCTGTGTTACCATTTTCTGCCTCTTACAATGACACTGGTCAGTGGATTTAACCCTTGCCCCTTGGTCCAATATAAAATCATTTTGTTCCTTACCTTGATTAATAACTAAGAATCCTATTTCAAAATAAGGTCACATCCTGAAGTTCTGGATGGATAATGAATTTAGGGAGGACTCTCTTCAATCCACTACAAAGCCCCAGACAGAATGAGTCCACAGTGACCCTGGTCTGGTTAGTTGTTGCTGTGCAAAAACTAACCTTAAATTTAGTGGCTTAAAACAACCCTTTTATCATAGCTTATGGCTGTGAGTCAGAATTCAACTCTTTTACTCTATATGGCATTGATTTGCATGACTCAGAGATACTTATCTGAGTGGTCCATGGTGGCTTCAATCCCCTGTCTCTTGAAAGGGATGACTAGAATGCTGGGGTTCTCATATAGTTAGGCCTATGATTCATTTTTGGCGTGTGTGTGTGTGTGTGTGTGTGTGTGTGTGTGTGTGTGTGTATGAATGGTGTAAGGGGTCCGACTTCATTCTTTTGTCTGTGGCTATATGTTTGTCTTGGTATCATTAGGTGAAAAGTGATTCTTTTCCCATTTAATTGTTTCGGCATCATTGTTGAAAAATCAATTCATAATAAATGTTAGGGTTTATTTCTGGACTCTCAGTTTGGCTCCATTGATTTCTATGCCTATGCTTATACATAATAGTTTTTCTTACTTATATTTATTTTACTGGTATTTTCCTGGAGTTAAGTAACTTAATTTTACTTAATTCGCAGTTGTGGTTACCTTACTGGTACTATGCATTTTCTACTGTATTTAGATTTAGACCAATTAAGTCTTTCTCCATTTCAAATTACTATGCAAAACTTCATTTCCACAGCTTGAAATGACCTATTTTCATTTTATTTGGTTTGAGCCCATCTTTTATTTATTTATTTTGTTCAGATCCCCTCTGAAACTTTCTAATTAGCTTGTGTCAATTAAAAAACCACTATTTATTTATTTATTTATTTATTTATTTATTTATTTTTGCTGCACTGGGGATGGAACCCAGGGGCATTCTGCCCCTGAGTGACATTCCCAGCCCTATTTTTTTATTCTGTATTTTGAAACAGGGTCTCACTGTGTTGCAAGGGCCTCACTAAGTAGCTGAGGCTGGTTGCAAACTGCTGTCCTCCTGTCCCAGCCTCCCAAATGCTGGCATTACAAGCGTGTGCCACCACACCTGGCCTACTGCTTTATTTTGATGTGTTCATAATGATAATTCTAAACTTTAACTTACTAATTCAATAAGTGAAAATGTAAACTTATCTCTCAAAATCAAATCTTTATGCTGCTAAATTAGCTCAATTTTGGTGTATTACTTAGAGGGAGTCAGCTGATGTCAGGATGTACCAAAATCAGGGCTGTGCACCATGGTGGCCAATCCACTAAATGTTAAACAGTCACCCTAAGTAACCTTTGGTGCTAGCAACATCCTGACTACAAGTGTGGGTTCTAGAATGTGGACTTATCTGATCAGGAGAGTGGTCATAGAGAGCAGTTAAAGTAATGTTTATATTGGCTTTAGAATAACACATACACATAAACACACATACACACACACACACACACACACACACACACACACACACACACACACTGGAATTGCATCCATGAACCTTATTTGTGTGAGTCAGAAACCTAGAAGTGATCCTATACAACTCCTTTTTCATGTTATTTCATGGATAATTTATCACTAAGCCCTTCTGATTACTTTCTAAATATCAAGTCGATTTACTTTTGTTTCTCCATATCATCTTTATACTATCTCCAACAACCATCATGTTTTGGTTGGAATAATAGAACCAAAACCTCTGGACTTCTGTTGTGGGATCTCATAGCTCCGAGTCTCCCTGATTTACTGTTCCTGTCACTACGGTAATAATAGACGGGTCTGCATGGTTATTTACTTGATCAGTGCCTTCCTCAGGACTCTGTGAGCTATCTATGACCTGGGTCCAGTTTCCTTTGATTCATTATCTGTATCTTGTATCTCTAGTAGCACATACACATTAATGAGTGAATGAAATTTCTGACATAACACAAAGGCATTGATGAAAGAAAGGGTGAATGAAGCCTCCTTGTGTGGATGTCTCAGGACTCTGATATCATAGGATAGACATGACTCTGCACAATCGTTACATGAGTACATATGTTAATGAAATATAGGTTAAGTGGATGCCTCAGAATAGGGAGAACATATCATAGGATGAGGTAAAAATTACTTTAAAGAGTTTCTACAATGTAATAAATTTAATAAAATAAAATTTAAGAGGGAGTTGTATAAAGGGAGCAAACATACTGCTAAAACTATACAATACATACTAGATAGGAATATTACATATGAGTAGAATCATATGTAGTAAAATATGGACAAAAGATATGTATTAATAGGCAGTTTATAAAAGAAAATTAACATTGGACAATGAGTATATGAACAATGCAAATTAAAATATTAAAACCTAATTATTTATAAAAATTTTGAGCTGGGCATGGGTACATGCTTGTAATCCCAGTACGTGAAAGGCAGAGACAGGATTGCAGATTCACAGCCAAACTTAGCTACTTAGGTTGTCTGCAACTTAGTGAGACCCTGTTTCAAAATAAAGAGCAAAATATAAGGCTGGGGGTATATCCTGGAGGCAGAATGCTCCAAGCCAACTAATTTTGCCAACTAATTAGCCAACTAACTTTGCTCTATCAAATTGATAAATATTAAATAATAAGAGGTGACATGCAGCAATTCATATCTTATACTTCAGGTTCCAAAATGAAGTCTGTTTTTGGAAGTATTTATGGAAATTCAAATAAAAAAATCCTAAAATGTGGATATTTTTGGATCATCAATGACACTTTTAAGCATTCATCCCATGGAAAAATGTGAAAAATTTAGCAGTAAGGACACTCATTTTACTATTGTTATAATAGTGAAAAAGACTGGAAACAGGTCTCTAACATAGGGCATTGGTTAAAATATAACATACCCATATGAAGAAATGCAATGCAACTGCTAAAATAATGTCATAAAATAATTACATTGCTGATCAAGTATAAAACAGATCATATAATACAATATCATTTAATTAAATTTTATTCAATGTAATTTTTTTTTTGGTGGTACTGGGGTTTCTGGAAGCCCTTCTAGCTCAGGGCTACATTCCCAGACACCTATTTTTATATATTTATTTGGAAACAGGGTCTCTTAAGCCAGCCAGGCTGGCTTTGAACCTGTGTGATCCTCTTGTCTCTGCCTCCCAAGCACGGGGATTGCAAGCGTGCGCCACCATGCCTGGCACTTCATTTTATTTTAATTTGAAAATACGAGCATAGAAAGATGATTAATAGTTTTTTTTAAGGTAGATGAAATTTTGCATTGTATTCATTTCTTGGTATCCTTAGGAACTAGTTTTAGGATTCCTTATATAAAATGCTATATCCATTATATAAAATGGTGTAATATTTACCTATAACCCACACAAATTCTCCCATATATTTTAAAATTATTCCTAGATTACTTATAATGCCTAACATACTATATAAATAATTTTTACTGTATTGTTTAGGTAATAATGACATGAAAAAGTCTGTACATATTCAGTGAATATAGATATTTTTTCAAAGTTTTGGATCCATGGTTGGGTGAATTTACAAGTGAGAAACTCATGGATACAGAGGGCTGAATATTTCTCTGGTATTTCTTGTCTTTCTTTTCTTTAGCAAACATACAGTAATTTCCTAAGTGACAAAATATATTATTTAAATAGTGATGGCCTGGTGCCAAAGAAACCATTTTGAAGTAGGTTGCATTTATTGAAATAGAATGTCTAAAGAAAAGGACCTGGCAGTTCCTTGCTCCTGTAGCTGTGTGCCCCACTCTCTGTGCTGGAACTTTACTCTTGGTGCAATGGGTTCAGTAATTAGTTTGTTTCCATAAAAAAGTAGCAAAAATCATAAAGAAATGCAAATCATGTCATCTCCTGAAGCAAAAGGAGTGTAGGATTGTTAGGAGGTTTGAGTTTGAGCAAGGCTCTGTCAGCAGCTGGCAAGTGGCTTTGGGCCAACCACTTATCTTTTCTGGTCCTATGTTTCTTCATGTTAAAAGTGGGCCCAATAACATCTGCACTAAATATTTTGTTATAAGCATTTAGCTGATAAATAATAACCAGGAAAGGAGTTTATAGTGTTTATTGTAGGAAAAGCCTATCTTCATTTTGGAACTAAGAAGGAATGGGAAAAATAGATTTGCTGTCTTCTAGTATTTAAAGGGATATCATGTAGATTAATGGGTGTGCATACCAGGGAAGCAGATTTTGGTTAAATTAGGGATGACTTTTCTAGTAGCCACAGTTGTTAGGCTTTCTAGTCCTGACATTCTTGGACCTGTAGGATTTTTTTTTTCAACTTAAAAAGAGGAAAGATTTATTTCTTTAAAATTTTTATTGCTGCATTATATTCATACATCATATTGGGGTAAAAAACGTGTGTGGACATACACATACACATCACCCACATAGCCCCTAACTAATTCCCACCTCATTCACTCCCCATCCTTCTTTCCCATGATTAGCTTAGTAATTGACTTCAAAATGTTTAAGTACATTGTGTGTTTTAGAGATTTTCCTTCTTCCTCCCTCCCATCCCCTCATTTAAGTTTTCTTGTTTGCTCCTCTATAGGATTTCATTTTTCATCTAGAGTTCCTCCTATGACCCATTTCTCCTTAGCTTTCACATATTAGGGAAAGCATCTAATTTCTTATTTTTTTTTTGACTGACTACTCTCACTTAGCATAATGTCCTCCAGTTCCATCCATTTCCCTGAAAATTATGTAGTTGAGTTTTTTGATGGCTGAGTACAATTCCATTGTGTACATATCCCACAGTTTTGTAATCCATTCATCTGTTGATGGACATCTTGGCTGGTTCCATAGTTTGGCTATGGTGAAATGTGTAGCTATGAACATAGATACACATGCATTAGTTTGGTAGTTTTGTTTCCTATCTTTTGGGTAGATACCCAAAAGTGGATAAAATGGTAGATTTGTTCCCATTCTTCTGAGGATTCTCCATACTCTTTTCCAAAGTGGTTGCACTAATTTGCAGTCCCACCAACAATGTTTTAGAGTTCCCACTTCTCCACATCCTCGCCAGCATTTGTTGTTGTTTGTGTTTTGAATGATGGCCATTCTAGTTGGAGTTAGGTGAAATCTCAGGGTAGTTTTGATTTGCATCTCTGATTTCCAGTGATGTTGAGCATTTTTTCATGCATTTATTGCCCATTTGAATTTCTTCTTTCATGAAGTGACTATTTAGTTTGCCCATTTTTTAAATTCAATGCTTTGTTTTCTTAGTGTTGAGTTTCTTGAGTTCTCTGTATATTCTAGATATTAGTCCTCTATTAGTGGTATAGGTGGCAAAAATCTTCTCCCATTCTGTTGGATCTCGATTGAGGTTCTTGATAGTTTTCTTTGTTGAACAGAAGCTCTTCAGTTTCATGCAATACCACATATTGATTTGCCTTTTCATTTGTTGTGCCTTTGGGGGTCTTGTTGAGAAAGTGTTTATCTGTGCCTTTGTGTTGCAGTGTTGGACCTATGCCCTCTTCAAGGAGCTTCAAGGTCTCTGGTTTGATTTCCAAGTCTTTGATCCATCTTGAATTGACTCTAGTGCAGGGTGAGAAAGTGAAATTAATTTCCAATTTTCTGCATATGGTTAACCAGTTTTGCCAACACCATTTGTTGAACAGGCTATCTTTTTTCCAGTGTATGTTTTTGGTCCCTTTGTCAAAAATCAATTACATGAAAGTGTGTGAAACTGTTTCTGGGTCTTCTATTCTGCTCCATTGGTCTATGTATCTGTTTTTGTGCCAATACCATGCTGTTTTTACTACAATGGCTTTGTAGTATAGTCTAAAGTCAGGTATTGTGATTCCTTCTACATGGTTTTTGTTGCTGAGAACTACTTTGGCTATTCTGAACATTTTTTTATTCCAAATAAATTTAAGGTCTGATTTTTCTATGTCTGTGAGAAATGATCATGGTAGTTTTAAAAAGGGCATTGTGTCAAATCTGTAGATCACTTTTGGAAGGATGGCCTTTTTAATGATATTTATTCTGCCAATCGATGAACAGGGAAGATCTTTCCATCTTCTAAGATCTTCTCCAATTTCTTTTTTCAATGTTTTATAATTTTCTTTGTAGAGATCTTTTACCTTCTTGCTTAAGTTTATTCCTAAGTATTTTATTTTTTTGTTGGAGATCCTGAGTGGAAGTATTTTCTGAATTTCTTTTTCAGTGGGTTTATGGTTGTGGTACAGGAAAGCTTCTGATTTTTTGAGATTGTTTTTGTATCCAGACACTTTGCTGAATTTGTTGATCAGTTCTATAAGCCTTTTGGTTGAGTTTGTTGGGTTTTCTAAATATAGTATCACGTCATCTGCAGATAGTGAAAGTTTGCGTTCTTCTTTTCCTATTTGTACTCCTCTGATTTCCTTTTCTTACTTTATTGCTCTGGCTAGAGTCTCTAGTACTATATTGAGGAGAAGTGGGGATAGTGGACATCCTTGTCTCATTCCTGTTTTTAGTGGTAATTCTTAAAGTTTTTACCCATTTAATATGATGTTGGCAGTGGGCTTATTGTAGATTGCCTTAATACTGTTGAGATATTACAATTCTCTGCAGTGTTTTTTTTTTTTATCAAAATGGCTGTTTTATCAAAATGGATGTTGAATTTTATCAAATGCTTTTTCAGCATCTATTGAAATGATCATGTGATTTTGTCCTTGATTCTGTTTATATGGTGAATTATATGGATTGATTTTCATATATTGAACCAGCCTTGCATCCCTGAGATGAACCCTACCTGGTCAAGTTGTATGATTTTCTTGATGTGGTTTTTAATATGTGTTGCTAGTATTTTGTTTAATAGATTTGCATCCAAGTTCATCAGAGATATAGGCCTGTAGTTTTCCTTCCTTGAACTGTGTTTATTTGGTTTGGGTATTAGTGTGATGTTGGTTTCATAGAATGTATTTGAGAGAGTCCCAGTTTTTTCTATTTCCCAAAATAGTTTGAGTAGTATTGGGATTAGTTCTTCTATAAAGGTTTTATAGAATTCACTTGGGAAACCATCTGGTCCTGGGCTTTTCTTTGATGGTAATCTCTTTATTGCTGTTTCAATCTCTTTGATTGTTATTGGTTTGATTAAGTGTTCTATATCTTCTTGACTCAGTTTAGGAAGGTTGTACTTATCTAGGAAGTTGTCAATTTCCTCCAGATTTTCCATTTTGTTGGAGTATAGTATTTCAAAGTAGTTTCTGATAATCCTCTGGATTTCTACACTGTCAGTAGTAAATTCTCCTTTTTCATCGCTTATCTCCATAATTTGGGTTGATTCCCTCTTTTTTTATTTTTATTTTTTTTAGTTAGGTTGGCTAGTGGTTTATCTATCTTACAATTTTTTTTTTAAAACCAGCTTTTGGGTTTGTTGATTTTCTGTATTGATTTTTTATTCTCTATTTCGTTAATTTCTGCTCTAATGTTAATAATTTCCCATCTTCTGCTGGCTTTGGGGTTATATTGTTCCTGCTTTTCAAGGGCTTTGTTAGGTTATTTATTGAAGATTTTCTGTTTTTCTTATGTGAGCACTCAGTGCTATAAATTTTCCTCTTAATACTGCCTTCAAAGTGTCCCAGAGGTTTTGATATGTTGTGTCTTTATTTTCATTTGTTTCTAGAAATTTCTTGATTTCACCTCTTACATCTTCTATGACCCATTTTTCATTCAGAAGTGTGGTGTTCAGTCTCCACATGTTTATGTTGTTTCTCTGGGTCTTCTTATAGTTGATTTCTAGTTTCATTCCATTATTGTCTGAAATGACATAGGGAAGTATATAACATTTTTTAAATTTGCTCGTGCTCATTTTGTGTCCCAGGGTGTGATCTATTTTGGAGAAGGTTCCGTGAGCAGCTGAGAAAAATGTAAACTCTGCTGTACTTGGGTGAAATATTCTATATGTGTCCAACAGGTCCATTTGGTTAATGGTGTTCTTTAGTTCTGAGACATCTTTACTGACCCTTTGTCTGGAAGATCAGTCTAGTATTGTGAGAGGTGTGTTGAAGTCTCCCAGTATTATCGTGTTGGGATTTATGTGTGACTTCATGTCACAAAGAGTTTGATTTATGACAGTAGCTGCCCCTATGTTTGGGGAATAGATGTTGATTATTGTTATTTCCTCTTGCTGGATTGTGCCTTTTACCAGTAAAATATAACCTTCTTTGTCTCTTCTAATAAGTTTGGGTTTGAAGTCTAACTTGTCTTATAGTTGCTACTCCTGCTTGCCTTAGAGTTCCATTATCATGAATTACCTTGCTCCAGCCCTTTACCTTGAGTTTGTTCCTATCTTTACTTGTAAGGTGTGTTTCTTGTAAGCAGCAGATGGATGGATTCTGGTTTTTAATCCATTTTGCCACTTTATGTCTTTTTATTGGGGAGTTGAGGCTGTTTACATTCAGTGTGATTATAGAGAGATAATTTTTAATTCCTAACATGTTAAGATTTTATTTCTATTTGAAATACTGTTTATTCTTCTTTGCTTAGTTGTCTGCTGGGTGGAAAATCTTATTTCTCTGGTTCTGGTGGTATTACCTATTTCTTCTTTATAGTTATAGCTTCTTTATTGAAGCAAGATTCTATTCTCCATGTGGTCTAATCGATTGTTTATAGTTTGAAGTGATGCCTTTACTTCAATGATTGCATCCTTTATCTCTTTTTTACTCTCTCTGAATTCTTTTCAAAATCCTCTATTATTTCTACAGTTATTTTTCTGATTTGATCTTCTAGAGATCTCTGAATTTCTTTGTTATCAGGTTCTAATGTGGGGTTGTGGGCATTTGTTTCTCCATTGTTATTTCTCTTTCCCATGATTTCGGAAGTTTGTGTCTTTTCTGGGTTCTTCCCTGGGTCACTACGACTTCACTTAAGGTGGTCTGGATCTTGAGTCTGTGGTATCTCAGTCACCACTACTCCTTTACTGGGTTGTGTCACAAAGTCTCAGACCCAGAGAGTCAATCAAGGCTGCTTTAGACCGGGGGGTGCCAGGATGGGCATTCTCCCATGGGGAGCTGCAACTATGGTGTGATATCTCTGCTGGCGCCACTCCCCCACTGGGTTGGACTGCAAAAATCTCCAACCCAGGGAGACTATCTGCTCAAGAACCTGGGAGTGCAGTACTGGGATTTCTCCTCAGGGGCCGCAATTTGACTCATGGTTGTTGACTGCGCTGATAGAGCTGTAGTGGACTCAGTGAACTCGCTGCTGCTGCCGCTGATAATATGGCGCTGTTGCCATGCCCTCGGCTGTGAACCTGGCGAATTTCTTCTCTGGTTTTGAGCTCTGTTCTGAGTCCCTGCAGGTGTGCTGAGCCTGGCCCCTGGGAGCTTTAGTCACTCCTTTCACCAAAAAAACTTCTGAGTTACACCTGGCTGTTCTGCAGCTGCTCACCTCAGCTCGCTGTCCACCCCTCCTCTCTGGAACCTGGTGGCTTGTTGAGGGCACAGATCTGGAGTCGTCCAGTGAACTTGCCACTGCCGCTGTCAGTATGGTGCTGTTGCTGCATCCTCGGCTGTGAGGCCAGCGTATCTCCTCTCTGGTTTTGACCTCAGTTCTGAGTCCCCCTCCTCTCTGGAGCCTGGTGCTGTGAGGGAATATGGCGCCACTGCGGCTCCGCACCATGGCTCCGGCCGCGGCACTGCAGGCTGGTTTCTTTTCTGGTGTCTGGTTGTTCTTCCAGCCCTCTTTTCCTCTGTCCCTTGTATTTATAGTTTTTATTTCTCTGCTAATGGTGTTTTCTGGCTATGAAAGGCAATGATTTTGTGGTAACAGAGATTGATTCTTAGCAGGAGTCATAAATGCCACTTTTCTCTGTTGCCATTTTCCCGGAAGTCCTCCTGTATTTTTCTTATTGCTGAGAATTGCTTTGGCTATTTTGGGTCTTTTGTTCCTCCATATTAAATTTATGACTGATTTTTTTATATCTGTGAGGAATGACATTTTTATTTTGATAGGGATTGAATTGACTTTGTTGATCACTTTTGCTTGAATGACCATTTTGATAATATTTATTCTATGTATCCTAGAGCAAGGGAGATATTTTCATCTTCTAAGATCTTCTTTAATTTATTTCTTTACTGTTTTTAAATTTTAATTGTAGAGATGTTTTGCCTCTTTGGTTAGGTTTATTCCTGGGTAATTTTTTTTAAGGTTATTGTAAATGGAATTGTTTCCTGAATTTCTTTTTCAGTGGATTCATGGTTGGCATATAGAAAAGCTACAGATTTTTTTTCTTCTTTTTGTAGTACTGGGGATGGAACCCAGGGAATTCTACCTCCGAGTGACATCCCCAGCCCTATTTTTTATTCTTTATTTTGAAACAGGGTCTCACTGAATTGCAAAGGGCCTCAGTAAGTAGCTGAGGTTGTCCACGAAGCGCAATCCTCCTATCTCAGCCTCCCAAATGCTGTGATTACAAGCATGTGCCACCACGCCCAGCTCAGCTCTAGTAGTCTTTTGCTTGAGTTTTTTTGGTTTTCTAAATATAGGATTATGTCATATGCAAATAGAGACAATTTTAGTTCTTCTTTTCCTATTTGAATCTTTTGGTATTCACCTCTTTTATTATCACTCTGGCAAAAGTCTTGAGGGCTATATTGAAAAGAAGTGGTGATAGTTGTCTTGTTCCTGATTTTTAAGGGAATTTCTGCAGTTTTTTCCCTGTTCAATATGATATTGGCTTTGGGGTTTATTGTATATTGCCTTAAAGATGTTGGGTTTACTGTATATTGATCTTGCTCTATGTTTGGAAAATTTTCTACTATTACTTCCTTAAAGAGATTATTGATCCCTTTTGTTTCATCTTCATTTCCCTTCTCTATTCCGATTATTCTTAGGTTATCTCTCTTAAAATGAGCCCATATTTCTTCAATGTCACATTCCTGATGTCAGATTTCTTTTTCTAAGTTATAAACTATGCGTTTGTTTTTGGAGTGATCATCTTCTAGAAGTGAGATTCTATTCTCCATGTGGTCTAATCGATTGTTTATAGTGTGAAGTGATGCTTTGACTTCATTGATTGCATCCTTTATTTCTTTAAAACTCTCTCTAAATTCTTTTCAAAGTTCCTGTATTATTTCTACAGTTATATTCCTGATTTGATCTTCTGGAGATCTCTGAATTTCTGTGTTATCAGGTTCTGATAATATGGGGTTATGTGTATTCATTGTTCCATTGTTATTCCTCTTTCCCATGATTTCAGAAGTTTGTGCCTTCTCTGGGTTCATCCCTGGGTCACCACGATTTTACTTAGGATACTCTGGATCTTGAATTTTTGGTGTTCTCAGTCGCCACCACTCCTTTACTGGGTTGTATTGCAAAGTGTCAGACCCAGGGGGTTAATTAAGGCTGCGTGATACCGTGGGGTTGCCGGCCTGGGCATTTTTCCACAGGACAGTCGACTAGGGTGTGGTATCTCTGCCACTGCTACTCCTTCACTGGGTTTACTGCAAAAACTCAGACTCAGGGAGATTATCAAAGATGCACACGTCCATGGGGGTACAGTGCTGGGATTTCACCTTTAGAGGCCTCAATTTCACTTACAGTTTTTGAGTGCACTGATCTGGAGCTGTCGCAGGTGTGGTGAACTCGCTGTCACTGCTGGCAATATGGTGCTGCTGCCATGCCCTCGGCTGTGGGGCTGGCATATTTCTTTTCTGGTTTTGAGCTCCGTTCTGCATCCCTGGTGGGTGTGATGAGCTTGGCCACTGGGAGTTTTAGATGTTCTTTGTGCTGAAAGAACTGCTGAATTACTGATGGTAATTACTGATGGTAACTGATGGTAATGGAGACCATCTTGTACTCCTTAAAGATGTATGAGTATAATACACTTCCCAAAAATAATACAAGTGATAAAAGTGAGAAGACAAGCTCCCATGATCTCCCATCTTTTTCACAAAAATCTAATTCCTGTAAAATAAGATATTTGCCAGGTCAAAGGATCCAGAGCTGAAGGCTCACTGAATTCAAGAGAATTCGAGAGAAGGCCATGTCAGTGTTTGGATATCTACCTACTGAAGGCACAATGTTATGCTTGCTTTGACAATGCATATATTAAAATTTAATGACAATATAGAAGATGGTGCTAATAATTAAAGCACACGAGGATGCACAGGTATAAAGCATACATATGAAAACAGTATGTCTCTGAATATGTCCACATCATAAACAGGGTGGAAGAAGTAGAAGAGATTAAAATCTAAAACATATTTTATGTAAAAACTTACCCCAACTTAAGGATGGTTTAAGATTTTTCAACTTTATGGAGGTATGGAAGTGATACTCATTTAATAGAAACTACATTTTGCATTTTGAATTTTCACCTTTTTCCAGGCTAGCAATTTTGGTTGTGTACTTTATTGTGATTCTGGGTAACATCATTGAGCTACAGTTCCTAGTCAGCCATGGAACTACAAGAGGAAGAACTTATTCTCTTATAGCATATTAAATAAAGTACATAAGAAATTCAACATTTGATTTTTAAGATAGCTTTGTGTTAGATGATTTTACCCAATTGCAGGCTACTGTAAATAATCTGAGCATGTTTAAAGTAAGCTAAACTAGTCTATTATGTTTAGTAGTTTAGATATATTAAATGCATTTTCAACCTAAGGTTTTATTTGCAGTTATTTTCTTAAGGAGCAGGAATATGCTATGATTACTTGCTGGTTGATGAAAAAAGGTCCAACTTCTTTTTAACTCAGCTCCATTAATTATGATGAATAGCCCCTGGCTCTATCACAGATGTATTAAATTTGATGTCTTCTGCATGGTTTTATACATAGGGAAGAATATGTTTCCTTGTTTTCTCTCATCTTGATATATGCCATCCTAGAGATTTTATGAAATTGTGTAGGGGATAGCTCAACCCAGGGCCTAATAAAGAGATTTCTCTTGCAGATGTGGATAATTAGGAACAACTCACTAACTGTGAGAGCAAGATTAAAAATGTTATTATTGCCTTATTAGAAGTGATGAGGCATGGGCAAAGGTATTTGCTTAGGAATGAGTCTACTAATAGCTTCGTAAAATTCTCATCTCTCATTAAAATACTTGATTCCAGAGCTTAGTTGCTAAAAACCATCATTTATTTTTGATACTGACAAGAGAAAAATGTTCTTGAGAGGTGTGCACATATGGAGAGAGGAGAGGGGGACATCATTAATTGACAGGAGGTCAGTTTCTGAGTGTGGAATAGGGAAGAATCACAGACCCTGAATGCCACCTATATGGGTCAGTCCTTCTACCATTATGGCAGAAACATTTCTTTACTCTTGTTTTGGTTTCTGTGATGTTGGGGTAATAATATCTCTTTCAAAGAGCTGTTGGAGCATGAGATGATGACCAGGGACATTGTTGAAGCTTAATATGTCTTTCTTTTAAAAATTATCTTGATTTTTCCTATCTCCTTGCAAATTCTGCATATATAAATTTATTCCCATTTAATCTTTCTACCTACTATAAATGTAGGTCAAACAGAGAGGGCTTAATGAAAATTCTCCTCAATGAACTGCTAAATCATACAAATTGAATTTTACCCCCTAAGGGTATTAGCCCAAAACCCATTTAGAAATTGTCTTTGTTCCATCCATCTTGTCTATATCCTTCCCTGTTTTCTACATGTATTTGGTCAATAAAACACTTGGCCTGTATCTTGGGGGACAGTGTCAGCATGGAATAAAGGGGAGAAGGAGAAATCATTCTATTGAAAATCCATGTTCTCATTTTTCTTGGGTACTAGAGGCTGAACCCAGGGGAATTCTACCTCAAGCTACACTCTCCCAAGTCCCTTTTTATTTTTGATTTTGAGATAAGATCTCCCTAAGTTGTTGAAGGTTTTGTTAAGTTGTTGAGGTTGTCATAGAATCTGTAATCCTTCTGTCTCAGCTCTCCAAGTACTAGGATTACAAGCATGTGCCACCATACCTGGTTGACTGTTCACTTTAATATGTCAACTTGACCTGGATAATAGGGTGCCCAGTATTTGGTTAAACATTATTTCAGGTGTGTCTATGGGGGTACTTCTATTTGAGATTATCATTTGAAGTGGTAAAATGAGTAATGCAGATTGTCTTCCCAAAGTGAGTGGGCCTCATATAATCCACTGAAGGCTTGAAAAAAGGGGGAAAAAAAGACTAGGTAAGAATTTTTTCTCTCAGCTCGATTGTCTTCCAGCTGAGATTTTTTTTCTTTCCTTGCTTAAAGATTTAGATTCAGGCTAGAAATTAGCTTTCTTGGTTCTCAAGCTTTTGAACTTGTACTATACTACTGGGTATTTTTGGTCTCTAGTTTGTTAGCTGTGTATCTGGGGACACTTCAGCCTATACAATCATGTGAGCTGATTTCTTATCATCTCTCTCCCTCCAATCTAGTGGGGTCTCAGATGGAAATGAGTAAAGGTAAAAACTGAAAAAGAGATAATCTTTTTTTTTAAGTGACAAAGAATTTGACTGAACTGTGTTCTATGGCAGGTAGAGCTTGCAAGCACTGAGATGGGATATTAGGGTCAATAGATGTCTAAACAATGTGGTGATGGAGTGGCTGTGTTCCTCCTGAAAAGAAGAGACAAAAGTAGAGTGGAGAAGTGAAGAAGGAATTATTAAGCAGAAATGAAGCAAAGCATAAAGATCTGAAAAATCCTAAACCTATCCATATTGTAAAAAAAAAAAAAAGGAGAAAGTTTTGCAAAGAACACCAAGGGTATGGTAGAACAGCATGGGTATGGCCATTTAATATAGAGATCATTGGTATAACTGATGGACTTAATTGGATTTTTCAATAAAAGCCAAGCATAGTAATGAGATTAGTCCAGCAAAGACACTTTGAACTAAAAGGAATAGGAAAAAAAAGGAATAAATGAAGAAAATTGTTATACTTCTTAGATCCTCCAAGACCAAACCATAGAGTTATTTAGCTGAGAACTGCACTATTCTTCCAAAAGGTGCAAAGGCCCTGAATGCAATAGTAGATCATCTGGGCTACCAGAGGCCAGGTGGTCTCTGACAAAAGCTGTAGGGTAAGGACTACTTGGGAGCAGGCTATACAGATGCTTTCGGAGAAACTCTCTGCCTGAGAGAAGTAGTATTGGTAGTACTGCCACCCTGGTGGGTGCAGGAGGCAGAGCCCCAAAGGAGGACTATTCTAGAGCCTTACAATCTAGTGGAAGTTACCTTTATAAATTTTGGCATTGCTTGGGCCCCATCATTTTTTCCTTTTTCCTGTTTCTTAATTTTAGAATGAGAATGCTTATACTACCCATATCTCATTATTACAGTTTGGAAACATATAACTGGTTTCACAAATTTACAAGTGAAAAAGAATTTTATCTCAGGATATATTATAGCTAGAGTTTAGCCACAGCTGAGTTAGATGATATTTAGATAAGACTTCAGACTTTAGAATTCATGCTAGAATGCATTAATAGTTTGGGGGCTGTTGGGATAAGATGAATACATTTTTCATCTGAGATGAACATGAATTTTGGGGGGCAAGCAATAGAATGACTGAATTGTGCCTCCCACAAATTCATATGTGGGAGCTCTAACTCCTAATGGGATTTTATTTAGAGATGGGAACTTTGGGAAGTCATTAGATATAGAAAAAATTATGAATAAGATTAATTGACTAATAAGAAAAGAGAGGAATACTGCTCTCTGTGCCTCGTAAAAACACAGTAAGAAGCCAGGCATTGTGGCACACACCTGTAATCTCAGTGTTTGGGAGCCTGAGACAGTAAGATCATGTTTTCAGCCAGCCTCAGCTACTTAGTGAAGCTCTCCACAATTTAGTGAGACCCTGTTTCAAAAATAAAGAATGAAATAAGGCTGGAGGTTTATCTCTGAGGTAGAATGCCTCTGGGTTCAATCCTCAGTACTAAAAGAAAAAAAAAAACAGTGAATAGGAGTCTTCAAGTGAGTAAGAGAAACACTTATGATAATGAAACTTAGTCATGCTGGAACTGTAATCCTGGACCTCAGCTTCTGGAGTATAAGAAATAAATTTCTATTGGCCAACCAAAAGTATGGCATTTTGCTAAGGCAGCATGGGCTGACTGATACAGGCCCCATGCCTTTTTTATTTTGTTTTCTATCAGGTCATCATCCTCTTTCACTTGAAGTTTGGCCATGGTAGTACGCATATGTGCAATAGAAAGAACATATTTCTGTGAAGTTTACCATTGTCCAGCAATTCTCTGCAAATAAGTACATTGATTTTGAACTGACCATTGACTTGGGACTGTCATAGTTATTACAAAAACTACTACTTAAGAGCTGCTAATTTCCCTAAATTGTTATCAGTGGGAAACCTCTTTGTTAAATTGTGACTTATATGCAATAAAGGGAGATTCTTTATAAACCTGCAGCTTCAGAAGTGGAGGAGTTCACAAGAGATGATGAAAATAGGAACAACTAAAAAAATCCTGAACATGGAAAGGAATGGACTTCTTCTTCCTCTTTTCCCCTTCTTTATTTCCCTTCTCCTTCTCCATTCCAGGCACCATTAAGGTGCATCATAAGATTTCCATTTGCTTTTTTTTCCCCAAGTTGTTTTTTCTTTCTTTCTTTCTTTCTTTCTTTCTTTCTTTCTTTCTTTCCTTCCTTCCTTCCTTCCTTCCTTTTTTGCTTCCTTCCTTTCTTTCTTTTTTGTTTTTTTAATTGTGGTACTGGGGTTCCTGGAAACCCTTCTACCTCCAGGATACACTTCCAGACCTATTTTTATATTTTTATTTGGAAACAGGGTCTCTTTAGCCAGCGTGGCTGGCTTCGAACCTTTGAGATTTTCTTGTCTCCACCTCCCAAGTGCAGGGATTACAAGTGTGCACCACCATGCCCAGCAAAATTTTTCTGTTTCTTTATCTTCTATATTATCCCTTACTCCAGAACCCATAATTCAGGCTGTTTCTCTGCAGCTGCAATTTCTTAATGACTCTATGATTTCTCACAGTTCAATATTGAAAACTGTTATGAGTGATTTGTGTCCACTCAGATTTCATATGTTGTAGTCCTAACCTATAGTAACTCAGGATGAAACCTCATTTAGAAATAGGGTCATTGCAAGTTTGGCATGGTGACATATGCCTGTAATTTCAGTACCTGGGAGGCTGAGACAAGAGAATCAAAGGTTTGAGGCTGGCTTCAATAACTTAGCAAGACTCTGTTTCAAAATTAAAAATAAAATGGGCTAGGAGTGTAACTCAAAGGTAGAATGCCTCTGGGTTAAAAGAGGGTCATTGTAGGTTTAATTAGTTAAGTTGGGTTGAGGTTGAACTGGGGTAGAATGGGTCCCTAATCCAATGTAACTGGGACTTAAGACCATTTGGAGGGGATAATAGTTCCTAACTTGGAGGGCATTTGGGAAGATGCAGTGTATGTATTTATACCAATTATTATCCAGTAGTTCAGGGTTTATTCAAAACCATGTGCTCTACCTTAGATAAAACTTGGTTAATTTTCTTTTTAGAGAATTTTAGTGCATATGGGGTTAGAATAGTAAAAGAGTAATCAATATAAGTCTTCAAATATATTTTTCAGGAGTGAACAGCCATTACAACTTTTTTTCTTAGCCGAATTCTGATATTTAGGCCAGATGCTGCTGCAGGATTTATACAAACAAGAAGTTTTAAGCCAGGCCTGGGTACAGTTGCAGATGAAGGACACATTTCTGGGAGAACTTATTTTGAAAGAGAAACTGAGCTTTGCTGAGGCACAGGGAAAATTGCTAGAGGACTAGATACAATAAGCCTTTGTATATGTTTGTGTGTGTCTGTGATGTGCACCTATGTATGTGTTTGTTGGTTTAAGTTTCTAAATTTGGAAAATGACAGCAAAGGTACAAACTGAGGATGGGTCAGCTTTTGAAAGAGCAGCTATTCCTCCAGCCTCAGAACTGGGGCTGGGATTTTTTGTAGCTATCACAGTCTGTCCTTTGGTTTTGTCACTCTTTTCTGTGTTATTTTACCCTCATATTCTGTGATGACCTTCTCATCTCTTCCTCCAGCCCTCTCCCTTTACCCAACTGTATTCTAGAACTAAAGGGTCTTAGTTTCTATCTTCTTTCCCCAAATTGCTCACCCTTAGCATGAATTCAGAGCCAGCCAATGAGTTTTCTCTCCCAGGATCACCTGTTTGAGCATTGTCTGTGAAGGTCTACTCACGGGTCCTGTCATTGATGGAATTGTTTCATTCCAAAATTTATATTCTGTATATACTACCCCTTGGTATTTACCCAAAAGAAATAGAGTCAGCACATGTTGGAGATACAAGAATGCCCATCTTCATGGCAGTACAATTCACAATAGCCTAGTTATAGAACCAAAATAGATGTCTGTCAATAGATGAGTGGATATAGAAAGGTGATATATATATATATATATATATATACAATAAAATTTTATTCAGCCATAAAAAACCATAAAGAAGAATGAAGCTATGGCATTTGAAAGAAAATGCACAGAATTGGAGATCATAATTTTGAATGCAGTAAGAGACTCAGAAAAGTATTGTATGCTTTCTGTCATATGTGAAAGAAGAAAAAAATATCAACAACAACAACAACATAAACATAGACTCTATGGAATTAAAAGGGAAATCAGTAGGGTACAATCAAAGAGCCAGAGAGAGGAGAGGGGGTGGGCAATATCTAAGAAAAGTGAAATTGACCAAATTATGCTTTTTATGTATGTGTAATTATACCAAATTGAAACTCAGTATTCTGTGTAATTAATATGCACCAATATAAAATAAATTTTAAAATTACATGCTATAGTCCTAACCTGCAGTAAGTTAGAATGTGGCCTTATTTGGAAACAGGGTCATTGCTGATATAATTAGCTAAATTATTGCAGGGTCATACTGGGATGAAGTAGACCCCACCAGGTTCAGTGGTACATTCCTGTGATTCTAGTACTTGAGAGGCTGATACAGAAGGATCACAGTTTGAGGCTAGTGTATGATAACTTGACAAGATCCTGTTTCAAAATAAAAAATAAGTGTGAGGTATAGCTCAGAGGAAAAATTCCCCTGGCTTCAACCCCCAGTACCACATTTAAAAAAATCATAAAATCACCTTTTCACTTATAAATATATACAGATTTAATTAATATCTAATTTTAAACATGTGGATCTGGATGGGTTGCTGAAGTCAGTCTCTCTTCCCCTCATGCTGGCTGTCTTACCTTGGACCTGGATGGACTTGGTTTCTAGACTCAGGAAGTGGATGAAACACCCCTACCTTAGTTAGCCACCAAATGGCTATGAAGTGGCACAGTCATCCAGGTTCAGGGTGGGTGTTATCTTGTCTTGTCCCAAGATATCACAGGTGAGTGTCTAACCCTGATTCTCCCCCAGCTAGGGATAGAAAAGACAACAGAAAGGGGGGGACTTTCCCTACCAGTGCAACTCAGTCTCAACTCTGATGCTGAGTGGCAGTGGTTGTGAGATAAAGTCAGGAATGAGGAGGCCAGACTGAGTTAGGGCATCAGGGGGTGGAGAATGGACAGCTGAGAGCTTATTCTGGAAGGTGAGCAGGTGGGAGATGGAGGGGGGTAACTGTAGGTGAATATGAGCTCAATCTCCCATTGGACTTCACTTACTAAACTCAAATTCAAAGATCATATTATTGTAGAAGCTAGAGAAAAAATATGAAAATAAGAAACAAAAGGGACTTTAGATAGTTTAGGAGAGAGACTGGTAGAATAGTTGAAGACAATTGGGGGAGTGAGTTGGGGAGGGGAAAAGGAAGAATGAGAAAGGAAACAGTTCAAATGATGCTTTGTCCATTTATGGTGGTAGTGCTGCCAGCCTCACTAACCTGTATAAGGAGGGAGGAGGGGGAGCTGGGTGGTATGTAGAGGAATATTCACCAAGTGGTGTGTGCATATGTCTGTATCACTTTGAATCTCACTATGATGTATAATTACAATGCACCAATAAAAGCATATAAGAAACAAAAAAAAACATCCCCCAACTGCAGAATGTCCAACTCCCTTCCAAAGATGAGGCCCCCTGTGTCTACACTGATCACTGGCCTATGAAGGTGATCCTATTAGGCACCAGAGTGGAATTTGCTTAGAAATAAATTTAAGTACCATGTGACCAACAAGGAAACTGATGGATGACCTTTTGTTTTTGAAGAATGATTTCAAGACTAGAGTCATAGAAGGCTTGGGCTTGGAGGACTGAGAAAGATCAACCAGTTTGATCCCCTCAGGAATGTGTGGGAAGATGGAAACTTGTGAAGAGACCCAGTCACATAGCTGGTAATGGTCAGATCGACTTAGAGAAGGAACAGTGATATGATCCTCTAAATTGATTTAAAAAGGGCCTGGGGAGAGTATGAGGGTGATGGATATGTTTATTGTTTCAATTGTGAAGATGGTTTCATGTTGGTTTATATTTGTTAAAACTTAAATTTTTATAGTTTCAATTTATCATATTCTAATTATACTGTAGTAGAGCAGTTTAAAAGGCAATACTCAAATGAAAATCTTTAAGAATAGGGCAGGGCTGGAGATGTAGTTTAGTGGTAGAGTGCTTTAAACAAGCAAGAAAGCAAGCAAACAAATAAGCAAATAGCTATTGGTATCATGCTTTAGGGTTACAAAATGTTTTTGCTAATATTATTAAGTTCCTCATGATGAAAATTCAGTGTTAGAGAATGTCATGGAGACACAAACTTACCAAAGGCCCTCTGAACAAAGGGAAGCTTGTGAATCCTGGCATCTTGAAGGTGGAAGAGCCTTTTGGGGCTAATTAACTGCTAGAGGAATTTTTAAAATAAACCTCATTTCTGAGGGGAAGATTGGTGGTGCAAAGGATTAATTTCCATTAATAGGAGTGTTTCTGCCATCTTTGATCTGTAGGCAGGGCCCCCACAGCCTCTAAGCTTGTGTTCTTCCACCCCATTCTGTGAGGACAGCCTGGCTCAAATGGAAGGCTGGTTGGGCTTCAGTATAATTTGATCTGTTATCTTTCTTCAGAGAATACATGACAAAAATGAGTCAGCAGGAAGGTAGATTAGTTTAAAGAAAAACAACAGGAGCTGTGAAAATAAAATATAAAAATCTGGCTTTCAGCCATAGAAAGAAGCAGCTCAGGGGCTTTCTATGCTCCTGATCTCATCTCCTGCACCCGGGTTGTTTTCCTTGGGGGAATTATTCTCCATTCTCCACACTGCTCAGGACAGTCAGCACCTAAAACCTGGACTGTGGGCCAGAAGCCTCTGAATGCTGAACTTTTATTTAAAGGAGAGAAGGATTTCTTTTTGTTTTTGTGGTGGGGATTGAACCCAGGGAGGGAGCTCTTTTTATTTTTGACTTTTAATGTGTGTGTTGCCTGGACAGGGGTAGGCATGTTCTCCAAGATCATCATTTTTGTTTTCTGGATGGGTCCCTCTCAAAGAGCCCACCCTGTGGAGGGGTTGGATGAGCCCAGAGTCATCACTGGTTGACTTGGTTTACACTGTCTCCTCCCCTCTGATTCTGCAACTGGGAGGAATATGGCTGGGAGGTAGACAGGATGGCAGGGAGAAGCCAACACAGTGGATGAGGAGGGCAGGGGGCAGTGAGTGTTGTCTGGGTGACCTGGGTACATTATACAGATCCAGAAAGGGCCGTAGAAGAGGCAGACCTTGTGGTATCTGTTTTGTGACTCCAGTGGTGAGATCAGCCTTTTTTTCCTTGAAAATTCTCTGTGCCCCACAGAGAAAGTAATCCCACTAGAGAAGCTTTGGCTACAAATGGAAAGGACCTACTTTTTTTTTTTTCAGTGCTGCTTTTATTTTCATGATTAATTATTTATTCATAAATCCTGACTCAGAGATTTTATTTTGGCTCCCAAGTGATAAAAGCTCAAGGTCACTGAGGAAGTGTTTTCAGATGCTAAGTGATCCTCCTCCAACCTAATGTCGTAAAATTTTTATTTCAGGAGTAGCGTTGCTGGCAGGAGGAGTGAGGACTTAATTTTAGCTTCTGTATGAAATATTGACTTCAGTGCTGATCAGGGCTTGGCAGACAGAATGGATCAGCGCAAGGAGGACCCATGCTGAGTTGCCCCACCCTGGCCTGGCCATTATTTCACTGAGGGATGACTTTTATGAAGTGATGACATACATGTGTATGGAGGGAGGGGGCAGTGGTGGAGCATAAGGTGGTGAAGTTTCAAAGATACTAGGAAGCTGCTGATTCCTGTTTTCATTATAAATGAAACAGAAATATGTTGGAAAAAATTCTGGGTTTATTTCTTGCAGTCTGTTTAAAATATATGAAAAATTTTGCTTTCATATCTGTTCATATCAATGTCCTTAAGAATGCTGCATTTTTAAAATCTCATTGTACTGTTGTGGCTATGGCTAGCCCAGAGGGTGAGCACCACTCATGAGATACAGGGTTAAAAGCTGAGGTTCTAGCCATCTTTAACAATTAATATTAGAATGTTTGGCTTTTTAAGGAGTAAACATGATTATTTCTGAAGAGTTCCATATGGAACAACACTCAAAAGGTTAGTCCTTCTCCTCTGGCATTATCTCCCCTGCCCTCCAGTTCCATCTCCTGAGGCAGCCACTCACTATTTCATTGATGTTCTTCCAGAAATATTCTGTGCTTAAAAGCCTTGCATATGAAAAGTATTTTAAAAATTAACTAATGATAGCATACTAGCTATTATTCTTATGATGATCTAATAGTACAAATAGCAAATGTAATGTTTTATGATTTTAAAAGTCCTAACATTCTTCAGCAGAACTGGAACTGGAATTCAGAGCTCTTAAATTTTTTTTTCTATTTCTTTCTCACTGCCTCTCAAATGGACCTGTTGGACACATATAGAATATTTCACCCAACTACAGCAGAGTTTACATTTTTCTCAGCTGCTCACGGAACCTTCTCCAAAATAGATCACATCCTGGGACACAAAATGAGCACTAGCAAATTTAAAAAATGTTACATACTTCCCTGTGTCATGACAGACCATAATGGAATAAAACTAGAAATCAACTATAAGAAGACCCAGAGAAACAACATAAATATGTGGAGACTGAACACCATACTTCTGAATGAAGAATGGGTCATAGAAGATGTAAGAGGTGAAATCAAGAAATTTCTAGAAACAAATGAAAATAAAGATACAACATATCAAAATCTCTGGGACACTTTGAAGGCAGTATTAAGAGGAAAATTTATAGCACTGAGTGCTCACATAAGAAAAACAAAAAATCTTCAAATAAATAACCTAATGACACACCTCAAAGCCCTTGAAAAGCAGGAACAATATAACCCCAAAGCCAGCAGAAGATGGGAAATTATAAAAATTAGAGCAGAAATTAATGAAATATAGAATAAAAAATACAGAAAATCAACAAAACCAAAAGCTGGTTTCTTGA
The DNA here is from genome assembly GCF_963383645.1 of Muscardinus avellanarius. Lineage (NCBI taxonomy): Eukaryota > Metazoa > Chordata > Mammalia > Rodentia > Gliridae > Muscardinus > Muscardinus avellanarius. The sequence continues at coordinate 68,131,298 of NC_137793.1, read as the reverse complement.
AAAAATTAACAAGATTGATAAATCACTAGCCAACCTAACTGAAAAAAAAAGAGAGAGAGAGAATCAACCCAAATTATAAAGATAAGGGATGAAAAAGGAGAAATTACTACTGACAGCGTAGAAATCCAGAGGATTATCAGAAACTACTTTGAAAAACTATACTCCAACAAAATGGAAAATCTGGAGGAAATCGACAACTTCCTAGATAAATACAATCTTCCTAAACTGAGTCAAGAAGATATAGAACACTTAAACCAACCAATAACAATCAAAGAGATTGAAACAGCAATAAAGAGCTTACCATCAAAGAAAAGCCAGGACCAGATGGTTTCCCAAGTGAATTCTATAAAACCTTTATAGAAGAGCTAACCCCAATACTACTCAAACTATTTCGGGAAATAGAAAAAACCGGGACTCTCCCAAATACATTCTATGAAGCCAACATCACACTAGTACCCAAACCGAATAAAGAGAGTTCAAGGAAGGAAAACTATAGGCCTATATCTCTGATGAAGTTGGATGCAAAAACTATTAAACAAAATACCAGCAACACGCATTCAAAACCACATCAAGAAAATCATTCACCATGACCAGGTAGGGTTCATCTCAGGGATGCAAGGCTGGTTCAATATATGAAAATCATTCTATGTAATTCATCATATAAACAGAATCAAAGACAAAAACCACATGATCATCTCAATAGATGCTGAAAAAGCATTTGATAAAATTCAGTATCCATTTATGATAAAAACACTGCAGAGAATTGGAATAGAAGGAACATATCTCAACATTATTAAGGCAATCTACAATAAACCCACTGCCAACATCATATTAAATGGGGAAAAACTTCAAGAATTCCCCCTAAAAACTGGAACGAGACAAGGATGTCCACTATCACCACTTCTCTTCAATATAGTACTAGAGACTCTAGCCAGAGCAATAAGGCAAGAAAAGGAAATCAAAGGAGTACAAATAGGAAAAGAAGAACTTAAGCTTTCACTATTTGCAGATGACATGATACTATATTTAGAAAACCCAACAAACTCAACCAAAAGGCTTATAGAACTGATCAAAAAATTCAGCAAAGTATCTGGATACAAAGTCAATCTTAAAAAATCAGAAGCTTTCCTGTACACCAACCATAAATCCACTGAAAAAGAAATTCAGAAAACACTTCCACTCAGGATCTCCCACAAAAAAATAAAATACCTAGGAATAAACTTGACCAAGGAGGTGAAAGATCTCTACAAAGAAAATTATAAAACACTAAAAAAAGAAATCAAAGATCTTAGAAGATGGAAAGACTTTCCATGTTCATAAATTGGCAGAATGAATATCATTAAAATGGCCATCCTCCCAAAAGTGATCTACAGATTTAATGCAGTGCCCATTAAACTACCAAGATCATTCCTCACAAACATAGAAAAATCAGTCCTTAAATTTATCTGTAATAACAAAAAGCCCAGAAAAGCCAAGGTAGTTCTCAGCAACAAAAACCATGCAGGAGGAATCACAATACCTGACTTTAAACTATACTACAAAACCATTGTAATAAAAACAGCATGGTACTGATGGAAAAAAAAACCAGATACATAGACCAATGGAGCAGAATAGAAGACCCAGAAACAAGTCCACACACTTTCAGCCAATTGATTTTTGACAAAGGGGCCAAAAACATACACTGGAAAAAAGATAGCCTCTTCAACAAATGGTGTTGGCAAAACTGGTTAACCATATGCAGAAAATTGGATATTAATCCCACTTTTTCACCCTGTACAAAAGTCAACTCATGATGGATCAAAGACTTGGAAATCAAACCAGAGACCTTGAAGCTCCTTGAAGAGGGCATAGGTCCAACACTACAACACATGGGTACAGATAAACACTTCCTCAACAAGACCCCAAAGGCACAACAAATTAAAAGGAGAATCAATACGTGGTATTGCATGAAACTGAAGAGCTTCTGTTCAGCAAAGAAAACTATCAAGAACCTCAATCGAGAGCCAACAGAATGGGAGAAGATTTTGGCCACCTATACCACCGATAGAGGACTAATATCTAGAATATACAGAGAACTCAAGAAACTCAACACTAAGAAAACAAAGCATCCAATAACAAAATAGGCAAATGAACTAGACACTTCACGAAAGAAGAAATTCAAATGGCCAATAAATGCATGAAAAAATGCTCAACATCACTGGCAATCAGAGAGTTGAAAATCAAAACTACCCTGAGATTTCACCTAATTCCAACTAGAATGGCAATCATTCAAAACACAAACAACAACAGATGCTGGCGAGGATGTGGAGAAGTGGGAACTCTAAGACATTGTTGGTGGGATTGCAAATTAGTGAAACCACTTTGGAAAACAGTATGGAGAATCTTCAGAAGAATGGGAACAAATCTACCATTTGATCCAGCAATACCACTGTTGGGTATCTACCCAAAAGCAAAGAAACCAAACTACCAAACTAATGCATGTGTATCTATGTTCATAGCTGCACAATTCACCATAGCCAAACTATGGAACCAGCCAAGATGTTCATCAACAGATGAATGGATTACAAAACTGGGATATGTACACAATGGAATTTTACTCAGCCATCAAAAAAATTCTATTACATCATTTTCAGGGAAATGGATGGAACTGGAGGACATTATGCTAAGTTAGATTAGTCAGTCACAAAAAATAAGAAAGCAAATGCTTTCCCTAATATGTGAGAGTTAGGGAGAAATGGGTCATAGGAGGAACTCTTGAAAGAGGAAATCCTATAGAGGAGCAAACAAGACAACCTAAAGGAGGAGAAAGGAGGGGGGAAGAGGAAAATCTCTAAAACACACAATGTACTTAAACATATCAAAGTCAATCCCTAAGCCAAGCAAGGGAGTTAGGGAGGGATGGGGAGGGAATGGGGTAGGAATTGGGTAGGGGTTAAATCAGTGATGTGTACATGTATGTACACACAAGTTTTTTTTACCCCAATATGTTGTATGAATATAATGCACCCAAAAAAATTAAAATAAAAAAATAAAAAATAAAAATCAATAAAAATAAATAAAAAATAATGTTTACCTAATAATATTAATTAAAATTTTAAATTTATTTACCAAGATCCTTGAAAATAGTCACCTTACAAATAATAGTTTCCCAATAATTATACTTTTGATAATTTATCCTAAGGAAATAATTATTTTTATAATTTACCCTAAGGAAATAACTTTAATTAAACATAAAGTAGAAAATTTATTCTAAGTAAATAATTCTAATAAAATATATTCCATGGTATAAATGTCCTGTGTTCTGGATAGCTATTCCTCCTTTCTTTTCTTTCTTTTTTTTTATTTTGCGGTACTGGGAGTGGAACTCAGGTGCATTATACCTCTGATTGACACTCCCAGCCCTATTTTTTTTATTCTTTTGAATTGCAAATGGCCTCACTAAGTAGCTGAGGCCGGCCATGAACCTCGATCCTCCTGTCTCAGCCTTGCAAATGCTGAGATTACAAGCGTGTGCCACCATGTCTGGCTCCTCCTTTTCTGTATACTAATTCTCTTTCCAATATTGTTTCTATGATAATGATGTGATAAACATTTCAGAAGGTCCAGTCATTCTTTTTCTCTATTTAAAATTATTTTCCCAAAATAAACCAGCATTAAAAATATTTATAAGGAGGATATAACTTAAAAACTAAAATTACATCATAGGAACGAAATAGCAGGAAATGAAATTAAAGAGCAAGTATAATTATAACATTTTTAAAGTTAATGAAGAATGATTGCAAGAAAATATATCAAAATGATATAAGTGGTTGTGATTTGCCTTTGTTTAGTGAGCTCATAGTATTTTTCTTTTTTCATTCTTATTACTTATATATTTTATAGTAGTTATATATTATTTTTATAGTAGTAAAAATGTAAAAACACACATCATTCAAATTGATAACTACTCTTCTTAAGGGAACCCACCCAAGTTCCTGCCCTGACTGTTACCCTGCTTCTCTCAAAGTTCTTTAACTTTGAGCTGATCTTACAGGGCTCACCACTGTGCCTCATAACACACACATGTTGCTTTGATTTTCATGTTTTAAAATTTAGATTAAGCAGAGTAGCAGGGCCCAGTGTAACGTCTGTTCAGTTCTTTCTTTGACACCCACTAACAGAGAAATCTATCCAAGTCATTATGACAGCCTACATTTCATGGCATGTAATTTAAAGCAGTGAAATTTCTGAACATACACACACAAACAACTCACTAGCTGATAGAACTTTTGGAAAGAAAACAGCATTTTATCTGAACCATGAAATAACTACTGAACCCAATTCTTCCTGATTTCTCCATCAGTTCCTGGCATACATCAAAATGCTTCAAACACAAATTCGTTCTCTTCACCCAATAAGTATTGGGTGGTACATTACTGTTGCACAATTTAGTTTGGGGAAATTTTAAACTTTTATGCATTTTGAAACCTTTAGTTAAAGCCTGAGGTTAAAAAAACAATGTACATAACCACAAAGAAAAGTGTACTCATTATTGGCAGGAAACCTGCTGAGACCTACATTTCAGAATCTTTTTTTTTCTTTTCAGAGAATTTCCATGGAAAAGGCAGAATTAATCTGTTCTAACCATATAAGCTTTTGTTTCCTCATGAGTCATTTCATTCATTCATTCAACCAACCATTTTTCAGTGCTGATGTTGTTTAAGACACTGTGCCAAGATCTGGATATAAAAAAAAATAAAGAAATTTTTTCCATTCCATGTATTTAATGAGCTCAGAGTCTGGAGCAGAAAACCTAAGTCAACAGAGTCTCACGTTAGTGGAGTGAGAGTTGTGATGGAAATCAACAATGTTAGAGGATCTCCCAGGAGGGCACAGAATATGTTTTCTATTGCTGTGTAACAAATTACCACACACTTGTGGCTTACAACAACATACACTCATTATCTCAGTTTCCATGGGTCAGAAGTCCAAGCACTGCTTACACAGGCCCTCTGCTAGGAGTCACATGAGGCTGCTAATGATTGGCCAGGCGGCTCTCTGGAGCCTCATGTCCTCTTCCAAACTCACATGGATGTTAGCAGAATTCAGTAGTGCTTGTGGAATTAAGGTTCTTTTCTTTCTGGCTATCAACCTTAGGCCATTCTCAGCTTCTAAAGCCCCTCAAAACTCCCTGCTACATGTTCCTATCACAAACCATCTCACAGCATGGAAGCTTCTTAAAGTCAGAAATAGAATATTTCTAAATTCTAGACTTTCTTTTAAGGATTCACCTGATTAAATCAGACCTGATAGAATAATCTACTTTTTGGTTACTTAATTGCATCTTCAAAATCTCTTAACCTTTGCCACACAATTTAACCTCATTATGAGAACACTTCATCATATTCACCCACACCTGAAGAAAAGAGATCAAGTAATGTGTATATATAAGAGGGTAGAAATTTGGGGGCTATATTTATGTACCATAGGCTCTTATCCCAAAATGGAAACTTCATTGACCTCCTAGAAGAAAAGACATTAGGTCAAGTTTTGAAAGTGATTATAAAGGTATGCAGAGAGAAAAAGGAATGCAAATTAAAGCTATTGACAAGTACAAAGCTGCCAATGGGAAATATCATAGTAAATTTAAGGAAAGGAAGTTGTTTGTATTTCTGACATTAGTGAGCAGTAGATAAGGTGTCACTCGACAGCAAGAAGAATTTCAGTGAGAGATATGAGCTTATCTTTAGATAAACTAAATTTGTCTATGAAGCTCCATGGAGAATTGACCAGAGGAGATACGAATCTAGATTTGGGCTGTCAGTTTGGAATCATAAATGGTAATGGATTAGATTAGCCAGTATCTGTGGGTAGACATAAAGCCCAAAGACTTAGACATGGAAGGTGCAAAAAGTGCAAAAGACTGAAGATAACTGGAAGGGGCAGTAAGAGCTATGGAAGGGAAAGCTGTTACTTCCCAGATGCAAAGAGGAGGGTCTTGGGGAGGTTGGACGCAATGCAAAAGCTAAATCAATGTTAAGTTAAAAACCCAAAAGTCCTCATTTGTCAACAGGAGGCCTTTGGCCATATTAGTGAGTGCTATTTAAGTTAAAAGTAAAGAAGAAAGCAGATTTTAGTGGGTGGAAGAGTATCCAAGCCATGGGAATGTTGTGAGGATAGGCCCTATGCGGGGAAGAAGAGAGGTAGGCAGTGCAGGATGGAGTTTGGTAAGATGACAGGACTGAGCATAACTTCAGAGAATGCCATAACTCCATGTGAGCTGAACTACAGTAACATGCTGCCAGCAGAACAGATGCAACAAATCATATACAACTGTACTCATGGAGATGCCACTTAACATCTCTTCCTTGGCAAAACTTTCATGGATCTCTTGGGCCAGATCTGAGTACTTCTCTGGCACATTTTCCAACACTAATGCCACCTTCCTTTCAGAGCAGTTATCATAGTGGCAATTTTTGTTTACTTTTATGACTCTGTGCTGATTTCCCCTACTAGTCTGAACTCCATGATGGTGGAGATTGTATATGATTTGTTCACTATTTTATCCCTAAAGCCTGGAATCAGGCCTGCCACTTCTCAGTCCTTCAAAAAATACACATTGAATACATAACTTGAATCATTTTGTTTTGCAGGTAAAGAAACTGAAGCCTTAAAGTTAAGGTAACTGTCTTTGGTTATATTGCTATTGGAGGTGGGTTGAGTAAAGATATATGTGTTCACTTCTAGTCTTTTTTAAATATACTTTTATTGTTGCAATGTAATTCTACATCATAGTGAGATTCAAAGTGATACAAACATACATGCATACATCACTTGGTGTATTTCATTTCCCTGATATACCTCCCTTTTCATCATTCCCCATACATGTTAGTGAGATTAGTAGTGAAACCTTGTATGGATCTAAACTTATTTGAACTGTTCCCTTCCTCAACCTTCATTTTCTCTTCCCCATCTCCCTCTCCCAATCCTCTTCCACTATTTCACTGCTTTCTCTCCTCATTTGACTGAAGTCTCTTTTGCTTCCTGTTTTTTTCTAACTTCCATATATGAGATAAAATATATACCCCTCAATTTCTAGACTTTTTGAAAGAATAGTTACTTCCCACACACAGTACCATTAAATGTCCTCTGAATAAACATTAGAAACATATAAACAGCAAGGTGTGGTGATGCACACCTATAATTCTAGTATTTGGGAGACTGAGACAGCAGAATGATAAATTCAAGGTCAGCTTTAGAAACTTAAGACTTTGTTTCAAAATTTAAAAAATAAAAAGGACTAGAGTGTAGCCCAAAGATATAATTCCCTTGGGTGCAATTCTCAATACCAAAAGAAAAAACACACATATAAACACATGTCTTCAGTACTCTAAGCTCAGTACCATTTGTCTATAAGATATTCATACAGTTCTCTGATAACACCAGCATGCTGTGTTTTCTCAGCCCCTCATTTTAAATTATTTACCAAGTGTTCAGACCATGCTAAGCAAAAAAAAAAAGCTAAGGGCATTTTATCCATTTGCTCATTTTCATTTTATAACAGTTCCTTAAGTTGGTTGATACTACTTCTATTATATAAAAAGAGTAAGTATGTCTTAGAGAAGTGAAGTAACTTACCAAAGCATTAAATGTCAGTGCCAAGATACCAAGGCATATCTGTCCCACTCAATTCAGGACCTTATCCACCATGCCTTAGTTCTTCATTGACTATGCTCTTCCCAAGATTTTTAACTCCACTCTTCTCAGCCTATCAAACATACCAGCTTAGGGGGAAAAAAAGTAACTATTCGAAGCAACCAAAGAATTCTGTCAAGGCATTGTGGGTTGCGTTGAGATAAAGGTGTGGAAAGAAAAGAGTTAACTATAAAGGGACTCATGGAATTTAAATGAGTTTAGTGTTAATTAATTTAGTAGTATAAACTCATGGTCAAAAACACTTTATAAATATACTTTTTTTAATTTATTTTTTAAATTGGTGCATTGTAGTCATATATCAATCACATTGGAGTACAAGACTTGAGAGGATATACAAGCACACATCATCCAATTAGCCCTCCTCCAGCCCCCATCCCATTCCCTCCCCCTCCCATAATCGCACGCTTCTTTGGTGATTTACTTTGATACATTTGTTTATGTACCTCATGCATTTTAAAGAGGCTCCGTCCTCTACTATTACATACCCTCTGATTGGTCACATTAGTTGCTTCACTATAGGGCCCTTTCTATAGTTCAACCTCTTCCTGTTGCCCTTTTCCTCCTAGTTATTGCTGATTAAGAGAAGCGTCTGATTTATATTTTCTGCGATATTTCTCTGTGCATGCTGCGTTGCAAGTACCGATCCCACTCTTGACGGTCCTAGTAGTGGCCTGGCTACTCAGTGGACTGATCCAGACCTCGCTGGCTCAAGCAGCGGCCTTGCCTCATGGGAGGCCCCAGTTCTGGTCTCGATGGCCCATGGACCAGTCTAACCCCTAAGCTGGCTTTGGTCCCAGCCTTGGAGGCCGCAGGAGTGAACTTGCCTCACACCAGGCTCCAATGCTGGCCATTGGCCCCTGCACCGGTCTAACCCCTTGGCAGGATTCCAATCCCAGCCTCAGAGGGCCCAGCACTGGCCTAGCCTCACAGCAGGCTCCAATGCCGGCCTCGTTGGCCCCAGCACCGGCCTAACCCCTCGGCAGGTTCCGTTCCCGGGTTAGGAGGCCCCAGCACTGGCCATGTCTCACGGCAGGCTCCGATGCTGGCCTCGCCTCATGGCAGGCTCCGATGTCAGTCTTGCTGGCCCCAGCACCAGTCTAGCCCTTCGGCAGGTTGTTATCCTGGCCTCGGAAGTCCCAGTACCGGCCTTGCCTCAAGGCAGGCTCCGATGCCGGCCTCGCTGGCCCCAGCACCGGCCTAACCCCTCGACAGGCTCTTATCCCGGCCTTGGATATCCCAGTACCGGCCTTGCCTCACGGCAGGCTCCAATGCCAGCCTGACTGGCCCCAGCACCGGCCTAACCCCTCGGCAGGCTCTTATCCTGACCTTGGAGGCCCCAGTGCCGGCCTTGCCTCAAGGCAGGCTCCAATGCCGGCCTTGCTGGCCCCAGCATCGGCCTCACCCCTCGGCAGGCTCCAATCCCGGGCTCGGAGGCCCCAGTACCAGCCTTGTCTCATGGCAGGCTCCGGTGCCGGCCTTGCTGGCCCCAGCACCGGCCTAACCCCTAGGCCGGCTCCGATACTGGCTTCGGAGGTCCCAGCACCGGCCATGCCTCACGGCAGGCTTCAATGCCGGCCTCACTGGCTCCAGCACCGGCCTAACCCCTCAGCAGGCTCTTATCCTGGCCTAGGAGGCCCCAGTATCGGCCTTACTTCACGGCAGGCTCCTATGCCGGCCTCGCTGACCCCCGCACCTTCCTAACCCCTCGGCAGGCTCTTATCCTGGCCTCGGAGGCCCCAGTACCGGCCTTGACTCAAGGCAGGCTCCGATGCTGGCCTCACTGGCCCCAGCACCGGCCTAACCCCTCGGCAGGCTCCGATCCCGGCCTTGGAGACCCCAGCACTGGTCATGCCTAACGGCAGGCTCCGATGCTGGCCTCGCTGGCCCCAGCACCGACCTAACCCCTCAGCAGGCTCTTATCCTGGCCTTGATGTCCCAGTACCGGCCTTGCCTCAAGGCAGGCTCTGATGCTGGCCTCACTGGCCCCAGCACCGGCCTAACCCCTTGGCAGGCTCCGATCCCAGCCTCGGAGGCCCCAGCACTGGTCATGCCTCACAGCAGGCTCCATGCAGACCTCGCTGATCCCAGCACTGGCCTAACCCCTTGGCAGGCTCTTATCCCGGCCTCGGAGGCCCCAGTACCGGCCTAACCCCTCAGCAGGCTCCGGTCCCGTCGTCGGGGGCCCCAGCACTGGCCTTGCCTCACGGCAGGCTCTGATGCCAACCTTGCTGACCCCAGCACCGGCCTAACCCCTCAGCAAGTTCTGGACCCAACCTCAGAGACCCTAGCACAGGCCTTGCCTCATGGCAGGCTCCAATGCCGGCCTCGCTGGCCCCAGCATCGGTCTAACCCCTCTGCAGGTTCCAATCCCGGCCACGGAGGCCTCAGTAGTGGCCTTGCCTCACAGCAAGCTCCGATGTCGGCCACTGGCCCCGGCGCTCGCCTAACCCCTCAGCAGGTTCCGATCACTGTCTCTATGGTTATTATTTCAAAGGTTCCAGGTGTAATGTATCAGATCTCTGCCTCCCCTGAGAATTGGCCACTGGCATTGCCACTGCCTCCACTGTTTCAAATCCTTCCCAGGCTCTTTTTCCACTCTGAATGTTGTCCAGTGTTCCTAAGCATGCATGATGGTAGCATTCGACATTTGGTGTAATTTCTCCAAAAAAATAAAGTTGGTAAGATCCGGTTTCTGCTTCTCCTGAATACAAGTCTACACCACCATCGCGGAGAACTCTTTCAACACCGCAATTCTCCTTGGTCTCCGCTAAACTCTCTCCTTATATGTGATGTCTGAGATTCTTAACAATATAGAGAAATAGCAGTCCTCTTTCACGGGGAATTTCTCCATAAGTTCCAGTGCATTTAGATAAGTTTTGTCTGCATCTCCAGTGTCCTGGCATCCATAACGGCTTTCTTACCTCCTCTCTGATATTTTTCTTTATCTTTTTCTGTTCTGGGCCCGGTTTCTCCAGGGGTCTGGCGTGCTACTCGCAGTTCAGCCTGGGGCCCAGAGTCCTGCAACCTGGGCCCCATCTGGCGTGCCCCGCGCGCGACCCCTGCCCAGAACCCAGCTTCTTACTGGGCTCGGTTTCTCCAGGGGTCTGGCGTGCTACTCGCAGTTTGGCCTGGGGCCTAAATATACTTATTATATATTAATATGCATATGCATTACAAATATCGATCACAAAGTACTCTTGGTAATTCCACAAGGGGAAGATGATGTGGGCTTCTTTAGATGAATAATTTTTAATTTTTACCCTTTATACAATTCATTCTCTTTTCAAAAGAGCAAATACATTTAATCTAGTTGTTCCTTACTTTTCCTAAGCAAAATTGTAGAAATTTCAAACAGTTTATATGGTAAGAAACAGAAGACTCTCTAAATACAAATCTTATCTTTGAAATAGATGTGGAAGTCAAACATCTTTACTCATGATTGAACTGTACTAAGACAATGCATCTGAGCCTTTGGCAGTGCCATGGATCAGAGTTAGGTGTTAGAATTTCTATAACTCCACCACTCGGTAGCTATGTAAAGTTGTAGAGCTCAATTAATCTCCACAAATCGAGTTCAATGAAGCCCCCTCTTCCCTTGGATTTTGTAAATACAATGCAAGAGGGAATGAAACAAAGAGTGCTATCAGATGAGATGAATCCTGTTAACTCAAGCTGTAAAGAAGCCTGCCTGAGCTCTCTCCAGCTCTAAGATTATATCTCTAGATGTCAACTGAACACATCCACCTACAAGTGCATTAGATTCCCCCATCAATCAGTCCAGCCTATCAAGCAAGGAACCTAGGAATCTCTCCACAGCTGCTCTTCACTCCACCATTTTTACCTCACTGAATGTTCTGCTGATGTCACACCTTAGTGGTTTTTCTTGAGTTCAGCATTTTCTCTTCAATTCCACATACATTTAATAAGGGCATGTGTCTCCCTAAGAGCAGGCATCATCATACTAAGGGCAGGCACCTTTTCAGGTCCTGACACCTGAAAAATTACAGCAACTTTGCTGTCTCTACTATACCCAGCTGCAAATCATTCCCCATAGCACTAGTGGACTTAGCCTCAGAAAAATAAATAAAAGAATGGAAAGAAAGGAAAAGAAAAGAAAACTTGTCAGATTACGCCTAGGTTATCAATATCTATTGACTCTATATATCCTATAGGACAAAAGCAAGTTCCCTCACTTGGCCCAATGATATATTTAAGTACCAGATTTTTTCATATTTCTGCTTTGTCATTCTCAGTCATTCTTACAATATATCCTCTGTAAATCTGGCTATGTAGATATAAAAATATCCAATACGTAAAGCGAGACTCTTTTTAGATTTTTGTTGTTGTTATTTCTCTTTAGATTGAAGAAAATCATTCCCAGAAGTCCACAGTCATCCTTGTTCCATGTCTCACTGGCTATAATGAAAGAGAAAATAGAAAAAACTAAGAAAGAATCAGGAAGAGGTCTGGAATGAAATGAAAGAGTCGATAAATGAAATAAAGACAGCAATAGAAAGAAATTCTGGAAGATTAGATGAAATGGAAAGTAGAATATCACTGTTAGAAGACAGTTCATTCAAAACCAAAAGCACACTCAACAGCATACAAAAGTCAGTACATCCAGTACTGAACATCCAGTAACAATGGGACAATATGAAGTGTCCTAACTTATGGATAAAAGGCACTGAAGAAGGGATAGAAGTACAGACCAAGGACATCCATAATCTCTTCAAAGAAATCATTTCAGAGAATTTTCCAAACATGGAAAGAGACATGGATCTTCACATTCAGGAGACATACAAAACACCACTAAGACAAGATCAAAGAAGACCATCCCCATACTATATAATAATCAAAATGACCAACATAGACATCAAGGAAAGAATCTTAAAAGCAGTAAGAACAAAAGGATGGGTGAAAAATAGAGGCAAAACAATAAGAATCGCTCCAGACTATACATCCCAAGTCATGAATGCCAGAAGAGACTGGTATGATGTGATCCAGACCCTGGAAGAAAACAACTTCCAACCAAAACTGCTATGTCCAGCAAAACTATTATTCAAAATTGATGGAGAAACAAAAGTGTTTCAAGATAAGCAGAACTTCAAAAAATTCATGAATTCTAAGCCAACACAAAGAAAATACTTAAAGAAATAAACCATAAAGAAGAAAAAAGAAGCAGATTCCAGAACCAGAGAAGAGATGACATTGATCATCAGGGCATCTAAGAAGAAAAAAATACTATATCCAACAGAAGATAGAATGCAAAATGACAGGAAACAAACACCATATTTCAATAATAACACTGAATGTCAAATGACTTAACTCTCCAATCAAAACACCCAGACTAGCAATGTGGATTAAAAAATATAACCCAAATATATGCTGTTTGCAAGAAACTCACCTTACAGCAAATGACATTCACAGACTGAAAGTGAAAGGATGGTAAAAGATATATCATGCCAATGGGGCCAAAAACAGACAGGAGTAGCAACACTGATATCCAACAAAATAGACTTTAAGCTAAAACACATCAGAAGAGACAAAGAAGGGCACTTCCATTTATTAAAAGGAACATTAAAAAGAATAATCCACCAAGAAGATACAATGATAGTAAATGTTTATGCCCCAAATGTGGATGCAGCCACATTTGTAAAACAAACCCTCTTGGACATCAGATCCCAAATAGACCCAAATACAATAATAGTGGGAGACTTCAATACACCTCTCACACTGCTGGATCGATCTTCAAGGCAAAATATGAGTAAAGACTCTTCAGAACTAATAAAAACTATAAGCCAAATGGACTTAATAGATATATACAGAATATTTCAACCAGGATCAACAGAATACACATTCTTCTCAGCAGCCCATGGCACCTTCTCCAAAATAGATCACATTCTAAGACACATAGCAAGCAATAGAAAATTCAAAAGATATAATTCCCTGCATCTTTTTAAACCATAATGGAATGAAAGTAGAAATCAACAACAGAAAACCCAAAAGAAACTATTTAAATACATGGAGATTGAATGATACACTATTGAATGATGAGTGGGTAAGATCAGAAATTAGGGGAGAAATAAAAAAAATTCTGGAATTAAATGAAAATAGAGAAACAATTTACCAGAATCTATGGGACTCTTTGAAGGTGTGTTGAGAGGAAAGTTCATAGCATTGAGTGCACACATAAGAAGAACAGAAACATCACCAAGCAAACAAACTAATGACACAACTCAAGGACCTAGAAAGACTGCAACAGTCTAATCCCAAAGCCAGCAGAAGGCAGGAAATTATTAAAATCAGAGAAGAAATAAATGAAATAGAGAACAAAAATCAATTCAAAGAATCAACAAAACAAAAAGCTGGTTCTTTGAGAAGATTAATAGGATTGACAAAACCCTGGCCAACCTAATCAAAAGAAAGAGAGAATCAGCTCAAATTATTAAAATCAGAAATTAGCTATCACCACAGACAGGAAATTAAAAGGATTATCAGAAACTATTTTGAGAATTTATGCTCCAACAGACTGGAAAACATGGAAGAATTTGATAGATTTCTAAGCACATATAACCTACTTAAACTGAACCAAGAGGACATAGCAAGCCTAAACCAACCAATAGCAAACAAAGAAATAGAAACAGCAATCAAAATTCTGCCAGCAAAGAAAAGCCCAGGCCCTGATGGGTTTCCAGCTGAATTCTACAAAACTTTCAGTGAAAAACTAAAACCAATACTTCACAACTTGTTCTGGGAAATTGAAAGAGATGGAATTCTCCCTAATTCCTTCTATGAGGCCAGTATCATATTAATCCCCAAACCAAATAAAGATACTTCAAGGAAGGAAAATTACAGACCAATATCCTTAATGAACATAGATGCAAAAATTATAAACAAAATACTAGCTATACACATCAAAAACATATCAAGGAAATTGTACACCATGACCAAGTTGATTTCATTACAGAAAAGCACTGCATATGGTTCAACTTACCCAAATCAATACATTTTATTCACCACATGAATAGAACTAAGAACAAAAACCACATGATCATATCAATAGATGCTGAAAAAGCATTTGACAAAATCCAACACCAGTTTATTTTAAGAAAACACTGCAGAAAATTGGAATAGAAGGAAAATATTTCAACATCATTAAGGTTATATACAATAAACCCAAAGCCAACATCATATTGAATGGAGAAAAACTGCAAGAATTCCCTTTAAAATCAGGAACAAGATAAGGATGCCCATTATCACCACTCCTTTTTAATATAGTCCTTGAGACTCTTGCCACAGCAATAAGACAAGAGAAAGAAATCAAAGGAATTCAAATAGGAAGAGAGAAATTAAAACTATCCTTATTTGCAGATGATATGATTCTTTATCTAGAAGATCCAATGAACTCAACCAAAAGACTTCTGGAGTTGATTAATCATTTCAGCAAAGTTGCAGGATACAAAATCAACCAAAAGAGATCAGTTGTTTTTCTTTATGCCAACAATGAACCCACAACAAGATAAATAAAGAAAACTATTCCATTTACTATAAGCTCTAAACCAATAAAATACCTAGGAATAAAACTAACCAAAGATGTAAAAGACTTCTACATAGAGAACTACAAAACATTAAAGAAAAAAATTAAAGAAAACCTTGGAAGATGGAAAGATCTCCCTTGCTCATGCATAGGCAGAATAAATATCATCAAAATGGCCATTCTGCCAAAAGTGATATATAGATTCAATGAAATTCTCATTAAAATACCAACAACATTTCTCATAGACCTGGAAAAATTAGTTATGAATTTCGTATGGAGAAAGAAAAAACCCAGCCAAAGCAATTCTCAACAACAAGAACCAGGCAGGAGGCATCACAATCCTGGACTTCAAATTATACTTAGAGTAATAGTAGTAAAAACAGCATGGTATTGGCACAATAAGCATACTGAGCAGTGGAACAGAATAGAAGATACAAAAACAAACCCACACATCTATAGTCAATTGATCTTTGACAAAGGGGCCAAATTCATATGCTGGAGAAAAGACAGCCATTTTCAACAAATGATACTGGGAGAACTGGCTATCCATTTGTAAAAAGTTGGATCTGAATCCTTCTCACCATGCACAGGAATCAACTTGAGATGAATCAAAGACTTAGAAATTAGACCAGAGACTGTGAAATTATTAGAGAAAGGCATAGGATCAACACTCCAACATATAGGCAAAGGCAGTAACTTTCTCAATAAGACTTCCAAAGCACAGGAAATTAAAGCAAGAATTAATAAGTGAGATCTCATCAAACTAAAATGGTTCTTCTCATCAAAGGAAACCATCAAGAAGCTAAGGAAAAAGCCTACAGAATGGGAGATCTTTACCAGCCACCACTATGATAGGGGGCTAATATCCAGAATATACAAAGAGCTCAAAAGACTCTACACTAGCAAAACAAACAACCCAATCAAGAAATGGGCAACTGAAATGAAGAGACACTTTACAAAATAAGAGATACAAATGGCCAATAGATTCATGAAAAGATGTTCTTCATCATTAGCCATCAGAGAGATGCAAATCAAAACAGTGCTGAGATTCCATCTAACCCCAGTCAGATTGGCAAGCATAAAGAAATCAAATAACAACAAATTCTGGAGAGTATGTGGGGAAAGAGGCGCTCTTTTACATTGTTGGTGGGAGTGCAAACTAGTTCAGCCACTATGGAGATCGGTGTGGTGATTCCTTAGAAAACTGGGAGTAGATCCACCATATTATCCAGCGTTACCACTCTTGGGTATTTTTCCAAAGGTGTTGAAAACAGAGAACGACAGCAACATATGCATACCTATATTCATAGCAGCACAGTTTGTAATAACCAAAATATGGAACCAACCTAGATCTCCACCAACAGATGAATAGACTGCAAAATTATGGGAAATACACACAATGGAATTCTATTCAGCTATAAAGAAGAATAAAATAATAGCATTTTCAAGAAGATGGAAGGAACTAGAAAACATTATGTTAAGTGAGATTAGTCAAGCACAGAAAGAGAAGGGATATATGTTTTCTCTAATATCCCCAAGCTAGAGAGTAGTGGTAATACCAGAGGGACTCCAGATGATGGAGGGGAAATCTCAGCAAAGCTAGAATGGAAGGACAGGAGAAGAAGAAAGCTGAGGTTGTTCAATGGAGGAGCCACATACAAATATGTGTAATAGTATAAATATAGCATGGCTAACCTGGACACTCTTTATTGGGAGGGGAGAAGGGAAATAGGGGAGGAGAGTCCATGAAGCACGATCTAAATGTACACCATTTTCAATATGTTCCAATTATAAATAAAATAAAATATGGGAAAAAATCTTTGTTAAAGTAACAGAATAATTCTCCAGGATAAGAAATGTCAAAACATACCCATATCTCTTGCATATGTTAATTGTTTTCCTGTAGCTTTAAATAATCTACTTTAAATAATCTACTTTTACTTATCTTTCTAACCCCCATTTCAAGGCCAGGCATGGTGGTGCATTCTTGTAATCTCCGCATTTGGGAAGCTTAGACGGGAGGATCATGGTTCACAGACAGCCTCAGCTACTTAGTGAGGCCCTTCACAACTCAGTAAGACCCTGTTTCAAAATAAAAATAAAGACTAACCCTCATTTCAAGTGCACAAAAAATGGGTCCTCTTTGTATTTTCCTACATTGGAAGTTATTTATTATTAAGAACTATAGGTAGCCTGTAGCTCTTTCATCTGATCTGCAACTACCTGAAAGATCTGCATGCTGTAGATCTTTACATTACAGCCAGTGGATCAGGGAGAAAAATACTCCTGCATCTCAGTACTTTCTGGATTAGAGCAGAAGAACAATGTATATTTTTCAAGATAAAAGTGATCATAGGCAAAAGACATTTTGGCTTCTAAGTGAGGTATTGCTCAAGAGCCACCTCTGAATAGAAATCAGCATGATTCCAGGCATAGGGATCAAGGACAAATTCCCTCCCCTCAGTCTATGGACAGAGAAAAGAAAATGATGCCTGACCACTTGAAATGTCATCAGTGAAACCCACAACCAGAGATTCAGTCATCAGCAGTAAACTGAACTACTGGTCTCAACTACAAAGAATTCAGGGCCAAAACAAAATGGAATTTTACCATCTGTGTTGAAAAGATTTAGACTCACACATTTTTACCAAAATTAGGAAAGAAGTTTCAAGTCTTACCTGCTTAGGAATCCAAATGAAAAACTTCATAGGCATGAACTGAGCCATTATTATACATGCTGCATTGTTAAGACACAAATGTATAAAATTATTCTCCATTTTGTAAAATGCAGAAGAAAAGTGTATTTCAGAAAAATAGAAATAATTTGACCTAACTACCTGCTAAGAAGTCATAAGCAAAATGAATCTCTTCACTCCTTTATAGCCTGACACACTCCTGACCATGACCTGTCCTCTCTCTGCTCATTAAGTGCCTTATTTATTATTGAGCAATCCCTGTTCAAGTCAAAGGCAAAGCATTTTTTTATCTCTGGGGACACTGAATTGCACCATTAGTTTTCAAATGCTGATGGCAGGTCAGAGGTTTCCTGAGCTTGTCTGGCATTGAAGAGACCTCACAAATCCTTCCATCTAAAATTCTGGTGGAATCACCAATCGAGGAAAAATACCTTGACATTATGAAGCTTAAAGGTCAATCTTAGGTAAAGGGAATCACAGCTATGTGAAAACACTTAACCTGTCCCTCGTGGCTCTCCTTGTGGTTCCCTTTGCCATGTCTTTCTCCCACTAACCCTTGGACCTTAAAATATTTGAGTTTAAATTCTTTTCATATAACCAAGGTCTACAAATGATAATAGGAAAAAAATTACAAATTTTTCAGTAAATATAATCCACATTTGAAAAGTGATATAAGAGTTTGCATGAATGGTAAAGCAGCTTACAAATGGCAATTAAGATAGTCTCATGGCTTTGGTTGTTTCAATATATCTTTCTAAGAAAGTGAACATTTTAAAATTCCACTTTAGGGAAGGTTTGTAGAAATATATCGAAGAGTTATTTCCCATCTTGTCTTTTTGGATGTGATAATCTTTACCCGGTTCTACTACTACCCAGCATCTGCCATGTTCCCCTTCCAGGTCTACAGACTTGCCACACAGGACAGGGCCATAGGAAAAAACACTAGCCACAGTTCTTGAAATCCAACTGGAAGTAATACTAATCTCTTGGGTTTGACAGAAAGAAAAATCCCCTAGCCAAAGACTCTGGCAAGGCTCCATTCTGTCTAAACTTGACTCAAGGAGGCAGCATCAAGGTAACAGCCTGTTTGCACTAGCTGATGAGGAAAAACAATATTTTGGGTGCACTGAAAAGTTGTGGACTTGGAAACTCTCAAAAGACCTGGTTCACCTTGCACTCAATCAAACTAATTTATCCTGAGTGTCTATATCATGAAACTCTTGATTAAAATTGAGTTCATTATCATTATCATGACTAGTTTCTTCCTTTATAATACACATTTAATCCTTTTATCTACCACACTCTACAGATGACTCTTTTGTGAATCCTTTTTCATATTTAAAATGTTCTTGGGACTTCCGGGAAGATGGTGACGGAGGAAAGCGGCACTTACAAGTCCCACTAACAATCGAACTCTACTACCACAAAACCAGTGCCTTTCAGAGCCAGAAAACACCACCAGCAAAGAAATAAAAACAGTAAATAGAAGGGACAGAGAAAAAGGGCTGGAAAAACAAAACACCAAAAAAACCCAGCCCGAACTGCCGTGCCCGCCGCAGCACGGAGCAGCCGGAGCAGCTGGAGCGGCCAGAGCCGCAGTGTGGAGCAGTCGAAGCCATGGCGCAAAGCGGCTGGAATGGCTGGAGCAGCCAGAGCCACAGCGCGGATTGGCCGGAGCCATTGCATGGAGTGGCCGGAGCGGTGGAGCAGAGTGGCCGGAGCAGCCGGAGCAGAGCAGCCGGAGCAGCCAGAGCCGCATCACGGAACGGCTGGAGCGGCCGGAGTGGCCAGACCCGTGATGCAGAGCAGCCAGAGCCGCGGTGCAGAGCGTAACACCGTACAAGTAAAGAAACACACCGTACAAGTAAAGATAGGAACAACCTCAAGGTAAAGGGCTGGATCAAGGTAATCCATGCTAATGGTACTCGAAGACAAGCAGGAGTAGCAACTATGATATCAGACAAGTTAGACTTCAAACCCAAACTTATTAGAAGAGACAAAGAAGGTCACCTTTTACTGGTAAAAGGAATAGTCCAGCAAGAGGAAATAACAATAATCAACATCTATGCCCCAAACACTGGGGCAGCTACTTTCATAAATCAAATTCTTTGTGACATGAAGTCACACATAAATCCCAACACAATAATACTGGGAGACTTCAACACACCTCTCACAATACTAGACCGATCTTCCAGACAAAGGTCAGTAAAGATGTCTCAGAACTAAAGAACACCATTAAACAAATGGACCTGTTGGACACATATAGAATATTTCACCCAACTACAGCAGAGTTTACATTTTTCTCAGCTACTCAGAGAACCTTCTCCAAAATAGATCACATCCTGGGACACAAAATGAACACTAGCAAATTTTAAAAATGTTACATACTTCCCTGTGTCATGTCAGACCATAATGGAATAAAACTAGAAATCAACTATAAGAAGCCAGAGAAACAAAATAAACATGTGGAGACTGAATACCACACTTCTGAATGAAGAATGGGTCATAAAAGATGTAAGAGGTGAAATCAAGAAATTTCTAGAAACAAATGAAAATAAAGACACAACATATCAAAACCTCTGGGATACTTTGAAGGGGTATTAAGAGGAAAATTTCTAGCACTGAGTGCTCACATAAAAAAAAAAACAGATAATCTTCAAATAAATAACCTAATGACACAACTCAAAGCCCTTGAAAAGCAGGAACAATCGAACCCCAAAGCCAGCAGAAGACAGGAAATTATTCAAATTAGAGCAAAAATAAATGACATAGAGAATAAAAAAACAATACAGAAAATCAACAAACCCAAAAGATGGTTTCTTGAAAAAATTAACAAGACTGATAAACCACCAGCCAACCTAACTAAAAAAAGAGAGTCAACCCAAATTATGGAAATAAGGGATGAAAGAGGAGACATTACTACTGACATCATAGAAATCCAGAGGATTATCAGAAACTACTTTGAAAAACTATACTCCAACAAAATGGAAAATCAATAACTTCCTAGATAAATACAACCTTCCTAAACTGAGTCAAGAATATATAGAACACTTAAAGCAACCAATAACAATCAATGAGATTAAAACAGTAATAAAGAGCTTACCATCAAAGAAAATCCAGGACCAGATGGTTTCCCAAGTGAATTCTATAAAACCTTTATAGAAGAGCTAACCCCAATACTCCTCAAACTATTTTGTGAAATAGAAAAAAGTGGGACTCTCCCAAATACATTCTATGAAGCCAACATCATACTAATACCCAAACCAAATAAAGACAGTTCAAGGAAGGAAAACTACAGGCCTATATCTCTGATGAACTTGGATGCAAAAACTATTAAACAAAATACTAGCAAAATGCATTCAAAACCACATCAAGAAAATCATATACCATGACCAAGTAGACTTCATCCCAGGGATGTAAGGCTGTTTTCAACATACAAAAATCAATCCATGTAATTCACCATATAAACAGAATCAAGGACAAAAATCACATGATCATTTCAATAGATGCTGAAAAAGCATTTGATAAAATTCAACATCCATTTATGATAAAAAAAAAAAACACTGCAGAGAATTGGAATAGAAGGAACATATCTCAACATTATTAAGTCAATCTATAATAAGCCCACCGCCAACATCATATTAAATGGGGAAAAACTTCAAGATTTCCCCCTAAAAACCGGAATGAGACAATGATGTCCACTATCACCATTTCTCTTCAATATAGAACTAGAGACTCTAGCCAGAGCAATAAGGCAAGAAAAGGAAATCAAAGGAGTACAAATAGGAAAAGAAGAATTCAAGCTTTCACTATTTGCAGATGACATGATATTATATTTAAAACCCAACAAACTTAACCAAAAGGCTTATATAACTGATCAACAAATTCAGAAACTTATCTGGATACAAAATCAATCTTAAAAAACCATAAGCTTTCTTGTACACCAACCATAAATCCACTGAAAAAGAAATTCAGAAAACACTTCCACTCAGGATCTCCCGCAAAAAATAAATTACTTAGGAATAAACTTGACCAAGGAGGTAAAAAAGATCTCTACAAAGAAAATTATAAAACAGTGGAAAAAGAAATCGAAGAAAATCTTAGAAGATGGAAGGATCTTCCTAGTTCATAGATTGGCAGAATAAATATCTTTAAAATGGCCATCCTCAATCCATGCTGGGCATGGTGGTGCACACTTGTAATCCCTGTGTTGGGAGGCAGAGACAGGAGGATCGCACAGGTTTGAAGCCGGCTGCGCTGGCTTAAGAAACCCGGTTTCCAAATAAAAATATAAAATAGATCTGGGAGTGTAGCCCGGAGGTAGAAGGGCTTCCAGGAACCCCAGTACCACCACCAAAAAAAAAAAAAAAAAAATGGCCATCCTCCCAAAAGTGATCTACAGATTTAATGCAATGTCCATTAAACTACCAAGATCATTTCTCACAGACATAGAAAAATCAGTCCTTAAATTTATCTGGAATAGCTGGGCATGGTGGTGCATGCTTGTAATCCCCACACTTGGGAGGCTGAGACAGGAGGATTGCATGGGTTCGAAACCAGCCTCAGCTACTAAGTGAAGCTTTCAGCAACTTAGTGTTTCCAATAAAATATTTCCAAATAAAATATTTAAAAAGGTCTGGTAGTATAGCCCGGAGGTAGAAAGCCTCTGGGTTCCACCCCCAGTACCACCAAAAAAAAAAATTATCTGGAATAACAAAAAGCCCAGAATAGCCAAGGTAGTTCTCAGCAACAAAAACCATGCAGGAGGAATCACAATACCTGACTTTAAACTATACTACAAAGCCATTGTAATAAAAACAGCATTGTACTGGCAAAAAAAAAAAAAGATACATAGACCAATGGAGCAGAATAGAAGACTCAGAAACAAGTCCACACACTTTCAGCCAATTGATTTTTGACAAAGGGACAAAAAACATACACTAGAAAAAAGATAGCCTCTTCAACAAATGGTGTTGGCAAAACTGGTTAACCATATGCAGAAAACTGGAAATTAATCCCACTTTCTCACCTTGTACAAAAGTAAATTCAAGATGGATCAAATACTTGGAAATCAAACCAGAGACCTTGAAGCTCCTCAAAGAGGGCATAGGTCCAACACTGCAACACAAAGGCACAGATAAACACTTTCTCAACAAGACCCCAAAGGCATAACAAATGAAAAGGCAAATCAATACATGGGATTGCATGAAATTGAAGAGCTTCTGTTCAGCAAAGGAAACTATCAAGAACCTCAATCGAGAGCCAACAGAATGGGAGAAGATTTTTGCCACCTACACCTCTGATAGAGGACTAATATCTAGAATATACAGAGAACTCAAGGACCTCAACACTAAGAAAACAAAGCATCCAATAATGAAATGGGAAAGCGAACTAAATAGACACTTCAGGAAAGAAGAAATTCCAATGGCCAATAAATGCATGGAAAAATGCTCAACATCACTGGCAATCAGAGAGATGCAAATCAAAACTACCCTGTGATTTCACCTAACTCCAACTAGAATGGCAATCATTCAAAACACAAGCAACAACAAATGCTGGCGAGGATGTGGAGAAGTGGGAACTCTAAGACATTGTTGGTGGGACTGAAAATTAGTGAAACCACTTTGGAAACAGTATGGAGAATCCTCAGAAGAATGGGAACAAATCTACCATTTGATCCAGCAATACCACTTCTGGGTATCTACCCCAAAGAAAATAAACCAAACTACCAAACTAATGCATGTGTATCTGTGTTCATAGCTGCACAATTCACCATAGCCAAAATATGGAACCAGCTAAGATGTCCATCAACAGATGAATGGATTACAAAACTGTGGTATATGTACACAATAGAATCTTACTCAGCCATTAAAAAAACTGAATTACATCATTTTCAGGGAAATGGATGGAACTGAAGGACATTATGCTAAGTGAGATTAGTCAGTCACAAAAAATAAAGTAGATGCTTTCCCTAATATGTGAGAGTTAGGGAGAAATGGGTCATAAGAATAACTCTAGATGAAAAAGGTAATCCTATAGAGGAGCAAGGAAGACAACTAAAAGAGGAGAAAGGAGGGAGGAAGAGGAAAATCTCTAAAACACACAATGTACTTAAACATACTGAAGTCAACCACTAAGCCAAGCAAGGGAAGGACGGACGGGGAGGGAATAGGGTGGGAATTGGGTAGGGGTTAAATAAGTGATGTGTACATATATGTACATACAAGTTCTTTACCCCAATATGATGTATGAATATAATGCACCAATAAAAAAATTAAAAATAAATTAAAAAATAAAAATTCTCATCCTTCTTCCCAACTGTGCCCTGACCTTAGGCTTTGTGTTTACCCTTGCTGAGTCAAGTCTCAGTGGGAATCCTTTCATCCTTTATGTCTCCTCTTAGTAAATTTCAGCTTCTGACACCCCTCTCTCTTCTTGGCTCTAAGTACCCCATCCCTTACCCTTGTATTCAGGCTGAACCTGATCTTTCTTCCTTACTGCAATAGTCCTAATGATTTCACTATTTTAACAAGTTGTTGAAATAATTTTTTTCTTTAGCACATGCCATGCCCTCCAGAAGAAAGGTAACCTGAGACAACCATGGGTGTGATTCCTGAGGAGGATGAGTGACTAAGTGACTTTAGAGATGTACCAACCAATGAGGAGATAAATGTCCAAGTAGTAACTTAGTCCTGGGAAGCTACAGTCAGAATTCTCATGACTCAAAATACCTGATGACCACAACTTAGAGGAGGGAAGATTTATTTGCTCACAGTTCTGGAGGTTTCAGTCAATGTTAGGCTGGGTGAAGCCTGCAGAGCTCAGAGCATGGTAAGGGGAAGCAGAGAGAGAAAGGAAAGGAGGAACATATATGCATAGTTCTCAAGGCCACACTTTCAGAGGCTCCTCCTCAGCAACCAAGCCCTGCCTCTGACATAGCTGCCTTGTCTATGACATGAGGTCTGGGGGATGTTCTAAATCCAAACCATAGCAGAGGCCTAGGCCACTTATCTGAGGTAGACAGGGAAATGAGGCATGGTGGGGTTGGGCCTAATGACTTCTTTTTTGTGTGTGTGTGGTACTGGGGATGGAACACAGGGGCATTCTACCTCCGAGCTACACCCTCAGCCCGATTTTTTATTTTATATTGAAATGGGGTCTCACTAATTGCAGAGAGCCTACATAGCTGAGGCTGTCCACAATCCTGTGATTCTCCTGTCTCAGCCTCCCAAGTACTAGGATTACAAGCATGCTCCACCATGCCTAATTATTTCTTGATGGAACGTTCTTGTTAAGAGGCTCCTCAGGACCAATATATTAGACATTTTACAGTACTTCAATGGGGATCTTGAAGCTCAAGAAGGGACACACTAAACCTTATAGGCTCCCTTTACTGATGCAATGGGTCCTGTCACATCTGGTAGAAAATTGATCCTGCCAAAAAAGAGTTCAGAGGCCTTCTGTATATCTAGAAGCAACTTTGCAGACTGCAGAGGATGATGTCACCATGCTATGCAGCAAGCTATCTAAAAAGTGGACAAGAGGACTTAGGAGGCTAACACAGGAGGATTGCACAGGCTACTGAGTGAGGCTCTCAACAACTTAGTGAGACCCTGTTTCCAAATAAAGTATAAAATAGGTCTGGGAGTATAGCCCAGAGGTAGAAAAGCCCCTGGGTGCCAGGCGTGGTGGTGCACACTTGTAATCCCCGCGCTTGGGAGGTGGAAACAGGAGGATCGTGCAGGTGCGAAGTCAGCTGTGCTGGCTTAAGAGACCCTGTTTCCAAATAAAAATATAAAAATAGGTCTGGGAGTGTATCCCTAAGTTAGAAGGGCTTCCAGCAACCCCAGTACCACCAAAAGAAAGAAAGAAAGAAAGAAAGAAAGAAAGAAAGAAAGAAAGAAAGAAAGAAAGAAAGAAAGGTCCCTGGGTTCCATCCTCAGTACCACCAAAAAATAAAAAAAAAAAACATGGACAAGAAACATCAGGATTTCAAAAAGGCTTTGGGCCCACCAGGACTTTCTCATTGGCTTAACTTCCTAAAATACAGTTTCCTGTGCAGAAGAGTTCTTCCACCTCCTTGTCTCCAATCACCTATATATCTTTGAATTTCAACTTTCTCTCCCAATTCAATCCATCAAGAGATTTCTTCTTCCTCCTTCCCAAAATAAACTATTTGCTCACTGAGAGGAAATTTGGCCCAGTAACAAAATACTAGATTTCCCTTCCATGCCTTTAAACAGTCTCCATAAGCACTGAGGGCAAGGGCTTTGTCCATATTGTACATCATTGTTTATTCAGTGCCCAGAATATTGACAAATATACACCAGACATTTATGAATGGTTATTGAGCCAATAAAGAATGAACAAATATTCCTAGGAAAGTGAGTGTTTGCTCAATTACTAGGCCTAAAAAACAAAAGGCAGTAAAGTCGTTATATCTCTTTTACTCAGTTCTTATTTTACAAAGACTCCTCTAGATGGCTAACACATGAGAAAGTTGTGAGGTTCATTCATGTGCTCTGTTAGCCCTGCTGAGACTCAAATGACTAAGCACACTTAAATGTCATCATTTTGTTCTTTCCTCACTTCAGGCCAAAAGAAAGACTTCATACTGAAAGGAAGAGGGAAAGGAATGATCTGATCACATGAACCATTTGTGGCCCGGTGTGGTGGCACACGCTTGTAATCCTCGCGCTTGGGAGGTGGAGACAGGAGGATTGCGCAGGTTTGAAGTCAGCCATGCTGGCTTAAGAGACCCTGTTTCCATATAAAAAAGTATAAAAATAGGTCTGGGAGTGTAACCCAGAGGTATAAGTGTTTCCAGGAACCCCAGTACCACCAAAAAAAGAAGAAGAAGAAGAACCATTTGTGGATTCCAAATACCTTTGGTCTAGGGGGATTAGACCAACCAGTAAAGGTCAAAAGCACTGTTTATCTTTCAAGAGATACTGGAGGATGTCATTGGGAAATAATTAATGAGAAATTCTTGGATTACTCATATGGGTTTCTTTTATTTCATATTGGTTATATCAGTCAATGTACTTTGGATGACTATAAGGAAATGCATTTTCTATCCAAAAATCTGTCCCTTTGATTTTTTTGTTTCCTAGGAAGAGAACAAATCAAAAGTTATTATTTTGCTAGGGGAAGCATCTTCAAAAGGATCCATTAGCTAGTGCAAAATTAATCAAGAAAGAAAGTATAGGAATGAGAAAGTACCTCTGCCTCTACATAAAGCATGCTTTCTTCTCATTCACTGGTAGTTTAGCCAGCTTGTAGAGCAAAGAGATGGCTTAGAGCCCTAAACTAGCCATCATACAACTGGATTGCTAAGCTCTGGTATTTATTGTATAAATGTAAACAAATTTCTTGACCTCTTTCTATCCATTTTCCTATATAAGATGAATATGACAATAGTATTTCCTTTAAAGTGGAGAGGAAGAAATAAGATATAGAGCATTCAAAATGTGTATGGCAAAACTGATTATTTTTTTAGAATATAGTCACAAAGATAATGATCAAGGCAAGTTCCAAGTTCCAAAAGCAGATGGCTGTAGGGTTTCCAAATGAATGGTACAGATTGAAGATTTGGAAGTCCAGCCCCCAGAACAGAACAAGAGAAGGGCACAGAACCTGCTGCATTTCAAAGCTCTGATTCATTGAGGCTAGAAGGGTTTCATGAGCAGGTGCTCTACCTCCTTCTTTCTGCCAATCCCCAATCCTTCTCAACATACAAAATCCTCTTTGCTGCTCCTCTCTTCTTTCCTGCCATATGACTCTACCTATGTTTGCAGATCTTTTGGTTTTTGATAATCCTCTATACTAAAATTTAAATATAAAGGTTGTTAGCCCTGATTATTTTGGTCAGTCACTTATTTCTATAATCAACAAGTATTTGTTGACAATTGAACTAAATACTAAACATTATTCTAAGTGTCAGGAAAAAATAAGTAAGATATAAAAATAATAATTTCTGAACCATATCCCATTTGTTAAGTGATACTGCAAGGAGTTACAACTCATTTGGGGTTGGAGAGGGAAATTACCCAAATTGCTGTAACACCATATCCTGACAGCTCAACAAGGTCTATTGCCAAACACAAAAGAAGATACCAATGAGGGAATAGAAATGGTCTTTGGGTTCTTTAAGATAGGGATCAAAAAGAACCTCTGAAAAGAAAGCAGTAGTTTTGTTTACATGCTACAATGACCTAGGAGTAAGTGCTGTGAGTCCCGCTTGACCTTGCTTAATATGAGTAACTTCTCTAAATCTATCATTGCCCTTACTGTATGACCACTTTAGTGTGGTGACTAATAGAGGAATCTTCAGAAGGGAAATTTAGTACATAGACTACATTCAAGGTTGCAAAAAATAAAATATGAGATGTAGGGCCCTACTTAAAACCATTTGAATTGAGAAAGAATTCCACAAGATATGTTTACTATTTACTAGGTAGTTGGTAGCAGCTACAAAAATAGGACATTGGGGCTTACAGAAGAAAAGAGGCAAACTAGGGCTTATAAAGGATGAGAAGTGAGCTTTGCAGTTGATGACAGACTTGAGTGATCTCATACTCTTGTATAGATGCCTATGAAGCAGAGAGAGGGACAATGTCAGGAAAATGGAGCCACTGACCGTCTTCTTAGATGGGACCATAACAGGAGAAGGGACCTCACTCAAATATAGCACCTTCCAATTGCCCAGTGTTGTTACAAGGAGATGCTTTCCTGCACTCTCTCATTCATCTCAACTTAAAAGGACAGGGAGGAACAAGTTTTACCTATAAAGTGATCAAACCATCTTTCATGAGGATAAGAAAACAGCCTTCATGACAGTTAAATATCACACAAACCCTAGCAAAGTTAAGTATTTAAATGAAACAAGGCAGATAGAAGCTAAAAAGAATACAGAGAGCTAAGAAAAATGCCATCATCTTGTTCTAGAAGGGTCTGGAGGTTGGATCCACTGGAGTTTGGCCTCAGAGAAGATATTAATGGAAAAGTCTATGATTCTGTGACCCTTTTAATTTATCTGGACAAAAATCTGTGCAAAGTAAGAATTAAGAAAAACACTTACTATAAAATTATATTTGCATAGCTACTCAAAACCACATGAAAATTGAAGCAAAAACTCTCATCTTATCTGAGAACCTAAGTGCCAAACTTTAAATGAGACTACCAAGACTTAGAACTTCTAATTATGAAGTATATAATTTCATGACATCTACAATACTAAACTACATAATCTCAACGTTGGATGAGCCTGAAAAGTCCTCCCCATCAACATTAATTAATGTTGATCCTATCCTACAGCATCCTGACAGTGTTCTCCATACTGTATTTAAATGACTTGAGCAACCAGGAACTTGGTAACTCCGTAAGCAGCACATTCCCTTTTCATATACTCAAATTCTGTCTTCCATTCAAAAAAAATTTATCACACAATATAACTCTTGCAGCTTACAAAGCAAATTTAATTTCTTTCCTAAATTCCTCTGCTCATTATTTAGCAACTATTTATTGAAAATGTAGTAACTTTTTCAGGTGTCAGGAAAACAAATAAGAAAGACAAAAAGACTATGATGCTAATGGAATAGACAGGTCTCTAAACAGATCAACAAAACCAAATAAGTGCAAGATAAGATAGACACAGGTCATAGAAGCACTTATGAAGTATATAAATCTCTTTCTAATGTGGGGTTTGAAAAATTCTTGCTGAAGTAGGTAATATCAGAGCTAATATGAACATGGGGTGGAGCTGGGAAAGAGAAGTCAAGAGAGAGAATGTGTTTCAAGCAAAAGAAACCCTATATATATTGTCCTCAAGAAAGATAGTTGACCCTGCAAGTGTGACCAGGGCATGGTAGAGTCATGGAGAAATAATTTATTTCAAAAAAACATTAAAAATCTTAATGTTGATTGTACTTATATGTGTATAGAGGAAATATTTACAATTTTTATCTGTTTTTCTGCATTTTCCAGTCTTTCTAAAATTGAGCTTATAATGCCTTGGTAATTAGTAAAGGCAAAAGCATCATGAATATGAAAACAATGTATCCCTTTTGGTTTCCATGATCCTGAGCAGGTGAGAACAAAGGTTTGCCAGGAAAAATTCAGAGTAAAATGTCCCACCATGTCCTTTTGAGAGCTGTCTTTCCAAAATCTCTCCTGCTTTGCTATAACAGCATTATAACAGCCTAGACTGCATTTTGAAATTGATTTTATTTAATTTGGCCATGTTGCAAACATCAATATGGTACTCAAACTTCACTTTAAATTTTCAAAGCTTCTTTTTATCAATGTTTTGATTATCATTTTATTATATGTGTTCATCATCAGGATAGGTTTCCATTTTTAAAAGATGCATGAGATGCTCAGCCTCCTATGTGGGCAGAGAAATGACATCACTAGATGACAAGTTCTTTGTTCTCATCAAATTCAGCTTGAGAAGATGAAAACCCAGCAGGGACAAGGATCTCAAGTGGAGTGAAGCCTCTGAGAAGCAAACTCTAGGGGGTTATCAGTTGCCCAAATTAATTGGCAATAGTTACAGTGGCCATTGATCATTTGCCAAGTATCAGATTTCAAGCTAAGGGCATTGCTTACATGTTTTTATTTTATTCCACAAGACTCCTATAAAGTATGTATTGATGTTGTTGTTATTGTTGTTGTTGTTGTTGTTGTTGTTATTGTTATAACTATCATTATTATTTATGTTGCAGACAAGGTGACTGTGCCACAGAGAGGCTAAGTAAGTTTGCAAAGAACCCAGAGGTAGTAAATAGAAGAGCTAATCATAGATTTCCAAATTTAATGGCTCGCCACTCCTCTTTCAGAAAAAAATAAATATTCAATGCTCCCCTGGATAATTCCACTGCTCCCTTATTTTTATTAAAAACCCCTCAATTACCCAAGGCTGCTATCTCAATCTCTATCCTCCCAAGGAGAAGGAAGTCAGAATTACTGACTATGCTAGAGCAGAATTCAAGAACATTCACTATCAACTCTGTGCTGTGACCTAGTGGCAAAAGTTAGTCTGGCCAGATCCACAGAGATCACCCCCCCAGCACCTGCCAAACAGCAGCATTGGTGTGTGCATTTAGTGTCCAGGTCCCACCTGTAGACCACTTGTAGGGTGGGGGATAGGAGGCTTTTCACACCATTCCATTTCATCAATCACATTTACTGAGTAGCCATGGTGTTCAAAGCTGTGGTTCTTCTCACTACTTACTATTTTTCTTTTTGACCCTTTCTTTCCATCTCTACCATCCCAGTCTTGGTTCACATCATTTCACAAGTGGTGGTTCTTTTTATCTCTTATCTGGCTATTTCTATAGTCTTCTCTCTAGGGTCAAAGCCTATAGTTTGGCCCTCTACCTCACAGTACAGAGTTCTTTCTAAAATACAGACATGATCATGTCCTTCCTCTTCTTAAAATCACTTCGTAGCTCCCCCTGGCTTTCAGAGTCAAGGTCATACTCTTTTTTTTTCAGTACTGGGGATGAAACCAAGGGGCATTCTACCTCTGAGGCACACCCACAGCCCTGTTTTTTAGTCCTTTTATTTTTGAGACAGGGTTTCACTGAGTTGTGAAGGGCTTCACTAAATAGCTGAGGCTGTGAACCATGATCCTCCAGGCTCTGCCTCCCAAATGCTGGGATTAGAAGCATGCACCACGACACCCAGCAGTCAGACTCTTTTTTAAAAAGCAGACAAAGCCCTTCCTGGCCTACCTCTGCCTTGCTCTCAAACTCATCTCCTATCACCCTCAATTACTTCTCAAGTACTTCTAGAGTACTACTTCTGCACCACACACATGTGCATGCATGCTAGCCCGCACAACACACACACATACATACACACACACCCAAACACACACACACACACATACACACACACACACACACACACACACACACACACTCATTTCTCATGGTTCGCCTGGTGGGCCTTTAGTGGCTTCTATCTTCTGACTTTGCAAAGTCTCCTACCTCCCAGAATGTTCTTTCACCACTGCTTCATCTAGCCAAATCTTGGTATACTTTTGAAGCTCAGCTCAAGCATCACCTCTGTGGGGATTTACATGTGAAATCCTTTACATCGTAAGAGCTCATCAACCAGTGCTACAGTATATGATTTACTGTCTGTCTCCCTCATTGGGCTGAAATAGTACAAATGAAATAGAATGATATCTTAGTCAGTTTTGTATTTATAGCCCCTATAACAGCATCTAGACTTAGTAAATATCTGTATGTGTAATAAGTTGAGTGGGGAACACCTCAAGTCCCCCAGCTTTAGTGTTCCCATGCAGAGGGTGTTCCTCTAGAGTCATGCTTCCAGCTTCTCTAGAAGAATAAGCTGAGCATAGCCACTCAGAGCCTCCTGGGCATTGTTCTCAGAGTGAACCCACCTTCAGCAAGCTAGCCTTCCAGGCAATTTTCTGCCCCACAGTAAGAAACCTGTTCCACCAGGTGTGGTGGCTGCATGCTTGTAATCCCTGCACTTGGAAGATGGAGACAGGAGGATCGCACAGGTTCGAAACCAGCCGCTCTGGCTTAAGAGACCCTGTTTCCCAATAAAAACATATAAAATAGGTCTGGGTGTATAGCCTGGAGGTAGAAGGGTTTCTAAAAACCCCAGTACTACACAAAAAAAGAAAGAAACCTGTTCTTTAGGGGCCCATGGTGACACAGTTGTACATGTTGCCAGGTAGATACATTTTTGTTCTTTCTTTTTTTTTAACAGTTTTATTAAGGTATAAGTGATATGCAAAAAATTACACATATTTAATATATATGGTTTGATGGGTTTGGACATGTGGATATATCTGAGAAATCATCACCACAAGCAAGGTAATAACATATCTTCAAGCCCCTTTTGGTTTTTGGTTTTGTGATAAAACATTTAACATGAGGTCTATCCTTTTAATATATTTCTAAGTACACAGCTTAATATTGGTAACTACAGGTTCTATGTTATATAGTAGATCTCTGGAACTATTTGCTTTCACAGCTGAAACCTATATCCACTGATCAGCAGATATTCTTCCTCCCCAATCCCTAACAACCTATTCTCTGTTCCTATGTGTTTGATATTCTCCATGTGTTCAATTTTAGGTATGACATGTAAGTGTAATCACATAGTATTTGTCTTTATGTAACAGGTTTTTCCATTTTGCTATAGGCCAAATCTATGTTCTTCCATCAGTTTTTTTCAATTATAAGGGGAATACTTTTGTTTCCATATCTAGGACTCCTACATCTACCTCTCAATGGGTTCCAAACTCATAAAGGAAGAGAGATGTGATTTATTAGCTCCATAAAACCTGAGAGAGATGTTTAATGAAGGAATAAATTAATTACTGAGATAGAGTCCCAGGCTTCAAGAAATTCCCAATCCAATAAGGGCAATGAAAATGGAAAGGGAGATGGTTTAACTAAAGGGTAAGAGGAGCTCTAGGGTGTGACATGAGCAATACATTTGAGTCAAGGAGAACAAGTTGTACATGAAAAACAGTGATTAAACAAGCAAGAAGCCAGGGAACAGTGAGTGTAGACTATAAAGAAAGTAAACAGCAACTAATTAAAAAAGGAAGCTATTTTCTTGTATTTTCTTGTATAAAACAGAGAAAATGTGATTCAAAAAATAACAGGGATCTGGGCTTGGTGGCACAGGCCTGTTACATTAGTATTTGGGAGGCTGAGACAGGAGGAATTCCCCTTAGGTCAACCTCAGCAACTTGGGAGACCTATTTCAAAATAAAAATGGAAAATAAAAGGGCTGGTGGCATAGCTTGAAGTTAGAATGCTCCTGGGTTCAATCTCCAGCACCAAAATAAATAAATAATAATAAAACAACAACAATGTATAGATAAGTGAGGATTTTAATGCAGATGAAAGTAACAACAAACTCTACAGTCACTGAGACTGGGCCACCCAGCACTGAGGTATTCCCTTGTAAGAGCAGGGTGGTGGAATCCCTAGATGCCTCTTCCAGGGTGGTTTAGATGAACACACACACACACACACACACACACACACACACACACACTTGGAAAGGAGGCACAAGGAGGAATGCAATTCAGGGGTTAGTGGGCTGGGAGTGCCCTGAACTTGGAAACCAAAACCCAGATACATCTCTGACTTACTACCTATAGGTCAAGGCATTTCTGAGTCATAATTCCCTCCTGGAATGATCAAACATACCTCTCAGAGTCACTGTGTATATTGCATGACTTTATGCAAAACAAGACTACATAAACTGTAAAATGCTTTGCACAATTTTCACTACAAAATCTGGGTTGAATATGAAGAATCTCTTCCCTTAGTGGCTGTCGGTGTGTTTCTCTCCAATTGCTCCTCTGTTTTCCTCTGCTCACCTCTGGCCTTATCCACAAGAGAAGTATAAATTTGACATTGAGAATAAATTTTATTTAGGACTCCAACTCCAAGGTTAGAGTCATTGCCCTTTGCATGAACAGCCATGTAGAATCTCTTTATATATGTAATAAGAAAGGAAAGCTGGGGTTTTTAATTTTGCTAAAATGCACTATATTGTTCAACAGAATAAGCCCTTGTAGGAAAAAAAAGAAAAAAACATGTATACCACACCAAGTGCTAGGTAAGTATGTTTCTGTCATTCTGTTGGAGTAGAATCTGCTGTTGGACATAGCAGAGGCTCAGACAGACTCAGGCTCTGATAAGTGGAAAGTGTGGGGGTATATCTATGCTTAACACTAGACCCAACTAGTAGAATCTCTGGGATCATGGCAGACTTCCCAATCATGGTGAATGGGGAGAAGTCAGACGAGCCCAGCCCTAGCTATGGAGAACAGAGACTCCTCTGCATACCTGCTGACACCTCTAAATTCCAACCATTAAGATTAGATCAGACATAATATTCACAAAAGACAAGATGCCAAGACATAAGAAAAACAAGCCTGAGAACCCTGAAAATATGAGAACAAGGAACAGTAAAGAAATAATGGAAATCATGAATACTGACCTACAAGAAATGCAAGAAGGAGAATTCTTAATCCTGATCTTCAATATGATGAAAGGTCTCAAAGCAAGTGTACAGGAAATGAAAGACAAAATGGAAACACTAAGAATCAGAGTGAGGTCTGGAATGAAATGAAAGAGTCAATAAATGAAATTAAGACAGCAATAGAAAGAAATTCTGGAAGATTAGATGAAATTAAAAATAGAATATCACTGTTAGAAGACAGTTCATTTAAAACCAAAAACACAGTCAACATCATACAGAAGTCATTACAGCAACAAAACCTAAACATTCAACAACTACTGGACTATATGAAATATCCTAACTTATAGGAAAAGAAGGCATTGAAGAAGGCAAAGAGGTACAGACCAAGGGTATTCATAATCTCTTCAGAGAAATAATTTCAGAGAAGTTCCCAAACATGGAAAGAGACTTGGACTTACACATTCAGGAGACATACAGAACACCGTTAAGACAAGATCAAAGAAGGACCTCCTCACATCATTTAATAATCAAAATGACCAACAGAGAGGTGAAAGAAAGAATCTTAAAAGCAGTGAGAACAAAAGAACGGGTGATAGATAGGGGCAAAACAATTAAAATCACCCCAGACTATACAACCCAAGTCAATGAATATCAGGAGAGACTAGTATGATGAGATCCAGACCCTGGAAGAAAACAACTTCTAACCAAAACTGCTATATCCAGCAAAGTTATT
This sequence comes from Muscardinus avellanarius, assembly GCF_963383645.1. Classification (NCBI taxonomy): domain Eukaryota; kingdom Metazoa; phylum Chordata; class Mammalia; order Rodentia; family Gliridae; genus Muscardinus; species Muscardinus avellanarius. The sequence continues at coordinate 68,095,648 of NC_137793.1, read as the reverse complement.
ATACAAAATTTATGGAGAAACAAAAGTGTTTCAAGATAAACAGAATCTCAAAAAATTCATGAATTCAAAGCCAACACTAGAGAAAATACCATAAAGAAGAAAAAAGAAGCAGACTTCAGAACAAGAGAAGAGATGAAGTTGATCAGTGGGGCATCTAAGTAAAGAAGAAACAATATAATAGAAAACAGAAAATAGAACACACAAATGACACAAAACAAAATCATATTTCAATAATAATTCTTAATGTCAAAGAACTTAATTCACCAATCAAAAGACAAAGTGGAGCCAGACATGGTGGTGCATGCTTGTAATCCCCATGCTTGGGAGGCTGAGACAGGAGGATCACGCAGGTTTGAAGCCAGTCTCAGCTACTTAGTGAGGCTCTCAGCAACTTAGTGTGACCATGTTTCCAAATAAAATATAAAATAGGTCTGAGAGTGTAGCCCAGGGATATAAAGTCCCTTGGTTCCATCCCAGTACCACAAAAAAAAAAAGACAGACTAGCAATGTGGATTAAAAAACATAATCCAAATATATGCTGTTTGCAAGAAACTCACTTTACAGCCAAAAACATTCATAGACTGAAAGGGAAAGGATAGAAATATATACATCATGCTACTGGAGACCAAAAAAGGGCAGGGGTAGCAACGCTGTTATCCAACAAAACAACTTTACACTAAAACATATCAGAAAAGACAAAGCAAGGCACTTACTTTTATTAACAGAAATAATTCATCAAGAAGATATAATGATAGTAATCACATCTCTCAAATAGACCCAAATACAATAATATTGGGAGACTTCAACATACCTCTCATACCACCAGATTGATCTTCAAGGCAAAAGATGAATAAAGACTCTTCAGAACTAATAAAAACTATAAACCAAATGGACCTAATAGACATATACACAATATTTCAACTAGAAACAGCAGAATACACATTCTTCTCAGCAGCCCATGGACCCTCTCAAAAATAGATCACATCTTGGTCCACAAAGCAAGCAGCAGTAAATTCAAAAGATGTAATATAATACCCTTCATCTTTTCAGACCACAATGGAATGAAAGTAAAAATCAACAGGAAGACCAAAAGAAATTATGTAAATACATGGAGATTGAATGATACACTATTGAATGATGAGTGGGTAAGATGAGAAATAAGGGGAGAGATAAATTTCTGTAATTAAATGAAAATATAAACACAACTCACCAAAATGTAGGGAAACCTGGAAGTCAGTGTTAAGAGGAAAGTTTATAGCATTGAGTGCCCACATAAGAACAGAGAGTCACCAAGTAAACAAACAATGACACATCTCAAGGAACTAGAAAGACTGCAACAGTCTAATACCAAAGCCAGCAGAAGGCAGGAAATTAAAAAATCAAAGAAGAAATAAATAAAATAGAGAACAAAAAAAAAACAATTCAAAGAATTAACCAAACAAAAAGCTGGTTCTATGAAAAGATTAATAAGATTGACAAATTCCTGGCCAACCTAACCAAAAGAAAGAGAGAATCAACTCATATTATTAAAATCATAAATAAAATCACCACAGACAGTGGAGAAATTCAAAGGATTATCAGAAACTATTTTGAGAATTTATACTCCAATAGACTGGAAAATGTGGAAGAAATTAATAGATTTCTAAACACATATAACCTACCTAAATTGAACCAAGAGGACATAGCAAGCAACAGCAAGAAAAAAATAGAAACAGCAATAAAAACTCTGCCATCAAAAAAATAAGACCCTGACAGGTTTCCAGCTGAATTCTATAAAACCTTTAGTGAAAAACTAAACCCAATACTTCACAATTTGTTCCGGAAATTGAAAGAGATGGAATTCTCCCAAATTCCTTCTATGAGACCAGTATCACATTAATCCCAAAACCAAATAAAGATACCTCAAGAAAAGAAAATTACAGATCAATATCCTTGATGAACATAGACGCAAAATTCTAAACAAAATACTATTTATATGCATTCAAAACCTTATCAAGAGAGTTGTACACCATGACCAAGTTGGTTTCATCTCAGAAAAGCAAGGCCTATTCAACATATGCAAATAAATACACTTTATTCACCACATAAATAGGACTGAGAACAAAAAAAACACAATCATATCAATAGATTCTGAAAAAGCATTTGACAAAATCCAACACCTATTCATGTTAAAAAAAAAAACACTGCAGAAACTTGGAATAGAAAGAATATATTTCAACATCATTAAGGCAATATACAATAAACCCAAAGCCAACATCATATTGAATGGGGGAAAACTGCAAGAATTTCCTCTGGAAAAACTGTAAGAATTTCCTCTAAAACCAGGAAAAAAAACAAGAATGTTCACTATCACCACTCCTTTTCAATATAGTCCTTGAGACTCTTGCCACAACAATAAGACAAGAGAAGGAAGTCAAAGGAATTCAAATAAGAGAGAAATTAAAACTATCCTTATTTGCAGATGACATGATCCTTTATCTATAAGACCCAAAGAACTCAACCAAAAGACTATTGGAGCTGATTAACCAATTCAGCAAAGTTGCAGGACACAAAATCAATCTAAAGACATCAGTTGCTTTTCTATATGCCACCAATGAATCCAAAATGAAAGAAATAAAAAAAAAAACAATTCTATCTACTATAACCTCAAAACCAATAAAATACCTAGGAATAAATTTAACCAAAGAAGTAAAAGACCTCTACAATAAAAACTATAAAACATTAAAGAAAGAAATTGAAGATCTTGGAAGATGGTAAAATCTCCCTCGCTCATAGATAGGCAGAATAAATATCATCAAAATGGTCATTCTGCCAAAAGTGATCTAGAGAATCAATGGAATTCCTATCAAAATACCAAGGACATTCTTCATAGACCTAGAAAAATCAATCATGAATTTTATATGGAGAAAGAAAAGACCCCAAATAGCCAAAGCAATTCTTGGCAATAAGAACCATGCAGGAGGCATCACAATCCCTGACTTCAAATTGTACTATAAAGCAATAATAGTAAAAACAGCATGGTATTGGCACAACAATAAGTATACAGACCAGTAGAACAGAAGAGAAGATACAGAAACAAACCCACACACCTGTAGTCGATTGATCTTTGACAAAGGGGCCAAACTCATATGCTGGAGAAAAAAGACAGCCTTTTCAACAAATGGTGCTGGGAGAACTGGCTGTCCATTTGTAGAAAGTTGGATCTGAATCCTTACTTCTGAATGTGCACATGAATCAACTCAAGATGGATCAAAGACTTAGAAATTTGATCAGAGACTGTGAAGTTATTAGAAGAAGGCATAGGATCAACACTCCAACATATAGGCACAAGCAGTAACTTTCTCAGCAAGACCTCCAAAGCACAGGAAATTAAAGCAAGCATTAACAAGTGGAATGACATCAAACTAAAAAGCTTCTTCTCATCAAAGGAAACAATCAAGAAACTAAAGAGAAAGCCTACAGAATGTGAGAAGATCTTTACCAGCCACCACTCTGATAGAGGGCTAATATCTAGAATATACAAAGAGCTCAAAAGATTCCACACTAGCAAAACAAATAACCCAATCAAGAAATGGGCAACTGAATTGAATAGACACTTCACAAAAGAAGAGATACAAATGGCCAATAGACACATGAAAAGATGTTCAACATCATTACCCATTAGGCAGATGTAAATCAAAACTATGGTGAGATTCTATCTAACCCCAACCAGAGTGCCAAGCATAAAGAAATAAAATAAGAGCAAATGCTGGTGAGGATATGGGGAAAGAGGAACTTTTTTACACTGTTGGTGGGAGTGCAAACTAGTTCAGCCACAATGGAGATCACTGTGAAGATTCCTTAGAAAACTGGGAATAGATCCACAATACTATCCAGCTATTCCACTCCTGGGTATCTTTCCAAAGGGGTTGAAATCAGAGAACTATAGTATCATATGCATACCCATGCTCATAGCAGCATAATTCTCAATAGCCAAAATATGGAACCAACCTAGGTCTCCATCAATAGATGAATGGATTGCAAAATTATGGAAAATACATACAACAAAATTCTACTCCGCCAGGCACAGAAAGAGAAAGGATATGTTTTCTCTAATATGCCCAAACTAGGGAGTATGAGGAATGCCAGAGGGACTCCAGATAATGGATGGGAAATCTCAGCAAAGAGAGAATTGAAGGATAGGAGAGGAAGAAGGCTGAGGTTTATTAATGGAGGAGCTATGTCTGAATATGTGCAAAAGTATGAATGTAGCATGAGAAACCTGGACACTCATTGTTCGGAGGAGGAAGGGGAAGTGGGGAGGGAGAGGGCTCCAAGTACAGTCTGAATGTATGCAATTTTCAATATGATCCACATACAAAATAAAATATTGAATTAAAATAAAATAATTTAAGCTAGGTGTGGTGATGCATGACTGTAATTTCAGTGCCTGAGAGGCTGAGACAGGAGAATCATAGGTTCAAGGCCAGCCTTAGCAAGGTAGCAAGACTCTCATCAACCTAGTGAGACCTTGTTTCAAAAGAAAAAAAGTAAAAAGGGCTGGTACTGTATCTCAGAAGTATAATATCCCTGACTTCAATTCCTAGCACCACACACAAGAGTAATTTATATTGAGACTAGCTTCATAGAGGATAGACTCAGAAAGCATAATTTGTGAAAGATGAGAATATTCACCAACCCTATGGCATGGCCCATTTGGAAGAAGCAAGCAGAAGTGAGATGGATGAATGAGAGCATATGGGAGTCCAGCAGGTGCAGAGGTATCCTGGACAAGACAGGTTTTTGCTCCATCAAATACTGCTCAAGTACCAGAGATACAGTTCAGGGTGGGCTCCTTCTGCCTGTTGTGGAGGGAGTCAGATCAAATGTCAAGAGCCACCTGCTATGTGGGTTTGGCATACTCTAAATGCTAAAGGGCCAAGTGGCTTCTTTCTCCTCATTAGTATATTGCAAGGGAACCCAAGCTACCTGTATTTGCCTGTCTACTCAATAGCCACAGTCTTTCTCTAAGAAGGTACAGTTGTAATCTAGATAACTATATGGACATTTTATGTGCCTAGTTAAGATTTTTAGGTCTTTTATGGAGTTATTTGAGAAGGAAATGGGTTGGTTTTACCAAAAAAATTGATTTTTCATGGATAAAGCAATCCAAGTGATCAAAAATATGTCCCAACTAGGGAGCATTCAGTATACCAGAGGGACTCCAGATAATGGAGGGGAATTCTCAGCAAAGGTAGAATGGAAGGATAGGAGAGGAAGAAGGCTGAGGTTGGTTAATGGAGGAGCTACATCTGAATATGTGTAAAAGAATGAGTATAGCATGGCTAATTTGGACACACATTGTTGGGAGGGAGAGGGGAACCCGGGAGAGGGGAGAGGACACAAAGGATAGTCTAAATGTATACCATTTTCAATATGTCCCACGTATAAATAAATTTTTTTAAAAATCTATTTGTTTGAAATATCAAAAAAGATAATGAGCCAAATAGTTCCAAGCCTTTTCTAGTTCTCTGAATTTCTCCCATGAAGAAAATTGGGTGAAACACTGCTGGCATTCAGTGACAGTGCCTCAGCCACCTGTCACTATTGGTCCCATTGAGCAGTGTAGATGGACAGAGGGTAATAAGTACCACAGTCATTTTTTGGGTCATTCTATCTGAAGGTAAAAGCAGCAACAGACTTCCGGGAAGATGGCGACGGAGAAAAGCGGCGTTTATGAGTCCCGCTAACAATTGATCTCTATTACCACAAAATCAGCACCTTTCATAGCCAGTAAACACCATCAGCAGAGAAATAAAAACTGTAAATACAAGGGACAGAGAAAAAAAGGGCTGGAAGAACAACCAGACACCAGAAAAGAAGCCAGGCTGCAGTGCCTGGGAGACTTCAACACACCTCTCACAGCACTAGACCGATCCTCCAGACAAAGGGTCAGTAAAGATGCCTCAGAACTAAAGAACACCATTAAACAAATAGACCTGTTGGACACATGTAGAATTACATCATTTTCAGGGAAATGGATGGAACTGGAGAACATTATGCTAAGTGAGATTACTCAGTCACAAAAAATAAGAAAGCAAATGCTTTCCCTAATATGTGAGAGTTAGGGAGAAATGGGTCATAGGAGGAACTCTAGATGAAAAAGGAAATCCTATAGAGGATCAAACAAGGCAACCTAAAGGAGGAGAAAGGAGGGGGGAAGAGGAAAATCTCTAAAACACACAATGTACTTAAACATTTTGAAGTCAACCACTAAGGCAAGCAAAGGAAGGAGGGATGGGGAAGGAATGGGGTGGGAATTGGGTAGGGGTTAAATCAGTGATGTATACAGGTATGTACACACAAGTTTTTTACCCCAATATGATGTATGAATATAATGCACCAATAAAAAAAAATTTTAAAGAGAAAAAGAGCAGCAACAGTGGGGACTGTGCTGCTGGTTTATTTCTGATCTAAAGGAGAAACAGGTATATACTGTATAACTGGCAAGTAACCTAAAAGAAGAAAGTTTATACTAGCAAAAGAAGGTAAAACTAGGCAAATAAATATTTCTTCTTCTAGACCTCAAACAAGACAGCAAACTTTGATTTTGTCCAATGTTGGTCTTTAGTTCCTCAGATGGTACCAGCCACAGAATAGGATTCAATAAGTATACTACACTCTGGGGAAAAATTAAGAAAACAATGAATGTGGCTTTATCACTTAAAATATGTGTTAAATTTAATTTTCTAGAATGGAAAATCATCATAAATAAATTTTTGATCATATGATCTATAATAAGAAAATTAAAAAGGAGAGGAAAGGAGTATGCATTTGGCTGACATGGTATAGAGTTCAGTTACCAGTGGCTTAAACCTAAAGATATTTATCACAAGAAGTCTGTAGGTGAGGAAATCCAGGGTCAGCTCAAAAGTTTCCACATTGGTATATCTGGCCTAAACAAAAGAAATTTATTTTCTTCTTTTTTTTTCTAAAATTTGGAAGGCCAAAAGTCTGATGTTAGGGTGCCAGGATAATTGTGTTCTGGTGAGAGCTCTTTTTTTAGTTTGTAAACAGTTTCCTTCTCACTTTGACCTCTCACAGCAGAAAAGAGGTGCTTATAAGTCATATTTGTCATTTTTATAAGAATATTAATCCCATCAAAGTGGCTCTGCCCTCATGACCTCATATCAATATAATTACCTCCCCCAAACCCCATCTTCAAATACAACCATACAGGGTTTAGGATGGGGTAGGAGAGAGACACAGTCCAAGCATAGAGATGAGAGAATTGCCTGGCACTGGAAGCTCTTGAGCACATCACACAAGGATGTGATTATCAGGAGGTAGAGACCACTGGGAACCAGTTTGGAATATTGCCTATAAAAATCTACCCTCCTTTGGTTGTGTGATGAATGTGGTGACTTTCTACCAACAAAACACAGAAAAAATAATGAGATACCACTTCCAATGCTAGGTGTAAAAGACCATGATGATGTCGGGCATGGTGGTGCACACTTGTAATCCCTGTGCTTAAAAGGCTGAGACAGGAGGATCACACAGGTTCAAAGCCAGCCTCAGCTACTTAGTGAGGCTCTCAGCAATTTAGTGAGAACCTGTTTCCAAATAAAATATAAAATTGGCCTAGGGGTATAACCCAGAGGTAGAAAGCCTCTTGGTTCCACCCCTAGTACCACAAAAAAAAAAAAAAGGCCATGATGACTTCCATCTTGCTGACATGATTTCTCTGATTCTTCTTGCACACTTTCCCTGATCAAAAGGACTGTCTCAGTCAACATTCTTACTGCAGAATCCAAGATGACTAGCCACAGAACTTAGAGGAAAGAAGATGTACATGCTTACAGTTTTTGGAGATCTCAGGTTTAGTCCATGTGAGGCCAGGGTCTGCCAATCCCAGGGCATGGCATCAGGAAGCAGAGAGAGAGGGAGAACATGGGCTCTGCCCTCCTATCATGGAGACCAATAGCAAGAAAGAAAACTAGCAAGGGGGGTCAAAAACAAAGGCACAGTCCCTAAAGCCACACACCCAGAGACCTACCTCCCCTAGCCATACCCCATATGCCTAGGTTACCAGCCAGTAAAATCCATTACAATGGATTTATCTACTGATGGGATTATAACCCTTAGGACTTAATTACATCAACTCTGAACATTAATAAACAATGAGCTCTTAAGGGGACATTCTGTATCTGAATATAATAAGGACCATTTGGAAACAAAATGAAGGTGGCATTTGCCCAATGGCCAGAGATAAGCTGAGGCTCTCTGTTAAATGCCTTTAAGAAACTGAATCCTGTCAACAACCACATGAGTGAGCTTAAAAGTGGATCCTGCCTCTGTTAAACCTTGAGGCAAAATGGTCAGCCCTAGACTGGTGACCCCTGGAACACAGCCTTGTGAGAAACCATGAAACAGAGGACCTAGGTGAGTCACATCCAGGTTTGTGACCCTTAGAGGCTTTAAGATAATAAATGTGTATTGTTGTAAACCAATATATTTGGGGGCAATATAGATATCCTGGTGTCAAATAAGCAGTTGTATACTCACATCCAGCCTTGTGAATAATGGCTTGGGCTGGAAACATAAATGTAGGGGTACAATGATTTTGAAAGCCCTTGTACTGAAAGAGCTCACCTAGGAGTGAATGTAGAAAGAGAAGAGGATGAAAGACTGAACCCTGAAGCACTCCTACACCAACAGTAAGACATCCAGAAGAAGAAGAAAATTAAACAAATAACAGCACTGAGAAGAGATAATCAATGTGCCTGGAAGTGAACCCAGTGAAGAAAGTATATTGAGCAGGAAATAATCAATTGTGTCATTTGCTGCTAACTAGTCGAGTAATATTAGGACTGAGAACTGACTATTAGATTTACATGAAGAAGGAGATATTGGAGAAAAAAACTAATGAGAGTGGGCTTAATAAAATATAAAACAAGGAATTGTTGATAGTGAATGTAGACTCATTGAATTTGATCACTATTTAGAGAAGGTAGTGGAAGGAAAAAAGCTCAAAAATTATGGAATAGCCAGGCCTGGTGGTACATACCTATACTCCTAGTACTTGGGAGGCTAAGACAGGAGGAATGCAGGTTCAAGAAAAGCCTCAGCAACTTAGAGAAACCCTTTTTCAAAGAAATAAAAAACTAAGGCTGAGGCATAGCTCAGAGATAGAATACTACTAGATTCAGTCTCCAGTACCACATACACAAAAAAAAGAAATTACAAAATAAGTGAAATCTAGAGGATTTTTTTCTGAGAGAAATAATGAGAAAATGGTGACATTGAAGTAGAAGTCAAAGGGGAGACTAGCTGAAACAGTGAGACAGGATGTTATGGATTTAAAATTTACCCCAAAACTCACATATGAAGCCCTGAAGACAGGAGGGCAGAGTCCCTGAAGGCATGGCCAGGGACAGTGCTTTCTGGAGCTAAGGTGACTGCTACAGCTTCACTTCTTGTCTCTATTCCCTGCCTGATGCCCTGAAGTTTACCACATGGGCCCATGACCTCTGAAATATGCAGAACTCTGAGCAAATAAAATTCTTCTTCCTCTGAGGTTTATTTTGCATGTGTGAGCATTCTGTCTCCAAGCTATACCCCAATCCTATTTTTTATTCTTTGCTTTTGAAACAGGGTCTCACTGAGTGGCAAAGGGCCTCACTAAGTAGCTAAGGCTGTCCTTGAACTGCAATCCTCCTGTCTCATCTTCCCAAATGCTGGGATTACAAGCCTGCACCTCCATGCCTGGCTTTCCTCTGAGTTTTGCATGTCAGGTGTGTGGGTCAGGGTAGTGAGCACAATGATTGAAACAATGATATCAGGCAGGACCACAAAGCATCCAAACAGCCAGAAGACGAGACACCCATGCAGATGCTGTAAGATGGACAAAGTTGGAGGTGAAAGTCTGCCAGCACTTTCATCTAAGTGCATAACTTCCTTAGTAAAGCAGGATGCAAGGTCAGCAGGTGAGAGTAAGGAGCAGAGAAGAGTTGTAAGTAGTTTGCAGTGGCTACGGTCATCTAGCAAAGGGGGAGAGTAAATGGAAATGTACCATGATAATGAACCTAGGCAGCATTAAGTTCTCATTTCAAGGTCATAGTCATGAACATAAAGTTAAACCAGGCATCAAAGTGTGATTTTCTACAGCTGCATTCATCTATACAGGTAAGGGCATGGAGTAGATAGAAAAAGAGATACAGCAAGGGCTGTGCTTTCACAAAAACCATAAAATAGGAAATAGGCAATGGAATTGAAGGTACATGTAAAGGAATAATTATAAAAAATGATATAAAATTTAAATTGGGTACAAAGGGAAGGGAGAATATCAAAAGCATGATAGGCAATGAAAAGAAAGATCAATCTTCTGGAGGTCTTGGTGGGGTTGAATATTGCTAGAATTCAAGGCTCTAAAAGAATGGAAAATGAAAACATAAGGTGGTGCTAGCAAAATTTGACATACATAAAACTGAGGTCATGAGAGCACCATAAACAGATGTTTAAGGTGAGGTATCTTAAAATATTTGAAAGGGCTAGTTGTTGTATGGAAATAAATTTTGTATTATTCTATGACCAGTGTTTAGATAAAACAGGAAGGAAAATTCTAGAACCAGAAGGGTATCCTATAAAAACTCCTTTCTTTTTTCCTAAAAGTCTCTTACCTTATTGTAAGCCAGCTAAAAAGAAGCACACAATAATCTGTCCACATCTGTTAGGGGAGCTTCCCTTTCTGATCCAGGTCCCTTCCATCTGTGTGGTACAAGGGCCCCAGTAGTTCTTTAAGCACACACCTAGAGCCATTTTTTTTCAAGCAACCTTTACCCATGAGCTTCACCAAACAATGCAAGGTAAAGATAAAGCATCAAATATAAATGCATTGGGTTGGTTCCCATTGCTTTTCTGCTCTGAGCTCCACCCCTAATGGTCTCCTCAAAGCCTCTACACACCACTTGATTTTTCTTGTTTGGCCTCAAAAACCTGGAAAACATGCACCTGTCTTCTTATACCTCATAACCTTCAATTCAACTCAAAACATGAGACCTGTCCATGAGACTTTCCCAGGTTTTTCCCATCCCTGAGCAAACATAAAGTCGTCTCTTTTCTCTTCCAAGCCATTTTTATAATACATTCCACACACTGCTGGAGAAACAGAAATATTTCTTCTCACCTCCTGTATTTCTAAGAGATTTCCACTCAATAGCCCTTTCCCCCCAGCAAGAATTATCTTAAGAAACAATTTCAAATTCTTTCTCTAATGGCTTATTCCCAGGAGAAAAAGTTACACTTTGATTGAGTGAATCCTGAGAGTCAATGGCCCATATCTCAGTGTGCCTCAAAAGCAGGAACCAGGCCAACTATTGTTGTTATTATTGCTTTCCATTTCCTGTGGTGAGTGACAGTTTCTCCTATTGTCCCAATGATGTAGGCCACACATACTGAATGAGAATAGTTCACTGTTCTGTGTGGGCTTTGATAATTCAGCTTGCTAGTAGAGCACTGAGAATAATTTTTATGGGTCCAGTTATGATAGGGTGGGAGCAACAAGTCAACACCATGACCTCAGACCTAATTAATGTTCCCCAATACAACTAACCAGAAGCAATGCCTGGGGTTTCAGACTGCTTGCCCAGTGGCTCATTTCTCATTTAACAGGTGTTGCTTCAATGATTTCTACCCCATAAAATTCTAGGAGAGGAGAGATAAATGGTAAACCAACCCACCATGCACACATACACACACAAACACACACACGCACTTAGCATTTTCTCTCAAGTACTGGTTCTTTCAGTGCAAAAATGTTTTGCTTCTGAGGCAGGAATAGCTGGCAGCTCTTCATAACCCCTTTACCCCCCACCACAGTGTCCAACAGGTAATTGATATGTAACAGATAATTTGTTAACAATATTATACACAAGTAGATATAAGTAGGTGAATCACTAGCCCTGCTCTTGTGCCATCAGCCCCCCAAATCACAGCTTACTATCAAATATGAGCATCTCAGTGGTTGAGTAAAAAAATGAGACTTGAGAATCACTTTTTTTTTTTCAAAATGGCAACTGAGGGACACAGCACCTCTCAGTAGCTGAAGTAAATAAAGTTCAAATACTTAGAAAGCAGTGTCTTAATCAACAAAATAAATACATACCAGGAACCAAAACAGATCCAGGTACCTCAGCAGAACCCTGAACTTGAAGAAGAAGAAGAACAACAAAGATCGGACACCGGACCTGCTGCAGACACTATCAGAACACCCGGTGGCGGCGGCGGGCTGCTTGCGCGGCTGCCTGCACGGCTGCCTGCCTGATAGTACTGCGGCAAGATAATTCGGGACTGAAAATGCACCTAGGACCTCATCTTAAGCAGTGAGCAGCACCCACGTCAAAATTCTGTGTGCTCACCAGCGACTGGATCACAACACAAAGTCTCCCACAGAAGCCTGAACCAAGGAAGTCAGGTACCTGAGCGCGCCCAGGGAAAGTGCGGGTCCTAGCGTGTGCCGCAGCCCCAACCCCCCAGCACTGGCCCAAGCCTCAGAACACAGCACTCTCCTCGCGCACCTTGTCTGCGCCCCGGTCCCCTGCTAGTAGTCAGTACCTGCGCCACTGCCACCCCTAAATCGGAGCCTGCCTGTGTGTCTAGCCCCTGCCACCTTGCCAGAGCCTGCCTTCCAGGCTGCAAAAACCCTGTGTGCCCTGGAAATCTCCTTGGGGCACCCCCAGCTTCTACATCCCGCGGGAGGCAGAGACCATTGCTGGACACCGCACTGCCCCCGTGCACCTGGACCCGTGAGCACCTATCCTGCACCCCTGGCCCACCGCTGGGTGTTCCCACCCGCCCGGTAGCCAGATGCTTAGTTCTAAGCGAGAACACAGCTCAATACACCTTGGAAGAGCATACCAGCAGCAATAGGCAGCTGCACCCACTCACACCTGGGTCCAGTAATAGCAGCGCACCTAGCCTGCACTCTTGGAATAGGCAGAGCTCTGGCAGTAAGTGTGGGCATCCAGGAACCGGCATCGCTTTGCCCAGGGTACACCTTGGGACCAACCAGCTAGCCCAGCTGGAATTTCCAGAGACACAGGAAAATCCATCGGGCCACAATATCTGCACAGGACCTCAGGGGGAGGTTCCAATAATACTTTGGTCATCCTCCACCCCTGCTGTAGGGAAGCACAGGCAGGAGTCTAGGGTGGTGAGTGCAGAGGGGCTGACTACAGGTTGGAATTTCGCAGAACCTGTGAATTGTACAGAATCAAATAACAGTGAACCCAGACATCTGGACACATAAACCTAAAGCAGTTAAAGGAGAGAAAGGTATCCAAACACCCAGAGTGACCTAAGAAGATAAGAATAGAGTACAAAGAAAACTAAGAGACATTGGATTATATTCTGAAAGCTACCAAAGCAATCAGATACGCACATATTATATGGACCTGACCCTATATGCGTAAATAAGTAGGACTGTTTGTTTTACTTTTCATGTGGATGTTCTGTTTTATTTTGCTTTTACAGTGCTTTTGTTTTGGTATGGATATTGCTGTTCTATTTTTTTTTCTTAACCCACACTTCTTTTACTTTAACTTGTATGTATGTATATATATATACCTTTACCCCCCACCACAGTGTCCAACAGGTAATTGATATGTAATAGATAATTTGTTAACAATATTATACACAAGTAGATATAAGTAGGTGAATCACTAGCCCTGCTCTTGTGCCATCAGCCCCCCATATATCATATATATATATATATATATATATATATATATATATATATATATATATATATATATATATATATGATAGTTTACCTTATTTTCTGATATCACACAGCGGATAGTTCCTTTTATTTTACTCTTCTTTTTTCCTCTTTCTTCCTCTTTCCCTCCTTTTTCCATTCTCCTCCTTTGATTGGGTTTTCCTTTCTTTTTCTTAAATTACACAATAGTCTTGGTATCTTGTGTGGATTTGTTTTTATGTTTTTCTGCTCCTTCCATCACCCCTATTTACAAACCTTCCCACACTAACCTACATACTTTTTTCCCCCAAAACGTTTTCCCATAAAATACCTCCTGGTTTAATACTCAAAGTATTTCTTATATCCATAATTACTCTACTAACATCAAGAGTCCTACTAGTTAACTCTCATTCCTAGCAAGATATTACCTTATCATACTTAAAGTCTTTCTCAACCTAAACATATCCTCTACCTAATCCAACTCCTTTACCAATCACCCCAGCTCCTCCCACATCACCCACCCTCAAGACTGGAAATATCAATCACTTGCCAATACCGCTAATCTCCTAATATTAAGATTAGACTAAGCAAAATACTCACGAACGATGGGTAGAAATCAGAAAAACAGGACAGAGAACGCTATAAATATGAGAACCAGGAATTATGAAGAGACTGCAGAAATAATGAATACTGACCTACTAGAAATGCAAGAAGGGGAGTTCAGAATCTTGATGTTCAATATGATGAAAGGATTTAAAACAAGTATAGAGGAAGTTAAAGTTGAATTAGAAACACTAAAAAAGAATCTAAAAGAGGCCTGGAATGAAATGAAAGAGGCAATAAGTGAAATGAAGACAGCAATAGAAAGAAATTCTGAAAGATTAGATGAAATGGAAAACAGAATATCAATATTAGAAGACAGTACATCCCAAACCAAAAACACAGTCAGCGATATACAGAAATCTTTACAGCAACAAAACCTAAACATCCAGCAATTATGGGATAATATGAAGCGTCCTAATTTACGGATAATAGGCATTGAGGAAGGGATAGAGGTACAGATCAAGGGCATCTGTAATATCTTCAAGGAAATCATCTCAGAGAATTTTCCAAATATGGAAAGAGACTTGGACCTTCAAGTCCAGGAGGCATACAGAACTCCACTGAGACAGGACCAAAGAAAAACCACTCCACGCCACATAATAACCAAAATGACCAATATAGACGCTAAGGAAGGAATCTTAAAAGCAGTGAGAACAAAAGGACGGGTGACATATAGAGGCAAAACAATAAGAATCACCCCAGACTATACAACCCAGGTCAGGAATGCTAGGAGAGACTGGTACGATGTGATTCAGACCCTGGAAGAAAATAACTTCCAACCGAAGCTCATCTATCCAGCAAAACTACTATTCAAGATCAATGGGGAAACCAAAGTCTTTCAAGATAAACAGAATCTCAAAAAATTCATGAATTCAAAGCCAACACTAGAGAAAATTCTTAAAGAAATAAACCATAAGAAAAAAGAAGCAGACTTCAGAATCAGAGAAGAGAGGAAGTTAATAAGTGGGCCATTTAAGTAAAGAAGAAAGATCACACCACCCAAGAGTAGACAGAACACAAAATGGCAGAAAACAAAAATCATATTTCAATAATATCTCTTAATGTCAAAGGACTTAACTCACCAATCAAAAGACATAGACTGGCAATGTGGATTAGGAAACATAATCCAAATATATACTGTCTGAAAGAAACTCACCTCACAGCCAAAGACATTCACAGGATGAAGGTGAAAGGATGGAAAAAGATATACCATGCCACCAGTGACCAAAAAAGAGCAGGGGTAGCAACCCTGATATCCAACAAAACAGACTTTAAACTAAAACACATCAAAAGAGACAAATCAGGACACTTCCTTTTATTAAAAGGAACAATACACCAAGAAGATATAATGATAGTTAATATTTATTCCCCAAATGTGGGTGCAACCACATTTGTAAAACAAACCCTTCTGGACATAACATCCCAAGTAGACCCAAATACAATAATTCTGGGAGACTTTAATACACCTCTCACACCACTGGATCGATCTTCAAGGCAAAAGATGAGTAAAGACACTTTAGAACTAAAGGAAACCATAAACCAAATGGACCTAATAGACATTTTCAGATTATTTCAACCAGGAACTACAGAATACACTTTCTTCTCAGCAGCCCATGGAACCTTCTCCAAAATAGATCACATCCTTGAACACAAAGAAAATACCAGAAAATTTTAAAAATGTAATATAATTCCTTGCATCTTTTCAGACCACAATGGAATAAAAGTAGAAATCAACAACAGGAAACTCGAAAAAAAGTATTCAAATTCATGGAGAATGAATGATACACTATTGAATGAAGAATGGGTAAGAGCAGAAATTAGGGAAGAAATAAAGAAATTTATGGAAACAAACGAAAACAGAGACACAACCTACCAAAATCTATGGGACACCATGAAGGCAGTACTAAGAGGAAAGTTTATTGCATTGAGTGCCCACATAAAAAGGACGGAGAACCACCAAGTAAAGAACCTAATGACACAACTCAAGGATCTAGAAATTCTGCAACAGTCTATTCCCAAAGCCAGCAGAAGGCAAGAAATCATCAAAATTAGAGCAGAAATAAATGAAATAGAGAACAAAAAAAATTCAAAGAATCAATTAAACAAAAAGGTGGTTCTTTGAAAAGATTAATAGAATTGATAAACCCCTGGCCAACCTAACCAAAAGAAAAAGAGAATCAACTCAAATTATGAAAATTAGAAATGAAAAAGGAGATATCACCACAGATAGTGAAGAAATTCAAAAGATTATCAGAAACTATTTTAAAAATTTATACTCCAATAGACTAGAAAACCTGGAAGAAATTGATAGATTTCTAAGCACAGTTAACCTTCCTACACTCAGCCAAGAGGACATAGCAAGCCTAAACCAACCAATAACAATCAAAGAAATAGAAAAGGCAATAAAAATTCTTCCACCAAAGAAAAGCCCAGGCCCAGATGGGTTTCCAGCTGAATTCTACAAAACCTTCAGTAAACAACTAATACCAATACTACACAACATGTTCCAGGAAATTGAAAGAGATGGAACTCTCCCAAATTCCTTCTATGAGGCCAGTATCACATTAATCCCCAAACCAAATAAAGACACCTCAAGAAAGGAAAACTACAGACCAATATCCTTAATGAACATAGATGCAAAAATTCTAAACAAAATATTAGCTATATGCATTCAAAACTATATCAAAAAAATAATACATCACGACCAAGTCGGTTTCATCCCAGAAAAACAAGGCTAGTTCAACATATGCAAATCAATACATGTTATTCACCACATAAATAGAACCAAGAACAAAAACCACATCATCATAGCAATAGATGCTGAAAAAGCATTCGACAAAATCCAACACCCATTTATGGTAAAAACACTGCAAAAAATTGGGATAGAAGGAAAGTACTTCAACATCATTAAGGCAATATACTGTAAACCCAAAGCCAACATTATATTGAATGGGGAAAAACTGCAAGAATTTCCACTACAGTCAGGAACAAGACAAGGATGCCCACTATCACCACTCCTTTTCAATATAGTCCTTGAGAATCTTGCCGCAGCAATCAGACAAGAGAAGGAAATCAAAGGAATTCACATGGGAAGAGAGGAATTAAAATTATCCTTATTCGCAGATGACATGATCCTTTATCTGGAAGACCCAAAGAACTCAACCAAAAGACTTCTGGAGCTGATCGACAAATTCAGCAAAGTTGCAGGTTACAAAATCAACCTAAAGAAATCAGTGGCTTTTCTTTATGCCAACAACGAATCCACAATGAAAGAAACAAAGAAAACAATTCCATTCACTATAACCTCAAAACCAATAAAATACCTAGGAATAAACCTAACCCAAGATGTAAAAGACCTCTACAACAAAAACTATAAAACATTAAAGAAAGAAATAGAAGAAGACCTTGGAAGATGGAAAGATCTCCCGTGCTCATGGATAGGCAGAATAAATATCATCAAAATGGCCATTCTGCCAAAACTGATCTATAGGTTTAATGCAATTCCCATTAAAATACCAGTGACATTCTTCAGAGACCTAGAAAAATCAATCATGAACTTCATATGGAGAAAGAAAAGACCTAGAATAGCCAAAGCAATCCTCAATAATAAGAAACATGCAGGAGGCATTACAATCCCAGACTTCAAACTATACTATAGAGCAATAGTAGTAAAAAACAGCATGGTACTGGCACAAAAACAGATATACTGACCAGTGGATTAGAATAGAAGATACAGAAACAGACCCACACATCTTTAGTCAATTAATATTTGATAAAGGGGCCAAACACATACGCTGGAGAAAAGACAGCCTTTTCAACAAGTGGTGCTGGGAGAACTGGCTAACCATTTGTAAAAAGATGAATCTAAACCCCTATATCTCACCAAACACAGGAATCAACTCAAGATGGATCAAAGACTTACAAATTAGACCTGAGACTGTGAAGTTAGTAGAGGAGAGCATAGGTTCAACACTACAACATATTGGCACAGACAGTAACTTTCTCAACAAAACCTCCAAAGCTCAGGAAATTAAAGCAAGAATAAACAAGTGGAATAACATCAAACTAAAAAGTTCCTTCTCATCAAAGGAAACTATCAATAACCTAAAGAGGAAACCTACAGAATGGGAAAGGATCTTTACCAGCCGCCATTCTGATAGGGGGCTAATATCCAGAATATACAAAGAGCTCAAAAGACTCTACACTAGCAAAACAAACAACCCAATCAAGAAATGGGCAAATGAACTAAATAGACACTTCACAAAAGAAGAGATACAAAGGGCCAATAGATACATGAAAAGATGTTCTTCATCACTGGCCATCAGGGAGATGCAAATCAAAACTACACTGAGATTCCATCTAACCCCAGTCAGAGTGGCAAGCATAAAGAAATCAAACAACAACAAATGCTGGCGAGGATGTGGGGAAAGAGGAACTCTTTTACACTGTTGGTGGGAATGCAAACTACTAGTTCAACCACTATGGAGATCTGTGTGGAGATTCATAAGAAAGGTGGGAATAGATCCACCATATGATCCAGCTATACCACTCCTAGGTATCTTTACAAAGGGGTTGAATTCAGAGAAATACAGCAACATATGCATACCTATGTTCATAGCAGCACAATTTGTAATAGCCAAAATTTGGAACCAACCCAGATCACCATCAACAAATGAATGGATAGCAAAACTGTGGGAAATACACACAATGGAATTCTATTCTGCCATAAAGAAGAACAAAATTATATCATTTGCAAGAAGATGGAAAGCCCTGGAGAACATTATGTTAAGTGAGATCAGCCAAGCACAGAAGGAGAAGATACATATGTTTCCTCTAATATGCCCAAACTAGGAAACACAAAGGATACCAGTGGGACCCCAGATATTATAGGGGAAATACTAGCTAAGTTTGAATGGAAAGATAGGAGAGAAGGAAGGTTGATCTTGATTAATGAGGGTCTACACCTGAACATGTGTAAAATTATGAATAAGACATGGTTAACCTCGACAACCATTGGTGGGAGAGGGGAAGGGAAAATGGGGGCGGGGGGGAGAGGGCACCAAATATAGTTTAAATGTATACTATTTATGTTCAATAAAAAATTGTTAAAAGAAAAAAATAAAAATTTAAAAAATTTAAAAAATAAAAATAAAAAATAATAAAGGGATGAAACCCAGAGGCATTCTACCTCTGGTCTACAAAAAAAAAATCAATCACTAAGCCAAACATGAGAAGAAAGAAGGGGGAGGGAATTGGGGAGGGCTAAATGAGTGATGTATACATGTATGACTCTACCATCTCATACCCCACTAAGATGTATGATTAAAATGCACCAATAAAAAAATTTTAAAAAGAAAAAAAAATTAGACTTGAGAGGACATTTAAATTCCTGGTATATTTCATTTGTCTTTTCCATTGGCACAGGCCAAGAGATTTCTCATCCCCTGTCTGTGGATCTTAATACTTCAGAAACAATATAGATCATATCTCTGGTCCATTTAATTGAACATAAAAAGCAAGGTCACTACAGCCATTTGGTTCCTGTGCCTCTGGAACCAGTGTATCAACTTGGAGTAAATATTTAGCTCTCCTGTCATCTACTGCTTAGAAACAAAACAAGTGGCATTAACAAGTCTTTAATCTTCACATTAAGGGAGGATGATGAGCTAAAGATTGTGACAGTATGACAATGAGTATCAGAAAATATAAGTGTTAATAGTTCTTCCTATTAAGACTTTAAGACAGCAAGAGTACTACAGATGCTATTGTCACTTCCCCATCACATATGAAACTATTTTTGAGAAAAGAAAGAAAAATAAATTCTGGCCATATTTTACTTGATTTATTTTCCATTGTGATAAGACCATCTTTGTTTTACACCACTGTGATTATGTCAAAGAAGAATATTTTCATAGAAGGGAGAACCAGGATTACTTCAAACTATGAAACACATGGACCAAGGTCAAACGCTTTGTCCAGACCTAGCCAATCAATGGCCTTGACTTCAGTTGTATGTGCTTTTTATCAAAGAAACCCAGATATCTAACAACTATTGTTCCCATATAAATGTGAACAGTTTCAGAGACAAAAATTTAAAGCAGTCAAAAAGATTCTCTAACTCACTTTCCCCATTAATACTGAAGAATATACACTAATAGTATTGGATAACATTATGAATGAGTAACTTGCTGAGTACTCCAACTCACTTTTTCTCTTTAAGATACTATCCAGGCTGGGCGTGGTGGCACACGCTTGTAATCCCAGCATTAGGGAGGCTGAAACCGGAGGATCGCAGTTTGTGAACAGCCTCAGCTACTTAGTGAGGCCCTTTGCAACTCAGTGAGACCCTGTTTCAAAATAAAGAATAAAAAATCGGGCAGGGGATGTATCTTGGAGGTCGAATGCCTCTGGGTTCCATCCCCAGACATGCAAAAAAAAAAAAAAAAAAAAAAAGATACTATCCAGGAAGCACTAATTAAATGAAAACCAGCCTCTTCCCTTGTATATTCTGAAATTCACTCAGTCACCAAAACCATTAAACTGTCCTGCTTAAAGTACTACTTATATCACGCATGAGAGGTTCACAAAGCCAACACAATTTATGCACCCATTCCTCAGTGACTTCCCTGGGCAGCTGATGACTGTCATGTATTTGCAATTACTGAGTATCCACTTTGCACCAGTGTCCCAACATCTCAGGTCTGAGGACTTGGAGATGGATGTTGAATCAGGCCAACCCAGATTCAAGATTCCACCCTTTGACAGAAGAGTGTAAAAGAATGTGCAGCCATCTTTAATCTCCCACAGCAAAGATAAGCAACTTACCCAGGGTCACACAACAAATAATTACCTAGGCTGAGACTCAGCTCAGTTCAGTCTGACACCAAACTCCATTAACCAACCACTCTACTTTCTTCCCAGTGGAAGCACTCTCATTAAGCTGCCAAAGTAGAACCAAAGTAAGCCATCCCAAGACTCCTCCCTGCATAGGGAGAAGTATAACTGAGGATACAGGCTCCTCAGAACCTTGGCCCTCCACTGCAGCTCTAGGTTTCTGTCTGTGGGCACAAGGACCAAATTCTTCATAGCCTGGGGCTCAGAGTTTTTTTGATCCTGACATAGAGTGTTCTAGTCTTGTAAAAACCTATCCACAAGTAATTCAGATTTTTTATCTGAATTCTTGAATATGCCAAGGATATAAATAGGTGGAAATTCACCACAGAGAGTTGTATTATGGTACCAAGTTTGAGTCAGGCCAAGTACAGAACTCAACTGGGGTTTTTCCTCGAACAATACTGAAGGTAGAAGTAGGATGTGGAATCTTTTGTCATCTCTCTAGGAAATACTATCTCTGGTGCTTATAGATGGGTAAGTAGGAATGATCAACATGGCAGTGGTCCTAAAGATAGTTAGTAGAGAATTGTATAGATGGAGGATGGGGCACAGGGAAGTTGAACCAAGAGAGATCATCATCTCAAGAGAAGAAATGGGATTGTGAGACACAATGGACAAGAGAGTAAGGGTGCTGAGGGGATGCCATGTCCTGTCCCAAGATGAATGGCCAAGGTCTGCAAGAAGAGGCAAGGGGAGGAAATATTCTGAGTCGGGCTGTTCTTCTGCTCACCCCAAGACAAGAGGTCATGGTTACGCTTCCCTGAAATGATTCTAAATCCTGGCACCAACCAGCTTCCTCTGCCATGAATAGGGTACACCTTTACAAGCACCTTTCCTCTCCTTCATCCTGCATCTTTATTTCCTCTATCTCTCTAGACACTGTGCCTTGGTATCAGATTTTCATTAATCATTCATCATCCATCACTGATCAACAGGGCCATCATTGCCTTCTATAAGAATCTACAGTCAGCTGGGCATGTGGTGCATGCCTGTAATTGTAGTACTTGGGAAGCTGATAACTTAGTGAGACCTTGCTTCAAAATAAAAAATAAAATATGGCTGGGGGTGTACCTCAAAGGTAAGATGCTCCTGGGTTCAATCCCCAGTGGAAAAAAAATTCCTGTCCATCCGTGGTCACTATTCAAAAGTCACAAATTATCACACACATTTTCATTTACTCAAGTTAGTTGTTTTTATGAGCAGTGGTGAAAACAAAATTTCATTATGTCCAAGTTAATTCCTCTGCAGCACATTGATAGATGCTCCTTGGAGGTAGTACATAGCCTCACTGCAGCCATAGCTTAGAGGGAAGACACAAAATTAAAATTTTGGTGATACAGTCACTGTTAGAATCACAATAATGGCAAATCCTTCAATTTACCTGGGGTTGCCTCATCTGGATGAATCCCAAAATGTGTCACTACCTGCCATGTATAGTTCATCTATCAGCTAAGAGTACCCATTAAGTATTCCCAGCCAGTGTACTCATATCTCCATTTGAGATCAAAGAAAATGTGAGCTGAAGGACAACTCACATAGAACTAATCTGCTCTGACTCATTTTCCTCTCACCTGTCAACCTGGCCTCCCAGAAATTCTGTTTGGCCAGGAACTCATGGCTGCTTCCCACAGACAAAGGCAGCTGACATGGATTCATTTTACTTGCATAGATTCCTCTAAAGTGAGTATTGAGAAAGGTATAGTGCCTTGTATTTTCCACTTTGTTCTACAGGAAAGAAGCAAGGGAGAGAGGTTTCCCTGGGAATCTGAAGAGACAGAAAGAGTGATAATACAGAAGAAAGCAGGGGCTGCAGATGAAGAGGCCACAGACACCTTGTCTACTCACAAGAGGAAAGCTGCTCCCATTAATGAGAGGGAATGGGAGTAGGAGATGGAGATGGGAAGGAATGGGAGATGGAGAATTATGAGGGGGCTGGAGAGAGTCCAGATGCTGAAGACTGAGGAGAGACTTCAAAGTCTCTTTGCTGCCCTCCCCCAACCATTTTACTCCATGGATTCATTTTGACAAAATCATTTTGACCCAGCAATAGCCAGGTCTGCTTTTCTTACCACAGCTTAAGAAAATTTCAGTGTTACTGTGGTAAGTAATGCTAATGATATTTGCCAAGGAAGAGTGACTTATAGTCATCAAAGAATGAAAAACTGTGAGGACAAGAATATTTCTTACTAGTTCCAAATTATCTTGGTTGGATATTTACACTGGATAGAGTAATCATATCTCTCTCTCTTCTTCATCATTGTGATTAGGTTACCACTTGGCAAATATTTGTGGCCTCTAAGCAACAGTGGAAGATAAGGATGACAGTTGAGAGGCTGAGGATGAGCACTGAGGCTGAAGAGATTGCTGGTGTGCACAAGAATATGTTGGTAAATGAAAACAACTTAAGGCTGATGGCTAAGAGGTTACTACATGGCCTTCAGAAATTTGGGTAGGGAAAATTCAGCTGTTGAAAGTCAGAGAGATAGTATTGAGGATACCAAAATAATTTGAAACCCACCATGCAGCCTGTCTAAGGTCATTTCTTAATAGTTAAAAGTAGTTGAAAGCTTAACATGGTGGCACACACTTGTAATCCAAGTACTTGAGAGACTGAGACAGGAGGATCACAGGTTCACAGCCAGTCTCAGGAATTTAGTGAGACCTTGTTTCAAAATAAAAATACAATAGGGTTGAGAATGTAGCTCAAAGGTAGAATGCCCCTGAGTTCAATCCCCAGTATCATAAATAAATAAATAAATAAATAAATAAATAAATAAAGTTGGAAGTGAATAACTGAAGGTGACCTGAATTCCAAAATCTAACAAAATGAAAAATATTTCCCAGAAGTTGTAAAGTTTTAGAAGCTATTTAGGTTATTTGCAATGTTAGGGTTTGAGGCACATTTTCCATGCCTAAATCAGACATCTTATCCTTTCCTACTGGAATTTGCAAAAAACAGAGTCCATCCTCATAACATACTACAGCTTTGTTCAGAACCCCAAAAGGCAGAACTTCTTGGGTAAAATCAAATTAGGGCACAGAGCTCAGGTCACCCACCTCCTCCCAACACACAGCTTGACTCTGATGTGTTGAATCATGTACACCAGAGTGAGAACTGTGGCATAATTTTATAAGTAGTTTGAGGTCCATTGAAAGAGTCTGGCCAGTATGTCTTCAGAGATCAAATTAATATCTTACACATTGGCAACCCTTCCTTGCCAGGGTGAGAGGTGAGTATAGAAATAGGAAAAGGGTGAAGAGTGTTCATGTATCTTTCAGTGCTTGCCCTAAATAAGGAGAGGGTCTGGTTTGTTGCTCTTTATTCAAAAATGTTGAAACATGAGAAGAAAATTTGAAAGTCATATAAAGAAGAAACTTCAAGAAAATCTACACATTCAGTGATTGCTTAACTGAGAAGCTCCTTTTTGAGGAGAGGTATAAAGCCCATATACCTAGCAAATGGTCTAATAAGGCATGAGATCCCCTCCCAACTCCACAGAAATTAACTTTGGTTTGAGTTAAGGTGTTAACCCTTGCCATCTCAGGGATGATTAGAAAATACTATCATTCAAGGAAAGGCTGTATCCAGATCTCTTAGAAGTTGAACACTAATTTTCAGGATGTAAGCAGAGTCTTCCAGTGTGGATGGTGGCAAGCTATGTCTAAGGTACCTCTAGACCATGTAGAGTTGGAGGAGGAGTTTGGCACTCTGTGCCACTGACTGAGGATAATTTGATACCTATGAAATATGCCGCCTACCCAGAATAGGTTCAAGGCTTGGATCACTGACTAGTGCCCTGAGAATGGGAATGTCCTTTGACCACATGTGCACTCTGTGTTCTGCCATAAGAGAAATAAAGAAGAGTTGAGTAGCACAAAGGCTGGTGTTCAACACCTTTCTTTTGGGGCCTTTCTGAACACAGGAATGCCAGGAATCACAAAAACAATATGACAAGACTCCTCACAAGTGCTAGGTGGCACAAGGGAAGAATGCCATGAGGACATGGGGATTTTTTAAGAAGGGCAGTTAGAGGACAGACAGGTAACAAAACTTGGAGGCACAGGAGAGAAAACAAATCCCCTTTTACCTGGTAGCTCCATAATCACTTCTTCAAGCTTTCAAAGGTGTCTCAAGGCCACTTTGAGGGGCATGAAGGAGTGGAACAAACAAGATTCCAGACCCTCCTCCAGTCACAGCCATTCAAGTTCAGTTTTATAGGTGGGGACTTAAGGGAGATTTCATTTGGCAAAAGGAGGAAGTCTTCTGTATAGCACTGTTCTAGAAAGGATAAGGAATAGGAATTTCTAATAAAACATGAAACAAAACTCTTGGTCTCCAACTTACCCAATTATATAGATCGACTCAAGCATAACTGGATTAGAACTACTAACTTCTGTCTTGTTTCTCCTATCCTCTCCTGCCATGGTTCAACAATCCCAAGATCCTGTGATATTAAAAGAGGAGAGAGAGAGAGAGAGAGAGAGAGAGAGAGAGAGAGAGAGAGAGAGAGACAGAGACCTGGCCTCAGACATAAGAGGAGTGAGGTGGACGTTTGTTTCTTCTGTTTATCAGTGAGGCAATCTGTGCTAATCACCAAACCTTCCTGACCTCCACTTTCTTTACTGCAAAAGGACACTGTGATTCAGGCCCTCTCTACTTTACAGGATTGTGGAGATAATTTATGTGAAAGAAGCTTATTCTCTAAAGAGCAGTAAGCAAATCCCATAGGAATATCTTGTAGCACGTCTGCATTTTCCACTCACCAATGAATTGTAGCACATATTTTAGTAAATGAATCATTTATTCAAATGGACCCAAACATCTGTCACCTAAAGATAGAGGTACAGCTAGACCCCAAAGTTTTGGAAATAAGCACTCTGGAAGTCAGAGGCTAAAGAATTCAGGGATTCCAGTATCTATTCCTGGACTTACAGGTAGTCTGAAGATCACATCAGTCAGAATTATGAGGGGACTTGGCAGAACCCCTTTTGAGGGGTACCTGGTTGAGGGTTGGGCTTCTGCTGGCTTTCAGGAGCAGCGGGCCATGATCCCTTTTCCCTTCCTGTGTTCTGTTTTAGGCACTTGCCATAGAGCCACTGAGAGTCACAGAGCTTCTTGTACCTTATCCATTCAAGCCCCAAAGGCTGACAGCCAAGAGGATGTGGATGGAAGGCAGGACAGCCCCATGATTGTGAGGTTAAAGAGAGAAAAGCATCAGCCCTGAGGTTTAGGAACAAAAATAGATTGCTGATTTCGGCAAAGATCAGAAAGAAAAGAAACTGCCATGTGCTGCTGTCCTGAATTTTCATGGGGAAAAATAATCTATACATTGTTCTTAGGTATACAAATACCAGTACTGCAAATGACCTGCATTAGATTGCAAATATGTACCCCCAAAACTCTCAGCAATTTTTGAAGCACTAGAAACCCAGGACAAGGTTACCAACCTCCCTCATCCAAGAGTGATCCTGATTGCTCTACAATCTACAGCTACAGATTCAACCGCGCCAATGCCACCAAATGCTGCAAACAGTCTGTTTTTAAACCATAAATTAAACACAGACACAAATGCAAGGCATTGCCTTAAAATGGAGAAGTACATGTAGCACTTTGAAATACTGTGCCTCAGGCAATTGTGTATCTTATAAATCACTGTCCTCATCTTAACTAATGACGCTGAGAAGCAAACATGTTCACAGAAAGAACCAATCTCTAAATTGTAAAACTGGAACCAGATCACTGAAAAGCAAGCAGGATGACAAAAAAATTAAAAATAATAAACAATCAGGCTGTGGAGGAAAGTGTGCTGCTGTCCCTTGTAGAAAAATCAGGATTGACTAGAGAAGTGGTTACATGAAACCATAGAAATTTTAAGATGAATCAGAATTTATTCATAATTATACCTGACCTTTAAACATTGCCTTGCCATTTTCAAAGCCTTTTTCACCTGCACTATCAAATTTGATGCCCACAAAGCCCTTGAGAAATAGGCAACACAGGCGTAGTTCCCATTTGACAGATGGGAAAACTAAACCTAAAGACAGTACATGACTCTCCTGTAGCCACACCTGCTTACGTGACCCCCAAGCCTTAAACCCAGGGCTCCAGGCTTCAATCTCAGTGCTTCCTAATTTGTAAAACCTGTCACAGCTAAGTAAAAGCAAACTAATATCATATAGGAAACCTTAGGTTTTCAAACTTCTCAAAATGTCGTATAAGAAACAAACTGGCCCAAGTCAAAGGTTGAAAAGTAAGTCTTGATGCTAGAAGGCATCCCCTTTACACCTCAGTGTTGCAAGTCCACCCGGACCCCCATTCTCACTCACATATTTTCACCATTAATGCACTTATGTATACATATGTTGAATAATAGGCTTGAGATCAATTTTAAGCCTCAGAATGAACTAAGAAAATTCAAAATCTTCTTGCCAGCTTCAAAACCAATAAACCATATCACTGAGTGACCACTGGACATCAGGCCTGGAGAAGAAGGAGGGAGGGCCCATAAGTTAAGCAGAAAACACAGCCCTACCCTGGGCAAACTGGCTGAAATGGCTCTCCCGAGGCAAGCAAGATATGTTAACAGAGTTGAAGCTTTTGCTTTCCTCTAAGGAATCTGGGAAATTTGTTGCTGGAATTGACTGTGGCATCTCATTGACTGTGGCTCTGTTTCTTATGAGTCATCACTCACTTTTGCCTGATTTTATTTAACAAACCTTGCTACTTTTTCAAGGGACAAAAAGGACATATTTTAAAAGCCTCTGCACCAATTTTGAGTTGATGCAAGTTACCTACCATTTAAGGCAGGTTTTGTGTGTGCATGTTTTGTGTCTTTGCCTGAATTTCTAAGGCCATTAAAGTATTCACACCCAGAGAGGATGCAGATCTCACCAGGTCCATGTGAGAAACATTGCCATCACTATTTATTATTCAACTTAATATTCCAGCATACAAAGAAAACAAAGCAAGGCTCTACAAGTCTAAGTTCATTAATAAATAGAGTGTTACACTCAAGAGCTCGTTGTGCTATCTACAATCACACCTAACCAGATAGTGAATTAGGAAATCACACTAATGACTTACTTAATTTGCTTTCAATAGGACTGGTCTTTCCACAACACCACTCTTCTGGTTTCAATCTGGTAGAATGTTTTCCATTCCAATTCTCATGAAATACTACTCTTTGGTTCAGGGTGAAGCGCAGCCCCAAGACTTATGAAGAAAATAGAGACTAACAAAATAGAATGTGACACTATAGGGGAAACTTCAGACCACCCAGCCAACAACTAGAAGCCAGAGATTTTCAGCAGGCTTGGAAGAGACCCAGGGTCTTGTTCTATGAAAACAATATCACAATCCATCAACATAGCTCCAGAAGCTACTTCTCACTCTCCTGGTAAATCAGGGCTAATTAAGTTGCCAGATGTACTAACAATGTTAACCATTTTAAGAGACAGATATTTCACTCTCTAAAACAGCCTGCACTTCCCCTGTTCTGGATTCAGGAATAAATGTTTACAACCTTTTCTCAATTGTTTGTCCCTAGAAAGAAGAGGAAAGGGGCAGAATGCTTGTTAAGCATAGGCCTATGTGGTATTCTGTTAATTCAGGGTTTCTCAACAGTGGCACCATTAACTTGTTAGACCAGATAATTCTCTGTTGTGCAGTATATTGGTTTGCTAGAGCTGCCATAACCAAGCACCATAACTGGATGGCATAAAACAGCAGAATTTTTTTTCTTTTACAACTGGATGAGAAGTCTGAAATCAAGGTGTCAGTAGAGTTGGTTCTTTCCAATGTTTCTGAAGGAGAATGTGACCCAGTCCTTCCACCTAGCCTCTGGTGATGGCCAGAAATCCTTGGTGCTCCTTGGTGTGGCTCCAATTTCTGCTTCTATTTTTCCATGTTTCTCCAGGTGTGTCTGTGCCATCACACCAGTGTCTTCTTCAAAGGACACCAAGTACATTGGATTAGGAGCCCACTTACTTGACTACCTTAACAAATGTCATTTATAACAATTTTCTTTCCAAATAAGGTCAGTTCTGAGGTTCTGAGGGTTAGGATTTCAGCATATCTTCTGGGAAAGATACAATTCAGCCTATAACAACAGGCAATATAGGATGTTTAGCAACATCCATGACTTCCACCCAATAGATGTCAGCACCCTCCCTGTCATTACAATAGAAAATGTCTCCAGACATTATCCAATGATCTCTGCAGACAAAACTGACCCTGGTAGAAAACCAGTGTTTTAAAGCTTTGGGTGAATAAGATATAAGTTTAATCCTTATTCCAATTACTGGTGTTCTGACCTTGGAAAATGTTGTTTAATCTCTCTGGTCTTCTGTCTCCTCACCCCTCCCATGGAACTGCAGTGTTGTTGAGGATTGAATAAGATTGTGTATGAAAAGCAATTGCCAAATGATGGAGCCCAATAAATAGCAGTTATTATTTTTCACAAAATAGGGAAGATTCCTTTGCAGGAGTCTTCACAGGTCTCAACATTTATAGACCTGATACTGATCTCTGGCCCTTATACCTGAGATCCTCAGATAGTTAAGAAACAAAAAAAGTAAAGTTTCTATCCAGGTCTGCTCTATATCAACTGCTAGGGGCAGAAAGTCTCCTTCACTTTCCCAAGCAGACACCTTTCCAACATCCATGACCATGACACTAAAGTTGAAGAGAGCCATAAATCACAGCTAATGAAAGGGAAGCTCTGAGAAAGAGGATGTTAATGTATCTGGCTTGCACCATAGGCATTATCAGCCCAAGGGAATGCTGTAGAAAACGCACTGGAGGAAATAGGACAGGGAGATTAAAGGGACTGGCTCTTAGATGTTGATACAGACCTTGCCTCCCTTGCCATGACAAGATAATCAGATCTCGTTATATGTTTATTTTATTTTATTTTTGTGGTATTGGGGATTGAACTCAGAGGCATTCTACCTTTGAGCTTCACTCCTAGCCTAATTTTATTTATTTGGAAACAGGATATCATTAGATTGATGAGTGTCTCTAACCTGTAATCCTCCTGTCTCAGCCCCCCAAATACAGGGATTACATATGTGCACCACCTTGCCTGGCTAAGTGTTTATTTTAAAACATATCACAGTCACTTGTGATTGTTGAGTTACTGGTCTAGTTCTTCCAACAGAGCTGGGAAAAGATAGGAGCAATATCTTATTCACATGGTTACTTCATGAATTACTCAAAAACAAGTGCTTGTCACATGATAGAAGTTCAAAGAAAGTATATACCACCTCTGTCTTTTTAAGCTCTCTAGTATATACAATGGTATTCTCTGTAAAGCTCTCATACAAATAAGTCAAGTCCATAGTTCATGGATCCAGGAAAATTTCTTATGTTTCAGATTTCCACTTAAGTAATTCCTGATTCTTCTCGAGGAAGACTAAAAATGATCCACAGATCTGTCCTTGTTGACACAGAACCTTTTCAATTAATCAAGGTTTAATAAAGGAAGAGAACCCAAAAGACCTATACATTATAAAAGGGGACTTAACAAATTGGTTTACACAATGTAGTAAGTGGTTCCCTACATAGTGGAGAGCCAGAAGAAATATCAGCTGCCCAGATAGAAAAGCTGGAGTCTCAGAACATCAGGAACCAATAATACAACATCAATCCAAGACAGAAAGGCCTGGAAACTCCCTGGAGAATGACTCATGAGAGTCCATGTTGGAAGATTGAAGCTGGATCCTGATATCCTTGGGTAAATACAGTAGCAGCAGACACATCAGCTCAGAAAGAATCAAGCTTACTTTCACTCAGCTTCCTCCTTTTTCTGTTCATTTTTCCACCTGACCCACAAGGCTACTGGATAGCACCTCTCACATATAGTCCTGGACTTCTTTCAAAATTTGCTATACCACATGCCAATCATCACCAACATATCCCAAAGTCTCTTAATCCTAAGTATCTCTCAGTCCAATCAAGTCAATAATCCAGATTAACCATCACACCCTTCCATCAGGAATCCTTGAGGTTACTTCTTGTTATCTTTTTATTGGCTTTGGAGAGTCACTCCATATAATTTCAACTGAAGTATTTACCAACTTCCCACAGGCCCCAACTACACAATGCACTGCTAAGAGCAGGCTTATAGCATTTAACAGATATCTTACCAAAGATTCAGAGAAACCAAGTGATAACACAAATTGCTTTCATTGACTACTACACCCCTGGCATCTATGTGACTTCATATTCCTGTGTATTTTCTCAAAGGCTTATGTTTGGTAGGGTAGGGGGCTACATCCCCTCCCTAGGAATCTCCAGGCACTCTTCTTCCAAGAACCTGGCCTCTTCCCAATGACAGAAAGTCCTCTCTCCCCATCTTATCTCCTACCCCAAGATGACTAGCAGTGAAAACATCAACTCCTTCAGGAAAAAGGGTCAATTTGGTCCCTATTTTCCCAAAAAAACCAAGTACTATATTTATCAATAATTTTCAAAATTGAAGCTTATTCCATCTTAAATAAGACCAATGACTCAGCCAGAAAGAAGAATGAAATTATGTAATTTTCAGGAAAATGGATGGAACTAGAAAACAACCGGCTAAGTGGGATAAGCCAACCTAAGAAAATCAAAGATCACATGTTTTCTCTCATATATGTAAGCTAGAAAATAACAAGGAAAGAAAAGAAACCACATGAAAATAAGATGGAGACCAGTAGAGTAGTAGAAAGGGATCAAGAAAGGAAGGAAAGAAGAGATAGGAGAGGCACAAAAGAAAAGGAAAGGAAAAGAATGAATGATATTATATGTATCTATGACTATATCCCATGACTCTTACTATTGCACACAATTACAATGCACCAATAAAAATTATTTAGAGTCAATGAGGAACATCACTACTCTAGGCATATTAACATTAACATTTCATCATCCCAGCCCTGACACTTGTCCCCTCTCATTCCTCTAGAGTAAGATAAAGAAAAAGTCAAGCCTACCCATCCCTCCTGGCATATTCTGTTCCTCTTTGAACAAATCTGGGTCATAGAAAGACCTATTTAAAACAAGAATAAAAGAAAAACTTTCCAACATAATGATATTCAACTTGCATTGTTAAGCAGAAAACATAACATCTCAGTCTGAAGCATTTCTATTTTAACTACTTTACTGGTTCTGGTCTCCCTAAATGCTTTGGGTAAGTTTGTTCCTCAATTTTACCTAAAGAGATTTATCTAATATTAGATTCTTAAACTATGGAAGAGCAATAGAGTTCTTCATTTGATTGCTGACCAGGATCAAAAGTTTCTTCCTAGCTGGGCATAGATAAGCACATCTATAATCCTAGCTTTTGGGAGATCAATACAGAAAGATTATAGGTTCAAGGCCAACCTCTGAAACTTAGTGAGACCCTCAGTGACTTAGCAAGACTCTATTTCAAAGTAAACAAAAATAAAAAGGGCTGAGGATATAACTTGGAGGTAGAATGTCCCTGGGTTCAATCCCTAGTACCAAAACAAAAAGTTCATTTCTGCTGGGGGGGTTGGATTTCTTTTGTCCAAATCCACAGAAGTTAAATGTAGGTGACTCTCATTCTCTCTACACTTTGGAAACCAGATCCAGAACACACATGAGATCCAGTCTGCTTCTACAATTGCTTTTACAATTCTCAACTCCAAAGTGTACCAGGCATATATAATAGCCATCCTTGATTTATTTACTTATATGTTTCAGCAGATGAAAGTAAAATGTCTGAATAGAGAAATGTCTAATTTATGTAAAGGCTATATTTGTGCTAGTTATGGTCCTGGTCCAGTCCCTCCAATATGTTAAATCATGAGCAAGTAGCATAAAGATCAAAGTTTAAGTAAATAAGCTATGCAGTGGCTATGATAGTTGAATATTCCTGAACCCATGTCTAGGGTTATAACATCCAGTGGGGACAGTGTCAAGTGCTGGCTATGCATAGTTGCAGTAGTGCTGTGCATCAGTGGCTGTGGCCACAGCCTAGCCCAGATGTTTATTCTCCTGAGCCTCTATTTTCCACACCTGGTTTTCCACTCTCCCTATTGATTCTGTGAGGTCCATGATCCTTCCGGTTTCATGCTTGCACTAAACAGCTAAATATAGCTGGAGCTGAACTCATGACCATGCAAACTGTTCGGCAATCATAAAATGCTCCCATAGTAAATTGCTTCCCTGCTTTTTATGATACTATTTTATTCCATTCTATTGCCTCACAAACTATAATACCTCCTCCAGTATCTCCTCTCTCCATTCCTATTTTTATCTGAAAATGTCATGCTTCATTTTACTGAAAAAAATAATAACAAATGAAAAACATCTGTACCCACATGTCACTTTTTTCCTCTATTGCAATCAATGGCTCATCTCTAATTGTCTATTAGTTAATCTTCATTTGTATACTAGAGTCCCTCGTTATTCATCTACTCAAAGAATTCTATCCACATTATGAATTATCCCTCTCTACAGAGTATTTCTATTTCAATGTTCCCATTATATAATAAAAAAAAGAACTTCCCTCAGCTCCCCAGGAGTACCCTACTCAGAATTCCTGACATGACTTGGTACTTCAGGGGAGGGGCAAGTTAGCCACCTTCAGATGTTTATATTAGAACTCTCAAAATATGGAGGGATATCAACTTATTCTTACTAAAATAGACATTTTTTCTAATGTGAACTTGTTTTTTTCTGTCTCATTCATCATGCATCTGTGATTATATCCATAGGCAAAATTTTATATGTCTATATACTATTGTATACCATAGACCACTGTGCCTGACCAAGGAGTTTACTTTACAGGTAAAGAAGAAAGCTATTTAGTTAATGCCCATGAAACATAATGGTACTATAATGTAATATATTACCCAAATACAGCTTATAGAAAAATGCAGTGGCCCACTGAATTCTCAGAATGGTGCAAGCTCAGAAACAATACTGTGATAATGTGGTGCCATTCTATAGGATCCTGTATACTTTCTGAGCCAAGAGTCAATATATGGTGCTATGTCCACCATTATTAAGGACTCAATTCAATGAACTAAGGGATAAAAGAAGACTACCTGAATTCAAACTATACTACAGAGCCATACTAAGGAAAACAGCATGGGATTGGCACAAAAGCAGACACATAGACCAATAGAACAGCATAGAAGATTCAGAAGCAAATCCACACACTTACAGCCAATTGATTTTTTACAAAGGAGCAAAAAATATATGCTAGGAAAAAAGATAGCCTTTTTAAGAAATAATGTTGGCAAAACTAATGGTTAAACATATGAAGAAAAATGGAAATAAATCTCACTTTCTCACTCTGCACAAAAGTCCATTCAAGATGGATCTTTGATCCATCTAGAAATTAGACCAGAGACTCTGCAGTTACTTGAAGACATAGGACCAATACTCCAACATATAGGCACAGGTTAAAAAAAACTTTTTCAGTAATACCCCAAAGGCATGAGAAATTAAAAAAAATAATAATACATGGGATTGCATAAAACTGAAGAGGATTTGTGCAGCAAAGGAAACTATCAAGAACCTCAAGAGAGAACCAACAGAATGGGATAATATATTTGCCAGCTACTCCTCTGATAGAGGATTAATATCTAGAATATACAAAGAACTCAAAAAACTAAAACTACAAAAACAAATAACCCAATCAAAAAATGGGCAAGTGTCAGGCCTGGTGGCACACACTTGTAATCCCCGCACTTGGGAGGCAGAGACAGGAGGATCATGCAGGTTCAAAGCCAACATCACCATCTTAAGAGACCCTGTTTCCAAACAAAAATATAAAATAAGTATGGGAGTATAGCCTGGAGGTAGAAGGGTTTCCAGGAACACCAGTACCACCAAAAAAAAAGGGCAAGTGAACTAAACAGACACTTCACAGAAGAATAAATACAAATGGCCAAAAAAAAATTCAAAATCATTAGCAACCAGAGAGATGCAAATCAAAACTACCCTGAGATTTTACCTAACCCCAAGTAGAAGAACAATCATTAAAAGCACAAACAATAATAAATGCTGGTGAGGATATGGAAAAGTAAGAACTCTGATACATTCTTGGTGGGATTACAAATTAGTACAACCACTTTGAAAAACATTGTGGAAGATCCTCAGAAGAAAGAAAAGGAACTACCATATGACACAGCTCTTCCACTCCTGAGTATCTACCCAAAAGAATTAAAACCAGATTACCATATCTATAATTGTCAAACTATGGAAACAGCCAACATGTCCATCAACAGATGAATGGACTACAAAACTATAGGATATATATACAATAGAATTTTACTCAGCATAAAGAAGAAAAAAATTATGTCATTTGCAGAGAAATAGATGGAACTGGAGAACACATGCTAAGTGAGATTAGTCAGTCACAAAAAAATAAAAATGCAGATGTTCTCCCTTATATGCAGAAGCTAGGAAGAAACTGAGACACAGAAGGAACTCCAGACAAAGGAGGAGAAACCTTAGTGGAGTGAGAAAAGGAACCTAACTGAGGGAGATGGGAGGGGGGGAAGAAGTCTTGAAGAAGGAAACACTTCAGTGGACATGATGTACATACACAAACTTATCAAAGCCAATCACTGTACTGAGCAGGAGAGGGTACAGAGGAAAGGGGAGTGGGGTGGGAACTGAGGGAGAGCTCAATGATTATTGTGTGCATGTATGCCTCTATCACCCTAAACATCATCAAGCTGGATTATTATAATGCATCAATAAGTAAAAAGTAATGACTGTGTCCAGTAGTGGTGGCTGCATCCAGTAGCATCAGAGTCCAGCAATGGCAGTAATGTACAATAGTAATGGTGCACATACTCTGGACTAATTGTCTCTGCTGCTTAGCTGCCTTCAGTTTCTGCCCATTTTCCAATGGCAAACTGGATTTTTCAGTCTTCCTTCTCAGTTCTGTGACAGAATATACTTCCAAAAATAATTATTTTAGCTTAAGGTGCTCTGCCTTGGTTTCTATTTCTTAAAACCAAGCACCCAGAATTTCATGGAAGGCTCTGCACAAAGCTAATTCAGAAACCACTCGCAATCCCCAAAATGGTAGTTTTCCAGCTCTAAAAAACTTTTGAACATTTAGTCTTCACTGGGAATTCCATTACAGATGAACGAATGTGAGAATTAATGTATTCCTTCTTTTCAGTCTTCAAAGTAGATAACTACACATTTAGAACCCAAACAATAACCCTAAGCCCCTACTTCCCCGTGATGACTGATCTGTTAGTCTTGAGAGCCATAAAAGTGATTCATGGAACCAGTCAGTGGCAAACAAAGCAAGGGATCTGGGTTTGCTGTAGGTTTTTTCCCCTTGGGGATGGGGAGTAGGTGAATTATGAAGCTATTCTGGCTCCTAAACCACTTACTGAATATAAGAATTTCTTAGATTAAAACTTTAAAATTGTGATGAAAATTGATGAAATCCATTTCTACCATACTTTACCCTCAGAAAATTTCTAGGGTAAAAAAAAAAGAACCAGAAACTTGTGTTTTACCATTTGTGACTATGTCTTCACATCCACACCACCACTACAAAAAAATTGAAAGATAAATTACAACAAATCCAACAAAAAGCACAGACTCTCAACCATAGTTACCTATCACTATGCAATCTTTGCAGGATAAATTATTTGGATGCTCATTAACACATTTAGAACAAAAAGCCAAAGGAAATTTAGCAACAGGTGTTCTCTGCTCCTCCCCTTTCTATCTTTACAAAAATATTCATGAAAACAGCCCTTCCTGACATCCACAACACAGCTGCTCACTATGGTATCTTATATTCATAGCAGTTTTAAAATATATATCTTATTATTATCCAGGCATAGCAAGGCTAACAAATTAGAAGAGAACTATCTTTGAATAGAGAATTTGTTACTCAGGCTACCCAAAGGAAGAGGGCAGGCCATGCCACACAAGGTCAAGTGGGAAGCCAAGGTTGTCCAAGAGGCAAAAAGAGTGTTATCAGAGAAAACATGAGCAGGAGCCTTTATGGTGGTTTCCGTGGGAAAGTCAAGGCAGGGTAAGCAGCTTAGAATTAGTTCCAATAATTTCAATGGGCTCTGGGCTACAAAGGTGGCCTCTGATTGTCCAGTACTTAGTCCTGGGGTGCCTAGGACAGAGAAATAGTGCCTCCTCCCATGTACAAGCCATGCAGAGGAGATCCTGAGTATGAGTTCTGGATTATTTAATTCTATTTGTATCTAAAAGACATCCTCCTTAGAGTATTTTTTGCTATCTCTAAGAATTATTTGACCCTTGGAGGGGAAGTCTTTCCACAGGCAATGAGGCCCCAGATTTAAAAACATCAAGAATAAAAAGTACAATTCAAATAATACTCTGTAGATAAATGAAGTTAAAGGAAGAAACTCAAATGACAAATAAGTGCATGAAAAAATGCTCAACATCATTGGCAATCAGAGAGATGCAAATCAAAACTACTCTGAGATTTCACCTAACTCCAACTAGAATGGCAATCATTCAAGAGACAAACAACAACAGATGCTGGCGAGGATGTGGAGAAGTGGGAATTCTAAAACATTGTTGGTGGGATTGCAAATTAGAGCAACCACTTTGGAATACAGTATGGAGGATCCTCAGAAAAATGAGAACAAAATTACCATTTGATCCAGCAATACCACTTCTGGGTATCTACCCAAAAGAAAGTAAACCAAACTACCAAACTAATGCAAGTGTATCCATGTTGATAGCCACACAATTCACCATTGCCAAACTATGGAACCAGCCAAGATGTCCATCAACAGATGAATTGAATGAATTACAAAACTGTGGGATATGTACACAATAGGATTTTACTTAGCCATAAAGAAAAACATAACT
Organism: Muscardinus avellanarius; assembly: GCF_963383645.1. Lineage (NCBI taxonomy): Eukaryota > Metazoa > Chordata > Mammalia > Rodentia > Gliridae > Muscardinus > Muscardinus avellanarius. Next base: position 68,057,570 of record NC_137793.1, on the reverse strand, counting down.
ACATTATTTACAGGGAAATGGATGGAACTGGAGGATATTATACTAAGTGAGATTAGTCAGTCACAAAAATATAAGATTTCCCTAATATGCAAAAGCTAGGGAGAAATGGGTAACAGGAGGAACTCTATATGAAGGAGACTCTACAGATGAGCAAATAAGGTGACCTGACTGAGAGAATGGAAGATGGGAAGAGGGAAAATCTCTAAGGCACATGATGTACTTAAACAAACATATCAAAGTCAATCACTAAGCTAAGTATAGGAAGGAGGGATGGGGAGGGAATGGGGTGGGAATTGGGTAAGGGCTAATTGGGTGACATGTGTATGTATGTCTTCACCATCATTTTTTTTTTTGTGATACTGGGGATGGAATCCTTCTGCCTCCAGGATACAATCCCAGACCTATTTTATATTTGATTTGGAAACAGGGTCTCTTAAGCCAGCGAGGCTGGCTTCAAACCTGCGCGATCCTCCTGTCTCCACCTCCCAAGTGCGGGGATTACAAGTGTGTGCCACCACACCCAGCCTGTCTCCACCATCTTTTAATGCATCAAGATGCATGAATACAATGCACCAATAAAATATTTTTAAAAAATAAAATAAATGAAGTTAGAAATGCCAATCTTGATAATATGTATGGAAAGAGGGAGGGAACCAGATGGGATCCAGAGGGAAACATACCAAGTACTATGTGTGCACATGTCTCTATCACTTTGAAGCTCATTATGATGTATAATTACAACACAACAATTAAAGTATATTTTAAAAGAATACAGAAAGCCAGGCATGGTGGTGCACACTTGTAATCCCCGCACTTGGGAGGCTGAGACAGGAGGATCACACAGGTTCGAAGCCAGCCTCAGCTACTTAGTGAGGCTTTCAGTAACTTAGTGAGACCCTGTTTCCAAAAATAGGTCTGGGAGTATAGCCCGGAGGTAGAAAGCCTCTGGGTTCCACCCCCAGTACCACACACACACAAAAAAAAAAAGAACACAGAAGATAAAAATATACATGTTGTAAGTTCAAATCAGGACACTGAAAGTTACTGAAGTTTCTTCTTTTTTTGTGTGTGTGTGGTACTGGGGATAGAACCCAGAGGTATTCTACCCCAAGCCTCACCCCCAGACCTATTTTTTTTTTTTACTTTTTATTTTGAAACAGGGTCTCACTGAGTTGCAAAGGGCCCCACTAAGTAGCTGAGGTTGTCCGTGAACTATGATCCTCCTGTCTCAGCCTAACAAATGCTAGGATTACAAGCGTGCTCTACCACACCCAGCTCCTAAAGGTTCTTCTGAACCATCAATTGTAGACTAAATCTATTCATCTTCATTTTAATTCTAATACCTGTGATTTTTAGCATACCTTGAGTTGGAGATGACAAAAGAAAAAAAATTAATCTGTCTTAAACAGAAAAAAGGGATGTATTCCTTCATGAATCTCAAGGTCCAAGAGTATGAGTGGCTTGTGGCACATGTGATCTAAGTAATAGGCCAGAGATGCAGATCCTGGGCCTGATGTTTTTCCAGGCCCATCTTCATTGGGCTTCCATTAGAGTGACAGGACCCCAGGAATACCAAGCTTTTATCTCCTCTTTCTACCATTGAATTCAGAGGAATTCTGAGGAAGAATGACAAAGTTATTTTCTCAGAAAGCTCAGCAGATGTCATCTTGGTTTCACTTAGTTCTGCCGACATTACATCACCATGCTTGAACCAATCACTATTGGCTGGGAGAAGGCAAACTACTTACTGGCTTAAATCAGTCAGGATTCATTCAGCCCTAGAGCCAAAGATGACACTATCCAAAGAAATACCATAGTTGGGAATGAATGTGGGTGCTTTTTTAATGGAAATGTAGAGAACTGTTACCAGAAGGAGAGGAAATTAATGATGAATTTCAGACATATGACGTCTACCAAAAATTTGCCACTTTGTATCACATATGTTTCAATATTAATTATATACACATGCAGTAGTTTATAAAAAGATGAGGAAAAAGAGAAAGAGGGAGGAAAAGGAGAAAGAGGAGAAGGGAGAAGAGGAAAAGAAGAGGAAGAGGAGAAGAAGGAGGAAGAGGAGGAAGAGGAAGAGGAGGAGGAGGAAGAGGAGGAGGAAGAGGAGGAGGAGGAAGAGGAGGAGGAAGAGGAGGAGGAGGAGAGAGAGAAAAAGGGCTCAGATCCCTCGCAGAATTCTGGTAATGCTACCCCTATTCCTCACTATTAATATGACAAAATTATTAAATTGTCTTTTGTCAAAAGCAATTTGTTTAATTTCAACAATAACCTCCAACTATTTAAAAAATAATTATATACTATTAATAAAGATTTGAAATACACTGAATGAAATAACACATTAATCATTAACTATTAGCTATTTGAATTAAAAGACACAATTCACATTGTGTAATTTTTGTGACACAAATTTGTTATTTGATTACTTTAAATAAAAACACAATGGAATCACTAATAATAAATTTTGAATTTTAACCATATCTGTTCTTGGCACTTGCTTTTCTCTTAGAATTGACAGTGATTTTCTTTACGCATTTGCAAAGGGAGAAGGGAGGTATTTATGTCAAAAAATGATGAAAATGAAGTCAAATAAATCTCCTCCCCCACCCCCTCAGCCAAGAGGTCTCCTGCCAGGAAACTGGGAGAGATAGTATGGCACCACTCTGTAGAGGTTCTATTTAACCACACACTTTAGTCCAGATATTTTTAGCCATGTGAAGGGAGAAGTCTAGCTTCCCATCAAAGTTGGAGATTGGATTAGGGGTCAGAGTGCCTAAGTAGTATACAACAGAAGAAAAACATTGGATTTTTTTTACTAGGTTTATTAAATACATTATTTAATATTGAATGTTACTGCCATGTGGCAGTGGTTATCAAACTTTAACACATAGCAGCATCACCCAGAGAACTTGCTGAAGCACAACTGAGGAGCATCAACCCACCTCCCTAAGTTGCTTATTCAGCAGAGTTGAGTTGGGCCTGAGAATCTGCATGACTTACACATTCCAGGCTGCTTCTGATGGCATGACACTTTAAAAACCACTGATGGATATCATGTGTTTTATTTTATTGGTGGTTGTGCTTTTTTTAAAAAAAAAAAAGTGGGTCTAAAATTCTATTCTAGCTATTAGAATCCTAAATCTGGCCTTTTGAATATCAAAAAAGAGTTTAATATAAAGTAGATTGCATGTTGCTGGCTTTTGAGAGAGCAGATGAAGAGAATTGAGAAGTATCCCCTTACACTTCTTTTATGAAGTGTCTATTTAGTTCACTTGCCCTTTTTTTTTTTGATTGGGTTATTTTGTTTTCTTAGTGCTGAGGGGTTTTTTTGTTTTGTTTTGTTTTGTTTTTTTCTTTTTTTGTGTGTGTGGTACTGGGGTTCCTGGTAACCCTTCTACCTCCAGGTTACACTCCCAGACACCTATTTTTTTATATTTTTATTTGGAAACAGGGTCTCTTAAGCCAGCGTGGCTGGCTTTGAACCTGTGTGATCCTCCTGTCTCCACCTCCCAAGCACAGTGTGCGCCACCATGCCCAGCAATGTGCTGAGTTTTTTAATGGACAATAAGTGTATGAAAAAATGCTCAACATTATTAGCAATCAGAGAGATGCAAATCAAAAGTACTCTGAGATTTCACCTAACTCCAACTAGAATGATAATCATTCAAAACACAAACAACAATGCTGGCAAGGATGTGGAGAAGTGGGAACTCTAATACATTGTTGGTAATATTGCAAATTAGTGAAACCACTTTGGAAAACAGTATGCAGAATCCTCAGAAGAATGGAAGCAAACGTACCATATGATCCAGAAATACCACTTCTGGGAATCTACCCAAAAGAAAGGAAACCAAACTACCAAACTAAACTGTGTGTATTTATGTTCATAGCTGTACAATTCACCATTGCCAAACTATGAAGCCAGCCAAGATGTCCATCAACAGATGAATGGATTACAAAACTATGGGGTATGTACACAGTGGACATTTACTCAGCCATAAAGAAAAACACAACTACATCATTTATAGGAAAATGGATGGAATTGGAGGACATTATACTAAATGAGATTAGTCAGTCACAAAAAATAAGAAATCAGATGTTCTCCCTAATATGCAAAAGCTAGGGAGAAAATGGGTCATAGGAGGAACTCTAGATGAAGAAGGAGATCCTATAGAGGAGCAAATAAAGCAAACTAACTGAAGGGGATGAGAGGGAGGAAAAGGGAAATTCTCTAATGCACATTCACAAACATATCAAAGTTAATCACCAAGCCAAACATGAAAAGGAGGAAGGGGAGGAAATGGGGCAGGAATTGGGTAAGGGCTTACTGGGTGATGTGTGCATGTATGCCTCTACTATCTTGTACTCCACTAAGATGTATGACTACCATGCACCAATAAAATTTTTTTATTTTAAAGGATAATTTTAAAATTTAAAAGACAAAAATAATAATATAGACATAGATATTGTCTCTCAAAAGCCCAGAAAAGAAGTAAGTAGAGAAGGGCATATCTTTGTTGTTTAGGTTGCAATCAATAATGGTCAGAATGGTTGGTTTCAGGTATAGAACCTTGAGAATTCTGATTTACAATTACACCAGTGGGAAAGAAAATAAACTTGATAAAATGTTAAGATAATATTGGTTAGGGATATGAAATTTCTATGACTGTTTTACATTCTAGAACTGCCTGGCTTATTACAGTGACCAATATGTCCCTAAATGCCATCAGTTTAAAAAGGACTGTTGTTGGGAAACTACACAGTTCATTCCTGCTATGAATCCCACTTTGGCTGGACTTGTGCTGCATGAAAAGTAATCCTCTACCCCTGAGCCATACATTGTTTTCAATTCGGAAAGATTCCAAGAAAAAAAGGACCACAAATTCTACCAGCCATGGGGGAAAAGATAGCAGCATGCTTTTGCACACACATATGGTTCCTATAATTGTGATTTTTTTTTAGAAACTTGCTTTGACCTAGCTCTAGCGTAGAGACAGTCTGATTGAGGATTACAGTCCCAAAGAATCCACCTCTGCCCCCAAGCAGGGCAGCGTCTGGGTTTGATTTGTGGCTCTGAATGGAGAACTGTGCTTGTGTGAGGCGATTCTTACTCCGTCACTTGGTCACTCTGCTGACTGACCTCTCCCAAGCTGCAGTCTCCACACACAAGCCAGCTCATGTCTATTTAGACTGGGCAGCAATCTGAAATCATAAATAATAAGCAATTGAGGAAAAGTTACTTCCATAAAATAGAAGCAAGAAAAAGAGCTGTTCCAGAGGTTCATGGTATCTCCCTCTGAGACAACATGGCAGCCCTTGGAAGCTCCACAGCTGCCAGACTGCACATCAGAACCTGATAAACAAATCTCACAAGAAGTCAAGGATGGAAACCCAGTCTAAGGGAAGAAGGTCTCCACATGACTGAGAAACGATGGGTCAAAGCCATGGGCAGCTTGTTCCATCCCCTGCCTCACTGCAATACAAAACCACTGTGCCTCTACACCTCTGGCCTCCAGGAATCCAGTGGAGAATGCCAATAACACCCCAGAAAATGACAGGAACACTTGAAAGGAGCTAGCTTTTCTAGTTTTATTTTTAATTTGAAAATAATAGTTGTATAAAATTATATGGTACAATGTACTGTTTAATGTATGTTTACAATGTGAAATTACTAACTCAGGCTATTTAGAAAATTTATCACCTCACCTACATATTATTTTTGTGATTAAAACATTTAAAATGTACTCTTTTAGCTATTTTGAAATACAAATCCATTATTATTTATTATAATTTCCATTCTGTACAATAGATTATCAAAGCTCATTCCCTTTGCTGGAAACTTCTTGCTCTTTGGTCAACATCTCCACTTTCCCTGTCTCCCAGGCTGCCACCAGCCTCTGGTAATGACTATATTCTACTCTCTGCTTCTAAGAGTGTAAACTTTTTACATTTCACAGATAAGTAAAATAAGTCAGTGTTTTTCTTTTTGTTCCTGGCTTACTTGTTTCACTTAGCATAATATTCTCCAGGTTCCTTCAGGTTGTTGCAAAATGAAAGGTGTCTTGTCTAATTCTGACATCCTTTCCAATTTTCCACCCTGCTTTCTGCTAACCACCCACACCACCAAAATTCCTTTCACACAGCCTAAAACATCTTTCCTTTAGTTCTACCCAAGACAGGCATCTTCTCATCAGGCCTATTGCTCAACCTTCCAAAAAAGGCTGCCCTACATCCCCTCTCCACCTCATTACCCTGTTCCATTTCTTCACAGCATGTATCCCTATAAAGTCCCAGAAAGGCCAGGACCTTTGGGGTCTTGTTGACTACTGTACCCCATGGATGGCATAAGTGTTTGGTAAATGTTTGCTGAGTGAGTAAATGAATCACGAGGTGATGTCCAACTTGTGGACACTGACCCAGTTTCTTGTGGAAGACTTGGAAACACTGGGACTGTGTTCTCATGGGACCATAATGGCATGGACCCTTATGAATGAGGGAGTTTATATTCAGCAATTCATTGTTCGGTGATGGAGTTATGTTCTTATTTTACCATATCCATGCATCTGATTTTGGTTTGGGTTTAGCTAGTAGGTTCATTGATTCTTGGTTGAGTTTTGTTTTTATTCACAAGTTTTCAGAAAATTTCTTGAAAATGTTAATTTCAATTCTTCTTCAGAATTCTTGCTCTTCTGACTATTTCCTCTGGATCTGGCAAAGGAAATACAATGCAGTGTTTGAGAAAACAAGATTCAGTGGCCAATGGTGAGGGGGAGGCCAGGATGATGAAGGGGAGGCCTCCCATTTTCTCTAAAGAAGATAGAAGAGACCTTACCAAGTAAGAAGCATAGTTCATCCTAGCATTCCACAGCTCTCAAAATCATTCTCTCTCTGCTAAATCAAACTGTGGAGACATTTCTTCCCAGCCTGCCCCTTTCCTTAGCTTTATCTGATTTCTCCCAACAATTTGCTGCCTCCCTGAATTTCCTAAGCATGCCCTTCCCTCTTGTGATCTTGATTCTAGAATGCAAAGGCCCCTTTCCTTTAGTGTTGACACTGTCATCCTCACTTGAACAACAAGTATACACAGGGCACAGATTTCAGACATATGCACACATGCGTGCCTGTGCACTCAGAGCATTAATTTACTACTCTATAAATGTTGCAACTTTTACAGGTTTATTCTTTGAAAACTGAGAGGCTCCCTTCCTAGGATGGACCTGATGGAGGGAGCTGATGGGGAATGAAAGGTATGTATATTCAGGCAGCCCACACAGGTTCCAGGCATCTGGCAAAGGGATGAGGAGATAATGGAATAGGGAGGAGCCAGCATAAATCACCAAGTCTGGAGGACTGGGAATGCCACTGGTAATTGGAGAGACCTAAGGCTTTAAAGCCACTGCAAAAATTCAGATGTGTTCAGGAGATTTATAACAACATCTGCTTCATCTGCAGGTGGATTAGACTAAAGTAGGAAAACTTCCGTTTCCAGGAGCAGAAGTGTCAGGGCAGTGAATCTTATGGTGGAGCAACAGCTTTGAAAAGTCTGGGGAACTTATATAAACTATGTATGCCCACACCTGAGATTCTAAGAGGCATTCCAGAATCTCTTATGTCCTCTTGCTTAGCATGAAAGCTTCCAGTGATTCCATGAAGTCATCACCATAAATTCTTCTCGATGCAGATTCCATGACCTGGCTGATACACCTAAGTCCATAAAGGATGGGACCTGGCCCTGAAATGTGTGCTATCGGGTTGATAGGCAAACCCAGGTGCCTAGGCACAGAGAGCCCAAAGGTCTCTAGACATCTGGAAAAGAGTCAAAGCAGTATTTTAGCATGCCCTTATGCTCTGAATCTTGCTATTTATAACTGCAGCCTCTAAGTTGTCAATGAAGTAACTGCACTCTTAGATAGCATTGCTGAGGAGTTCAGTGTGTGCTCAAGAGAACAATGGAGTTCTGTTTTCCTGGACAGTCAAACCATCAGGGAGAAAGCCCATGTTCAGCTCTGGCCACCACTTTGTGAGAGGGCTGTTTACAAACTGGAGTCGTGAGCACACTGTGACACTGGCAAGCTATTGTGTGGGCAAAAGGAAAAAGAGTATTTAACCAGAATAGCCAAAGACAAAAGCTACAGCATGACAGCCTTTCCAAGCCCTGAAGGGCTGTGCAGGGAAAGAACAGGATTTTCTGCTCCGATACCAAGGAGAAAAGTGGGAAACTGGAAAGAATGACCACTTTGATGAGAATTTTACAAATGGTACCATTTAGTCCTCACCACATTCCTCTGGGGTAAGTGTAATCATACCCATTTTTCAGATGGAGAAACTGAGGCTTTAAAAGTTCAATAATTTATCAGGTGTGAGGGTGCATGCCTGTAACTCTAGTACTTGGGAGACTGAGACAAGAGGATTGAAAGTTGAAAAATATTTAAATAATATTTGCTTATATTTGGGCCTCAGCAACTTAGTGAGGCCCTCACTCACCTAGAGACCCTGTTTCAAAATAAAAAATGAAATGGGGCTAAGGATGTATCTCAGAGGTAGAATGCCCCTAAATGCAATCCCTAGTTCCACAAATGAAAAAAATATCTCAATATTTCATTCAAGGCAGCCAGTCCCCAAGAGTGAACTGAAGTCCAGTCTATATGGATTCCAGTCTCCATTCCTCCATAAAAGAAAATTGGGACCAGGCCTGATGGTGCACACTTGTAATCCCAGCGCTTGGGAGGCTGAGAAAGGAGGATTGTACAGGTTCAAAGCCAGCCTCCAATACTTAGTGAGGCTCTCAGCAACTTAGTGAGACCCTGTTTCCAAATAAATTGCAAAATAGGTATGGGAGTGTAGCCCTGAGGTAGAAAATCCCCTGGGTTCCACCTCTAGTAGCGTGCGCGCGCGCACACACACACACACACACACACACACACCAAAAAAAAAAAAAAAACAGAAAGAAAGAAAAAGTAAACTAGACCTGGGAATTAAAGTTAGAGGAACAACACAGGAAGAACTATAGTCGACGCTATTGGGGCCTCACCCAGCCCCGTTCTTCAAGTCTTTTCCTGGTAGTGCATCCATCTCCCCAGCCACTGAGATGAGAGTGTTGACTGATTGATTTTATCATCCCAATACTTGAGAGAATAGAGAACACACAAGAACCTTCACCCTCCAGGGAAAATTGAAAAAGGTGCCTCATTCTACTGGCTTCTTGGATTCCATAATTCAAGGTGTTCAAAGAACATGAGTTTGCAAAGAATGAAAATAAAAGATGGAAGATGGATGATAGAAAAAATAGGTGGAGCCAGGTGTGGTGGCACATGCTTGTAATCCCAGTACTTGGGAGGCTGAGACAAGAGGATTGCGTAGGTTCAAAGCCAGCCTCGGCTACCTTGTGAGGCTCTCAGCAGTTTAGTGAGACTTTGTTTTCAAATAAAATATAAAATAGGTCTGAAAGTATAGCCCAGAGGTAGAAGGCCCCTGGATTCCATTCTTAGTACCACAAAAAAAAAGAAAAGGAAAAATAAAAGAAAAAGCTGGGTGTAGAGGCGCACGCTTGTAATTCCAGCATTTGGGAGGCTGAGACAGGAGGATCGTGGTTTGCGGACAGCCTCAGCTACTTAGTGAGGCCCTCAGCAACTCAGTGAGACCTATTTCAAAATAAAGAATAAAAAATAGGGCAGTGGGTGTAGCTCGGAGGTCGATGCCCCTGGGTTCCATCCCTAGACCCACAAAGAAAAGAAAAGAAAGGAAAGGAAAAGGAAAGAAAGAAGAAAAGAAAAGAAATGAAAAGGACTAACTGACTTATATGTAGGTACAAACAACTGGACCTCCCTCTTATTTTGCATTGTGACCCAGTTCTGTGCTGTGCTTTCTGCTCCAGGGTCCCCTGTGGGATCGACCTACAGTTAAAGGCCAGCATAGCCTTTTTCTTCACCCCATCTATTCTCCTGAGTGCACTCTCCTATTTGCAGAAAATCCCCGTGTCTGTCTCCAGGGAAAATTGAAAAAGGGTACCTCCCTCTACTGGCTTCTTGGATTCCACAATTCAAAGTGTTCAAAGAACATGAGTTCTGTGCTTGGTCCTCTGAAGTGTAACTCCAAAGATTCCCCTGAGAGCAACATGTCCAAAGGAGCCCCACCATGGGCTCTGCACTTAGGAGATGACTTATGGTTGCAGCACAGCTTTATTTCCAGGTAGCATTTCTATTTAGCATTCAGAGATAGTTCTTACTCAGGGATTTAAAGAAAGGAAAATAAAGGAAGGAAATAAATCAAAGAGAATTATTCTTTGTGAATACCAAAAAGAAATAGTCCCTCTTTCCTTTACTTCTGCTCACACTTGGGTCAACAGAATGTGCTACTCAGCCAGACTCTAAGAACATAGTTTTCTGCATCCTGGATGTGAGCTTGTGGTGGTTGTGTGGATATACCCTCCCATCCCTCTTCAGTGCTGGACCTATTACCCCAGTGGCTGGAGGTATTAGCAGAAAGCCTTCAGCTGTCAGCCTTCAGGGACAGCTCCACTGCAGAGCACCAGCTCACGCAAGCACTTGCCCATGTGCTCTGCATCCAGGGACTGATCCACACAAAAATGCCTAGCCATCTCAGCCCGACTTGGGACAGCCCTGCTGGCCCCTGTCTGCTGGTATTTAGACCCTTCTCCTTGAGTGTGGGCTGGAGCTGGAAACTTGTTACTGATAAATGGGTTGCAAAGTGATGGAATAGCATTTCCATGAGTAATTCACAAAAGACCAAGATTCCATCCTGCTTGCTCTCACTCTCCCACCTGCTCACCCTGTCTTGAGATACTCTAGCCAGTTACCATTCCAAGAACTGTTTTGTTTTGCTCACTATTTTCTTCCCTGCACTTATTAATACATAAATTACAATGCATATTGTTTGTGTGTGTGTGCATGCGTGTGTATGTGTGTGTGTGTGTGTGTGTGTGTGTTCTCCTTATAATGTGTTTATTTTTTAGAAGAGGAAAGATTTTTTTTTTTTTTTTTTTGGTGGTACTGGGGTTCCTGGAAGCCCTTCTACCTCCGGGCTACACTCCCAGACCTATTTTTACATTTTTATTTGGAAACAGGGTCTCCTAAGCCAGCGCGCGCGGCTGGCTTCGAACCTGCGTGATCCTCCTGTCTCTGCCTCCCAAGCGCGGGGATTACAAGCGCGCGCCACCACGCCCGGCTGGAAAGATTTATTTTTTAAGATTTTAATTGGTGCATGATAAATATATATATAATAGTGAGATTCGCTGTTACATATTTGTTCATGCATATAGCATGATTTGATCAGTTTTATGTGATTTTTTTTTGTGTGTGTGTACAGTACTGGAGGATTGAACCCAGGGGCATTCTACCTCCTAGCTACACCCCCAACCCTGTTTTTTTAATCATTATTTAATTTGAAACACGGTCTCACTAAGTTACTGAGGGTCTAACTAAGTAGCCGAGGCTGTCCACGAACCCAGATCCTCCTGTCTCAGCTTCCCAAGTACTGGGATTACAAGCATGTGCCACCATGCCTGGATCTTTACATGCTTCTTGAGGGTAGGATTTTTCCTGTCCACTGCAATGTCTCCAGTACCTAGAATAATTGTGATCTTTTGTAAGAGTTCAGTGAATATTGGTTGACTGAAGGAGTGGGTGGATGAATGAGTTAAGTTTAGTGTCGATCTTCAATCCTTATATCTTGCTCTACTTTACCAGAACAGAAGCTCTAGAGGAATGGGGAGAGGGGTGTTCCCCAACTAACAAAGGTTCAGGTTAGAAGAAGGCAAATGTTTTAATATGAGAATTTTTTTGTTTATTCCTCACAACAAATCTCTAAGACCATACCATGAGCATCTCCACTTTACAAAGGAGCAAACTGATAAAGAAAAAAGTAAAATTTCCCTAAAGTCACACAGCCAGAAAGTCATTAAGTCAGAATTTGAGCTCAGGTCTCTTTGATTCCAAATCCTGAGCCCTTTTAACCCCCTACCCTACTGAGATGGTTACTTATAGAAACACACCAAAGAAATAATTCATTTATCTCAACACATATTGAGATATTTGCTGAGCACTTGAGATGTGTCAGGACTGTGAATATTTCAAGAGCAGAGGCCAAGTCTGCTTCACTGTTGGTTCCCACATGTGAAACCATGCCTGGCATAAATTTGATGTTCAATGGGTATTTGTTGAATGAAAATATAAACTGTGCTAGGTGCTCAGAGCACATAAAAACACCCATAGACTCTGTCTTATAACACTTAGAGTGTGGTGGGGCCATGGTTGAATGGAGTATACCAGAAAGGATGATCAAAGGAGAATTTATTGAGCATTTGCTATGCATAGGTGCTTTTCTAAATATTTTTATGGATTTATTTAATCCTCAGAACAAACCTATAAGTTAGGTACTATAATTAGGCTTATTCTGCAGATAAATAAACAGAATCCGAGAAAGACTAAGTAATTTGCTAAAGATCACAAAGCTAGTGGTTTTGTGAATCACAAAACCCAAGTCTGGCTCCAACCAGCGCACATTGTGCTGCCTCTATATTATAATAATTATAATAGAACACAAGAGTGCCCAAATGCTCCAAATCCCCAGTAGCATTCAATGGCATTAGTTAAAAGAGGAGTGGAATAGTCCTGTTAGAATAACGGAACCAACACCGGGCGTGGTGGCGCACGCCTGTAATCCCTGCACTTGGGAGGCAGAGACAGGAGGATCCCGCAGGTTCGAAGCCAGCCGCGCGCTGGCTTAGGAGACCCTGTTTCCAAATAAAAATGTAAAAATAGGTCTGGGAGTGTAGCCCGGAGGTAGAAGGGCCTCCAGGAACCCCAGTACCACCAAAAAATTAATTAATTAATTAATTAATTAATTAAATAGAATAACGGCACCATCAAAGACACACTAAATCCAGGCCTGGCACCACCACAACTTAAGAACTCAGACTCTGCCTCTGTTCTGATAAGATCCATCATTCTTTGAGCCTTCTACTGAGACCTTCCCACCCAAGAGGTTGACAACCACATTCCTCATTGAATCTATTCTCAGCCTCATAAATGGAGGCCCATGTCTGCCCAGAGCCCCCATGCCTGTGAAGGACAAGTGCAGTTATGTGCCACATAATGACATTATGATCAACAACTGTGACCCCACAGACTATACCGCCTAGAGTAATTGTAGACAGTTTATGTGAGTACACTCTGCAACATACACACAATGAATGATGTGATGGAAAAACACCTGGCAGTGCATTTCTCAAAACATATCTCTGCTGTTGAGTGATGCGTGGCTACATCAGTGTTCTGATGGAGCAGGCAAGAGACATCTTAACCTCAAGGAGTGGAGATCATCACTCAAGGCAGAAAGGAACTGGAGATTCCGCTCACTTCAGCAGCATCCATATGGCAGGTTTCCATAATTAAAGGGTACAAGCTCAGTTCATAGATGTAGGGATTTGATTTCAGATTGATGCTAATCTCATCTGAATATAAGAGAGAGCCATTGTAAGCTGATTTTCTGTATAAGTGAGGACATGATTGTGGACTTCTTTGCATATCTTCAAGCCTGCTCTTTCTATGAGGGAGCCATCTGTCCAAAGAAACAGGCTTTAAGAGGTTGTTCACTCTGTCTTCCTGCCCTCCAATGAGATGGTTCCTAATTACCTCCAAACTGATATAAAATTGCTAATGTTTGTTTAAAAAAAACAATTTCAGAAAGGGAGAGGGAAGCAGAACACATACTAACTAGACTTTGGTCAATTCTACCTCTCAAACAGTAGCCACATCAGCCCACACAAGCAGCACATCTTCTCATGAGTTACCTTCAGGAAAACAATAGCCACACACAAAGAAACCAGGCATTGGCTCATGAACTAGGGGAAGAGAAAGATCTGTGAACCTTTTGTCCTTTCTCAGATGAAGAGACAGGAATTACCTAGTTACACTTTGTGAAAATCAGCTTTCATGGGAGGATGCTCGCTTATATTCCCATCCCCTGTAAAACAACTTTAATTCTGACTGAGCAGCCAGGGGCATTGTGGATTAAAACTAACATCCCGAAGAGCCATCAGGGAGCCAGCACTGCATACGGAGCGCAGGAGCAGTGTGACCAGCATAGAATATTACTGCGTTGGACATTTGTACAGTGCACTAGGATAACAACCTTGCTTTTCACAGTTTCTTTGCCTCCCTAATTTTCAAAATCAAATCCAATTCAAATCGAGGTGTTGAAGGAGAGAGATCCTTAATGAGCATGGAAAATGAGTGGCAAAGCTCAGTATCTTTTTTAAAAGCATAAAGGATAAGTACTTAATTGGAAGAATGCATAATTGAAGGTTAATTTTCAGGAGAGAAGGACCTTCAATGTGGTATGTCAGTTTTGGAGTCTACATGACACTAAAGTTTCAATGAGAAAGAAGTCTATGCCTAAAAATTATTCCAAGTAAATAACAACACTGGTGAAAAAGACTAAAAAGTCACCACACACACACACACACACACACACACACACACACACACACACCAAGGTATGGCTTATGCATGGCTGGCTGTGAGAAACCTAGGGCTCCATGTCTGACCAAGGAAATGACTAATATCATCTTCCCCTGAGGGAATTTTTTCTGAAGTAACTAGAATTTATATAAGTTTTCCATATTTCTGTAGCTGACTTGAGTCCTCTGACGCCTAACCCTCTTCTCTGTGCTCTCAGTTTTGCAGGGTCACCCAGCAAAGTGAAGTGTGAGATTTCTGGGTTTTTCTCTACCTCACATAGAAGGTACCCAGTTGGTCAGCTAGAGAAAGGCAACTGTGAGGGGCGCCACTTGCACATAGCTCTGCACCCCTTCCTTCCCCCAGTACATCTATTGTGTGGGGAGGGATTCAATTTTAACACAAACACAGAGAGTTCACACACACACACACACACACACACACACACACACACACACAAGCCCGCACTTCAAGACACAGATCTAAGGAGACAGTTTGCTGGCTCCAAGATCTGGCTAACACCTTGTCCTATGATTTTCTGATTTCTCTTCTTAAAAAATCATAGCCCTAGCAAGTGGAACCAGAGCCACATACACACAGGCATGCATGCACACACACACACACATACACACACACACACACACACACACACACACACACACACACACCCTCCTCAGCTCTCACCTTTAGTCTACCTTTCAAATCTGCTGATAAGGGGGTAAATAAGGCAGGCATCATTAGTCTCAATATACAAATGAGAAAACATTAAATTTAGAGACATTAATCCCAAAGCTGATGAGAAAACAAATAGGTGACAGAAGTAAGAGTTGTTCTATAGACTCCACACCAAGAATCCCTTGTTACTCAAAGCAGGCCTAAGAAGTGCCTGCCTTCTATGCCTATATCCTCAACCACAAAAGCAGGAGTTTAAAACCTAGAGTTTTAAAAAAGAAGGGATTTAAAGTTCATCTGCTATAATACTCTCATTTTATAGCTGAGAAAACTCATTTTACTGCATACCCTTATAATGTCCACTTCTGTCTAATGAGGTTGTTTCCACATCCCAGTTAATAGCCCATATTAATATAGCTTAGCTAATGTAGACACAATGGATTCTGCTAAATTTAAAAATTGCAGAGGTAACAGATGGATTCACAAGTCCTGTCTCTTTAGAGTCATATTTATATCCGGTGCCATCACTGACCACAAACTAGCAGTGAGTGTGAACTCAGGAAAGTCACATCACCCTTTGTGCTTAAGTTCTCTCATTAATATAATGAGATTGGATTAGAGAATTTATCTTCCATTAAGGTGTCTTCCAACCCTAAAATCAGTTATCTGTGAAGGTACTTTTAGAGGTCACCTACCCAAGCCACTCCTCCCTCTCTTAGAGGCAGCACCTTTCTAAACTATTGTTGGCTAAGACCAGCTTCATCTTTCCATGCATCTATTATTCTGAAGATGGCTTTGGCAAAGGCACTTATTTAAATTCTTATTAAATTGAAGCAAAGTTAACTCAAAATAGTCAGATAATGTCTGTGGACATTAAAAAGATGAGAGTTTCCTATTCTCCAGACTCAGCCCAAAAAGACCTCAGGAGCTTTGGACCTGAAAGAGTAATAATCCTACATTCATACATCTACATTCATATGTCTACCTGCATGAGCAAGACCCTCTTTTTTAGATGCACAAGATTTATTGTTCTAGTCTAACATAGCCACTTACCTCTGAACCTTCTCCAGAAAGAAAGCCAAGTGTAAGGCCTTCCCAGAAGCTCAGTCTTATGGGGCTGAAGTCTTGCTGATAGTTTAGATTTCTCTACAAGAGAAAGAACATCAGTTTTCCAAAGGCAATCTAAAGATAAAAATCAGAAGGCAAAATATGGACTCAAACAAATACAAAAAGATCTAAGAAGAAGATTCCAGTAAGTGACAGGTTGGACAAGACAAAACATGATGGACTTCTAGAAATGCAAGATTTCATTACAACTGACTGAATTTTTTTTTTTTAATTCTGGTCTGGGGATGGAACCCAGGGGCATTCGACCTCCAAGCTAGACCCCCAGCCCTATTTTTTTTTTAATTTTTTTATAAATTTTTATTTGTGCATTGTAGTCATACATCTTAATGAGATAAAAAAAAAACTTGTGGAGATATACACGCACATATCACCTAATCAGCCCCTATCCAATCCCTAACCCTTCCCTCCCCCTCCCTCCTTCCCATGCTTGGTTTCCTGATTAACTTTGATATGTTTGGTTGTTGTTTCTTCCATATATGGTCAAGTTATTTTGACAAGGTTTCCAAGAACATTTGGCGAAGGAAATAATAATCTTTTCAGTAAACATTGTTGAAAAATAATAACTACATGAAAAAGAATAAAATTGGGCCCTTTCCTAACACCATATACAAATATTAACTCAAAATAGATAAAAGACCTAAGTATAAATCTTAAGACTATAAAATTTTAGAAGAAAACCAGGGTCATAAAACTTCACAACATTGAAATTGGCAAATAATTTTTGAGTAAATATAAAAATAAATTTAATAAAAGCAACTACATAGCAAATGATTTTTTCATATGTGACTATATGGTAAAAGGAAATAAAATAGAATAAAAGATTAAGGGCGTTTATAGGCCACTCTCCACCTCTCCTCTCCTCACCCCCACATATGGAGGCATTTGTGCAGACATAGGTATCATAGTCACAAGGCCATTCACACAAATTTAGGGACTAATCTTTCTATCCCACTAACAACTCCGTTTTACTGTACATACTTTAAATCTAGATCAAGTTCATTTAAGAAAGCTGATATGCAAGGATAATTTATAATAACTAATCATAATTTCTTAATTTTTAATTATTCGTGATGCCTCTGAGGGATTTGTGCACTTAGGGTATCTTTTGCTTATTCCAAGTATAATAGTTTCCATTATACAGATGTATTTGAAAATATATATTTGCAAATTCATTATGTAAGATACATATGTATTCTACTGAGACATTTTTATAAGAATTCCACTCCCAAATGCCTAGGTATTGTGGAAACTTATTTCCACACCATTTCTCTTAACATCTCTTTGGATCCCTGTGTCTGTCACTCAAGTTTAAATGGACAAGACTTGACTGTCTATTTATATTCAATCCTTGTCTAGCAGCAAAAGGATATAGTATGAGATGTTTACATGGGATCTGGTTTTAACTGGAGACTAAGTGTATATCACCTTATTAGCCTTTTGACATTCCCTCAAAGTAAAAAGTAGGCTCTGTTTATAGGTGGGGGCCACTGAAACATTGGAGGTCAGTATCACTATTGTCAGAGTAGATAAGGGGCAGAGAGGCACCAGGTTCAAACTTTAAAGAATACTGTCACTGGGCGTGGTGGCGCACGCTTGTAATCCCCGTGCTTGGGAGGCTGAGACAGGAGGATCGCACAGGTTCGAAGCCAGCCTCAGCTACTTAGTGAGGCTTTCAGCAACTTAGTGAGACCCTGTTTCCAAATAAAATATTAAAAAGGTCTGGGAGTATAGCCCAGAGGTAGAAAGTCTCTGGGTTCCACCCCCAGTACCACCAAAAAAATTAAAAATTAAAAAATTAAAAATTAAAAAATAAAATAAATAAATTAAAAAGGAATGCTGTCTATTCTTGGCTTTGTCATCAGCCAGTCTCCCTTCAAATGCAAACAGCCAGATAGGTAGAACGCTGTATTCCAGAGCTCCGAACTACTTCCTATTTTCCAAGAACTACTTCAGCCTTAGGTTTTACAGAGCAAAATTGAGCCCCAAGTGAACAAATGGGGAAGAAAAGGAGAAGACGAATGCCATCCTTGGAGAGCTTGAATACTCTTATTATGTGGAGTTAGGAACAGAAAGCTGGGAGTGAGCAACAGATTCTAACCATAAATCTGAGAGGAGAGAGGAGAGACCTTGATTTTTAGAAAATGCTTTAAGAAGCACAATAAAATCTACCCACTGCCTCATGCTGCCTCATCAGTGACCTGTGGACATGAGGAAGGGCAGCAGTGCTCCAAACTTCACCCTAAACAACTGAGCCTCTACAGAGCTTCCAGACAACAGTTTTGTTTGTGAACCTTTAAATTAAATCATGTGCTAAATTGACCCATGGGTTATGATTGCCTGAAGCACTGTTGAAATACTGAGGCTTTTGTCAAGCTCTACAGGAAAGAATTCTCTGCTCAATCACCAATGGCTGCCATTGACACTGAAAGGGAATTAACATTCAAATGTGATATTAAAAATAACTATCAAAATGTAGCCAAGCCCGGTGGCTCTCACCTGTAATCCTAGTTACAGGAGGATCTTGGGTTGGCGGCCAGCCTCAGCAACTTAGTGAGATCCTGTTTAAAAAATAAAAAATAAGCCGGGTGTGGTGGCACACACTTGTACTTGGAAGGCTGACAGGACTGCAGGTTCGAAGCCAGCCTCAGCAGCTTAGTGAGGCTCTCAGCAACTTTGTGAGACCTTGTTTTCATAAAATATAAAATAGGCCTGGACGTATAGCTCAGAAATAGAAGACCCCTGGGTTCTATCCCCAGTACCACAAAACAATAAAATAAAATAAAAAGTAAAATAAGGATGGGAGTATAGCTAAGAGGCAGAATACCCCTGGGTTCAATCCCCAGTATCACAAAAAAATTAAATTAAAATATTATATCACTATTAGATGACAGATGTTTTCTTTATATTCCTTTTCAAACTCTAATTTGCATAGTCCTTGAAAAGTATTTGAAAATCTGTGTCTCTTCATACTTTTTCAGTTAACATCTAAACATTTTCATTGTAAGTTGAAAGGGTCACCAAAAGTATAATTTATGGGTTATTGTAAATATTAATACACTAAAATAAATACATTGCTCTTTTAAGTATATACTATAGAATTTAAGTGACATAATTTGATACCCACAATTATCCAATTTTTAAATTTATAAACAATTTTTACAATGGAATTTTTAAATTACTTCTTTTTTCTTCTTGACTATAGTTTCCTTCTACTTTTCCATAAGATTTTAGGCTAATTAATATTTTACTCACATAAAAATATTTTTATCACCCTACCATATTCCAATAAAATATAAGCATTATTAAAATTACTTTTAGACATTGGTAGCTATTACAGTTAAAATGTTTACAATTAGCCAGTCACGGTAGCACATGCCTGTAATCCCAGTACTTGGGAAGCTGAGACAGGAGAATTGCAGGTTTGAAGCCAATCTCATCACTTTAATGAGATCCTGTTTGAAAATAAAAAATAAAATAGAGGTAAAAGTGTAGCTCACAGGTAGAACACCTCTAGGCTCAATACCCAGTCAGTTTCTGTCTGTCTGTCTGTCTGTCTCTCTCTCTCTCTCTTTTTCTCTCTCTCTCTCTCTCTCTCTCTCTCTCTCTCTCTCTCTCTCTCACACACACACACACACACACACACACACACATACACACACGTGAATATGTTAACTTTTTGGTAAATAATTATTAAGCATACATGTGACTGTAAAGAAAGAATTGTACTTCTTAATAAAATGAAGGAAGGTGGGCTGTTTTATTTTCAAATCATCTATCTTAGGATAAAAATAACTTATTGCTAGAATAAGACAGACTTTATAATCTATTAAGAACATTGTGAAAGACTTTGACATAAGCAAAAGAGCTGATTGAGTGTCTTGAATGAAATCCTGGGTGTCGTCTTCCAGGCCCCTTCCATGACCCATTTAGGAAGAGTATCTGATTCTATAGAGGTGCATGCTTTTGATTGACTGTTAACTCTGCAATTCTGGAAATTATAGCAAATCCAAAGTAAGCAAATCTTATCCATAATAATGCAAAATAATTTTGTCTAATAGAGATGCAATTGATTTCTTCTCATTAGAAAACATTATTCTACACATTAGATTTCATTGCCCTATAGGCAATTACCTAATAATACAATAACCAGTTTTACATCTATTAGCAAATTCACTTCAGCTTTGATGATTGTCTTTATATGTATGTGTATATGAATCAGGATTTTCCCTTTTGAATATAATCCTGCAGCAATCCATTGTATTTCTACTTTTATTGTTACAGACAAAAGCAGGAGGAAACTGTTCACATAGGTATAGTGAAGGAGTGTAGTTGAGCTTCTGACTTATATGTCAAAATTATATAATATTCTATAATCAAAATGTACTTGTAATGATCTTAAACCCTGAGCTAAAAACTCATTATACTCCTCCTTTAATTTTGAAAGTAAAGAATTGAAAACCAACTGACCCACCCAGGTACCAGGAATTGGGGGTCATCTTCCTTCTCAAAACTATGACTTTGAAACCTCTCTATTTGGAATCCTGGAAATATTTATATAGAGGAACAGTGTACCATGGTGAGACTCAAATTGGGTACAAGATATTCATTCATTTTGTAAAGGAGGAGGAGGATTAAGGTAAATAGGGAGGTTGGAGAGAAGACCAGAAGTTCATAGTAAAAGAGAAATTTTAGAGAAGAACATCTTTATGAATTGAGGACATGGATATTGGTTCTGTGAAAAATACCTTATAGATTGGCATTGTGACCCATAAGCATATAATCCCAGCTACTCAAGAGGCTCAGGCAGGAAGATCTCAAGTTCAAGGCCAAACTGGGAAACTTAACAAAAACTCTGTCTCAAAAATAAAATAAAAATGACTAGGGATGTATTTCAGTGGTAGACACTGGCTTTAGCATGTGGGAGACCTTAGGTTTAATTTCTAGCACTGAAAAAAGAAAATAAAAATTACCCTGGAAAGACTTTATAAATGACCACGAACACATATGTCCACTGTGAAAACAAATTTGAAAAGTCACAAAGGAGAGAAACTACCCCATGCAGAAGCAGTTGGATTCAATAGAATCAGCAGAAGAACCTGTAGGACTTCGACTAGGCTTCCTGATTCCCAGTCCTTGACTCCTTTCTGACATATGACTAGCATCTACCTTTCTGGAATCCAGGTTTCCCCCAGAAACTCCTATACAGGCCTGGGTGGCTCTGCCTCTGGCATGTGAATTGACTTGGACTTTGATTCACTGATCCCTCATCTTACCCTGACCCTTTTGGTTTGCATTATACACAACCTCCCATTATTCCAGAGAGTATTTACAAAATATTTTTCTTTTTAAGATTTGCCCTCCAAAGCTTTTAGGAGTAAAATTGCGGAAGAATTAGAGGTCATCACCAAAAATATCCTACAAAGAACACAGATTTATTAAATTGCATGCTTTAGGTTAAACTTTCATCCAAACCTTGAATTCTACTTCACAGTTTATCAACTTCATCTTATTTTTCTAAGATATTTGGAATTATTTGCTGTTGACTAAAACTGACACTGGAAGAAGACATGTTAGTACTCTCTTGTGATTTAGAGCATTCTCTTGCATTTCACCAGAGAGCTCTGTTTAGGCATATCATCTATTGATACACTAGGTTGGTTACAAAATTTGGATACTGTGAAACTGTGCTTCTACATATATGTGTATGCATGTATCACTACAGTATTCTGACTTTAGTTAGTTCTTTAGGAAAGATACCAAGGAGTGGTATAGATGAGGTGGTATGGTTCCTAATCTTTTGAAGAAACTCCATATTGATTTCCATGGCAATTGTACTAATTTACAAGCTTACCAACACTGCATAAAAGTTTCTACTTCACCACATCTTCATCAGCATTTATTATTGTTTATATAAAATGTATACAGATGATGGAATTTTATTCAGCCATAAAGAAGAACAAAATCATTTATAGGAAAATGGACAGAAGAGAATATTATGCTAAGTGAGATCAGCCAGTTTCAAAAAGTCAAGAGTCAGACATTTTCTCTTGTACATAGAAGCTAGAGAGAAAATATGAAACAAAGAGGACCTCAGATAAATGAGGAGAGAATCCAGGAGAATAATGGAAGAGCAGTGGAGGAGAAAGGAAAGGAGGAGGAAAAGAAGTCATGATAAAGGAAACAGTTCAGATGATGTTATTGTCCATATATGATAGTTTCACTATCAATCTCCCTAACATGAATGAGGAGGAAGGGGAGAGTGGGGGGATTCGAAGGGAAATGCATCAAGTGATGTGCGCATATGTTTGTACCACTTTGAATCTTACTATCATGTAAAATTATATTGTACCAATAAAAGTATTTTTTAAAAGGTGTATCATTAAGCCATTTTAAATGACCACGCATAGCGAATTGGCCCTGAGGGGATAAATCACAAGGCAGATACATTTTGAACTTAGGGGAAAAAATGGGTAAGAAAGTTAGGAACATAGAATCCTGTCTACTCCAAGTAGACATTTCCAAATGGACATTTCTATGCAGTCCTAAAGGTGTCAAAACATCCCAACAGAATGGGTGGCTCAGAACAAAAGACACTAGAAAGGCCTGGAGAAAGGGAAACAAAGGGTATAAAGGAGATATACAAAGAATAAAGTCAGATTAATCACAATTTGACCAGCCATCCTCCAAATCAACCAAACTGCAGGCTGCAGTAATTCACATAGAATAGAGGGGAGACAGAGTTCATACCTGTGTTAAGACTTGTAAGCAGCAGAAACCAAAAGCCAGCCCTGCTTTGAAATAAGAGCCTCTCCCACGGAGATCTGAGTCAACAAAGCTCTGAAGGGGGGTATCTTTAGGAAGTGGTAAGAAAAAGAGTCTACACTTCCAGGAAGATGGTGACCAAGAAAAGCAGCGTTTACGAGTCCCGCTAATTCTCGTTCTCTACTGCCACAAAATTAGCACTTTTCATAGCCAGAAAACAATATCAGCAGAGAAATAAAAACTGTAAATACAAGGAACAGAAAAAAAAAAGAAGACTAGAAGAACAACCAGAGACCAGAAAAGAAACCGGCTCTAATTGCGGCTGCAGAGCCGCACCGGACCATCTTCCCTCACAGCACCAAGCTCCAGAGAAGAAAGGTAAACAAGGAGCTGAAGTGAGAAGCTGCAGATCATTCAGATGTAATTCAGCAATTTTTTCAGCGCAAAGAACATCTAAAACTCCCAGTGGCCAAGCTCATCACGCCCTCCTGGGATTCAGAACGGAACTCAAAACCAGAAAAGAAATATTCCAGCCTCATGGCCAAAGGCATGACAGCGGCGCCATATTGCCAGGAGCAGTGGCGAGTTCATCACACCTGCAACAGCTGCAGATCAGCACGCACAATAATCATAAGTGAAATTGCAGCCCCTACAGGATAAATCCCAGCACTGCACCCCCAGGAACTTGCTCAGTTTTGATAATCTCCCTGGGTCTGAGATTTTGCATTCCAACCCAGTGAAGGAGTAGTGGTGGCAGAGATACCACACCCTAGTCACAGCTCCCCATGGGAAAACACCCAGCATGGCACCCCCACGGTCTTGTGAAACCTCAGTTAACTCCCTGGGTCTGAGACTTTGCGATACAACCTAGTAAGAGAGAAGTGGCGGCTGAAATTATGACAAACTTGAGATCCAGAGCACCCTGGGTGAAGTCGTGGTGACCTGGGGAAGAACCCAGAGAAGGCACAAACTTATGAAATCATGGGAAAGAGGAAAACAATAAAGCAATGAATGCCCACACCCCATATCAGAACCTGATAACACAGGAATTCAGAGATCTCCAGAAGATCAAATCAGGAATATAACTGTAGAAATAATACAGGACCTTCAAAAAGAATTTAGAGAGAGTCTAAAAGAAATAAAGGATGCAATCATTAAGCTAAAGGCATCAATTCAAACTATAAACAATCAATTAGACCACATGGAGAATGAATCTCGTTCCTAGAAGATGATCACTCCAAAAATGGACGCATAATTTATAACAGAAAAAAATCAGACAGAAGGAATATGACATTGAGAAATATGGGCCCATTTTAAGAGAGCTAACCTAAGAATAATTGGAATAGAGGAGGGAAAAGAAGGTAAAACCAAAGGGATTAATAATGTCTTCAAAGTAATAATAGCAGAAATTTTTCCAAAGAGAAAGAGGTTGATACACAGGTCCAAGAAACTTAAGGAACTCCCTTTAGACAGGATCAAAGAAAAGGTTCCCTACGCCACATAGTTGTCAAAATGACCAATGTGGAAGCCAAGCAGAGAATCTTAAAGGCAACAAAAATAAAAGGCCAAGTGATATTCAGAGGAAAACCAATTAGAATCACTCCAGACTTCCCAAACCAAGTTATGAAAGCCAGAAGAGCTTGGAGTAACATATTCTAAACTCTGAAAGAAAACAACTTCCAGCCAAAAATTTCCTACCCAGAAAAACTATCTATCAAATTAGATGGGGAAATAAGAAGCTTCCATGAGGAACAGAAACTGAAGGAATTTATGTCTTCAAAACCAGCACTAGAGAAAATACTCAAAGAGATTAACTACAAAAAAGAAATAGGTAATACACACCAGAACCAGAGAAACAAGATTTTCCATCCAGCAGACAACTAAGCAAAGAAGAATAAACAGTATTTCAAACAGAAATAAAATCTTAACATGTTAGGAATTAAAAGTTATCTCTCAAGCCAAGCATGGTGGCGCATGCTTGTAATCCCCACGCTTGGGAGGTGGAGACAGGAGGATTGCACAGGTTCGAAGCCAGGCATGCTGGCTTAAGAGACCCTGTTTCCAAATAACATATATATATATATTTAGACTTTAATATAATTAGGCTTCAATTCCCCAATAAAAAGACATAAAGTGTCAAAATGGATTAAAAACCAGAATCTATTCACCTGCTGCTTACAAGAAACACACTTTACAAGTAAAGATAGTAACAAACTCAAGGTAAAGGGCTGGAGCAAGGTAATTCATGTAAGTTGCCATCCTAAAAAATGTGAAGTAGTATTTCACTATAGATTTTATTTGTATTTCCTTAGTAATTAGTTATATTATGATAATTATGAGTGGTATTCATGTGTTTATTGGTCATATAAAAATCTTTGGAGTTTCATTATCTATTTTAGTCTTTTACTTATTTCTAAATTGCATTACTTGCTTTTATTGTTGATGATTTTTAGGATTTCTATTTGGAATATTAATATACTTTCAGATATAGCATTTGGAAAAAGTTTATCCCGTTCTATCAGTAACTTTTTTTTTTTTTTTTTTTTTTTTTTTGGTGGTACTGGAGTTCCTGGAAGCCCTTCTACCTCCGGGCTACACTCCCAGACCTATTTTTACATTTTTATTTGGAAACAGGGTCTCCTAAGCCAGCACACACGGCTGGCTTCAAACCTGCACGATCCTCCTGTCTCTGCCTCCCAAGTGCGGGGATTCCAAGCATACGCCACCACGCCCGGCTCTATCAGTAACTTTTAATTCTGTTTATATTGTCTTTGTATGTACAATTTTTTTTATTTTTTATAAAATTTGTTTGTTTATGCTTTTGTTGCCTGTGCCTTTGGAATAAGAAATACCTGCCAATTTCAATGTTGTAAAGTTTTATGACCCAGGTTTTCTTCTAAAAGTTTATAGTCTTAAGATTTACATTTAGGTCTTTTATCTATTTTGAGTTAATATTTGTATATGGTGTTAGGTAAGAGTCCAATTTTATTCTTTTTCATGAAATTATTATTTTTCAACAATATTTAGTGAAAAGATTATTATTTCCTTCTTGGAATGTTCTTGGAAACCTTGTCAAAAATAACTTGACCATATTTGGAAGAATTTATTTCTAGACTTTTTATTTTACTCCACTGGTTTATATATCTGCCTTTATAGCAGTACTACACTGTTTTGATTAATGTAGCTTTGTAAGGTTTGAAATCAGAAAATGTACATCTTCTAGCTGTGTTCTTTTTTGAGACTGTTTTGGGTATTTAGAGTTCATATTTCATGTTAGGATAGACTTTTTCTGAAAAAAAATGTATGATAGTTTCACCTTAAAAAAAAGAAAAAAAAATCCTCTGGTAAGAAAGAAAACAAGAAATATTGAAATGTTATCTCTAAGTGATCAAAAGTTTGATATCAGACAAATGAATCTGTTATGTGATATTATCATTGTTAATTTTGGATAAATTGCTATAATATTAAAAAAAATTTTAAAATAAACAAGTTTCAGGAAAAAAAAATAAAAGAGCTAGAGATGCATTTCAGTGGTAGAGCACTCCTGGGTTCAGTCTCCATAACCAAAAAACAAAATAATCGAATGGCAATAAATAAATAAATAAATAAATAAATAAAAATAGGGCTAGGGGTGTAGCTCGGAGGTAGAACACCCCTGGGTTCCATCCCCAGTACTGTCAAAAAAAAAAAAAGAAGGAGAAGAAGCAATTAGAAAAAAAATGCTCTAAGAGGAAAATTCCCTAATATTCCCTAATATACATGATGTACATTCACAAAAATATCAAAGCCAATCATTAAGCCAAACATGAGAAAGAGGAAGGGGGAGGGAATGGGGTAGGAATTGGGGAAGGGCTAAATGACATGATGTGTGCATATATGCCTCACCATCTTATACCCCATTTAAAATATATGACTACAATGTACCAATAAAAACTTAAAAAAAATACTCAATATGCACACATATAAATATATACAGATATATAGATATATACATACATACTGCTAAAACTAATGAATAAATTTAGTCCAGTTGCAGAATTCAAAATCAACATATTTAAATTAGTTTTATTTTTTTATACCAATAATGACTTATCAGCAAAAGAGATTTTTTTAAATTTATTTTTATTGGTACATTGTAATCATACATCACATCGGAATACAAGACTTGAGAGGATATATAAGCACACATCATCCAATTAGCCCTCATCCAGTCCCCATACCATTCCCTCCCTCTCCCTCAATCCCATGCTTGTTTGGTGATTAACTTTGATACATATGCTTATGTACCTCCTGCTTTTTAAAGAGGCTCCAGCCTCCCCTATTCCATACCCTCTGACTGGTCACCTTAATTGATTCACTATAGGGCCCTTTCTATAGCTCAACCACTTCCTGTTGCCCCTTTCCTCCTAGTTATTGCTGATTAGGGGAAGCATCTGGTTTTAATTTTCTGTGATATTTCTCTGTGCATGCCGCGTTACAAATACCGATCCCACTCTTGATGGCCCCAGTTGTGGCCTGGCTACCCGGTGGACTGATCCAGACCTTGCTGGCTCAAGCAGCGTCCTTGCCTCATGGGAGGCCCCGATTCTGGTCTCGCTGGCCCCGACACTGGCCTAACCCCTCAGCTGGCTCCGATCCCAGCCTCAGAGGCCCCAGCACCAGCCTTCCTCATGGCAGGCTCCGATACTAGCCGATGGCCCTGTCATCGGCCTAACCCCTCGGCAGGCTCCGATCCAGGCCTTGGAGGCCTCAGTAGCAGCCTTGCTTCATGGAAGGCTCCGATGACGGCCGCTGGCCCCAGCACTGCCCTAACCCCTCGACAGGCTCCGATCCTGGCCTCAGAGGCCTCAATAGCGGCCTTGCCTCACGGAAGACTCCAATGCCGGCCAGTGGCCCCGGCACCGGCCTAACCCCTCAGCAGGCTCTGATCCCAGCCTCGGAGGCCCCAGCACTGGCCTTGCCTCGTGGTAGGCTCTGATCTCGGCCTCCCTGGCCCCAGCACCGGCCTAACACCTTGGCAGGCTTTGATCCTGGCCTTGGAGGCCTCAATAGCGGTGTTGCCTCATGGAAGGCTCCGATGCCAGCCGCTGGTCCCGGCACTGGCCTAACCACTTAGCAGACTCCAATCCCGGCCTCGGAGGCCCCGGCACCGGCCTTGCCTCGCAGCAGGCTCAAATGCAGGCCGCTGGTCCTGGCACCGGCCTAACCCCTCAGCAGGCTCTGATCCCAGCCTCGGAGGCCCCAGCACCGGCCTTGTCTCACAGCAGGCTCCAATGCCAGCCTTGCTAGCTCCAGCACCGGCCTAACCCTTCAGCAGGCTCCGATCCTGGCCTCGGAGGCCTCAATAGCAGCCTTGCCTCACAGAAGGCTCCAATGCCGGCCGCTGGCCCTGGCACCGGCCTAACCCCTCAACAGGCTCTGGTCCCGACCTCGGAGGCCCCAGAACCGGCCTGGCCTCACGGCAGGCTCCGATCCCAGCCACGCTGGCCCTGAAACCTGCCTGACCCCTTGGCAGGCTCCGATCCCAACCTTGGAGGCCCCAGAACCGGCCTTGCCTCACGGAAGGCTCTGATCCCGGCCTCGGAGGCCCCAGCACCAGCCTAACCCCTCAGCAGGCTCTGATCCCAGCCGCAGAGGCCCCAGCACTGGCCTTGCCTCACGGGAGGCTCCAATCCCAGCCTCGCTGTCCCCAGCACCGGCCTAACCCCTTGGCAGGCTCCAATCCTGGCCTCAGAGGCCTCAAGAGCGGCCTTGCCTCACGGAAGGCTCCGATGCCAACCAGTGGCCCTGGCACTGGCCTAAGCCCTCAGCAGGCTCTGATCCCGGCCTCGGAGGCCCCAGCACTGGCCTTGCCTCACAGCAGGCGCTGATCTCGGCTTCCCTGGCCCCAGCACCGGCCTTGCCTCATAGCAGGCTCTGATCTTAGCCCTGTTGGCCCCGGCACCGGCCTAACCTCTCGGCAGGCTCCGATCCTGGCCTCAAAGGCCCTAACACCAGCCTTGCCTCACGGCATGATCCGATCCCGGTTTCACTGGCCCCGGCACCAGCCTAACAACTCAGCAAGCTCCAATCCTGGCCTCGGAGGCTCCAGCACCGGCCTTGCCTCATGACAGGCTCCAATCCCAGCTTTGCTGTGTCCATCGCCAGCCTCACCCCTCGGTAGGCTCTAATCTGAGCACCCTCTTCGCCCAACCATTTGTCCCACGTTCTCGAGGGTGCGTGGTGGTAGCATTCTGCCTCTGGGGTCATTGCTTCAAAGGTTCCGGGTATAATGCATCTGATCTCTGCCTCCCCTGAGTACTGGCCACTGCCATTGCCACTGCCTCCACCATTTCAAATCTTTCCCAAGCTCTTTCCACTCTGAATGTTGTCCAGTCTTCCTAAGCATGTGCGACGGTAGCATTCAACCTTTGTTGTAATTTCTCCAAAAAAAAATAATAATAATAAGGTTGGTAGGCTCCGATTTCTGCTTCTCCTGAATACAAGTCTCCACCGCCAACGTGGAGACCGCTTTCAGCACCGCCTTTCTCCTTGGTCTCCACTGAAGTCTCTCTCCTTACTGGTGATGTCCAAGATTCTTAACAATGTATAGAAGAAGCAGTCCTCCTTAGCGGGGAATTTTTCCAATAATTCCAGTTCATTTGGATAAGTTTTGTCTGCATCTCCAGTATCCTGGCATCTGCCACAGCCTCCTTGACCCCTCTCCGATATTTTCTTTTATTCTTTTTCTTTTTCTTTTTTACAGGGTCCTTCTGGGTAGAAAGGGGTTCACCTAGGGGAACCCCACCAACGCCTGCCCACCCGCCCAGGGTTGGGGCCAGGGGCCCAGACCACAGAGTCCTTCTGGGTGGGGAGGGGGTCGCCGAAGGGTGCCCCGCCAGCGCCTGCCCACCCGCCCAGGGTTGGGGCCAGAGGCCCGGACCACAGGGTCCTTCTGGGTGGGGCGGGGGTCGCTGAAGAGTGCCTCACCACCGCCTGCCCACCTGCCCAGGGTCAGGGCCAGGTGCCTGGACCAAGCAAAAGAGATTTTTAAAATTCTATTTATGTGCCGGACGTGGTGGCACACACTTGTAATCCCCACGCTTGGGAGGCAGAGTCAGGAAGCTCGTGCAGGTTTGAAGCCAGCCAGCGCGCTGGCTTAAGAGACCCTGTTTCCAAATAAAAATGTATAAAAATAGGTCTGGGAGTGTAGCCCGGAGGTAGAAGGGTTTCCAGGAACCCCAGTACCACCAAAAAAACAAAAAATCTATTTATGATAACATTTTTAAAAAAAGCTAGAAATAAATTTAACCAAGGAAGTGAAGGAAGTGAAAGATATTTACAGTGGTGTGTGTGTGTGTGTGTGTGTGTGTGTGTGTGTGTGTGTGTGTGTGTGTTAGTACTAGGGACTGAAGCCAAGGGCATTCTACCTCCAAGCTATAACCACAGTCCTATTTTATTTTTTGCTTTGAAACAAGATCTTGCTAAGTTTCTAAGAGTCTTGCTACTTTCTGAGGCTATCCAAAAAACTGCAATCCTCCTGTCTCAGCCTCCAAGTACTGAGATTACAGTCATGCACCACCACCACACCCAGATAGATCTTTACAATTTAAATTATAAACCATCAATGAAAGAAATTTAAGAAAACACAAATAAATGGAAATATATCCTGTGCTCATGAATTGAAAAAATTAATATTATTAAAATACCCATATGACCCAAAGGGATATGCACATTCAATACAACTTTTATCAAAATTCCAATAAGATTTTCACAGAAATAGATTAAAAACTATTCTTAAATCATTATGTAACCACAAAAGACTTCACCAAAAAAAAATATTGAGAAGGAAAAAAATTGGTAGCATCACACTTCCTGGTTTCAATTTATATTACAGAACAGTAGTGATCAAGACAGTATGGTACTAGCATAATAACAGATATATATGCCAAAGGAACAGAATACAGAGCACCAGAAATAAACCCAAGTACCTGGTCAACAGATTTTTGAAAAGCCACCAAGTAAATACAATTAATTCTTAATAAAAGAACTGATACAATAAAGTTTTAGCCAGGCATGGTGACACACGCTTATAATTCCAGCATTTGGGAGGCTGAGACAGAAGGATCCAGGTTCTAGGACAGCCTCGGCTACTTAATGAGGCCCTCTGCAACTTAGTGAGATCCTGTTTCAAAATAAATATTTTTTTTAAAGTTTCAGAAAGATTATCTAAGTTTTACTCTAAATGAAGTTTAAAAGTTTTAGAAAGATTATCTAAGTTTTACTCTAATTGGAGTTTTATATAGCTTGAGGCCTAATCTGGAGAAAATTTACAAAGAGGTAGACCAAAGCTAATTTACAGTGTTCACCACAGCACTGATTGCAGGGTAGCTGACATTAGTTCACACAGACATTCAGCAAACACTGAGTACTAGTTATGTTTTAGGCACTGTGTTTGACACTAGAAGTACATCATCTGTAATGAATAAAATATTATAATACTGTTTCTGTCATTGAGACTATAAACTTCTCACTCTAACTGTGCTAGATTGAATTACTGGTCACAGTTCTTTACTTGCCTAAAGGAAAGTATCCTTCCCATGATCTCAGGGCATGTTTCCTGGTTGTATCAGCTTTGGCCTTGATCAGGTAACATCTTTGAAAAAGTGGTATGTTAGTAAACATGACATAAGATGCAACTTGAGTTTCTGCTGTGGTCATGAGAAAAACTCTTCTACAGAGATCTCCTGCCCCTTCAGCCTGGACCCAGAATAAATGTATAGAGAGAGCAGAGCCTAGGTCCTTCCTGCCTTCACCTCTCACTTAGGCTCAAATCAGACCTAGAACAAAAGTTCTAGGCAGACCTAGAACTTCCCAGCCAACCCACATACCTACAGCCTGAAGGAGAACCACTTCAACTTGCCAACAGATAGGAATAAATAACAGTTGTTACATGCCACTACAATTTTTGTGTTTCTTAGCTATACAGCAATAGCTGGCTGATAAACCTGAACTCAAGATCTTTCTTAAGCAAATCCTAGTCTATAATTCCAAACTTATCTCCCATTCTCTTCTACACATATCTTAGAGTTGGAGTAAAGTGTACTACTCACAGCGCCCTAAACCAGGCCTGCTTTCCCATTCATGTTAGGCAACTTTCCGTCACTATAATAAGTATATATACATATATATTTGGAGAGAGAGAGAATTTATCATAGTTTGGAAGTTTCAGTTCATAATCAGTTGAGCCCCTAGCATTTGGGCCTGCTGTGGTACATCATGGTAGGAGCAGTGCAAAACTGTTCACCTCTGAGTCAGGAAGTAAAACAGAGAAAAGAGAGAGAATGGGATCCCACAATCCCCTGGGAGGCCACACCACCCAATGACTTGAAGACTCCCACTAGGCTCCACCTCTCAAAGGTTCCACCTCCTCTCAGAAGCACCAATCCAGGGACCACGCCTATAGCACAGACCTTTGGGGGAGGTTTAAGATCCAACCCATAATATCACATTCATGACTTTCCTTAATTTAAATATCACAAACCTACAAACTCTTTTTAATCTCTGCTTGTCAAAATCCTACCTATCACTTTTATTACCATTATTAGTTGTGCATATTAATGAGGTTCAAAGTAATATGTGCATACATGCATAAGCACATATGGATCAAATCCAACCTCACTTTTTCCACCACTATCCACCTTTTCAACCTCTGTTAATCACTATTCTAAATTGAGATAGACTTTTTTAGCTTTCAGAGATCAGAGAACATGTGGCATTTATCTTTCTGTTTTTGGTTTATTTCACTTAACATAATGTCCTCCAGTTTTATCCATTTTACTGCAAACAACATGATATCATTCTTTTTGGCTGAATAGTATTCCATTGTGTATATGTACCACACTTCATTTACCCATTCATTTGCCAGTAGGCACCTAGGCTGATTTCATATCTAAGCTAAGGTAAATAGTGTCATGTCCATTCACCATTTTAAGTTCTGTCTCCTGTGCTTTTTCTAAAGCTTTTCCTGATCCTAATGGTACAGATATGAACCATCCCAGATTTTTCAGCTCTGACTCCCTTCTCACTCCATCATTACTTATCTTCCATACTTACAGAATGACTCTAGAGATGTCTCATACTGTTTCAGAACTCAAAAAGCCTAATCCATTGCTATTACCACCATAGGCAAAGAGACACCTACAGGTGCTAACTTCCTACCTCTGAATGACAGACAGATTAGATGCCCCTGAGGCACTGACCTCCCCAGCCATCTCCTGGAGGGCTAGGTAACACAACTCAAAATTGTGAAGAAGTTCATGTCTGTGAAGCAGGGTTCAAATAATGAGAATTGGAGACAGACAAGAGCCAGAAAATAAATTTCTCTCTCTTCCTTCTGGATGATGCCTCTCTGTGGAGAGGGCCCACGTGACAAAGCAGCCTTCTGGCTGTCTGCAAAGCTGTAATCAGCTCAATAATCCCCTTTCTTGCATTTCCTTCTTGCCTCACCTCACATACTTCTTTTACCTCACTGTCGCTTCCCTGAGACTGTGCCCCAAGTGAAGTATCAGTACATACAATTTTCTCTTCATTCTTTTGTAATAGGAATACAGATGACATAATAAATACATTTATCTTCTTCTTTTGACCCCATATTCAATACTTCTTATTGATGGCACTTACTTAATTCTGTTTTGCATTAAAGCTATGAATGATAAGTAAAAGTAATCATTACTCTGATCAACATACATTTAGACCATTGGTCCTATGAAATATATTATTACCAAAACTCTACTCCAATGTCTACTTTTCCCATAAACATTGACATAAAATTATTTTTTGTTCCATTGTACCTCACTATAAATAGACATGAATACTTGAAATACTTTCCAATGGATGCAGGAGGCAGAGAAAACAGATGGCCACTAAAAGACCCAGAGACACAGTCTATATTTCTAAAGACCTAACAGAAGGACAGCGTCACCACCCCTTGGCAACACCATGACAGCCTCCTTCTTCTACCAAAGTGAAGAGTATACTTCCAGGCCCTTCTAAACACATTGTGCTCTCATCAGTCACTGTGCCATTGTCAAATCTGCTTAGACTCACAACCTATTGCTACAATGATAACACTAGGGGAAATATTAAAAATCCAATGCACTATTGATGTACTCTGTAATGAGTGACCATTCAGTAATTACACTCCCTCCCATTAAAAAAGCAGTAATATATCTGACAGGAATTTAAATGTTTCTTAACAGCAGAAATAAATTTGAGTATCTTCACATTTGAATGCATTGTGGTTGTAACACTGGGAATATTTCCCAAGGATACTTATAAGCCCATTACCTTAGCTTAAATAGTGTGACTCCCTACTTGCTATTACACTCTCCAGAACACCTTCCCATGCCTCCACCATCCGTTTCCTGCTTGTGGCCCACCCTCAGCAGAGGATCTCTCTTTTTCAGCCTGAGTTCTTTTAGGATATGATAAGATGAGTAATGACCAGATCAGAACCCTAGGTGGGATTAAAGAGGGAGGGCTTCCAATGTGCTGCCCACACCTCTGCAGAGGAGGGCCTGGAAACAGCCACAGCAGTAGAATAACTAACGGACAGTAGCCCACATAACAATTAGAACTGCTTATCTAGAGAGAAGTGCCAGAAGACCATGAGGCCCTTCACTCTATTTTTACTATTTCAACAAAATCTGAACGATGGTTAATAAGGGGTTATGTGGTTAATAAGGGGGCTGTAAAGAAGATTTGAAAGTAAGATTGTCTCTCCTATAAGATTTTTAATTCTGTGCAGTCCACACAAATACAGTTTTCCATTGTCACTGACATTCCCCACCTCACCACCACCCCCCCCAGGAAAGCTCTAGGGATAGATATAATTGGAAACCATGACTAATCTGAAAAATTGTACCGATCTGGCCTTGACGTGCTTGTGCATTCAATATATTTGTTAACACATTTGCATTTCTTATTTTATCTCATTATGCTGGTGGTAGAATGGACCTGCATTTCCTAAGTCCATGCCAATTTACTTTGACAAGAGGAAATGCTGAAACGGGCAGCTGGTAAAGGAAAATAGCATTTTGCAGATGAATAATCAAGTTTAAAACCTAAAGTGAAGAAACATCAGCTCCGCGTCAGGACACAGACGAGCAAGAGCTGACTTCTTCTAGATGCTCATTCCATGGCTATAGGGCCTGCGTGTCGTGTTCTTTTCCTGTACCAGTTTAGTACAGGACAACTCTTGACATTTTGGGGTGTTGCTTTTGCCCATTTTATAATAAAATGCCATTTATGTTCCTTAAAAACCTAAGTAGTGAGGAAGAGTAGTGTGACTCACAGTTAATGTGTTGTGCTTAGATGCTAAGCAGCGGTGCTTGCGTGAGCTCCAAGTTGATGGAGTAGAGTGGTCATGGAAATGAAATTGCTACTCAGCAAAGATATTTCCTTGGTGGTCTCTAGTTGAGAAAAGTTGGTGGGAAAAAGAAAGTAAGGAAAGTCAGCTGCTGTAATCTGCACACCACGAAGGACTGCATTCGATCTGTATTGGAAAATGCCTAGCTATAAATGGCCACCCGGTTTACTGATGACTTCACAAGCTCCATGAGAACTTCACATGCACTTGAGAATAGGTGAGCAAAATAGGGAACGTGGTGGTGGCCAGATATTTCCAGCCTCTGGTTTGGATTACCTTGTTCCAGATTTATTGTAGTAAAGTGGACTCTCTAGATGATCATCGCTAATGACTGGTTAAACCAGGTGATTGCTCCCTGTTTCCACCTCAACTGGGCAGACTGCAATGTTATGCTGATACTAACTGCCCAGCCAGCAAGGTAGTATCATACTTCACAGGTACAACAGCTCCAGTCCCCCACAGGCTGCTTCTACTTCAGATGGCAGCCACACGTTCTGGGGCTCCCCAGATCTCCTACACTTTCAATTAACTGCCTATAAATTCACAGGTCTCCAGGATAGCTTCATGTTTGATACTTTGCTAGAATGACTCACAGAACTCAGGAATGTGCTATCCTTGTAGCTAGAGTTTTATTACAAAGGATACACACAGAACTGAGTCTTGGAGGGAGCAGGCCTCCCACACTCTCCCCTGTGGAGTCACACCTTGCACAGAGGTGTGTTGGTCGACCAGGAAATTTCACTGAGCTTTAGTGTCCAGAGTGTTTTATTACACTTATCAAGCCATTGGCCACATGATTGGACTCAATCTCTAGCCCTCTTTGTCCCCAAGATCAAGCCATTTCAAAGTTCCAACCCTTTAATCACCTACTGGGACTTTCTTGGGACCAGTCCCATGCTGATGGGACTGGGAATGTACCACAAAGGTAGAATGCCCCTGGGTTCAATCCCCAGTCTCATAAACACACACACACACACACACACACACACACACACACACACACACACAACCTGTGACTATATTATCAATCTCCCTGATTCTTGACAAGCCTCTTTCATTCACTATAAGCAAATAATGGTCTAGGGATTCCAGAGAAGACAAACCCAGAGCTTCACAGAATTTTTCTTGCATTTCCCTCTGATTTTCTTAGAAATCTAAGGGAGATCACAAAATCTATCCTTTATAACACACCAAATTTTTTTTCTTGTAACATTCTAAAGCCACCCCTTCTTCTCTGAACCTTTTCTCAAAAACAGAGATAAGGATACTACTGAGAGTCACTATCTTCCCCCTGAAAAATGGATCCCAGTGGCATTTACGCACTGCTGCCAGGCTTGGATTATTTCTCCAAGTCAGCCTTAGAAGGAAGAAAGCTACACTAAGATTCCCAAGCCCCAGACCCCACAAACACCCATATAAGTTCACTGACAAATGTTGCTTACTCTATCTGCAGCACTGAGGTAAAATTTGCATCTTGAATTATTTTTAAGGCAATAATGTATTATGAATACAGCATAACATATTTCAAATACTTTTGCAGGCATTCCCTCTATTGTACAGATTCATTTATTGAACACTGCTAATAATAGTAGCTAATAGCTTCCATTTGCTGGATGTCTCCCATGTATTCAGTATTGTTCTAAAGATTTGGCACATAGTTGCCAATCCTCACACCCTCACTTGACTGGAATTTTTGCATTTTTTTCTATCAGTGCTAAATGGAGTCTCAGAGAAGCTAGGCATTTGCTCAAGGTCACACTGCTCACCTATGGGGTGACAGAGCCAGGATGCCAACTCAGGCTCATCATGGACCAAAGCTGGGCTTTTCACACTGCACCACATCCAGGCACTGATCTAGTTGATAATGAGGCAAGGAAAGGAACGTGGGTTCTAAGTCCAAGGTGTGGGAGAGCTAAATTTCCTCGGAAATAATTTATAACCAGG
The DNA here is from genome assembly GCF_963383645.1 of Muscardinus avellanarius. NCBI lineage: Eukaryota > Metazoa > Chordata > Mammalia > Rodentia > Gliridae > Muscardinus > Muscardinus avellanarius. The sequence continues at coordinate 68,020,169 of NC_137793.1, read as the reverse complement.
GTATTAGGTTGAAATAGAGTTGGCTTCTTTTACTACTTCTTTTCCTCTAGCAGATGTTCTGGCCATCTTCTCTGAGTGCTTTTTTTTTCTTAACTTCACATTTAACATGTGAACATTGCACATGGTAATAATGTCCCTTCATTTGCATCTCACCAAGGCAAAAGGCAAAACGTTCTCTAGTACCCATCTTCTTTTTTGTTTTTTTTTGTTGTTTTTTTTTTGGTGGTGGTACTGGGGTTCCTGGAAGCCCTTCTACCTCCGGGCTACACTCCCAGACCTATTTTTACATTTTTATTTGGAAACAGGGTCTCCTAAGCCAGCGCGCACGGCTGGCTTCGAACCTGCGCGATCCTCCTGTTTCTGCCTCCCAAGCACGGGGATTACAAGCCTGTGCCACCACGCCCGGCCTAAGAATTTGTTTTATAAAAGTAGCTGCATCTATGTTGGGGACATAAATATTTACTATTATTTCCTCTTGCTGAATTGTTTCTCTTACTAGTAAAAAAAAAAATGACCTGCTTTATCTCTTCTGATAAGCTTGAGTTTGAAGTCTAACTTGTCTGATATCATGATTGCTACTCATTGTTTGTCTTCGAGTTCCATTGGCATGGATTACCTTGCTCCAGCACTTCACCTTTAGGTTGTTATTATTTTTACTTGTAAAGTGTGTTTCTTGCAGGCAGAGGATAGATGAATTCTGGTTTTTAATTCATTTTGCCACCTTATGTCTTTTGATTGGGGAGTTGAGTCCATTTATGTTCAGCATGATTATTAAGAGATGATTTTTAATTCCTAACATTTTGAAGTAGTGTTTGTTCTTCTTTGCTTAGTTGTTTGCTTGATGGAAATTCTTGTTTCTCTGGTTCTGGTATGTATTACTTATTTCTTCTTTTCAGTTAATCTCTGAGTATTTTATCTAGTGCTTGTTTGGAAGACATAAATTCTTTCAGCTTTTATTTGTCATTGAAGATTTTTATTTCCCCATCAAATTTGAGAGATAGTTTTGTTGGGTATGAAATTTTTGGCTGCAGGTTGTTTTCTTTCAAAGTTTGAAATATGTTACTCCAGGCCCTTCTGGCTTTCATGACTTTGGGAAGTCTGGAGTGATTCTAATTGGTTTGTCTCTGAATATCACTTTGTCTTTTGCTTTTGTTGCCTTTAAGATTCTCTCCTTGGCTTCTACATTGGTCAGCTTGACTATTATGTGATGTGGTGAACCTTTTCTCTAATGTTGTCTAAAGGGGGTTCTAGGAAGATCGCAGTTCGTGGACAGCCTCAGCTAGTGAAGTCCTCTGCAACTTAATGAGACCCTGTTTCAAAATAAAGAATAAAAATAGAGCAAGGGGTATAGCTCAGAGGTTGAATGCCCCTGGGTTCCATCCCCAGACCTGCAAAATAAAATAAATAAAAAATAAGTAAAGGGGGCTCTATATGTTTCCTGTACCTGTGTACTGACCTCCTTTTTTATATTTGGAATTTTTTCTTATATTATTTCTTTGAAGAGATTGTTGATCCTTTTGGTTTCACCTTCTATTCTCTCTTCCATGTCTATTATTTTTAGGTTAGATCTTTTAAGATGGGCCCATATCTCTTCAAAGTCCAATTTATGCTGTCAAATTATTTTTTTCCTAAATTATATACTATGTGTTCATTTTTAGAGTGGTCATCTTCTAAGAGCAAGATTTTATTCTCCATGTGGTCTAATCTATTATTTATAGTGTGTGTTAATGCCTTCACTTCAAAGATTGCATCTCTTATTTCTTTCAGGCTCTCTCTAAATTATTTTTGGAAATTTTGTATCATTTCTACTGTTAAACTTCTGATTTGTTCTCTTCTGGTGATCTCTGCAACTCTGTGTTGTCAGATTCTGTTGTTGTGGGGTTATGGGAGCTCATTGCTTTTTGTTATTCCTCCTTCTCATGATTTCAGAAGTTTGTATCTTTGTTGCTTTTGATAGATTTCTCTCAGTCTGTAGGCATCAGCTGGTGTATCCAAGGGCAAGTTGTGGTATATTCAATGGAAAAAGTTGAGTGAGGAGAAAGTAATGAAATCATAAATGCAAGAACAGGGTAAAGTCACAGATAGGGTCAAATAGAGTGAGAGTATGAGTTGGTAAGGTTTTATGTAGTAGAGATTAGAGATAGTGGATATATAGTAAGATTCTGGTAACCAATGGTCTGACTTCTCCTCAGTCACCAAAATTGGGTGGTCTGTGGTGATCTCTAGATGTTCTATTAGTAGTTATTATAGTGATATAAAGTGGATTAAATACAAGACAAAGAAGAAAAAAAGAAAAAAGAAAAGAGACAGAGAGAAGAGAGTAGGTATATACAAGGGAAGAGGCTTTTGAAAGGGATGGGAAATAAAGCAAACCAACAAGCATACATAAAAAGAATAACCAAAAAACAACAAAATAATGCAACCCTACAAATATATGAAATACTGAATAGAACTGGCCTCTGCAGTCTCTCTCTCTCTGTGCAGGCACCAAGTGCCACCAGCACCTTTTGTGCTGCAAGCCTGAGTCTCTGAGACTCTCTCAGTCTATACAGGTGGCCAGTATCAATGGGGCTGGATCTAGTGTTAAGCATAGGTCTCCCTCCACATTTCCACTGATGCTAAGCCCGAGTCTCTCCCTGCCTGTGTAGGTGACGGGTACCACTGAGACGAGACCCAGTATATATGTAGGAGTCCCCGTTCTCCACAGCTAGGGCTGAGTTGGTCTGACTTCTCCCCAGTCACCACAATTGGGTGGTCTGTGGTGATCTCTAGATGTTCTATTAGGACTCTGAGCCTAAGGGGCTGCAGGTCTTTTTGCCTTATGTCCCTGGGGACTATCTGCTATTTCCAAAATCAGACTCCATCCCCATTTTTGCCAGGGTGAACTACAGTCTCAGACCCTGCCAGTCTATTGCTTGATGCACAAGTCTCTGCATCTTGACTGGGCAGTCTCTCTCAGGGATGGATGGTTCACTTAAGGTGTTGTTGAGTGCCAGTATGGATCTCTTGAGGGCACTGTGAGCTCAGCCGCCATTGCTGCAAGTAGTAGCCAGTGTCTGGCAAGTGGAGCTGATAGCTTACAATTCCAATGAGCTTCAGCCTCTTACTTCATTGGCTTTTTTGCTGCAGAACATTTATCTATTTAACAGTCTACTTCCCTCACCCTAGAACAATTCTTCCCTTTCCTCATTCTCTTCCTTGCTCTGTTTCACCCCCTCTGGACAATCTTGCTCATCTTTGGGGGCTTATGTTAGCTATTACTTTCCCCAAATGTCTGACTTGACTCTGTAGTCTGGATTAAAAGAATGACCTATGGGTTTCAAAACAACTGTAAGCTCTGTGACATAGTTCTTTTAGTTCCTTCTCAAAGTCCTTTCCACTCTCAGTCCTAAATAGACCCTAGGATATATGTACCTCCACAAGGAAAGATCACGAGTGTGACAATACACCCACAGTGCGATCTTGAAATTTACAGGTCTCCTCAACTCTGCTCACAGATTTATCATCACCAAAAACCCTTGAACCTGATTATTCCACTCTTTGGCCATGTTCAACTATCTTCTGATTCTCTCATTTCCTTATTCCTACACCTTTCTAACCTTACAAAGTATTACAGCTTCTTGGTTTCTCGCTTCTTTTTTAAAAATAATAATCTTTTGGGGGGTAAAGGTAGGGGAAGAGGCCACCAAGCACAATATGAATGTATGCCATTTTCGCCATAATCCACATAAAAATAAAAAAATAATAAGCCGGGCATGGTGGCACACACTTGTAATCCCCGTGCTTGTGAGGCAGAGACAGAAGGATCACACAGGTTCGAAGTCAGCCACACTGGCTTGAGAGACCCTGTTTCCAAATAAAAAGTATAAAAATGGGTCTGGGAGTGTAGCCTGGAGGTAGAAGGCTTTCCAGGATCCCCAGTACCACCAAAAAAAAATAATAAATTTTAAATCTTTCCAGCCAACAGCACTTTTTCTTTCTTGCCAAGCCTACATCCTAGACAGGTTATCCAAAGTCTTCTCTGCCTGCTAACCTTCATTACCTGGAATCCTATCTTCCTATCACATTGCTCAGGAAAATTGCAGCCCTATGTCTGAGTTCCAACCTTCTCCACCACTATACCCATCACCTACAGGCTGCTGACAAAAACCTAGTGGCTCTCAGTATCTACTATAGTCTCCAAATTCACTTAAACACTACCCAACTTCTTGTCCTTGGTCAAAACCTACAGCTATTACCCAGAATACTTGTTCCAAATGTGTGCTACCTATTTCCTACCTATCCCCTAGATTCCTCTTGGCCAGCAAATGATTTTGTCTCATCCTTTATAAAAGAAACTGAAGCTGTGAAGTACGCATTCCTTCGTATTTTCTCATATAAAACTATTTATGGACAGTGTGATGTTCTGCTAGAACCACTGTAACAAAATAACACAAACTGCAGGGCTTAAATAACAGACATTTGTTTTCTCCCAGTTCTGGAGGCTGAAAATTCAAAAATCAAAGTTCTGACAGGGTTCATTCTGAGGCAGCTTCAGTTCTTGCCTTGCAGAGCCTTCTCCCTGTGTCCTTGCTTGGCTTCCCTCAATGAATGCACACAGCAGGTGGAGGTTCTCTAGTCTCACTTTTTATAAGGATGCCAATTGGATTGGAACATGGCCCCATTTTTGTGACCATATTTATTTAATCTTAATTATTTTCTTATTCTAAATACAGCACACTGGGTTTAGAGCTGCAACATATTGGATTGAGGGTGGAAGCAGTAGGAACATATACATCAATCCATAACATACAGGAACAGCAATTTTAACCTCTAAACTCATTACTATCAATCTTCCACCTGAGACCTTGCCCCCATTTCCCATTTCCTGCACACCATCTTCTCCAGAACCTTGTTCCAATAGTTATACCCATTCTCATTAATTTTCATTCCCATTCTCATATTCTCATTCATTCTCATTCATTCTCTCTCTCTCTCTCTCTCTCTCTCTCTCTCTCTCTCTCTCTCTCTCCCCTCCATATAGAGGATATGAAAGACACACATGGTGGCATCCCAGACTTCAAAGAATTTTAAATATTCTTGGAGAGACAAAATGAGTATCAGTGAACCAATCAATAAAACAAACAGCAGAATTTGCAAAAAAAAAAATCAACCTAATATAGTCTCATGAATCCACCACCCAGTTATAAAAGCCTATGCTGGACCCTTCCAGAGAACTACTAGGTCATCTGATACTCCTGTCCCAGCCAAGCATCCAGCTAAATGGACCAAAAAAAGATAGTTGTCTAGCCTCACATTAAAAACCTCCAGAGACAGAAATTTCAACAAGTTTCCATCCCAAATTGGCAGTAACACTGCCCATAGGAACATTCAGAAGGGATATATTTTGATGGTGAGCCAGTCCTTTCAATTTTCTCCTATTTCTTAAAATGCCTCATTCAAAAAGACCACAAAGTAATCAACTGAAATTACTTTCTGGAAATGAATCATGAGAAACTCTGGGAAAGTACAGTCAGCCCCAGAACTATCAGAGTTCCAATAACTCAATTTCTTCTTGAAGGACTTTATGGTCTCTGGGCTATACCCTAAGAGTAGGGTAACACACATACACACACACATACACACACACACATACATATAAGACACGCACACATACACACACACACACACACACACACACACACACACACACACACACACAGTTCTTACTCCAACCAACCAGGATCTCTTTCTCTCTGCTTTTTCATTTCTTCCTGAGACACTCAGTCTGGAACTTTGAAATGTGCCTGGTCAGTTTGATGGAAGTAATCCAGTCCCCATTCCAGTGACTGACAGAGGCTTTGCATCACAGTTATTAATCCTGGATGGTTCACAAAACCTAATTCAGGAACCACTCGGCCCATGCTTGTGGTTATCTCCTCTTGTCTGCGGCATCACAGATAGACAATGGAGCCTGAGAGCAAGGACTTGAGTGTAAGAGGCAGTCAGAATTCCCAAGAAGACCCCTGCCGATGAATGTGAGGCCTCTCTGCAATAGTCATTAGTGAAGCTATTGCTTATAAATATTTCCCTATGACATAGCCAAATTTTATGTCCATGATAGATAGACCCCAAATTTTCCAATAATTTTAAAATAATATTTCTTTTTGGAAGGATTTAGTCAGTAGAATTCATGAAGAAGGCTTGAAGGTATTAGAAAACAGTGCACTGACATATATTGTAGAGAAAAGAAACCACATTAAGGACAGAGTTGAAAGCTTAAACATGCCTCCACTAGTAACGACACAACAGTGAGCACATCTGAGTCTTCTGTATATGTGATCACAAAATAGAAAAAGATGAGAGAATTAGCAACATAGTGCAGCTCATTTTCATGAAGCATATATCTTTGACATTATTACTGTTGCATACTTATGAAATGGAACTTTATTTTAGTAAACAAAAATAAAAAATAATTGTATGTCTTAGGATACTCATTTCAAATCACCAGCTTCTCCTATCAACTTTGAGATACATCATGAAACAGAATAACAGTGTTATGTGGGGAGTCATTTTACCTCATTTTATCAAGTGAGAAAACCAGAGCTCAAAGAGGGTCAGTGACTTATTCAAATTCTCAGCGCTTTTAAAAATAGCTGAGACAAAATTCTAACCCAGGTCCTCTGATTCCAAAAATATGGTCTATTGCTCATAAAAGGAAGAGACTATATGTTCTGCATAGCTTATCTATGAGACTCACAAGCTAACTGCCTTTTCCTAAAATAGTCTTCCAAATTAAAATACTACATGACTCTCTTTGAGTAAACTCTACATCAAATTATAAAAATTCCCTTTGGAGGCTGAGACCAGAGGATTGTAGGTTCTTGGCCAGCCTCAGCTACTTAGTAAGGCCCTCTGTGACTTACTGAGATCCTGTTTCAAAAAAAACCAAAGAATAAAAAATAGAGCTGGGGATGTAGCTCAGATATAGAATGTCCCTGGGTTCAATCCTCAGAACCAAATAAATAAATAAATAAATAAATAAATAAATAAATAAATAAATAATTCCTAAAGTGTCAGTCATGGTAGCACATGCCTATAATCCCATTACTTGGGAAACTGAGACAGGAGGGTTGCAGGTTTGAGGCCAACACATGGTAATGTAATAAGACCCTGTTTCAAAATAAAAAGGTTAGGATGTAGCTCAGAAGTAAAACATCCCTGGGTTCAATTCCCAGTACCACAAAATCCCTGATGTCTTCCAAGTCCCACCTGTTCTAGCAAGGCCCTGAACCACAAACCTCAACTCTTAACATATGTAACCCTGCATAATTTTTACATACACAACAGCTATTCAGAAAAAGCAACACTAATAAAGTGTTGGTACAACACTAACTCATAACTCAAAATCGAATTAGAAATTGGGGGTGTGGATATATAGGATGTATTTTACATGAACTTTGACTACCTCACTGTGGTTTTTAAGAAAAATATTCATTTTCTAGACATAATATCAAATAAGAGTTCTCCATGGAAAGAACTTCAAACAAAATACTTTTGCTATACAAATTAATAACCAACTTATAAAGTCTGCATAAAGTTCTTTGAAATATGACACATCTGCTAAAAAAAATGGGTTATGGTACTGTCCAGTAGAAACATACTGGAAGAAACTTTAAATCAGCTAATAATCACATTTGTTAAAATGTGTGGACACACTTAACAATATAGTATGTATAACACAACATATCCAAGATATCATTTGTACCTATAGCAACATAAAAATTATTAATGAGACATTTTACATTCTTTTGATTTCCAGATGCAATCCTAGAAATGCAGATTGACACTGAGCACATTCCAAGCACTCCATGGCCTTATGTGGCTTGCAGCTACTGTCCTGGACAGAGTAGGGATGGAGACACCTATTCATTCAAAAGAGTGACCATGGTGCACTTTTAGAAAGGAAAAGTGTAAGATGTGAAAAAGTGAAAAGTTAAGTTCAGGGAAAACCAACACATATGCATGCCATATATGTAATTTTCCCTTACATCTACTGAAGAAATTGGCAAACATAGATTCTTTCGCATTTATTTCAGAAGAGCAATTCAGCTAATTTAAGAATCAGGGTACAAGAAATTAAAGAAATTTTATATCTATATTTATTCAACACACATGATAACAAAATATTGGGATGTAGGAAAATAATGCTATCATTTGAATCACAGAATTAAAGAACATTAGAGAGCCAAAGGTCTCTCCCCCTACCCCAGCTAATGGCTCCCCCACCACACCACACCTTGTCTAATGTCTGGCCAGATGCAGCCAATGCTCCAAGGTCAGTCTTTTCCTAGAATCCCATCCCATCTTATCCCAATTGCATGCCTTCCTGACTCAAGTTCTACTCCACATCATAAATGAAAACATCAGGAGTTGAAGAGTAAATTAATAGCAGAGCAGAAAGAAGATATAGTTCCAGTAAAACCAAGGCTCCAGGCTACTCTGAGGAAGAGGTAACAGAGGGGTAGAATGTGGATGCAGTTTTCCCAGAGGTAAGTGAGGGTCGCTAGGTCACTCACATCCACAGCAGAGAGCAGGCAGGATCAGGTGAGAGAAATGAGTTCAAGGAGGTCTCACCCCAACCACCTCTTCCACAATTTAGAAGCCTCTCCCTGCAGCTCACCGAATGATGGCATAAACTTTATACAGTGCAAAGTGACATGGAAGACTATCTCAGAAACCTGAAAATGCTGATGAATGCACATAATCACATGGACATATTGGGGAAATCAATTAGAAAGAAGAGTTGGCTGAATAACTGGTTTTCTATCCTATGTAGGCTGAGACAGCAGTCCCCTAATAAGAAGGCATAAAGAGCCCTTTTCACACTCAGCCAGAATCCTTTCCTTTGTTCTTTCTCAGAGAAGTATTCTCCATGTTCTGTTGAAATCAATATAAGAGACTGTCATAAACAAATTAGTCCATCCCAAGGCCATAGCAATGATGAGCAATGTCTCCATTCCAGTTGACTCTCATAATAACATATGTGAAAGAGACTCCACCATGATAAACTCAAGACTCAAATGCAGAGTTCTAAAAATAATGAATCAGCTGCACTGGTTATTTTTTTTTATGACAGCTGAGCCAGTCACACACCTGTAATTCTAGTACTTGGGAGGCTAAGACAGGAGGAATACAGGTTCAAGGTCAGCCTCAGCAACTTAAGTCCCTGTTTCAAAATAAAATTTTAAAAAGCTAGAGGTGCCAGGCAGGCATGGTGGCACACACTTGTAATCTCAGTACTTGGGAGACTGAGACAGGAGGATCATGCAGGTTCAAAGCCAGCCTCAGCTACTTAGTGAGGCTTTCAGAAACTTAGTGAGACCCTGTTTCCAAATAAAATATAAAAAATAGGTCTGGAAGTGTAACCCTGAGGTAGAAAGCCCCTGGGTTCCATCCCCAGTACCACAAAAATAAAGGGCTCAGAGGTAGAACACTCCTGGGTTTAATTCCCAGTTGCATGTGTGCTTGTGCGCGCGCATGCACATGCGTGTACACACACACACACACACACACACACACACACACACACACACACACGAAGCTATATGGTTGTATAGAGTCAATACCTTAAAAAGGGGAGCAAGGGATAAAAGAGGGTGTATGGGCAAAGAATGACAGGCAGTACTGAATCGTGAGATAGAATAGACCTGCTGCTTACCAGGCATCCTCAGTTTCCTGTACTATAGCCTTTCTTCGGGGGACAGGGAGAGAGAGAGAGAGAGAGAGAGAGAGAAGAGAAGAGAAGAGAAGAGAAGAGAAGAGAAGAGAAGAGAAGAGAAGAGAAGAGAAGAGAAGAGAAGAGAAGAGAAGAGAAGGAGGGAGGACAGAGGGAGAGAGGGAGAAAGAGAGAAGGGAGGGAGGGAGGGAGAGAGAGAGAAGGGAGGGAGGGAGGGAGAGAGAAGAGAGGGAGGGAGAGAGGGAGGGAGGGAGAGAGGGAGAGAAGAGAGGGAGGGAGGAAGGGAGGGAGGGAGGGAGGAGGAAGGGAAGAGAGGGAGGGAGGAGGAAGGGAGGGAGGGAGAGAGAGAGAGAGGGAGGGAGGAGGAAGGGAAGAGAGGGAGGGAGGAGGAAGGGAGGGAGGGAGAGAGAGAGAGAGAAGAGAGAGAGAGAGAGAGAGAGAGAGAGAGAGAGAGAGAGAGAGAAGAGAGAGAGAAAGAAAGAAATGAATTTGCACCAGTAAAAATTATTGTTCTTTAGGGAACCTTCTAGGGGAAACAGTATTATCATCGTCATTTGGGGCCCCAGTCCGTGTCTTCCTGTGTCTCCCTCTAGTAGCTTTGCTGAGGCATTTTGAACCCATGATGTCAAAACTTGATGATAATGTGAAGCTCTCGATTCCTCTAATAGCCCATTATGAATCCATTATACATTAATTTGCCCAGGGTCTTGAACTTGGCTCTCATTTCAATCTGTGCTACATTTTAGAAAATAAGAGTTCCACAGAATGAATTCAACAAAGACTTTCCTTCTATTTATTCTTAAACTGCCTAGCTCAGATGTTAAGGTTTACATCGAAACTCTGTTGTTGTAGAATTTTATATCAAGTCCTAGCCAAGTCTTTCCAAATTCTCAACTTCCAATGTAGTTCCTTTAACCTATGTGTGCAGGACCATCAGAAAGCTGGCCAGACTGAACTATTCATTTTTTTTCTACCTGGGAGGTAATCTTGATCCATTCAAACCTCTACTTAAAAAATACAAAAACATAAATCAGGGTATGGTGGCCCACACTTGTAATCCTCTTGCTTGGGAGGTGGAGACAAGAGGATCACATAGGTTCAAAGTCAGCCACACTGGCTTAAGAGACATTGTTTCCAAATTTTAAAAAGTATATAAAAAAAATAGGTCTGGGAGTGTAACCCGGAGGTAGAAGGGTTTCCAGGAAACCCAGTACCACCAAAAAAATAATAATACAAAAAAATACCCTGGATGGCTTATTTTTAAAAATCTATCCCTCACAGATCTAGGAGGTCCACAATCAAGGCACCAGTAAAGTTGGGACCTGTTTCAGGACCCTTTTCTGCCAATCTTCCACCTTGTCCTCACATGGTAAAAGGAGCAAATGAGCTTCACCCAGTCTCTTTTCTGAAGGCACTAAACCCATGCACAAGGAATCTACCCCCATGACCTACTGACCTCCAAATGCCCCTCCTCCTACTGTCCTCCCCTTAGAGGTCACAAATTAACATCCAAACTTGGGAGAGACACAAACATTTAACCCATATCAGAGGGCTTCACAGTGAATTGTTTTCCACTAAAAATTATTTTAAGGACATTAGCCTCACATAAAATCTCCAGAAACATAGCCCTCATTCAAGAAATTGCTCCCTAAACCAAAGGCATTAGCCATCTCTCTCTAGCTCTTTCTCTTCCTACCACCTATTCATTGTCTGGTTTAAAACAGTGTCACTTCTCCTAGAACACTCCATGACATTCACCCCCACACACATCCAGTTGTATGTTCTCATGGGCTCTGAAAGTACTCCCTTACATTTTTAATATACTACTTTATATTATAATGGCCTTTTACATATCTATACCATGTTTTCCACACCAGACCATCACCCAGGTGGCAATCTTGCTCACAGACTTATGCCCAGCACCTAACAGATAGCCTGGGATGGTCCAATAAATATATTAAAATGCATGAGTGAGCTACTTTATCATAAATAACAAACATTTTAAACTGATGCACCCTAACTATATCATCTGCACTCTGAATGGTTCTGTAGACTATATGTGAAGCGGCCCCATAGGAACCTCCATCAAACCACACAGGGCTTGATATGCCCCAGAAATGGACCCAGTTTTGACATTCATTAGTAAAACTAAGTGCTTTATTGGAGATATCATGGGAAGGAAGGTGTGTCAGTCAGTGTTCCTTCACTGTGACAAAATACCAGACATAACCATTTAAAAGGAAGAGAGGTTTATTTTAGCTCATGGTTGCAGAGGTTTTATTTCAAGCTCAGTTGGTCCTGTGCCTTTGGGCCTGTGGTGAAGCAGAACATCATGGATGGGAACATGAGGTAGAGGAAAGCTGCTCATGGTGTAGTGGCAGGAACACGGAGAAAGACAGAGGAAAAGAGGCTGGAGACAAAACATGACTTTCAAGGGGACATTCCCAGTGACCTACTTCTTGCAATGATGCCCCATCTCCTACAGTTTCTACCACCTCCCAACAGCCCACTGAGCTAATAATTCATAAACACATTAATCCTTCATGAGGTGAGAGCCTTTGCGACCCAGTCACCCCAAAATCCCCACCTCTGAACACTGTTGTACTGGGGCCCAAGCTTCAACACACAGACTTTTGGGGAACATTACAGATTCAAACTATAACACTGTAAGGGAAGAAGGTTTGTGTTGTCATACTAAAAGCAAACTTTCTTTTTAAATCCTAAATTGAGCATGGTGGCATATGCCTATAATCCCAATACTTTGGAAGCTGAGACAGGAAGAGTGTGAGTTCAAGACTAGCCTTAGCAACTTAGTGAGATTTTCAGCAACCTAGTAAGATCCTATTTCAAAAAATAAAATAAGAAGGACTTGGGATGTAACTTAGAGATAGAATGCCCCTGGGTTCAATCCCCAGTACTACATACACCAAAAAAAATTTTAAACCTTGTATACTTTTCTGTTCTGTTCCATGAAATCTTCCTAGTAGAGCCACTTCCCCCTTTTCTCCACTCACAGCTCCAACTCTGCAGCCCCAGTAGCTCCCTGGACACAGCCTCCTCCTTTTTCCAGACCTTCCTCAGCTTTTCTCCATCATGTGCCTTGAGTAGAAAAGACACTTCCTAACCTATGTCTGCACCTCCATCACCCAGCCCCACATAAAAATGCTTCATCTTGAGAACCACCAGCATTACAAAGCTAAGTTGCTGAGACTTCTTAGCATCTTTCTGAAGTTAGAATAGTACAGTGATACATGCAAACCCCTGTTTATAGTGACACCATTCATAGTAGCCAAAGTATGGAACCAATCTAGTTGTCCACCAACAGAGGAATGGATAATGAAAATGTGGTATATATACACAATGGAACTTTACTCAGCCATAAAGAAGAAAATTATGTTATCTGCAGCAATGTGGATGGAAGTAGAATACTGTGATAAGTGAGATCAGCCAGTCTCAGAAAGTCAAGGGTTATATGTTTTCTCTCATATGTGGACACTATAATAAAAATAAGAAGCAAAAAGGACTTCAGTCAGATGAGGAGAGAAACAAGTAAAATAGTGGAAGGGGATTTGTGGAAGGAGGTAGGGAGGGGAAATATGAGGATTGAGGAGGGGAACAGTTCAAATTAGAGTCTATAGAGGTTTCACTACCAATCTAACATTAGAAGAAAGAAAGGAAAAAAGTAAGGAAGGAAGACAGGCAGGCAGAAATATGCCAAGTGTTGTGTGCATGTTTGTGTTGCTTTGATACTCACTATGATGTGTAGTTACATTGCACCAATAAGATATTATTTAAAAAGCAGAACTATACATCCAAAATAAGAAAGGTCCCTGAAACATTTTTTGATGGAAAGTTTAGAGAGGGTAGTGACCATGTCTTCTTAACCAGGAAGACAGATTCCACATGCAATCTACCTTCTGGGCTTCTAATCTTGAAATACTGACTAAAAGAGATTTCATTTTATTTTGAGGCTTTCATGATAATCACTGTCTAGAATTGAAAGGGAGGGGGATAGACAGAGGTTTGAGCAGAAACTGATTTTAAACGTTTCAATGACCTTGAAATGCCTTCTATCACATGGACATAAAATGTTATGCCTTCTAATTGTCTTAATGTTTAACCAGAGAAGCAGAATCAGTACATATATTAGGAGATGTATTATAGAACTTGCTTTTTCAGTTGGAGGTGGATTAAGCAAGTCTGACATTCCTAGGACAGGATGTCAGAAAGAAAAGCGCCTTGTCAGGTTGGAACCCATGGTCAGAAGCCAAGGTTTTTGTAGAGTTTGGATCTGAAATGTCCCCTAGAGGCCCGTGTATTAAAAGCTTGATTTCAACTTGGCACTCTGAGAAAAAGGTGGAACCTCTAAGAAGGTGGAACCTAGCAGAAGGTTAGTGCCATCAAAGGGGACTATGGGGCCTCAGTCTCTTCCTCTATCTCACTTTTTCCTCCCTGTCATAAAATAAGCAGTTTTTCTTTACCACGTGCTACCATCATGATGCGCTGCACACCATAGGTCCAAAGCAATGGGACCATGGACTGAAACTTCCAAGACACTAAGCTAAAATAAACCTCTCCTCTTCATAAATTGATTATCTCAGGTATTTGTTACAGTAATAGAAAGCTACAGTTGTCATTCACAAGAGGATTTCCTCTTTTCACCTGGGAAAGCCTCAGCCTTATTTTGAAAGCTTCCCACCTGATTCAGCCAACCCCACCTGGATTATTCAGGATAACCTCCCTTCCTTGAAATCAACTGATTAGAGGCACTATTGTTGCAAAATACCTTCACAGCAAGACCTGGATAAGTGTTTGATCAAATAACTTGGAACTGTAGCCTAGCCAAGCTAACACATCAAATAAGTCATCATGCCAGGCGTGGTGGCGTACGCTTGTAATCCCCGAGCTTGGGAGGCTGAGACAGGAGGATCACACAGGTTTGAAGCCAGCCTCAGCTACTTAGTGAGGCTCTCAACAACTTAGTGAGACCCTGTTTCCATAAAAAAAGGTCTGGGAGTATAGTCCGGTGGTAGAAAGCCTCTGGGTTCCACCCCCAGTACCACCCAAAAAAAAAAAACAAAAAAAAACAAAAAAAAACCCAAAAACCAAATAAGTCATCATGCTGAATAAAAACTGTAAGAAAAAGAAGAATTTATGGATATTTCCATGCATACCACAATACAATCACCCAGTCACTTTACACAGACTCTTCAGTCTGGTTATTAGTTAAAATGGAGGAGAGAAAATCCTCTATCCAACATCCAGCCAGCAGAACTGAGACATGACTTCTGATTGGTGCCTCAGTCTCCCACCCACCACCCATCCTAGGGAGTGTACCTCTTACTTCCTACTGAAGGTGCTTATCCAAGACCCAGAGGCCAAATAGTTAGTGTAGACCTTTAGTGCAATCCAGGGTTTCTTGGCAACAGCATCATTAACATTTGGGGCTGGAGATTCTCCATTGTAGTAGTTCATCTCTGCATTGCTGGGATGTTCAGCAGCACTCCTGACTCGACTCACTAGATGCCAGCAGCACCCTACACCCTTCCAGTTGCAACAACCAGACATTGACAAAATCCTTGTAGGAAAAGGGAGGCCAGCAAAATTGCCCCAGTTGGTTACCAACCAAAAATGCAGACAGAGTTCATATAGAGGCTGCCTCTAGCAGGATAAGTGGAACTACAGCTGTGTTATTTAGAAACTGGAGACTAGTGGTTTCTCTCCAGGGAGCAGCCACCCTGCTGAGACACAATGCTCTCTCTCTCTCACCTTTGAGTTTTAGATCCTCTCTCAAACACCCCTCAGATTTGCCTGGGTAATATCTATTTATCCTTCCAACACCCTGAGCCCCACAAGTCTGGGAAAGGTGCTCCCTCCTATGCACCCATGGCATCCCGTGCTCTGCCTCCTTGCCTCTGCTCCAGGGCCATGTGTCTCACTCAGTATTCCATCTCCTGTAACATCACAGAGCCTAAGGCTTTTGCCCACTTCGGGCTCTTTTTAAAATAATAAAATCTAGCCCATGTCAGTGGTGTGTGCCTATAATCCCAGCAACTGGGGAGGCTGAGGCAAGAAGAACACAAGTTCAAGAATAGCCCAGGTGAGTTAGTAAGACCCTCTCTCAAAATGAGAAATCAAAAGGGCTGAGGGATGTAGCTCGATCCTAGAGACCCCTGGTTTAATCCCAAGTACCATGAAAATAAATAAAATCTTATTTTATTTATGACTATGTACCATGTGCCAGGCATTGTAATTACAAACGTGCACTGCCATGCCCGGCTCAAAATTATATTTTAAAAGAAAAAAAGCTTAAAAGGAGCATAAATATTATTTAAAATCCATTGAACACCAGGGACTGTGTACTCTTCTTGAGTAACTTAAAAATGCCACTTATTCGCTGACTAGCATTTACTTTTTTTAACAACTTATTTAAAAACAAATGATTTTTTTTATTTACAAAAGCAAAAACAGGTTGACACTGGTAGGTTGGTTTTATTACCTAAAATCCTTTTTGCTATCAGGTTTTGTTCTTTAGTAATGTTACTTGTATTTCTAAATGATAACATATTTTAGTTAACTCTGAAATAAGTTAATTCATTTGTTTTAATTTCTCTCATATATACTATTTTTAAGTGTTATATACAAACTTGCATCACTTTTTTCTCATCATTTTTCAGTTGACATATTCTAAACTTGAAAATGTGGTAGTAAATAAACATGTCATTGGAGAACTTATTTAATTTTGTATTTTAAAATTTAGTTCTAAAGCCGGGCGTGGTGGCACACGCTTGTAATCCCCGCGCTTGGGAGGCAGAGACAGGAGGATCGTACGGGTTCGAAGCCAGCCTCAGCTACTTAGTGAGGCTTTCAGCAACTTAGTGAGACCCTGTTTCCAAATAAAATATACAAAAAGGTCTGGGAGTATAGCCCGGTGGTAGAAAGCCTCTGGGTTCCACCCACAGTACCACCAAAAATAAAATAAAATAAAATAAAATAAAATAAAATAAAATAAAATAAAATAAAATTTAGTTCTATCTATGAAAGTAAGCCTTAAAGTTATTAATGTTTTTTCTTAGTTGTATACACAAATATTTTTGTTTTCAGAAAGTGGCCAATGTGCTTGTCTTTTTTAATTTCTATTTTCTGAAGTGGTGCAGATTTAGGGTATGTTAAGTGAGCAAGGTGAAATATATAAAAATATAAAGAGAAGTGGTATAAATCATGGTATGAAATTATGAAGTTTGGGAACTGAAAGTATACTGTATTTAAAAGTTGCCACAAAGGCTGAATTGGAAGCTTCCTGTCTACATGAGATTTTCTATATTTTTAATGTGTATGATGGACTTAATTTTCTTTAATGTTAAAGTCTGCCAATTACTATGAAAAAAGAACAAATAAAAATATAAATGATCCTGTTGAATGAAAATATAAAAGAAGCTATGTATTTCCATTATGGCCCTAATTGTGCTAATTATTTCAATATTAAAATATTCCTAAATATACAATATAAAGACTAAAAATTTCCAAAAAACCTGGCATCCTATAAGATGTATTTAACATTAAAACTTTAATGAACCTAATATGCCTATCTATGATGATACAATGACTGGTATAAGATATTTCTGTCTTTAGCAGACACTATTAAGAATAGTAGTTATCATATTTCATGGACAGGGAAAAGAGTCAGTCAATATTTGATATTTGTTGATAGAATACCAAATGCACAACCTTTTCTAAAGCATAGATATATGGCTTTAGCAACCAAGTCACTTTTGAGCCCCTATACCATGGTGAAAAGGTCACCCAATTTTCTCTCCCCCAGGAGACAACTACAGTGAGCCCAAAGAGACACTTTTATTTATCACTTAGCCTCAATTTTACATAAGGGACTAAAATGTTCTATTATTTGAGCCAGATCCATCAAAACTAATGGGCCCTTTGCACTTTATGGCTCTTCCTCTCCATCACAGACTATTATCAGCGACCCTACGAGACCTCCCCTTCCCAGAGCTGCCCAGGGCCTCAGCCACACAACTCATGCATAACTGCCTCCAATCCTCTGCAGACAGCCCTGAATTTTTGTGCAGATGGCCATGCTGAGAATAAATTCATCAGATGCTTTCAAAGAGCCCAGTACAATTAAGAATATGCAATCTGGAAAAATCCTAAGTCCAGTCGATTTACCCAGCAATCTCTGTTCATGCTCAGCCCTGATTCTCCAGAGATAAAAGAGTAACCTAGAAGAAGCAGGGCAGGTTTGCTCCTGTCCAGTCCTTAGTGGCCATTTTGAAACTACAAAAAGAGAACAGATGGAGAAATAACCTCAAATGAATATTCATAAAAAGAAAATCAATTATCCACCGTCTGTGCTACCTGCCCTCTCAACCCAACTTAGCCCACGGCTGTGAGAGGCAGGGGGCACACACCCAAGTCACCTGAAAGGCATTTGCAGAAGCCAAGAGTCTGATGCCAAACCTGGAATTTTGGCACACCTGACCTGAAAAAAAAATGGATTATTTGTGTTCATGACCTTTAAAACAAGAACCAATGCCAAAGAAAAGTGGCATTTGATGGTAGAAAGGGCAAAGGCTTCTAAGTCAGGCTGACCTGGTCTCCAATCTCAGGACTGGCCCTTCTGCACTCCCACCCTTAGTCCTGATTAAAATGGAGAGGTTACCCACACTCTGAGCTGTGCCTCCCTCATCTACATGGTGGGGATATCTACCTGAATGTGCAAGTAGGTAGACTAGGCAGAAGGACCACACGAGATAATCAGAATGAAACTCCATGAACTATTTCTTGAATATTTGTTGATCATTATTTTAAATAATGCAGGTCTCTTGCATAGATACATTACTTTTTTATTCATAACTATACATGGACTAGGCCACTAGGGATTGCCCAGCACTAAAAATTTAGAGGATTCCAGAATTATAAACTGTGTTTTGAAAAGGATTTTACAAAATGGCAAAGATGATTGGAACCAGAAAGCCAAGGTCAAGGGCAGGGACCCCATTTACCAGAGGGCCTCCTTTAAACTCAGAGATTGCAGCCTGTCCTCTTCTGTCACACACTGTTACTCACTGCTGTGTCTCACTTCTGCTCTAAAGCAGCTGCCCCCAAGCTCATAGAGCCTGGCCAATACCAGATCCCTTCTTCCCAACTTTCTCAGGAATCCATTTAAAAAGTAGGACTCCAGCCTTCTACAATGGAAACTCCTACCATTCACACACTTTCCCTGGCATGTTAGGTGGGTGGGGCTAGAGGGTCATGGCAGTCAAGAAAGAGAGGTCCTGTGGAAGAAACCCATTTCCATTTCTCACTTCTTAGGATTTCCATCTTTTGCTCTCTCCCAGTCTGTTAATCTGAGTGTATGTTTGGAAAAAGTGAAAGATGGAAGGAGGAGGAGGAAGAAGAATTTATGTAATTACATAAGTTACATAAATGTATGTGATCATCCCACCAGATGAATAATATCCTGTCCTCTCTATTCAGTTGTACAGCAAAATAGTATATTGAATTACTCCAAGACTGCAGAACAGCTTTCCTTCCTCAGATCCTAATATAGAGTGAGTTGATGGAGGCACTGGGGCCCTGCCCTGTGTTTCAGGCAGCCAAGTGGTCACCACCATTACCAATCGTCCAAGCAAGGACAGGCCATGAACAGCCCAGAGCCCTCTGAAACCTAGGAGGGTACTTCCCTATCACAATTTTTAACCCTTCTCACAGGAAGTGGGTGAAAACCTAACTGAATGTTACATGAGACACACCTGTCCTCTCTTCCAACCAGTTTAATACTACACACACACACACACCAATGGCAGTGGCTGCCTCTCAGGTCCCAGATTTTCCCAGTCCCCCGTAAAAGATGTTGACTAAAGGTATCTGGCCAGTCATGGTGGCACACACCTGCAATCCCAGGACTTGGGAAGCTGAGACAGAAGGATGGCAGGTTCAAGGCAGCTTTGGCAAGTAGTGAGGCTCTAGGCCACCCAGCGAGAGTCAGCTTCAAAATAAAAGTAAAAAGGGCTGGAGGCGTAGCTCAGGGGTAGAATATCCTCAGGTTCATCCCTCAGAACCACACAAAAGAAAAAAAAGAAAAAACCTTTAAGATCCCTGATCAGAACAACATGCCTCCTTCCCTGTAACCTGGCTCTCTGGGGGCCTTCATCCTTCGTCTCACACCCTGGGCCTCACTGTAATGTGTCTACCCTCCCTTTCCTGACTCTTCCAACCAAGCCATGTGGTACCTGGGATCTTCCCTCACTCCTGCCTCTTGCTCATGGGTCCTTGTGCTGCTCTCTATACCCAGCCATACTCCTCAGCAATACCTATCAGAAATGCCTGCCTCACACAATGGGTTTGAAATTTCTTTCTCAGAAGCTTTGAGCAGGCCCTCTAACTCAAAGCACGAGGAGGAATCCATTAGGCTCCAACTGCTGACACCGCCTCTGGTTCTACAATGTTCTCTACCTGTCATCCTCCCATAGAAATCCTGATGATTTCTCCTTCCTCATCTAGAGTTCCTCCTATGACCCTTTTTCTCCCTAGCTTCTGCATATTAGGTAGAGCATTCAATTTCTTAATTTTTGTGACTGATCTCACTTAGCATGATGTTCTCCAATTCCATCCATTTCCCTGTAAATGACATAATTTGTTCTTCTTTATGGCTGAGTAAAATTCCATTGTGTACATATCCCATAGTTTTGTAATGAATTCATCTCAAACATATCAAAGTCAATCACTAAACCAAACGTGAGAAGGAGGGAGGGAGAGGGAATGGGGTAAGAATTCGGGAAGGACTAAATGAGTGATGTGTGTATGTATGCCTCTTGGACTCTACCTCATTAATATTTATGACTACAATGCACCAATAAAAAAAAATTTTTAAAGAAACCCTGACAAAAGTTTCTGGGGGTGATTATGATAAACAGGAAAAAGTAAAGTCTGCATGCATCCTCCTCCCAAGTTGCAGGATGCTTGGGCCAGCAGAGTTTCTCCTGTGATACACAGGCTCAGGCCCCATATTTATCTGCAGAGCCTGACCCAGCTGGAGGGTCATTGAGAAACTGGAGGATTATATAAGGAAAGATGGATGTGCCCCCTGTGAGTGACATGGAGGTCAGCAAGTCACTTTGTCGAACTTTAAATCTATGAGGTGTGACATCTTGGCAGACATCAACATCTCCCTTATTTTTATTTTGATAGCCAGGACACATTGTGGCCTGGTTTGCTGTATACATTCAGACCCTGATGGCTCCCCAGAATGCCTTTCCCCATACAACAGGAGCATTTTCCATCATAGCCTGCAACCTGGAGCTCCAACAGAGCTGGTATTAGGCCCCACAGAAAGGAAAAGGGCTCGCTTGTTGGTTCCAAGGGTTCAGGAAGAAGTGAGGCTCCTGCTGGTCTCCATGCTGGCTGGGTGGATGGTGCACAGTCATGTCAATGTTTGGCCTCAGAGGCCAGTACCTGGCTTTACAAAAAGCTGACTAAAGACCTGTCATCCCCTCCCTGACTGCCATTCAGGAAAAGAGATTGAGGATAAAATCCTATATCCCATACCTCAAACACACATACACACACACACACACACACAGGATCTTCTCCCAAAGATAATCTGGTTGTTCATAGAGTAACTCCAAGTAGCAAGTAGTATGGCCTACACTACCAAGATTGTTGGACATGCGAAGATGTTCTTGCCCACACCTTGCATCCTTGACCTGGGGTCTTCCTTCCTCTTTCCCACCCTCCCACCAGCCTGTGTCTAAGAGATAATGATTTCTATCCAGTGAAATCTCCTCCTCAGCTCTCACCTGCTATGGAAATCTTATAATTGCTTTTTCACGCACTACTACCTCTGCCTTGAGTGTCCTTCTCTCCCTCCATGCCCTTTTGTCCAACAAGAATTTCCCACTTCCGAGCTCAGTTGCCAGGCTCCTTGGACTTCCAGCACTTGCTGTCCACCCCTACTGCCCCTCCGTGTGAGTCTCCCTCATAAAGTATTTACTTCCCTGATTTCCCACTCCGTGTCCACATGTGTCCTCCCCCACTGCCTTGACTACAGGAGTATTTTAAGTGCAGGAGTATTTTATCATTCTCTGAGCCCCTGCAAGCACCAGCATTTTAAATGAACTGAATGCACTGGCCAAGGCCACAGTCTCTCTGCTGAATTCTTCAGGTCTCTCCTAAGACCAGCACCTCTCAGCCAGAGGTATAGCCCTGCCCTGCTTTTCAGAGCAAACAGGGAACTCAGGAAGGATGTCCACTACTTTTATTGTTTTCTGTCAAATCAAATCTCTTATTTTAGCTAAGCTTCTTGAACAGGCCACATACAGGAAACCTTTTTAACCTGTTCTGCAAGGCCAGGCTTGGAGCAAAACCCCCTTTGTAGCACTAAGACAGTCAACAACATGCTAGGAAAGAATAGAAGGTGCTGAAAGGTGACAGCAAATCTTGACTTCTTGTTGCTGGTGATAACCTAGGTTCTCTGGCCTCCAGTCCTAGGACCCCATTCCTACAGCCAGCTCCACAAACACCTCCCCTTCAGGACCCTGGGCAGAAGCACCTCTCCGTTGGGGTGCCTGAGGTTCATTGGCTGGGTACAACCACAGGAGTCCAACACTTGGCAGCTATCATTCCCCTGCTGGCTTCTGTTGGCAAATTTGTCTCAACCAGCACTCAGGGTACATTTCATAGCCCCCCAGAGCTTCCACAGATGTAAAAAGGGGATGATCTGATGGAAGGACTGCTTAAAATTGATGTAGTATGATAAAGGTAGAGGGCCTCTATTAATCTAGCTCCTGGCCCAAGGACAGCTAGCTTGTCACCACAGTCATCCTTGAATGTATAGGGCCTGGCTGCCTGTCAAGCACCTCTCTGGCAGAGATAGCTTCCTACAGGGTGGATGATTATGACTGTAGAAAAACGAAGAAAAAGAGTATTAAATTTGCATCTGACTGGGGGCTTAAACTACCCCTCAGCATTTCCCACCCTGCCCCTTCCTGCCTCCTTGGTTAAAAATGGGAGCAATGTTATGAAGAGGGGTGAGATGAAAAGAGAATGTCATCAGGGCTTGCACAAACTCAGTTCAAATCTCAGCATTGATAATCGACCTCTGCCTAACCTTGAACTCACTCCTTGACCTTACTAAGCCAAAACGAGGATATATAGCTCAGATAGCTAACATCAGAAAGTATTTCGATAATACCTGGAAAACAGCCAGAATGTAAGGTTCTTACAATTAAAGAAACTCAGTTAAATGTTACTCTCTACCACTTTAGCTCCGGTTCCCAAAGCATAATGATTATATGTGTTAGAAGAGTTCTGTAGTCATCTGGGCCTGGTAATCCTAGTGCTTGGGAAGCTAAGACAGGAGGATCACATGTTTGAGGCCAGCTTCAGCAATTTAGTGAGACCTTCAGCAACCTAGTGAGAATATGTTTAAAACTAAAAAATAAATTTAAAGGGCAAAGGGCATAGCTCAGAAATAGAATGCCTCCAGGTTCAATTCCCAGTATAAAAAAAAAGGGGGGGGATGCATAGTCAAATAAACTTGTAAATTGCTTGGTTACACAAATTGAAACCAACTCTTTCTTAGAGTACTTAACCTGATAGTATGAGCTACAAATCTCCAAGAGGTACTCCAGTCTTCAGGCATCTTAGGCCACTGTGACCACAGTCTCCTTATCGTGGAATTTCACTCATAGGTGGTATCCCTTGGTTTATCCTTTAAGAAATGATGTTTTACATGAAGAGAATAGGGCAATCAAATATCACAGCTTCTCAGATGATCCCTTCTTCTGGAGTCATTAGGAAAGCCATCACCAAAAGAAGAGAATCCAAAATCAACTTCCTTTCCAAAAACTACTGCCAAAAAGGGCTGCTTGTTGCAACCCTACTTTCTCCTCGACAGGAACCATCCAGGGTACCCACTGCCTCAGATTTCACTGCTCATCCCTGCCCAACATTCCTAGCACTTGCTTACCTGAAAATAATTAAAGCCAAAAACAAGAGGAAAACGGTGAATTGTTAAGCAAGTTTTAAGGGTTTTTTTTTTTCTGATTTAATGCACCACCTACAAATGTTCACTAACTGGGGATTCCTGAGCCAATTTGTAGCTGCAGCAAAATTTTCTGCCATCTTATTAACTTTGCAAACCCTTATAAAGGAAGCAGCAGACAACTTTCCTTGCCAGCTGGCAAAGAAAATAACAGAGACACAGAAAGTTAGGCCAGAGAACAAACCACCATCAAAAAGGGCCTCATCTCCCAAGGCTATCGTTTAGACCCCGAAAATGAATTCTATGGTCACCACTTCTATTCATCAGTTATGGATTCTGCCAGGTTGTGAACAAGCCAATATCTTGCAAGTGGATTTCTGCTTGTAGAGGCGGGGAATTAGTATGCACCCCAGTGCTTCCAAAACTATCTATCAGGTAAAGAGAGGCACTATAGACACTTTTGTCCAATAAAGTCCTGCCTGGAGTTCTGCCTAATAGCTTTACACTTTAGTTTGTGGATTAGCCTCAAGGACAGTTTATCCCTTCATGCAGATAAGAATGTCAGATGGCTCACCTTCACCACTGTCCCCCGAAGCCAGCAGCACACTTAATCCTGCTGCTCAGTCAGATGCAAAGCACAAGACTACCGGTGTGGAGAGGTGGACAGACTGGAGAAAAGGGGCCCTGAAAAGAAGAGATAATGTTACCATGGCTCAGCCCCCTCTGCCTTCACTCCCACTGCTGTTCCCCCTCGCAGTCCCCTCCCCAGTCCCTGTACCTTAGTGACACCCACCCCACCCCACCCCCCAGGCCTGGGACAGCACCAAGGAGGCACTCACACCAGAAACCCCTGTGGCCTCTTAGCCATCTCTGCAAAGAGAAGCTTTCCAACAGCCAAATAACAAAATTAAAGCCCTGGCAGCATCTGTGTCCCAGGGAGGCCAGAGGTGACCAGGACACTGGACAGTTCCCCCACCTGGCCCAAGTGCGTGGCATCTGCCCTGTCACTGCTGTGCTGCCGCCCCAGAAGAATCCACATGCTCCTGTTGCGATCTTGCAAAGATTATTCCTCATTCGAGAGCTTCCTGTTTGCCATGTGTTATTCTACAGAATTTACATCAGATGTCTATATTCTATATAACTGATAAAATTTCATCCTCACAATGACCCAGGAAGAGCCCTTATTCTCATTTTATAGAGGAGAGATCTAAGGCACATACAGGTTAAATGTCTTTTCAAAGACCTAAGAGCCAGAATTAAATTCCAGAGAAGACAGGCTCACCCCAACTTTAAGCTGCCGGTTCTTTCCACGCCCCCATTTATGCGTTCAGAGCAGGGTGTGCACCACTGCGCTACCATTCATGACAATTTTTCATGGAATTTTCCCCTCATTAGACAGTCAGCTCCTGAAGTCTACTGACAAAAACGTATTTATCTTGCACTTTTCTGTGCACAGCCTAGGCACAATGGAAGGCACATGGTTAGAACCTGACAATGTTGAATTCTGACATTAATTAACACCACATATTTTTCTTTTGTTTATTTCCATTTTATAGGTAAGAAATTATGTATTCTTTTGGTTCCAGTTTGTAAGCAGGAGGCTACTTTATCTCTGCAAACAGCTTTCAGAACTCATTGAAACATGAAAACGGAGTCTGTTAAGGACATAACGCCAGAAGCTGTATCTGAACATAAGCTCTTCCCATCCAGACACTGTGCCCTCAGGAGGAGATTCAGGAAACTCTCCAGGGAATCAATTTGAGATGTTCTCAACAATGATCACCCATAACCTCCCTGTTGAAAGGCAGAGACTGTCTGGGAGCCTCTCTTTTGCCAGACTTTTGAGAAGAAGCTGTTTCTGCCCTGACTGCCATTAAAACCTTCTGTGGCACATTCAAAATGTAAATCAATATGCCAGGCATGAAGGTGCATACCTGTAATCCCAGTAATTGGAAGGCTGACACAGGAGGATCACAGGTTAAAGGCCAGCCACAGCCATTTAATGTGGTCCTCATCAACCTGGCGAAACCTTGTTTAAAAGAGAAAAATAATAAGGCCAGGCATGGTGGCACACACTTGTAATCTCAGCACTTGGGAAGCTAAGACAGAAAGATTACATGTTCGTGGACACCCTTAGTGACTTAGTGAGACCCTGTTTCAAAATAAAAGAATAAAATAGGGCAGGGGTGTAGCTCAGAGATAGAATGCTTCTGGCTTCCATCCTCAGTACCACAAAATAAAATAAATATTTTAAAAGCTGATGGTGTATCTTGAAGATAAAGAGAAAAACAAGAATTCAATCCCCAGTACAAAAAAAAATTAAAGAAAGTTGCACCTCACATGCTAGTTCCGTGGGTCCAGGGTAGGGCTCCAGTATCTAAGCACCTTCTAAAAGCTCACAGGTAGTTCTAAGGCACAGCCAGGGTTGAGTTGGAGGGTTGGGCCTGGTCCATTGCACACATGGCAAGAAGAATTTGCCAATAGAGAAATTCAAAGCTTTCTTACAGCCACAGCCCCAAGGACGGGAAGTCACTCGGAATGGTGTCATGTTTTCATCAGGTGTCTCAAGGAGCCTTAAAGAACAGAAGGAATATAGGTGGGTGGCTGACTGACTTCAGTCCACAGACAAGGCTGAGAAATGAGGTAAGTCCACAGCAGAGAGTCTTGTGTGGGTAAGACTTGAAAATA
Source organism: Muscardinus avellanarius (assembly GCF_963383645.1). NCBI lineage: Eukaryota > Metazoa > Chordata > Mammalia > Rodentia > Gliridae > Muscardinus > Muscardinus avellanarius. The sequence continues at coordinate 67,993,761 of NC_137793.1, read as the reverse complement.
ACCACCTTGCCAGAGGTGGGTCAGGAGCCCTGGCCGGGAAACAGCCTCTGTCCTCCTGCCCTCCTCAGGACACAGGGCAATGACCTAGTGCACAGCTCACAGCCACCTGCTCAGCCTAAAGTGGGACCCTTAGGGCACAGCCACATGACAGCAACAAGCCCCTCGTCTGAGTTCCTGAGCATTCTGTGCGGTCTCTGGGATGGTCCACATACACTGAGATGGGAGTCATCCTTTGATGTATGGGTGTCTTCTGCTCAGTGAGGATTGCCTGGGGCAGGATCTGGTTCTCAGGCTCCAGCATCTGACCTCAGCTCACCATATGAAATTGGCATATGATTGGTTCTCATATTGGTGATCATTGTTAAAGTCCACCCAAATCAAACAACATCCGGCAGGCGGTCCCTGGTGACTTTAACTAGGTTCGGCATAATCTATTAAAATATATATTAAAATACATGGGGCCCTGTTTAGCCTCCTTTCCTTCCCCAAATGCAAATCTCGAACACACTCTTCTGCTGGTTTCCACCCTAAGTTCTCCTTTAATTTGTTTCACACTTGCTTATGGACTTTGTACTGTGTGAGCCACCGTGCTGAGTGAAGCACAGACCTCAGTGTTGAGCCTGTCTCTTCAGCCCCTGTGGCCCAGGTACCAACCTGCAGAGGCATGATGGAGCATGCTCGTCCTGGGCTGACGTATTCATACAGACACACAGACTGACCTGTTTTTCTGTGCACCTGGGAAACTACACGTGAAAAAGAAAAAAACTAATTCTAGGCCAAGGATTTTTCAGGGCTCACATCTATCCAAATTATCTTGGCATTATTAGTATGCTTCAAAGGCTCTGAAACCAAAATACTGAACTCAGGAAGGAGCAAGGTTAAACTAAGACCCATTGCTACCATTATTGTCATTACCACCCACTGCCTGTGTCCGCACTGAGACCTGCCTGTGCTCCCTGGGGATCTGCACAATAGGTCACTGGCCACCTACAGCCTCAGGAAGGAAAGTTGAGCACTGTAGCCTAGCCGGAAGTGTGAGCTGGGGGCGGGGAGTGCACAAGACAAGGAGGGGCAATGAGCTGAGGATTTGTGTGTTCAGATCTGTGTGGTCAGGCTAAGAGGATCGTGGTTCACGGACAGCCTCAGCTACATAGCGAGGCCCTTCGCAACTCAGTGAGACCCTGTTTCAAAAATAAAAAGACTAAAAAATAGAGCTGGGAGTGTATCTTGGAGGTACGATCCCCCTGTATTTCATCCCCAATACTATGGGGGGATAAAAAGGAAAGAAAGAAAAAAGAAAAGAAGTATATGAAGGATCCTGATTTATTTGCCTGGCATTCAATCTTCCAACAGACAGCCTGCAATCAAATTTCAGCACACCACTTACAAGTTGTGAAACTTTGGATGGGCCCTTTATCCTCTTTGGACCTGTTTCTTCATCTGTAAACTAGGAGATCATGGTGCTGTGTCCTAGCCTGTCAGGAGGACTCAGTTTATATGTGTATATATGTCAGAATGGAGTGTGGCACCTGATCAGCGTTATGAGTTTATCATCAGTATCTGCACTTCAGCCCTTTCTGTTCACCTCCCTGGGTGACGTCACATTCCCTTAGACCTATTTCAAGTAGCTTTTATTCATTTGATAAATGCCCATTGTCTGTACCTAGACAATTATTTCCTCTTTGTGGCCAAACCCAAACTCTTTTGAGACCAGGCCATCTTTTCCTTCCCGAATATCTTCAGTGGATGTGGTCTCTACCACTTTGATTCATGGAGCCCTTCATTTTCCTTCTCTTATAGCATTTAATGCTTTCTCGTTCAAGTCATGGCTCCAAGCTCCCTGAGGACAGAAGCAGGATCTGATTCATCTCTGTGTTTTTCATAACATAAGCTCACACAGAGTGTGAAGTCAATAAAGAAGCGTGAAGTAAATAATGGAAAACTTAGTATGGAAACCGGGACAAAGCGGCTCTCTGAGCCTCTCAACAGAGCCTATGTAAAAGGTAGACAGGAGACCATTAATTCAACCCCTTAAAATATTACTGACTAAGGCGGACGTGGTGGCACAGGCCTCCCAGCATCTGGGAGGCTGAGACAGGAGGATCACAGTTCTCAGACAGCCTCAGCTACTAGTGAGGCCCTTTGCAACTCACTGAGACTCTGTTTCAAATTAAAAAATAGGGCTGGGGATGTAGCTTGGAGGTATAAAGCCCCTAGGTTCAATTCCCAGTACTGCAATATATACACACATACATACATATATTAAAAGCCCAATTCCTTTTCTGTAGGATCTGATAATTGAGAGAAATGGAAAGGCCCGGTGTCTATCATCAGACCTTGACATCTCTTCCCCCATCACAGCTCCAAGGCTGTGAGAGTGTTTTGATTTATCTCCTTCTCATTTTCAATCAAATAAAAAAACCGCCACTAGGCCCCATCTCTTAGAACAGGGTCTTTTGGGTTCCACTGGTAATGTGAAGCTACCCTCTGAAGTAGAATCTCATTGCTGAGATTCTAGGTGGGAGCTGAACTGTTGGGCATGCTGAGATTCATGAATATCATCAGCTTGTTAGGAACTTAGATTACAATCAATCATAAAGCTTTTATTTGTTACTGTAGAACATTGTTTTTATACTTTTGTGGTATGCAAATTTGCGGTTCCTTTTATACATACATAAAAATATTATTAGTCAATATTAATAGTTTGTCATAGTGACTTGTTAGTTTTCTTATCTGGTGAGCCCCAGCTCTCCAGCAACCCTTGATGAGCAGAATGTGGCCGGTACCCAGGGCTCCCCAACATTAAGTCTTTTCCTATCACACTGCTGCCCCTCCGTGATATTTCTCCCCACCCCTTGGTACTGGGAATTGAGCCCAGTGGGAAACCTACCTCTGAGCTCTACCCCCATCAGACCTTGATCCTCCTGTCTCCGCCTCCCAAGTACTGGGATTACAGGTGTGCCCCACCACACCTGGCTGCACTACCGTCTTGAACTGCCATCCTGGGTCTCCACTGACTTCCCTTGTCAAATCTGCTTCACGGTAGCCTGAACCCACCCCAAAGCTTGAAAGAGTGGATAAGCAGAGGCAATCTGCTCAAGCAAAGTCTATCCTCCCTCCCCCAGGCTGTGGGTAAGCTCCCCGCTCTGTGTCCCCAAGGGTCCCTACATAGCCTCTTATCAAACTACTGTATTCTTTAACTATCTCTGTACCTCTCCTGCATTCTCCAATGACCTAACTGCCAAATATGGTGGCATTTTTTAACAATATTCACACTAACCAGCCCCTCTTTCTTGAACCTCATTCTCTGCCAGCAGGACAAGATAGCACCTCCTCACTCCCCATTGCTTCTCAGCCCTGACCCCTACAGAGGCCTCTGCCTCCCATCTCCTGAGTCCTCCTTGCTCAGTTACCTCTTGGCTTCATGAGGATGCGCACCTCCTCCCTAGGCTACAGATTGCAATAGCCAGCAGCATGCTAGACACCTCCAGCCAGGTCTCCTGCAGCTGACCAGGCCTAAAACTAGATAGTCATTGGTTTTCCCAACCAGTGTCTTTCCCGACTCACCTTCCCAGCCAGAGATGCTGCACCTCTGCCCATAAGTACTGACTTAGTGCTAATGCTGTGCAGATCCCTGAGGGCAGGCAATCAGCAAGAAGCAGGTCAAAGCCCCTGCACTTTAGGTGGAGGAACTCAGACACTGAGCAAAAATACACTGCACATAAAATACAGCAGGCTCTCTATATCAGTCCTGCATTGGCTGATTCAATCAATCGTGGATTAAAATATTTGGAGGGAAAAAATTGCATCTTTACTAAATATGGATAAACTTCTTGTCATTATTACACAAACAGTAGAGTACAACAACTATTTACATAGCATGGACATTATATCTGGTATTGTAAGTACTGGAGATTATTCATAATATACTTGAGAATGTACATAAGTGATACGCAAAAACTACTCCATTATATATGAGAGACTTGAGCCTCCGTGAATTTGGGGGTCCACAGGGCAGTTCTAGGACCAACTGAGAGACAACTGTGTAATGTCAGATGGGGATGAGTGCTCTGGAGGTAATACGCCACACTTGGGAGTGTGGCAGGGAAGGCTCTGCTCACACGGGTGCTTCTAGCTCTGGTCAAGGTGGACTCATCCAGTAAGTAAGACTGGGGAGAAGGGAAGCCCTGCCTCAGGGCATGTCAGTGGTTGGAGCCCAAGAAGAGGGCAAAAGGCAGCCCCCTAAAGCCCTCGTGACAGAAAGAGCTGCTGGGGAAGTGAGAGGGAAAGCAGGAGGGAAAGAAAGACCTTCAGGAAGATGATGCAGCCAGGGCCGGTCCTTGTAGGGTGTAAACTGAGACCCGGCCATGGGGTTTGGTGATGTGGGGGTCACAGGAAATGAGACCAAGGTTGCTTCAGGGGAATGTGTGGAAGACGACCCATGAGAGAACGAGAGGTGAGTGATGGAACAGACGCAGCAAGAAAGAAAGCTGTTCCCAGGAGCTTTGACAGATAGAAGAGCAGAGAGTATGGGGTTTTGTGTGTGAAGAGATTCCAACATGTTTGTCTGCTGGTGAGTAAAAGCCAGTCTGAATAGCAAATCTGAAGATAAAAAGTAAAAAAAATAAGTATTTGATGGTTAGAGGTTCCTGAGGTCCCGGAGCACACATGAGAAGCTTGGCTTCAGACAGGTGCAGAGAATGTTCTCCTGGATCCCTTCTCCCTAATATCCTATTCTTTTCTTTTGAACCTATATTTTGACATCTTTATTCTTGAATCAATTGCTAAGTGTGACTGATGGACCTTGTAATATTGCTCATTTTTATCACCTGCTTTTCTTTCTCACCTCATCATTCACAACTAAACTATAAGTTTTCTGATCTACAGAGTGTGACAAAACACATTTGCTTTAGTGTTTATACCACAATCACGCTGAGCCACTGCCTGAGCCAGGATTGTCAGGATAACAGTCCTCCATAATTCCCTCTGCGAACACTCTTAGTACCATCCAAGGCTACACAGTGGTCGATGGAGAGACCTCAGTGCTCCCCTTGAATACTGTCACCACAATTGCTGAGGGCCAGACGCTGGGCCCTGCTGCCTCCTGCCCCTTCATTGTCATGCTATGGCAGAGGCCCGGCTCTCTGCTCCACTTGGAGCCACTCCAGGGACCACTTGGCCAGAAAATGAGGCCGTGCAAAGACAAGTCCCCAGTAGCCACAAGCGTCACCTCAGTCATGAACACCCAACTGTAGATGAGCAAAGGGGGAAGATTCCCCAGGAATGTTTCATAAGCCAGGCCTCAAAGAACCTGGATAGCTGGTCCAGTTACATTCCCAGGAATAAAAGAAAACAGATTCCTTTTTTTATGGTAATAACACTTAACATTACCCTGGGACAGTAATATTTGCCTCATAGGAATAGGCGTGGCTATGGATCATAGGGGATATGAAATTTCTCAACAGATTACCTGAGGGTGCTCGGGAGATCAGCCTCCTGTTTCTCCTTCTCTTTCCTCTTCGGTCTCTTTGTCCTCCAATCCTTTCTCTCTTTGGTTTCCTCTTTAATGTTTCTCTAAGTTCTTCTTTTCTTAAATCACTGCTGACTCCCCATCCCTCTAGAAGATACTGGTGGTTCCCCTGGTACCTTTAGGACAAAAGGACAAAGTCTGAACCCCAGAACGTGGCATTAAGGCTTCCACACCAACTTCCATGCTCTTACGTCCCCTTCCCAGAGCAGGTACGCTCCAGCTGTAACCTATCTAATCTCTGGCTCCACCCACATCTTCTGTTTCAAGAACTAGTTCAGCTTCTCACCTTCTCCACCTTCTTAACCCACACGTTCTTCATCTTAACCCACCCTTCCTCGATGAACATCTGCTGGCATATTGTCATCTCTTCTCACTGGAAGTATCGTCACCTCTGACATCTTTCATGTCATTCATCAACTCCCATCATGTAGGTCTTCCAGCCACAACTGTGCCGTAATTCCCCAAGAGCAAGGATCATGGTCTATACTTCCTTGAATTGCCTACAGCAGTACCTTTTACAGAAAACATTATTAAATAGCCCTGTGTTAAGACATAAACATCAATAGTAAGATGCACTAGAAAGAGCTCAGATCTGAGCTGAACGCCCATGTACCAGGTTGAGCAGCCACAGGCAAAAATGAAAGGACTAGCGTGTTGAACCTGGATTTTACCGTCTCTGCTCCTGCCAGACCCCTCTCTGAGTGCAACAGCTCTTCTGGGGTTGCGCACGTGTCCGGCCAATTTATTTACAAGCCTGCTCCATTTGCAAGAGATGTGGACTCTTGGAGCAGCTCATTTGCAGCCACCCTGCCCATGTTATTTAACTTTTACAGGTGAGAGCACTAAAGCTTAAGTGAAATGGATTTTCAGCTCATTGGCAGCAGAGCAGGCTGCGAGGCTATTGACTGCAAGGCCACCCCCCCCCATACACACACCTGCCCTTGCTGAGCAGCGCCCCACCCAGGACCGCACCACATTGCTAGCAGGTGGGGAAAAGTAGAGAGTGGATGTAAACTACTGGGTCCAGTGACCCCAAATCCCTTTACAGTTGAGTCAGAGAGCCCTCGCCAAGGCTGCCATGGCAAAGGCAGCAGTGAGCAGGTGACTGGCCCCATCACCGTGATGACGTGTCTGTCCCTTGGTCCATTGATCTCTACTTTGCTGCCTTAAAGTGATCTCCCTGCTATGAGTTAGAAGTGAGGGCTTGGGAAGGACGTGCCACTATTAAGTGTAGGGCCAGACTCTTGTAATTCTAGAAGAGTCAACAGGATCATGGAAGGGGCCCCAGGTCACAACCTCACAATCAGACAACAGTGCCCCATCTCACACGTTGGCGCCCAAACCCCAGCCTTAGAACCAACAGGGGGACCTTGCCCGGTGACAGGGCCAGCCACTCTGCATGTGTCCTTGTCAGTGAGAGATCACAGACCTGCGGCTGAGCCCAGCTGGTTTTCATTTGTTTCTGAGGCCAGGCCTACCGTGGGTTTCACTTAATTGTGTATTTTCATCATTTGATACCTATAGCCAAAACCTGTAGGCAGTAAAAATGCCCTTTTCCATCAGTTCAAGCAGAAAAATGTACCTGCCGTGGTCGTATTTTCCTCGCTGGCTGCTGACTTATTTTAAGAACTAAATCTTTCCTGTTACTCTATTTTTCACCCGGAGGTGTGTGCACGCTGAGTAAAGGGAAGGACAGGGCCTGGCCCGCTCTTCCTCTCTCTCTCATGTGGTGACTTAGCGCCACCTAGTGGCCATCAGCTCCACAGCAACCAAATTAAATCAAGGGAAATCTTGACAAAATGCTTTGTGCTCACAAGAAGTCTTCAATACATTCTTCTTTACTCATGTAACAGAGCTTGCCTAGAAGTATTATGCTCATTTTTCCTTAAAATAAATACATTAAGGGACAAGGCACCATCAAGAAAGCTGAGTAAGTTCTTCACTTGCCAATGCCAACTTCATTTCATGCTTTCCAGCCTTGGTGGCTGTCATTTATAGATGATGAGCTCATGAGAGACAGGCTAACGCAACCTCCAGGTGCCCAAAGCACCGATGTGGAGCAAGACAGCCCTCCCGTGGGAACTGATGCAATCATCTGGTCTTTATTTAACCTTTCAGACCAGCAGTCTCTGAATTTCAGGTGTGGATTATCCTCCTAACAGCTCTAAGGAGCATGAGTCCCAGTGTGGTTACCTGCAGTCTCCCACAGCCCAAGTCCTATGTTGTTACCTTGGATTCCCATGCCCCTCACCTGGCTGGCATCTATCTCTCCTCCTTTACCTGCCCCTGGGCTCTCAGGACACACAAGAGCTATTCTTGGGGTGGTTAGTGTATCCTTCTCTCTCTCTCTCTCTCTCTCTCCTCTCTCCTCTCTCCTCTCTCCTCTCTCTGACATGGATGGTCCCAAACATCTTGAAGAATTTCCTGGATCCCCCTCACAGTCTCACCTACACTCCCATCCATGAACTAACCATTTTCAGCTGCATCTCATTCTACCACCACTGGTGTCCACCACACCCTCTGCGGTGCGTGGGGGCTGGAAAGCCCCACCAAAACTGGAAAGTCCCACCAAAGAGCAGGGGCAGTGACAGGAGACAGCTGCGTCTCCTGAAAGACAATCCTCTTCTTGGCCTGGCTGGACACTTTAATAAGGTCAATTCTGATCTGTGGTCTTGGAGGAGGTGAGAGAGCCTCTCTTTTCAGAACATGACTCCCCCATTCCTACTTCCTCTCCCCATGGAGGGTGATACTGGCTCACTTGGCAGGTGTCTGGGAGCAGATTTGGCTGCACCAACAGGGCTCTGGGCTCCATTCCATCAGTCTTTCTTCCTCCCAGGGCATCCTGCCATTCCTTTTTCTGCAAGTAACCCTCACAACAGGATGGCTTCATGCAGCACTCTCAGATGCAAATATTACTAAAAGTAATCAACATGGATGTGGTAACCCCCCCAAATGCTAGGCTTGGTGTACAGTGCTCACCTACCTTGACTCATTTCTCTTCCCCAGCACCCACATTGGCACTATTGCTATCCCCATCATCATCACCCCCTTCTTGTAAATGAAGAAAGGAAGCAGCCTATTCACTGTTTCTCTTCCTCAGCTTAGGTTTCCATGATTCCACCAATTACCTAAGGAATGCCCATACACACACACACACACACACACACACACACACACACACATCTATAAGCCCTTCGAGGGCAGGAACCACATCTGGTTTGGCTCACCATGGAGTCACAAAACTGTCAGGAGGAGAGCCAGAGATGAGCCCCAGGCCGCTGGCTCTTGTGTGCTGTGTGCTGAGCCTCTGCTTACTGGAGAAATGGGTCCTGGAAGAGGGCAGGCCCTCGGGAGCGCAGGCTGTGAGAGATGGAGGGGGTGCAGGAGCAGAGTTCGCGCTCAGTGCTGCCAAGACACCAGGGTTCTGTGCCCATCAGCGTCACCTAGTGGCCAACAAGAGCCATTTCAGTGGAGCAGTGGAGGCAGAAGTTGTGTTAGTCAGCGACACAAGCAACTCCCGGGAAAGAAAGTTCTTTTGGCTCACGGTTTCAGAGGGCTGGCTCCATGTCAGCTGCCTCTGTTACTTTGGGCCTGAGGTGAGGCATATCACCGTGGTGGAAGGCCCTGGCAGGAGAAAGCAGACACCTAGAAGAGAGCCGCATGACATGGCCACACCCCAGTGACCTGTCACTCTCCAGTCATGCCCCCCCTGCCCACAGTTTACATCTCCTCCCAGGAATCCATTCAAATTATTAATACACTTATTATTATTAAATGGATTGATTGTTAAATGGATTAATCCACTGACAGGTCAGAGCCCGGAGGATCAATAACCTCCCAAAGCCTCCCCCCCCTGCACTGTGCTGCAGTGGGACAAGCCCTCAACACATGTCAACACAGGAACCTCGGTGGCATTCCAGACCCAGGCCACAGTGGAAGGAAGGGGCTGGGTGAGTGATGCGGGGAGCAGGGACAATGTGTGGAGATGCTGTTTTCTCAAAGCTGCTGGAGATGCTGAACGTCCAAGGGTAAAGGCCACAGTGGGTGTTGTAGGGTTTCTAGGAGGGCAGAAGGCTTGGCTGGCTTTGGAGAGAGAGACAACGCTCCTCTACCATATTGGAGGGGTAGGTCTGGGTGGGCAATACTAGGAGGGAGGGGAGGTGGCTCTTGCTGAGCTCTCCACACACAGCACCACACTCTCGGTGACCTTGGCGACACTGCAGGTGTGGTTCCACACCACTGCAATAAAGCAAATGTCGCAATAAAGGAGTCCCACAATTTTTTGGGGGGTCTCCTACTGCAGAAAGTCTTGTTTATATTTACTGTAGTCCGCTGAGTATGTATTAATAGAACATCTAAAATGTCTATACCTCAATTGTAAAATCTATTGATTTTTTAAAATGCTAACAATTATCTGAGCTGTTAGAAAAATGGCATCAATAGATTTGCCCCAAATCTTCAATTTGTAAAAAAAAAAAAAAAAAAAAAAAAAAAAAAAAAAAAGCAAGAGCTGTGAGGTGCAATAAAACAAAGTACTAAAAAAGACCTGGGCTTGTGTATGCTCACAACTGCTCCAGCAAGTGAGAACTCTTAGACCCACTTCCTAGGTGAACAGCAGGAGCCTCAAAAGGTAGCCTCAAAACTTCTGTGGGCCAGCACGGAACAGAGCTGGGCTGGAACCAGGTCCCTCTGACACTGAAGCCCCAGCTCTGACCACGTTCCAGCCTGTCATCCTTTGCATCTCGGAAAAAGATTAGCTAGAACCAGAAGCTTCAAACCACGATCTAGAGTTTGTTCTCCAGAACTCATACAGGAGTTTAATCCCCAAAGTCATTGTAAATGGAATTAGGAGAGTGGAAATTTAATCTGACTGTGGTGTTTAAAGGTAGGGCCTTTGGAAAGTAATTAAATGTGATTAGGGTGGAGCCCCCATGATTGAATCTTGGTGACCTTATAAGAAAAGAAAGATCAGAAGAAACAACCATGATTTGGTGTAGCCAAGGTGTGTCCTCAACAGAGTCCGTACCATGCTGTTTGGACTTCCAGCCTACAAAACTATGAGCCAACTAAATACCTTTTCTTTTTAAAGGGGTTCTTTTTTTATTGTCTTTTCGGAACCAGGAATCAAACCCAGATCGCCACTGAGCTACATCCCTGCCCCAAATCCCTTTTCTTTTTAAGATAGCCTGCCTCAAGTATTTCATTATAGTAATGAAAAGATGCCTAATCAATGAAGGTCTACCAGACCCCAAAGTCCATAGTCTTTCTGCTGTCCTACCCAGGACCTGTAGTTTACCTGGAAGTAATCAGCCCTCGCCTCCCTTGGCAGAACCAGCCTTTGTTGGCCTAGTATCCCATAAACAGACATGAAGATCCAATGAGCCTCTCCAGCAAGACATTGTCTGAGCTAGTAAGTTAGTTCTGCAGCCGGGTGTCAAGGTGATGGAGCTAGGAATGCATTTATCAATCCATCTCTTCAGTAGGACCCAAATCCAGGAGGTAAATTTTGTTGCAATGATTTTAGGAAGCAGGTGTCTTACTTTGGGTCCATAAAAGGCAGGGACGCAGTCGCTACTGAGCCGCCCCAGAATATCAAGCACTGCCCACCCACTTCCTGTGAGAGTCATCTGACCCAAGAATTAACCACTGCGGGAGTAGACCGTGATGTGTTCTAAGTCATCCATCAGGAGCCTGCAGCCCCTTCCACGGAGGATCTAGGCAAACAGGAGAGGACTTCTGGTTCGGAGGAGCTGCCGTGGCGCGGCGCGGCCAGCGGGTGGCGCTGTGGCACCTCTCCTCGGCTTGGTCTGGCCAGCAGTGCGTCCACACCCTCGCTCCTGGCCCTGTGGCCAGCGTGGCCTGGACGCTCGCAGCGCTGTGGCTGACACGTGGCAGCCGGGCCTGTGAGCCCAGTCTGGGTCCAAGGTCCTGCACTCAGCAAGGGCGGGGAGCGACTCCCAAAAATAAACAGCCCGCTGCTCTGCTCAGGAGCCAGGGTTTGCAGCCTCTTTTCTCGGTTTTCTCTCTGAATTCCAGAATGCTCCAGAGTCACGCAGGACAGCGCCAGGAATCTTTTCTGAGCACAAGAATTTTCCCGACTCGGGATTTCGTTTCCCAGATCTTAGGGCCAGAGATTGATAAAGGGCTGTGTGTAAGGCAACCAAGAGGCACCTGTGGCCCCCAAGCATGGTGGCACAAGTACTTGGGAGATTGAGCCAGGAGAATTACAGGTTCGAGGACAGCCTCAGCAAGCAGTAAGACTCATCAACCTAGTGAGATCTTGTTTCAAAATAAAATTAAAATAGGGCTGGGGGTGTAGCCCAGAAGTAGAATGATTGCCAGTATCAAACACAAAAAAAAGTATAAAAATTTATGAGTTTTTGTTTTGTTTGTTTGGTTGGCTGGTTGGTTTGGTTCTGAATGTGATGACTTGAAATCTTCAAATTACATTTGCAGCTCCCATTTGGAGCTGTGTTATCTACCTGCTGGATGGTGCAGGGTTCCTGAGTCAGAGTCCTGTGACCTTATCTTCAAGTTAATTTTTAACCTGTGTCACACCAAGTAAACTGGCAGGTAAACTTGTCTCACCTCTCAAGCAGTGTCACATTCGTTGAGATTAAATATCTCTCAACATAATCTTGAACTCTGCAAGAAGCAAGGGGAGTATATTGCTGAAATTGAGCTAGCTTTGAGAGTAAAGCAACTCTGAGAATATCTTGACTTGCAAGATTTTAGCTCTAGAGAAATAGACTCAACACATTCATATATATATTTAATCAGGCAGCCTGCGTGTTCAAATGCGTGATCAGGAACCTGTGTGTTCAGGGTGCCTTAAGAACTAGGACACTCTGTGCCAGGAAGCCATCCATGCTGATGGCATAAGGGTCCCTATTAGCACTGAATGCCTCTGGAAAAGCCAGATCCTCCATGCCTTAGTACCAGGTCTACCTACCCTTGAGTTACATCAAGGAACAGAATTAGTAAGAAAGAGATATTGCCGGAGTATTCTAATCCCATCTCCCTGCAGCCTTGACTAATCCCCTCTTTCCTCCCCATTCTCTCCACACCAGCTGGTCTCTAAAAAGAGCAAGCACTTGCACAGGTGTATTTGTTTTGCTTTATGAACGATTTTTTTTCCTGCCATGCTGTGGATTAAATGTTCTCTAGCACTGAGCTACATCTTTGGCCTTTTTTTTTTTAAGGGTCTTGTTAAGTTGCCCAGGCTGGCCTCAAACTTGCCATCCTCCTGCCTCAGCCCCTGAATACCTGAAATTACAGGCATATGCAACCAAGACTAGTTTGACTTTCTCTTCTTTCCTCCCCTCCTTTTCTTTTCCTTCTCCTCCTCCTTCTCCTCCTCCTCCTTCTTTTCTCTCTTTCTCTCTTCTCTTCTCTCTCTCTCTCTCTCCCTCTCTTTCTCTCTTTCTCTCTCTCTCTCCCTACACTGGGGATTAAACCCAGGAGCTACAGCCTCAGCTCTTTTTATATTTTATGTTGAAACAGGGTCTCCTTAAGTTGCTGAGTGTCTTCCTAAATTGCTGAGGCTGTCCTAGAACCTGCAATCTCCCTATCTCAAATACTGGGATTATAGACATATGCCATCATACCTGGCTGTGGTTTGACTTTCTGAATTTTTAACTACCCTACACTATATGAAAACTGATACGTGTTGGCTTTGCTATAACCTAGAGATTTTATAACAGTCCTGACCCCTTCCATGAAAGCTCACTAATCACTCATCACTAATCTCCTTCCAGAAAACACAGCCACTTTGCCAGAGAGGTTCTACCTTTTCTCCAGCTTCCCAAAATTTCAGAGATACCCATCCAGTTTCCTCTTTAGACCCACCCACTACCCTCCTCTTCCAAACCCGTGTTCAGAATGCCCTGGATCTGGTGAATGCGGTCCTTTATTTTGATAGCTAAATTCTGAGCTCAATTCTCCCAGCTCAAACACTTCCAAGCCAGACCCTACTTTTGCCACGTCTTTGAAGAAAGACCACAGGCAAAATGAGGTAGAGTAAGATCATATATTTGGTCCAAAGATTACATCCAGTCTTTCTGAACTGACCCAGGATTTTCAGCCTCCTTTAAGGAAATAGGTTTAATCCCTACCGCACTTTTACTGACATTTTCATCTAAGGAGGTAGAAGTGGTCAGAGTTAGTCCTTTAAGTTATTTCTATCCCAGAGTATTCATTTGAGCTACAAAGGTAGGCAAGGGAAGAAACTCTAACATGGGGCAAAGGAAGAAGACTAAGAGGTGATCTAAATATGGTCTTCTGAAAATAATAAGTGTCTCCATCTTTAATAAAGGCAGAACAAGAGAAAAAGAATCAGAGAGACTTGACAGGTGCAGATCAAGTTAAATATCTAAATTAAGTAGCTAAGGCTGGCCTCGAACCCAGATTTTCCTGAATTAAAAGGATGGCATCTGCTCTATGGAAGTCTAAACTCTAGCCAGGATGTCCAGTCCTGTCTAACGCAGAGTTCACATGACCTCTAGAAGTCCTTAACCACACTGGTATTTGTGCTTTTTTCCCTCTTAAACCAGAATCTACACAATTCTTGTTTTATATGATCATGATCTGGGGGGCTTCAGGAAGACGAGGTTCTTCCCTCCTATTCTTCCTTCAATACCTGGTTCAGATGCCACAGTCTCTCCTTGCGAGCCTGCCAGAAAGGCAGATGGACAGAGGAGTCCAGCTGGCCTGGCCTGGCCTGGCCTGGCCTGCATCCCCTTGCCACTGTGGTCAGGTCACGGGACCTCAGGAAGCCTTGCTTTCCCATCCTCAGCGGTCCACAGCAGCACATCAGAAGCGAGTGAGGAGGCTTCAAGACGTACATTGCACAGGAGAGGTACTCAAGTGGAGCATAGCTGTGTTGATTATGCCATTTGCTAGGGCCAAACAGCAGGGGCTGCAGGCTCACAACTGAGCCTACTCCATCTGGTTCAGGAGCAGCCGACGGGGGAGAAGATGGAGAAAGGCTTCTTCAGGAGCCTCTCACTCACAGGCCTCCTGAATTGTGGACAAGGAGGAGAGTGGAGTGTGATTGTTTTTTAATGGTATACTGGGTATTGACCTCAGGGGTATTCTACCTCCAAGCTATACCCACAGCTCTGTTTTGTTTTTTATTTTGAAACAAGGTCTCATTAGGTTATTGAGGGTCTCCCTAAGATGCTGAGACTGACCTCATATCTGCAACCCTCCTGTCTCTGCCTCCCAAGTACTGGGATTGCAGGCATGTGGCACCATACACAGTTGAAGTGTAATTCTTTTTTTCTTTTTTCTTTTTTTTTTTCTTTTTTGTGTACTGGGTATTAAACCCAAGGGCATTTTACAACCAAGCAATACCCTCAGACTTTCTTATTCTTTTTCTTTCTTCTTTCTTTCTTTCTTTTTTTTTTTTTTTTTTTTTTGGTAATGGGGATGGAACCCAGGGGCATTCTACCTCTGAGCTACATTCCACCTCTGAGCTACATTCCCAGCCTTATTTTTTATTCTTTATTTTAAAACAGGGTCTCACTGAGTCTCAAAGGGCCTTACTAAGTAGCCGAGGCTGTCCGTAAACTGCGATCCTCCTGTCTCAGCCTTCCAAATGCTGGGATTACAAGCGTGCACCACCATGTCCAGCTGAAGTGATATTTTTAAGCAAGCTTGGTGAGACATCCTGGCCAGACAACCAGAAGACCAAAGACTATGTGTTCATGTAAGCCAGTGCTCATTTATTATCTTGGTTGTATGCACTAACAAGACAAAATGGGGTTATCGGTGGGATTCCAAGCAGGTTTAGACTAGTACACACAATAAGCCAGGAGCAGTAGCAACGTCCCCCTGCAGAAGCGCTACTCGCTGACGCGGTACATCTACTCATTCAGTAGATAGCGAGGTTTCTCAGGGAGAAGAAGCCACGTGGGCTCTGTGCCAAGCTCCCACCCCACCTCCACCCAGGCTCCCTGGACTTGAGGCCCACAGGCAGCAGCAGCTTCCACTCAGTGGGGCCCCCTCCCCTCACATCGCCATCAGCCCCCTTGATGGAAAGCTCAAGGGAGATTTCTGCCCACTGGCCTCTGCTGTGCTCGCCGCATCCCACCACGGTGGACTTTCAGGTTCTTCTTCCTCTTCCCCTGGGGGCCTGGGGACCACACGCTGGCATTTTTCTGTGTACCAGGCCCCCGCAACATTTTCCTGCTGCTTGTGGGAGATATCGGCTTCTTGGAGGAGCCTTTCTGAGAAGCCCAGTGTGGACTAGAAGCTAAGGTTGTGTTGGACGATTTTCTGTCAGCTTTTCCTGACTGCTTCTTTAGCAAGTCCAAGACGGTGACTGGGAGATAAGCATTTATTTAGTGAGAATTTAAGTCATGGTAGGGAGGGGTCTGGGGATGGAACCCATAGGCATTTTACCTCCAAGCTACCCCTCTAAGCCCTATTTTAATTTTTATTTTGTAACAGGGCCTTATTAAGTTGCTGAGACTTGCCTCAAACCTGTGATCCTCCTGTCTCTGCCTCCCAAGTCCTGAAATTACAGGCATGTACCACCATGCCTGGCTAATTAGTGAGAAATTTAAGTCTTAAAGTAGCTATAAATGCAGCATCATGCTTGGCATGGTGTCGCATGCTTGTCATCCCAGCGCTTGGGAGGCTGAAACAGGAGGATCACACAGGTTCAAAGCCAGCCTCAGCTACTTAGTGAGGCTCTCAGAAACTTAGTGAGACCCTGTTCTCAAATAAAGTATAAAATAGGTCTGGGAGTATAGCCCAGAGGTAGAAAAGCCCCTGGGTTCTACCCCTAGTACCACACAAGAAAAAGCAGCATCACTCAAGAAACATTAAAACTGCATAAGAGTTGTTTATTTATTTAAAAGACAGAGTCTGTCTATGTTGTCCAGGCTGGCCTTGAACTTCTGAGCTCAAGCAATCCTCTTGCTTCTGCCTCCCAGGTAATGGGACCATGCTTGGCTTGCAAGAGGTTTTTTTTAATTCTTTTTTTTTAATTTTTTATTGGTGTATTGTATTCATACATCTCAGTGAGGTACAAGATGGTGGAGGCATACATGCACACATTACCCAATTATCCCTTACCCAATTCCCACCCCATTCTGAGAATGAAACCCAGAGGCATTCTACCTCCAAGTTAGATGCCCCAACCTGATTTTCTTTCTTATTTTGAAACAAAGCCTCACTAAGTGCAGAGGACCTCACTTAGTTGCTGAGGCTGGCTTTGAACCTGTGATCCTCCTGTCCCAGCCTCCCAAGTACTGGGATTACGAGCATGTGCCACCATACCTGGCTCTTTAAATTCTTTTAACTACATTTATTTATTTATTTATTTATTTATTTATTTATTTATTTATTTATTTTTGGTGGTACTGGGGTTCCTGGAAGCCCTTCTACTTTCGGGCTACACCCCCAGACCTACTTTATACTTTTTTTTTTTTTTTTTTTTTTGGAAACAGGGTCTCTTAAGCCAGCAAGGCTGGCTCCAAACCAGCGCGATCCTCCTGTCTCTGTCTCCCAAGCACGGGGATTACAAGCATGTGCCACCACACCCGGCTAACTACTATTTTTTTAAATTCCCCTCACTGCCCTTGATTGGGCATGCAATCAATATCAATATCTTTTATCCACAGGATCACTCTAAAGATACATGGCTCTTGAATATTTCCATTATAATATTGTCTCTGACTGCCTACAAGTTGAAGATTTTAAATATTCATTGATAGAGCTGGGTGTGGTGGCGCACACTTGTAATCCCCGGGCTTGGGAGGTGGAGACAGGAGGATCGCACAAGTTCGAAGCCAGCCTCAGCTGGCTTAAAAGACCCTGTTTCCAAATAAAATATAAGTCTGGGAGTGTAGCCCAGAGGTAGAAAGCTCCTGGGTTCCATCCCCAGTACCACACACAAAAAAATCATTGATGTATCCTGAATACATCACAGTGCGTGCCACAAAGTAAGCACTAAATAATGGATAGCAGATGAACAAATACATGCATGATTAAAATAAAGGGTGAAGGACTACCTGGAGGACATCAGGCCATAGTAGGAGAGGTGACTCTCCTACTCACTCTGGTATGCTAAGGGTGAGTTCAAGTAATCCTCATCCGAAAGAAAGGGGAGAGATTAAGACCCTCCACACTGGGGTTACAGCTGAGGGCACCACCTGCAGCTTAATGCCCAGGATGCAGCCCAAGACTCAAAGACAACTCACCAGCGAGCGGCCTGAACTGGATCCGCTTACTCATGGTTTTCACCTGTACTGGCTTGTATTTGCACTTGCCTGGGGGTGCTCGCCTAAAAACACAGGCAAAAAGGGTCAGATGTAAGACTGAAGGTGCAACCAGAAAATCAAGGTCCCCAGAAGGCATTCATTTGCAAGAACTGGGGTCAGCCCCCACCCCATCCCCACGGGGATTGGGTAGGTGTAGCAGGAAGGTGTTGTAAGTTCAGATAGAGAAGAAAAAGGGCATGAATGCCACAGGGCACTCGGACCCTGGGAGACAGCACATGAGGGAGTTAAGAGTGTGAGCCTGGAGACAGAATTGGATTCGAATTCTGCTGACCAAGGCCCAATCCTGCTAAATCTCCATTTCTGCATCTATAAAATGCAAAAATGAACAAATATAATAATAATACCTATCTCGCAGATATATAGTGACAGTTAAATGAGAGCTGTGTGTGCCTGACATATAAGTGATTGAAAAAAATAAGAGAAAAAAAAAAGAGAAAGAAAAGAAAACATGTGGAACAAGGTCCAGCATGTAACAGTGATATATGCTGATACACAATAATGGTGATGGTGGTGGTGGTGGTGATGGCAGCAGTGGTGGCAGTGATGATGGTCATGGTATTGATGGTAATAATGGTGATGGTGGTGATGGTGATGGTGGTGATGATGATAGTGGTGGTACTGATGGTGGGAATTGTCTTTTTTAATTTTATTTTTATTGGTGCATTGTAATCATACATCACATTGGAATACAAGACTTGAGAGGATATACAAGCACACATCATCCAATTAGCCCTCATCCAGCCCCCATCCCATTCCCTCCCCTTCCCTCGATCCCATGCTTGTTTGGTGATTAACTTTGATACATATGTTTATGTACCTCCTGCTTTTTAAAGAGGCTCCATCCTCCCCTATTTCATACCCTCTGATTGGTCACCTTAATTGATTCACTATAGGGCCCTTTCTATAGCTCAACCACTTCCTGTTGCCCCTTTCCTCCTAGTTATTGCTGATTAGGGGAAGCATCTGGTTTTAATTTTCTGCGATATTTCTCTGTGCATGCCGCGTTGCAAATACCGATCCCACGCTTGACGGCCCCAGTTGTAGCCTGGCTACCCAGTGGACTGATCCAGACCTCGCTGGCTCAAGCAGCGTCCTTGCCTCATGGGAGGCCCCGATTCTGGTCTCGCTGGCCCCGACACTGGCCTAACCCCTCAGCTGGCTCCGATCCCAGCCTCAGAGGCCCCAGCACCGGCCTTCCTCCCGGCAGGCTCCGATGCTAGCCGATGGCCCCGGCATCGGCCTAACCCCTCAGCAGGCTCCGATACAGGCCTCGGAGGCCTCAGTAGCGGCCTTGCTTCACAGAAGGCTCCGATGCTGGCCGCTGGCCCCGGCACTAGCCTAACCCCTCGGCAGGCTCCAATGCCGGCCTCTGAGACCCCAGCACCGGCCTTGCCTCGCAGCAGGCTCCAATCCTGGCCTCGCTGGCCCCAGCTCCGGCCTAATCCCTCGGCAGGCTCCGATCCCGGCCTCGGAGGCCTCAATAGTGGCCTTGCCTCACGGAAGGCTCTGATGCTGGCCGCTGGTCCCGGCACAGAACTAATCCCTCGGCAGGCTCCGATCCCGGCCTTGGAAGCCCCAGCACTGGCCTTGTCTCACGGCAGGCTCCGACGCCGGCCTCGCTAGCTCCAGCACCGGCCTAACCCCTTGGCAGGCTCCAATCCTGGCCTCGGAGGCCTCAATAGCGGCCTTGCCTCACGGAAGGCTCTGATGCCGGCCGCTGACCCCAGCACCGGTCTAACCCCTTGGCAGGCTCTGATCCCAGTCTTGGAGGTCCCAGCATTGGCCTTGCCTCACAGCAGATTCCGATCCTGGCCACGCTGGTCCTGGCACTGGCCTGACCCCTCGGCAGGCTCCGATCCCGGCCTCAGAGGCCCCAGCACCGGCCTTGCCTCACAGCAGGCTCCAATCCCGGCCTCGCTGGCCCCAGCACCAGCCTTGCCTCATGGCAGGCTCCGATCCCGGCCATGCTGACCCCAGCACTGGCCTTGCCTCATGGCAGGCTCCAATCCCGGCCACGCTGACCCCAGCACTGGCCTTGCCTCACGATAGGCTCTGATCCTGGCCTCGCTGGCCCTAGCACCGGCCTAACCCCTCGGCAGGCTTCGATCCCAACCTCGGAGGCCCCAGCACCGGCCTTGCCTCACGGTAAGCTCCGATCCCGGCCTTGCTGGACCTGGCACCGGCCTAACCCCTCAGCAGGCTCCGATCCCAGCCTCTAAGGCCCCAGCACCAGCCTTGCCTCATGGGAGGCTCCGATTCCGGCCTCACTGGCCCCAGCACTGGCCTAACCCCTCGGCAGGCTCCAATCCCAGCCTAGGAGGCCGCAGTACCGGCCTTGCCTCATGGCAGGCTCCAATCCCAGCCTTGTTGGCCCCAGCACCAGCCTAACCCCTCAACAGGCTCCGATCACGGCCTCAAAGGCCCCAGCACCAGCCTTGCCTCACGGCATGATCTGATCCCGGCTTCACTGGCCCCAGCACCGGCCTAACCACTCGGCAGGCTCCGATCCCAGCCTCGGATGCTCCAGCACCGGCCTTGCCTCACGACAGGCTCCAATCCCAGCTTTGCTGTGTCCATCACCGGCCTCACCCCTCGGCAGGCTGTAATCTGAGCACCCTCTTCACCCAACCATTTGTCCCACGTTCTCGAGAGTGCGTGGTGGTAGCATTCTGCTTCTGGTGTCATTACTTCAAAGGTTCCAGGTGTAATGCATCAGATCTCTACCTCCCCTGAGTACTGGCCACTGCCATTGCCACTGTCTCCACCATTTCAAATCTTTCCCAAGCTCTTTTCCACTCTGAATGTTGTCCAGTGTTCCTAAGCATGCGCAACGGTAGCATTCGACCTTTGGTGTAATTTCTCCAAAAAAAAAATAAATAAATAAGGTTGGTAGGCTCCAATTTCTGCTTCTCTTGGATACAAGTCTCCACCACCAATGCGGAGACCGCTTTCAGCACCGCCTTTCTCCTTGGTCTCCGCTAAAGTGTCTCTCCTTACAGGTAATATCCAAGATTCTTAACAATGTAGAGAAGAAGCAGTCCTCCTTAGCGGGGAATTTTTCCAATAATTCCAGTGCATTTGGATAAGTTTTGTCTGCATCTCCAGTATCCTGGCATCCGCCAGGGCCTCCTTGACCCCTCTCCGATATTTTCCTTTTTTCTTTTTCTTTTCCTTTTTTACAGGGTCCTTCCGGGTGGAAAGGGGATCGCCTAAGGGTGCCCCACCCACGCCTGCCCACCCGCCCAGGGTCGGGGCCAGAGGCCCAGACCGGGAATTGTCTTTAAGGAAACCCCCTTCAAAAAATCATGGCACAGCCCTTAAGTAATGCCAGCCTCTCTCTCTAGCTGCATACAACTTCTTAAACTGCTTGTCCCTGGATGCATCTTCTGAAACCAAAGGATCTTGGGCACCAAGAGGATTCCCATCATGAAGATTAGAGCTGGGAGCCCCCAGCCAGTCTCTACTGCCTTCTCCGCCTGCCCACAATTCTTTCTCAGTATATCACCCCCACCCCAGGTGGAGAAAAATATAATATTTTTATTTATTTATTTATTTATTTAGTAGTACTGAAGGTTGTACCCTGAAGACTCTACTTCTGAGCTACACTCACTGACCCTTTTTATTTTTATTTTGAAACAAGGCCTGACTAAGTTGCCACACCCTAGCTTTGAATCTTAAATACTCCTGTCTACTGGGATTTGAGGCCTGTGCCACTATACCTGGCTATAATTTCATTTATTTCACAATTACTTCAGCAATGGTTAGGCACTACTCTAAACACATTGTAAATATCAACTCACTGAATTCTTATACAACAGCCCAATAAAAGACAACTATTATTATCCCCATTTTACAAAAGAAAAACAGACACACAAAGGCTAAGAAACAGGCTCAAGGTTACAAAGCTAATCAGTGGCAAAGCCACAATTCAAATCCAGGCTCCAGGATTCTTGTTCTCAACTACTTTATTTCACAATCTCTAAAGAAGGGCAAGAGGAAAAGACTAGAAGGAGAAAATAATACAAGCCAAGTGTGTGGTTCACACTTGTAATCTCAGTACTTGGGAGGATGAGACAGGAGGATTGCACAGGTTCAAAGCCAGCCTCAGCTACTTAGTGAGACTCTCAGCAACTTAATGAGACCCTGTTTTCAAATAAAATATAAAATAGGTTGGGGAGTATAGCCCAGAGGTAGAAATGCCCCTGGGTTCCACTCCCAGTACCACACAAAAAATTAATAATAACACAATTACCTATCCATGCCCCTCTGAATGCTGAGGGAACTGTGCTTTCAGTGAGAAGACAGGCTGAACACCTAAACAGAGCGGTCTAGTCTATGGCAGCTTTAAAATTCTGTATGATTCAGTGGAACAAGAACTGCGCTGGGCGTGGAGTGATCCCAGTACTTGGGAGGCTGAGACAAAAGGATCGCAGGGTCAAAGACAACACACAGTAACACAGCAAGACCCCATTTCAAAATAAAAAAAAGACTTGGGGTATAGCTCAAAGGAAGACTACCCCTGGTTTCAATCTCTAAAACTGCAAAAAGAAAAAGAAAGAAATGAAAAAAGCCACCTGAAATGATTCTGACCCCCAAAAAGAACTGAGTTCCTATCTATCCTGCTCGCCCTCTTCCTAGCTGTACTCTGGGCAAGTGATTTGACTTGGAATGGCCTTGGTTTCCTGATGACCTGCCTCGCTGGGATTCTGTCACCATTCAGCAAGAGCCCCTGTGCTCGGCCCTTTGCACAGTCCTAAACTGTGCACAGTAATACAAGGTCAACAGATGCCAACCGGAGGGAAGGTGGCTGAGTGCAGATGTCTCCGGTGTGGGAAAGGCCTCACGGCCACTTTCCGCCTGGCCTCCCATGGCCACTCATGTGGAAGCGGGGAGTATAATTATCTCCCAACTAAATCAGGAAGCTACGGAAGAAAAGAAAAAGGGGTTCAGGAAGGGAGCCTATTAGCCAGGCTTGGTGGTGCACGCTTGTAATCCCAGCATTCGGGAGGCGGAGACCAGAGGATAGTGGTTCAGACAGCCTCAGCTACTTAGTGAGGCCCTTCGCAACTCAAGTGAGACCCTGTTTCAAAAATAAAAAGACTAAAAACTAGGGCGGAGGGTGTAGCTCGGAGGTAGAATGCCCATGGGTTCCATCCCCAGTACCAAAAAAAAAGGAAGGAAGGAAGAAACAAAGAAGGGGAGAAAGAAAAAGAAAGAAAAGAAAGAAAGAAAGAAAGAAAGAAAGAAAGAAAGAAAGAAAGAAAGAAAGAAAGCCTATTAGTGAAAAATAAATAAATAATGAAAGGGGCAGGCCTCCCCACCATAGCACTATCAACCACCCAGAGCATTCTAAAGGCCCTGGTCTCTCCCTCCCCTGAGCGCAGGAGCTATATGTTCAGGAGCTGACCCAGTGGCAGAGACAGCCTAGTACCAGGTTCACCCCTGGCCCTCACTCTCCGCTCTCAGCAGAGCCCTGCAGGCACAGCCTTGGGGATGAGCCTCTTCCAGGAACTGAGAACAGACCAACCCAGTGTCCTGTTGCCAAATGTCAACTGAACTGGGCCAGGCCACTGAGCAGTGGCCAGACCTATGTCTCTGATCTGTACTGAACACCAGCCAGATCTGCAGGTCTCCCTGTAAGCTAATTCCTGGGACACCTTCTTGCTTTGGGTGAGCACTATGTGAGAAGTACAATGCCTGCCCAGATTTCTCAGCAGGATTTAATGCATTACCCTGAAGGGGCAGAAATGCTGTGCACAGGCTTGCAGCCTCACAGAAGGGAAGCTGAACTGGGGCTTTCCTGCTCTGCTAGAGGTTGGACAGCCTTTGAGAAAAGTGAACAAAGAAGCCACCACGTGATCAGAGAGTGTTACTGAGTTCCAGAAAAAGTCAGGGGGAGGTCCTTCAGACCTGACTGAAGATAATGACCTCAAGCAGGAGGTCTGCCCAGGAGGCAGAGCAGCAGTGCCCGCTCAGGTTCTCAGAGATGTGTGCTGTTGTCAGAGCACCCCAGACAGAAACTTCCAGAAAATTATTTTTTATAAAAAGAAGCCACAAGTCAGGCGTGGTGGTACATGCTTGTAATCCCAGTACTTAAGAGGCTGAGACAGGGGGATCACAGGTTCATGGCCAGCCTCCGCTACTTAGTGAGGCCCTCCACAATTTAATGAGACCCTGTTTCAAAATAAAGAATAAGCCGGGCATGGTGGCACACGCTTGTAATCCCCGTACTTCGGAGGTGGAGACAAGAGGACCACACAGGTTCGAAGCCAGCTGCGCTGGCTTAAGAGACCCTGTTTCCAAATAAAAAGTATAAAATAGGTCTGGGAGTATAGCCCAGAGGTAGAAGGGTTTCCAGGAACCCCAGTACCACCAAATGAAAGAAAGAAAGAAAGAAAGAAAGAAAGAAAGAAAGAAAGAAAGAAAGAAAGAAAGAAAGAAGGGAGGGAGGGAGGGAGGGAGGGAGGAAGGAAGGAAAAGGGGAAGGGAAAGGGGAAGGGGAAGAGGAGGAAGGAAGGAAGGAAGGAAGGAAGGAAGGAAGGAAGGAAGGAAGGAAGGGCCGGGTGTGGTGGCACATGCTTGTAATCCCTGGGCTTGGGAGGCGGAGACAGGAGGATCAAGCAGGTTCGAAGCCAGCCACGCTGGCATAAGAGACCCTGTTTCCAAAAATAAAATAGGTCTGGGAGTGTAGCCCAGAGGTAGAAGGGCTTCCAGGAACCCCAGTACCACCAAAAAAATAAAAAGAAAGAGAGAGAGAGAGAGAGAGAGAGAGAGAGAGAGAGAGAAGAGAAGAGAAGAGAAGAGAAGAGAAGAGAAGAGAAGAGAAGAGAAGAGAAGAGAAGAGGGAGGAGGAGGAGGAGGAGGAGGAGGAGGAGGAGAAGGAGAAGGAGAAGGAGAAGGAGAAGGAGAAGGAGAAGGAGAAGGAGAAGAAGGGAGGGGAGGGAAAGAAAGAAGAAAGAAAGGAGAGAAGAAAGAAAGAAAGAAAGAAAGAAAGAAAGAAAGAAAGAAAGAAAGAAAGAAAGAAAGAAAGAAAATAGGGCTGGAAGTATAGCTCAGAGGCAGAATGCCTCTGGGTTCAATCAGTCCTCAGATTGATTCCAAGGAAGGAAGGAGGAAGGAAGGAAGGAAGGAAGGAAGGAAGGAAGGAAGGAAGGAAGGAAGGAAGGAGGAAGGAAGGAGGAAGGAAGGAAGGAAGGAAGGATGGATGGATGGATTTAAAAGGAGCCACAGAACTAGACTGATCATGTGAAGTGGCTCTTTGGTTCCAATTGCAGCGAAACAATTACCAAAATATTCCATAACATATATAGACACATTGTTCTATGCTGTGTTTGCTCAAACTGATTTTTATTTGGAACTTTTTTTTATCATTTTTGGTCATTCTTAGGGGGTTGTCACTGTTTTTAGGGCCTCCTCTGAAGATAAGAATTAATAAAAAGGCATCAAATCTCACCTTGAAGGATCAACAAATTTGTAAATAGATCCATGTGGCGCGTAGGCACTTGGGTAAGAGGTGGCCAGGAAATACAGCTCCCCTGAGGAGACAGGAAGAGGCAAGCAATGACAGAACATCAGCAGGCTAGCAGAAAACAAAATGAGCCCTGACTCTAAAATGCAGGGAGCCCCAGGAATAGGTCGAGTGCTGGAACCCTGGCTATAGCCAGGCCCTTCCTGGACTGGGAGCTCCTTGAAGGGAAAGTCTGCCCTTGAACCCTCCAAGGCAGCTCAGAGCATGGCTCCCAGGAGGGAATACTGTGCTTAGGTTTATTGAACCAAACAGGCTTCTCCTTTATCATGTCTCTGCTCTTGGAAGATTCACCTCAGTGAACCTCCATTTCTTTCCCAGCTCTTTCATACTGATAAAGATTCTCTGTGAGACCTTGGAAACAGGCAAGAAATGGGCCAAGAGCTTTTTTTTTTTTTTTTGGTACTGGGTATTGAACCCAAGGGCATTTTACATCCAAGCAACACCCCCAGCCCTTTCTCTTTCTTTCTTTCTTTCTTTCTTTCTTTCTTTCTTTCTTTCTTTTTTGTGGGTGAGGGGGATGGTACTGGGGATGGAACCCAAGGGCATTCTACCTCCAAGATACACTCCCAGCTCTATTTTTTATTTTTTATTTTGAAACAGGGTCTCACTGAGTTGCAAAGGACCTAAGTAACTGAGGCTATCCGCGAACCATGATTCTATAGTCTCCACCTCCCAAATGCTGGAATTACAAGTGCGTGCCACCACGCCCAGCTCTTTATTTTAAAAAAAAATAAAACAGGGTCTTATTAAACTGGGGAAGTTTTGTTGAGATTGTTGAGGCTGGCCTCGAACCTATGATCCTCCATCTCAATCTCCCTAGTACTGAGATTACAGGTGTATGGCACCTTTCCTCTCAAGTCTTTTCTTTAGCCCTGTTGCATTCCCTCAGCCTCCCTCTCTCCTCTTCCCCTTTCATTCAGCCCTTAGTCTGTTTATTTCCTTTGACCCTCACCACTCTAGAGCCTCTCCTGTGAGTCTTTTCAACACCCTCCCCAAATCACCTCTGCCCACCTTCTTGTGTGTCACTTTTAGAAAGAAGCCAGCTTCTTCCAATTTCTTTCTGTCTGAATTCCAGGAAATGTTATCATTCTGTTCCCACAGTCTCTACCTCACTCCACCTGGCTCTGCAGTTATCTGTGAAGGACAGTCCTGGGAAGGATGAGGAGCCCAGCTTCACAGGTAGATAGATCTGGATGTGAAATCTCACAACACCCATTCCCTGGGTGCCCTCTGGGTGTTTACTCGTGTGTATAGTGGGGATCGCAGCCCCTGGAATGGTCATCAGCCATTCAGTTAGGAAGTGCTGGAGAAGTAAAACATCTGACTGCTGGGTGGCACTCAACAATGGTATTATAATGCTGTAGGAGTCAATAAACTGGGTTTCATGTGAGAATATATGATAATATAAAGATGAAAATGTAAAATAAGTCTTTAAAAGGCTTCCGGAGAACATGGGGTGATGGTAGATTGAAACAGGAGGATCGTGATTCTCGGCCAGCCTCAGCTACTTAGTGAGGCTCTCTGCAACTTAGTGAGACCCTATTTCAAAATAAAGAATTACAAAAAATAGGGCTTGAGAAGTAACTCAAAGGTAAAATGTCCCTGGGTTTCATCCCCAATATGGCAAAAATAAATAAATAAAAGAGACATCACCACAGACAGTGAAAAAGTCCAGAGGATCATCAAAAACTTTTTTGAAAATTTATAGTCCAGTAAAATGAAAAACATGGAAGAAATTGACAGATTTCTAGACCTATACAACCTACTTAAATTGAACCAAAAAGATATAGAAAACTCAAACTGGCCAATACCAAGGAAAGAGATAGAAAAAGCATAAAAAGTTTCCATGAAAGAAAAGCCCAGGTACAGATGTATTCCCAGCTGAACTTTATAAAACCTTTACAGAAGAACTAAATCAAATATATCACAAGTTATTCCATGGAATCGAAAAAGACAGAATCCTTCCAAACTCCATGAAGCCAGTATTATCTTAATACTAAAACTGAATAAATTTCCCTGAAGGAAAGAAAATTAGAGACCAAAATCACTGACAAACATAGATGCAAAAATTATAAACAAAATACTAGCCATGCACATTCAAAACCATATCAAGAAAATTTGCACACCATGACCAAATTAATTTCATTCCAGGAATGCAAAACTGACTCAACATATGAAAATCAATTCATGTTATTCACCACAAAAATAGGACTAAGGACAAAGATCACATGATCATCTCAATAGATGCTAAAAAAGCACTTGACAAAATCCAAAATCCATCCATATTTTTAAAAAATACTGCAATAAATCAGAATAGAAGGAATTTAAGTCAACATCATTAAGGCAATATACAGTAAACCCAACATCATTAAGGCAATATACAATAAACCCAAAGCCAATATCATATTGAACAGGGAAAAAACTGCAGAAATTCCCTTAAAAATCAGGAACAAGACAACTATCACCACTTCTTTTCAATATAGCCCTCAAGACTTTTGCCAGAGTGATAAGAAAAGAGGTGAATACCAAAAGATTCAAATAAGAAACAAAGAACTAAAATTATCTCTATTTGCATATGTCATAATCCTATATTTAGAAGACCCAAAAAACTCAACCAAAAGACTACTAGAGCTGAGCTGGGCGTGGTGGCACGCCCATAGCTTAGGAAAGTAAAACAAGAAACAACAAATGGGTTGTCATTAAACTAAGAAGTTTCTACTCAAGCTGGGTGTGGTGGTGCACACTTGTAATCCCAACATTTGGGAGGCTGACACTGGAGGATTGCGGTTCGCAGACAGCCTCAGCTACTTAGTGAGGCTCTCTGCAACTTAGTGAGACCCTGTCTCAAAATAAAGAATAAAAAAAATAGGTCTGGGATGTAGCTCAGAGATAGAATGTCTCTTAGTTCCATCTCCAATACTGCAAAAAATAAGAATAAAAAATAAAAAGTTTCTACTCATCAAAAGAAACCATCAAGAATCTAAGGAGAGCCAGGTGTGGTGGCACACTCTTGTAATCCTAGTACTTGGGAGGCTGAGACAGGAGGGTTGGGCAGGTTCGAAGCCAGTTACAGCTACTTGGTGAGGCTCTCGGCAACTTGGTGAGACCCTGTTTCCAAATAAAATAGGAAATAGGTCTGAGAGTATAGCCCAAAGGTAGAAAGCCTCTCGGTCCCATCCCTAGCACTAATAATAATAATAATAATAATAATAATAATATCTAAGGAGAAAGCTTACAGAATGGAAGATCTTTGCCAGTTATTTCTCTGATAGAGGAAAAATGCCTATAATATACAAAGAACTTAAAAGACAACATTTTTTTAAAAAAATCAAGAAATGGGCAATTGAGCTAAATAGATACTTCACAAATGAAGAGATATGGTTAATACATACATGAAAAATGTTTAACATCATTAGTAATCAGGGAGATACAAATCAAAACTACACTGAGCTTCCATCTAACCCCAATCAGAATGGCAATCATCAAGAAGTCAAACAATAAATGCTGGTGGCGATGTGGGAAAATAAGGGATTGCAAACTAGTTTAGCCACTATGGAGATCAGAGTAGAGATTTCTGAGATTTCTCAGAAAACTGGGAGTGGATCCACCATATAATCTGGCTATACCACTCCTGGGTATCTTCCCAAAGGAAATGAAATCAAAGAACTATAGTAATATATGCATATGTTCATAGCAGCACAATTCACAATAACCAAAATATGGAACCAACCTAAGTGTCCATCAACAGATGAATAGATTTATAAAATTATGGGATAGATCCACAATTGAATTCTACTCAGCAATAAAGAACAAAATTATGTCATTTGCAGGAAAATGGAAAGACCTGGAGAACATTATGTTCAGTGAGATTAGCCAGTCACAGAAAGTGAAGGGTCATATATTTTATCTAATATGTGAAGCTAGGGAGTAATTGGGATACCAGAGGTACTCCGAATAATGAAGAAGAAACTTCAGTGGATCCAGGGAGGAGATCTAGGGGAAGGGGAGGGGAAGAGTGAGGATCAACGAAGGAATTACTACCATTGACTATATGTACATTGGTGAGAATACCAACGTCAATCTCAATACCCTGTATGGGGGAGAGCCAAGGGAAAGCCCACCAAGTGCTGTGTGCATGTGTGTCACTATCAACATGATTTACATTATGATGTGAGGCTATAATGCACCAATAAAAGTATACATTTTTTAAAGTGCTGAAGAACCTGTGGCTACTACTTCTTTCTTCTCCTTCTACTCCTTAAGGGCTGTTGCTGTGCCTTTGCAGCTCTGTGACCCTGGCACCATGTTGGTGCTATCGCACTGAATTAAATTCAATTTTCTGGCATGTATTTTTCACAACTGTGTCAATTTTGTGGAAGAAAATGATTATGAAATTGCAAATGTGGAAAGCCTAGTTATTTTTACAGTCTGGATTATTTAAACAGTAATTGTTTCCTCTCTGGGGCTTTTTTCTTAGATGTGTGATAAAATGGTGACCATTGCATGTCTTGCACACAGTGTGAGGCTGGGAGGCTTTGCAGAGTCCCCTATACAGGATGACAGCTGCCGAATTAGCTGTGGCTTTGTGTATGGACAAGCTGTATTTATAATCTTCCTCTGGGAAGGGGCCCAAGGAGTTAGGATGCACCCCGCTTCACAGTCAGTTTCCTCTGCCTGACTGGAAACCCCAGGCACCATCCTAAGTGATTCTACCAGTGGACACATGTGGTCTCTACCAAAACGCATGTGCACAGAGCTGTCTCTCCAGCAGAAGCTCCCCCAAAATCATACAGAGGCCTCCCTGGTCTCAAGGGAGAACTGAATACCCTGTGATGCAGCATAGTCCCCTTTCATGGCTCCAGCCTGGAAATAATTCATCTCTAACATGCCATAGACTTCCCACTGTATATTCAGGGGAAACTATTAGTGGTGAGTTGTATCTGTAGCCCAACTGATATTTTTAATATCTATTTTAGGGATAAAAGAAACTATAATATGCCATTGTAAAACATAATGTGTGGATGCCAGGCGTGGTGGCGCACGCTTGTAATCCCCGCGCTTGGGAGGTGGAGGCAGGGGGATCGCGCAGGTTCAAAACCAACCTCGCTGGCTTAAGAGACCCTGTTTCCACATAAAAATATAAAATAGGTCTGGGAGTGTACCCCGGAGGTAGAAGGGTTCCCAGGAACCCCAGTACCACAAAAAAAAAAAAAAACAGAATGTGTGCAGTGTGGATGTAATGTACTGCAAGCATTACTTTGGCCAGCCCTCTTGGGAATGGGCTTCAGTGACTGACATTGAGAGCCAATCGATCAAAACAGCAATGGGCAGATGCCTAGGTCGGTTCCATAATTTGACTGTTGTGAACTGTGCTGCTATAAACGTAGATATGCATGTACCACTGTAGTTTTGCGACTTTAACTCTTTTGGGAAGATACCAAAGAGTAGTGTAGCTGGGTCACCTGCTGCTCCCACTCCTAGTCTTTTGAGGAACGTCTAACTGATCTCCATAGGGACTGTACTAATTTTCAGTTGCACCGACAGTGTCAACGAGTTCCTAGGTATGTTGACAAATGAGTAGATAACAAAGACATGGCATGCATACACAGTGGAGTTTTACTCAGCCATAAAGAACAAAAGATGATATGTGCAGAAAACCTCATGGAATTAGAGAATATCATGCTAAGTGAAATCAGTCAGTCTTAGAAAGTCAAGGGTTAAATGTGTTCTCTTACTTGTGGAAGCTAGAAAGAAAATAAAAAACAAAAAAGATTGTAGATAATTGAAGAGAGAGACCAGTAGGCTAGTGAAAGAGGATAAGGGGAAGGATAAGAGGAAGAGAAAGGAAGGACTGATGAAAGAAACAGTTTGAACTATGCCGTGCCCATGTATGAAGGCAGCATACCAGCCTGTCTGTTATGCACGTGGTGCGGTGGGGAGCAGGAGGCACCTGAACGGAATTACACCAAGCATGAGTGCATGCTTGCTTGTATGACTTTGACCTCACTGCGATGTATAACTACAGTGCACCAATAAAAGTATAAACATGAACAAAAGCCCCGGCAATGGGCAGCCCTGCAGGGCCATTCATTGGAAGTTCCTTGTTTACCCCAGCCCTACCCTCCAGGAGCTCAGTAAATGGAGGCACAGTACTAGTTCAACTAAAAAGTAACTTCACAAAAGCCAGTGACTGATAAAACAGTGAAATCATGCCCAAATCTAAAAAGAGAAAAAAAAGTCTCAAAGTGGAAAAGAATATTCAAGAACAGAAAACACAAATCCATGTAGCCATAATACAACCGCCAGCAGCTCAGGAAGCAAAGGGTTTGCGTGGGGAAAGGCATTGCTGGCTTCCAGGCTGCCCTAGGCAAGCCTGGCCCGGGAACCTTGGCTCTGAGACACTCCATAGAATTCAGCCAAGGACACTTGATTTAGTTTCCAGATGTACATGGGTTTTCTAAAACCACCTGTTTTCTCCTGCGGGGTACCTACAGGCACAACAAACCAAACCACCGAAACTCGGGTGCCGTGGTCCCTGCAGAGGAGCGAGCCAGAGGATGGCAGTCCCTGGGCACCACCACTGCAGGTCCACCCTCCGGGGGCTCGTCTCCCAGGAGGCTCAGCAGAGAAGAGCCACCCGGGCCTGCGGCTCTCACGTCAACCATGTGCCCATAGTCAACATGCAGTCGATGCTGCAACTTTCCCAGTTCCCACAAGTGGCAGTCAAACAGCGTGGCACATGGGTCGCATGGGTCGCTGACCTGTGGCTCCTCTGCTTTCCCACATAGCTGGACTTTTCATTTCGAGCTCACACAAACTTTTTTTTCTATTAAAAATGTGTGAATTTCCCCAAAACCCTCTGTTCCTATAAAATCTTTTCTCAAACTATTCATCAGATCTCTGAGAGGGAAAGATTGGAACCTGACAGAAGTCATTATCTCCTACTCAGGTAAAGATCCTACAGCCCCCGGGTGGCTCAGAGCAGAAAGAAACACACATTTAGGAACTTTTCAAAGCTGTGCTTTACACCTACAGAGAGAAAACCTGCTCTGCAAGGGACTTTTTTGCCTCTATGCATGGTTACATTCGGTGTCAAACACTAAAAAGTGCACTCTACAAACTTGTGTAAAACCAAATAGAAGCCAGCTGCATGTCTGTAATTTCAATATGTGAAAGGCTGAGACAGGAGTATTGCAAGTTTGAGGCCAGCCTCAAAAATTTAGGGAAATCCTCAGCACCTTAGTGAGACACGTGTTTATATATATATATTTGGTGGTACTGGGATTCCTAGAAACCCTTCTTCCTCCGGGCTACACTCCCAGACCTATTTTATAATTTTTTATTTGGAAACAGGGTCTCTTAAACCAGCTTTTATAATTTTTTATTTGGAAACAGGGTCTCTTAAACCAGCACGGCTAGCTTTGAACCTGTGCGATCCTCCTGTCTCCGCCTCCCAAGTGCCGGGATTACAAGTGTGCGCCACCACACCCGGCTCAAAATATTTTTTAAAAAGAAAAGGAGGGCCAGGCGTGGTGGCGCATGCTTATAATCCCCGCGTTTGGGAGGCTGAGACAGGAGGATCGCACAGGTTCGAAGCCAGCTGCGCTGGCTTAAGAGACTCTGTTTCCAAATTTTAAAAAATATATTAAAAAATAGGTCTGGGAGTGTAGCCCGGAGTTAGAAGGGCTTCCAGGAACCCCAGTACCACCAAATTAATTAATTAATTAATTAATTAATTAAAAAGAAAAGGAGGGTGGGAATATATCTTGGAGGTAAAATGTCCCTGGGTTCAATCACCAGTACCAATGAATGAATGAATGAATGAATGAATGAATGAATGATATAAAACAAAATGTGGTTTCTTTAAAACCTGAAAGCTTATCTCTTAAAATGAAACAACAAAAATCAGTTCTTGGATGATAAAATTTGGGGAGATTTTTTTAGAGTGCAGAGTTCCCCCAATCTTTCATACGTGAACACAAATGGTTTCAGTGATGCTTTTAACATGTGCCTCGCCTCTCTATTAAGCAACCTCCTATCTAGTTGTCTACCCTTGGTTCAGATTTCTCAAGAAAGAAATTGTCACTTGCTCACAAAGTCTTGGCAGCTTCAGGAGGGAGCCTGGCCCAACCAGTGAGCTGCTCCTTGAGTCCCCCACTCCCCAGGGTTGAGAGTCAGCACTCAGTGCTTAGTTTTGCCTGCTGTTGACCCTGGCCCTGCTCCTAAAACTGTGACTAAAAGTAAAAATAGGGGAGAAGTCCATGAATCTCTTTGTAGTCAAAGTATTGAAAAGACCAGAATGTAGGCTTTGATTTGATTTGCTTCTCACAATGAGGTGTCCAATTCAACCAAGACTGGTAGACTGGTGTAGCGGCCTGATTCATTCATGGTACAACGGATGTATGTGTTGTCCCTAAAGAAAAGGGCACAGTAAGACACGATGTCTCTAGTGCTCTCTTTCTGTTCCCAAACACCTGGCCAAGTTAAGGGAACAAGAGCAACCCCAGGCTGGAAAATCCATCTCCCTAGTATCCTGAAGGCCACTGGCTTTCTCCACGCAGGCTGTGAATTAAGCTGGTTAGTGTGTCTGTAGAAAGCCACTTTCCTGCATGTGCAGCAGGTCAGCTACTCCTTGGGGTGCTAGCCACACAAGGGAGCTGATGCTGGTGATGCCTCTGCTTCTGCAGCCTAACATAACACCCCTCTGAGTAGGGATGGGCACTGTGGAGAGGAGTCCAGCCAGCCACCCCTGGGCAAAACACCTGGAGGGACTAGAGGTGCTGCTTGGCAAAACACCTCGAGGAGCAGAGGTGCTATCTAACCTACTGCCACGGAACTCTTCTTGGAGCAGTCATGACCTCTTGTAAGCTCTTCCCAATGAACAGCATGTCTCCCGTGCTGTCTCCATTCCCTCTCCTTGGTTTGTCTGCAACTTACCCCGCTGTGTGGGCACAAGTGGGCTGTGGATGTCATGAAATAATAATTACATCACAAGGATGTTGTGGTTACTAATTAAGTTGGAAAATATAAAGGTCTTAGGAGAGAACCCAGCACATTTTAAAAGGTGATTAAATGATGGTGATAATAGTAGGAGCAGCAGTTACTGTTTCAACAACAGTAATAATGATAATAAATGTTCATTTGATGCCTGTGATCATCATAATTCAAGCAAACAGGGATCAAACTGCTCTGTACATTGGTTACCTGCTTCATCTTCAGCAAAGGAGATGATGAACTTGCTGTAGGTGCTGATCAGCCCCGGGAAGGCACAGGATGAGGTGTTGCCCAGGCAGATGTCCCGTTTCTTCCATTTTTTATTTTTTTTGTCTTCCTGCAAAGCCATAAGTCGACTAGATGAAAAATAAAACCTTATATTTTAGGCATCCATTATTTCCATTCTGCAGGATATTTTTCCACCTAGAATTGGGGATTCTTTAGTACTAGGACTGAGTTTCCCAGAAAGAGATCAATAACCAGCCTCCCCAAAAAAACAAAAAAGCTGCTTCAGAGATACTTTAGATACCTATTTGGGGCATCTAAATTGAAGAAAGCTCATTTTCTACTAAAAGAAGCGTAGTGCCCTAAAAAGGCTACCCTACTACAAAAGACTCATCTTATTTTTATAAGTGGCATGACCTTCAGCTAGCTACCCAACATCTCTAAACCTCAGTGCCCTCATCTGTAAAATGGGGAGTGAAAGTATAATTTACCATAGGGGAGAGCTGCATGAGCCAAATAAAATAAGATATATAAAGATCCCACCAATGGCCGGGCGTGGTGGCGCACGCTTGTAATCCCCCCGCTTAGGAGGCGGAGACAGGAGGATCACGCTAGTTCGTAGCCAGCCTCACTGGCTTAAGAGACCCTGTTTCCAAATAAAAATATAAAAATAGGTCTGGGAGTGTAGCCCGGACGTAAAAAAGATCCCACCAATGTGTATGGCACAAAGGAAGGGCTCAAAAACTACTAGCAGTTATTATTAATGTCTATATTGTATAGAGGTTGAGGCTTCATATCTCTCTATCATCTATCATCTATCTGAAAAAGAAAGGAAGTTGGGTAAACCCAAGTTGATCATCAGAATTACCTGACAATTTTATAGAAAGAGATGCCCAAGCCCAGGTGATTCCAATATATACTTTAATTAAGAATCATGACATATCAATCAAGTAGTATGTGGGGGGTGAAGAGAACTCCATACAGATAAATAAAATACCAAAGATCTAATAAGTGCTAATAAAGAATATAACTAACCAATTAGTAACTCTGCATCATCTCTACAACCAAGAATTGAGCCATGAAAATGACTCCATCCTTTCTAAGTAGGATGGAATAAGAAGGACTAGATTTACATTTACCTTCTGTCTCAGTCAAAAGCTTACACAAAGCAGAACAGTGGTTTAAAAGTCATTGAAGATCAGGCAGTGTTCCCTGAGAGATGGGTAGCAAACAAGGTGAGCCTAGCAATCTTTCGTTCCAAGTAATTCCCTGACAGAGTCCCCAGCACAAAAAGGCAAACACAGGCAGACCCTGGAGCGGAAAAGGCAGAGCTGAGCGTCCAGGAGGATCCGTGCAGTAGGAGTTGGCAGGACAGACATGAAGAGAAGAAAGCTACACCCAGAGACCTGCAAAGGATCCCTCTCAAATATCCACCAGTATATTCAACGGCAGACATGAGGAAACTCCAAAAAGTACCTGGCACTTAGTCAGGGTCAGGAAAGGTATATGTATATGCACCTAGAACTGGGGATCCTTGAGTACTAGCACTGGGTCTCCCAGAAAGAGATCAATAACCAGAGATCAGGAAGTTCTGCCTTCCTACTGAGGAATAGAGAACTCTAGCAAAAGCACCACTTCAGCTCTGCATAACAAACATCAGTAGCAAGACCCAAAAGAATCAAACTATTTCCCAGGAATTTGACTTTGTCCTAAAACAAAACTCAAAAATATTTATAGAGATACAAAAATATTTAATACCAACAAAGCCAAATTAAACAAAGCTAAATTCTGGCAATCCCTTCAAAAATTTCCAGCCTAATAAAGAAGAAGTAAAATACAACCCATAATAAAGATCAATCAGAACTGACACCGAATTGACCCAGGTATTAAAATTAGCGGATTATAATAGTGGTTATAAACTGAGTGTGGTGGTACAGGCCTATAATCTCAGTACTTGGGAGGCTGACACAGGAGGATCACAGGTTTGAGAACAGCCTCAGCAAGTAGTGAGGCTCTCATCAACCTAGCAGGATTCTGTGTCAAAATGAAAACAAAAAATAGAGTTAGTAGTATAGCTAGAGGTAGAATTCCCCTGGTTTCAATTCCCAGTACCACACACACACACAAAAATAAAAAATAAAAAATAAAATAACAAAATAAATAAATTTTTACTTTGTTACTTATATTCAAACAGTTTAAATAGAAACATAAGAGATATTTTAAAATATATAAATCAAGTTTCTACAGGTAAATAATACAACATTTGAGATTGCAAAAACACTGCATGTGTCAGACACTGTAGAAGAAAAACATAACTACATAAAAATACAAACATAATATATCAAAATTCATAGGATGCTGCTAAAGTAGTAATTATAGTAAAATTAATAGCATTATACATATTAGAAAAGATGGAAGATCTTAGATTAATATTTTCAGTTTCCATCTTGAGAAACTAAAAATAAAAGAGCATGTTTAACCCAAAGCAAGAAAAAGAGTATAAATTAATGAAATAACAAACAAAGATAATTTTTAAAATTCTGAACTCAACAGCTAAAGATAAATAAAATTGATAAACGTCTAACTAGGCTGATTAAGAGAGAGAGAAGAGAGAAATTACTGGTATCTAGAGTAAGATAAGTAAC
Organism: Muscardinus avellanarius; assembly: GCF_963383645.1. NCBI lineage: Eukaryota > Metazoa > Chordata > Mammalia > Rodentia > Gliridae > Muscardinus > Muscardinus avellanarius. The sequence continues at coordinate 67,956,549 of NC_137793.1, read as the reverse complement.
TAAACATTACTAGAGTTTCTGTAAATATTAAAAGTAAAATTAAGTAATATTGTGAACAAATTGTTAATTGATGCCAATAAATTGGAGAGTTAGGTAAATTGGACAAATTCCTTAAAAGGCACAGACTGCCAAGGCTCACTCAGAAATAAACATTTTAACCTGGTGTGGTGGCTCGTGCTTGTTATCCCAGCATTTGGGAAGCTGAGACAGGAGGATCCAGTTTCGCGGACAGCCTCAGCTACTTAGTGAGGCCCTTTGCAACCCAGTGAGATCCTGTTTCAAAATATAGAATAAAAAATTGGGCTGAGGGTGTCGCTTGGAGGTAGAATGCCCCTGGGTTCCATCCCCAGTACTGCAATAAACAAATAAATAACAGATAAACTGCATAGCCTATATCTATTTTAAAATTTTAATTTATAAGTTAAAAGTCTTTAAGCAAAGAACACTTCAAGCATAGATGACTTCACTTGAAAAGAAGAAACTTTTAAGTAAGAGATAGTATTAATGCTGTCCATAGTATATTTCATTCTGTTAAAATTCAATTTCTTTTTCTTTTTCTTTTTTAGCACTGGGGATTGAACCCAGGGGCGTTCTACCTTCAAGCTGAACCCCCAGCCCTAGTTTTTATTCTTTATTTTGAAACATGGTCTCACTAAGTTGTGGAAGGCCTCACTAAGTAGCTGAGACTGGCCTTGAGCCTGTGATCCTCCTCCCAAGTACTGGGATTACAAGCATGCACTGTCATGTCCAACTAAATTTCAATTTCAGATCATTCATTGATATTGTAAAAAAAAAAATACTGAAGCTGGGTGTAAAGAAATACTGAAGTGCACACCTGTAATTCCAGGGAGGCTGAGACAGAAGGATTACAGGTTTAAGGCCAACCTCATCAACTTGGCAACTTAGTGAGGCCTTGTTTCAAAATAAAAAATAAAATAAGGCAGGGGGGTGTAGCTACTGTAGAATGCCCCTAGGTTCAATCCCCTGTACCACAGGGGGGAAAAAAAGAAAGAAAAAAGAAATGCTAAAAAAAACTACAAAACATGCTAGCAGTTGTAGTCACAATATCTCCGAGCAAAAATATGGTCAAATTGTTCATCAACCAAAGAATATATAAATCACAGTATACTTATATAACTGAATATTAAAAAGCAATATAAAAAGACAAACTACTGATACATGCAATACCACTTATGGGTCTCATAGACATTATTGAATGAAAGAAGCCAGGCATCAAAAAAAAAGAGTAAATGCCATTATTCCATTTATTTATGCAGTGTCAGAAGAAAAACTAATCTATGTAAACAGTAGTTATCTTTGGCGTGTGGTGTGTGTGTGTGTGTGTGTGTGTGTGTGTGTAGTTAAAACAAAAAAGGCAAAGAGGACATTGCTTCTTACCCACTCATGAAGTCCCCAAAGATGTAGAGGCCGTTGAGATTTGGGGATTCACAGCCGCGGTAGACATAACCTCCAGTAACAGACTTCCCCACTGAGTGGCCATAAGCATAGATTGGCAAAATGTCATCTGTTCAAGAACAACAAAGAGTATGTGTGTCATCATCAAATGCTGGAAAGGAAAAAGGGGCTTTTTAATGCAGTTGTCTGGTTCAGTGAAGAATGTCTTAGCTCTTGACCATCAGTAGGATAGTTAGGCTAGTAAATCATGTTTATTTTATATTTGGGAACCCCCTGTTGGACTGCTATCTAATGCTCAAATTTCCCCCATCTATATGACAGGAGTATGAAGATCCATACACCTGAGTCTCTTCCATAGTCCTTCAGGACAGATACTCAGGTTTAAGGATATGGAAAAGATTGTACCAGGCATGGCGGCACATGCTTGTAATCCAGTACTTGGGAGGCTAACGCAGATTCTTGGCCAGCCTCAGCTACTTAATGAGACCCTGTTTCAAAATAAAGAATAAAAAAGAAGACTGAGGGAGTAGCTTGGAGGTAGAATGCATCTAGGTACCATCCTCAGTAGCACACAAAAAAAGAAAATATTGCTTTGTATCTAAACAAACAAAAAAGAGCCAGGCACAGTGCTGCACACCTGTAATCCCAGTACTTATGAAGCTAAGATAGGAGGATCATAGGTTCAAGGCCAGTATACAGTAACTTTAGAGAGACACTGGGTCAAAATAAAAATTTAAAAGGTCTGTGAATGGGTGTAGCTTAGTGGTAGAATGCCCCTTAGTTCAATCCCTAATACCACCCCCTCCAACACACCCACACAAAGAACAAAGAGAGACTAAGAAAAGGCCAGTACACTGGAATTTTGATCCAGGTGGGGATTCTAACACACTTTGATTATTAATGTTGGGGACTGCACTCTTCCTTGGTATAAATAGAGCATCATTTCAGGCACTGTCTCAATTGGGAAGCAAATAAAAAGATGCAGCCACCAATCTTGCTCCGGCCGTGGCTCTCAAAACAGTTTGCCTAGGCATCGTATGGGTATAGATTCTTCATCAGTTAGGTTTGGCATAGAACATAGGAATCTACTTGTAACAAACAGTCTTTTAATTGGCTTTATTTTTTTATTCTTGAGTTAGCAACATTTATTTGCATAAAATGGAATGGCCTAAGCAAAGGAGGCTGGTTTTACAAAAAGATTAGCTTGAAAAAAAATCAGAAATAAAAAACAGATTGGTCATTTTATTTACTTTCCTTGTAAAGCAGAGACAAAAGATAAAAAATAGGAAAATAGCTGATGAATTAACATCAAGAATCTACTTTTCAACAAGTACCATGAAGGCATTTCTGGTGTTTATGGCTAGAGGACCATTTAGAAAAGCCCTGTCCCACAGGACACAACCAGGCGCTATTTTTTTTTTTTGTCTTGTTCTTTTTCTTTTCTTTTCTTTTCTTTTCTTTTTTGTACTAGAGATTGAATCCAGAGGCCTTCTACCTCTGAGCTACTCCTCAGCCCTATTTTATATTGAAAGAGAGTCCCCCTAAGTTGCTGAGGACCTCACTACTTGCTGAGGCTGTTCTTGAACCCACAATCCTCCTGTCTCAGCCTCCCAAGTGCTGGGATCACAGGTGTCCACCATCACATTCAGCTATCACCAGTCACAATTTAAAGGACCTGGAGGACACGCTCCAGTTTTATTCCCCACCTCCACTTCCACCTCACTCAATTCATTTAAGAAATTACCTGGACAGCTTCTCACTCACCCAAAGAGGCATTGCGGCAGAGCTTTTTGTCGTAACATTCAAACCCTTCCTTTGCCCTCCAGCCATAGTTTCCTCCTTTAACAATGAGATCAACTTCTTCAAACCTGTTCTGGCCCACGTCTCCACAGAACATCCGGCCTCGGCCCTGGTGTGTAATGTGGTCCCCTCGGTCCACAGAACAGCGCCACATGTTTCTGATCCCATAGGCATAAATGGCAGGGTGGGCTCCTGGCTCAGAAACAAAGGGATTGTCCAAGGGGATTCGGTAGCGTTTGCCATCTGAGCCTGCCCCATTCACATCAATTCTTAACACTTTTCCCAGCAAGGAACTTCTGAAAGACAGAAAGCCAAGAAAACAGGCCCAGGTAAGTAGGGACTTGGGACCGAAGGAGATCCACCCAGGAAGGTTGACTAATAGTAGACCAGGAGATCTCTGGGATCATGGGGGCAGAGTGACGTGTGTTTGTGTGTGTGTGTGTGTGTGTGTGTGTGTGTGTGTGTGTGTTACTCAGGATTGAACCCAGGGGCATTCTACCTCTGAGTTAGATCCTCAATCATTTTGATTTTGTATTTTTATTTTGAAACAGGGTCTCACTAGGTTTCTGAGAGTCTTGCTACATTGCTAAGGCTGTCCTCGAGCTTGCCATCCTGCTGTCTCAGCCTTCTAAATACTGGGATCACAGGTGTGCACCACCACACCCAGCAACATTTTTTTTTCTTTTAAATATATACAAGATGTTAAGAATTTCCCATTTGGGGCTCAAGAAGAATCATTAAGCCAGCATTTTCTGTGATCCTGGGTCCATATGACCCTGAAGAAGTTGCAGCCTTAATTTTTTGTTTTAATGATATGAGGATGGTTTCTCTTTGATTTGGCTAATACTATGAATTAATTTTTAAAAGCTGGTTTTATTTCTCATCAGATAGCCAAGTGACCAGTAGGTAGAAAAGAGACTTTTAAGAGGCTCCACCAATAGCTTCCCTCTCTAGTTTTCATTTCATCAGTGTATGACACCATACTGCAGTGCGGTTGTGATAAAAGGGTCAGATGAGTCCTTGTGCATGTGGTACTTGATTTCTGAATCACAGTAAGCATTCAACAAATGTTAGCTTTGTATAATTATTGTTAACCTTAATATTTTTATTACTAGGACCAACAGGAGCTGAGTGTTTACTTGTTCAAGGGGCAGAAGGACCACGTGGCCTTTCCGGGCAGTGCAGCGCCAGTGGGCTCTGGCACCACACTGTCTGAGTTGAAATTCTAGCTTTGCCATTAACTTGCTGTGTGAATTCTGTGCCTCCAGCTTCTTGTCTGTAAAATAGATTTCATGATACCTATATGACAAGGGATTCATTCATTCCATACATATTTATAGTGGGCCAGGCATGCTGGTGATGCACCAATTAGCAAAATAGATAAAAATTCTTGCTTTTGAAGGTTGTTAGGATTACATCTTCAAGTGCACATAAAATATCTAGAAGAGTTTTTGACACACAGTAAGTACTTATTCCACATTTACTCTCAGTGACTAATTTTGTGTGTGTCCCTAGGACCCAGAACAAAGCCTAGAACATAGTGCTCAATACTACTGTCAAGATGAAGTTAATGAAGTTAATTGGTTGATTGTCATGGTTAGTATACTGCCATATACTGTATATATGTGTATATGTGTATCTTTTGTGTATATTCGTGTGTGTATATATATATATATATGTGTGTGTGTGTGTATTGTATGTGTGTGTACATATATATTTTTTTTCTTTTGCAGTACTGGGGATGGAACCCAGGGTCATTCTACCTCCGAGCTACACCCCCCAGGCCTATTATTTATTTATTTATTTATTTTGGTGGTACTGGGGTTCCTAGAAACCCTTCTACCTCCGGGCTACACTCCCAGACCTATTTTATATTTTATTTGGAAACAGGGTTTCTTTAGCCAGCAAGGCTGACTTCGAACCAAGGCAATCCTCCTGTCTCCACCTCCCAAGCGCGGGGATTACAAGTGTGCACCACCATGCCCAGCCGTTATACTTTATTTTGAAACAGGGTCTCACTGAGTTGCAGAGAACCTCACTAAGTAGCTGAGGCTGTCTGCAAACCTCAGTACTTTTGTCTTGTAATGCTGGGATTACAAGCATGCACCACCAAGCCCAGCTGCTAACATATATTTTAAATTCTGAATTCTTCTTTACATAGCACTCTGAAAGTTACATTGAGTATCCATACTATTGACTACTAAAGTATATCATGTCCTTTATCTATGGGACAAAAAACTAAATGCCCCTCTCATTTGCCATGATAGAGGGGACTATATCTTGTAGAACGTGATTTGGATTTGGTTGCATCTTGACAAGAATTCACTCTAAAGGAATGGGGCCCCTGCCTCCATCCATCTAGCTTACTTGTTCTGAGCATTTCCAAATTGGCCGAAGGGATCCCCAGCCTGCCCTCCATCCCCAGTGAATATGTACAAATAGCCATCCAGGCCAAAAAGAAGTTGTCCGCCATTGTGATTTGAGGCTGGTTCTTCTATCTCCAAGATGACCCTGGAAGAGAAAAATAAACTATGCATTAGACTTTGACCTGGCTGGGTACACATCTTCAAGAGACACCCACAAATGACTGGTCCAAGGCACCAGGGTCTGCCAAGGCAGCCAAGATCTGCTTCTGAGTTTCCAAGGATCCCAAAGCAGAGAGCCTGGAGCTCTGCGATGCCCTGATGTTTGGCATAACTCCTTCATGGATCATTTTTTAAGCCACAACTTCACAAGCTGAGACACAGCCAGGGGAATGGTCTGCTTTTCTAGCACTTGGCAGGAGTCTCTGCTCTCTTAGAACCCTCAGTCCCTTCCTTTGTGCAAGTTAGCAGGTTGGTCTGTCAGTTCTTCATGCTTTTTTCCAATCCTTCAGTCTGTCTATGATGGAAAAAGAGACAGAACAGAAGAGAAGGGAAGAGAGATGGTAGCAGGAAAACAACATGAGCTTGGGGTGAGCCCGATCTCAGTTCTCATCTGACCTTGCACCAAAGGCTTTCCAGGCTTATACTCTAGCTTCTTGTGAAGGTGAGAGATCCCACATTCAAAGTAAAAGTTCTGGAGTCTAACAGCCTCACAGTAATTAGGATCCTTCTAACAGCCTCACAGTAATTAGGATCCTGTAAATATTTAACATGTCAATATAAGTAATATCAACATGTTAATGATATTTATAATTACTTCTCAAACCCTCTGGCCGCTAGTCCTTGTTTATCCTCTGTACAGACAATGGCTCTAATTAGGGTATACAGGATAATGGCTACACCCCAAAAAGCACCTTGTATCAAGAGTTGAACTGGGACTGTCTTCACTAACCATCAATGGCTCCTCCACAACTTTTAAGCTAGTGCTCTGAAGCCTGTGCCCCCTCTCAAAGGACTGACTGGCATGCGTTCGAAACACAATATCGAGCTGCTGCAGATTCTCACCTCTCCGATTTGGGGTCAGCTTTATTGGGATCAGCCCGAGAAACCTTCATCTCACTAATCCGGATCTTTTCTACCTTTTTCTTGCCCAGGCACGAATAATAAATATAGAACTTGCGGTTGCGGCGGAATTTGGGGTGAAAAGCCAGCCCCAAGAATCCTCTCTCGTCCCCAATCCAGGGAGTGGTCAACACGATGCTCTTGAGGTCCAGGAAGGGTTGCTCCAGGCGACTCCCGTCAGGCAGATACACCCACACCACCCCCACCTGCTCGGCCACAAAGAACCGGTGGGTGCCATCCGCGGCGTGGACCATGGAGACCGGGTTCCGCAGCCCGTTGGCCACCTCCGCCACGCAGAGCTGCAGGCAGCCCTGTCCACCCTCGGCCACCACGCCCAGGTTGCGGTTGAGGTGGTCATTCCTCAGGACGTCGGGGAAGCAGTAGTCCTCATCCGGGAGGCTGAGGAGGTGGCAGAAACGGGCACCGTCTCTCGCCTGGGCCTCCTGGAGGCCGCGGTCCTTGGTCAGCAGGGAGATGGCCGAGTAGCAGTTAGAATGGAAGGCCGAGCAGTAGTCGGAGCAGAGCCCGGGAAGGTTCCGCAGGGGCGTGTGAGGGTTCTCAGCGTCATAGAGGTGTGCTGCGTAGGGTGAGCACTCCTGCAAAAAAACAGGGCGCTCAGTCTCAGTCTGACCACACAAAAAGGGGCTTTGCTCATTTGGTTGTGATGCTGGGGATTGGTAAGTCTGAGCTACACCCCCAGCTCTCTCTCTCTGTGTGTGTGTGTGTGTGTGTGTGTGTGTGTGTGTGTGTGTGTTGCTGGGGACTGAGCCCAGGGCATTCTATCTCTGAACTACACCCCTACCCCAATTTTTTATTCATTATTTTGAAACAGGGTCTCACTAAGTTTCAGAGGGCCCCACTAAGTAGCTGAGGCTGGCTGTGAACCTGAAATCCTCCTGTCTCAGCCTCCCAAGTACTGGGATTACAAGCATGCGCCACCACGCCCGGCTTGCCCTTTTTATTTTTTATTTTGAGATAGGGTCTAGATAAGGCTGAGTTGCCCAGGCCCACCCCAAATTTGCAATCCTCCAGCCTCAGACTCCTGAATAGTTAAGATTACAGGCTGTGCCACCAAGCCCAGCTGGATTATGGAGTTTGTTTGTTTGTTTGTTTGTTTGTTTGTTTGTTTTTACAAACTACTGGTGAATCACTTCTTTGTCTCAAATTGTCTTTTTTTTTCTTTAAACAACTTTATTGACATACAAGTTTTTGCTATCAACATTAGTGTACAATTTTTTTCTGTAATGGTGTTTGAACCCAGCAGTATTCTACCTCTGAGTTACATCCCTAGTCCTTATTTATTTAATTTTTGAGGTACTGGTGATGAAACCCAGGGGCATCCTACTTCCAACCTATACCTCCAGCCCGGCTTTTTATTCTTTATTTTGAAATAGGGTCTCACTGAGTTGCAAAGAGCCTCACTAAGTAGCTGAGGCTGGCAGCAAACCGTGATCCTCCTGTCTCAGCCTCCCTAATGCTATGATTACAAGTGTGAGCTACCACACCCAGCTTTTATTTTTTATTTTTAAACACAATCTCACTAAATTGCACAGAGCCACACCACAGTTGCTGAGGCTGGCCACGAACCTGCAATTCTCCTGTCTCTGCCTCCCAGGTACTGGGATTACATGTGTCACCACATCTGGCTTATTTTTTCATGCTGTTACTGGTGCATTCTATTCTCACATCACAATGTAGATTACAGTGATAGTGACTTATATGCACACCACACTTGGTGGGCTTTCCCCCAACTCTCTCCCCATAGCCCCTCCCCATGCAGGATATTGATATTGGCATTGGTGTTCTTACACATGTACACAATTGAGTCAAATTTTCTATTCAGTTAATGCTCTTAGGCAGAAAGGAAAGGGGTGGGGGGGGGAGTCTTCAGCATTGCAATTTATTTTTTAATACTTAAAGTATATTAAATGATGAATGAATTTTTTAAAAGATAGTATCAAGCTTCTCCTTTTTTCTTTATTTAATCAATGCTGTATCTGCAAGATTTTATCAAATCTGAAGCCATTTGGCAAAAGTTTAGAATGTATTAAATCTGGATATTTGATATACAATGCAAATTATTTAATTTTATGTATTTTCCATATATTTGAAATATTTTGTCATTAATGTTAAAATAATCAGCTGGGTGTGGTGGCACACATTTGTAATCCCAGTATATTTGGGAGCCTGAGACAGGAGGATTACAAATTCGCAGCCAGCCTCATCTACTTAGTGAGGCCCTCCACAATTTAATGAGACTCTGTTTCAAAATAGAGATTAAAAAAATAGGGCTGGGGGTATAGCTCAGAGGTAGAATGCTCCTGGGTTCAATCCCTAGTACTGCAAAAAAAATAAATAAATAAATAAAATAAAAATGAATATCAGAAAGTCGGGCGTGGTGGAGCATGCTTATAATCCCCACGCTTGGGAGGTGGAGACGGGAGAATCACACAGGTTCAAAGCCAGCCACGCTGGCTTTAGAGACCCTGTTTCCAAATAAAAATATAAAATAGGTCTGGGAGTATAGCCCAGAGGTAGAAGGGTTTCCAGGAACCCCAGTACCACCAAAAGAAAAAAAAATGGATATCAGATAATAGATATAAGATATATCATCTCCTAGGAATTCTTCAGGTATGTTTTATTTATTTGTTTGTTTGTTTGTTTGTTTGTTTGTTGGTGGTACTGAGGATGGAACTCAGGGGCCTTCTACCTCTGGGCTACACTCCTAGACCTATTTTATATTTTATTTGGAAACAGGGTCTCTTAAGCCAGTGGAGGCTGTCTTCAAACCTGCGTGATCCTCCTGCCTCAGCCTCCCAAATGTGGGGATTACAAGTGTGCGCCACCATGCCTGGCTTCAGGTATGTTTTAAAAGTATTTATGGTTAATATGTACAAGACACAGCTGGGTGTAGTGGGCGCATGCTTATAATCCCAGCATTTGGGAAGCTGAGACTGGAGGATCGCGGTTCGTGGGCAGCCTCAGCTATTTAGTGAGGCCCTTTGCAACTCAGTGAGAGCCTGTTTCAAAATAAAGAATAAAAATAAGCCTGGGGATATAGCTCAGGGGAAGAATGCCCCTGGGTTACATGTTCCATCCCCAGAATATATATATATATTGTGTATATATATATATATATATATATATATATATATATATACACACAAAACACTATGGTGGTGTAGCCCCAGCATTTGGGAGGCTGAGACAGGAGGACTGTGGTTTGCAGACAGCCTTTTGCAACTCAGTGAGCCCCTGTTGCCAAATACAGAATAAAAAAGGACTTGGGGTATAGCTCGGAGGCAGAATGCCCCTAGGTTTTACCCCCAGTACCCCCCTAAAAAAAAAACTCACTATGGTGGGAGCTCTAAATTTTTATGTGCTTTTATTGATGCACTATAGTCTCACATCATAATGTAAATTATGTTGACATGCACACAGCACTTGGTGCCCCCCCCCAGCTATCCATATTTGAATTTTGATTTTCGGCAATATCTGACTATTCTTTATATATGTGTCTAGAGGAGTATCTGCTACTTGGACTTCCCTAGATTATAGCAGTTTTTAGAAGAAAATATAATTTTGTGGGCAATCAGCTCCCAATAGCAATGAAAGATACAGGCAATTAAGATTTGGAAAGTAAGGTAGATTCTTTGGTAGAGTTTGGGGCGATATGACCATCCTCCTGAGCACGAACTGCCCTCCAAGCTAGCCAGCTGTGCAGTCCTGACTCGGGGCCGCTGTTTTCCCATCACTTCACAAAGGAACCAGCAGCATTTCTCACGCATTTGAGTTTCCTCTTCTCCTGTTTCCCGACTGCAGTTTGCAGAGCACGCGCTTGGTTATCAGGCAGAGGGAAAGGAGCCGCCCAGAGAGCCAGTGTCTCTCCTTGGGCTGTCTGGATGCTTGTCAGAGGAACAAGAAGCAAAAGGCCACCTCACTGATTCCATTCACTTTTGGGGAGTGGGAAAAAGAGAGGAGGAACACAGAAATAAGAATGAAATAGTAAGGAATGGAATGGGGTGGTGGGGATGTAACCACCTCCATGGCACCCTCTCATGTACCTATTTAGAGTTTGCAAAGTTGCTGGTAACTAACAAACAGTTCTCTATTTTAAGGATAAGAGAAGTCAGGCCCCTTAGTGTCTCTACTATGTGACTCAACTGTGGCTTAGTTGAGTCTCTTCTATGTGCCATACCCTGTTCTCAGCACTGGAGAGCAGCAGGAAGCGAGGTACACAAAGTATTCTGAGCTCAGGCTTCCTGGAGCTCAGGAGACCATCAAGGAAATGGGCCAGTGTGGTCATTACTATGGCATGATGTGATCAAAAGGTCACAAGACCTGGAATCTAAACAGCTAGAATTGTACCCCAACTACGCTTGGGAGGCTGAGACAGGAGGATCTCACGGGTTCGAAGCCAGCCTCAGCTACTTAGTGAGGCTCTCAGCAACTTAGACCCTCTTTCCAAATAATTATATATATATATATATATATATATATATATATATATATATATATATATGGGAGTATAGCCTGGAGGTAGAAAGCCTCTGGGTTCCACGCCCAGTATCACAAAAAAATAATAATAATAGAATTGTACCCTAGGACTGTGTGACCTTGGACAAGTGGTTCCAGTAAACTGGAATCCATAAGAACTACCCATAAAGTCATTGCTAGAAATATACATCATTTGCAGAAGATGAGAGAACTTCTACATAGTAAAAAAAAAAAAAAAACCAGGAGTACTGTTTTCTCAAATTCTTCTTCCTCAAGTCCCTGAAAGAAAAAAGGTGCTGAATGTGGTTTTATAAAACCTCACTCAAGGAGAAAGGAGGAAAGGGGAGGCATCTTCAACAGGGGAAATCTCAGAAATAAACTGCCTCAGTGCTGCTCACAAAAACCCTGCTTCGCTGGGCCTGTGACACACGCCTGTACTCCCAGAAATTGCAGGGCTGAGACAGGAAGATTACAGGTTGGAGGCCAGTCTCAGCACTTTAGTGAGATCCCAGCAACTTAAGGAGATCCTGTAGTGAGCGTGTACAGCCCTGAGGCATGCCACCCAGGCAGTTGGCTTCCATTCCACGCCTCAATGGCAATTCTTTCCCCAACTCTGAGAAGCTCAGATATTCCCCCTGCACCACATGCAGGGAATTAGGATGGCCACTCCAGAACAGTAGCAGCAAAGTACAGCAGCAAATGATGTGAATGCCATGGGGGATTTCAGATAGATCAAAGGCCTGCCCGGACTTCTGTTACATCAGTAGACTGATCCTTTCCTGTGACCTCTTTCATCAGTTCTCTCCCTGAACCCCCAAACATACTCTTCCATAAAGTTGGTGTGTTTAGCTAGCCCACAGCCAGCAAACTTTCAAGCTGAGCTCAACTAAGGCGACACCTCCCAGGGATGTGGGTTTTGGCCACTGGTGCTCTCAGAAACTCTGAGTCATCGACACTCAGCGGCTTGAAATTCTCTCCAACCAGCTCTGGACTAAGACAAGGCAGGCAGAACCCCTGGGAGAGCCCCTTGGCACAAAACCCAGCCCAGCAAGTACAGGACCCCAGCAAATGCCACCACTCTGTCCCTTACACACTCTGTAAGTGCCACTGGGATACTGAGCCCAGCTCTTCAACCATTGCCAGTGGACATGAACAGCAGCTACTCTGAGTGTTCCTTGAAAAGCATCTCTCTCATTTTTCTGACACCTGAGGAAGAACCCCAAAGAGAGAGTTTGGGGTAACCGGTGGAGACCAAACTCGGCACATTCTCTCCTCTGTGTACCTGTTCAGAGCCTGCACCTCTAACATCAGGCACTGGGCAGGTGAGCTTCTAAAAGGCTGGGTGTCCAAAGCGCCCTCCCTCTGGGATTGACAGTTCAGCTCGGCAACCTTGACGGTGAGGTTGGTGGGCGCTTGGCCCAGCTGGCTCCTCCTCTTTGCCTCAGGTTCCATACACTCAGACCTACCTGGCAAAGGATGTCTTTAATGTAACCTCCACACAGCTTGTGGTCCTTCAGATCAAAGTAGTTCATAATGTCCCAGTACCTGGCAGCGATGCGGTGGTCCTTGCTCTGGTCACAACAGCCAAAGGACTCATAGTCAGAGCAAAACTCCAGGTGCAGGGGAGGCCGGAAGGGAGGCCCGTAGTCCAGGCACTGGGGGTGCCCTTGCAGCAAGCCTACCTGGCCCCAAAAGAATATGAGACACAGGCAGACAGCAGGAAGAGAGAGCCGGGGGGCCCAGCAATGAGGGCTGCCCCTCAGACTAGGAGTGGACTTGCTGGGCATGTTGGCCCTAGGAACACTGGGCTGCTGTGTTTGTTCAGGTTGGCTTTCCTGCTCTGCCCAAGATCCCTCCCTCTCTTCCTACCCACCTCCCCAACCCGTTTTCTCTTTCCTCTTCCCCCATTCCCGTCCCAGTTCACACTAGTGGTTTCTGAGCAGTGTCTGTCCTGTGGGCTGTTGGCTAAGCGTCCCTTGTGAAAAGCAACAGGAAGTGTCTCTACCTCTCTGTCTCATCCAACTGTGAAGCTGGCACAAATCTCAACGTCAGTGCTGCTTAGCCAAAAGGTACAAGCGTCGAAGGCAGAAGAGCCGTGATTCCTTAAAAACGGACTGGTATTCCTGCCGTGTCGGGGGCAGGCCAGGAAATTCGCAGTGTTTTTTTTTTCTTTACAGGCCAAGGACCCCACATGTTAAGAGTCCCAGATGGCTGACTCTGGTAGGCAAGCTACAGGCCTTCCTGCAGTGCTGAAGGGCACTGTGGATTCGGGTGGGCCTGGAAGACCGAGGCAGTGTGGTGGAAGGCAGGGAGCCATATGGTTCCTGTGATCCGGAAAGGTGAGGATGTGCTGGATGAGAGGACAGGTCATGAATCTTGAGCCAGGAGCAAAGAGAGGCAAGAGACAGTAAAGGAAGGGGAGGGAGCCTTCGCTCACACTGCCATAACAAATACCACAGAGGGATAAGTTATAATAGCAGATATTTCTATCTCACAGCTTAGCAGCCCGGGAAGCTCAAGTCAGGGGGTCGGGTGTCTGGTGAGAGCTCTGCTGCTCACTGTGGCACCCTAGTCTATGCTCACATGGCAGAAGGAACAACCCACTCCCTCAAGCCCCTTCACAGAAGCCCTAATTGCCTTCTAAAGGTACCACATCTTTTTTTCTCAGCTGGGGATTGAGCCAGGGCCTCATGCATGCTAAGCCACACTCTGCCGTTGAGTTGCACCCTCAGTTGCTATAGCTTGGATCTTGACTCTTCCCCCAAGGCCCGGGTGTCAGATGAAGGCGTGGTTCTCAGCCCTTGGCGCTATTGGGATCTTTAAGAGGAAGAAAATTAGGTCACGAAGGTCATGCCCTTGAAGGGGATATTGGGACCTGGGCTGTGGACCAAAACCACAACTCTTTTTTTTGCTGTTGTTTTGAAATAAGGTCTTGCTAGGTCTCACTACATTGCTGAGGCTGTCCTCGAACCTACAACCCTCCTGTCTCAGCCTCCTAAGTACTGGGATTACAGGCATGAATCACCACACCCAGCGAAGGCCCCACCTCTTAATACTAACATATTGACAATTAAATTTCAACATATTCAGACATAGACACATGGAGTAGGGCCCAGTGAAATCAGGAGTTAGCAAGAAATGTTTAGAACAATTGCATAAGGAAGCATGGGATATTTGCGCTATTCTTGCCAAGTCTATGTCTGCTTTCCTCACTTAGTAATACCCCAAAATTAGTACTTAAGAACGTATTTTGTAGCCAGGCATGGTGGTGCATGCTTGTAATCCCAGTACTTGAAAGGCTGAGACAGGAGGATTACAGGTTTGCAGCCAGCCTCAGCTACTTAGTGAGGCCTTCTGCAATTTAGTGAGACCCTGGTTTTTTTTTGTTTGTTTGTTTGTTTTTGTGGTACTGGGGTTCCTGGAAACCCTTCTACCTCCAGGCTACACTCCTAGACCTATTTTATACTTTTTATTTGGAAACAGGGTCTCTTAAACCAGCACGGCTGGCTTCAAACCTGCATGATCCTCATGTCTCCGCCTCCCAAGTGCGGGGATTACAAGCATGCAACATGTCCGGCTTTTTTTATTCAGCTATAAAGAAGAATAAAATAACAGTGTTTGCAAGAAGATGGAAGGAACTAGAAAACATTATGTTAAGTGAGATTAGTCAAGCACAGAAAGAGAAGGGACATATGTTTTCTCTAATATGCCCAAGCTAGGGAGTAGTGGTAATACCAGAGGGACTCCAGATGATGGAGGGGAAATCTCAGAAAAGCTTGATTGGAAAGATAGGAGAGGAAGAAAGCTGAGGTTGTTCAATTCAGGCGCTACATACAAATATGTGTAACAGCATAAATACAACATGGTTAACCTGGACACTCTCTATTGGGAGAGGAAAAGGGAAATGGAAGGGGAAGGACATGAAGCAGAATCTAAATGTACACCACTTTCAATATGTTCCACTTGTAAAAAATTAAAATTAAAAAAATAAAAAAGGATAAAAAATAGGGCTGGGGGTATAGTTCAGAGGTAGATGCCCCTGGGTTCAATCCTCAGTACTGCAAAAATATGTATTTTGCTTTGTACATGTCTCCCCTTGCACATAGCAAGCCTTTAGTAAATATTTCTTGACCCAGCAGATGAAGAGCATGGAGTCTTGAACTCACGCAGCCCCCAAAAGAAGTGTACATAGGGATATAGGTCCATGGGGATATTTGAAACTAAGGTCACTCTTCTCAGTATTTCCCATGCTTCCAGTCTGCCCTGAAATTTCCTTAATTGGCAAAATTTCCCCTTCAAAATATAGGTGAAATCCCAAGTTTCTTCTAGGTCCTAACACGACACTCCAGAGGCACCCCATCTGGCTCTCCCACTCAGCTCCAGAGTGGCCTTTGCCAGGATGTCATCAGAAACCTTGAGCCATCAGGAACCATGAGCCTCAAACTGGTCTGTACTAGCAATGCTCTCCACTAAAATAGCCCAAACAGCATTCAAAAATACATAATCATAGCACTTGGAAGGCTGAGACAGGAGGAGAACAGGTTCAAGTTCAGCTTCAGCAACACAGGAAGATTCTCAGCAATCTAGTAAGACCCTATTTCAAAACAAAATAAAAACTGGAGTGTAGATCTGAGGTAGAATTCCCTCAGATTCATTCCCCAGTACCCTCCACTGGGGGGAAAGTTGGAATGACTGTCAACAGCGACCTGCTTTCTTATTTGTACTATTCAATACCCTACCTAGCTCCTTTTTAAAACTTTTTGTGGTGCTACAGAATGAATCCAGGGAACCTCACAAATGCTGAGCAACTCTCTCCCACTGGGCTATGCTCCCAGCCCCTGCTTTTCAAAATGTAAAATTTTTAATTTTGAATTGCATCTGTGATTCGCTGATAACTGCACAATTTCCACTGGGTTGTTTGCTCAGAGGTCTGGATCGTGTCATTGCTCGAGAGGCCTTAGAATTGAGTAACACTTGACCTTACTTCAGCCCATGAATTCACAGCTTTCATGGCCTCAGAAACAGAGGTAACCATCCTGGGCTACACAAGAATGAGTGCTCTCTCTATGTAGAGGCTGAGTTTTTCCGTTTTTTTCCAATAACATTTATGTCTCAGTTTCTCTTTTGCCATGAAAAACATAAAAATCTTATCGTTTGGGGCAAATTCCTTGCAAGATTGCCAGGGAAAGGTCAGCTGGGTCATGGCATAGCAGTTGCATGAGCTTCTGATTAAAATGTTACATTTCAGGTGAGACTATTGAACATTTCAAATATAATTCCATAACACGTGATGATACAATAATTAAATAATAATTTTACAATAGATGCTCAGTATCAATTCAGTAAATATATATTATTATGGGCAAAGTACTATGCTGGAAGTGTTTAAAGGAAACTGGGGCTTGGTGACACACACCTGTAATCCCAGTACTTGGGAGACTGAGACAGGAGAATCACAGATTTGAGGGCAGCTTCAAAAACTTAATGAGACCCTGTTTCACACACACACACACACACACACACACACACACACACACACACAAAAAAAAAAGTAAAACAGGACTAGGGGTGTGGCTCAGAGACAGAATGCCCCTGTACTCAACCTCCAGTACCACCACAAAAAAAAGAAAAAAGTACTGAATATATATATATATATATATATATATATATATATATATATATATGAAAACTGATATATAAAACAAAATTTCAAGGTGCTTGTGCTCTGAGGATAATGTCTAAATAATACAAGGCAGATTATATTAAGGTAATAGTAAGGGAGGAACAAATTGCCATTAAGAATCCAAGGAAAGAGAAATGACGTCAGACTGGAAGGAAGAAAATCTTCAATGGAGCTGAAAGCTAAAAGGGGTTTTTACATAAAGTAGAGGTGGAAAAGATCAGAACAAATTCTGACAGTTGGGTGACCTCAAGATACAAGTCTGGAACGATAAGCCAGAGCAAGTCTAAAATCACTGTACCTCAGCTGGGCATGGTGACACACACTTATAATCCCAGCTTTTGGGAGGCTGAGACAAGAGGATCTGGGTTCGTGGACAACCTCAGCTACTACTTAGTGAGGCCTTTTGCAACTCAATGAGACCCTGTTTCAAAATAAAGACTAAAAATAGGGCTGGGGTGTAGCTCAGAGGTAGAATGCTTCTGGGTTCTATCCTCAGAGCCGCTAAATAAATAAATAAAATCACTGTACCTCCTTTTTTGTGGTACAGGGGATCAAATCCAGGGGCATTCTACCTTCAAACTACACCCCCAGTCCTATTTTTTACTCTTTTATCTTCTTGAAACAGGGTCTCACTAAATTGCAGAAGGTCTGAGTACTTGAAGCTGGCCACAAACCTGCGATCCTCCCGTCTCAGCCTCCCGAATACTGGGATTACAAGCATGGGCCACCAGACCTGGCTCCTTAGCTCCCACTTTTGAAGCAAATGTAACTTTTTGTTTTGAATCAGGGTTGCCATAACAAAGTACCACAAACTGGATGGCTTACCTAGCAAACTTATTGTCTCAGTTCAAAGTTTGAGATCAAGATGTTGGCAGGATGGTTCTTTCTGAATTGCAAGGAAGAATTGGTTCCAGGCCTCTCTCCAAGCTGCTGGTGGTTGCTAGCCATCTTTGCATTTTGTGGCTTGGAGATGAACTCTCTCTGCCTTTGCCTACAGGCTGTGTAGGGACCCATGGGGACACAGAAAAGGGAACCTAACCACAGCCTGGGAGAGTGAGGTTAGGCTTTGCTTGACCTGATGGCCTCTGGATTACAAATCCTGTCTATTTTCTTCCTGACTACCCAGCTCAGTGCTCTTATAGTAAAACTTGACTCAACTGGGAGACAACGGATAGTACCTGAACGTGATCTTCAGAACCACCTGGTTGAAAGTAGTGTGCTGGTGTCAGCTATGAACTTGGCAAGTTACTTCATCTCCAAGGACCCTAACTCGCCTTCTTGCTAAGACAGGGATAATTCACAGAAATGGGGTGGTGATGAAATGTAAAGCCCAAACTTCTGATAAATTCTGGTTATTGTTATTATTCATGGAACTTAACTTCTGTGGACCTAAAATAATTCCCACAGGTGTTGAATCAATCATATCTGCAAGGTCAGATATGAACATGATGTAACCATTCTAGGAAAGTACGCTTCATATGAAAACCAAACCACATCCACACAACTCTCAACCTTCCCTCCATTCTCCCAGAGCTCAGGAGGAGAACCCATAAATCTTATTTTATAGCTTCTGACCAAAAGTTTCAGTGAATGGATCCCCTGGAAACTATGGCCCATGCGTTGAGAATCTGTCCACATCATCTGGGAATTTCATTCCTCCAGTGTTGTTCTTATAGAAAACTCTTACACAACCCAATCATCCACTACCATAAGAGAAGCCAGCCCTATTCATGTGATAGCTTAAACCTGTTTTTTTTTGGGGGGGGGGTTGTTTGTTTTGGCTCTGTGGAACACTTGTTTTATGGGTGCATTAGGTTGGTTATTTGTTGATAGATCTTTAAACAAAGTGTGAAATAATGTTAAAATATAAATTATTAGCTGGATGTGGTGGCACACACCTATAATCCCAGTACTTGGGAGGCTGAGACAGGAGGATCACAGGTTGGAGACCAGCCTCAGCAACTTAGCAAGACTGTTTCAACATTTAAAAAAAATAAAATCAGGCTGGGGTGAATGCCTCTGGGTTCAATCCACAGTACAAAGTATATACACACATATTTAGTGACATATAAATATATAGATGTATCATACATATTTATTGATATACACATATATAATTCACAAAGCATAATTTGTCCCAAATTTTCTCACAGATGATTTATAATTAGTAAGACTATAAACCAATGGGGAATATATGTGGTTTGCCAGCTAACTAGGCCTACTTAGAAGTCAGTAAGCTTTCACAGAACTCAATTACTAGTTATCTAAAGACTAAATGCATAAAAGCCAAGATATTTTTAAAGAAGTACTTACTCTAACAGTTATATTACAGAGCACAGCTCATATTCCTGGAAAGAAGGCACTGGTTCTGGCCAAGGTGTCCCACCAGGCTTACTATGTAAGTCCAGGACACGACTTCACTGATTGGCACTCCACTGTGCAGCTGCCCACTACTGTATTCCAGTTTCCAAGAGAAGAAAAGAGATGACTCCTGTGTTCTAAAGCATGTCTTGAGTTGCTGTGTCAAGTAACAAACCTAGATGCTTTTTAAAGTTAGAGCAATGCCAGCTAAAAGCAGCCAGCTTCCTATACCTCTCTGATGCATATCAGTCCTCCAGGGTCAAAGGGCCCTCTGGCATAAGGTCATTTATCCCCACTGCCATGTCTGAACCAAAAAAGAAAAGAGTCCTCTTCTAAATCCATCTCTCCTGTTCTGTTCCTCATAGAACCCATCACTAATAGTTTTCTTCATAGTGATAAACCTAACATGGGTAGGTCAGTTAGAATCTACATTAAGAATATATTCATTTTGGAGCCAGGCACAGTACTGCATGACAAGTTCTGGCAGGCTGAGACAGAAGGATCACAGGTTCTAGACTAGCCTTAGCAACTTAGCAAACCCATCAGCCATCTAGGGAGACCCAGTATCAAAACAAAACTTTAAAAGGGAGAGGGAGGCCAGGTGTGGTGGCACATGCTTATAATTCTAGTACTCAGGAGGCTGAGACAAGAGGATCACATGTTCAAAGCCAGCCTCACCTACAAAGTGAGGCCCTCCACAACTTAGTGAGAACCTGTTTAAAAATAAAGAATAAAAAATAGGGTTGGGGGTATAGCTCGGAGATAGAATGACCTGGGGCAATCCCCAATACTGCAAAAACAAAAATTTTTTTTAAGAGGAGGAGAAACTAGGGGTACAGCTCAGAGTTGAATGCCTCTGGGTTCAATCTCTGGTATCAAACAAATAAAAATAATCATTCTGCAGCACCAATAGTTGTATTTTATTTCACAACAGCCTGACGTAAGTTACCTATAAACAGTAACTATTAAAGAGCTGTATTCTCTAATTAAACAAATATTTTTTGTTTGAAGAATTTATTCCTTTAAAAATAACCCCACTTAACTTTACGAAAAGAAAAAACATACGTATACATATTTACAAAGAACAAAGGCAGTGACTTTTTTTTAGTTATAACACAGTAAAAGAAAACATAAAAATACAAAAATAATTTTTAAAGTCATATAAACAACCTTCTTAAAATATCAACTGGACATGGTGGCACATACTTATAATCCTAGTACTTGGAAAGCTCAGATAGAAGGATCACAGGTTCAAAGCCAGCCTCAATAAATAGTGAGACTCTTATTAACCTAGCAAGATCCTGTTTCCAAATAAGGAATAAAATACAACTGAGGATGAAGCACAGAGGTAGAATGCCCCTAGGTTCAAACCCAGTGCCATAATAAAAAACAAATAATAAATAAATACATTCAGTTACAATCTACTCAATTCCATAGTTACAATTGTGAAATGGAGACTCCTGGATTTACAATACTGTATTTTTTCACTGATTTCTTGATCCGCTTAATTTTCTTCCTTAAGACTTGATGATCTTGTTGCATAATATACCGAAAATATCTACAACCTAAAAAATTAAACAAAATAAAGAAAAAGTTTTAATACTTAGTATTAAAAATTTTAAGAACACGTCTAAAATGTTTAAATTTTCTTTCAACTCTAGCAAACTAATGACTATGAAAACACATTCATTTCTGTTATCTATACCAATATGGCCTAAGCAAAATCTAAAAGTTCTCACCAACAAAATTATTATTCCCTACATGTGAAAATGCCTCTGCTCCATCACAATTAAAATATATAGTTTGCTGGATGTGGTCACTCATGCTTGTCATCTCAGTACTTGAGAGGCTGACACAGGAAGAACACAGGTTCGAGAACAGCTTCAGCAACTTAATGAGACCCTGTTTCAAAACAAATAATAAAAAAGGGCTGGGAGTATTGTTCAGAGATAGAATGCCTCTGGATTCAATCCCCAGTAACACACACACACACACACACACACACACACACACACACACACACACACACAGCATATACTTTAGTTTGTTTCCTGCTCTTCCCAAGACTTCTCCAAAAGCAAATTACTGCTTCCCTCTCAGTAATTTCCAAATCAGCCAAAGTGGCATCTATCACAATTAGAAATTCTCCACAGAAAATCACGTTCTGAAGAATTAGAAGAATCATAAGTTGGAAGAATCAAACATTATTTACTCATTCTAGCCTTCTCCCAGACACCTATTTTTTTTTTTATATTTTTATTTGGAAACAGGGTCTCTTAAGCCAGCATGGCTGGCTTCGAACCTGCACGATCCTCCTGTCTCTGCCTCCCAAGCGCAGGGATTACAAGCGTGCGCCACCATACCCGGCCATTCTAGCCTTCTAGCAAGCAGTGGGTGGAGAATGTGTAGCTCTGACAAAAGTCTCTAGTGCTCTTTAGAAGTCCTACCTGCTCTTCAGTCTTAAAATGCAAAGGGGACCATTGGTCAGATATTTCAAAGAAATGAATTTAAGAAAAATGTAAGCTTGATATTAAAATATTGTTAAATGTGATAAATTAGACCATGGATCACATATGAAAAATTAACTTCATTATTGTCTCAACTTGTAAATTTTCTCTGGGAAGCTGCTAGGTTATACACCATACCTACATAAATCACTTTATTACTCCTGAAAATAGTATGTCAATTGCTAATATTATTCTATTAGCTAGGAAGCAGTGATGCCTGCAGTGCCACTAAAATAATTTAGAAGAAGGGGAGGTTGGTTTTTCTTGTATGTGTGTGAGGGGGTGTGTGGGATATATTCAGACAGGGTCTTACTAAGTTTCCCAGGCTGGTCTTAAACTTCTTAACTCAAGTGATCCTCCTTGCCTCAGTCTCCTGAATAGCTGGAACTTAAGTGCTGACTTGTGTTTCTAATCTAGTGCTCTGACTTGAGTGTTAGTAAGGGGTATTCAGATAAATGATGCAGACTGTTTTCACAATAAATGACTATTTGGCCTTGCTGTGTAGAAAACTTAGAGACTGTCTACTTTCTTAAAAGTATAAAGTGTCCTTTAATGACCTCATTGTTCTTTAATAGCTTCACATTATATTTACTTATCTGCTGCTGTAAGGAAGAATCATTTTCTCTCCCTAAGTGATGGAAAACCAATCAGAATCAACAACATGAAGTTGCTGTTGCTATTCTATGGGACCCGTCCTTAAAGGCACATCACCTCTTCCCAACTCAGGATTCATTCCTCCTTTTAGCAGCTATTTCTTGATCATCTGGAATCCTCAGGCACCACATTAAGTAAACTCTTAAGATGAATAAATGGTCATACTCTGCAATCTCAAAATCAGCCAAAAGTTGTCAGAATAAAAAGAAAACAAAAACATGTACCTTTTCCTAACAGTATTCCAGCTACAAAAGCTTTCTCATAAGCCAAATTTTTATCTTCCTTCCAATCACTCTTTGCCCAAAAGTAGCTGAAATGAAAGGTGGGCCACCAATTTTTCCTGGAGTTCCACTCTTCTTGAACCCAAGCAAGATGATTCCTAGAAAAGAAAAATGTCAAAAGCAAGGTCAGTGACAGAGACAAATCTTATCAGAATCTAACCTTAGCCTGGCATGGTGGCGCACGCTTGTAATCCCTGCGCTTGGGAGGCAGATACAGGAGGATCGCACAGGTTTGAAGCCAGCCGTGCTGGCTTAGGAGACCCTGTTTCCAAATAAAAAAATATAAAATAGGTCTGGGAGTGTAGCCCAGAAGTAGAAGGGTTTTCAGGAACCCCAGTAACACCAAAAAAAAAAAAAACAAAACAAAACAAAAAAGAATCTAACCTTAGCTAGAATCTGTGGAAAGATGACTAGGAAGATGTTTCCAGACAAACAATAACTATGGTCATGGCAGAGCACACAATCAGCAACAGCAGGAAAGCAAATCCCATTTTATTCTCTTCGATATTCATATCCCATTTTCCATTTAACTAAATATCCAGTTTATCATAGCACAGTGGATAAGAGGATATACTCTGAAGTTAAAATTCTGGATTTAAATCTTGTATCTTCCATTTGTTAATTATGTGATCCTGGGCAAGTTGCTCAACCTCCCTGAGCTTCAAATTCCTTGAGGATAAAAATGGTACCTATTTCAGGCTGGGTGTGGTGGCGCATGCTTGTAATCCCAGCGCTTGGGAGGCTGAGACAGGAGGACCGCACAGGTTCAAAGCCAGCCTCAGCTACTTAGTGAGGCTCTTAGCAACTTAGTGAGACCCAGTTTCCAAATAAAATATAAAATAGGTCTGGTTAGTGAGGTCCTCTGCAACTCAGTGAGATCCTGTTTCAAAATAAAGAATAAAAAACAGGGCTGAGGGTATAGCTTGGAGGTATAATGCCCCTGGGTTCCATCTTCAGTACAGAAAAAATAAAAGCCGGGCGTGGTGGCATAGGCTTGTAATCCCCACGCTTGGAAGGCGGAGACAAGAGGATCTCACAGGTTCAAAGCCAGCCTCGCTGGCTTGAGACCCTGTATCCAAATAAAAATATAAAATAGGCCTGGGAGTGTAGCCTAGAGGTATAAGGGTATCCAGAAACCCCAGTACCACCCCTCCCCCAAAATAGATCTAGGAGTATAGCCCAGAAGTAGAAAAGCCCCTGGGTTCCATCCCCATACCACACAAAAAAAGTACCTATTTCAGGGCATTATTATTTAAACTAGTCCAGTGGTATAGCAGCTTTCACATAAAGCCCCTTGCAGTTTCTGTTAATTATCATAATTACTTAAAAGTTACTTGAAAACCTTACCTAAAATTAAACCCTACCAAGATCAATACATGGGTTTGACAGCCGACCCAAGGCAATACTAACTGTTCATCAATAATTTTAACTTAAGTAAATACTTTATAGCACCTACATGGTGTAACTTCTAGAGAGATAAAAAACAAACAGTACCTTTCTTAGCCTTCAAGAACCCAATGGCCTGTAGGGGTTTAAACATTATATTACACTTGGAAAATGGTTTTACATTGATTGTGCCAATAAATCACACTACTATGGTGTAAATGTTCCCTACCTCCACCTCAATTTTATGTTAAAACCTTATCACTGATGGTATCAGTGGTGAAAGGCTGGGACATGAGATTAGTCATGAATAGGATTAGCGCCTTTGTAACAGAAGCCCCAGACAGCTGTCTTGCTCCCTCCCACCATGTGGGGACACAGCAAGAAAGTACCCTTTATAAATCTAGAAGCTGCTTTCTATCAGACATGGAAGCTTTTGTGTTTGACTTCCTGTCCTCCAGAATGTGTAAGAATAAATTTCTGTCATGTAAAAGCCACCCAGTATATGCTGTTTTATTATAGCAGCCCAAATAGACTAAGAAACATACACCAAGATCACTTTATAATCAGCACTTTTCTCTCTAGGGTCAAGTAAGTTCAGAAGCCTAAAACAAGTTTTTACTGACATTGGTGCCCTAACCAACTAAAATGGTGTGTGTGTGTGTGTGTGTGTGTGTGTGTGTGTGTGTGTAACTTAACTTTGTGATATCCTTTCTTCTCACACACAAAATAAAATGATAAGAATGAAAATTAAAATAAAAATGATAAGAGTCGCTCCTTTTATTCAATGTGGCACTAATATTATGATCAGAGGTTCAGCTTAGATAGCAAGCTGACAACAGACTTACAAAGATAATAGTTATTTTTATAGTACAAAATATCTGCACAATATTTTTCTATGTTATCCATGTCTTTGTATTTCCAAGCTTCTAATATACTCAAAAAGAAAGAAAAAAAAACAAGACACAGTTCAAGATATCCCAAAACATAAAAACACTTTAAAAATCAAAAAAGATACTAGCTAAAACATAGAGAAATATTATGATGATCCAGAAATAAATGTTGTTTCCTACTTACTCCATTAAGATCTGTCTAAGATACTTTGCCAAATATTTCCAAGCAGTTATGTTCTTAGTGCATCCAGCAAAATCCAAGACTCCAAATAATACTTCCAATGCAAGTCTGTGGTGTTCTTCTTGTTCTGCAATTTTTATAACAATTCAGTTTACAGAAGGCACTAAAGAAGTGCACTATGCTAAAAAGATATATATATATATATATATATATACACAGTTGATAAAATATTACTGAATTATAAGGCTTCTGGTTTGGTTAACAGTATAAAACTTCATTATACTCATATTCTAGGATGAAGCTGAAGAATTCAATAATATAGTACATGCTAATGAGGTCAAGATGGTAAATCTGACCCCTATGAGTTATACCCTCAGTTAATACACTACTAAGAACATTAGAGAATCTGCCCTAGTTTGGCACCTTTGATATAGCCCTTCTCCCAGTCATTTGTCCCAACTGGGCTTCCGGGACTGATCTTCTGAGAAGAAGCCTGTTCTATGCTGAGCTGATGCCCAGTGGGCATTAAAATGAGGCGAATTATATAAATTGAAGCCATTTCTCTTTTGCTAACTTCTATCAAATGCTCTATAGAGGGGGCACAGGGGGAGAAGTAAGCTTTTTCTGTAATGTGCACGATAGTAAATATTTTAAGTTCTAGGAGCCATACAAGTCTCTATAAGTTGTATTAATTATAGTGAGAATGTGGTGGCACATGTCTGTAATCCTAGTACTTGGGAGGCTGAGACCAGAGGAACTCAGGTTCAAGAAAAGCCAGCCTCAGCAATTTAGTGAGGCCCTCAGCAACATAGTGAGACCCTATTTCAAAATAAAAAATAAAACAGGGCTGGGGGTGTAGCTCAGAGATTGAACATCCTTTTGTTTAATCCCCAGTATAATAATAATTAATAATAATAATAATAATAATAATGATAATAATAATAATAATTGTAATAACTAGAGTGCAAAAGCAGCCATAGAAAGATACATAAAAAATGGGCTCAAATCAAACTTGAATTATAAAAATAGGCAGAGGCGGGGGGTTGCTCCCTGGGCCGTAGTCTGCCGATCCCTAGACTATAGCTTATCTGTACAGACAAAGAGGAGTAAAACAAAAACTATTTACCTGATTTTCTAAGTAACATATGGAATTCTAACATCAGTTTATGAGATGGTATAATCTGATACAAAATCTGAAAAAAAAATTTGTAATTTACATACCGTTAAGACATTCCTCAATTTTCAGCTTACTTTCAAATAAAGCTCTTATCGGTTAATATGGTCTCAGTAAGTGAATCAAGGACTTAAAAGATAATTTGCTTTTATCCAGTTTTAACTTGGATATAGAAAGGTGTTCTCTGTAAAGGTAGACTCTTTTTCTTTTTTTTTTTTTTTTTTTGTGATACTGGGAATGGAATCCTTTTCTGGACTACACTCCCAGACCTATTTTATATTTTTATTTGGAAACAGGGTCTCTTAAGCCACGAGCCTGCGCAATCCTCCTGTCTCCACTTCCCAAGCGTGGGGAATACAAGTGTGCGCCACCATGCCCGGCTCTTTTTTTTTTTAATCTGCTGAGATGATAGGATAATTAGTCATATTAGTCGGATGCTGTGGTGCATACTTGTAATCCTAGTACTTGGGAGGCTGAGACAGGAGGATCTCAAATTCAAGCCTCAGCTATTTAGTAAGGTCCTCTGCAACTTAAGTGAGAACATGTTTCAAAATAAAGAATGAAAAATAGGGCTGAAGGTGTATCTCAGAGGTAGAATGCTCCCAGGTTCAATCCCCAGTACTGCAAAAAAAAAAAAAAAAAAAAAAAAAAAAACAAAGTTCTACTAACATAACAAGAAATAGATGGAAATTTATTTGCACCTTATACACAACTATATTGCTTTCCTCACTTAAAAACTTATTTTTCAGAGGCCATGACCAAAACAGACATAACAGAAAATATTTCTTTAATTAGAAGAGATCACAGAATATTTATATAAAATGAAAACTCAAAAAGGCAGGAGTAGGAATTTTAGAGATTATACTTAGAAACACAGTACACTGATAGTATATAAGTTTCTTACCAATCCTTTTACACAAAAAGAGAAAATTTTAAGGTTTTCCTCTTTAAGAATATGAAAGACTTTTTATAAGCATGCAAAAAACAAGATTTACAGAAAGATTATTTTTAAACACATCTAATATTAAAAATTAATTCATTCTGTTCACTTTCTGGAGAATTTTGACAGTACACACAAATATAATCTCCAACAAAATGAAAAGTAAATTATGTTAGTGCCTCTTAATGCTTCATAAAAAAGATCAATCAATTAAGATCAATAATAAAGATCAAAATACTAATATCAGAGAATATTATTAAAACTTGTTCCCAAGCCAAGCGTGGTAGCACACACTTGTAATCCCAGTACTTGGGAGGCTGAGACAGAAGGATGGGAAGTTCATGGCCAGCCTCAGCTACTTCGAAAAGTATCCCACAACTCAGTGAGACCCTGTTTCAAAATAAAGAATAAAAAAATAGGATGCCAGGCATGGTGGTGCACGCTTGTAATTCTCAGTACTTGTAGACTGAGATAGGAGGATCCAGGTTCTCCTGCCAGCCTCAGCTATTTAGTGAGGCCCTCTGCAACTTAGTGAGATCCTGTTTCCAAACAAAGAATAAAAAATAAGGGTTGGGAGTATAGCTCGGAGTAGAATGCCCCTGAATTCAATCCCCAGCACCACAGAAAGAAAGAAAGAAAGAAAGAAAGAAAGAAAGAAAGAAAGAAAGAAAGAAAGAAAGAAAGAAAGAAAGAAAGAAAGAGAAAAGAAAGAGAGAGAGAGAAAGAAAAAGAAAGAGAAAAAAGAATAAAAGAAAGAAAAATAGGGCTTGGAGTTTACCCAGGAGGTAAACTATCCCTGGGTTTCATCACTAGTACCACAAAGGAAAAACCTTGGTTCCTACCAATGTCACATTATTTTCATGTTTTAAGGAATTCTGCATATGGCTTAATTCACTTAAGATTTTTTAAACTTTTCATTTAAATAAATGCACTTAAAAGGTATACAAACCATGCACGACATTCAATAAATGTTCACGAAGTCTAACACACTAAGTAACCAACACCCAAATCAAATAACATTACCAGGGCTATAGAAATTATGCATCAATTTTGGGAAATTATTAGCCATTAGCTCTTAAAATGCTGTTTTTCTTTTTATTTATCTGTTTGTTTTCCCCATTCTGCCTTCACCCTGAGACTCCAATGACACACATCAAGCCTTCTCACCAAGTCCTTGAATATGTTTTCTGTGCTTTTCACCCTTTTTGCTCTCTGTGCTTTTACCTGATAATTTTCTCTGCATTATATTAATCCTCTGCTTTTTACTAAGTCCAATCTTCCATTATGCCTATTTGCTGAGTTCTTAGTTACCTATACTAAAAAGGAAAAAGAGCATTTTTCTACATCTCTCTTGTCTATAACAAGAATAAATTCTCAGCTGACCACTAAATACATAAATAACTCCTATCGAGGCCAAGGGTGTATCTTCATGGTAGAGGTCATGAAGCCCTAGGTTCAAGAAGCATAAGCATAAGGTCATGAGGCATGTCAGAGGCCCTGGGTTCATCCCAAGCATGGAAAAAAAGAAAAGAATTCCCACAATTAAGCAACAAAACCCAAACAAGCCAATTCAAAAAAGCACAAAGGACTTGAATAGACATTTCTACAAAGATGAAAAACAAACAGCCAATAAACAGACTTTGAAAAGATGCTCTAACATCACTAGCCATTAGAGAAACACAAATCAAAAATATAATGAGATATTACATGCTACTAAGAAATGGATACACTGCTGCTAGGATATTATTATCAAAATGGAAAGAAGAAAATAAGAGTTGCCAAGAATGTGGAAAAACTGAACTCTCACACACTGCTAGCTAGTGGGAATACAAAATAGTACACAGCTGCTGCAGAAAACAGTTTGATGCTCCTCAAAGTTAAACAAAAGCCAGTCCTGTTGGAACACACCTGTAATCCTGGCTACTCAGGAGGCCAAAGCAAGATGAACACAAATTTGAGACCAGCCCAGGAAACTTACTGAAATCTTGTTTCAAAATTCTTCAAGGCCCTGGGTTCAATTCCCAGTAGAAAAAAAAAAGGTACAAAAAAATAAAAAAAGTTAAGAACTACCATATTATACAGCAATTCTACCCCTGGGTATATGAGCTAAAAGTAGGGACTCAATATTAATACCTACACATCAATCCTCACAACAGCATTTTTATTATAGTCAAGTACTGTACACAAACCAAATGTCTAATCAACAGATGAATGAGAAAAGCAGACTGTATCCATTTTTAAAAGGAGGGAAAAAAGTCGGCGTGGTGGCACATGCTTGTAATCCCCGCACTTGGGAGGCAGAGACAGGAGGATCGCACAGGTTCAAAGCCAGACTTGCTGGCTTCAGAGACCCTGTTTCCAAATAAAAATATAAAATAGATCTGGGAGTGTAACCCGGAGGTAGAAGGGTTTCCAGGAACCCCAGTACCACCACCAAAAAAAAAAAAAGGAGGGAAAAATTAGCCGGGTGTGGTGGTACATGCTTGTAATCCCAGTACTTGAGAGGCTGAGACAGGAGGATCACACTAGTTTGAAGCCAGCCTCAGCTACTTAGTGAGGTTTTTGGCAACTTAGTGAGACCCTGTTTCCAAATAAAATATAGGTCTGGAAGTGTAGACCAGAGGTAGAAGACCCCCTGGATTCCATCCCAGAACCACAAAACAAACAAAATTCCAATATAAGCTATAATATGTTTGAATCCTGTTAACATTATGCTATGTGGAATTTAAAAAGCATAAAAGGCCCGATACTGTATGATTCCACTTATGAGATATCTAGGAACAAGAAAAATCATAGAGATAGTATAATAGATTCCAGGGACTAAGGGAAGGGAGTAATGGGAAGTTACTGCTTGATGGATATAGAATATCACTTTGGGGCGATGAAATCAAGTTCAGGAAATACGACAGTGGTGACACCACACAAAACCGTTTCATTAATACCACTAAATCATACACTCAAATACAGCTAACATGTATGGCCCTCAGTTCATTCTCCAACACCACATACACACAGAAAAAGGTAAAATTTTTATATATATTTTAGCATTATAAAATTTTTTGAGTACAACAAAGCTGGTGTGACTTTCACCTAGATGATCACTGTCAACTTCCTCACCACTCTCACCTGTCATTTCTGTAGACCTATCACAAGATTCATGTACCCACAGAGATCTTTCTCATGATGCATTAGGTAATGGACACTGTTCTTACATCAATCCGAATCAACCTCTTAAGAAAGAAATTAAGGTTAGGGGAAAACATGTACAAGCCAATTGATGGGGTGTGTCCATACTGCGCCTATGGAGATTCGGCCTGAGCGGCCTATGGCCTAAGGCAAAACTTTAAGTGATTCAGCAAAAAAAGGGGCAAAGATGGCGCCTGGAGGAAGCTAGGAAGGCGTGGTTTCCCTATTCATTATGGGTGGGGAGACTGAGCGGGTTTTTCCCTTTCTACCTTTAAAGGAGCTTTCCACACACATGAATGGCTCATGTACTGGCCTGGGATTGGCTGTAAACTACGTGCTAGTGATCTTTATCCCGGATAGGCTAGGCTATTTCTCATGGAAATTCCCCTCGTGGCTTGGTGCTACATAAAGGACTGCTTGGAGAGAAATAAAGGAGATCTTGCTTGACTTGACTCCCGGCTTGTGGGTTTGTGTTCAAGTCGTAGGTACTCATCATCTCGCCAAGCCCCGCCAGCTGTTGGGCTGGATTCCCGACAGCCAATGAGTGTGAAGGTGGAAATCACCTACACCAAGAGCCATTAGGTATTCTACCTTTAAATAAAAAGCCTCTTCTGCCTGGCTGTGCCACCTGCTCTAGGGCTTTCCCAACAGTCAGCCGTTGCCAGAAAAAGCAGTTAAGGCAGTCAGTCACTACCCACTTGCTCTGAATGAGCCTAGGATGTGCGATAGCTTTGGCACTTGTAAAAGCAGGTTTATGGCATCTTCAGTAAGTGGCATGATCCTCAAGTGAGTTATTGGTATTTTACATCAGCAAAATAACTCAGTTTTATGAGTTGCAAACAAAAATAAAGGCTGTCTCTCTCATACATTTTATTCTACTAGAATAAAATAAGTACCTGCTGCTGTAATAAAATTGCCTTTAATCATTTAACAAGCCTAACCTTGACTCAAGCAGGGAATACATGTAAATATAATACATGAGGAAAGCCAGTATTTTTTAATATATAACAATATCATCTATAACAGTATCAGTCATATATTCATGTTCAGCAAAAACAAAAGGCTCAGAGGATATCTGTCTTCATACCCAAATATGATAGAGGTTATTTTGTTGTTGTTGCTGTTAAGACTATCAGAATTTACTAACTACAATTATGAAACATAGTCCAAAGAATATAAGAACTTCATTATCATGTTAATTAATTGTTCCTGCCTTTTAAAGATCCATTATGAGTCAGGCATGGTGGTGCATGCCTGTAACCCAGTACTTGGGAGGCTGAAACAGAAAGATCAGGTTCAAAACTAGCCTTAGCAACTTAATGAGAGTCTCAGCAACCTAGCAAAAGATCTTGTTTCAAAAAAAACAAAAATTAAAAAGGACTGAGGGTATAACTTAGAAGTAGAATGCTCCTGATTTCAATCCCCAGTGTCAAATAATAATAAAATTTGTTGTACTGTCTAGCCCATAGTTTGAGTAGTGTCCCAGAATAAATCTACTGGCAGCCCTGCCTTGCTGCTTCAGAGAGCTGCTGGTGGCTGAGCTCAGCCTGGCCATGTGCCCTCTCCTTTTAGAGGCTTTGCACTGTGCACTGAGCTTCAGGAACAACAGACTGAAACAACCTGGAGTTAAGGGTCCAGTTAGGGGAATTTTGGGGCCAGGACCTTTAGAACAGTAGTGTCCCAATGAAGTACTGAGAATTATTTACACAAGAATGAGCACTTATATTATTTAAACAATAGTAACTTTCAGAAATTCCTAACTACTTTGTAACTGCATGACTTAACCTGGTAATAAAAATAGCTATTAAAGTCTACCTTTTTTAAAAAAATATTTTTTGAGTAATATTGTGTACTATAAAAAACCTAGCCGGTTGTGGTGGTACACACTTGTAATCCCAGTACTTGGGAAGCTAAGACAGCAGAATCTGGGTTTGTGGCAAACCTCAGCTACTTAGTAAGGACCTCCGCAACTTAGTGAAACCCTGTTTCAAAATAAAGAATAAAAAATAGGACTGGGAGTGTAACTCAGAAGTAGAATGTCCCTGAGTTGAATCCCCTGTACAAAACACACACACACACACACACACACACACACACACACACACACACACGCACCCCAAACATGAAATCCTTAGGAATAAATTTAACAAAATATATTCACTAACAGCTATAAAAACTTCAAAGAGAAATTAAAGACCTGAGTAGTTCACAGTTTGGAAACCTTAACACTGTTGAGATGTCAATTCTAACCCTGAAAGGTGATGACAATTTATTCAGTAAGAGTAGATCACTGAGGTCCAGATATGTGCATATGTATATACTCTAATAATTTATTAAACACATGTACGATAATAATTTAAACAATTCATTATTCATTTATTTTCATGTCCCTAAATTTAAAAAGACAAAAAAATGTCAACTGTCTCAAAACTGATCTATAAATAAAAATTTCAGCACTGTCTTATCTAGTGCAATAAAATAGCTTTGTGGGGGGGGGTACTAGGATGGAACCTAGGGACCTACCTCTGGGCTACCCTCCCAGACCAATTTTATATTTTATTTGGAAACAGAGTCTCACTATGTTGCTGAGAGCCTCACTAAGTAGCTGAGGCTGGTTTCAAACCTGTGCAATCCTTGTTCCAGCCTCCCAAGTACTGGGATTACAAGTGTGCGCGACCACGCCCACCTCTAGACTAGCTATTTTTAATATGTATATGGAATGTCAAAGAACCTAAAAATGCTAAAAACAATTTTGAAAATAGAAAAATGTAGATAAAAAACTCCTATTGCATTTTGACAGAATTACTTTTATTAAAATACAAATTCATGAACAATAAAAAAAGAAATAGAAAAATGCGTGATATGAATCCAAGACTTTTTATAAAGTTACCATAATCATGGTATTGTTATAAGGATAAAAATATATATAACTAGAACACAACAGAGACCATATAGGCCAATTTTTTCTTCAAAATTACCAATGAGGGAAGGGTGGTCTTTTCAATAAATAGTGCTGGAACAATAATGTGATAAAAATTAACCCTGATACTTACACCTTACATTATATAAAAATATTAACTTAGAATCTATAATGGACTTTAGCATAAAACTACATAGCACTTTGAGAAAAAAAAACAGAAGAAAATGTTCATTAGCTTGCAGTAGGCAGGTACAAAAGTACTCGTGATAAAAGAATGCATAAAATAAAAATTGTATCAAAATTGGAAATTTCTTCTTTCTCAGCGACACTAGCAAGTGCTGGCTCTATGCATATATGTCCCCATCACTCTGAACTTCACTGTAATAGAAGATTGCAATGGACCAATAAAAATATATTTAAACAAAAAAATAAACTTGAAAACACGGAGGGGGGGGCGGATAGCTCAGTGGTAGAGCAATGCTTAGCATGCTCAAAGCCCTGGATCCAAACCCCAGTAACAAACAGAAAAAAAGGAAAAAAAAAAAAAAAAGGTAAGAAAACAATCAGGGAAAAATATTCCCAGCCCATACATCTAATAAAAAAAAAAAACTGTACCCAAATTATATAAAATCTTCCAAATCAGATGACAAATAACTGCCCTCCCCCCAAAAACCCCAAGGAAATATTTGAACTGACACTTAAAACATAGGAATGGCCAGTAGATATTAAAAGATGCTCAACAGTCATTTGAAAAAGGCAAATAAAAGCCACCATAAGATACTCCTGTGTATCCACTAAAATGATAAAATTTTTTAAAAAATCTACAATATCAAATGCTGGCAAGGAGGTACAAAAACTTCATTTTAGCTGGGCGTGGTGGCGCATGCTTGTAATCCCAGCACTTAGGAGGCTGAAACAGGAGAATTGCACAGGTTCAAAGCCAGCCTCAGCTACTGCGGGAGGCTCCCAGCAACTTAGTGAGACCCTGTTTCCAAATGAAGTATAAAATAGGTCTGGGCGTGTAGCCTGAAGGTAGAAAAACCCCTGGGATCTACCCTCAGTACCAGAAAAAAAAACCTAATTTTTAAATGTAGAGGGTGAAAATTTCAATGTCAATGGTACATTCACTTCAGAAAATAGCTGGGCACTTTAAGAATTTAAACATATACTTTTCTTACCTAGAGATTCTACTTTTAGGAAGCTAACCAAAAAAAAAAAAAAAAAAAAAGAGAATATATGTGCACACAAAGATTTATACATGAAATGCTCTCAGCAGCATTATTCAAAATAGTTGGAAAGTAAAAAACTAAGTCAAATGTCCACTAAATAGTCAATGTATAAAAATGGAATACTACTCAGCAGTAATAAATGAATACACACAAGAGCATGGAAGAAACTAAGAAACATGCTGAACAAATGAAGCCAGACCAAAAAAGTAACATATAACTGTTAGATTACTTCACATAAATTCCAGAAGAGATCAAAAAAGAAAAAAAGCAGACCAGTAATTCAGTGATTTATCTGCCAGAGACAGGAATATATGGGTAGATTGGTTATGTAAGGATATCAGGGACCTTTTTTTTTTTGGTAGTACCAGGGATGGAACCCAGGGCTATTGTACCTCTGGCTACATCCATAGCCCTATTTTTTTATTCTTTATTTTGAAACAGGTTCTCACTGAGTTGTGAAGGGCCTCACTAAGTAGCTAAGGCTGTCCGCGAACCGCAATCCTCTGGTCTTCACCTCCCGAATGCTGAGATTTTAAGTGTGCACCACCACGCCTTGCATCAGGAACTTTTGAAGGTGACAGAAATTCTCTGTATCATCATTATCACAATGGTTTCATGGCTGTATGTATGTATTCAAATAGTCAGGTGTGGTGGAGCAGGCCTATATCCCAGTACCAAGTACCAGGGAGGCTGAGGCAGGAGGGTCGCAGGTTCGAGCCCAGTCTCGGCAACTCGGCAAGACACCTTTCTGTTTACCTCAGTGACTGTTCCTATCCTGTCATTTTCCACGGGTGGTATAACATGAAAACTGGAAAGCAATGACTAGAGATGTTTTAATACAGACCCCCAATCCCGTCCAAATATTGAAATAAAGGTCTATACCTTAAGCACGCTTATCAGTTTTGCTCTAGGGGCCTTCTCTCTCTTTAGAAAGTTGTATAAGTAGATATGGGCATTCGGATTTGATGGAAACTTTTCATCATATGCATAATTGGTGAGTAACTTTCGGGCTTCATCTTGATCACCATAGAATTCCAGCATCTATATAAAATAAATCATAACACCTTAGGTGAATTGTGTAAAAGAGCTATACAAAAGATAATACACAGCTATATTGTTGGGCACAAAAAAAAATGACAAAACTGACAAATACTACTGTAGAGGGACTCACAGCAATACTAATTTTTGCTTCTACTAGCATATGTTACAGCTATGTAAGAAGATGACTTAAGACAAAGGCCTACCTGGGTTCCCCTTTTTTCCTTATATTTTGTTACTGGAAAATGTAGTAAACTTCAACATAAGAACTGTTCCAATAAGAAATAAAAGCCCTCAGCCGGGCGTGGTGGTGCACGCTTGTAATCCCAGCATTCAGGAGGCTGAGACCGGAGGATCACAGTTCACAGACAGCCTCAGCTACTTAGTGAGGCCCTCTGCAACTCAGTGAGACCTGGTTTCAAAATAAAACATTAAAAAAAATAGTAGGTCAGGGGGTGTAGCTTGGAAGTTGAATGCCCCTGGGTTCCATCCCGAGACCCACAAAAAGAAGGAAGGAAGGAAGGAAGGAAGGAAGGAAGGAAGGAAGGAAGGAAGGAAGGAAGGAAGGGCCCTCAAAGCAGGAAACACTACTACTGAAAATATAATGCAACCAATCTCAGAGCCTGACAGAATGTCAGCCACAGAAGCGATCATGACAATTAGAGCTCTTTTCATTCTGTTCCCATCAATTCATCAATTTAGTACTCAAATTTATTCCTAGTGTCCAGTGCCAAGGCCCTCTTAACATGACTCAGGGATAGGATACCTTTATAAACTGTCTAAAAGCCATTATTCTTCATCCTGTCTACTCTAATCTAGTTTCAGATTTCTGTCAACTTCTTTCCTATATTCCACTAAATTACGAGATCTTTCTGCATAAGAGACCTCTCTGCTTTTAAGTTCAACAGGAATAATATAGAATTGACATTTTAAATTATATTTACTTATTTTAGAGATATTTGGTTATACATATGACAGGTTATACATAATAGTAAACTAAAATTATTCAAACAAGAAAGAAACCATATACTCATTGTTTTTATTTATTTTGTTTTACAATTTTCTCCATCTTTCTGATCAATAAAGATTAAGGCATGCAGTCTTTGCATAGGCTTAGGACAAAATGAAACTAATAGGGTTTTATGAAAAGTCTACTTACCTCTACATAACTCTTTACAAAAGGATCCCAAACTCCAGGAATTGTAACCAAGGAAGAAATATTGGCAGATGTCTTCCAGCTCTCACTGAGCATGTTCTGGGTTGCTGTGCTGTATGCATAATCATCCTCATCTGCCCAAAGAGAAGAGATTTTTAAAAGTCATTCAGTATTGAGAACTTATATTAAATTAGTAATCAAAAAGCTCAGGTGTTTATGGCTCCCTGGTAAATTCTAACAAACATATAAAGAAATATATTCTTCACAAATTCTTTCCAAAATAAGAACAGAAGGAAACACCCCAACTTATTCTATGAAACTTGTGTTACCTTGATACCTGGAAATCTTTGTGATCTGGAAGAAGGCAATGGTTGCTTAAACAAAAGCAGACAAAGATAACACAAGAAAACTATAGATCTTTTAAGAACGAACATGCAAAACTTATTAACAAATGACTAGTAAACTGGGCCACATATAAAAAGAATTATAAGAGACCTAGAGGTGTCGCTCAGAGGTAGAACACCTCTGTTCAATCCCCAGTGCCAAAAATTAACAAATGGCTTTATTGAAAATGGAAACATAATTCACATGCCATATAAATCCACCCACTTGAAATGAATTACTTTTAGTATAACTTTAAAGGGGGAAAAAAGGGAGGGAGGCAGATCCCCCAAAAATGGGTCTTGCCAAGTTGCTGAATCTGGCCTAGAACTTGTGACCCTTCTTTCTAAGCCTCCTAAATACTGGGATTACAGATGTGCGCCACCATGCCTAGCTTAAAGCTATTATTTAAGAACCTGAGACCACTTTACCCAACAAATGACAATATGAAAACTCTCGCCAGGCGTGGTGGCGCACGCTTGTAATCCCCACGCTTGGGTGGGGGTGGAGACAGGAGGATCATGCAGGTTTGAAGCCAGCCTCACTGGCTTAAGAGACCCTGTTTCCAAATAAAATATAAAATAGGTCTGGGAGTATAGCCCGGAGGGAGAAGGGTTCCAAAACCACCAAAAAAAGAAAAAAAGAAAAAAAGAAAAAAAAGAAAACTCTTGCATTAGCAAATGTTGAGGAAAATACTGACAAAACAAAACCCTAATCAGACTAGCAATAGAGTATGAATTAGTAACCACTGAGAAGAGTTTAGCATATTATATATTGCAATGGTTTAAATAGCATTTTGTCCCCCAAAGATCCAATGTGATTAAAAGCTTGGTCCTGAGGTGGCACTGTTGTTTATCATTGCATAAGTAAGTGAAAAGATTAGAAAGAAAGGCAAGAGTGTGATTCCCATAAAAGCTTGAGATAGAATAGGAGGAAGTACAATCAGGAAAGCACACATGGGGAACTTCTAGGTTAAGGTGACGACAATGTATGTTCCTTAATCTGGGTGGTAGTTACAGGGATGTGTGTTTTATTTTGCTCACTATATTTATTTATTTACTTGTTCTTTTGAGATAGTGGGAACTGAACACAGAAGCATTCTACCTCCCAACAAAACCCCCAGCCCTTTTTATTTATTATTCTGAAACACTCTCACTAGGTTGCTGAGAGTCTTACTAGCCTCCCAACTAGGCTAGTAAGATGCATGTGCCACCACACCCAGCTTACAGCAAGGACATTTATTTCAAACACTTTTCCCGTCTGCTATATTTCATACTTTCAAAGGCTTAAAAGGACAGTTATTCAGTCTTTGAAAAGCAAAAGCTAACAAAGGTACAATATATCAAAACAAAAAGGCATTGATATTCTTTTCCCAGGGGACAAAATAAGTATTTATCAATATGGTCTTGCAAATGAGGTAACAAGGAAAACAAGTAAGAAAGCATATGAAAAAAAGGAAAACTTATTAAAAAAAAGACAGATCCATAAGTACAAACTGGGTGTGCAGGAAGAGATTTCCAGTCACCAAGTGCATCCAACCCAACAAAGACAGAGCCTTAGCAAAAAAAAAAAAAAAAATCCCAGGCACAGTTCACATGATAAGTTCTTATAATTTCAGTCATAAAGAACTAGTCCTAACTTTTTATTTCACTAAATAGATATCTAAGGTTAAAGATCACCTAAATGCCATATTCCAGCTGCTTTATCATCAAATATTTGTTAAGTTCTACCCAACTATGTGTAAGAAGTAAACAATTATTTTAAAATTCATCAAATCAATTATAAGGTAAGCCTTTTTTTAAAAAAAAAAAGAAATATTATACCAGAAATCATGGCAGAGTTAAAAGTAATATAGAACAGACCTGTGACATAGTCTAGATAAAGAAGATACAACATAAAATACACTTAAAAATATCAGAACAAAGCTGGGCATGGTGGCACACACTTGAAACCCCAGTACTTAAGAGGCTGAGACAGGAGGATGGTGGTTCTCTTAGACTCTCCACAATTTAGTGAGACCTTGTTTCAAAACAAAGAGTAAAAAATAGGGCTGGGGGTATAGCTCGGAGGTTGAATTTCCCTTGGTCCCATTCCCAGTATTAAAAAGCAAAAGCTAGAGAGTCAAGTGACATAGACTAAACAGGCAGCTGCTACAGGAGGTTAAAGGTGTTATGAATGAGGTGCTGAGCAGGGTCCACTGAGCCGTGAAGGGCTGAGGGTATAATACAAAAGAAGAATGCAAAGACCTCACAAGATTAACATAAGGAGGACAGCATTTCAGAAGCAAGAGGGAAGGGAAATGAAGTTAGTGAATCTACATGCCTAGAGAGGAAGAAAATATTGCTTACTAGATAAGGATAATAAATAATACTTACCACATACAAGTGATAAATACCAAGACTAAGATTGGAATGAAGGATGTGAAAACAGAAAAGTCTTAATCCTAGGAAGGCAACAGAGATTAACTACACAAGGGAAATAAAATTACAGAAAATCATACACCTCCAAAGAATGCAAATTTGGGAATGGAAGAGAACATCATCACTGCAAATGTTCAGAAGGAACTCAGTTTGATAACTGAGTGGTCAAGTTTTGGTGTGGTCACTAAGTCAAGAAAACTGAGTGCTACAACCTTTGTAGAAAAACAAAGTTTTTTTTTTTTTTTTTTATCTTGCCCTATTCTTTAAACATTATTCTGAGGAACAATATTAAGAAACAAACTCCATTCTGAACACACAGGAAGAAATATTTATTATATGAAATAATGACTTCTGAAAAAAAAATTCTGGAAAAGTGACACCACAGATTCTCAGGACCAAAATCTAGCCAAGTTCTTGAGGCTTCTTCTGAACCAGACCCCAATCTTAGCCTGCCTAGAAAACATCAAAGAAACACTAAGATAATTTCTTTTTTGTCAGTACTGGGGACTGAACCTCTGAGCTACACTCCCCTCCCCCACCCTGTATTTTATTCTTTATTTTGATACAAGGTCTCACTAAATTGCAGAGGGCCCCACTAAATAACTGAGGCTGACCAGGAACTTGCAATCCTCCTATCTTAGCCTCCCAAGTGCTGGGATTATAGGTGTACACCACCACAACCAGCTAAACATTAAGATAATTCTAACAGTTCAAAACTGTATTCCTAGGATGTCCCTAGGGTCCCTTACAATGATTGCCTAAGAAACCTCAAAGTTCCCAAAGAATTTGTATGTTCCAGCTAACATGGGAAGACAGGATCCCTGAAACCCAATCTCTGTGTGAGGACAGGTGCCAATCTCCACAACCGCAGGTAGTAAATCCAAATGGGTTTCACATGGCCACCACCCCACACACTATCTGTAATTTTTCACTTCCCTTACTCTGCTCAAGGCACTGCCCTTCCTGGCTTTTTCTTTAAAACACTGAGACAAGCTGGGCGTGAGGGCACACACTTGTAATCCTAGTACTAGAGAGGCTGAGACAGGAGGATCACACAGGTTCAAAGCCAGCCTCAAATACTTAGTGAGCAACTTAGTGACACCCTGTTTCCAAATAAAAAATAACATAGGTCTGGGAGTGTAGCCTGAAGGTAGCCTCTGGGTTCCATCCCCAGTACCACAAAAATAAATAAATAAAAAATAAAACAGAGACATCTTTCTACAAATCAGAATTAACTTAGCTCCTTATCCTACTAAATAAAATTGATTTCACTACTCTAATATCCAGCTTTGTT
Source organism: Muscardinus avellanarius (assembly GCF_963383645.1). Lineage (NCBI taxonomy): Eukaryota > Metazoa > Chordata > Mammalia > Rodentia > Gliridae > Muscardinus > Muscardinus avellanarius. The sequence continues at coordinate 67,915,670 of NC_137793.1, read as the reverse complement.
GGTCTCTGACAAAAATCACATTAAAAAGAACAATGAAGCCAGGTGTGGTGGTGAAATTATTTGTGATCCCAGTACTTGGGAGGCTGAGACAGGATCATCACAGGGCCGAGGTCAGACTCAGCTACTTAGTGAGGCTCTCTGCAACTTAGTAGACCCTGTTTCAAAATAAAGAATAAAAAATAGGGCTGGGGTAGTAGCACAGAGTAGAATGTCCATGGGTTCCATCGCCAGCACCTCCCCACACAAAAAATCAGCAATGAAACCAAGCAGCTGAGACAGGAGACTGGCAGATTCAAGGTTTACATGCTCAAACTTAGCAAGACCCTGTTTCAAAATAAAAAAATAAGGCCAAGGGTATAGCTCAGAGGTAGACTACCCCTAGATCAGATCTAATCCCCAGTACCAAAATTAAAAAAAGCAATGATTTTCCAGGCATGATGGCACACACCTGTAATCCCAGTACTTGAGAGGCTAAGACAGGAGGATTACAGGTTTAAGAGCAGCCTCTGCAATTGAGGCAAGCCCTCAGAAACTTAGTGAGGCTCTGTTTCAAAATATAAAATGCACTGGGGATGCAACTCAGAGGTAGAACACCCCTGGGTTCAATTCCTAGTACCCAACAAATACACACAAAAAAGCAATGATTCTAAAATTGTCATGAACTTAATAATGAATCACCTAATTTATGACTTAAGGTTTTTTTTGAGATATCAGAAACATTAAAAAGGATGATCAAGAATTTAAAATTAGAATCTTTTCTCTGGAGAATCCGGGTAAGTTAATAAGTGGCTACTAAATGAGTCCTTAGAAACCCTTCGCCACCGGGCGTGGGGGCGCACGCTTGTAATCTCCGCGCTTGGGAGGCGGAAACAGGAGGATCGTGCAGGTTCGATGTCAGCCTCGCTGGCTTAAGAGACCCTGTTTCCAAATAAAAAAAATATAAAATAGGTCTGGGAGAGTAGCCCAGAGGTAGAAAGGTTCCATCCCCAGTACCACAAAAAAAAAAAAAAAGAAAGAAAGAAACCCTTCTGTCCTTCTGTTTCTTCAAGGTAAGGAAAGACGATTACTGGTGTGCACAAAGGAATGTATCACTATGAACTCACTATTATGTACAGTTCTACTGCACCATTAAAAATTTTACCTGTATTCACTCACCAAGTTTTGACAATTCCATCTTCTTTTTAGACCAAGTATAATATTGCAGAAGCCCCCTGTAGGCCTGAACAAGGTTGATTAATATTTCCTGGGAAGATGATTTTTCACCGTATCTCCATGTCTCTGCCTGACTTAGATTTCTATTTGCATCCTCAAGCATTCCATGATGTACAAGATATAATGCATGCTGTAAAGAGATCTAAACCAATAATAAGAAAGAACACACTGTCACTTAAGTCATTAGATGACCATGAGTCAAAAAGCTTGGGAATGACATATACTGAACTAAGTTCTTAATATAAGGATACAAAAGACAGGACACAGTAGCTGATCAACATTTTCAATCCAGCAAAGGAAGACACATGAAACCACACTATGTATGTGAAGGCTAAATTACATAAATATAAACAAAAAATAGTATGATATCATTAAAAGATATAAATACAGGGGCCTTCAAGACAGTGTCCTTGTTTGCATGCCATTTAACAACTCAATAAACCTGGGTAAGTTATTCACCTTTTGAGTTTCACCTATAAGACAATTTTTTTTTTCTTGTGGTACTGGGGATGGAATCCAGGGACCTTCTACCTCCAGACTACACCCGCAACCTATTTTATACTTTATTTGGAAACAGAGTCTCACTAAGTTGCTAAGAGCCTAAGTAGCTGAGTCTAGCTTTGAACCTGTACCATCCTCCGTATCAGCCTCCCAAGTACACACAAGTGCACTACCATGCCTGGTTACATAACACAATTATTAACCCTTTAGAAGAACATCAAAGATTTAATGTTTTTTCCATAGCACCTAATGTCTAATTTGGACTACAGCAAATGACAATATAACTATTTTTAAAATGTCAAATCAGTCAGAGAAACATTTTAACACATGTTCAAGAATGGCTTCATTTCAAATGGAAAGGAAATGTATAATTCTGTTTATACAAATTATCTAGAATGGGCAAATTCATGGAAACAAAAAAATAGACTTGAAGTTGTCAGGGGTTAGGGAGAGGAGGAAATGGGGAATTTCTATTTGGGGTGATGGAAACTTAGAAATAACAGTGATGATGGTAAAACACTGAGCATGTAACTAATGCTATTAAACTGTTCTTAAGAATGTTGTGTTACATATAATTACAATTTGAATATTTGGAAAATAAGAAAAGTAAAAGCAAAATAAAAATGGAACCAGAATGTACATATTTTAGACATTATAGGTCAAACACTTTATTTTTCACAATTTATCAATTCACTGTGATATGAAAACAGCTACTGACAATATGGAAATGAGTAAGTGTGACTATGTTCCAATAAAATTTTATAGTCTTGAAAAAAATTAAAAGCAAAATATTTTCGGGTGTGATGGGACACTTCTGTAATCTCAGTACTTGGGAGGCTGAGACAAGAGGATCACAGGCTCAAGGCCAGCCTCAGCAACTTAGTGAGTTCTTCTGCAACTTAGTGAGACCCTGTTTCAAAACAAAAAAGAATAAAATACAGTTGGGGGTATAGCTCAGAGGTAAAATGCTGCTATACTCTGCCCAAAAAAAGCAAAGTGCTTAAAAATCTATTGAATGTGCTCTTCCAGATAAAAATATACCACAGAGAGAGAGAGAGATACAGCCTTTTGGAAATGTCCTAATCTTTTTCAAGAGAAGTTCCCACTCAAACATTATAAACATTAAAACATTTTTATATTCAACTTTGCGACTTGTTTCACTTTTCCCTTTTACCAAAAGGAAAAACTTGTTTACCAAAAACTCCAACCTGGTTCAAATAACTTAAAATATTTTTGAATTTGGCCCATCATCTACATGAAGTAAGTACATCTTCAATCTCTAAAGGACCTGGTTTTGGCAGCCAAAGATCTATAAAGAAAGGTTTTTTTCAATCCAAGGACATAGAAAATAACTAAAAATCAAGAAGTGAATGGTTCTTACAACACTGCTCTCTTGGTTTCTCTTATTTATCCAGGTGTCTTACCCTTTTTTCTCTATTTGTCTACCTTATCACCAAAACAAGCAATTAATCTATTCAGTCCCATGTTTTCAATTTTGCATATACTTAAAAGAAATTGGCATAGGTACTTTAAAATAGATAAGAAAACAATCCAGGGCTTTTATATCCTTTATGTATTTTTTGAAATGCTCTAATCATTTACCTATTGCTTTTTTCAAAAGAACATAACTCCTAAAAACCTAAGTGGTACATTTGCTGTTCAATTTAAGTTTTTATAGGTGTCCTGTACTTAGGACAATGGGGCTAAACAGGTTAAAAAAAAACTGCAAATATTAATTCTCAGAGCCTATACTCTCACCTTTAAATAATTCAAGACACCAATATTTTTCATCCGGTCAGCAAAGGTATTGAAAGTCTCCACATTGCTTTTGGGGTGATAAAACAGAATTTCACTTCCAAGCTTCCAAATAACCTGTCAAAGAAGAAATTACTATTAAAATAAAAACTCCAACTTGCCATATCTAATTTCTGCATTTCAGGTTTTTTTATTACATCATATAAAATTAATCTTCCTCTAGAGACTACTACTATCATATTTTACTATATTTTACCCAGTAACTCTCAATTACATCTCAACTGATAAAATCTTTACAACTGTTCATATTAATTTTAAAATACCAGATTAAGGATAACAAGGCCATTAGTAAGCTAAAGGTCTCAAAAAGGCAGCTAGGACACATATTAAATACAATTTTTAAAATATTTTTCAGTACCGGGGATTGAACCCAGAGGAATTCTACCTCTGAGCTACACACCCCCAACTACTTTTTCTTTTGAAACAAGGTCTCACTAATTTGCAGAGGGCCTCACCAAATTGCTCAGGCTGGGCATAAAACTGCAATCCTCCTGTCTCAGCCTCCCACGTACTGAGATCAGGCTAAAATTTTTAATTTGTATAGGAAGAATAAGTCAAAGCACAGATTCTGGTAATACTGGCTTATAAACTGGTCTTGGCCGCATCCTTAGCCTCTGCAAAATGAGAGCAACTGACTAAATATTTCCTGAGATATCAATATTATTTATTCTACATTTATACCACTTTAAGAATTTTCATCAAAAACAGACACTCTTAATAAAAAAAAAAACTTTCTCCTCAGATCACCAAAATTTTGGTGAAAGAAAATGGAACTCTATTCATAGAAGCAAGTGTCTACCTGTCATATCCCACTGTAATATACTTTAATAATATCAACTATAAAATTAAAGTGAATTTCAAAAAGCCATTGTTTCTAATAATTTACAGATGTATATAATTTTAGTTCATAACCTAAAATTTCAGTCAATAATTAAACTTTCTTCTTTCAGATTTTTTTGGGGGTATCCATTAGATAACTAATTAATACACTGGTTACTGTATTAGTAAAAGCTATCTGAGATAGTCATGTGAAATTATTTGTGGATAAACTGACTTTTACTATACAAACATTACTCGTGTTAACCAGGCACTGTTTTATCCCTACCTTGGAGAGACAGGCAATAAGAACAGTAATAACTAAACTGGCAAGCGTTATGGGAAGAACGGGAAAGGGCATGGAGATGAGGAGTGCCAGGGTGAAAGCAGATGAGGGGAGTGAGAAATGCAGCAGCCACTTCAAATATTCAAGGCAGATCTCACAGAAAAGGGGACATGAAGGAGGGTAGCCATAGTGATGGCTGAACAAAGTTCTTTCCAAGAAAAAGAAATTAGGCCAGGCGAAGGCAATCAGGTCCACATTAGTAAAAGCAAGGCCAGTGAGGCTGGGAAGAGTAATAAGAGATGAGGCGCATGAAAAACAGTGAGCACATCACACAGGAACTTTATAGGCAACTAAAAGATGTTGGTTTTGACCCTGAGTGAGTGTTTCAGGACAGGAGGGACATGATCTGGCCTATGTTTTAAAAGGTTTGCTAAAATTGTCATTAGGAAAGTAGAAATTTTAACCATGAGTACCACTTTATAATCACTAGGATAGCTATACCTCAAAAAACAATAACAAATATTGGCAAGGATTTGGGGAAAATGGAACCCTCAAATATTGCTGGTAGGAATAAAAAAGTTTTCTCCTCAAGAAGCTAAACACAAGGTCACCATATTATCTATAATTCCACTCCCAAGAGAAATAAAAACAAATATCCATACAAAAACTTGTGCATAACTGTTCTCAGAAATATTTTTTGCAGAGGGTGGTACTAAGGACTGAGCCTAGAAGTGGTCTACCTCTGAGCCACACCCTCAGCCCTTTTTATTTTTTATTTTGAAAAAGGGTCTCAGCTAGGCGTGGTGGCATACACTTGTAATCCCAGTACTTGGGAGGCTGAGACAGGAGGATCACAGGTTCATGGCCCGCCTCAGCTACTTAGTGAGGCCCTCTGCAACTTCGTGAGACCCTGTTTCAAAATAAAGAATAAAAAATAAGGCTGGGGCTATAAGCTCAAAGGTAGAGTGCCCCTGGGTTCCATCCCCAATACCGCAAAAAAACAAAAAGAAAAGAAAAAGGGTCTCACTAAGTTGCTGAAGCTTACCTCGAATGTGTAATCCTCCTGTCCCAGCCTTCCAAGTACTAGGATTATAGGTATATGCCACCATGCCTGGCTCACAGAAGCATTATTTATAAAAACCAAACAGTCTAAGAACTGATGAATGGATATATAAAATGTGGTATATACATATAAAAACTATTATTTGCCAATAAAATAAAAATGAATACTAATACATGCCTTGAAAACATTATGAATGAAAGAAACATTCACAGAAAGCCATCCCACCATAGAAAGTTATAGATTAGTGGCTTCCAAGGATTAGCAATTGGGGGAAGAAATGAGGACAGACTTCATAAAAGTACAGGGTTTCTTTTTGTGAAGAACAAAAATCCTAAATTTAGACTGTGGTAATGGTTGCACAATTCTGAAAATATCTAGAATATTAAACTGCATAATATTAAATTGGGTGAATTATATGGTATGCTAGCGATTCCTCAATAAAACCATTAAAATATAGCAACAATTTAAAAAGATTACACTGAAGACAGGTGTGGTGGTGCACACTTGAAATTCCAGTACTCGGGAGCCCGAGACAGGAGGATCGCAAGTTCACAGCCAACCTCAGCTATGGAGTCAGGCCCTCTGCAACTTAGTGAGATCCTGTTTCAAAATAAAGAATTAAACTGGGTGTGGTGGCACAAGCTTGTAATCCCAGTATTTGGGAGGCTGAAACAGAAGGATCGCGGTCCAGGAACAGCCTCAGCTACTTAGTGAGGCTCTGTGCAACTCAGTGGGACCATTTCAAAATAAAGAATAAAAAAAAAAAAAAATAAGGCTGGAGCTGTAGCTCAGAGGTAGAGTGCCCCTGGGTTGAAACCCCAGTGCCACAAAAAAAAAAAAAAAAAAAGATGACACTGAGCCACAAATGGTGGTACATGGTTTTAAGCCCAGTACTTGAGAGGCTGAAAGAGGAGGATCACAGGTTTGCTACCAGCGTCAGCTACTTAGTGAGACCCCCCCCCCCCACTTAGTGAGGCACTGTTTCAAAGTAGAGAATAAAAAATAGGTCTGAGGGTGTAGCTTGGAGATAAAATGCCCCTCGGTTCAATCCCCAGCAATGAAAATTAAAAAAAATAATTACACTGGTTGAAGAACAACTCTCTCAAGGAGTTTTGCTGAGAAAGACTAACAAACAAATGTAGTCTGTGATACCAGGAATCAAAAGATCATCTTAAAACAGAATAATTAAAATGTTTGTTGTATGACGATGGAAAACATAGAGAAGGAAAAATAATAGCACAAAGAAAGATGGAAGAATCACTAGAATGAATGAAGACTGGTGAATCAGAGAATTCAGAGTTCGCACTATTTTAGTCTTTTTTTTTTTTTTTTTTTTTTTTTTGTGGATCTGGTGATGGAACCCAGGGGCATTCAACCTCCGAGCTACACCCCCTGCCCTATTTTTTGTTCTTTATTTTGAAACCGGGTCTCACTGAGTTGCAGAGGGCCTCAATAAGTAGCTGAGGCTGTCCATGAACCACAATCCTTCATCTCAGCCTCCTGAATGCTGGGATTACAAGCGCGCGCCACCACACCTGGCTATTTTAGTCTTCTTAAATGGGTAAAAGTGGTATGTAATAAAAACGTCCTGATATAAACTCTCCACCCAAAATTACTTTTACTAGCTTTTAGTGAAGTCAGCTGGAGATCCCACAAAAGCGACTGTGTATAGAGCTAAAAGAAACTGCTAAGAATGGGCTATTTTCAACAGACTCACTTTACCTCAGGTGCAGCCTGCCTTTTGTAGCTGTCCAAATCTTCCAAGGTCTGCAAATAACTGTGCATGTATTCTGCAGCTTGCTGCCACTGGTGCTTAAGCAGAGCTTCTTGGATAAAATTTAAACAAGCATTTGTTGTCTGAGCAAAATCTTTCTTCTTTTTCCCTCCAGTCACTATAAAGATGAAAGACAAAAGAGTTTTTACCCATAGAGGCTTCAATTTAACTATGCAAAAAAACTAACTGGTATAAGCACAAGGTTTGTTGTTGCTGTTGTTGTTGTTGTTGTTGTTGTTCTTTGTGGGGTTTTTTTTGCAGCACCAAGGATTGAACCCTGGGGCATTCTACCCCTGAGCTACAACATCAGCCCTATTTTTTATTATTTTGAAACAGGGTCTCACTAAGACCAAGAACCTGCAATCACCTGTCTTAGCCTCCTAAGTACTGGGATTATAAGCATGCGCCACCACATATGGCAAGCACAAATTTTTGCAAGTAGGATAGTCTCAGTATCAAACCAGCTTTGCTTGGACAACCCCTTCCACACTGTATTGTTTTTTAGCAAATACAAAAAGTCTAAATTTATATTCTTGAGCCACCAAGTCATCATATCCTTCGAATCTCATTTAATCATCCCTGTATTCGATAATTTGGGAAGAATCAACAAGGTTCTCAAAAACAAAGGCCCTGGTATTTACAATGAGTAAGAATTAACAGGATCTCCTATGTAAGAATAGTCTTTCTTATATACCAATATTCTGAAAACTCTAGGAGTTTTTTTTGTTGTTATTGTTGTTTTGTTTTGTGGGGTTTTTTTTGTTGTTGTTTGTTTGTGTAAGAATGGGGATTGAACATGGGGCACTCTATCACTACACTACACCCACAAGTTTCTAATTTTTTTTTTTTTTTTTTTTTTTTTTTGGTGGTACTGGGGTTCCTAGAAACCCTTCTACCTCCGGGTTACACTCCCAGACCTATTTTATATTTTTATTTGGAAACAGGGTCTCTTAATCTTAAGCCAGTGAGGCTGGCTTCAAACCTGTGTGATCCTCTTGTCTCTGCCTCCCAAGCACAGGGATTACAAGCATGCGCCACCACGCCCGGCTTTTTTAATTTATTTTAAGACAGGGTTTTACTAAGTTACCCAGGCTAGTCTCTAACTTTCAGTCCTCCTGCCTGAGCCTCCCAAGTAGCTGTACTTTAGACATGTACCACTGGGCACAGTGGGGCTTTTGATTTTTAAGGACCAAGGACCCAGTAATTCAATAATATTAAATACAAATGAAATTAAAACAGCTGTAGACATTAACATTTGTATTCAGGATAAAGTACTGGAAATTCCCATGTTAAGCATATTTGGACTTAGTTTCAGCTCCATTATATGAGTGAGTGGTTACACTGTATTCTGTTATTCCCTTTCCACCCAACAACCAGATCCCTTTAGGCCAGCAGTCTTGCAGCTGTGTACCTTTCCCTGCAAGCACACAAAGACCAACAGGGGTCATACAAATAATCAAAATTTTTAAATAATCAAATTCCAGATTTCCTACTTCCTTGTATGCTCTTTCCTAAAATGAATTTTCTTCAGTGCTTTGTCTATAGTCTAGGCTTCAAAGGTGGTGCACGCTTATGATCCCAATACTTGGGAGGCTGAGACAGGAGGACTGTAAATTTGAAGCCAGCCTCAGCTACTTAGTGAGGCTCTCAGCAACTTAGTGAGACTCTGTTTCCAAATAAAATAGAAAATTGGTTTGAAGTATAGCTCGGAAGTAGGAGACCCCTGGGTTCCACCCCCAGTACCACAAAAAAAAAAAAAAAAAGAAAAAAGTGATAATTTTTTTTTTGAGTACTGAGAATTGAACCCTGGGTCATTCTACCTCCAAGCTACACCCCCAGCCCTATTTTTCATTCTTTATTTTGAAACAAGGTCTCACTAAGTTGCAAAGGGCCTAAGTACCTGAGGTTGGGCGGAGAAACTGTGATCCTCCTGTCTCAGCAGTACTAAAATTACAAGCATGCGTCACCACACCTAGTGAAAAAACTGAATGATTCTAACATCTTCTTTTTCAAATCAGGTGATTCTAAATTCTTTATTTACCAAAACTACAGAATGACCTAATAATTTTAACAGGATATTTTGTAGTTTTCATTAATAATTCACAAGTCAAAAAATTGATAAACTCTATTCATTGCCATCTACTTCGCGATGTGCCTAAAGTTTCTCAGTTTACTACTAAACTGAGAATTTTACTATTTTATTATTAAAAATAGAATTCATGTAAGATGTTTTCTCATTCTAAAAATACTAAAAAGTTACACAGGTATATGAATTGGAAAAAAATGATAACCCTATATATTTTATTATTAAAAGTAGACTGAAATTTACTTTGCATTCTTAAAATTTAAGCAAACTTTTATATTATTTTGATCAGCTGTGTAAAAATACTAATTAGAATCATGTCTCAACCAAGAAATTTTTTAACACTTACGTCCAAAGGCAAAAGTTGTTTTTGTTTCGTTTTGTTTTGTTTTGTTTTTGGTGGTACTGGGGTTCCTAGAAGCCCTTCTACCTCCGGGCTACACTCCCAGACCTATTTTTATATTTTTTTTATTTGGAAACAGGGTCTCGTAAACCAGCGCGGCTGGCTTCGAACTAGCGCAATCCTTCAGTCTCCGCCTCCCAAGCCTGGGGATTACAAGCATGCACCACCACGCCCAGCGGCAAAGGATTTTTTTAAAAATTACTATGGTTCGCCGGGCGGTGGCGCACGCTTGTAATCCCCGTGCTTGGGAGGCAGAGACAGGAGGATCGCGCAGGTTCGAAGCTAGCCGCGCGCGCTGGCTTAGGAGAGACCCTGTTTCCAAACAAAAATCTAAAAATAGGTCTGGGAGTATAGCCTGGAGGTAGAAGGACTTCCAGGAACCCCAGTACCACCAAAAAAAAAAAAAAATACTATGGTTCTCTTTTTGCTTACAGCCCGAAAAAACAAATCCTCACATACCCCTTTCTTAAAAATTTAAGTAGCTTGTTTATTCATTTTGTACTAATATTGGATTTTACTACCTCATTGTATTAAAGTTAAAATGGTTCTATATAATTTCTTCTTCACTTACCTACAGTGTCTATATGCTTTTGAAGCCAGGGAAAATGCATTCCTGTACCAGAGTGCAGAGCCGTGTCCTCCTCTGCATGCTCCGTCACAGGCCTTAGGAATTCTTCACTGAAATCACTCATTATCTATTCCAAACTGAAAGTATCGATTACTTTTGGTGCATCCTACTTCACAGACTTCTGAGTTGTACAGAAAAAGTCCATCTTTTCATTTAAATATTGCTTGACCATCAAAATCCATTGTCTCTGGCAGCTCTTTGAAAGTAAAAAATGAAGGATTTAATTATGTAAGCAACAGTCAAAATAAATGATTTGTTAAAAAAAAGACTAAACTACTATGTCTCAAGCACATGCAGAGATAAGATACTGCCTCTTAATTTAAAAAAACCTCAAGTCTAGAAGAAGAAACAGCAAAACTATATAATGAGTATAAGAAGGACATTAGTAGTAACCAGTATTAATGAAGCTATTACTATATATCTGGCCTACACATGATTTAATCTTGGGGTGGAGATGTAGTTCAGTTGCCTACTATATATTATACATATGTATTATTTGTATCATATTTTTATAAATTATCTGCTTATATATTATTTGATATACTATCTGTTTCAAATATATTAAAGTATAAACACTATTGTATATTTATATATTTACTTGCATAATATATGCACATATTATATAAGCAATGTATATAAATATATGACCTCATGACCTCTACGTAATATGTATTTGTGTCATATAATTGTACATATAATACACATATATAACATATGCTACATATTTAAGTATTGTTAGTCATATGTTACATGTGTATATACACATATAAATTATATATAAGCATATGTATAATGTATACATGTTAGTGAATATGTGTACTTTATTGTATATACTTTTTAAGATATATAACTTATATATTTGTTATTTATGTAATATATACATAACATATATTATGTAAGTGATATAAAATGTATACAGCCTCATGCACGTATATTTATATGTAAATAAATACATGTTTACATAACATGTAAAAGTACATGTGTTACATATAACATGTTACATATTTACATTGTTTATATTTATGCATGCATGCACATATATATCTAATTTAATCTTCACAACTATCCTGAAGTGGGTATTATTTTCTTCTATGTTAAGTCACAAAAAAATGAAGAGTCCGAAAACACAGAGAACACAAAACAGGACTGTAATAAGGAGGGACAACGAACCTAGAAAGACAATCATCCTTAAAATGCCCAGAAGCCCTCTCCCTCATTCGCCTTATCAAACTGAGCCTGGAGTGAGAGCTCACGCCTGTAATCCTAGTACTTCGAAAGGTGAGACAGGAGGATTGCAGGTTCGAGGACAGCCTCACCAATGTAGCCAGACTTCCAGACACCTAGAGAGTCCCTGTTTCAAAACAAAAAATAAATAAAAAAGATTGGGAGTGTAGTTCCGAAGTAGACTGCTCCTGGGTTCAATACTCAGTTAGCACACAAAAAAATCTTCAAATACCATCTCTTAGAATTTTTCCAATTCTCCCTCCTCTCTGCAATTCTAAAACATTACCCCATTTCAGGACACCTTCAAACTCGATCACTGCACGGGCTTTCTGAAGAGTCACCTTGCCTCAAATTTTGCTTCTCCACATTATGTCCAGAGTAAATCTTTAAAATCAAATTGTGTGCCGGGCGTGGTGCTGCACACTTGTAATTCCAGTACTCGGAGGCTGAGACAGCAGGATCGCAGGTTCACAGCCAACCTCAGCAACCTCCTGAGGCCCTCTGCAACTTAGTAAGACCTTGTTTCAAAGTAAAATTTTAATAAATATAAAAAATCGGGTTGGGGGGCGTAGCTCAGAAGCAGAATGGTCTTGAGTTCAATCCTTACTACCACACACACAAAAAAAAATCAAATTCTATGACTAAGAACAGGAATTTGGAATAACAACTAAATCTGAATCCAACCCACCATGTACTGTGAGGAATCATGACACAAATCCTTCCTTCCCAAATTTCCAAAATCCCAAGTTGGCGCCACGCGGTTGCCAAGGTAACCAAAGCTTCTACACCTGTCTCGTTCTATGAACCCAAAGTATCAGAGCACTAAAAGAAAATATCTAGAGGAAAACACAGATGAATCCTAGCACAAACTTTTTGTGTTCCCCTTTAATTGCAGAAACTACGAACGACATCAGGGGCACTTACCAATGTACAGCCGGAGAGCCTCCGTGAAGATAAACTGCCGCCAGACAAACTCCTTTGCAGGATGAAGACACCCTTACCGGAAGCGGCTAGCAAGCACTTCCTATGCGCATGCGCAGAGGCGGCCTCAGCGGCCCGGCGACTCGCAGACGTAGCCCCGCCCCTAACCCTTCCCCCGGCGCGGAACGTGCGTCCTCACCTCGACCCCGGAAGCGATTTCACGAATTGACCCAGGAAGTAATTGTAGACTGCCGCCTTCCCTTTCGTTTGGCTTGAGGTTTATATCGCTCACGGCCAGAAGACTTTCAATACAAATGGAGATTATCTTTGGGGGGAGGGGTTGGGGGAGAGTGGGAGGGCGTCTGGAAGGGAGCAGCAGTCAAAAGAGCAGAATGTCACTTCATCCGAGAAGGTTATTGCATGATGGCACCTTATTTTGTTCTGAGCTTTGGAACACACGTGCAAATGGAGACGTGGGTGGTGGTACTGACAAGAAAAAACCATTTTAAAAATCTTTTGTTTCCTTAAAAAGTCTTATCTTTTATTACAATATTAGCTTTCAATATGAGACTCGACTGCATTCTTTACTATTTAGGCAAAAAATCCTTTTTTTAAGAATCAACATGGTTGGTTCTGGGACCCATGTGCCTTCATCTTTGATATGGGACATAGACAACTATATAAAATAAGAGGTCGAAAGTAGGTTAATTAAACCATGCACGATGAGGGACAACTGAGATATTCTAGAGAAGACAGCTCTGGAAAAGTGTCAGTGTACATGAGAACACATACTTCTCTAGTGTTTGAAGTGTTCTATGAAAGAAGGGTCAGACGAGAATTTCATACTGATGTAGGATAGAAGAAATAAGTAGGTAGAAAAGAGACAGACAGGAAGGAAAAGTAAAATATAGCTTGAATATAAGAACTTGGAGCTGAAGTGCTTCTACCTCTAGTCCACAAACCAGTTCTCTTTCCCAGGCCTGACTCTCCCATAAATTCCTGGGAAACCTGTAGATCCTAGAGTTAACAATATTTCTGAGAAAACCTATAATTCAGGATATTCCAGCTTATCCATCAACCAGCTAATGAGGACCCCAATCAGCCTGAAGACCCTAAGGCTGACCAGAACACCAGACCATCAGGAAGTGCCTTGGGACTACTGGAATAAGCTCATCTACCATAAGGCTGCCAGACCACCTGCCCACCATAAACCGCCTTGAGACTACGGACTGAGTTCATCCTCGCATACCTATGTCTCTAGCCCACCCCTCACAAAAGTCCCCTATAAGAAGAGAACCCTGAACTCCCCCAAATGCCTTCCTCATCTTGAGGGGCCTACATTCTTTCTTGAATGTGTGTTTCCTCATCTTTTCCCCAAATAAACCTCTGTCTATGTCTCTAACCGGAGCGTGCTGAAATTCTTTTCTGTCACATTAGCCAAGGACCCTGCTGACCCTGAGTTCCTGAGCTGAGAGCTCACCCCAACAATACCACCAGAAAGAGCTCTGACAAGTCCAAGCTAAAGAGCGACTAGCAGGGTATGGTGATGCTCACTTTAATCCCTGCATTTTGGAGGCTGACCTACAAGGATCGCTGTTCAGGTGCAGCCTCAGCTACTTGGGTCCTTTGCAACTCACTGAGACCCTGTTGTTTTTTGTTTGTTTTTGCTTTTTGCAGGTCTGGGGATGGAACCCAGGGGCATTCGACCTCCAAGCTACACTCCCTGCCCTATTTTTTATTCTTTATTTTGGAACAGGGTCTCACTAAGTTGCAGAAGGCCTCACTAAGTAGCTCAGGCTGGCCACGAACTAAGATCCTCCTGTCTCAGCCTCCAGAATGCTGGGATTATAACCGTTGGACACCACGCCCGACTGAGACCCTGTTTTAAAATAAAGAATTAAAAATAGTGGTGTAGCCCAGAGGTAGAATGCCCCTGGGTTCCATCCCCAGTACCACAAAAAGAAAGAACTTTAAATTGTTTATTATGAAAAAGTTTGGTTTGAAACTAAGACTGCCCAAATAATGACTCTCGGAGAGCACTCTGAATTTCCTCTCTGAGAGTGAACCATTTGAATAGAATCAAAGTATCACAGGAGAAAGTTTAAAATCTAGTAAAAATTTTCAAATGGATTTCATAAAATACCAGGAAATAGTTGATTCTGTCTTGCCTTCATGAACAGGATGCAGTAGTCATAAACTTGCAAGAAAAGTTTTTCTAGTATTCTTTGTGTTATTAGTTCATGGCCTCGCTCAAACTTTTGCTCTCACTCTATAGGCAAAACTAACTTAAATAATATCAGGCAGGGGAACACACAAGATAACATAGTCATTAGCTTTTAGTCTAGAGGCTTGGTCTGGCTACATTTTTTCTCCCTTGTCATGAGAGGTATAGGTTCACCAAAAACCATCAGAACCGATAAGTATGTGGCTAAAAATTGATGCTGTCGTGAAAATGTGGAAGAATTTTCTGATTTTCCTTAAAGTTCAAAACTGTCTAAGCTGGGTGTGGTGTACACACTTGTAATTCCAGTACTTGGGAGGCTGAGTCAGGAAGATCACGGTTGGCTGACAGCCTCAGCTACTTAGTGAGGCCCTCTACAACTTAGTGAGATCTTGTTTCAAAATAAAGAATAAAAACTAAGCCAGGCGTGGTGGCACAGGCTTGTAATCCCAGTATTCTGGAGGCTGAAACTAGAGGATCACAGTTCATGGACAGCCTCAGCTACTTAGTGAGGCCCTGTTTCAAAATAAAGAATAAAAATAGAGTAGGGGATGTGCCTCGGGAGGTCAAATGCCCCTGGGTTCCATCCCCAGACCTGCAAAAAAAAAAAAAAAAAAAAAGAATAAAAACTAAGGCTGGGGGTTTAGCTCAGAGGTAGAATGCCCTTGGTTCTATCCTTAGTTTCGCAAAATAAAATAAAATAAAATAAAATAAAAGTCTCTAGACAGCAGTAGATAAATGTGAGAAAATGAAGAACTATTATCTTCATATGTCCTACAGACCACTTTCCTTTCCCAAAGTACACTTTTGGTAGAAAACTGTGTTGAGAAGAGAACCCCCTAAAAATGTTGTATCACATTCAGTAGCAAGATAAAAAAAAATCAGCATGACAAAATGAAAACATAAAGCAAACAAAAGACTTTCTAGATTCCAATCTAGAAGAAAACATATACCAAGAGAAAGAAAAATGTTTTCATGCTCGTTTATCACCAAGGGGCAACTTACTTCAGTGAAAAAATACATTTTTAAAAGCTACAGACTGTCATTTAAAAATATTATTCCCTTGGACCTTTTCTATACAATGTATTAAACTAAAAACTTTACACAACTAATTGAAGAGATAAAATCATAAACAACACTATATCAAAGCTAACAATATGTGTGTGTGCGTGTGCATGTGCGTGTGTGTGTTTGTGTGTGTGGTACTGGGATGGAACCCAGGGGCTTTTTTACCTCTGGGCTATACTCTCAGATCTTTTTTATACTTTATTTGGAAACAAGGTCTCACTAAGTTGCTGAGAGCCTCACTAACTAGCTGAGGCAGGCTTTGAGCCTGTAAGATCCTCCTGTCTCAGCCTCCCAAGCACTGGGATTACAAGTGCCAGGCAGAACTAATAATATGAATCAAAAAGAATGTGGCAAAAGTGAAGCACAAAAACAAAAACAAAATATCTCACATAGTAATGTAGAAAAGATATTATCCAACTATAAATTCCCCAAATGCATGGACCAAGATCTTACCCAACACTCAAACATGTGAGAAGACTATCTTCAAAGGAACAAATTCATTTCCCTTCTCTGGTACCCTGATCCAGGCTCTAAAAAAGCTCATCCCTATGCTGCTGAAGAGAGTCCATTTAAAGAACAACAAAGAAAGGTAGATTCCATGAAGCCAACAGTCAGCCCCTTTGTTCCAGATATACAAAGGCTATCTCAGATCTTACAGGCTGAACACAACTACATGAGTGAGTCTAGTCAAAAACAGATGGAGCATAAGTAAGCTGAGGCTTGTACAAATTGCTGACGTACAAAATTGCGAGCAATAAAATGATTTATGTTTTATTTTAAACCACTAAATTTGAGGGTGGTTTGTGATACAGCTCTAGATAACTGAAACACTGATAATGACAATGCTTTTTCCACCTATTTTTCATTACCAGTCTTAGAGATAACCTAGTTAATTACTACTGGGATCAGAAAACAAATTCTGTTTGTTTTACAAAAAAAAACTACAAAATTTTTGAGACTTATATTGCCAAAAGTATAGCCTATCTCGTAAATGTTCCATGAGTACTCGAAAAGAATATATATTCTGGAGTTATTGAGCATTGCCTATCAATGTCAATGAAGTTAAGGTGGTTAATAGTTTTGTCTTTTTATATAATATTACTATCAAAGCTGGGTGTGGTGGCGTATGCTTGTAACCCCAGTACTTGGTTCCAGTAATCCCAGTACTCTGGGTTCAGGACAGCCTCAGCTACTTAGTGAGCCCTTCTGAAACTTAGTGAGAACTTGTTTCAAAATAAAGAATAAAAAATAGGGCTGGGGGTACAGCTCAGAAGTAGAATGCCCTGGGTTTCGTCCTCAGTACCCCCCCAAAATATCAATTATTGAGATAAGGGTATTAAAAACTCAAACTATGTGGATTTGTCTCTTTAGTTTTATCAGCTTTCCTGTCGTACTTTTTTAAACTATTCTTGGGCAGAGAAACATTTGATTAAATGTGTCATGAATCTAGTCTTCTCAGGAACTATTTTATCATTATGAAATATTCATCTCTAATAAAGCTCCTTATCTTGAAGTTAAATTCATCTAATATTAGTATAGCCACTGCAAACTTCTTGGCTTACTATTTGTATGATGTACTTTTTTGTTTATGAGTGGTACTGGGGATTTTACCCAGAGACATCCTGCCTTTGAGCTAAACCCCCAGCCCTACTTTATTGCTTATTTGTAAACAGAGTCTCACTAGGTTGATAAGAGTCTCACTACTAGCTTAGGCTGTCCTCGAACCTGTATCAACCTGCCTCAGCCTCCCAAGTATTTTGATTACAAATATACACCACACCCAGCTATCTTTCTACTTTTTAACCTATGTATGTTTTTATTTAACATGACTTCCTTGTACTCAGCAAATAATTTGGGCTTGTTATTTTTCATCAAATCTGTTTAACTGGTAAGCTTAATCCACTTATTGATTTAATGGTTGATATTGTTTAATTTAGTTTCATCATTTTGCTATTGCTGTCAATTTGTCTCATTTTTGTGTTCCTATGTTTTTCCTTTCCCGTGTGTGTGTGTGTGTGTGTGTGTGTGTGTGTGTGTGTGTGCATGTCTGTGTATGTCTGTTAGTTACTGGGAATTGAACTAAAAGGTTTTTTCTACTTCTGATTTACACCCCTAGCCTGATTTCATTTTTTTTTTATTTTGAAACAGGGTCTTGCTAAATTGTTGAGGCTGGTCTGGAATCTGTGATCCTCCTGTCTCAGCCTCCCAAGTCCTGGGATTACAAGTGTGCACCACCACACATGGCTCCTTTTCCACTTTTGAGTTAATGTTTTAGTATTCTATCTTAATTCCTCTGTTAGGTTTTAACTATATCTCTCTGCATTATTGTTTTAACAATGCTTCTAGAAGTTATGATGTACATTATGGAGGAGGGAGTACTGGGGATTAAGCTCAGGGTATTCTACCTCTCAATTATACCCCCTAACATTTTTTAAAACTTTGAAACAGGGTCTCACTACATTGCTGAGGGCCTCACAAAGTTACTGAGGCTGGCTTTTGAACCTGTGATCCTCCTGTCTCGGGTTCCCATGTACTAGGATTACAGACATGTGCCACTACACCTGGCTTATGATATACTTTCTTATCACAGTCTATTAGAGATAAAATTGTGTTACTTTTGATAAAATAAAAGAGCTTTGAAAGCTGGGTGTGGTGGTACACACCTGTAATTCCAATACTACCAATACTTGGGAGGCTGAGACAGGAGGATTTCAGATTCCAGACCAGCCTCAACAATTTAGCAAGACCAGTGGCCAGTCTCAGCAACTTAGAAAGACCCTCCACAGCTTAGTGAAACCCTATTTTATTTTATTTTATTTTTTTTGGTGGAACTGGGAGTAGAACCCAGGGGCTTTTCTACCTCTGGGCTATACTCCCAGACCTATTTACACTTTATTTGAAAACAGGGTCTTACTAAGTTGCTGAGAGCCTCACTAACTAGCTGACGCTGGCTTGAACCTCTGCAATCCTCCTGTCTCAGCCTCCCAAGCACTGGGATTACAAGTATGCACCACCATGCCCGGCAAGTGAGACCCTACTTAAATTAAAGAAAGAAAGAAAGAAAGAAAGAAAGAAAGAAAGAAAGAAAGAAAGAAAGAGCTGCTAGCCAGGCATGGTGACTCACGCTTGTAATCCCAGCGCAGACAAAACCCAAGGCCAGCCGTCAGAGATAAACAAGCAAGCAAGCAAGCAAAAGCTTTATTAAGACAGCCCAGTTCCCTTTTATATCAGGCAGCTGAGGATTTTTTTGAAAATAGGAGGGGGCTTCCGCTCACAGCGGAAGATCGCACGAAGTACCGGGCATTTATCGATTGAGTGGCTCATACCCCAGTGAGTGTATTATAAGGGGACTGGTTGTTGGGCATCCTGTGGCCTCCTTTGGCGGGCTATGAGGTAGCCAGCACAATCCGGAAGAGAAGCCGGAGAGGCGCCATCTTTGGTGTGACTGGGATGCTTATCCTAACAATATTAGATACTAGTTGTGAGATTATTACAAAGTAATAAGGAACATAATTTACAGATTAAACATTCTTCCTAACTTTTTTGAAAAACTATATCATCATCTATAGCCAAAGTTTAGTTCTACCACAAAACACTCTAGAAAAGATATTTCTTAAACCTCGTCAAAATAAAGTTCAACAGTTCTTTTCAGCTATGGCATGACACAATGCCAAGTTTTCTTGTCCTGAATATACATGTTCTATACAGCAGAGATATCTGTCTTGACGATTAATAGATCTCTTTTCATACAATTCACTCAAGACATAAAAAAGAAATGTTTGTGCATTGAGTCTTCTGACCTTTAATTTGCAATCTATATCAGGAATCAGCAAACTCTTCCTGCAAAGAGACAGATAGTAAGTACTTTAGGCTTTGCAGGACATACAGTTTCTGCCACAACTACTTAACTATATAATTATAGCACAAAAGCATCTATGTACCATATGTAAACAAATAAGCATGTCTCTGTCCTAATATAACTTGGTTTACAAAAGCAGATATGATTTCCAAGAATGGTGGCATGTACCTACACTCCTAGCTACTCAGAAGGTTGAGGCAGCAGGTAAACTTAAGCACAGAATTCAGGGCCAGCCTAGGCAATATAGTGAAATCCCCCTTCCCCAGCTCAAAAGGAACAGTAATAATAATACCAATTACTGGCCAAAGCACATCTCAGTTATTGTCATAGTCACTACCTTGGCATTGCTTTTCCTGCAAATTCTAACATGCAATTAGTAAATGTCAATACTTAGACTGATTTTGTGGTTCTAAACTTTCCTCTATAGAAAAGAAAGCTGATTATAATGAGGTAAATGAGATCAGCCATCCTGAACTGAAGTATATTTATTTAATTACAATTATCATCCAAATGACTCTACATACTAAGTCTCAACCTAAATTCCTTTAAGTTCTAGTTAAGAAATATGATTCATTAAAAATAGAGAAAAACATTCATATCCATTTCAATAATTCAAGTTGTATCTATGATTTGACTAGTAATACTAAAAAAAAGTTATGCAACTCATTCAGATTCAATTTTAATATAGTACAGAAGAGATTCAGTCCTGGTGGCATATGCTTGTAATCTCAGTATCTGGGAGGCTGAGAGAGGACTATCTCAGGTGCATTGCCAACCCTCTGCAACTTAGTGTGACTCTGTTTTAAAATAAGATATAGGGCTGGAGGTGTAGCTTGGAGGTAGAATGCCTCTGAGTTAAATCTCTAGTACCCTCCCCCCACACACAAAATGAGACTTCTAGAATTATTTTGTGTGTGGTTCTAGGAATTGAACCCAGGGGTATTTTACCACCT
Organism: Muscardinus avellanarius; assembly: GCF_963383645.1. Lineage (NCBI taxonomy): Eukaryota > Metazoa > Chordata > Mammalia > Rodentia > Gliridae > Muscardinus > Muscardinus avellanarius. Next base: position 67,894,843 of record NC_137793.1, on the reverse strand, counting down.
AGCTAAATCCCCAGCTGTATTTTTTATTCTTTATTTTGAAACAGGGTCTCACTAAGTAACTGAACCTGGCCGGGAACCTGCAATCCTCCTGCCTCAGCCTCCCAGGTACTGGGATTACAAGAATGTGCCACCACACCCAGCCTTAAAAAAAAAAAATATATATATATATATATATATATATATATATATATATATATATATACACACACACACACACACACACACACACACACACATACGTGTGTGTGTGTTTATATTGGACATCATTGTTCTAAAGAACCAGTGTAAGTAAGGGACATATCAGATCATGTTTAGATTCTCTAAGCATTTTGGTTTGATGTCATTCATTGGTCCTCTTATGTACTCCATACCATTTCACATTCCATGTGGATTTAGACCAGAATGAACTTTCATACTAATTGCAGAGAACTTATTTTCCCATGTATCACTGCTCAGGATCTACACTTGAGTACAGTCTTCTTAATAGTATTTATGGTCATGTTTTTAACTTTATACTGCATGTATTTATTCAGATGCTAAAGATTCTGGAGAGTTTGTTTTGTATCAATAGATGATCTATTACACAGGCAGGTTGTGATTATACAGTATACTCAAAAACATATTTTCTCCCTCTATGCTCACAGTGTCTCCTCCAGGAGGTGCTTTTGATCTGCTAAAAACAGTTTTCAAGACTGTTGCAGGCCCTGCTTTCTTTCTGGAGGAAGCCCTTCTAAGAACATCTCTGTTGAGAAGGAGTCATTTATTTGCCAAGACTTGTTTCATCATCAGCTATCTATATCGGCTGTATCTGCCTGGGCTTTTACCCTTTAAATTTTTTTTGGCTTTTTTTTTTGTGTGTGTGTGTGTGGTACTGGGGTTCCTGGAAGCCCTTCTACATCCGGGCTACACTCCCAGACCTATTTTTACATTTTTATTTGGAAACAGGGTCTCCTAAGCCAGTGCGCGCGTCTGGCTTCGAACCTGCGCGATCCTCCTGTCTCTGCCTCCCAAGCGCGGGGATTACAAGCGTGCGCCACCACGCCCGGCCTCTTTAATTATTTAAATAACAGATGGGCAATCTTTTTATTTTATCTCATTTGCTTCTTTAAAAAATACACTATACCCGGGCGTGGTGGCACACACTCCCCGCGCTTGGGAGGCGGAGACAAGAGGATTGCGCAGGTTCGAAGCCAGCCTTGCTGGTTTAAGACACCCTGATTCCAAATTTTAAAAATATAAAAATAGGTCTGGAATTGTAGCCCAGAGGTAGAAGGGTTCCATCCCCAATACCATCCCCCCAAAAAATACACCATAAAGTTTTAACCTTGGCCTTAATTTTATTGATGAGAAATCTGAAATTCAGAATATTTAATGGCTTGCCTGCACACAATTAGACTTCTGATTCCTAGTTCAGCCCTTCGACTATATTCTCTGCCTCTGCTGTTTTCTTAGTAAGAAAATATTCCATATCTGAAAATGAAATGAACAGAGCCAAGCAGTCTACACTGTAGAAATGCAGTTGTGTAGGCCACACCCTGACATCTGCCTACATTTGTTTCCATGCACCAAATATTTGACTTCTATGAAAATGGTGCCAAGACAAGTTAGGCAGAACCGGAAGCAGGAACTCACATGTGTGCTTATGTATTAGTGGCAATTTTAGATGTTTGAGTTTCTTTCTTTGTACAATAGCAAGTGGAATAATATTTGTCAATGCTAGACAAATAGTACATGTTGGCAGAAGACCTTGTCTTGTATATGACTCACTCCCTTTAGAACATTACACTTTGACATGACTTTTTAATTGCAGGGAGGGCTTTAATCACCATTTCCCCTGGCTTTCAAAACAGGACACTTGCTTTAACTGCACTTTGGTTATATGACTCCTTAAATTCTAATAACTTTCTATATTTTTTTAGATATAAATTCTTGTGCTTGATTTTCGAGGGTTTCCATAATCTGACCCTTCCCAACCACTCAAATTTTTCTTCCATTACAGTAATAGAATCCTCTTACTCAAGTAAAATGAGATCTCCTTATTGTCCTTTAACCTATTGTTGTCTGCTGAGACTTAGTGTTGTTCACTTCATTTGCTTTTTTTCTCTATTTTGAATCTAAATCCTATACATTTATCAAAGCCTAGCTCAAATCCTACTACCCATCACTAATTTATTCTTTCTTTTACTCATTAGTGCTTAGAGTTGGTACCAAAACACATTTTAGCACTTCTTTCATAGAAGAATAGGGTCCTTGCCACCCTCCCACTATCCTTATTCTTGTCAGTACTGAGGGTGAAACCCAGGGGCGTTCTACCTTCGAGCTACACCCCCAGCTCTATTTTTTATTCTTTATTTTGAAACAGGGTCTCACTGAGTTACAAAGGGTCTAAGTAGTAGCTGAGGCTGTCTGCGAACCACGATCTTCCTATCGCATCCTCCCAAATGCTTGGATTACAAGTGCATCACCATGCCCAGCTTATCCTTATTCTTACTAAAGTAACTGGTATTAGCAGGAGAGGCTTGTTTATCTTTTAGGAGTTCCCACTCTGAGGATTGGAATGAGGATTTAGAGTCGCCCTCCACCCTTGAGGGCAGATCCAAGATTGGGGACAATTGGACAGAGATGTAAAAGTGAACCCAAATCCTAGACACCAGCACAAAAGATGGTACAAAATTCTGGGTAGAGAGAAGAAAGAAAACCTCAGGATACCCAAGAGGAAATGCTACTGTGCAGGCCAACCTGATAGACAAATACATGTTCGTGTCATTTTCCTTTTTTTAGTTTACCTTTTAATTTTTATGTAGAACATATTAAAAATGGCATACATTCAGATTGTGCTTGGTGCTCTCCCCCTTTTCCCTTCCCCCCTTCCCAACAATGAGTGTCCAGGTTAACCATGCTATATTCATACTTTTGCGCATATTTGAATGTAGCTCTCCATTAATAGACTTCAGCCTTCTTCCTTTCCTGCCCTTCCTTTCTAGTTTTGCTGAGGTTTTCCCTCCATTATCTGGAGTCCCTCTGGTATTCGTAATACCTCATTTGGGCATATTAGAGAAAACATATATCCCTTCTCTTTCTGTGCCTGGCTGATCTCACCTAACATAATGTTCTCCAGGTCTTTCTATCTTCTTGCAAATGACATCATTTTCTTCTTCTTTATAGCTGAGTTGTAATTGTGTATATTTCCCATAATACATTGTGTGTATTTCCCATAATTTTGCAATCCATTCATCTGTTGATGGAGACCTAGGTTAGTTCCATATTTTGTCTATTACAAATTGTGCTGCTATGAACATAGGTATGCATATGTTTCTGTAGTTCTCTGATTTCAACCCCTTTGGACAAATACCCAGGAGTGGTAGAGCGGGATCATATGGTGGATCTATTCCCAGTTTTCTAAAGAATCTCCACACTGATCTCCATAGTGGCTGAACTAGTTTGCACTCCCACCAACAGTGTAAAAGAGTTCCTCTTTTCCCGCATCCTCACCAGCATTTGTTATTTGATTTCTTTATGTTTGCCACTCTGATTGGAATCTCAGCATAGTTTTGATTTGCATCTCCCTGATGGCTAGTGATGTTGAACATCTTTTCTTGTATCTATTGGCCATTTGTATCTCTTCTTTTGTGAAGTGTCTATTCAGTTCAGTTGCCCATTTCTTGATTGGGTTGTTTGTTTTGCTAGTGTAGAGTCTTTTGAGCTCTTTGTATATTCTGGATATTAGCCCCCTATCAGAGTGGTGCCTGGTAAAGATCTTTGTGACTAATCATAATGTTTTTACTTTTACTATGAACTTTACTGGGATCTACCTGGTTTATAACTCTTCAGATATCTTTAAAGATAGCTAAATTTGGTCTGTTTCTATCTGATTTTTTCACATGTTATTTGGTAATTCCACTTAGATATTAATGACATTTAAGTGTTTAAATTCAGTTCCATGAGCTGAGCACAAACAAATACCTAGGAATCATCACCATAGTCAAGAGAAGGAAGATATCCATCATTCTGTTTCTTTGTGCCCATCCCTTTTTACCTTACCTCCCTGTCCTGTTACCAGGCAACCACTGATCTGTGTTCTGTCACCACGGGTTTGTTTGAATTTTGTAGCACTTAATATAAATTGAATTATTCAGCATGTATTGTTTTTGTCTGGTTTATTTCACTCAATTTTTTGTTTTATATTGTCTAGTATTAATAAATTTTTTCCTAGTAGCTTTCCAAAATTTATTATCCATTTGCCTGTTGATAGATGCGTGTGTGGTTCATTGGAGGGAGAGGTTCTTTTGTTTTGTGTTTAATTATTACAAGTGAAGCTGCTATGAACATCTATATGCAAGTCTTAGTGTAGACATATGTTAGAACAAAACCTTATGCTACTTAATCTCTCCCAAGAAGTTGCCCTTGAAGATTTTTTCCCATTCTGTTACAGATGCTATACTGTACTAAAGATTACCCCTTCCCATATTATGTCATATCGTGCTAAAGATTATTCCCTACTGTTTCAACCATGCAAAGTCCAGGTCTCTCCTGTTTGGAGCCTGAGAAGCCAGCTCTCTCCTGCTCTGTGACACAATAAAAATTATTCCTTTGTTTCAAACCCTAAGAAACTAGCATCCTTCCATTTCAGGCTATGTGTTCACAAACTTACATATCTTTTGTATGCTTGTATACCCCTTCTCTACAAATAATACCTTCAATATGGCTTTCAGTGCTGACACAGTCTTGGTATCAGCCTGCCTGCTTGAAGATGTTAGAATTATACTTTGCTCCCCTCATCTTTGTCTGGCATGGTTAGTCTTGGTCTTTATCCTAACAATGTATACTTTTATTTCTCTGGTATAAAGGCTGGAGTTCCATGGTTGATGTGGTTTAATTTTGAAAGAGACTGACATATGTTTTCCAACAGTTTGTGTCACTGGTTGTACTATTTTATTTTATTTTAGGTACTGGAGATTGAGCCCATGGGTATTCTACCTTTGAGCTACAACCCCAGCCCTATTTTATTCTTATTTAGAAATAGGATCTCTTTGAATTTTTGAGAGAAGCCTTGAACCTACAATACTCTGGCTCATATTCCCAAACTAAGATTACAGGTGTGTACCACCACACCCATCTGTTCTATTTTAAATTATAGCCAAAAGTGCTATGAGAAATCCACTAGTCTGCATCTTTGTCAATACTTGTTATGATTAGTCTTTTTAAATTTTAGCTATGCTAGTGTATGTGTAATAATATTATGGTTCTGATTTTTATTTCACTAATAGATTATGTTGAGTACCTTCTCATGTACATATTTGACATGTGTATTGACTTCTGTGAGGTGTCTGTTTAAATCTTTTCCCCATTTTTTCAAATTGTTTTTTTCTTAAGAAGTTGCAAAAAATATTAATATAGTCTAAAAAATTCCCTTGTTAGATACATGTTTTTCAAACACTCTCACCTAGTTTTTGGCTTATCTTTACATTTTTATAACAATGAATGTTGAAGTGAAAGCAAAATTTTTATTTTTTTTACTTGGGAGGCTAAGAGTGGAGGATTATAGGTTTGAGGACAGTCTCATCAAGTAGTAAGATTCTCATCAACCTACTGAGACCTGTTTCCAAATAAAAATAAATAGGGCTGTGGATGTAGCTCAGAGGTAGAATGCCCCTCAGCTCAATCCCCAATGACACATATACACCACACACACACACACACACACACACACACATACACACACACATACACACACACACACAATTTTTGAACTGATATAATGTTAATCTTAATGCTTGGGAGGCTGAGACAAGAGGATTGCAGGTTTGTGGCCAGCCACAGCAACTTAGCAAGGCTATCACCAACTTAGTGAGACCCTGTTTCTAAATAAAAATAGGGTTGGGAGTAAAGCTCAGAGGTAGAATGCCCCTGAATTCAATCCCTAGTAAAAAATAAAATGAACAAAAAAATAAAATCTTGACCAAACCTAAGGTCACAAATATTTTTCCCTATTATTTCTAGACAATTTAAAGATTTGTTTTCTATCTGGGTGTGGTGACACACGCTTGTAATCTCAGCATTTGAGAGGCTGAGACAGGAGTATTGCAGTTCATGGTTAGCCTTAGCTACTTTGTGAGTCCCTTTTCAACTCAACGAGACCCTGTTTCCAAATAAAGAATAAAAAATAGAGCTGGGGGTGTTGCTCAGAGGTAAAATGCCCCTAGGTTCCATCCCCAGTACTACCAAAAACAAAACAAAAAACAGACTTAGTTTCTGAGAATTCCGGGAAGACAGTGACTTATGGAAGCACCACATATCAGTCCTGCTAACACTTGGTCTTTATTGCAGTGAAAACAGCATTCTGAGGAAAGAAAATAGTATAAGTTTAAAAAGAGCACAACAAGCCATGCGTGGTGGCACACGTTTGTAATCCCCGCACTTGGGAGACAGAGACAGGAGGATTGCGCAGTTTCAAAGCCAGCCTCGCTGGCTTAAGAGACCCTTTTTCCAAATAAAAATATAAAAATAGGTCTGGGAGTTTAGCCCAGAGGTAGAAGGGTTTCCAGAAACCCCAGTACCACCAAAGAGAGAGGGGGGGGGAGAGCACACAACAAGCAAAAGGTGGCAGAAAAAAAGATAGAAGGCAGATCAGAGAGCAGAAAATTACTTCACCCACCTCAAATGGCTGTGGCCACTGTGGCAGTGCCATCTTAAACCACATGGAGAATAGAATTTCACTCTTAGAAGATGATTGCTCCCAAAATGAACCCATAGTATATAATTTAGAAAATATAATTTGACAGTATGAATTGGACAACAAAGACATATGGGCCCATCTTAAAAGAGCTAACTTAAGAATAATAGGCATAGAAGAGAGAATATAGGTAAAACGAAATTGATAACAATCTTTTCAAAGAAGTAATATCAGAAAAAATTCCAAACATAGAAATAGAGGTCAATATCCGGAGACTGTGAAGTTATTAGAGGAGGGCATAGGCTCAACACTACAACATTTTGGCATAGGCAGTAACTTTCTCAACAAAACCTCCAGAGCTCAGGAAATTAAAGCAAGAATTAACAAGTGGGATACCATCAAACGAAAAAAGTTTCCTCTCATCAAAGGAAACCATCAAAAACCTAAAGAGGAAGCCTACAGAATGGGAGAAGATTTTTACCAGCCACAAATCTGATAGGGGGCTAATATCCAGAATATACAAACAGCCCAAAAGAATCTACACTAGCAAAATAAACAACCCAATCAAGAAATGGGCAAATGAGCTGAATAGACACTTCACAAAAGAAGAGATACAAAGGGCCAATAGATACATGAAAAGATGTTCTACATCATTGGCTATCAGGGAGATACAAATCAAAACTACACTGAGATTCTATCTAACCCCAGCCAGAGTGGCAAGCATAAAGAAATCAAATAACAACAAATGCTGGCGAGGATGTGGGGAAAGAGGAACTCTTTTACACTGTTGGTGGGAGTGCAAACTAGTTCAGTCACTATGGAGATCTGTGTGGAGATTCATAAGAAAACTATGAATAGATCCACCATATGACCCAGCTCTACCACTCCTGGGTATTTTTCCAAAGAGGTTAAATACAGAGAACTTATGCACACCTATGTTAATAGCAGCACAATTTGTAATAGCCAAAGTATGGAACCAATCCAGATCTCCATCAACAGATGAATGGATAGCAAAACTTTGGGAAATACACACTATGGAATTCTATTCAGCCATAAAGAAAAACAAAACATATTATTTGCAAGAAGATGGAAAGTCCTGGAGAGCATTATGTTAAGTGAGATCAGCCAAGCACAGAAGGAGAAGATACATATGTTACCTTTAATATGCCCAAACTAGGGAACATAGAGGATACTAGTGGGACTCCAGATAATGGAGGGGAAATACCAGCAAAGTCTGAATGGAAGGATAGGAGAGGAGGAATGCTGAACTTGTTTAATGAGGGTCTACATCCGAATATGTGTAAAATTATGAATGTGGCATGGTTACTCTGGAAAATGATTGGTGGGAGGGGTGAAGGGAAAATGGGGGCAAGGGGGAGAGGGCACCAAGCATAGCTTAAATGTAAACCAAATATGTTCAATAAAAATTTGTAAAATAAAATAAAATAAAATTCTAAAAAATATAAAGAAATAGAGGTCAATATACAGGTGCAGGAAACTTACAAAGCCCCCTTTGGACAATATCAGAGAAAAGGCTTACCATGCCACATAATAGTCAAACTGACCAAGGTAAAATACAAGGAGAGAATCTTTTTTTCTTTTTGAATACTGGGGATGGAACCCAGGGACATTCTACCTCTGAACTATGCCCACCAGTCTTAATTTTTATTATTTATTTTGAAATAGGGTCTCACTGAGTTGCAAAGGGCCTCACTAAGTAGCTGAGTCTGGCCATGAACTGCAATTCTCCTATCACCACCTTCCAAATTCTGGGATTACAAGTCTGTGCCACCATGCCTGGCTGCAAGGATAGACTCTTAAAGGTAACAAAAATAAAAGGCCAAGTGAGGAGGTAGAATGTTCCTGGGTTCCATCCTCAGTACCATTAAAAAAAAAAAAGAAGAAGACCAAGTGACATTCAGAGGCAAACCAATTAGAATCACTCCAGACTTTCCAAACCAAGCCATAAAACCCAGAAAGTTCTGGAGTAGCATATTCCTAACTCTGAAAGAAAACAACATGAAGCCCCTAATTTCCTACCCAGAAAAAATATCTCTCAAATTTGACTGGGAAATAAAAAATTTTCCATGACAAACAGAAGTGAAAGAATTTATGTAGACTTCCGGGAAGATAGCGACCGAGAAAAGCGGGGCTTAAGAGCCCCGCTAACAACCAATCTCTATTACCACAAAATCAGCACCTTTCATAGCCAGAAAACACCATCACCAGAGAAACAAAAAAATCACCAGCCCCAGAGAGGAGGGGGTCTCACACAGAGCTCAGAGCCACAGAGGAGATACGCCAGCCTCACGGCCGAGGACACAGCAGCAGCGCCTTACTGCCAGCGGCAGCGGTGAGCTCACCAGACGGCTACAGCTACAGACCAACGCACTCAACAGCCCACCAGGCTCCAGAGAGGAGCGGCAGGAAGCGAGCTGAGGTGAGCCACTGTGGAAGAGCCCGGACAGCGAGCCGAGGTGAGCCGCTGTGGAAGAGCCCGGCAGGATTCAGCAGATTTTTCGGCGCAGGGAGCATCTAAAGCTCCCAGTGTCTGGGCTCAGCACACGCTGCAGGGACTCAGAGCGGAGTTCAAAAACAGAGAAGAAATACGCCAGACTCACGGCCGAGGGCGTGGCAGCGGCACCATATTGCCACCAGCGGCAGCGGCAGCAGCTGCGAATTCACCGAGTACACTACAGCTCCATCTGCGTATTCAACAATAGTGAGTCAAATTGCGGGCCCCAGAGGAGAAATCCCAGTACTGACTCCCAGGGACTGGACCCAGTGGGGGAGTGGTGGTGGCAGAGATATCACACCATAGGAGAAGGCCCAACCTGGCACCACCCCCATGGTCTAAAGCAGCCTCTATTGACTCCCTGGGTCTGAGACTCTGTGATACAACCCAGTAAAGGAGTAATTGCTGGTGATTTTTTTAAGGGAACATTTCCTCTTATAAACAACCAAGGGAAAGATCAGAAGTTTATTATTAACTACTAATATAATATCATAAAAATATCCTATGCTAAATATTATACTCTCTGATTAATATACATTATTGTTTTTCAATTGATAGGCACTACTAAAGAGAGGAACATTTAATACTTTCCCATGTCCCAAGGCTATGCTTGGGTACCCATCTATTTTGTGGCTGTCCATGTACCCATTGTACAACCAAAAGGGGATAAGGTTGTTGGGGGGTCAGTAGCCACTCTACCATAGTCTACCTCTGAGTAAACATGCTGGCTTTTTAGAATTCATGATGGTGGGAACAACTTGTCTTGGCTCTGTTTTAGGTTTATTGTTAATATTTGTTTTGAAAAAACCTGGGGAGGATCAGTTGCCTTTAAGGCTTGTTCTGCTTGTTATTGTCTAAGTCTTTATAGAATTCTTGTTAGATCAGTCATTTGGAAATTTAGGTGCAACTCATACATAAATGTTACAGTTTTAGGGAGTGAATCTTGAATTATTTTAAACAATTTGAAGCCATTAATAACATAAGTCTCAGGTATCTTTTTGGTAACAAAGCCAATTCCAAAAAATCCCCAAATCCCCGTGCCTAATACTATTCCCCAGAAAGAGATGCCGCACGCCTGTTCCAGGAAATGTCTGCCATGCAGCGTTCCTGATAAAAGGAGCCTTGCTCAGTTTTAGACTGGGAAGAAGGTGTGGCACCCAAAGGCAGTAGAAGACCAGAAATTATTAAAATCAGAGCAAAAATTAATGAAGTAGAGAATTAAAAAAATACAGAAAAAAAACAAAACCAAAAGCTGGTTTCTCAAAAAAAAAATTAACAAATAGATAAACCACTAGCCAACTTAACGAAAAAGAGAATCAATCCAAATTATGAAAATAAGAGATTAAAAAGGAGATATTACCACTGATGGTGTAGAAATACAGAGGATTATCAGAAACTACTTTGAAAAACTAAACTCCAACGAAATGGAAAACCTAGAAGATTGACAACTTTATAGATAAATACACCCTTTCTAAATGGAGTAAAGAAAATATAGAAAATTTAAACCAACCAATAGCAATCAGAGATATTAAAGAAGCAATAAAAAGTCTACCATTGAACAAAAGCGCAGGTCCACATGGTTTCCCAAATGAATTTTATAAAGCCTTTATAAAAGAGTTAATCCCAATACTTCAATCTATTTTATGAAATAGAAAGAAATGGGACTCACCCAAATACATTCTATGAAGCCAACATCAAATTAATACCAAAACCAAATAAAGACAGCTCAAAGAAAGAAAACAACAAGCCTATATTGTTGACAAACTTAGAGGTAAAACTGCTAAACAAAATACTAGCACCACGCATTCAAAACCACATCAAGAAAATCATACACTATGACCAAGTAGGGTTCATCCCAGGGACACAAGACTGGTTCACAATATAAAAATCAATCCATGTAATTCATCACATAAACAGAACCAAAGACAAAAATAACATGATCATTTCAACAGACACTGAACAAAATTTGACAAAATCCAACACCCATTCATGCTAAAAGCACTGCGGAGAATCAGAATAGAAGGAATATACCTCAACATCCTAAAGGCAATCTATAATAGGCCCACAACCAACATCATATTAAATGGAGAAAAACTGTGAGATTTCCCCCTAAAAACAGGAACAAGATAAGGATGTCCATGATCACTACTTCTTTTCAATATAGTACTTGTGACTCTAGCCATAGCAAAAAGGCAAGAGAAGGAAACCCAAGGAGTACAAATAGGAAAAGAAGAACTCAAACTTTCACTATTTGTAGATGATATGATACCATACTTAGAAGACCAAATAACTCCACCAAAATATTATAGAACTGATTAACAAATTCAGCAAAGTGTCTAGATACAAAATCAATCTTAAAAAATCAGAAGCTTTCCTAGCCAGGTGTGGTGGTACATGCTTGTAATCCCTGCACTTGGGAGGCTGAGACAGGAGGATCACACAGGTTCAAAGCCAGCCTCAGCTACTTAGTGAGGCTCTCAGCAACTTAGTGAGACCCTGTTTCCAAATAAAATATAAAATAGGTCTGGGAGTATAGCCGGGAGGTAAAAAGCCTCTGGGTTCCACCCCAGTACCATGAAAAAAAAAAAATCAGAAGCTTTCTTTTATGCCAACCAAAAATCCACTGAAAAAGAAATTAGAAAACACGTCCGCTCAGGATATCCCCCACAAAAAATTAAAATACTTAGGAATAAACCTAACAAAAGAGGTAAAAGACCTCTACAAAGAAAATAACAAAACATTGGGAAAAGAAATCAAAGACTTTAGAAGATGGGAAGACTTTCCATGCTGTTGGATTGGCAGAATAAATAACATCAAAACGACCATTCTACCAAAAGTGATCTACAGATTCAATGCAATACACATTATATTACCCAGGTCATTCCTCACAGAAATATAAAATTAGTCCTTAAATTTATTTGGAACAACAAAAAAAACCAGAGTAGCCAAAGTAGATCTCAACAACAAAAATCATGCAAGGGGAATCACAATACCTGACTTCAAACTATATTACAAAGCCACAGTAATAAAAACAGCATAGTACTGGCACAAAAACAGACACATAGACCAATGGAGCAGAATAGAAGATTCTATTGCCAATTGATTCTATGGCCAATTGATTGTTGACAAAGGGGTCAAAAACATACACTGCCAAAAAGATAGTCTCTACAACAAATGGTGTTGTCAAAACTGGTAAACCATATGCATAAAAATGGAAATAAACCTTGCTTTTTCACCCTGCACAAGAGTCAATTCAAGATGGATAAAAGACTTGAAAATCAGACTAGAGACCTTGCAGCTCCTTGAAGAAGGCATAGATCCAACACTGAAACACTAGGCGTAGGTAAAAACTTTCTTAACAAGACCTCAAAGGCACAAGAAACCAGAAGGTGGATCTTTACATGGGATTGCATTAAACAAAAGAGCTTCTGTAAAGCAAAGAAAAATATCAAGAACCTCAACAGAGAGCCAACAGAATAGGAGAAATTTTTTGCCAACTATTCCAAGTTGCAGAGGGCCTCACTAAATAGCTGAGGGTGGTCATAAACCTGGCAATCCTCCTGTCTCAGCTTCCCAAGTGCTGGGATTACAAGCATGTGCCACCACACCCGGCTTGGTGTAATAATCATTTTATTTTCACTTTCTTTGATGTTCTCATCTGAAATACTGAAGTTTTAAATGCAGTGAAACTCAATTCCTTTTTTTTTAAAATTTTGCTGCTTGCTGTTTTGGTGTCATATTTAAGAAGCATCTTGTACTTCATGATTTACCATTATGCTTTCTTATAGTTGTAGGGTTTTAGTACTTACATTTAGGTCTTTGATCTACTTTGAGTTTTTACACTTAGGATTTGTGGACTATTTTGTGTTAATATTTGTTTATTCATTCATTCATTTATTTATTTATTTACTGGGGATTAAGTCCAAGGAAATTCTACCTCTGAGCTACATCCCCAGTCCTATTTTTATTTTATTTTTTAAAATAGGGTCTCACTAAGTTGTGGAAGGCCTCACTACTTTGCTGAGGATGGCTGCAAACCTTTGATCCTCCTGTCTTAGCCTCCCAAGTACTAGGACTACAGGCACGTGCCACCAAGCCTGGTTTCAGTTAATCTTTGTATGTGGTATGAGATAGGGTTCAACTTAATTCTTTTGTATTAAAAGGCTCTATCTTTAGTGGGGCATGATGGCACATGCCTGTAATACCAGTATGTGGGAGGCTGAGATGAGAGGATTGCTAGTCCGCAAATATCAAAATCCAGTACCAAAAACAACAACAACAACAACAACAACAACAACAACAACAACAACAACAACACAAAACTCTACCTATGCAACTTCAGGGTATCTGTTCTTTCAATACTGCAAAAATGTTGATCTGCTGTTTTCTGACTCATGCTTCTCAAATGATATCTCCTGTCATGTCTTTTTCTCTAGATGCTTTTCAGATTCTTTCTTACTGCTGTTTTTAAGCTTTTTGCTGTAAATTGGTACCTCTTTCATTATTTTTCTTGTGCTTGGGCTTCATTGAGCTTTTTATATCTGTGAGTGGTCATCGAATTTGGAACACTGTCATTTATTATTTCTTCACACATGTTTTCTGTCTCTTTCTCTTTCAGAGACTTCAATAACATGTACATTGGACTGGTTCAAGTTGTATATATTGATGCTCTGCTTATTTCTTTCCATTTATTTTCTCTCTGTGTTTCATTTTAGAAAGTTTATATTGTTATAGCTTCAGTTCAGTAGTACTTTCCTTAAAAATATCCAACACATTGTTAATCTCATTCTGTGTAATATTCATCTCTGCCATTGTTTTTTAAATCTAAGTGTGTGTCATTATTTTCACATCTTCTTTTTTCACATTTACGTATTTACACTTTTCTATGACATCTTGAATGTATGGAATATAGTATATTAATATCCTTACATAATAATTCTAACACCAACATTATTTCTGGTAGTTTCTATTGATTTTCTTTTTTTGGGGGGTTGCATTTTCCTGCTTCTTTGCAGGCTGCATAATTTTTTTACTAGATTTCAGACATTGTGAATTTACCTTGTTGGGTGCTGGATATTTTGAATTATTTTGAATATTCTTGAACTATGTTCTGAAATACAGTAAATTTATTGAAAACATTTTAATCTTATATCTCTTTGGTCTGCATTATCAGAGTAGCATTAAATCTTGGGATAATTTTTCCCCTTTGCTGAATTTCAGTGCACTGTTTTTATAAATTTTTCCACCTGGCTGATCATAACACAAATTGTTTCTGCTCCGACAATCCCTTGCCACATCCTGTTTCTCTCTGATGGTTCTTTCTATGGCTTTAGGTGGTTCCTCACACACATGTGCTTATTGTTACTCAGCCAAAGCCTTCAGGGAACCCCTCCATACATCTCTGAAGTGTGCTGGAGTGTGCTCTCTCTGCCCTTTTCACTCCGTGTATCTCTCTCTTCTCTCCTTTACTCTACCTTGTGAATTCTAGCTGCATTGGCTTCTCTGAACTTTAAAATATGCCTCTTTAGCCGGGCGTGGTGGCGCACAATTGTAATCCCAGCACTTGGGAGGCAGAGACAGGAGGATCGCGCAGGTTCAAAGCCAGCCGCGCTGGCTTAAGAAACCCTGTTTCCAAATAAAAATGTATAAAAAACAGGTCTGGGAGTGTAGCCTGGAGGTAGAAGGGTTAAGCTAGGGCAGCCACAGCACTCATCTCAGTGGAGATTACTGTTTTATACTGCATATAATGCAATGTCAGAAAACTGTTGTTTTGTGTAATTCATCTACTGTTTTTGGATGTTTAATGCAGAAGGCAAATCTGTTGTCTCCTCTTGGATAGAAACTATAGCCCTCAATAGATGTCTTACACTATTCTCTAGGCTCCAAGTGGTTTCATCACTGATAATAAACACAGTTCTTCTTGATAACTTCAAGGCTAGGCCTTCTGGATGCTCCTGGACAGGTGCTATTGCAAGTTTATAATGACGTACGTTATTATGTTGGCTCCTTTCTTCTTTTCAGTTATATTTTTCTTGTCATGTCATTCAAACTTTAGTCTCTAGGAGGCCAGGAACCCTCTATATCTTATATTTTGATGTCACTTTATTTCCAAAATAGAAACATTTACCTTTAACTATTACTTCATCTTTTTCCAGTGAGAATTTCCCTTGAAGTGTTAACAAATAATAACCTTGTAATCAGAGTTTATGTTAAGCATCAATGGCATGTATTTAAATGCTTTGAGTAAAAGTGTATGCTGACTCATCTGCTAATTATATGTATACTGTATGAAGAACTACTACTGCCTCTCTTGTTATAGTCAGCTGGAAAAATTTTTCTCATTATCCACCAGACTGGTTACTATTTATTTAAGGCAGTAATTTTTGAAAACAATGCAGATAAATCAAAGCTTTCAGAACTCTACCAACTAAACAGCTAGTTCTCCAGTAGTTGGGAATGCTGACGCTGAATATAAATGTATATCTGACTATGAATCAAAGCAAATTATCAGTGACATAATATTCATTTAGCCCATTTTGTTATTTTTTTCCACCAACGAATTGTCATGAATTATATTCTAAGTGGAAAGAAAAAAAAATAAAACTACTTTTTAATTTGCTTTAATATTGTAGAAGTATATATGAAAAACAAGCATTGTGAGATCTCGTTCACTCGCTTCAGAACAAATATGCCCTCATTCAACAGCAAATGTGTTTGGGATATGTTCTTGATGCTGAGAATGTTACTGAGCGACAGACAGAAGATGCTCTGTTCTCGTGGCATATTTCTTCTTGATACTGTTCATATGTGGAGGCTGTTCATGTTCATCATGTACTCTATCTATGCACTGTGAGGACCCATGAGTTCATCCCACAAATCACTTGTGGAGTATTTTATACATTCCAGACATTTCCCTAGACGTTGAAGTGACAGCAGTGAAAGAAGCAAATTCCCTACTCTCCGGAGCTTTTATTTGAGGTAGGGTGGAAGGCAGTCAAGTGGATACATTTAAGGCCAGAGGTAAGTGCTCTAAAGAGAAACAGTAGTGGGCTTGATAGTAGTAGAAGAGGGTTCTGTTTTATGTAGGGTGGTCAGGGGCCTCTCATACAATATGCCACTGTTACAGAGACATGATGATGTGAGGGGACTAGTTAGTTGGGCAGATTATTTGAGGAATTATTTCAGGTTAAGAGAAAATTTAGGTATAAATGCACTAAGGCAGAAGTGGGCTAGGTGCATTCTTAGAGCAAGGGGAAAATGTTAGGAAATAAGAATAAAAGGATGATGGTGTCAGTCTTATTTTAAGACAATGCAGGCCATAATAAAGTCAATTCATTTTGTTTGGAAATGGGAAGCTTATAGGAAACTCTAATAGAGAAGAGTCGTGATCAAATTTATTTTTAAAAAATACCACTGTAGCTGCTAATGGGACCATAGATCCTGGGAAGGTGAAGGTGAGGGTAAAAGGAAGAACAGAAGGGGGGCTCTAGCAATCATTCAGGTGAATTATGATGTTGGTTTGGCTTGTGGTGCTGGCATAACAGATGGTGAGGGTGGGCAGATTCTGGGTGTATTTCAAATGCTTTTGTTGAGTGAAGGGAGTAAAAAAAAGGAACTCATCCTGTACAATTCATTTATGTATTTATAACAAATTCTAGAAAGTAAAAACCAATCTAAAGAGGCGGGAGGATATTTCGAGACAGCTAGGAGAGGGGAGGGAAAGGTTACAAAAAGCATGATGGATGTGTTAATTATCTTGATTGTGATGAGGGTCTCATGGGTGCATTTGCATGTCAAAACTCATCAAATTGCACACTTCAAACATGTACCATTTATTGTAGGTCAATTGTGCCTTAATAAAGCTATTACAATGAAGAGATAGGATCATTTAATTGACTGGATGGTTTATAAGTGTGGGGCTTTCAACACCTGGGTGATAGGAAATAAATTGCCATTCTCATTCTTATCAGAGAGGTAAGATAGAAAGGAGCAGGGTTTGAGAGAAAAAATTAAGAGTTTGGTTTTCAACATAGTAAGTTAGAGATGCCTATTAAACACACCCAGGATTCTATAACATATAAATAGAAAATAAAGAATGAAATACAACTCAGAGAGTATTTGTTCATGACCTTAGCCACTGTCTCTCTAGACAGCACCAGAAGTATGCTGGATTGATGGGACCTCTCGTGACTCCTGAAGATAAACCTTTATGAGCATCTCTTTTCCCTCTTTTTATTTATTCAACACTATGGATTACATGGTGAACCACACTCTTGCTTATAGCTTTTCAAGAATCCAATGAGGTTGGGAAACCAACTAATAGGTTTGTTGTTCAAGACTGATGAATAACCTTAGCAGAATCTGGGCGTGATTGAGCACACCAGTAATCCCAGTACTCGAGAGGCTGAGACAGGAGGATCACAAGTCCGAGGTCAGCCTCTGCAACTTAGTAAGACCCTCAGCAACTTAGACTCCGTTTCAAAATTAAAAATAAAAGGGCTGAGGGTGCAGCTCAGAGGTATACTGCCCCTGGGTTAAGCCTAAATACTAAAATAAAATAAAATAAAATAAAATAAAAAACCTTAGCAGAAACTGCAGGGAGAAGGCCCTAGACACAGACAAATGGGAACCGCTCCAAATATTGGCACTTCGGAGCCACTCTTCCCTGTGCTGAGCAGATTTTGCCTTCTCTTTTTAATTACATATATGGTAATTCAGTTACATTATACCTTAAGTAAAATTTTGCTTCTCTAGACAGAAAGAAAGTATAACAATTGCTTGTTACTTGATTGAGGCTTTATAGAGTTGTTATTAAAAGGGAGGGTACTTCTCTGACAGGCAACCAACCTGACGAGGGAAGCTGCCTGAATCATGGCTGGTTGGTCTGGCTCATCCACTGGCATAAGAAATTTGCATAAAAAAGCAAATAACGTATAAAGGATAAATGACTTTTATGCAGTTTGATCAAACTAGGAGAAGCCAGTTGAAATTTGTAAAAACAAAAGCCCAGGTGATATACACCGGTAGACTGAGCTAGGCTGTGCTTAGCCACAGAATACTATCAGTCGTCTTAGCTTTTGTGTGTGTGCATGTGCATGTGTGTGTGTGCATGTGAAAGATACACACATTCACACACACACCAGGGACTGAACCCAGGGGCATTACACCTCCGAGCCACACCCTCAGTTCTATTTTAGTTTTTGATTTTTTTATTTGGAAACAAAGTCTTGCTAAGTTGCCGAGAGCCTCAATAAGCTCCTGAAGCCTGGAACGTGAATTCTCCTGTCTCTGCCTCCCGAGTACTGGTGTTACAGGCGTGTGCCACCATGACTGGCTCAGTCTTAGCTTTCTTGACACTGCAGGCCAGAGGGTTGCTTTTATTCTCTGAATGAAGTTCAGGAGCTCTCTGTTCCACTGTCTGGATTTGCATCTTAGGTCCATTCTTTACTAGATAAGTGAATGCCTCAATTCACTCATCTCTAAAATGAGGATCAGAATAGGGTCAACTATTTATTGTAAGATACGTTGTTATAAAGATTAAATGAGTTTGTGTGTGTGTGTGTGGTGGTGGTACTGAGGGTGGAACCCAGGGGCTTTTCTACATCTGGGCTATACTTCCAGATCTATTTTATACTTTATTTGGAAATAGGGTCTCACTAAGCTGCTGAGCGCCTCATCAAGTAGCTGAGGCTGGCTTTGAACCTGTGTGATTCTCCCGTCTCAGCCTCCCAAGTGCTGGGATTACAATTGTGCTCCACCACACCCGGCAAGATTAAATGAGTTTTATACATATAAAGACCTTGGGATAACAATTGAATCTAAAGAAAATACTTATGTTAATTACTACTTCTTTTTTCTTTTCTTTCTTTTTTTTTTTTTTTTTTTTTTTGGTACTGGGAATGGAACCCAGGGGCCTTCTATCTCCCTGGCCATATTTTATTTTTTATTTGGAAACAGGGTATCGCTAAGTTGCTGAGAGCCCCGCTAAAGTACTGAGGTTGGTCTTGAACCTGTGATCCTCCAGTCTCAGTCTTCCAAGTACTGGGATTACAGGTGTGCTCCACCATGCCCACCTTGTTAGGTACGACTGACTAGCTTTCTTCTCTGTCATTTATTCTTTAATTAATTTAAATCAGTTGGTGTCCACTAAATTGTGGACTCTTTAGGTGTGGAATGGATATCTTATCTTTTGAGTTCTATTCTCTCCCCCACCAGGCTAGGGCTTTGTTGAGTGTCTGGCATGAATAGTAGCCCCAAATGGAAGCTGAATACATTAATGTTGATTAAATTACTTTTTCCCGTATGTATAAAAACAGGACTCTCAAAATCTCAGCCAGAGGCCAGGCATGGTTGCCCACGCTTGTAATCCCAGCATTTGGAAGGCTGAGACAGAAGGATCGCTGTTTGCTGACAGCCTCAACTACTTAGTGAGGCTCTTTGCAACTCAGTGAGACCCTATTTCAAAATTAAAAAATAGGGCCGGGGGTGTAGCTCAGAGGTAGAATGCCCCTGGGTTCCATTTCTAGTACCACAAGTAGAAAATAAAATAAAATAAAACTCAGCCAGAGGACCCAGCTATCTTCTCCTCACTCCGCCTCTATCCTTAAAAACGAAGCGGACCAGCCAGGCGGCCAGGCGTAGTGAGGCACGCTGGCAATCCCAGTACCTGGGAGGCTGAGACAGGAGGATCACAGGTTCAAAGTTAGCCTCAGCAGCTGAGTGAGGCTCTCAGCAACTTAGAGAATATCTGTTTTAAAATAACCTGTTTGTTATTTTTTAAAATAAAATCGGCCCGGGGTGGTGGTGGGTGTAGCCTTACGGTATAGCCTTAAGGTATAAGTTCCCTGGGTTCCATCCCCAGGACCACTACACTACCAAAAAAAAAAAAAAAAAAAAAAAAAAAGATGGAGCAGGCCACTGTCTCCAGTTTACATCCTCACCTACCATTCCATTCACCTCCCCTTTTCCGCATCAAAAGGGATCCTGAGATGGGGGCCCCAGGGGATCCCTGGACGTCCGAAGGGGCGGGAGCCTGGGACCAGAGACTAACGGTGGCAAGTCCTGGGTGGGATGTGGGAGTTCTGGGAAGGAAGTCCCAAAGCAAGAATGGGCCTGGGGAGGTGCCGAGGAGCGGCTGGTTCCGCCAGGCCGGGACCTGAGCAGCTGCGGGAGGGGCGGGAGGACCTGTCGGGGCGCCCGCTGGGGGGCGCGGCGGCCGGGCGGCGCCGGGGTCTCGCTGACGTGTCCGCCGGGCTCCGGCTCGGCTCGGCGGGGCTCGGGCGCCGCCCCGCGCTGCGCCGCGCTGCGCTCCGCCCCGGCGAGCGTCACGGCCCCGAGGAGCCTCAACATGGCTGCGGCGCGGGGGCTGCTCTTCTGGCTGCTGCTGCTGCTCGGGCCGCCCTGGCGGGTGCGGGGCCAGCGGGAGCCGGGCGCCGGCCGGCGCTTCTCGGAGCTCAAGCTGTGCGCGGACGACGAGTGCAGCAGTGAGTGCGCGGCGGCGCGGGCGCGGGCCGGGGGCTGCGCCTCCCACTTGTTGCCAGCGCTTGCCTGTCCTCTGCGGGCTGGGGCGGGGGCCGGGGGCCGCTCCCCGAGGCAGCCCGGCCCCCTCCCCGGTCTCCCGGGCGCCGTGATGGGTGCGCGCCCCCCGCGGCCGGCGCGGGGACCTGGATCCCAGCCGCGCCGGGCAGATGCGCGCGGGCTGGGAGGCGGGTTGGCCGCCGGGCGCCGCCGAGGGCGCTGGGGCTGGCGCTGCCCCCTCTGCCGCGCTGGGCTTGGGGCTCCCGCTGCCTTTTGAACAGGGGCTAGAGTTTTAGGTTTGGGGCGAGCCCCGAGTCCAGGCGCAGCGATCTATTCTGAGGTCTCCGCCCCGACTCAGGCTCAGCCCTGTCATTTCTGTGCATAGAAGCCTTCTTGCTAACTGCCAGGTTTGGCCGCAGAAAGGCCAAATCTTTCGTTCTCGAAAGAGGCCAAGGATCTGCACCGGCCACCTGGGAACAGCAGCCTCTTCTGTGCGCAGGAAGCGGAATTGTTCCCTAGTCCTAGATTGGAGGTGGGTGGTGGAGGAGGACCCAGATCCTCAGACTCAGATGAAGAGAGTTATTGCAGTAAGGCCCATAATAAATACTCCAAGGGTTTTATGAACCATTCAGGCTTTAGCTTTAGTGGCTTGTGTTGTTGGAAGCTCTTCCTATATGTTTAGCGGCCCGGAGTAATTCTTACGGCCTCCTGGTTGGTCCCCAAGTAACCTTGTAACTGACCGACAATGTTGTTCATAAATTATAAGCAATGCATACTTAAAAATACTAATTCTAGAGTGGTGGAGCAGGCCTGTAATCCCAGTACTAGAAGGCGAAGACAGGAGGATCGAAGGTTTGACGCCAGCCTCAGAAATTTAGCATAACCCATAGTAAATTAGGGAGATCCTGTTTCAAAAATAAATAGAATAGGGCTGGGGGTGTAGCTTATAGGTAGAATGCACCTGTTTTCAATCTCCAGTACCCCTCCAAAACACAAATTCATTTTTGTTCACCCACAGTTAAACTACTTACATTCATATTGATGTTATAAAATCACATTTTGGCCTGGTATGGGACGAGCCTCGAGTTCCTATGCCTATAATTTCAGCACTTGGAATGCTGAGACAGGAGGATCGCAGGTTCCAGGACAGCCTGGACAATGTTGGGAGACTCAGCAACCTAGGAGACCCTGTTTCAACCCAAAAGATAAAACGGGGTAGGGATTGCCGGCGTGGTGGCACACGCTTGTAATCCCCACGCTTGGGAGGCTGAGACAGGAGGATGGTGCAGGTTCGAAGCCATCCTCAGCTGGTTTAAGAGACCCTGTTTCCAAATAAAATATAAAATAGGTATGGGAGTATAACCCGGAGGTAGAAGGCCCCTGGGTTCCATTCCCAGTACCATAAAAAAGGGGGAGGGTAGGGATGTAGTTTGGAGGTAGAATGCCCTTGGGTTCAATTCCTGGTACACAAACACACACATTTCATAACTTGAATTGTTTGCACTACTACACTAACATTAAAGAAAGAAAGAAAGAAAGAAAAAAAGAAGTATCTCTAATTTATGCTAAGCTATTCTTAGAAGGAACCCTAGGACTGATGTAAATAAATACTGTAAAACAAAACAGTAAGTTTTCTTAGAACAAAACCAGGTTCTTCCTGGCTGTCAAGCACTAGCCTCCTTGGTTATGCAAAACAAGTTACCTGGAGAATCTCCTCACTGGTGCTTCCTCGGCACTGAGACATGCTAGTGGAAGGGCTCAGAGTTGAAAATGATTGTGTCCTAACAGATGTGACCAAACACAGCAGGCAGTAGCAGAGCCTGGGGCCTATGTTGTGAGGTAGGAAGTGCTTAGTGAGGTGTGTACATAAGGTATCCTGTGTGCTTCCCAATAGGTGTTCCACAGTTTGCATGATCTTGTCATCTGATATGTTACTATTAATCATCAGTGATCTAAGGGGGAATAAGAAAAACATTGACCTTTCCAATTCTGATTAGAATGCCCAATCTTGAATCTCCATCACCTTCAGCCTCGCTTCTTACTCAACTATATCGGATTAAGATGCTGAAGTGTCTGAAAATAATAACTTTTCAGCTTCAAAAAACAAGTCACCCTCTCCAAATCTGTATGTGTGTCTCTCAAATATGTATTTCATTTCATTTTGGTGGTACTGGGGATGGAACCAAAGGGCTTTCTACCTCCAGGCTACACTCCCAGACCTATTTTATATTTTATTTGGAAACAGGGTCTCACCAAGTTGCTGAGAGCCTCACTAAGTAGCTGAGGCTGGCTTCAAAATCTGTGATTCTCCTGTCTTAGCCTCCCAAATACTGGGATTACAGGCATCTGTCACCATGCCCAGCTCAAATATGTATTTTTAAAACCCACATTTTTGTGTATATAATTGGTAATTGGCTTTTAGAAAAAATGTTACTTCTATTTCTTCCTTGTCTCTGCTATCTGCTATTATTTTTGGTCTCTGCTATTTAAATGCATCTATTGTCCATTTCATTATAAACCAGAAACTGTGTATTTGGTCAACAAAAAGAAAAATTCTGCTTCTACCATTTTCTAGATCAAGGGTGATGTAAGTTCTGCATTCTAAGGTAACTACTGGTCTATTTTTATGGTATTGCTTGGCCCCTGCCAAATGGGATGCCCACTTTTGATTTTGAAAAATACATATAAGGATATCTTTTGTTTTTGAAACCTTAGTGTTGGAAAAAGTCAACATTTTTTGCTTTTGGAAAATACTGTTTCCCTTTACCTAGATATTGAATAGAACAGTGACTTGGCTGCAAAGGACATTGACAGTGTTTACTTGCTGCCTGGTAGCAGTTGCAGCCACTTAAGGGTACAGCGCCTTTTTGTGGTTAGGTCTAGTTAATTGACCCCCTGGGGATCCTGCACAGTCTTCCCAGGTCCCTATTACCTCTACATCTATCCATGCTTAAACCCATCGGTGTGTGCAGTTGCAGTTACACATTTGCAAAATGAAGCTTTCTATGTTTTAATGATTATGAAACAGAAAAAAAAAAATCAAGGCCTAGAAGATTAGAAAGAGAAGGACCAAGAGTTTCACTGAGACCAACCATGTGGGCAGTAGGCACATTCCTTTTTGTTTCTTAGCATTATCCAGAGATAAAATTAAGAGGAAGTTTCTCTTGTCTAATTGCAGGAGAGGTTTTGATTATAGCAATAAAAGTTCTAAGGATTTTTAGGTACTTTGAGCGTGTAAATTAAAAGCAATTCCAGAGGGTACTAGAAAAACTCGGGTTGTTGTTGTTTACAGTGAGATTCCTTTATTTCTTGATCAGTCAAGATGGACTGTGAAAGTTGAATCCTGATATCTAGTTTTTAAATTTTATCTTTACATACAGTGTTAATGTACCGGGGTGAAGCTGTTGAAGATTTCACAGGCCCGGATTGTCGATTTGTGAATTTTAAAAAAGGTGACCCTGTCTATGTCTACTATAAACTGGCTGGGGAATCGCCTGAAATTTGGGCTGGAAGTGTAAGTAAAATTTTGACATATTTTATTTTCTTGCTTTTAATTTTTTTTTTTTTGTACTGTAGATTTAAATGACTGCTTTCTTGAGGTCTTTGATGGAGTTAACCGGTCCCCTCTGCTAGACTGATAAAAGAAGCCTGTCCTGTGTACCTAGCAGGCCTCAGGCCTTGTACAGTGTGGGAGTTCAGCAAAGGTTTTTTAAATACAACTGAATCAATTCTGCTATAGCCCCTCATCACCAAATTATAGGATATTCCATACATAATAAAGGTCAAAGTGGTGAGAACCTGAAAATTCCTCATTGCTTCAAAAAGAAAGGATTCATGGGTGACTTAATCCTATAAACTCTGTATGCAGTGATGTTTCAGGCATGCAAGTTTAAAGTTGACTTTATGTATACATCTTTTTTAATATTAATATTTATGAAAAAGTGTCAGCCTTAGGAGCAGTTAAATAATCATCTGTGGTTGAATTACTCTGTAGAAAAAGCAAAATGTATTTACTGTGTGCTTTCTTTCTTTTTTCTTTTCTTTTTCTTTCTTTTTTTTTTTGCAACTCTGAGCTGTTCATTTCTTGCTTTTCAGGTACTTTGTGCCTGGAAGTTACCCCAGGGGTTCTGTTCCCAGGTGGTGTTATGGGTGTCCCCATATCAGACATAGCAATGTCCATTTCATACTTTGATTTTTTTATGTGTATGTGGTACTAAGGATTAAACCCAAGAACATTTAATCCTGGGCTATACCCCCAGTCCTGTTTTATTTTTTAAAATATTTATTTACTTCAGTACTGGGGTTTGAACTCAGGGAATTCTACCTCCAAGCTATACTTCCAGCCTAATTTTTTTATTCTTTATTTTGAAACAGGGTCCTACTAAGTTGGGGAGGCCTCACTAAGCAGCTGAGGTTGGCCATGAACCTTCAATGCTCCTGTCTCAGCCTCTGAAATACTCGGATTACAAATCACTGTACCTGACTTATTTTTTATTTTGAAACAATTGTTTCAAAATAAAGCTAAGTTGCAGAGAACCTCACTAAATTGTTGAGGCTGGCTGAGAATTTCTGTTACAACTTCCCAAATACTAGAATTACAAGTGTGGGCCACCACACCTGGCTATACTTTGATATTTTATTCTTTTCTTTTCTTTTTTTCTTTTTCTTTTTCTTTCTTTCTTTCTTTTTTTTTTTTTTCTTTTTTGTGGTACTGGGGGTGGAACCCAGGGGGTTTTCTACCTTCAGGCTATACTCCCAGAGCTATTTTTTATACTTTATTTGGAAAAGTCTCACTAAGTTGCTGAGAGCCTCACTAAGTAGATGAGGGTGGCTTTGAACTTGTGTGATCCTCCTGTCTCAGCTTCCCAACCCCTGGGATTTCAAGCGTGAGCCACCACGCCCGGCTATACCTTGATAGTTTAAATGGAGACTTACTGGGTGATCTGATTGAGAGACTTCTGAGTACTGTCTTCTCCAATTTACAAATATAATATGTAAAAAAGAAAGTATATGTGGACAGTTAGTTTACTTAAAATAGTAGCAAGGGCCTTGATAGCCTTAGGATGGTTCTTATTTAGTTTAGAGATATTTCCATACTATTTAGCTCAAAGGTAGAATGTCCCTGGGCTCAAACATCAGTATCTCTCCCTTGCCTCCCCTCTTCTCTCTTCTCTCATATTCTCTCTGTGTGTGTCTCTCTGTCTCTCTCTCTGTCTCTCTCTCTCTCTGTCACACACACACACACACACACACACACACACACACACACACACACACTTCCCAGACCCAACTGTGAAAGTTCTTACACTCAATAAAGCACCAAAGAAACAACAGAAGACAGAGAGAGAGAAAGAGAAAGAGAGAGATCCATTGATCCCCATGGTAAAAATGTGTCAATGATGGCCTTCCCAATTTCTAGAGAAGGATCTTGAGGTATCAAGTAGTCAAGTACAACCCTTTTACTTAGACAGACTTGAACTGAAGTTACATTACTCTACACAAAGAAGAATATGTTAGTTTCTTTAAAGTCTACCAAGTGGGATGTCTTGGTAAAATTTACCATATATCTATGCTACATTTTTTATATATCAGTTAAGATCTTTCTCCCCTTCTTTGAGCCTTTGGGTAAATGAGCTTGACTTATATTTCTCTCCTTCCAGATTTTGGCCCATTACTATATTATCTCTAGAAATCTTACCTCCACTGCCTCTTCTTCTTTCCTCCCCCTCCTCCTCCTCCTCCTCCTCTTCCTCCCCCTCCTCCCCCCCTCCTCCTCCTCCTCCTCTTCCTCCCCCTCCTCCCCCCCTCCTCCCCCTCCTCCTCCTCCTCCTCCTCCCCCTCCTACTCCTCCTCCTCTTCCTCCTCTTCCTCCTCCTCCTCCTCCCCCCCTCCTCCTTCTTCTATTACTATATTATCCCTAGAAATCTTGCCGCCGCCGCCGCGTCCTCCTCCTCCTCCTCTTTCTTCTTCTTCTTCTTCTCCTTCTTCTTCTTTTGTGGTACTAGGGATGGAACCCAGGGATATTCTACCTCTGAGATACACCCCCAGCCCTATTTTTTATTCTTTATTTTGAAAAAGGGTCTCACTGGGTTGCAAAGGGCCTAAGTAGCGGAGGCTTGTCCTTGAGCTGTGATCCTCCTATCTCAGCCTCTCCAATGCTGGGATTACAAGTGTGCGCCACCAAGCCTAGCTGAAATCTTGTCCTTTCTTTCTGGGCATGGCTGCCACCATGACCTGAACTCTGCCTTCAGTACCCAGCCAGAAGAGCTCTTCACTGACAGAGAAGTATCTGGGGGACACTTTGCTTGGATTGCTTATGTGGCAGCCCTTTATTGCTTTGAGTTGCACTTTGTGTACTGTCTTAGTTTACTATAAAGTAAAAACTCTGTAAGGAAAGGGCCCATGTCTTATCTGCCTTCTTTTTAAGTATTTCTTTTAGGGCAGTGTGCATTTGTTCTGATAATAGCGTGGCAGAGTTTATTCTCTTGAGCAATACTCTATTCCCCCACCCCCAAATCAAATCAACAGTACATTGGCAGGGAGGATACATGGAAGCAAAATTAGACATGAAAATTACTTCCAGTCATAAGGCCCCATGATTCTGCACCATTTTTTTTTTTTTTTTGTCAGATTGTAAGAAATGAGATATCACCCAGGGTATAATTATGGAGCTTTATATAACCTATGATCTCAATTGACAAAGATTAAGCAAAGGAAAATGTATTTCCTTTCTACATGTATCTCTGGCTTCTTTCTCTTTTCCAGATTCAACCTTAAAAGAATTTTCTCAGAAGGGAAAAGTTTATTTCCTTTCAGATTCCCCTCTCGTTTCATGAACCTTATAATGAGGAAATTAGAAAATCTCTTTAGTTTTCAAAATGATTCTTTTTTTTTTTTTTCCTCTCTTTCTTTATTTTCTTTTGCAATCTTTTCTGGGTCCCTAGAGTTTCAGGCTTTATCTGCCAGTGATGCAGCTACTAATTGCCCCATCTTATCTAATCTTCATGGCAGTATTCTACCACTAATACTGTCTGA
The DNA here is from genome assembly GCF_963383645.1 of Muscardinus avellanarius. Classification (NCBI taxonomy): domain Eukaryota; kingdom Metazoa; phylum Chordata; class Mammalia; order Rodentia; family Gliridae; genus Muscardinus; species Muscardinus avellanarius. The sequence continues at coordinate 67,867,103 of NC_137793.1, read as the reverse complement.
AAGCCTCATGAATGTGAGAAAGTATGAAAGAACACTCATGAATGGGGATATTTTAGAGTTAGTGATAAGATGTCCTTTTTTTCTTTTTGTCTACTTGATTTGCCTATCAGTTTTCCTTAATGATTGAAAAGAGATCTACTGCTCCCTTTCAGTCAGTAGCTAGTGAAAGACAGTATGTTTTTCAAGGGGAACTTTATATACTTTATATACACCTTATCTAGCTTAGCTGTTGGTGCTAAAATGAATGGGTTTTTTTTTGTAGAGGATTTATTTTGTGTGACACTGAAGCTTGGTATGTAGATGAGTATATATTACATTGCCATTTTATTTTCTTCCCAAATATTTATAAATGTAGTTTTTCTTTTTTTTTTTTTTTTCGGCACTGGGGATGGAACTCAGGGGCATTCTATCTCTGAGCTACACCCCTAGCCCTATTTTTTTTATTCTTTATTTTGAAACAGTCTCACTAAGTTGCAGAGGGCCTCACTAAATAGCTGAGGCTGGCTGGATCCTCCTGTTTCAGCCTCCAAGGTACTGGGATTACAAGCATGCACCACCATGACTGGATTACACCATGACTGTAGCTTTCAAAAAAGCTAGTATAAGCCAGGTATGGTCGCACATCTCTATAATTTCAGTACTTGGGGGCTGAGGCAGGAAGGTCACAGGTTTGAGGGCAGCCTCTGCAAGAAGTGAGACTCTCATTAACCTAGCAAGACCCTGTTTCAAAAATAATAATAATATAGGACTGGGATATAGCTTGGAGGCAAAATGCCCCCGGGTTTAATCCCCAGTACCACGCAGCAGACACACACACACACACACACACACACACACACACACACACACACACACATCTAGTATAGCATATGATATCAATGAATATTTGCCATTTGTTACAGTGGTCATACATTTCAAAAATGTTGTATTTTTATTTATTAATTTTCTTGGCTGGTATATATTGATTTAAGAAAAACTTAAAAGTACTTGTTTGTGAGCAATGTTATGAAATACACAGATACATTCTTGCTAGAGATTATTTGGTATTATATTTCTAACTAGCTCTGATTTAGATAGTTTTACTCACATAATATACAGTATTCTTATGCAGATCTTTTATTTACTTCTAAAATCCAACTTTATGCCCTCTATGTAGAGAATCTGAATATAAAATATGAAAATTCTAGTGATTTTGGAAATGTTGGTTTAACAATGTTCTACACTTAATTTTTATTGGGTAATCTCAGATATATATATATATATATATATATATATATATATATATATATATATATATATATATATCTTAGTTACGTTTACCTTACCTGTGTGTATATTCCCTGTCCCTGTTAAGAAGTTCCTCATTCATCTTTCTCATGCGGATTTGATTGACATTTCCCCCTTTTGCCTATTCTTTCCTATAGGTTGGGCGTATGTTTGGATATTTTCCAAAGGACTTAATCAAGGTAGCCCATGAATATACTAAAGAAGAACTTCAAGTTCCAGCAGATGTATGTTATGGATTTCCTTTTTGTTCTCAATCACAAATTGGCTTATAAATTCTTCAGATGTATATTTAGTTAACTGTTTGAAAGTCTTTGAGTATATATTGGTTGGGATAAACCATTCTAACATTTGTGTATCAGATTTCAATTTGGAATCAGACTATCTTTTAAAAAAAGTTTGACAAGCATTTAAATGAGATTATAACATAATTTGAAAGTTGTCTAATATACCAAAGCTTTACTTTGCTGTTTTATATGTAAAACATTAAGAGCTTAATGTATTTCTATTTAGTTATTAAATTTAAGAGGCAAATAATTTCATTTTACAAACAAAAATAGGTGCTCCAATTTGAAAACTGCTTGCTGAATAGCTATTAGATATTTTAAGTATATAAAGTCAGGTTAAATTAATCAAACTCCAACTTAGGTATTTGGCTGGGAATACAAACCAGGTTTTCTTGTTATTGATTTTAGTGATTTAAGGGATCAAAGTCATGTTATGGACTTGGAAAAGGGAGGCTGAGGGATTCAGGCAAGGTCTAGTTTCAGGTCTATAAGGAATCTATTGCATGTTCTCAAAAGCATTCATCTATGGTGCACTAACTTAAAATATTTTGTGACTAAAAGGATTTTGTGTTCTAGAATCCTCATTCCAGCTGATTATTCTCTAGAGTTTTCAAATTTGTAGTAATGGATGCCCAGCTTCATTGAGACATTTTCAGGCAGCTCTTTGAAGTAGCTGCAAAGCATGCAGGCTGCTGGCTAGGGCAGTTTTTAGACAGGATGGGGAGAATAGACAAAGCTGCAAAGCTATTGCCGTTTAAAAAATTTCTTGATACTCCCGGGGCCGTTAATTTGTCCTAATGCCTGTTGTACTTTATTGTTCCTAATGAGTCTGCCTGGGATGTAAATGTGAGACCGTGGTTCCTTGGCCACAGGACCTCACTTGATTTAGAACTGCCTTTTGATTATACTTGCCTCTTCATTCATACCTTAGTATTAAGAAAGTAGCTCAGAAAAGCACGTGATGGGAAGAGGAACTCACTCATCCCTACTATACCAAACAGATCTTCCCAGGAAACTGAAGGTTTAGTTAGGAGACAAAAATTGTCTTTGTTGTTTGTTAACTGTCCACTCAGTTTATGATTCCTTTATGCCAACTTGCTTACTAGTGGCAGTAAGAAACAGTTTAGAATTATAGTCTTGAAGACAGATCTTAGCAATTGTACAGAACCCTGATTTAGAGTTAGGTATCTACCTTACTGAGTATTTTTTTTTTGAAATTGTTCTTATGGTAATAAAGTATGGAGCCTCCTTGATATCATTCTTTGTCCTTTTATTTTTTTATTTTTAAATTTATTTATTTATTTTTATTTTGCAGTGCTAGGGAATGAATCCAGGGCATTCTGCCTCTGAGCTATATCCCCAGCCCTATTATTTTCTTTTATTCTTTATTTTGAAACAGGCTCTCACTAAGTTGTGGAGGGCCTCACTAAGTAGCTGAGGCCAGCTGTGAACCTGTGATCCTCCAGTCTCAGACTCCCAAGTACTGGGATTACAAGTGTGCACCACAGCCACCACACCTGGCTTCTTTGTCCCTTTAAAATGTTTACTTCACACACATCTGTATCACTAAGATACTCCTTAAGATGACTTACCTTTCTCAATCCAAGGAAAATGTGCATCAAAAGCTCATATAGACTCTGAGCAAGGAAATTCTGCCAGTTTTCAGTTGAGTGAGCAAAGAAGTATAATTTAGAGGCTGTAATGGTAGAGAAGCTGCCTGGTCTTCTAGCTTTTTCTGGACAGATTATTATGAGATGAATTTTTTTTTTTTTTTGGTGGTACTGGGGTTCCTGGAAGCCCTTCTACCTCCGGGATACACTCACACAGGCTACACTCCCAGACCTATTTTTTAACCTTTTCATTTGGAAACAGGGTCTCTTAAGCCAGTAAGGCTGGCTTCGAACCAGCGCGATCCTCCTGTCTCCGCCTCCCAAGTGCGGGGATTACAAGTGTGCGCCACCACACCCGGCTTATGAGATGAATTCTTAGGTGTATATATTAGGAGTTGGAGGACCCAATAAATGACACTCCACTTTTCTCTGCTTGTGTTTCAAACAAGCTGAGTAAGGCAGATGGAGACCAAATGTCCTTTTTACTTATACATTATGCTTTTTAGAGAATATAACCCATTTTGTTTTTAAAGGACAGCAACAATGGACTTTCTAACATTGTGGTCTAGAATAAGACAGACTTGCCTAGCCATAGGTAGAGCTAGCCAACTCAGGGCCTATACAGGGACTCTGTCCCTATCAACCTGCCAGCATGGAGGAAAAGAATATTTGTTTTCCCTCTGACAGGTTCCAGACAGGAAACAGTGATGGTGCTGAGAAAACTTGCCAGCCACATGCTTTATTCCTCCCCCGAGGAAGAGAGAATGAAGGGAAGTGAGGAATATTACTGGTATAAAAAGCAGGTGTCCAGCTTCCTGTCTCCCCATTCCCACGAATAGTCATTGCCCACAGTTAATTCCGAAGCCCCTCTAAAGCCATGCCTGAATTTGAGATTATCTCTATTGTTAGCATGAGTAAGATTTTGGTCTCGTGACACCTGATTAGTGTAGTGGTATGCTATAATGTTTTTCTTTTTTTATACAGGAGACAGATTTTGTGTGTTTTGATGGGGGAAGAGATGATTTTGATAATTATAATGTAGAAGAACTTTTAGGGTTTTTGCAATTAGACAATTCTGCAGCTGAAAATTCTGAGAAATCTGTAGACAAAGGTTCTGAGCAAGTGGAAGAACCTCCTGAAATCTTTAAGGATGGTGAACCTGAACTGGAACCAGTAGAAACCAACTCAGAGGACAGCAAACGTGTGTTCACAGAAAATACCAAGGCTCTGGAGGAACAGTTTTTGGCTCAGAAGAGCCACCCCCATGCAAATAGTCAAACCGATAATGCTCCAAGAGAGCGATCTTCATTTGAATCTTTTGAAGAAATCCTGCAAGATAAACTAAAAGTGCCAGAAAGTGACAACAAAACCAGCAATAGTTCTCAAGTCTCAAATGAACAGGATATTGGTGCTTATAAACTTTTGAAAAAGGAAATGACTCTAGACTTGAAAACTAAATTTGGCTCCACTGCTGATGCACTTGTATCTGATGATGAGACAACCAGACTGGTTACTTCATTAGAAGATGATTTTGATGAGGAATTGGACATTGAGTATTATGCAATTGAGAAGGAAGAAGAGGTGGAGGACAACTTTGATGAGCTGCCACTATTAACCTTTACAGATGGAACAGACAGGACAGTTCCAGGGAATTCTGGAGGGGAAGGGTATTCAACAGATAAAGAGCAAGATACAAACAAAGAGGATAATATTGAGGTAACTCTGCTGCCTGGCATCAAAAATGATGACAAAAAAGTCCTGCCGACCTGGGGGGATACAATCTTCTCTATTGTTACAGGAGGTGAGGAAAAAACAGGTATGATGGATTTAGAGAGTTCTAATTCAGAGGAAGAAAAGGAAGATGACTATCCATTAGTCCCGGATAGCAAACAGAGAAAACCACAATCAACAACAGGTTATTCTGACCCTGAAGATGCAGGACATGGTCTTTTTGTAGAAGTCTCAAAAACAGGCCATGAAAAAGACCCAGAAATGGACACAGAATTTCACATGAAAGCAAAAGGGAATGCTTTTCAGGAATCTGAGAGGGGCCGGATGCAAGCTGAGTCAGATTTAGAGGATGAGAAGCAAGAAGGGATGAGTGCCGATAATTCTCCTCAAAGCAGTAAGCTCAGCTCTTTGACACCTACTGATGAGGGCAAAGGCACATTAAAATCAGCCCCTGAAAACCAAGAAGAGGACCTGAAAGAAGTAGTTATTCATATCTCCAAAGAAATGCTTCATGAAGAAAAACCTGGAGAGAAGATTTTGGAACATGGCTCAGAGAGTGAGTCTGTACATAAAGCCGTGGGGAGTCCCGTGCCCAAAGAAAAGAGTAAACAAGAATCCTTGAGCATTGCAACACTCTCAAGAGATAATCAGCCTAGCACATCCAAAGACCGTACGGAAGAAGTGGTCTTGGCCAGTGGACCTGAACCACACACACATGCAGTGGACCACCAGCATGAGGGATTTCGAGAGGAGCTAGTTCTTCAAACTCAAAGCCAACCTCGATTCTCTGCTCCTGATGAACTTGGTTTGCCAAGAGAACCTGGAGAAGAGGTTCCCACTCTGGGAAGAAATCTTTCCTGGCAGCAAGAAACAGAGGAGGCTGCTGCAGTCAGTAATAAGAAGATAGTACCCTCCAAGGAGGAGGGCAAAGAGGACTCCTTGGATTCAGGATTGGCTCAGCACAAGACCACAGAGGGGACGCAGGAAGTAGGAAAAACGGAGCAAACTGGTCATGCAGAAGTACTGGGTTTCCATACCGAAAAGCCAGTGGAGGAGGATGACTATCCCCCGGAAGAACTTCTGGAGGACGAAAATGCTGTAAGTGCAAAACAGTCTAAAGAAAAACATCCTGGGATTCAGGATAGGAGGTCACATGTTAATCTGCAGGTTGCTGAAAAAGCTACTGTCAATCCCGATCCAGAAAATGAAGAAAGCAAACAAGAAATGAATACGATTTTGGAGATTTTTAAAAAAAGTGAAACTGCAGCCAAAGAGTTAGACAGGTTGGGCAAGGAACCAGGTAATGTGGCTGTGGGAAAAGAAGAAAGCCCCCTCATGGCTGCCAAAGCCCAGAGACAACCTGAAACAAGCCACTTTCCTGATGAGAAAAAAACCCAGATCCCAGAGCTGAGCCACGTATTTCAGAACAAAGATTCTGATGATTTGAAAACTGACAGCCCGGAGGAACATCTGAACACTTCGGGGCCTGCAGAGGAGGCTACGGGAGAAGAAATCTCAAGAGAGGACCACAAGGAAGTAGAGCCGCCCATGGGTGCACAAAGCCAGGGGTCCCCTTCTGAAGATGACCTGTTGCCCTGGAGTCGACCTACAGCACTGGAACCAGAGCTCAGTGACCTCAGGGGGGACCTGCCCATCATCAGCAGCTTCTTTAAAGAACAGCAGTCTTTGCAGCGGTTCCTGAAGTACTTCGATGTCCACGAGCTGGAAGCCATGCTTCAAGAAATGTCATTAAAGCTGAAGTCAGCACAGCAGGAGAGCCTGCCTTATAATGTGGACAAAGTCCTAGATAAGGTTTTTCGTGCCTTTGAGTCACAAATTTTAAGCAGGGCAGAGCAAATGCTCGACATTCGTGTGACTGAAAATAAAGATCTGGGAATGAAGGAAAATAACATATTTGAAGAGGCTGCAGTGCTTGATGACATTCAAGACCTGATCTACTTTGTGAGGTACAAGCACTCCACAGAGGAGGAGAGTGTCCCACTGATGACAGCCCCACCTCTAGAGGACAACTGGGCTGGACCAACAGAAGGTAAAGTACCTACCTGTGGCCTTGTAGAATTGGGCTGGAGAGAGGTAGTAGTGGGGTCCACTAAAGTGCTTCATATTTTGTTTGTAAAGTTCCATTCAGTTTCCATTGTGCCAGAGAGAGAGAGAGAGAGAGAGAGAGAGAGAGAGAACGAACGCGCAAGCGAGCTGACACAGGATGCCCACGTGTCCCATCCTTCAGTAGATTGCTTACTCTGTTCCCTTAGGATAGTTGACTGGTTAGCATTTTCAAAAGGAAACTATAAAAAGCTAAAGAGAAAGATATGAACATGAAAATAACGCACAAAGCAGACCCATTAGCAAAGTACACATTTCTTGTAAAAATTGAAAGAGCTTTACGGAACACCGTTTCTTAATCATAACTGCTCTTTAGTCAAGGATTGACTGGCATAACTTTTTTTTTTTTTTCAAAAAGCATCAAAAAGTGAGTATATTTAACCAAAATCAGCTCAATAGAGCAAATGGGTGACAAGAAGAATAATCCATGCTATACAGCATGTTTAGTGAACTGAAGCATATAAAGTTGGTTGAAAGCAGCAGAGGAACTTTGTTATAAGAATTAGAACTCAGGGGCTCCATAATCATCGGGCATCCGCTCAGTGTTGTACCTATGGTTAGAAATGTACATGACAGGAACTCCAGGGATCTTCCGGATTCTTCGTTTAAGGTCAACAAGGGATACACTTGGCATATAGACAATCCATCATTGACTGCACTAAGTCCAATTTGGCTTTAATGGAAAAGTTGATAAAGTTGGTATCAACCAGAATGTGGTAAGGTGGGCCCAACTGATTGTTATATTGGAAGAATAAGCATGAAGGGTGTTGGGGGACTTCTCTTTCTTTCAGTACACTGGGATCTTTCTTTGGTTTCTTTTTTGGTTTTAATCTATCTTTTTCTTTAAATCTCTCATCTATGAGACTAAGCATTCGCTTCATGGTCATGTACTTCCTTGTTTTCTTTTGCTTCCCCATGATCACTCCGCGTTCCCATCAGTTCCGCGGCATAACTTTTAAATGGATAGCTTGTCTAGGTTCCTTTTCCCCCTCACCTTTCATCTTTTGTGAATATCATGCTCTTTTCTGTCTTTTGGGAGAGACCACTTATTCTGGTTATATTCCATTGGGTCCTACAGTTCTTTCATTCAGATTAATCAAGAATAGAACAAGGATGAGGAGCCTTGTAACATAGTGCTTGATACATAGAAGACCTTCAGTAAATATGTACTGGATTGACTATAAGCCAATATCCTGACATAAGTGTTCCATTTCCTACTTCTTTCATATTCTATTTTCTATGTCCATTGTTGAGGTGTTTAAACTGAGAGAATATGGTATAGTTTCAAGTAGATCTAAAGTCATAGGAATATCTGTTTCCTCGGAGTGTTACTTTTCCCTGAAAATTGGGAGAAGAAAGCACTTTTGCATTTAACCAAAGTGGATATATTTTGGGTATGAATTCAAAATTCAAATGAATTTTCAGGATAAAATATGAGGCTGCAAAGAAATAATCTTTGCTATGCATCGCATTGGACTGTGCCCTGACCCTCTGAGAGAAGGAAATAGGTTCACTCTTGGACTTTTGGAGGTACTTTGAGAATATCTGAAAGGCACTTTAGCAAGTTGGTCTTCTTTGCATGCCCTCTTCCATACTGGTTCTATGAGACAAGTCTGTTTATGGATGAAAGAGTTCATGTTATTTCTGAATAGAATAGACATTTCACATTTATGTTTTGGACTGGAATTCTCTTCTACACATATATTTATGTGGTAATATGTTGGTTTGCCAAGGAAAGTTACTGAAGTCCCTACCAGAAATGTACTTATTTATAATATAACTCGATTATGGAGATCACCATTTAAGTGGGATAAAATAAATTGAAACTCTTGTTTCCATGCCCATTTGTGGTGGTGGGATGCCAGTGCATGGATGGCAGTGCTGAGGTGGCCTGGAGCTTCATGAGGTGGGTGTCCTCGTCTGTGGGACTGGCTGAGTAGGTAGTGTTATCACGCTAGCACAATGCCTTCTTCTGCCCTATAGAGATGCAGCCACCCCATGAAGATGGTTTCCCTCAACAGAGCTCAGATCTTAATATACAGCCTCCTGAAGAGCCTGGCCTGTTGGATCAACCTGTGGCCAAGGATGTAGGTGCCTCAGAAACATCACAGGAGCCATATGCCAAGGAAGACTCAGACCCAGGTAAAGCTAGTTTTTCTCTAAGACATATCATAAAGAAAGAAGACTTTATAGGACATTTGTTGCCATAGGTAGGAAATGGAGGTGAGAATAATATAGGTACCTATTAGTTAAAAAAAAAAATCTTTGAAGTAATTGAGAAAAGAGCAAGATGGATAGAGATTGAAATTAGAAAAGAGGCCAGGCATTGTAAGTCACCCAAAAACTAATGTTTGGTTGTGACTAGCATGTGTAAACCATTTTAATCTAAAATATTATTCTTCAAAGCCCTTATGCTCTAAAACAGAAGTTTTCAATGAGACCAGCAGATCAGAAACTCTGGGGGTGGGACTAGCAATCTGTGTTTATCCAGCCCTACAGTAAAGTCTGGCTTGATACAAATAGGTTTGAGAATTATTGCTTTAAAATTTACAAATTTCTCTGTCTTTTTTTCTACCTCATCCCCATTTTCCTGAATTGGATACACTACAGCTTAATCCCCCACCCCCTTTTTTCTTAATGGTACTGGGTATTAAACCTAGGGACATTTCAGCTCTGAGTTACACACCCAGCCCTATTTATTTATTTATTTATTTATTTATTTATTTATTTATTTATTTTTATTTGGAAACAAGGTCTTGTTAAGTTGTGAGGGCCTCCCTATGTTGCTGAGGCTGGCTTAGAACTTGTGATCCTCCTGTCTCAGCCTCCGAAGTACTGGGATTACAGGCATGGACCATCACACACAGTTTTTTTTTTTTTTTTTTTTTTGGATTGGTGAATAGAACTTAATGTAGGGAAGGAGTCCATGTATCCTATACTATATAAGAAATAGTACAGAACTTTGCAGTTTGTTTCAAACTGACACTTGTGAGTAGTACTTCATCATAGCACGCAGTAAACATCTACTGTGAGATGAGAAAATTAACAAAAAAATCCCCAATTATGGTATTAATAGCTTTCTTATTTTTTGAGTAGCTCATTCTCATTTTACCAGTAAATCAGAAGACCAGCTGATTGTTTTATCTTGTCCATCCAATATGGTGGCATGCATACATTATTACCATTTCTTGTGTTTTGTATTTTAAAAAATTCTTGTCTGTAAACATAGCTATAGCATTAGCTGGAACCACTACTAAGCTTGGCAGTACTGGAATAAATCTCTACTCCCAACCATTGCACATGTACACACACACACACACACACACACACACACACACACACACCACAGTGTAGAAGTCCTAGCAGAGAAGAATTTAGCTATTTTGACAGGGAAGGACATATCAGAGATCCCTGTGTCCCAGAGGACATTGTATTCATTTGTTAATCTTTATTTCATAATTCTTTTTTTTTTTTTTTTTTGGTGGTGGTACTGGGGGTGGAACCCAGAGGCTATCTACCTCCGGGCTATACTCCCAGACCTTTTTTTTGTATTTTATTTGGAAACAGGGTCTCACTAAGTTGCTGAGAGCCTCACTAAGTAGCTGAGGCTGGCTTCGAACCCATGCGATCCTTCTGTCTCAGCCTCCCAAGTGCAGGGATTACAAGCATGCGCCACCACGCTCGGCTATTTCATAATTCTTTTTAAACTCACAAAAGTTCCCCTTAACTAAGAATGAGTCATGCACCATTAAAGTTTGTTATTCTCTTGCTCAAAAACTTTTGAGATTAGAGAAAACTCTGCTTACAGAATTAAAAACAACCTCTTTGCCAGGCCTTTGGGTTCCACAAAATGGTATCAACAACCCTCATAATACAGGTCTTCTGAGTGTGTCATATCACGCATCTCAGGTGCTAAGATGCTAACCAAATTGGGAAAATTTTACAGCTATCAAATTCATAGATCAGTAGTGAATGGAATCTCAGTGTTGAGAGAGACCTTAGAGGCAATTATTCTAACTTCTCACTAATTCCATGGTGGACTCCTAGCTGTTTAAAGAAATGTGCCCTAGGCGCATGTAACTGGTACTGAAATTCCATCCCTCACAGATCCTCATGTGGAAATTCTCTCAAGTGTAAGCAGAATTCTACCTCTTTCACAGAGCCTCCACACCAGTTCCATACCAGTTCCACACACTGCAAGTATTTCTCTTCAGTCCCTTGGCATTATCATATTCTCTTTATGTAGCTGTCATCTGCCATTGAAGATTGAGAACTTGCCAGGCGCCAGGCACTGTGCTAAGCCCTGGTGCATTCCACCTACGTTTTCACACAAGACTCACTCTTTTTTTAACTTTCCTGAAGCTTCTCACACAGTGTTTTACCAGCACTAAATCAATGTTTGTTGGATGTGACTGTCTGATGGAAAGCACATAATATCCTGGGTTTTCCTTTTTCAATTTCAGTGACTAAATATTATTCCAATAGCAATTGCATTGCCAGGGAAATGGTGGAGCACGGACTGGAGATTGTATTATCGTTGAAAGGATCCAATATCTGTAATTAGGATACTGTGTTTTTTCCCCCTTTGTAATTGTCTTTAGTAGAACCACATATTCCAGGCACAGTGACTAAGACTTAGTGGACACTCAATGAATAGTGACATTGAACAGAGACAATTCTTATTCTAAAGCATAAAATATCCATTTCCCTCTCAATTTTAGGACTCCTTACAACAGAAGGCACACTTGTGGATGCTACTAATGCAGAAAAGCAGCTGGAGGCAAGCGTGGAAGAGCAAGCAAATGCCACACTTCTGGAAAACACAGTTCTTTTGACTTATTCATCCATGCTGTATTTAACAAGGATGGTAAGTTTGATACATTGTTGTTTTTGCTAGAATGTTGATTATTATAATTTTTAAGTGGATTTCGATCATAACGTTAAGAACTTAATATGTCTTTATGAAACAACACTCCTTGGTTTTTGAAGATAGCTCCTGAAACAAGCAATAGGTTTGTGACTTTAATGGGTTCTTAGTTTAGCACACGAGGAAGATGTGCTGCCTGCTACACTGGGCATGTGTACATCTGTAAAACATGGTACTTCCCCTCGGGAGCTTTTAGTCGAGCAGAGAGATCAAGGCACTTGCTTTGGGAGAAGAGAACTATTCATCTGATGGTGGAACAGTATTTTCCGTAAATTGGTTTATTATGGTTGGAGGTGATGGAGAAGGTTGGAAGTTAGCTATGTTTTAAGCAGAGGCAAAGGACAAATGCAAGTTTGACATATAGTTTGTTGTTAATTAGAAGGGCCTCATGGAAGGTAATGGGGGCAACAGGCAGTCAAAAAAAATAACATGTGCAGAGCGAAGGATATTTTGGGAGGCCATGGAAGTGTGTGTAGCTGGTGTTGTTAAGTGTGGAGTTAGAGGGTATGAATGGTCTGGTAGAGGAAGGCAGGGCAAATCACAAAGGAAGGTGTGTGTCAAGATCAGTGGTGTTAGACTGTTAATGGGATGGGATCCTTTGAAAGTTTTAACCAGGAAAGAGATTGGTCAGATCTTTTTCTTATAAAATCATTTAAGGCAGAATACTTATTCAGACTGATCTTTCTAAAGAGAGTCATGATCCAAATGAGACATTTAATCTAAAAATGTATTTAAGTGTTTTGTGAACTAGCTCCCCCATGTGGTATTTGTTGATATTGGATTTATAACTAAATTGTAGGAATGAACCAGCTTTTCAGAAGTTGGAGGCCAAATTGCCCTTAGGGCTATGGAGAAAGTAGCCTCCTCAAAAAAAGGTAGTTTCTTATAAATTCTGTTATTTCAAGGCTTGTGTAGAAAGAAAAAGTTTTGCTGTTGTTTTTCTGCAAAATGCATGGGTTTTGAGCCAGGATGATCAGGTTTTAATCCCAAAGTCATTTAGAAGTTTGGGCAAATTATTAAATTTGGATTATCAGCTTTCTCATGAGGGGAGTGTGAAGATGCTGAATACCTGGGAAATTCAGGAGAAAGACCATTAGAGTGGGAAAGATGGAGGAACACCAAACCCGTCTGTTTTTTTTTTCAGTTTTATTTATGTTCATTTGTAGTGGTGGCTGCTGCCTGGGTGTGTATGATTCTCAGTCAGACTTAGGAAGTTTTCAGTAAATAAGGCAGTCTTCAAAGACATAATTTGATTATCAGAATGAATCAGCATCACTTGGAAAATTTAACAGCTTCCAGATGTGGGAGGAATTCTTTGTTTCATTATATTTCTAGGTATGCCCAGAGCCCTTTTCTGACCTCGGTTGGGGGTCACAGATATAGTGATATGTCAGTGATGGTAGGGTGAGAGGTGAAGACAGGCTTGAGTGGCAAGGAGCGCAGTGTTACAAGAGACTAACATGAAAGGGGTGTTGCAAAAGCATGTTGAAGGCACATTGTATAGAGTACATTGTGCTACGGATAGAAGATTTTAAGCAGAATTTTGATTTCTGAAAAGGGCTTCTCAATTCTATGTGAAAATTGGGAAGATGGAGGATATGTGAACTAGTTGGTGTGACATTTCAAAGATGTAATATAACAGCTGACAGGAGTGGGGGATAATGGGCTATGGCATGAGTGGGGGAACAGCACCAGAATCAGACTCACGGGTCATCGATGGTCCCTACTTAGTGGAGTCTTAGAGGAGGCCTTGGAAGGCTGTAGTCACAATGTCTCACTCAGTGCATCGTTTCCTCCACCATGACCCTGACAAGTGCTTATGAGGCCCATGTGTGAGCGACTCCTAACGTGAGCCACCTCCCTTACAAGGCCACACATTCCTCTGTTGTCTAATTCATCCTCCTGTTGACTCCCGATTTGCCTTCCTTTGATTTCCTTTGTAAAATCTAATTCCTTTTCTACATTGTAACCCTTTAAATATTTTAAAGTTATGCCTTTCTTTTAAAATTATTTTTAGTATTTTATCATAAAAAGTTTAATATAAAAGTAGAGAGAACAGTAGGTGACTATAGATAGCCATAATATACTGTATGTTGCAGAAAGCTAGGAGAAGAAAGATTTTGAAGACTTTTATCATACAGAAGTGACTGAGGAGATAGATACATTTAACCTGACGTAAGCATTATACATGTATTAAATACATTATGCATGTATTTAAGGTATACATGTATTGAAACATCATATTACCTACCCAGTCATATGTACAGTCATATGTACAAATGCACTAATTAAAAGTAAACTTAAAATAACACAAAAAACTCTAAAAAGAACATAGAATAGTGTGTGAATAGTATATAACCCCATCATCTAACTTAAGAATAATTCTGTGATATTTTATATTTTGTAATTCCAAGTCCCCTCCTTCCTTTTAAAAACTGTTCTCATTTAAATCAGTTCTTGAGATACAACGGCTATAATTCCAGTACTTGGGGTGCTGATAGGAGAATCATAGATTCAAGGCCAGCCTCAGCAACTTTGCAAGACCTTGTTTTAAAAATTAAAAAAAGTTGGGAGTGTAGCTTCAAAGTAGGCTGCCCCTGGCTTCAATCCCCAGTACCCCCCACACCCCAAATGTAGACATGCATGTAAAAACTACTGTAATCACTATACATAGAAGTATTTCCTTCATTCAGAAAGGTTTATTAGGAACCTTCCCAGTAAGTTCCCTTCACCTGCTCTAGGTAACCACTGATAAAACTTTTTTTCCCTATAGATTATTTTTTTCGGTTATACGACACTATAAATAGACTCATACCTAGGAGTGAAATTGTCAGGTCATATTGTAAATGTATGTTTTATCTTATAAGAAACTCTTTTTTTTTTTTGGTGGTACTGGGGTTCCTGGAAGCCCTTCTAACTCCGAGCTACACTCCCAGACCTATTTTTACATTTTTAAAATTTGGAAACAGGGTCTCCTAAGCCAGCACATGTGGCTGGCTTCGAACCTGTGTGATCCTCCTGTCTCTGCCTCCCAAGCGCGGGGATTACAAGCGTGCGCCACCACGCCCGGCCTACCAGAGCTTTTTAATCCTCAAAAATAAGTGCATCATTTCATACTTCTACCAGCAATTTGTGAGACTTCCACTTGGCCAAATCTTCATTAATACTTGGTGTATTAATACTAAGTCTTAAATTTTAGCCATTCTAGTGGGTATGTCTTTGTGAATTTATTTCCCAATGATTAGTGATACTGAACACTTCTCTACATGCTCATTAGCATGTCAGCTCCCTCTGGCTAGCTGGAACACTAACATCTCCCAGCCTGGTATCACTGGTGGGGATTGCTCAGCGTACAGTTCTTTCTCCTCTAGTTGTTCTTTGCCTGTCCTCAAGGAGTCTTACCTACCCAGAGATTGCTTAGAATTTAGTCCCAAACTGAAGGAGACGTGTTTGAAGATGTGTAAGATTCTTTTTTTTTTTTAAATTTTCTTTGTGGCTCTTTGTTTTTTTGTAGCTTTCCCTGCATATTTCAGGCAGCTGAGTTTCCTCAAATGCTGACCTTTACCTTCAAAGTGAGATGGTTGTGTCCCTGTGGTTTCCTCTCCTAGCACCGAGAGAAAGCTCATTAGGAGAAACCTTTTTTTTTTCTTTCACCCAGGGATGACAGCTATGTGTTGCTTGTGGTTCTCTTATCTGAAAAAATAAATTCTTTTCCTATAGTTTGTCCAGTTGCTTAGTCGCTTTCAGTGGTGGTGGTGATGGTGGAGACAAGTCTCTTACCAGTTACTTTTCATGTTTCTTTTTTGTTGCTCTTGCAATGTATTCATTGAAGAAAAATGTTTGTATGGCTTCTAGGGCAGATTTTGCAGTCTAGATTTGTGAATGACACCTCCCTGGTATAATTTAAAATGTTTCTCTGTTGCTTAAACAATATATAAGCCAGGCTGGTGGCACATGCTTGTATTCCCAGTACTTGGGAAGCTGAAACAGGAGGATCACAGGTTAGTGGCCAGCCTCAGCTATGTAGAGACGCCCTCTGAAACTTAGTGTAACCCAGTTTCAAAATAAAGAATAAAGCCGGGCGTGATTGCACACGCTTGTAATCCCCACGCTTGGGAGGCGGAGACAGGAGGATCTCGAAGGTTCAAAGCCAGCCTTGCTGGCTTAAGAGACCCTGTTTCCAAATAAAATATAAAATAGGTCTGGGAGTATATCCCGGAGGTAGAAGGGCTTCCAGGAACCCCAGTACCACCAAAAAATAAAAAATAAAAAAAAGAATAAAAAATAGGGCTGAGGTGTGGCTCAAAGGTAGAATGCCCCTGGGTTCAATCACCATTACCAGTGCTACAACACACACACACACACACACACACACACACACACACACACACACACACTTTTCTCTTGTTTGGAAATAATTTTTTTTTTTTTTCCTTTTTGGTGCCAGGGAACAAACTCAGGACCTCTTGCATGCTAGGCATAGTGCTCTACCACTGAGCTACAGCCACAGCCCTTCTCTGATTATTTATATTTATCTCCTAGAAATTGGCAGTCTGATTCAGCTTCAGTTTTGCTTACTAAGAATACTTAGAAGGAAGCCAGGCGTGGTGGCACACGCTTGTAATTCCAGCATTTGGGAGCCTGAGACCCTGAGACCGAAGGATTGCAGATCACAGTCAGCCTCAGCTACTTAGTGAGGCCCTCTGCAACTCAGTGAGACCCTGTTTCAAAATAAAGAATAAAAAATTGGGCAGGGGGTATAGCTCAGACTTCAAATGCCTCTGGGTTCCATCCCCAGACCCACACACACAAAAAAAGGATACTTGGAAGTATTATATCCTTCCATCAGGAGGCATTAATATCTGAATGTTTCTTTTTTGATGGTGACTGCTAGTCACTGGTGACAGTGACAAGATCTGTTAAGATATTATAGATTGCAAAATATGTTTGATCTGGTTTTTATGTTTAAAGAAATCAATTTATCAAATTAATTTATGTATCTTGTTTCAAATACAGATATATTAATATATAAATATTTACAAACCAAATCTCAATGTAAAGAATAGTTGATCAAGTACCTAAAAATCAAATGTAAAAGTACATGTGACTTATAATCACCTGTAAGGTAAATCCTATAAACAGTGAATTATTTGTCAAAGTTTTGATAAATTTTTCACAGGAAATACCTATCTTCTAGTCAGCAAAATAGTCTGGAAACTTTTGAATAACACTTCTTTCAAAAGAGAAGAAAAATGATGATGGTCTGATTATAAGTGTTCCTTCCTCATCTAGAGGCTGGGATGTTTCTACAAAGAAAATTTTATAATTAACTATTCTTTTTTTTCCTCTCCAATTTTTTTTTTTTTTTTTTTTTTTTTTTTTGTGTGTGTGTGTGGTACCAGGGATAAGACCCCAGGGGTATATTATACTTCTAAGCTCCATTCCCAGCCCTATTTTTTATTCTTTTATTTTGAAATGGGGTCTTACAAGTTGCTGAGACTAGCTACAAACCTGCAGCCTCCCTAGTACTAGTATTACAAGCATGTGCTACCATGCCCAGCTTGATCAACTATTCTTTACATTGAGATTTGGTTTGCTTAGTTAAGGCAGGATAGATAAATATTTTATTCTTTTTCTTTATTTAAACAGTTTTCAAGATTATAAACTATCTTCCTAACATTATATAATAATGTTCAAAGGGAGTTTAAAATTTTTTAATCCCAGTATTTGGGAGTCTGAGATAGGAGGATTAGAGGTTCAAAGCCAGTCTCAGCAACATAGTGGGGCTCTCACCAATCTAGTAAGACCCTTTTCCATATAAATAAAATTGTGCTGCAGGTGTAGCTTGGAGGTAGAATGTCTCTGGGTTCCATCCCTAATGCCAACAAAATTTATTTTTTTCCTTTTTTTTAAAAAAAATCTAGAGTCAGTATGATACCATAGATTTAGAAATATTTAGTTCTTTAATCTAATTAAGAATAGCAATTATTCTTATTGATGATCAATTTTTTCCATTTTTGGCTAAGGGAAGCCTCTTCAAATTGTCTCTTGGGCACTTTTGACACCTACTTGCCTTGCTTTCTAGTACAATGAGATACCCATGCTCATCTTATCTATTTCCTGTCCAAGTTCTAAAATAATTATTTGTCTAAGGAGCCCTACTTCCTTTTTAATGGAAAATGGTATTTAGACTATATATCGAGTACTAAGATTGCTTACTACTTTTGAGTTGTCCATCATTTCTAGGTCTTTTTAGAGGACAAAGCTAGGAAATATTGGATTTTTAAAAATATGATTATTCATCATGATGTCATATAGTTTTACCTTCCCAACTAAAACCAACAAAAACTGACAAAATTGATTAAACAATAGTTTTCAAGACAGTGGACATCAAGCCACAAAGGAGCGCAATTCCTGAAACATAAGAAACAAATGCCATGGATTCTACAATTGTCCCAGGTTGCTATGTTAAGAGAGTTCCCAAGCCATAGCACAGAAAGGGGAGCCAAAGTAGAGCCAGTGGGCACCCTGAATTGAGGAGATGGTGCCGAGATTCCAGGGAGACCAAAGCTACTAGAGTCCACAGGGTTGAGTACAAAAGAAGAGAGCCCCGTGGGGAGAAAGCTCTGGAGATGTGGAAAGGCCCCCTGGGCATTCAGCAGAGTTTGATCAACACATGACTATGACAAGACTACAGAAAGTCAGAGAAACAAGCAAAGTGATCAGAAAGTGCAGTTCTTGACACAATACCAGAAATTGTGCCTGGAAGAACCCCATAATTCTAAGGAAATTGGGTTGAATACTGAGGAGGGACGTATTTCAGATTAAACATTACTCATGTCATGCCTTACAAATCCTAAAACCCAAGGGAATCAAACTTTCAAAGTCAGAAGCCAGGCATGGTGGCTCACGCTTGTAATCCCAGCATTCGGGAGCCTAAGACTGGAGGATCATGGTTTGCAGACAGCCTCAGCTACTTAGTGAGGTCTTGTGCAACTTAGTAAGACCCTGTTTCAAAATAAAGAATAAAAAATAGGGCAGAGGGTGTAGCTCAGAGGTTGAATGGGGTCTATCCCCAGACCTGCAAAAAACAACAAAAAAAAGTCATTTAACTGCATCCCAGGAAAAGCTCATGAATATTTATTCATAATGCATACATCTAATTAAAGATTATCCAGCATATGAAGAAGAAAGAAAACAGCCAGATGTGGTGGCACATGCTTGTAATCCCAGTACTTGGGAGGCTGAGACAGGAGGCTCACAGGCCCAAGGACAGCCTTAGCAATGTATAGAGACTCTTAGCAACTTATCTAAAACTGTTTCAAAAGAAAAAAAATTAAGAAGGAATGGAGATACAGGTAAAATGCTCCTGGTTCAATTCTAAGTACCCCTCCCCCACAGTACACACACGCACACGCACACACACGCACACACACACCAAAAAAAAAAGAGAAGAAGAAGAAAAAGAAGATGCATGACCCATGATGAAGAGAAAAATCAACCAATGAAAGCCAACCAAGAACTGCCAGAGATGTTAGAATCAGACTATGGTATTAAGACAGCTATTATGACTGTTTCATATGTTAAAAGAGTTAAGTAGAGATAGGAAAGATACTGCTTTAGCCAGACTTCGAAAGATAAAAACTACACAGAATCTGAGATGACAAATAATCTGGATGGGATTCATCCCCGAGTAAACATTGCAATGAAAACATTAATGAACTTGAAGACATAGCAATATGTCTTCATAGTAATGTGAGTGGCCCAAATGAAACACAGTGGAAATTTTATTTGCTCAAGAAAAGTGAACACAGCATCAGTGAGCTGTAGGATACTCTTAAGCAGCCTCATATACATGTGAAGAGGGTAGAGAAGACATATTCAGAAGTAATGACCAAAATTTTTTGAAATTTATGAAAACTAGCTCCACAGAGCAAAGATGCTAAGTGAAATAAAAGCACAAGCATGAACACAACTATACCAAGGCATATTATCACTGAATTGCTCAAAACCAGCGATAAAGAGAAATCTTAGCAGCTGGAGAAGAAAGATGTTTATATAAAAATGAACTAAGATAAGGATGACATCAATTTTTTTTGGTCAGGAATATGGCATGAGAGAATTCAGAGGAGTGATATCTTTAATGTATTTGAAGAACAGTTTTTTCGGGGGGAGTAACAGGGATGAAACCCAGGGGCTTTCTACCTCTGAGCTACACTCCCGACCCATTCTATATTTTATTTGGAAACAGGGTCTCACTAAGTAGCTGAGGCTGGCTTCGAACCTGTGTGATCCTATCCTCCTGTCTCAGCTTCCTAAGAACTGGGATGCACCACTACGCCTGGCTTCCAAAGAACAATACTTTTGACTTACAGTATCAGACCCAGTGAAATAGCTCTCCAAAATGAAAATGAGAAGACAACTTTCTGACATATAGTAGCTGAAAGAATTCACCAGTATACTCTCACCATGGCAACAGATGGAAATAATGGAGCTCCTGAAGGAGTGAAGAACACCAGAAAGTGTGACTACATGGGTAAATATTTAAAACTATTTTTTATATTTAAACATCTTTAAATGTTGATTGGTTAAAGATAAACATCAAGGCAGTATTGAGTTTAGGAAATATGTGAAATATGTGATAATAGTATAAGGGTCAGAAGGGGAGAAATGTAACTATTGTAAATTATTAAATATATTAAGTAGTATTGTATCATCTGAAGGCAGATTCCGCTAAGTTAAAAATGTATATTCCAAGCCCTAAAACAACCACTACAGCTAAAAAAGCAAAGAGGTATAGCTTAATTAGCCAACAAAGGAAATAAATTGGAATCACTAAAAAGACTCAGTTGATCTGAAAGAAGGCAGAATAAGAGGAAAAGGGAGCAAAGAACAGATGGGAAAATAAAAAGGAAGATGGTAACGAAGCTTACACGTATTCATATCAATAATCTTATGGAAATTATCTAAATACCCCAATTAAAAACATACATTGTCAGATTGGTTACAGAAACAAAAGCCATGTAGATGTCCAAAAGGACAACACTATAAATAAGAAACAAAAATGTTAAAACTAAAACAATTGAAAAAGGCCGGGCGTGGTGGCACACGCCTGTAATCCCAGTAATTGGGAGGCTGAGACAGGAGGATAAGTTCAAGGACAGCCTGAGCAATTTTTGGAGGCTGTCAGCAACTTAGTGAGACCCTGTTTCAAAATAAAAACAAGGTAGGGCTAGGGGTGTAGCTTGGAGGTAGAATGACTCTCCTTGGTTCAATCCCTGGCACTACACACACACATCAAAAAAAAAAAAAAAAAAAAAAAAAAGAAAGAAAGAAAGAAAGAAAGAAAGAAAATTGAGAAACATATCCTATGTTAACACTAGTAAAAAAAAGCTGGAGTTTCTGTATTAAACCAAAGGAGGTTCTGGAGTTAAGTATATCTTCAGACATAAAGAGTTATTTCCTAATAATAAAGGAGCCATTTAATTAAAGTACTATAATAATCCTAAATGTTTGTGCCCTGAAGTATAGACCTTCAAATACATGAAGAAAAGATTGAAAGATAAAAGGAAAAATAAAGGTACAATTATAATTGGAAATTTCAATATACTTTCTCAATAATTGATAGAAAAAGAAAAAAGTAAATAAAGAAAAAAGTAGATAAAGATATAGCAAGTATGAATAGCAGAATCAACCAACTGGCCCCTATTGAAATTTTTAGAAAACTTCACCCAAAAAGTACACATGGGAGCTGGGTTTGGTGGTGCACACTTGTAATCCCAGCATTCAGAAGGCTGAGACTGGAGGATGGCGGTTCGCGGACAGCCTCAGCTACTCAGTGAGGCCTTCTGCAACTCAGTGAGACCTGTTTTCAAAATAAAGACTAAAAAATAGGGCAGGGGGTTCCATCAAATGCTCCTGAGTTCCATCCCCAGACCCGCAATAAAGAAATAAGTAAATAAATAAAAGTTACACATGGAACATTTACCAAGATAAATCCTCAAATACTTGGAAGCTAAATCACACACTTCTAAATAATTTATGAGTCAGGAAAATCAAAGGTGAAATTAGTTTTTGAACTGAATGAAAATGAAAACAGAACATACCAAATTTGTCCTCGACTTCTAAGGCACTAGTGGGAAATGTAGAACACACCCTATATTAGAAAAGAAGAAAAGCCTCAAGTCAGTGTCCTCAGTTTCTACCATAAGAGAACAGCAAAGAAAGAAGAAACTAATCTCCATGTAAGCAGAAGAAAAGAATAACAAAGATAAAGACATAGTAAATGAATTAAAAAGAAAAATAGAGAAAATCAGTGAAATTGCGAGCTGATTTTTTGAGACTAAAAATCAATTAACCTCTTGCAAGTGTAATTAGAAAAAAGATAGGTGACATGGATTGCCAATATCAGCAGAGGGACATCTCTACAGATTCTACAGATGCTAGAACTAAAGTCAGAGAATATTATGAACAATTTATCAATTAATTTGACAACTTAGATGAAATTCCACCTAAGACATAAACTGCAAATGCTCACTCAAGAACACCTCAATACTTACGAGTATTAAATAAATTGAAGATATTGTTAAAAACCCTTTCTACAAAGAAAACTCCAGGTCCAGATTGCTTCACTGGTAAATTCTATTAAAGCTATAAATAATAAACAACACTTATTCTACAAAATCTCTTGTAGAAAATTGAAGCAAGAAAATACTTTTCAGCTCCTATAAAGCTAGTGTTACCATAATACCAAAATAAGACATAACATGAAAACTACAGATCTCTCATGAACATAAGTACAAACTTTACAGAAAATTTTAACAAGTGCAAAAATATATAGAAGGAAGAAGATATCGTAACCAAGTAGAGTTTATCTCAAAGATACAAAGTTTAACATTTGAAAATCAATCAGTGTAACTCATTATATTTGTTAAACTTTAAAAACGTAATTTATGCCAGGCTTGGTGGTGCATGTTTGTAATCCCAGCATTGGGGAGGCTGAGACCAGAGGACCGCGGTTCATGGACAGCCTCAGCTACTTAGTGAGGCCCTCTGCAACTCAGTGAGACCCTGTTTCAAAAGAAAGAATAAAAAGTAGGGCAGAGGGTGTAGCTTGAAGGTCAAATGCCCCAGGGTTCCATTCCTAAACCCACAAACAAAACAAAACAAAACAACATAATTTATATATGTTTAGCTCAACAAATAGTATTTCAAAAAATCCAACATTGGTTACCGATAAAGAAAAACAAACAAACTAGGAATAGAAGGGAACTTAAGATATTGTGCATGGAAAATATATAGCTAGCATCATACCTAATGGTGAATGTTTGAATAATTTTTCCATGATTAGAAATCAAACAAGAGCTGGGCGTGGTGGCGCAAGCTTGTAATCCCTGCACTTGGGAGGCTGAGACAGAAGGATCACACAGATTCAAAGTCAGCCTCAGCTTCTTAGGCTCTCAGCAACTTAGACCCTGTTTACAAATAAAGTATATAAAAAAAAAGGTCTGAGAGTATAGCCCCAAGGTAGAAAAGCCCCCCTGGGTTCCACCTGCAGTACAAAAAAAAAAAAAAAGAAGAAGAAAAAAAAAGAAAGAAAGAAAAGAAATCAAACAAGGACATCCTCTCTCAACACATCTCTTCAACATTGGATTGGGTGTAGTAAGGCAACAGCCAGTGTTCCAACTCAAGAAAAATAAAAAAGAAAATTCACCTAAACTGGGAAGGAAGAAATAAAATCATCTTTATTTGTAGACAGTATGAACACATATAAGTGAAATATGGTGGGATCTATGAAACGCTACTAGAACTAGTGAGTTCAGTAAGGTTTGACTGGTAAAGATTTACACCTCAAAGCAATTATATTTCTATACACTAGCAACAAAAAAATTAAAAATTGAAATAAAGTTTAGAATTTATAGTTAATTGCCAATCTGACTTCAATTTGGTTATTGAATTACCAGTCTGACTTCAATTTCTTCATTTGTTATTTCACTAAGTTCCTGAAAGTTTGCATAGAAATTAATACAAAAATATACAATATAAAAATGAAATATGTAAACATAAATCTGTCAAGAGTTAAGACAGAATATGTTGAAAACTATAAAATATTGCCAATAGAAATTAAAGAAGACCTAAAGAAATGGAGAGATATACCTAGTTGATGAGTCAGCTGTTGATGAGTTAATAATATATTGTTAACCTGTCAGTTCATCCCAATTTGACCACCAGGGTTAATATTAGACCAGTCAGGACCACAACAGGTTCATTTTTTGTAGAAAATGCCAAGCTGGCTGGGCGTGGTGGCACACACTTGTAATCCTAGTACTTGGAGGCTGAGACAGGAGTATCACACAGGTTTGACGCCAGCCTCAGCTACTTAGTGACTCTCAGCAACCTAGTGAGACCGTATTTCCAAATAAAATATAAAATAGGTCTAGCAGAGTAGCTCAGAGGTAGAATGCCCCTGGGTTCCATCCCCAGTACCAAGAAGAAAAAAAAAAAAAAAAAAAAAAGACAAGCTGATTATACAGTTTCTTTGAGAAATGCAAACAATCTGGAATGTGGACTTTAAGATTTATATTCTAAGGCTTCAATAATTAGGGCTGCAAATAAATCCTTGCAACAGAGTAAAGAATCCAGAGATAGATTCACACATGTATGGCAACGGACATCTAACAAAGGTGGAAAGAAAATTATGTAGAGAATGGAAATTCTTTTCAACAAATGGTACTTGAACTACTGCATATTTATATGCAAAAATTATCCATACCTGAAATTACTAAATTAACTCAGAATGGGTCATATACACCTAATTATTAAATATAAAACTATAAAGCTTCTAAGAAAAAAAACTAAAGAAAAAATTTTTGTTGAACTTAGGTCAGGCAAAGATTTCTTAAGATTTGACACCAAGATCATGCTTCTTAAAAAAGGAATTTGATAATTTGGGTTTCATCAAAATAAAAACCTGTTTTTCAAAATGCACTGTTAAATGAATGAACAAAAAAAGCCACACACAGGGAGGGGATCACTGTAAAAGCACTTATCTGATAAAGAACCTGTATCAGCAAGGTATAAAAAACTCAAAACTTACTAAAAAGAAAACACTATAGCCCAGTAAAAAATAACACTTCACCACAGAAATTATACAGATAGCAATAAACACATTAAGAATGCTCAACATATTTGTCAGGGAAATGCAAATTTAAACCACAACAAGTTAACAGTATACACTTGTTGGAATAGCTAGAATTAAACTGTTTGTCCCCCGTGTTGGAGAAGCCGTTGGAGTTGCTCCACAGCTGGCGAGGATGTCAGGTGATTAGGAGCACTTTCTTCAGAAGGTGAATATACACCTGTCAGATCCAGCTGTTCTTCTAAGCATTTACCCAAGAGAAAATGTTTGTATATCTGTAGAAGGACTTGCATATCAATGTTCTTGGGTATTTTACTTGTAAAAGCCTCAAATTGGAAAGAATCTAAATATCCAGCAACAGGTGACATATACCTATAATGAAATTCTGCTCAGCAATAAAAACAGATGAGTATTATTGATAAATATAGCAATGTAGATGAATCTCAAATTTCGCTTAATGAGAGAAGCCAGAGAAAATCGAATGTATTTTCTATTTCTCTACTCACCATTACATACACATAAAACTTTAGGAGTCTACTACAGTAGAAATTTTGCAGGAGAGGGGGTTGGGATTATTAAGGCGATGGTGGAGACTTTTGGAGGTAAAGGATATATTCATTATCCTGATTGTGATATTAGTTTAATAGTTTCATATGTCAAAATGTATAAAAATGCATCTTTTAAATACATGTAATTTGCTGCATGTCAATTTTGCCTCAGAGCTATAAAAAATATATAAAAAAATCTCTTTCCACTTTATAAGCTAAAGTAGTAATATTCTGTAAATACTTTTCTCTACCTTGTCTTTTTTTTTTTTTTTTTGGTGGCACTGGGATTCCTGGAAGCCCTTCTACCTCTGGGCTACACTCCCAGACCTATTTTTTATATTTTCATTTGGAAACAGGGTCTCTTAAGCCAGCACAGCTGGCTTCAAACCTGCGCCATCCTCCTGTCTCCGCCTCCCAAGCGCGGGGATTACAAGCATGCACCACCACACCTGGCTCTACCTTGTATTTTTTAATGTATTCTGCTTTCCACACCATATATATATATATATATATATTTTTTTTTTTTTCCACTACTGGGGATGGAACCCAGGGGCATTGTACCTCCAAGCTACATCCCCAGTTCTATTTTTTGTCTTTTTATTTTTGAAACAGGGTTTCATTGAGTTGCAAAGGACCTCACTCCATAGCTGAGGCTGTCCATGAACTGTGATCCTCCAGTCTCAGTCTCCCGAATGCTGGGATTACAAGCATGCTGCATGCCCAGCTCCCTAGTGATAGTTAGAATTATTTTTTATAATATAATTTGCTTAATTAAATATAGATGGGCAGTTTGGTTGTTTCCAGTTCTTGTTATATTGCTGGAATAAGAAAGTTTTTAAAATACATCTTTTATTAGTGCATTGCAGTCTTACAGTCTCACATTATAATGTAGTAAATAGTGATAGTAACACACAGCAATTGGTGAATTTCCCCGTCTCCCTTTCCACTCCCTCCTTCCCCTTCCCCATATGATATTGAGATTAACATTGGTATTCTCACATGTGTACATAACATGCATACATGCATGAAAGTGTTTTCTTTGTTGGTTCTCCCTCTCCTCCCTTACTCCTCTAAACTACCTCCCTCACTCCACTGGGTTTTTTTTTTTTTTTAAATCCATTATCTAAAGTCTCTCGTAGTTCGATTACTCCCTAGCTTCCACATACTAGAGAAAATATAAGAACCTTCACTTTCAGTGACTGGCTAATATCACTTAGCATAATCTTCTCCAGGTCCATCTATTTTCCTACAAATGACATTATTTTGTTCTTCTTTATTGCTGAGTAGAATTCCACTGTGTATTCTATACTTTTGTAATCCATTCATCTGTTGATGGGTACATACATTGGCTCCATAATTTGGCTATTGTGAATTGTGCTGTTATAAACATGGCTATACATGTAAATACACCTTTTCAACATTTGTTGTTGTGTTCTTGGGCTCTTTAGAGGTGAGATTGTTAGGCTGGGGGTATAGCTCAGTGGGATCCTGAACTATTATTTGAGCTATTTACCTTGTATTTGTGGGGTACTGGGTTTGATCCCCAGCACTGAAAAAAAAAGTCAAGTCAGCAGAGAAATACAAAGCAGCTTTGGGAGATACTGCCAGAATTGCCAAGTCTCACTGATGGGTTGTATCATTTTGTGTTAATTATCAGCAACATATAAGAGTGTCTGTTTCCCCACATTCTCTTATCAACTGAATGTGTGGTTAAATATTTGGATCTTGCCAATATAAGTGAGAAATGGCATTTCAGTATAGGTTTAATGTGTTTTCCTGTCATTTTGAGGTAGCAGGAGCATATTTCCATGATGTTATAGCTATTTTTCCTGAGATCTACTTATTTGTAGGTTTTCTTTAATTTCAGTCATAGTACTTCAGCCTACTTTTTTGTAGGTTTGCTGGCCATTTTTCTTTTTAATTTCAGTCATTACTACTCTTTAGTCAGTAATATGCTCTAAATGTTCTCTCAGGTTGTCATTGTGAAACCACGCCTTTTTTTTTTTTTGCCCTTTTTTTTGTAGGTAGAGGCCAGACAATTTCTTTTTATTTTTTAATAATTAACTTTACAAATCTTTTTCCTGTTTGCTCTTGAAATTTTAAAAAATATGCTTTTATTAGTAGCTCCTGAATTTTAAGACATAATTGGACACATTTTGCCCCTTTATATATAGACAGTTCACCTGGTGTTTTCTATTACTTGTTTTCATTTTTTACATCAGGTTTCAAATTTATTTGGAATTTATCTTTATCTTTGTGAATAATGAAAGACCAAATTTTATAATTTTCCATAGGGTTCTCTAGTTATACTAGCGCCACTGATTAAAAAGTCTATTTTTCCCCAATTAGCTTTTACTGAATCTCACATATTCAGTGCAATTACTAGATTCTCTATTTTGTCCTGTGGACTGTATGTAGTCTCGAGTTAGAGCTGATACTATATTGGTGCATTACGGCTAAACATAATAGTGAGATCCCATGTGTTAACAACATACATGCACACATCTCTTTGCTCACTTTCACTTCTGCCCTGCTTTCCCCCTTTCCTCCCTACAGGAGTTAGTTAGATTGGTAATACATCTTTCACATATTACTGCAGGGTTTTTTTTTTTGTTTTTTTTTGTTTTTTTTTTTAGGATTGGGGGTTATTTTTGTTGTTTTAGTGGTTCTTGCGGTAGAACCCAGGGGCTTTTCTACCTCTGGTCTATACTTCCAGACCTACTTTATATTTTAATTTGGAAATAGGGTCTCAAGTTGCTGAGAGCCTCATGAAGTAGCTGAGGCTGGCTTCTAACCTGTGGGACCCTCCTGTCTCAGCCTCCCAAGCGCTGGGATTATAAGCATTCACCAACAAGCGCGGCTTCAATGATTGGGGGTTTAGCTCATATTTAGCATGGCACTGGGATCCATCCCCAGTACCACCAATAAAACTAATTAATCAATTAAAATGCACCTTTGCTACCTCTCCAAGTCCAGAATAAAGCCCAGTCCAGTATTAAAGAGGTGCTGAGAGCCGTTGGCTGGATGGCATCCCGAATTTTGCCCTTTGAGAAGGTTCTCCCCTGTCTTCACCAGCTGGCACTCTGTTGTACACCTCTTTGCTGCCTGTGGCTTTGCTGCCCCTGTAGCTACCTCCCCCTTCTTTAGTGAGCTCTACCAGTGGGAACGGGTCATGGCCTTTGAGTTTGCAGAGAAGCATTCTCTTTTGCCAAATTAGGGTACCCCAGGGAAGAGCCTTATGCTCTGCCCCGAGAGCCACAGTGGGCAGAGGTGGGGGGCCTCCAGAGCTCAGGAAGGGAGTCCCCTGAGTTTCAGGGTGGGGAGAAGAGGAGTTGACTGCAGAGCCTCCCAGAAGCTAGGTGTCCTGTTGAGTCCTGGTTTCTCTGGCCTCATTGGACTGGAGAGAGTTGGAGGGGAGAGAAAGCAAACTTTGAGTGGAGAAAGATGGAAAATTCAAAGGACATGCAGAAGGCGAACCTGGTGGCACACTATGAGCTCTGGGGATGCAGAAATCCTGTGTACTGTGTACCTGGAAGAGCCTGAGAAGGTCTGGGAGGGTAGCTATTTCCTGGGGCTCATGGTGCACCAGGGCTGCCACTACTGCAGAAGACCTGTTGAATAAGGTGCTAGCTCTGCTTTCCAGACACAGCTCTGGACGGGTCAGCATCTTCAGCTACCACTGCCTCTCCTCTCTCGGCAGTACGTAGTCCAAGGTCAGCTTCAGTCAGCTGCCACTCGTCTGACGCAGCCACTCCTTGGAAGCTGCTGCTTGTCACAGCTCACCGCCCTCAGAGCTCGCTGCTCATCACAGCACACCACAGCCACCTCCGCTGCCATCGCCGTGGCCATTCCGCTCCCTTCCGTCCCTTCTCTCCCTATGGGCTCCCATGGGGCTCTCCTTGCCTGAACCTTGCTTCCAGGCCTTCCCGTTCTGGTCCCTTGTGTCCCTTCTCTATGGGCTCGCTCCTTGCTTGAACGTTGGTTCCAGGCCTTCCTGTTCCGCTCCCTTACTCCCCTCTCTATGGGCTCCCATTGGGCGCTCCATACCTGAACATTGGTTCCTGGCCTTCCCGTTTCCCTCCCTTGCGTTCCTGCTCTCTGGGCTCCAATGGGGCACTCCTTGCCTGAACATTGCTTCCGGGCCTTCCCGTTCCCCTCCCTTGCATCCCAGCTCTATGGGCTCCCATGGGGCGTTCCATGCCTGAACATTGGTTCCGGGCCTTCCCGTTCCCCTCCCTTGCTTCTCTTCTTTATGAGCTCCCATGGGGCCCTCCTGGCCTGAACGTTGGTTCTGGGCCTTCCTCTCCCTTTTGTCCCTTCTCTATGGGCACCCACGGGGCGCTCCATGCCTGAATGTTGGTTGCGGGCTTCCCATTCCACTCCTTCCAGTCCCTTCTCTATGGGCTCCCATGGGGCGCTCATTGCCTGAACATTGGTTCCGGGCCTTCCCGTTTCCCTCCCTTCTGTTCCTGCTCTCTGGGCTCCAATGGGGCACTCCTTGCCTGAACATCAGTTCCAGGCCTTCCCTTTCCCCTTCCTTGCTTCCCTTCTCTATGGGCACCCATGGGGCGCTCCATGCCTGAATGTTGGTTCCAGGCCTTCCTGTTCCCCTCCATGGTGTCCCTGGTCTATTTGCTCCCATGGGGCGCTGCATGCCTGAACACTGGTTCTGGCCTTCCCGTTCTGCTCTCTTGTGTCCCTTCTCTATGGATCCCATGGTGCGCTCCATGCCTGAACGTTGGTTCCGGGCCTTCCCCTTCTGCTCGATTGCTTCCCTGCTCTATGGTCTCACATGGGGCGCTCCATGCCTGAATTTTGGTTCCGGCCTTCCCGTTCCCCTCCCTTGCGTCCATTCTCTATGGGTTCTGATGGGCGCTGCATGCCTGAAAGTTGGTTCCCGGCTTTCCCGTTCCATTCCCTTGCATCCCTTCTCTATGGGCTCCCATGGGGTGCTCCTTGCCTCAAAGTTGGTTCTGGGCCTTCCCGTTCCCCTCCTTTGCGTCCCTTCTCTATGGGCTCCCATGGGGCGCTCCTTGCCTGAACGTTGGTTAGGGGCCTTCCCCTTCCCCTCCCTTGCGTCCCTGCTCTATGGGCTCCAATGGGGTGCTCCATGCCTGAACTTGGGCCTTTTTTTTTTTTTTTGGTGGTACTGGGGTTCCTGGAAGCCCTTCTACCTTCAGGCTACACTCCCAGACCTATTTTTACATTTTTATTTGGAAACAGGGTCTTCTAAGCCATTACACACGGCTGGCTTCGAACCTGCGCGATCCTCCTGTCTCTGCCTCCCATGCGCGGGGATTACAAGCGTGTGCCACCACGCCCGGCATAAACTTGGGCCTTTTAATGCAGTTATTTGAACTATTTACTTGACCAGTCCTCCCTCTTCCCCTCCCTAGCTCTCACCCTTAACCAGATTTAACTACTCTACAGCTCTATCTTTGCATTATTTAAAGTCCCTTCTGTTTTCTCTTTTCTCTATAGCTTCTATAAATAAGAGAAAACATACTACCCTTGACTTTCTGAGACTAACTAATCTCACTTAACATTATATTCTCCAGTTCCATCAATTTTTCTGCACATGACAGTTTTGTTCTTCTTTATGACTGAGAAAAATTCCATTGTGGGCATATGCCACATTTTCTTTATCTATTTACCTGTAGACCAACACCTGGCTTGATTCCATATTTGGCTATTGTTAATTGTGCTGGTATAAACATGAGTGTGTATGTACCTCTATAGGCTTCTGTCTTTAGTGCTTTAGGAAAGATACTTAGGAGTGGTATAAATCTGTCATCTGGCGGTTCCATTCCTGGTGTTTCGAGGAACCTAACCTCCAAACTGATTTCCACAGTGGTTATACTAATTTACAGTTCCACCAACAGTATATAAGGGTTCCTTTTCCTTTACATTTCCGTGAACATTTGTTATTTGTGTTCTTGATTACTGCCATTCTGACTGGAGTTAACTGGAATCTCTTTTTGGTTTGCATTCCCTTGATTGCTCGTGACATTGAACATGTTTTCATGTATTTATTGTATTTCGTCTTTTGAGACCTGTCCTATTGCCTTTAATTACCAGTATTGTCCTCCCCTTTTCACTGCAGCCTCCATTGCTCTTCTTCAGGATTTTCCTGTTCCTGCTTGATTGTTCTTTTGAACCGATTTTATTTTTTCCTCAAAGATATATCTTTAGAGATCTACGAATACTTTTCCTCCCTGTTATTAAATGTCCCCAGTTTCTTCAACCTTCAGCACCATGATTTGCAGACCACTCATTTTTTTTCCTCAAGCCATATGGGGTCAGACATGAAGTCATTGGCATAGGCAATAATGACACAATTCCTTAGGACCCTCCTTTTAAAAGAGTGTCATCAGCAAGTGGTGGTTGGGAAGGGAAAAGTAAGCAGAGCACTGAAGTGGGCAGGGGAAAAAGGCCACCCAGTCTGAGAGGTGGTCCTTCAGAAGGCAGCACGAGCTTCCTATCCTGTCTGGACATCTGGGAGCAGATGCCTGTTGTCTCAGCACCTTGTGACAAAATAATTCAGCTCTGGCCAACTTTCCCCTAAACCTGGCTCACACTACCCTCCTGGTAGCTCCATCGATTCCTCAGAGGCTCTTTGTTACTGGGGGTTTAATCCAGGAGCCTTGAGCTAAGCCCTCAGCCCTCTTCTGGTACTTGGGACAGGTGAGTCCCTTTCCTCCTGGTGTGTGTGTGTGTGTGTGTGTGTGTGTGTGTGTGTGTGTGTGTGTGTTACTGGGGGTTGAATGCAGGAGCATTGAGCTACACCCCCAGCCCTGTCCCACTAAGTTGTGAAAGGCCTCATAAAATTGCTGAGACTGGCCCCAAACCTGGGATCCTTCTGTCTCGACTTCCCAAATCCTGGGATTACAGGCGCCTGCCACTCCCCCCTTTCTTTGGATCCTTCCGCCTCACCATCTACCCCGCCCCGCGTCACAGTTGGTTTGGCCCGCCTGGCTCCGCCCCGTGGCGGTGGTAGGCAGGTCGCGCTCCGCCCATTGGCCCCGCCCACCGGCCGGTCAGATGACGTGTTCTATCAGCCTGGCCTGGGCGAAGGTGCGGGCGTAGGCTGCGGGAGGCGAAGTTCACTCCCAGGCCCCGCCCCCTGTGTGGTCCGGCGGAAGGAGGAAACGGTGCTAAGAGGGGCCCTGACGTTCCGCCCGGAGCGTCCATCGCCTCTGCTCGGCCATCTCTGCGCGATGGACTCAGTACCTGCTACTGTGCCTTCTGTCACTGCTTCCTCGGGGGACCCGGAGCTTCTGGGACCCCTGTCGGTGCTCTACGCGGCCCTCATAGCCAAGTTTTTGGAGGTGACGCTCCTGTGCCCGAGGGATCCCAGCCCTCAGGCGGTGGGGCAGTGTGGGACCGGCCAGCAGGACGAGCTGTGCTCTCAGAGAGGCCAGAGGGTGTTTGACAAACTCCCCCTACCTGTTCTTTTGTTTCGTTTTGTTTTGTTTTTTTTAAGAGCTCTTACGAGGTGAAAGGTACCTTGTGGCAGGTACCTGTTACCTACACACCCCGCTCTTTAGTTTCCCGGGGCACTGTTGGGGACAGGGCCCCTGTGACAGTTGTCTCCTGTACTTGTTGAGAGCAGTGAAAGCAGTAGAGTAGCAGGTCTTTAATGCATTGTCTGCGCAAACAAGGAATTGAGTTTTATAGAAAATAAACTTAGAGCAGTTTATCTAAACTGGTTGTCAAGAGCTGTCTGAATTTACTCACCATATGTCTTTTTGTAAGAGTAGATGAAATTAAGATTTAAAATCTGAGGTTGACACATTATTTGTATTTGTTATATTGGTTTTATTTGCAGCTATGAAAGTTGATTATTTTTATCATTTAAATTTTTGTCGTGTTTTTAAGCATAAAACCAACTTATCTAAGAGGAAAATATGACCTAAAGGGATTCTAGCCATGTAGTAGACAACATGATACGGGAGGGCCTATTGCAGACTGGAAATACATGCTCAGCTTAAGATTTACGCCCATTATACTTAAAATGCTACGAACTAAATAAGAAATGTAAAACACTTTTTTGAAAAAGAAGCTTTTGAGGGGACAGTAATCTGGTGGAGGTTGGAATTTCTATAGTTATTTGTGACTGCTTTACACATATCTTTAAGGTTTCCCAATATTTCTGATATGTCCATTTCAGTTAGTTGCTACATTGCCTGATGACGTTCAGCCGGGGCCTGATTTTTATGGACTACCATGGAAGCCTGTACTTCTCACTGCCTTATTGGGAATTGTTTCATTTGCCATATTCTTCTGGAGAACTGTTCTTGTTGTGAGTAAATTAACCTACTTATAATTTGACTCAAAAATACATGGAATATTTTGTAGTTACTGGCCCTTTTATTTGTTTCTTTTCAGTTATTAACAAACACAAATGAATTATTATAATTCAAGCTAAATTTATAAAATAATTCAGTGTAATCTTTGGTAAAGATGTAAGAGAACAAGATAGCATGTACACAGTCTCTCAATGGGAAAACTTCAGTTTATGTTTCTTATATAAAACCCTAGAGACTAAGAATTCAGTTGATACATAAATAAACTGTGGTAGAACTGGGGATTTTTACAGCCATTCTAAAAGTAGTTTAGTAGTATGAATCAGGAGCCTTAAAATAGGATAAGAAATAGGACAGGATATATAAATAACCTTGTAATACTATAATATGTGTAGTAATCTATCTTCAAGAAATAAAGGCATACATTAATGATATTGTATAAAGATGTTCAGCAGAACAGTATTAGAGTGAAAACTTGGTACAACTGAAATAATTATAGTAGAAGAATTTTAAACTCTATACCCATGTAACAGGATATTAGGAAGCTTTATATATTTTAAGGACATTGGGACAGAAAAAGCTCACAATTTAATATGAAGTGGAAAAAATTAAAAACTAAGATTTGAAAGTATTGATAAGTCTATGTATATTATATAAACACATGCATGTATATACACATACACAGTAAAAATAGGCTGCAGAGAAATGCACAAAATGATAGACATGTCTAGGCTTTGAGGTGACTTTTCAGTCTTTAAATATTTGTTTCCCACATTTTTTATTTGATTATATGCTCAGGAAATATAGATCGTATGTGTCCAAAGACACATATTGAACTTTCATTCCATAGTGTTCCCTCCACCTCCAAGCAGAATTTGATGTGATTTTTATACTTCTCATGTGTTTTCCATTTCAGTAACCCTAGCACTTGCTTCTATTTACTGGGTTACTACAAGGGGGCTCTGTGTGATAACTGCTCCTCAGTCTCTACATTTGACTTTGGAACCTTTGTTGTTACCCTTAGATGCCTTCTTTTTGCTTCTTCCCACTTTCCCTGCCTCTCAGTTTGGGCAAAAGGGGACAAATGAAGCTTACTCTCCAATTAGCAAGGAAATGACTTTAGAGAAATAGTCATTTCTTTCCATATTGGAATTTTCTGAATGTATTTTTCTATACCAAAATTATTATAAGCAGTGTTCTAGATAGTGTAATATCTAAATGTGTGGATTGGTCTGAGTATCCCATCATTATTTATAACACTTAAAAGGAAAAATATCTTCTGAGTTACAAAGAGATTTAGAAGTACTTTGTTTTTAATTAGTAACTGCTTAGATTTTATTATCTTATAATTCATGACTATCTTTCAGGAAGCTGTTAGCTGGCATTTCTCTTGTTCCATGTGCATTCTCTTCTTGTAGTCTTGTCTTCCAGATTTCTTAGCACTGTTTTTAGTAGTCTGTGTAAATTATATGATGTAGCTTATTAAAAATTCAGCAAGCAGCCAACTTTGAGTAGGATTTCTAAGATGTTATCTGGTGACTGGAAGAAGCATATTCCTGTCCAGAGATTATGTTTCCTCTGTCTTTTGGAATAGACATTGTTCCTAGACTTAATTCTGGCTATTTGGATTTGTCAAATAAATGATTTTTGCATTAAAGCAGTGATATGTTTATTGTTAAAGTAGAGGCTGTTTCTGCCACTAAAAGTATGTGCTAATATTATGAGGCTGGTCAGTGCTCATTTGTAGGTTGTAAACAGTTTAGCATGAAATGGACGCACACCTTCGTACTTTTAACTGGCAGGGGCTATTTATGAAGTTATCACTACCAATTAAACTGGAAATGCTTTTAAATCTTATATTTTTTAAATCTATGGATTTATTATTCTGAACCAAAACATTATTATATTCTTGTTTGATTATGGTTCTGACTATTGTATTAGGAACATTTTTATTAATCAGATGTTTGACATCAAACTTAATTCTATTTCTTTCTCTTCTAGGTAAAGGATAGAGTATATCAAGGTAAAATTTTAGGCTTGTTTCATTACTTGCACTAACCCTCTATATGGTGTTTGATACAGGTTTTTGTGTGTTAGAAATCGGTATAGTGACTTCTAATGTATGAGTGACTTATTAACTCCTAAAATTTTACTATTCCTAGGTTGCTAGCTTAGATAATAGAGTTGATGATGAGGGTACCAAGTGAGAAAGGAGCTGAAGAAGAACAAATTGTGGGAGTAGGGAGAAAATGATTATTTTAGTTGAATGTTATGTATGAACAGTGCTTGCTTGGTAATGATTAATCGTCATCTTAAATACTGATTTACATAGATAATTTGAATAATAGGGTAAATCAGGATGCTTGTATTTTCTGTTTGTTTATCTTTGAAAAGTAGATACATCTTGTAATGATTTTGTTTTCTGGGAAGAAAAGTATTTTATGAAGGAAGGGACATCAAGCTATAACATTTTACTATATTTCCTATCTTTAAAATAAATTTAAATGGGAATGTCATTTAAATAAGGATTCATTTATTTTTCTTAAATTATAATAGTATTTTATACCCTTATTGGTATTTAACTATCCACTGCTTTTTAAGGGCATAAAAGTTATGCTAAGAAAGTTCTTTTTCCTCATGGTGCCAGCTAACATGCTTGTGCTGCTAATACTTTGAGTAATTAAGTTTCATTTAGTGATCATAATAATCTTGTGAATTTTTTTTTTCAGTCACTGAACAGCAAATTGCTGAAAAAGTGGAGAATATAACAAAAGAAAATGTAGAACTTACACAAAAATTGTCAAATTATGAGCATAAGGTATATTTTTATTTTATCCCCCTTGCTGTAGCTTGAATCATTTCTACCTGTTTCATAGTTCAATTATTATATTTTAAAATTATATTTTATTTCATTATTTACTACAAAATATTCAAATCCTAAGCAGTCATATGTATAAAGTACTGGTTTCATTTGTAAGGAGTTACCTACTTGGAAACAAGTCTTGAGAAGACAGCAATTTCTATTTCTTAATTCTAAGTACTTTATTTTACATAGATCAAGGAATCGAAGAAATGTGTCCAAGAAATCCAAAAACAAAATATGGTTCTCTCTGATGAAGCAATTAAATATAAGGTAAAAAATCCTTTCTCTTTTTGGGATTACATTAAAAAATAAATATAATGAGTGATGATTGCTAACTTGGTAATCTTTTTTTGTAGGATAAAATCAAGACACTTGAAGAAATTAATGAAACTCTGAGTGACAAAACTAAAAGCCTTGGTACTATGTTAGAATCTGAGAGAGAACAGAATGCTAAGAATCGGGACTTGGTAAGTGTGTTACTGCTTAGCATTAGTATAATTTAGCTTTTGAACTAGTTAGTCGTTCTTATAAGTTGAACTTTCCTCATGCTATTAACCTAAGTAAGGTTCCGAGTCAGGGAAGTTGAACCTACTTCTACTTGTTTTGTGAAACTTTAAGTACTGATACAATAAGTTTTTCTGTGGGCTTAGGGAGTATTTTGTGTCTTATCCCTGGACAATGTTTGCTTGGTTCTGTCCTCCAGAACATGGAAAACAACTAAGAAACTGTAGTCCAGCTGAGTAAGTTGAATAGTCCTTGTATTCTGTTTTTACAATATTCAATAACTTTTTTACTCTAAAATAGTTTGGGAATTACAAGTTACAAAGATAGTAGAGAGGGTTCCTATGTATCCCCCCCTCAGTTAAGAGTTGAACTTGATCACCGAGATGAGATACAGTATTTGTCAGGTTTATCCACTGTAAAATTACTTTTTCTCAATCTGTTGCATACTGTGTTCTTTGGAAAGAAGTTACTAAGGACATAGTCTACAGTTGAAGAGTGAAGGCTTGGTGGTGCATGCCTGTAACCCCAGTACATGGGAGGCTGAGACAGGAGGAAGGCAGATCCAAGACCAGCCTGAGCAAATAGCAAGACTCTACAACTTAATGAGACCCTGTTTCAAAAACAAAAATTAAAGTACTGGGGATATAACTTGGAGATAAAAAGCCTCTGGGCTCAATTCCTATAACCACAACAAAACAAAACATGCCCCCCCCCCCATGGTAGAGCTCTTGTCTCGTATGCAGTAAGCTATGGGTTCAATCCTCAGCACCCTTTCCTACAAGAAAAAAAAGTAAAAAAAGTTTTATTCCATCTGCTTGAGGAGCCAATATTTTCATAAATTTTAAAAATTCTTCTGTATATGAGATCTATCTCCTTAAATTCTATAATTTTTAATTCAGGCAAGAGAATTTTTAAAGCAACCATGGGCATTTATTTTTTCTACATTACTAGGGGGAAAAAACACATTTATTTGAACTGGTTTACTTGAGAGCTTTTTTTTCCCCTTTACATTCACCTTTTTATGTGGTCATCTACTACCTTGTAAGTATCATGAAGTATTTATGACTTAATGTATTTCCTCTCATCTCTTTAAGTTTATGATATTCTCCTAGGCTAAACTGGAGAAAATCTTCCTGCTTTTACCTGAAATGTAGGGGATAGCATGTGATAATGTTTATGTTTCTTCTTTCTTAGCATATATATCAGTGTTTCTACTGAAATCTTAATTGTTTTGTGTTTTGTTTTCACATGGCAGATATTGGAAAACAAGAAATCTATAGAGAAGTTAAAGGATGTTATTTTAGTAAACACATCAGAACTTTCAGAGGTAAAGCTGCCTACCCTTCCTGCAAGACATTAGTACTATGTCTTAAGTTTTGTTGCGCAGCAGAAATTCAATGTGTGCAAAAAATGTAAACTGCATGATGTCTGGTTGGGAAACTAACTTCTTTTTCCTTTGAAAAAATTTACTAATTGTAGCTTTTTTTTAGGTTCAAATTGCTCTTAATGAAGCTAAGCTTAGTGAAGAGAAGGTGAAGTTCGAATGTCATCGGGTTCAAGAAGAAAATGCTAGGCTTAAGAAGAAGGAAGAACAGGTAAAGAAAAGCTTGTGTCATAGATAATGTAAGCTAGAGTTCTTAATATCATTACCTGGTAATTATCTTTTTTCTGATATATTTTTGAGGGGAGGAAGTACTCACACAGGATCCTTGTTCTTAGATATGTGTTATTTAAACCATGTTCCCTACCTTGAGTTGCATATATATGCACTGTTCTGGATTTTTGGTTCTATACAATTTGTTGCAGCTCTCAGAGTGTGTAGTTTTTATGAAATGCCAATCAGTTATTAACTTGAGTGGCTTCAAAAGGGAATGGGTTGACTTTTTAGAAGAAACAAACAAACAACAACAACAACATATATATATATATATATATATATACACACACACACACACATATATATATATATATACACACACACACATACACACATATATATATATATATATATGAATAATCCTCTTTTGCAGTTACTACTTCACTGACCAGGGGAAGTTACATGATCTGGAGTCTAGATTTAGGAGATATGAAATGTAACCATTTATTCCTACTGGAAGTGAATTACTTGAATTTGCCACAGTGTTCTGAGAATACAATGATGAGGGTCAACTTTCTTGATAGCTCTGATATTCTAACTGCAGGTCTATGGGAAAGGACCATTCTCCCTCTCCCTTAACTGAGGTCTCAGCTCCTAGTGAGGCCAGAAGGGGCATGGCTTCCTACTTCCTATCTCATTCATATGGTCCTGATGTCTTCAGTGCAAAGCCTCTAACCCATATGAACTCATGTATTCAGTTGCAGCAGGAAATTGAAAACTGGCGGACAGCACATGCTGAGCTCAGTGAGCAGATGAAATCATTTGAGAAGTCTCAGAAAAATTTCGAAGTAATTCTCAGTGAGAAAGATGATAATATTAACGTAAGTTTATTCTCATGAACACATGAATTCTTCCAAAATTTTCCAAATTACAGAGGCTTTTCTACCCTTTTATTTCTTTTCCTTTTTACTTTTCTAGGCTTTGACTAATTGCATTACACAGTTAAATCGGTTAGAATGTGAATGTGAATGTGAATCTGAAGGTCCAAATAAAGGAGATGGGTCAGATGAATTAGCCAATGGAGAATTGGCAGGTAAGATAGTCTCTGGAAGGTTGCATTCCTCTTACCTTTCTGTCTGGGTGAATTTCTTAAGTGCTGGAGTTGTAGATGAAAATCACTGGATTTGTAGATATATCTATTTGTATTGTGCAGAGATGAGTTTCTGGGATATAGTGTAGCAAAAGGAATTACTGACTTTGTTTTTCCATCCTATTTAGAGTTAGAGATGTGTGCTAGAATTGAAGTAGTATCTTATACTGCTAAATGATGAACACTGCACAGTAAGAGAAAATTGTTTCTCAATTTTATGGAGATATTTGATTTTAATACTCATTTCTTTATGGCTGTATGGTTTTAAGGCCCACAGCCAGCTTTAAGAGTATTGAAGTGGTAGGAGCCATAAACTAAAGTTGTGAGAGCCGAGTCTAAGAGATATCAGGAAATTAGAGGGAGGGTAGCAGTGTTTACTGATGAAGGAATATGTTTCCAGATTTTGTCTCCCAAGTTGAATATTGCTTTCCTAGTAGGTATTTTTTAATTTATTATTTATTTATTTATTTATTTATTTATTTATTTATTTAAGCGGTACTGGGGATGGAACCCATGGGCATTCTCCCTTCGAGCTAAACCCCAGCCCTATTTTTTTCTTTATTCTTTTTCCTCTTTATTTAGTTGCAAAGGGCCTCACTAAGTAGCTGAGACTATCCTTAAACTGCCATCTTCCTGTTTCAGCCTCCCAGATGCTGGGATTACAAGCGTGCGCCACCATGCCTGGCTCTATTTTTATTTTTGAAAGAGAGTCTCACTGAGTTGCAAAGGGCCTCACTAAGTAACTGAGGCTGTCAATGAACTGCGATCTTCTTGCCTCAGCCTCCCAAATGCTGGATTACAAGGATGCACCACAACACCAGGCTTATAGTAG
The DNA here is from genome assembly GCF_963383645.1 of Muscardinus avellanarius. Lineage (NCBI taxonomy): Eukaryota > Metazoa > Chordata > Mammalia > Rodentia > Gliridae > Muscardinus > Muscardinus avellanarius. The sequence goes on along the minus strand of NC_137793.1, from coordinate 67,826,202 downwards.
GTATTTTAAGCCACACTTGGTAGCAGATTTGAGGAAGAAGAGAGGATTGAATCTTTCTAAATAAGATATTTGCCTAGATCAAGATCTGCCAGAGACAGAGGAACTTTACCTTATGTCTTTTTGCTCAAGAACAGCACATATAACATTTTTTATTGTATATACTAAAATTCATTTTAAATCTAAGTTTGCAGTTGTTTTAAAAGTCAGTCTAATGAGTTCTGTTGGTTGTTTTTCTTTCAATGTTTGAACATGATCCTTGTTTATTTGGGGAGAAGACAAGAAAATATCTAGTTAAAAAGCAAGGGAAGGAAAAGCAATTGAAGACTTCTGTTTTTTAGGTGACCGGAATGAGAAGATGAAAAGTCAAATTAAGCAGATGATGGATGTCTCTCGGGTATAGTATTTTGCAAGAGTCCCATAAGTGTTTGCAAATTTTTACTGTGCCTCTCTTTTAAGACTCCATCTCTCTTTTGCATTTTTTAGACACAAACTGCAATATCAGTAGTTGAAGAGGATCTAAAACTTTTACAACTTAAGCTAAGAGCCTCCATGTCCACAAAATGTAACCTGGAAGGTGAGTTCTTCTTGAGAAGAATTTGTAATGTGTTGGATAGATTTAAAATTTCATTGGAAAGATACAGAATGACTCTTGCTTTTATGCTCCTCACTCCTCTCAGTACTACCCCCTCAACCAAGTTCTGAAGTCCCTGTGCACACATAGAGATCAGCTGTTTTCTTCTTTACAGACCAGATAAAGAAATTAGAAGGTGACCGCAATTCACTGCAGTCCACCAAAGCTGGGCTGGAAGATGAGTGCCAAACACTGAGGCAGAAAGTGGAGATTCTGAATGAACTTTACCAGCAGAAGGAGATGGCTCTACAGAAGTAAGATTCTCACTTTTCACTGTTAAGGATAATGTTATCACCAAACGTGTGACCTAATGGAGATGAGTTGGTCTTTTTTTAAAGATTATTTATAATTATTTTAATTTGTAATTAGTAGAGATTTGCCTATGTGATTGTTTCCCATACTTTTCTTTTCATTCTAACCAATTATCAGAAATTATTGCCTGTAATTCATATGAAAGGGGAGTGGTTTACCAGTATTAATAGTTAATTGTTGTGGAAATCTTTTTTTCCCCAAGATCCATACCCTTTCCGTGGCTCTGTTCTACTTACTTCACTTCCTGTTCTTTGTGGTCAATTATGTAATTCTAGGTTTCAGGTGAAGAAGTTACATCTGGTGTGTTTGATAAGCTCGCTTTTTGTTTTTATTTTTTATTTTTATTTTTTATTTTTATTTTTTGGTGGCACTGGGTTTTGAACCCAGGAGCATTTTACCTCTGAACTACAACCCCAACCCTATCTTATTTTTATTTTGAAACAAGGTCTCACTAGGTTGCTGAGACTTGCTGAGGCTGTCCTTGAGCCCGAGATCCTCCTGTGTTAGCATCCCAAGTACTAGGATTATAAGGATTATCACCACGCCCTGCTTTTGATAAGCTCTTATGTCTAGTTTTCCTTATGGGAGGTTGGTGTACCCATGCGTCCCTGTGTTACTGATTTTTTTTTTTTTTTTTTTTGGTGGTACTGGGGTTTCTGGAAACCCTTTTACATCCGGGCTACACTCCCAGACCTATTTTATATATTTTTTTAATTTGGAAACAGGGTCTCTTAAGCCAGGGAGGCTGGCTTCAAACCTACGCGATTATGGGCATGCGCCACCACGCCCAGCTACTGATTTAATTAATTTGATGAGTTCACAGGTGATCCTTTTTTATTAGTGTGATTAAGTTACCAGTCTGTGCCTTATATGGTTGGGCTATGTAGATGGTGTTTACTTGTTCAAACACGGTATCAAATAATTCTACCTCAATGCTTGCTCTCTAAATAGGGTAACTGTGGGTTGGTGGCACATGCTTGTAATTGCAGCACTTGGGAGGCTGAGACAGGAGGATCACGGTTCGAGGACAGCCTCAGCTACTATTTAGTGAGGCCCTTTGCAACTCAGTGAGACCATTTCAAAATAAAGAATAAAAAATATGGCTGGGGTTGTAGCTCAGAGGTGGAATGCCCCTGGGTTCCATTCCCAGTGCCACACACACAGAGAAAAGGAAACAGAGTAACTCATGGCAATCTACTGCTTTACAAAGTGTAGTAACTCAGAGTTAAGCACACAGCCTGAAAATGTCACTCTAATCATCATGGAGTAACTCAGCGGGGTGCAGCTTTTCTTCTTACAATCACCTTAAAGACCAAGGTATATATTCTAGACTTATTAAAAGTCTGACAAAATTAATAGACTTACTTCTGTCTGGGCTCTAAGATTTCCTGACTTAGGTACCATTGTGGTAGCATGTTAATGCTCTGTGTACCCTAAACTTCACAAGACATTTTCACTCTTTTTACCAGCGTACCAAAATTCATTCCATTTATACACATACTTACAGTTGGTACAGTTCTGCATTCAACATATCCAGTCTTTAATTTGAAATTACTTTTATTTGACTTTAAGAATGTCTTTTAGTTAGATTTGATAAGTTTATTAAAGAAGTACAAGAATAAACAGAATAGCATTGTTAAACCATTAAATGTTGCTAGCTTTATATCTGTATTATGGTAGATTAACATCTTGAGCTTTATGATTACAATTAAAACCAGCTTTTATTTGTAAAGGATCTTTCTGCTGGCTATAGAATTTTGGCCCTTTAAAGATAGCTGATTACTTATCTTCTGGTTTTAATGTTTAAGGACTCCATTTTCTCTGTTATGTTTGCTTTTACAAATGTCTGCCCCCTGCCCTAACTCCTTTAGAAAGCATTTTTCTTAAGTCAGACATGGTGGCATAATCCCAGTACTTGGTAGCCTGAGTCAGGAGGATTGCTGGTTCAAGGACAGCCAAATTAGTGAGACCTTATTTTCAAAACAAAAAATAAAAAAGGCTGGGGGTTCAGCTTGGAAGTGCCATGCCCCTGGGTTAAAAAGAAAAGAGAGAGAAAAAACATTTTTCCTCTTGGTTTTTGAGCAGCTGTATTGGGAAGCACCTAAGTAAGGTTTCACGTACACCTATCTTATAATGATGCTGCTCGGGGCTTATAACTATCTCTTGAATTTTGAGGTCTTTTCTCATGTTAATTTTTCTTCTTTTGATTCTAATTTAAACATGGTAGACTTTGATTTCCCCTATTTCTCTTACATTCTGAATTTGCTTCATTTCAGACACTTTCTTCTGACCCATCTTAGAAGTGCTAAGATCTCACTTGTCAAATATGCTGCTAAAATAATTCTATGGATTCTTTTCTTTTCTTTTCTCTTTTATTTTCTTTTCCAGGTACTGGGAATTAAACTCCGTGTCATTCTACCTCTGCACTATACCCTCAGCCCTATTTTTTCTTTATTTTTGAAATAGGGCCTTACTGAGTTGTGGAGGGCCTCACCAAGTACCTGAGACTGGCCAAACACTTGCAATCCATTTTTATATTGGAGACAGAACCCTGGAGCATTCTACCTCCAGCCCTTTTTTTTTTTTAAATGGGATTATAAGCATGTGCCACCACACCTGGCCCCTTATTTTTCTTATAAGAGGCAGGATATCACTGTGTTTCCCAAGCTGGTCTCAATTTCACAATCCTCCTGCCTCAGCCTCTTGAGTTGCTGGGACTACAGGCAGACTGTCATACCCTCATTTTTATTTTATAATCCTTTGCTGAGACTCCTCATTTTTGACCTTTACTTTTGTTTTTGTATAAGGCACACTTCCTTTAAACTCTGCGATAATCCCCTTACATAGTGGATCTTGGTGGATTCCTTTGGTGGATCTTGCTCAGTCTTGTCTTGTGGTGTGCTTAGTTTTGATTGAATGCCAAAGGGAGTGGCAATTGTAGACAATTTGAGGCTCAAGATGAATTATCTTCCTATGGGAAAGAATTGAGGTTAATTCTAGCAAGTGGTTGTCACTTTTATGTAGTCAGTAATTAAGGTCATTCAAGAATAGCTTTGTCCTTTCAGTGTTTCCAATCCAGTTTTCCTGTTCAGTACAACTTTGTGATTTCTAGTCTCAACCCAAAGCCTAGGACTTGTAGTAGGGGCCCTCCCTGTTTGTAGCCCTAAACTCCACTTCTTCTCTGAGCCCAGAAATTTAATGAAGGATTTTTTCAGCCTCCTATATATCTGTATTAACTTCAGTGAGTGGATGAACCTAGGAAAAATGGTTTAAAATGCCAGCCTTACTTATAATTCTTAGATTCCTCTTCCCACTGTATCTTGGCCACATATACATATCTTCACTGTCTTATTGGCTCTGAAGCCTTCAAGTACATTCTTTATATTTTTTGTCAAGATGTTCTGATTGTTCAGTGTTCTCAGACTAACTCCCCCATTAAATAATTGTTTTATTGGTGTATTGTGCATCTTAATGGGGTAAAAGATGATAGAGGCATACATGCACACATCACTCAGCCTTCCTCAATTCCCATCCCAGTCCCTCTCCCCTCTCTCCTCATGTTTAGCTTACTGATGGACTTTGATGTTTGTGAATATACATCATGTACAATAGGGAATTTCTCTCTTCCCCCTCTCATCCCCCTCAGTCAGGTCACCTTATTTACTCATCTCTGGTTTCTCTTTTTTTGTCGAGAGTTCCTCCTATGATCCAATTTTTCCCTAGCTTCCGAATATTAAGGAGAAAATGTGGTCATTTTTACTTTTTTGACTGACTAATCTCACTTAGTATAATGTTCTCCAGTTATATCCATTTCCTTGCAAATTACATAATTTTGTTCTTTATTGCTGAGTAAAGTTCCATTGTTTACATATCCCATAGTTTTGTAATCCATTCACCTGTTGATGAACATCTTGGCTCGTTCCATAGATTGGGAATTGTGAACTGTGTAACTCACCCGTTATTAACAACAAAATTTGTTCTGTTCGTCTTCAGGACTGAGTTTTGTTTTTTGTTTTTCTTTAAACATCCTTTCTTAAGCCAGTCAAGTGGAGATTATTCTGTTTCCTTATGCATCTTTTATACATGAAACTGCAAGCTTCTTAGTCCCCATACTTTTATCTTTACCATTTTACAAGGTAACTATTACAGCCGTTCTTAAAATACATGTTGAAGTATTGAATGGACAGTTATAAAAGAATATAGAATGCCCGTTATCCCCTCACCCTTCTTTTTTTACTATAGTTCTTTTAAGTTTGCTTTATCTTTTGAATTGGACCTATGGCTAAAGTAGTACAAAGATAAGCAGGAAAAAAAGCATTTTAGACCATGAAATGTTGGTACCTTTACAATCTCTGTTATAGGAGATTGACATCTTGAGCTTCAAGAGTAGAGTTAAAACCAGTTTTCAGTAAATAATACCTTTATTATGGGGCAGTTTGAATTCTTTTTTCAATTGGTAGACAGTGTCAGTACTTAGATTTTTTCTTAATCACAGTTCCATGGAGATAGGTAGTAGGAATTCCATGTCTGAAGTATGAAAATGTTCTGTGGTTAATAACACAGGTAGAAAGTATTCCTAAAAGGCTTTTTCTTTGACTATAACTTTATCATGGTACCAGTCTTGAATTGAGAAACAATTCTATGATAAAATAAATTAGTGCCTTGGCTATGGCAGAAATAAGAGGTGTTATCCTCTGCTTTATCCTAATTAGTTTGTGTTCCTGGCCTTTCACATTGAAAGGAAAGTGAGTTTTCATCACTTAAGCACAGGAGACTTCCCTGTGTAACACACAGTGTTTTTTACGTTTTTTTATTTACTGGTGGATAGAGAATTATGAAGAAAGGTTAGAACATACAAGTGATTTGCCAAGAGGCCAGAGTTTGATTTCCTCAGTTGAAGGTTTCATTCCTTCCTCTGACTCTGTAATGTCTGCATGTTTTACAGAAGGATGGGAAATGACATTCGGTTAGATCATTTAGACAGACTGCTGGGAGTAATAAGAACTTTTCATGTGACAACTGATTTTATCTTAGGAAACTGAGTCGAGAAGAGTATGATCGGCAAGAAAGGGAGCAGCGACTGTCAGCTGCAGATGAAAAGGTGGTTTTGACTGCAGAGGAAGTAAAAACTTACAAGTGAGTGAAATCTCCAAGGTGTCCCTGGGCTAATGAACTAGCATTACCTTTCTTTTTAAACTGTTTTTATATATAATGTAGAAAAATAGCACTGAAGTATAAAATATTGAGATGATAAGAGTATCATTCAATTCACATAGGGAAAAAAAATTTCAGTTAACAAAAAAAAGGTAACCCCAAATTTACATATACTCAATGCCAGTGAGGCTGTAAGGAAAGTTGGTTCATGCAAATGGTTCTGAGGGTTTTGTATGTTGGAGTAATTCTTTAAGAAAGCAGTTTGCAGTGTGATGTATCAAAAACCATTAAAGTGACTGTACCATTTGATAGGCAAAGTAGTCATAACTCTGGGAAATTTTCTATGGGTATAATTAAAAGAAGATAAAAGTTTTATGGAGGAAGATGTTCCTAGCAGAATTATTTCAGAACAGCAAAAAAGTTAAGGAATTATAATTTATCAACTCAGAATCTTTAGCCATTAAATGACAAATAAAGAAATTATATATTAGTTCTGGTCATACTGTACTCTTATAACTATATAAAATATATATAAGATAAAGTTTTAAAGTAAACAGAACATGGCCAATGACTTCAAATTTTATTCAGTTGTGTTTTAACTATAAATGGCCAATGGCTTCAAGTTTTATTCACTTGTGTTTTAACTAATAAAAGCAAGTGTTATTCTTAGGCGGAGAATTGAAGAAATGGAGGAAGAATTACAGAGAACAGAGCGCTCATTTAAAAGCCAGGTAATATAATAATGCTCTGTAGTTGCAGAATTCTTTGACATTTAATTCAGACAGTCAGAGGCTACTATAATGAGTCCCTAAACATATTTTTTGACATGTTGTCCTTTCTAGATTGCTGCTCATGAGAAGAAAGCTCATGATAACTGGGTAAGATTTTTTTTTTCCTTTTCTTTACTTGGTACATACCTATCACAGCTGAATTTGAATACTTTTCTTCCAATAGCTCAAAGCTCGTGCTGCAGAAAGAGCTATAGCTGAAGAGAAAAGAGAAGCTGCTAACTTGAGACACAAGTATGTCATTTGGGTGTCTGTATTTTCAATGTGTTTTAAGGCTATGGGTATCTAATAAGGAATTGATTTCTATTTCATTTTTAAGTCTATTCTTTCTCAATGTTTAAGATTATTGGAGATGAGCCAAAAGATGGCGATGCGGCAAGAGGAACCTGTGATTGTAAAACCAATGCCAGGAAGACCAAATACACAAAACCCTCCCCGAAGAGGTAGGGAACACTTTGTGAAGGGAAGCAGTCCATTTTCTGGTGCAGAATGTATGTAAATTACTCTTTATTTCTGTGTGTAAGGAACTTCCTAAAGGGTAAAAAGGCTTCTTAAAGTGGTAACAAGCCAGGCGTGGTGGCAAACGCTTGTAATCCCCGCGCTTGGGAGGCGGAGACAGGAGGATCGCGCTGGTTTGGAGCCAGCCTCTCTGGCTTAAGAGACCCTGTTTCCACATAAAAAAGTTAAAAAATAGGTCTGGAGTGTAGCCCGTGGGAGTGTAGCCCGGAGGTAGAAGGGCTTCCAGGAATCCCAGTACCACCAAAAAAAAAAAAAAAAAAAGTGCTAACAAAGCCTTGTCATCTTCAGGTCCACTGAGCCAGAATGGCTCTTTCGGCCCATCCCCTGTGAGTGGTGGAGAATGTTCCCCTCCCCTGACAGCAGAGCTGCCTGGGAGACCTCTGTCTGCCACTCTTGGTCGAAGGGAAATGCCTAGAAGTGAATTTGGTGAGCATTCACATATTGCCTTGCAATAAACTATTTTGGGTGGGTTCCCCCTATTTTGAGAATTCTAATAAAAACATTTTAAATTTGGTTCTATCCAGCATAGAGAAGAAAATTTCTTATTTCAACTTAGTGGATAGTTTATCCACTACAATATCTTCTATAGAACAGAAAGTATTTTGCTTTTTAATTTTATTCTGTGAATTGTAAGCCCTTATCTTTAAATTTGTGGTGTTCCTCTCCCAAATATTCTAAAAGTAGTCCTAAAATTTGATAGTGAATGCAGTATGCATACTGTTTATCCTTACTATAACATGAAATGCTGTAACATTTAGTCTATAGTACTTGGTAAGATTACAAACAGATGGAAAAAAAGCCAGCCTGTAGACTATCAGCTCTGCAGCTTAAAGTACAGGATCAGTATTATTAAGGCTGGCCTTTCAATCCAAGGCAGTTGTTTTAATTCTGTAAGTCTCTGTATAAATTGTGACTCATGTATTGGTAAACCCATTTTTAATGTTTTATAGTTAGTACTAAACCCTGACCTGTCCACAGTTGGTTTATTTCTTCTGAAAAACTCATATAAGGACTCGTTTATTTCACAAGGGTCAGTGGACAGGCCTTTACCTCGCCCGCGATGGTCAGCTGAGGCACCTGGGCAACCCTCTCCCTCTGGTAAGGGACCAGAGTAATTGCAAATAGTTGAAAATTATGGGTGCGGGATTTAAAAAAATTATTCTCCAAGACTACAAGTGAGAATAAGTCTAAATCAGTTCTCTGTCTTTAACAGACCCAGGATCTGCACCTTCTTCCATGGTGAACAGCACCTCTAGAAGCTCTTCTCCAGCTAGGATGGAGGAGACCAGGGTAAGCTCTGCAGTCACTGTGAATTCTAACGAGGCCAGGCAGGAACATGGAACCTTTCCCACAATACTCTCCTTGCCTCATCCCCATTTGTGCATTCTATTTGTACTATCCTATTTGTTTTTTTTTTTTTTTTAAAAAAAGCAAACTATTCCCCAAGAACCCGAAGGGCCCTCAGTTACCACCGTTACCTCTTTGGCTGAGCATCCAGTAGCAGTAAGTACTTAGAGGATGAACAGAGCGTTTAGTTGGTGTACTTCTGGGAAGGATATGAGGAGTCTAACACTGACCTTGCTTGCTTTAGAATGCATGGTGCTATTGATCAGTACCTTGTTTGGGAGTGTTGCTGAAGTTTGACTGGCTAGCTGGCTAGTTTCTTCTTTATTGGTTAGACAATTTACTTGTTCAGGGCATCTGCCATAACTGCATGTAACTCACAGAATATGATGTGTCACAGTTAAATTCCAACTTTATATAGTGTTCCATGTGGAATGTTAAGAGGCAAAGTCAAGTCATTATAAATTATATAATTCATATTTATTATCTTTGAAAATACAGTGTTTTAAGAATTCTTCCATTTGTATAGTAGAAAAACTGTATTTTGAATGATCTTAAACTAAACTGATACACAGGTTTGTGGGAAGTGAAATACTGTGTCAAAGATACTGAAAATCTGAAATAACCTGTGGAGCCAGTGGTAGGTGACGGGCATGTAGGTGCATTCTCCTGCAGCTCAGAGGAGCTACACTGGAGCTGGTAGGTCTTCTGATTGCACTGCACAGTGCTGCTCTGTATTGAAGTCAAGTTTTAATTCAGTTTCCAAACCATTTCTCATAGGAAATGTTGAGTCATTATCTCATAATGCACAGTATTACTAGTAAATGAAGGTACTTGCTAAGAGTCTTACCTTCCTATCAAGTGTCTATGACATTGTTTGTATTGGAAAGTACTTCCAAGTTGCAGTGTGGACTCCAGGAACATAAATCTCTTGAGAAATCTTTTTATCCAGTGGCAGTTAGGTTAAGAGCCAAGACTCCTTTGCAGAAACTTCAGAGAGTAGGAACCCCTTTGTTAGAGTTGAGCAGAGGTGGGAAGAGCACAGCTTGCAGTCAGACCTGGTATTGAGTTGCAGCTTGACCTTTTATATGTGGTGTGACCTTCAGTAAATCATCTGCTGTCCCCCCTGCCTCTGTTCCCTTATATTTAAAACAAAATAGTCGCATTTAGATCTGTAGATCTTGAGAATTCAATTTATGAAAGGCCTATTGAAGAGTCTCTGCGTAGTAGTTTTAGTACATGTGTAGAGGATAGATTTTTTTTATTCTCCTGTGTTCTCTACTTTCTAATACGGAAATAGAGTGAACTATTATGATGAAAGTAGAGTATATAATATGACTTTTATACATCTGAAGTTACCTCTGTATAACCTGCCAGTCCTCATGCCTGTGCCTTCGAACCTCTGTAAGCTGTCCATGGGGACGTGTGGGAGGCGAGGCAGAGTTTTGCTGCATGGATTTTCCTCTCAGGACAGATGCCTGATGTCTGCCTCACTGGGTGGTAGCTTTTACTGTTGTCGGGCTTGTCATTATCAGAAAATTTCAAAACTTTCATTGCTTCTGTTCCCAGGCAACAAGAGGAGCACCTCCCTTCCCAGGGGTACCACTCATGGGCTCCACTGGAGGCCCTGTACCACCACCCATTCGCTATGGGCCACCTCCTCAGCTCTATGGGCCTTTCGGGCCTCGGCCACTTCCTCCATTTGGTATGATGATCTGAAATGTAGTGACTTGTTAGAACATAATCATCTTTTTTCTCTATTCCTTGCTAACAGTTGTTATTCTGTGGTTTTGCAATGCAAGGATTAAGCTGAGTATATTTGAATTTTTCCTAGAGTTTCTTAGGGCACATAGGGTGCTATATCATCTCTAATACTAAGGTAGGCAACAGCTATCTCTTGCACACAAGGAAAGGGGCCAGATATAGAAAGCCACAAATATTACTTCTGTAGATGCTTATTGAAAGTCAGTGGCTTTAATGGGTGGAAGTAGATGAGACACAAGCATATACCTATGATTTAGAAATCATAGGTATATGCACCCTATAACATAAAGCTTATAATCACCCATAATAGAAGCCTAAGCAAAGGGTTACAGAATATAGAAGGAAAAGATAAACTTTCGTTCCTTATTTGGAGAGTAAATGGGGAGAAGGGTGTTAAAGAAGAAAAATAGCAACCCAATGAATATTTGTTGCTGAATTTAATTAGATGGAGCTGGAAGGACTTTTCCAGCAGGGCAAGCACCTTTTGTGTGTGTGTGTGGGAATTTGAACCCAGGGAATTCTACCTCTAAGCTATACCCCCAGCCCAATTTTTTATTCTTTATTTTTAAGCAGGGTCTCAATGAGTTGTGGAGGGCCTCATTAACTACTGGGATTACAAGCATGCGCCATGGCCACCACATTACTCAAGCACCTTGATTTTGATGGCATATGTTAAATCCATGCAGAGCCACTAATAACTTTTTAATTGATACTGATATACTGTTTAAATGGAGTTCCTTCATGTTGTTATTATATACAATGTATATTACATATATAGAATGTATATCTTATAAGAGAGCCATGTATTACTCCTCTTTACATTGCTTGGGGCAGGCTGGAGCTTTAAATTTGCCCAGACTTAGTTTATATAATCTCCAAGTTAGGATGTCACTTGACTTCCTCTGGTTGTATGAAATTAAAATATTAACATACTTGCAATCATCTTACTTTAAATATGTTTCTGGTGATCTACATGACTTCATTTTTTTTTTATCCAGGTCCTGCTATGCGTCCACCAGTAGGCTTACGAGAGTATGCACCAGGTGCTCCTCCTGGAAACCGGGATATGCTTCTCGACCCTCGGGAATTTTTTCCAGGACATGCACCATTTAGACCCTTGGGCCCACCTGGTCCAAGAGAGTACTTTATTCCTGGTCCCCGATTACCACCCCCGGCCCATGGCCCCCAGGATTACTCGCCATCACCCGCTGCAAGAGATGTGCTGCCTTCAGGCTCTAGAGAAGAGCCTCTACCTGGTTCTCAGAGCAGTGGTCAAGACTGTTCACAGGCTTTAAAACAGAGCCCATAACTTTGACCTTTGGCACTCAGAGGGAAAGTGGACTGTGCACTATTCATGATAATAAGATTATTGACTTCAAAAACCAAAAGTGTATATTAAAAGGTTTTTAGAATTACACTGCCTTGGCAGTGTGCATTTTTGAGCCAAACAATTCAAAACTATCATTTCCCCTCTAAATGAAAATCACCTATTAAGCTAGAATGTCCTTCCAACTTTGAAATGTGCAATAAAGAATACCTGTTTTAGTTAATGTAGCATATATAATTGTAAATGATTTAGAATGTCAAAAATATGAACATTTCCTGTGGAAATGCTTTAAGAACATGTATTTCCATTATCCTATTTTTAGTGAGCAACAGTTGAATATACAGAGCAATGGTGTTTATAAGCTTGATCTTTCTTTTTCAATATCTGGTCTCAGAGACTGTTACCGCTAAAAATGTTTACTCAAAGAACATAAACTTCATCTCTCTTGCTGAAGTTCTTTGTAGTAATAGTTCATAAAAATCGTTTGTTACTATTACCCAAGCGTCTGTTGATTCATTGGACTCATGAGACTTGTTACATTTGGGATACATGACAGCTCCAGATCCCAGAGCTGAAGATAGTGGCCTGAGAGGCACTTACCCCTGTGGAAGCTGTCAGCTCTGTACCAGATTTTAGTTTAGAGAGGCTTATGGTCCTTATGGTCCCACCTATTCCACATTCATATGCTTTCCTAGGACTCTCACTGCCTATCTAAAAATGGTTTTCTGAGTATGAGTTTACATTAAGTAGCAAGAATGGTTTGACCTGTGTTCTATTGCTTCTACCATTATTGCATTAAGAGTGTATAATTCCAAAATGAAAATGTGTTGTGACTATAAAATTAAGGAAATTTTTTAAAAAATGTACTGTCTCTTCTCTTTCCCCTAATTTGCTACTGATTTTCAAGGAATATGACTCAAAAAGTTAAAACTGAGTATTAACCCATGAGAAAGAATGTTTGTGAGCTATAAGACTTTATAACATACCTTCAGTCAACAACTGTGGGCTGAACTCAATTCTTTTTTTGATAGTGTCCTGAAATTAATGTTTGAACATTGTTTGCTTTCATTTAAAAATCAATTAAGTCTAAGCCAGGTGTGGTGGCACACACTTGTAATTCCAGTGCTTGGGAGGCTGAGACAGGATGATAGGGGTTTGTGGCCAGCCTCAGCTATTTAGTGAGGCCCTCCACAACTTAGTGAGACCCTGTTTCAAAATAAAGAATAAAAAATAGGTCTGGGGGTGTAGCTCAGGTAGATGCCCCTGGGTTCAATCCCCAGTTACTGCAAACAAAAACAAAAACAAAAAAAAGTTAAGTCTAAGAATCTGAAATGACACCATACTCACAGTCATGTACCTACTATTATACTATTCTTTAAATGTCTCTTAAGAATTAGCTCTTCAGACATTTTAATTGTACTAACTTTAATAGCACATTTGAAAATACTTAATATTTAAAACTAAAGGCTGACACTTTTATTGATAGACTATATTCCATTCTTTCTTTTTGTGGTGCTAAACCTAGGGACATTCTACCTTTGAGCTATATCCCCAGCCTTTTTAAAATTTTTTTTGTTTTGAAATGAAGTCTCACCAGGTTTCTAAGTTGCTGAGGCTGGCCTCAAACCTGTGATCCTCCTAAGCCTCCCATACTAGGATTATAGGTGTGCACCACCACATACCTAGCTTATTCTTCTTTTTCTTTCTTTTCTTTCTTTTTTTGTGGTACTGGGGATTGCTCCTAGGGTCATTCTACCACCAAGCTACAACCCCAGCCCCAATTTTTTATTCTTTATTTTGAAAACAGAGTCTCACTGAGTTGCAGAGGGCCTCACTAAGTAGCTGACACTGTTCACGAACCGTGATCCTCCTGTCTCAGCCTCCCAAATACTGGAATTACAAGCTTGCGCCACCACACCCAACTTATTCTTCCATTCTTAAATCCTAGGAAGGAATCGTATTGAAACCCAGAGTATGACATATTGCTGTTGTGGTGTTTAATCCACTAGAAGTATTCTGTAAAAAGAGGTAAAGGCTTCAGTGTAGAACAGACTATCTCAAAACTATTCAAGATAGTAGTTTAAACGAAGCTAACTCAACTTTAAAAGAAACTTAGGAGTTCTTTGGGAGGAAAGTTCAATCTCATAGCCTCCATTTAATATCAAGAACAGAAAAAACTAAGGAAAATGCCACAGAATAACATGCTATTTTTAACCATGTACAATAAGATCAAGTCACAAACACAAATTTTAAATATTATGCTAAAGCTAATACAACCTAATTTTAAATAGTATTTAAGTAAAGATGATGCCACTTAGGAAAACAATTGAGTTAGAAAGGTAAATCTATTTTTTTTGAACTCAAAACTATAGTACTTTTTCTTTCTATAGCCCCTTTGGAATTTATTCTATATCTTATAGAAAAATCAGTAAGGTGTAGAGAGATTTCTATGTAGTTGCACTGAGCAGCTCTGAACCAGTCCATAATTGTCTCCTTTCATATTCATCTGATTGCACCACTTCACCACTTCTGCAAAGCCCAAAGCAAGCTGCCGTTTTATAGATGGCATAGAGAACATTGTCCCTCAGTTAATTTTGAAAGTTACATCTAAGCTGGGCGTGGTGGCACACGCTTGTAATACCCGCGCTTGGAAGGTGGATACAAGAGGATCATGCAGGTTCCAAGCCAGCCGTGCTGGCTTAAGAGACCTTGTTTCCAAATAAAAGGGTATAAAAATAGGTCTGGGAGTGTAACCCAGAGGTAGAAGGGTTTCCAGGAACCCCTAAACTGGACGTGGTGGAATACACTTGTAATATCAGTACTTGGGAGGCTGAGACAGGAGGATCCCAAGTTCATGGCCAACCTCAGCAACTTGGTGAGACCCTATTTCAAAATAAAATAGGGTTGGAGGTATAGCTTCAAGGTAGAATGCCCCTGGGTTTTGTCCTTGGTACAAAATACGCACACATCTACTTTAGACATTGTCTATAGCTGTTTCTGGATTTAGTAGTTAAAATTGTCTCATGGAACAATATTTCAGCCTGAAGGCATTCCTGCTATAGTTGTGGCTATTACTGCTGTAGTGATGGCTATTGTCCAGAGGCTGATTTTTTTCAATGAAAAATAAATAACTTGTGGGATGTGGAGAATTATGTATTAATTGCTTTAAGACAATCCCAAAAGTTTATTCAGGTCTGAACTGAAGTTAAGCTAATCACAGTGTTCTACTTAGGCTTCTTTAATCCTGATGAAAGGCATGTGTAGTTCATATAAGCCATACTTATGTGAAGGACGGACACCAGATGCTTCTTCATATAAATTACCACTTTGATCTACATGTCTTATGTCTATGAGAAAAGAGAACAGTATATCAGTTTTGCTACATTTTAATAGGTTTTAAGGGGTTATATTTTAGGTCTCATCAGCAACATCAAACAAAAAGTTTCCAAGTACCCCACTAGAGTACTGACACGCAACTTAGAAACTATAGGACACAGAGGAGATGCAGTTCTTGCCCCTTGAGATGTTTAGAGTCTGGAGATTTAGCAACTCAAGAGTTCAAGAGTTGAGTGAACAGTGAAGTAATTTCTTAAGGCAAATTCTTCATCCCCTAGGACTACTGTGGACTGAATTATTTTGCCACTTGGAATTAACCCAGTCAGTATGAAAAACAAAACTAACTTTAGTAAAGAATCCTTTCAGGCTCATATAGTTTTTATTAACATTCATCTAGTAAACAGAGTTGACCTAATAGACAACTGAAAGTAAAGACTAGATTTCTTGAAGTGCAAGGGCTAAAACAATTGTGGTTACCTATTTTTAAAAGCAAACATATTGAATGGTATGACTAGGGTTACTACACTAGTTTAAACATAGGCCAAGTACTGACACTGCATTCCCCTCATGCACTGTTCATTTAAAATAGTGAATATTAAAATATGTGGGCTCTATATTTAACTCGGAAAAAGCCCCTCACAAATCTTACTGTTCTGTGTATCAAATATTTATCTTGTATGTTCTATGAAAGTTTAATTTATGCCTCATTATTAAGTCAAAAGTAATATAAGTAATCAAATTATAATAGGTTGATGACCTGCATATTTTCATAGGATGAATGTCAATATATCTAAATAGGAAATAAATGACAATCCTATCTACCTATATTAAAAAAAATAGAATATCTTTCCAGATTTTGCATACTCATCATCACTATAAGAGGTATGCAGATTTTAAAGTTTCACAATCAGTTGTCAGAAAAACAGCAGTTATTCCTGCAGTATCTCATTAGCATCTGAATCAATGATTTTTTTAGGTATCTAAAAAGTTTTAATTATTCTGAGATGGTTCCAATGTAAACCCTAGAATCATTATCAGACAGGATAACAATGATGTAGAAGAACAGCTAATCAACGTGACAAAAATATGCTCACTTTCAGAAAAACTACCTGGTCATCTGAAAACAACCTGGGGAACACTCCCCTATGTGGTACTTATCTGGCCAAGGCACACTATTTCTAAGCAGAACTATCAGATTGGGGTGAATTTAGGCCACCTCTGAGGAGCACCCTTTTAACCTCTACACATACCTTCTCAGGCAACATATCTTGTCCAGTTCCCTTCAAAGCAATTTAATAATGTCCTACCCACCTCAACCCAGAGTTTGAAGGTCACTCAAACTAAAACAGTATTTTGGAGCAGAAGTGAACAGTTGTGTAAACTCTAGCACATTCTTATTGCTGCATTAAGTTTGAAGATGAGCACACCTACCACAACAGTGTTGTTCCAGGAAGCAAGGTAGGAGTAGTGGTAAATTAGAAAATAGACTCTTAATTGCACAATCAATAGAAAAGTAAAAACGTTCAAAATCTACAATAAACCTGTATTCAAAGGAGTCTTAAAACATCCATGATGTGCTGGACTCTCTGAGCTCTGTTGAACAGCTTTGCACTGGCCTACTGGCATGGGATATGGCTCACTTGCCACCTGCTGAGGGGTGAATATGCTACACAGAGCTAGGATGGTTTCCACTCCATGTAACATTCACAGAAGTTCTAGGTTACTGGTGAGGATCATTCCTTGTGCAAAGTCTGATGTAGATGAAGATAAAGCGGTTTCTTGGTCAATAATTGCAATTTCTTTCTTTTAAAGTCAGTGGGTTTCTTGTATCTGTAACCACAATAGAAAAATCATTGTTTAAAATATTTTGATGATCTAGTCCAAGGTTACATTCTGTGTAAGAGAGACTAAGAAGAAACATACTAATCACGATTAAAACAGTATGAATACTTTATGCACATCACTTACAGTTCTATTACATTTGACCCAGGTTTAATTTCATCCATCTCCATGAAAGCAAAACACTTGGTGCTGGTAAACCTTTTTTTAGGCTTGTAGTGTTTGAATTCAAAGAAGATAGCTGCACCTAAGGAATTAAAACAAACCACATTAACCAGAAACAGCAAATTTCTTTTGTGCCGATTCGTCTTCTTTGATCATCAGAAGCATAAGAACAAGCAAAGGTTTGCATAAGTTTAGAAAGTAACCTGTGTTGAACAGCCTGATGACATGATTATAACTTACTGGGCTGTCACTTCAAACTCTGTAGAGAGTGACATTTCTCCATATCATCTAATTCTATAAAATCTAGCAAAATTTCCTGAGCTAGACTGACTCAATTATATGTGCACAGGTAGAATCATAAACCACAAAAAAGTATTAAATATTATAAGAGAAACACAGAAGATTTTTGCTAAGTATCAGCAATATCCACAAATTATTTCAAAAAACATAGTAATTTAATTCATTTCTAAAAAACCAAATAAAATAAAATACAGTTGAATTATTTCTTTCCCCAGAAACAAAAACACCAAAATTCAATTTTAGGGGTATTTTGAAACTCAAACACTAAATTACATGTTGGTTCAACTGTAAAATGTTACTTATTAGGTGTGGTGGCACAAGCTTATAATCCCAGTACTTAGGAGGCTGAGACAGGAGAATCACAAGTTTGTGGGCAACCTCAGCTACTTAATGAGGCCCTCTGCAACTCATTGAGACCCTGGTCAGAATAGATAAGCATAGGACTGGGGGTGTAGCTTGGTGGTACAATGCTCCTGGGTTCAACCCCAATACCACAAAAAAAATTACCTATTTCCTAATAACTTATTGTCTAAAACACTATTTCCATTTTCTCCTTGAAACTGAGTATGTCTGTATCAAGACAGTGCTTTAGAAGGAAAAGTCTAAAGGCAAGCCTTTTCAGCCCCCTCCTCAAAAATCAAGTGATACTAAGAAATTTAGACAGTTCCAGTTCCCAAAGACCAACAGATAAGCTCTCTCTTCTGCAGGGGGAAAACCACTAAAAATAGAGAAATAAGTTGCCTCACCAATGTAGCCAAGAACAACTGGTTTCTAAAAAAAAAAGCAAGAAAGTAAGTTGGGGTCTCTTTATTGGCTTCTTTATAATATTGCCTTAGCCGGGTGTGGTGGCGTACGCTTATAATCCCCACGCTTGGGAGGCGGAGACAGGAGGATTGCACAGGTTCAAAGCCAGCTGTGCTGGCTTAAGAGACCCTGTTTCTAAATTAAAACGTATAAAATAGGTCTGGGAGTGTAGCTCGGAGGTAGAAGGGCTTCCTGGAACCCCTGTATTACCAAAATTAATAATAATAATAATAATAATAATAATAATAATAATAATATTGCCTTAACCAGAGTAGTGCTGGATCTCTCGGTCTTGGCTTTTATTATCAGACATTTGATACTCATGACACAACTCCTAAGTGACTAGTTTAACAATATGTACAAATGTGCCCTGGCACTTGGGTCCAAACAGGGCACCTCACATGTAGAAGAGAAACCAGTGGCTCAGGAGACCACAGGAGGTGGAGAAGGGAGAAATGGCAGTATTTAGCCATCACCACTCCAACTCCCACAAAAAATGAGCACAATTTACTAGTAATCTTTCTTCCATAGTTGTATGACTGCCATATCCACAAAAGGGTGGCATCCCTTCTTCCTCCAATAGCAAGAGTAGACACACTGGGTTATTAAAAAAACCTCAGGGAGTTTTAAAATAGATCACATTTCTAAGGGGACCCATCTCCTTCTCATCACGACTGTATCTGAGATCTGAACAAATGTGTAAATAAAGGCATGTTTGAAAACATGTTAAAGTTCAAATATGTTACTATCATTTTGAGAAAATAAAAAATCATACTAGTAAATGTTTCCTGCACCCCTCATATGAATAGTTTTGTATTCTATGCAATTAATATTTAGAATGAAATGTAAAGTGAGAATATACTAGAGAAACTGAAATGTGTATAGATGTGAAAATGTATCCACTAGTATTAATATTAGTTAACACAACAGTAACTAGATAATAAATTCAAAACTCGAAAAAAATGAAGTCAAATCCTAAATATAATTCAAATGATAGCATCTTGTGAGACAAACCATCAAGAAAGAACAAAGTGTAATAAAATAGAAAGGTCAGTCCTTTAAACACTCTACCTTCTTCCCTCCATATCAGAAACATTTCTCGAAGCAACAGAGATAAAGAAATGGAAAACCCTGTTACCATATTTATTCAGAAGGCATACCCGGTACTGAAATTTCTTCAATACTGTTTATTAGGTACTTCCTATGTAAATATTCTTCTAACAGAGTGATTCTGCAATCTCTGGTGTGCATCAGGATCACCTAAAGGGCTTCCTGACACTGCCTACAAGGCTGGCCCCAGGTTCTGGCTGAGGTCTGCGAGGTCCTGAGCATTTGCACCTAATGAGGTTCTGGGTGCTGCTGCCACTGCCCCAGGAGCCGCCCTCTGAAGACTACTGTCCTGATAGAAGCACCAAAGGGTGAGACTTTGCACAGTGGAGTAAAGGAGGCCACAGGACCAGATTTGAGAAGTGAAATACTGAGTATTTTAGAGGCTGAGGCAATTTCTTCAAAAGGCACTTTTGTACATCTGATATAAACTTTCAGCAGAGCTTGAAATTCTAAAGTGAAACTCAAATGGTAAAGGAGATTCTGAAGTCTTCTTTTCAGACAAATACTGACATGTCACTTGGTAAAAGACAACGGGAGGCATTTAATTCTACAAACTGCAATTTGAAAATGTAATCTCACTGTTTTAAAATTTTACTTTTTTCCTTTTTCACCTTCTTACTAACAAACTGCCAGTTATGGTATCTTTCTGTCCAATACATCTAACTGGAGAAAAGTAAATTCTTTAACTGTTAGAAAATCACCTTTAGCAAACCTTAGGGAACTCCTGTTTCCCCTTTTTAATATGAGAAAAGCTCCCTGTTTCTTTGTAAAACAAATCGAAGTTTATAATCAAAGAACATTTTATTACAGTGTTATTATACAACTAGATAATACAACTGCTATTTTAGAAAATGTGATTTTTATTTTTTTCAAATCAACAAGCACAATCTATGACATTTTCTCTCACTGGGCTAGTTCTGCTACCCACATGTCCAGATGAGCGCTTTGTCCATAAGAAGCAATAGCCTCTGATTACCAACCTTTGGTTAACTTTTCAATGTGTTTCTGGAGCTCAATGTCCACGTTAAAATGAACATATGTATCTTCCTTTCTTGAAGCCACAGGAGTATCTTGCACGGGAGTCAAGTCTATGCCATTCAGATCTGGGGAGAAACAAATCGGTTTCTGCTAAGGAGCATGCACATACACAGAAGGAAAAGCTGCAAACTGTGAAGGGTGATATTCCCTGCAGAGGCTGGGAGGAAGCTGGGCACAGGCTCTGGCCTGTAGATTGCTACCTGGCATGAGCAGGTACCTGACAGCAGCTGGTGCCCACAGGGGCCTGTGAAGGGAGCTGGCAGGACACCCATGGGAGGGAAGAGGCCTCGCCAAGGCTGTTGCAAAGAAAAATTTGGAGAAGCTAAAACTTGATCTCTATAGTTATACAGTGAGAAAGTTTTTCTGTTTTCCTTAGGGAACAGACCACTATATTTTTGTGTGTGATGTATATAATCTGCTACAAGGTGGTCCCAGCTCCTAATATCCAACTTTGATCAAATGTATGGCTCAGAAAGGCCTAATATAACATCATCACAATTCCCTTGTTGTATGCAAGTCAAAGAATCAAAGACGGAAATGGGAGATGCTAATGAAAACCTTTCCATTAATGAACCTTGTGCACGCGCGTGTGATCTAAATTGTGGCTACTTTGGCTTATAACACAGCCTGATTTACAACAGTGTATTATGAGGTGTAGTTTTAATTTCCTGGATCCAGTGCCCCAGTTTCATCAAACTCAACATGGACTTATTTAATGATGACTTGGTACTCACTCAGTATTCAATAGAGCTGTCTTAGGGAACACAATTTAGTATGTTTGATTATTTCAGTTATAAAATATTTACACACAGCCAGGCATGGTGGCGCACGCTTGTAATCACTGCTGCTTGGGAGGCAGACAGGAGGATTGCGCAGGTTTGAAGCCCGCCTCGCTGGCTTAGAAGACCCTGCTTCCAAATAAAAAAATATTAAAAAAAAATGGGTCTGGGAGTGTAGCCTGGGTGTAGAAGGGTTTCCAGGAACCCCATTACAAAAAAAAAAAAAAAAAAAATTACACACAAACATTTCAGCTTAACATAAATATATTTATAAAAGGTAACCTAACATCTTCTATATTATCAATAAATATTTTTGTGTATTACAATGTACTTTGCAGAATGGTTTATGCAGTTTTGCAAATGACCTATCAAACAACGTGAATACAAATACCTTCCAGTAGATTGTGTGTGTGTGTGTGTGTGTGTGTGTGTGTGTGTGTG
Source organism: Muscardinus avellanarius (assembly GCF_963383645.1). Classification (NCBI taxonomy): domain Eukaryota; kingdom Metazoa; phylum Chordata; class Mammalia; order Rodentia; family Gliridae; genus Muscardinus; species Muscardinus avellanarius. Next base: position 67,804,551 of record NC_137793.1, on the reverse strand, counting down.
TGTGTGTGTGTTACTGGGAATTGAACCCAGGGGCATTCTACCTTGAAGCTACACCCCTAAACCTATTTTATTTTATTTTTTTGTTGAAACAGGGTCTACTCATTTGCTAAGTCTAAGTTGCTGAAGTTGGTCTCAAATCTGCAGTGTTCCTGTCTCCGTCTCTCAAGTACTGGGATGACAGGCATGTACTGTCATCATGCCAAGCCGGACGTATTTGATAACTGGTAACATCAGAACTTAAAGTATCACGGCATTAATGTGGTAGATCATAAAATTTTCTCTACAGTTGGATTTTTTTCTTTTAATTGGTACTAATGAAGCCATGGGTCTGAGTTTATTTCAAGGATTAATAAAAGTCTCCTCTATTTAATTTCAGCTCATATTTGTTTCTTTGATCCAAAACTACAAATTAGCAATAAGCCACTTATACTAACTGTACAGTTATTTCTGGATAATAGTATGACAACTTCACCCTTAGTCACCCAATAACGATAGTTATTATTGTTTTTGAGATGGAGTCTCTTTATGTTGCCCAAGCTGAGCTCAGAGATCTTTCCACCTCAGCCTTCCAAACCGCTGGGGTTAAGGACCCACTGCCATGCCTGGCACCCAATCATTAATTTTTTAAAGATTTACATTATTTACAAATAAAGTACTGTACAATATGCTTGACACAACAAAAGAATTCAACCACCATGATTTCCTTCTTAAAGACTGAAAGTACTTTCAAAGAATAAATGGACTGTTACATTGGGTAGGAGGAAAAACCATATCCCAAGAATAGTCATACTTCATAACCAGAGAAATACAGGGTAAAAAGCAGTTCACTTCAGTGGCTCATAGGACTGCATTCAGGACATGGATGGGTGCTATTCCCCAGTCTCCACTAATGATACTCTCAAAACCTGATTCTCATCCACCTCTGCAGAACTTACCTATGGAGACACCTCTCTGGGACAGGAAGATGGCCTGAAGCAGGAGATGTTAAAACACCATGGGGCTTTGCAAAGAAAACTATATACCCATGGAAGGTGAGGGGTGCTTTGATAACCTATATCCCAAAGGCTATTTCAGCTGTTAAGAACAATGTGTATGTCTATTCAGCACTTTACATGGCATCTGAAGAATTAAAAAATCAGAGACAAACTCAAAAGCAAAGGTGAGTGTATGTTGTAAATGGGAAAGTGTTTTTAGTAAACCTTTCAGAAATGTTCAGTGAATTGATGAACTTTTCCAGGGATTTTGCCTCATTGAAAAATAAATTAAAATGAGTTGTCACAAATATAACTCTTTACCTGTCAAAAACATTCTCTCAAATGAGAAGCAACATAAACTTTTCCAGTTATTTACCCTTTACACTAACTGTAATATAGGGATCGATGCACTGCCCAGCGTCTTTCAGACCAATTTTCTCAATTCTGATAGTGAGTAACGTCATTCCTGGTTCTGATGGTAACCTTGGTAATAAAGTACCTGACAAGAGAGAAACCACAACAAAAATTAGCTCCATCAATAATTTATAAATATTTTAGAGTAAATATTTTAACAAAGAAAAGATACAGCCTTGCTTTAAACTTAGTAACTATCCAGGCATTACATATTTTAATTTCCCAAAATCCCAAACCCTTGACATTATTTATTTAATTATATACAGGATTAATCTGCATTTCAATATCTCATGATCACCCTTAAACAGAAATTAGCAATTTAAGTCATTACTGTTTGGTATCATTCCAAAAGAATGAAAGTCAGAATACTATAGTAATACATGTATATTTATAGCAGCACAATTCAGAACAGCCAAAATACACTCAACCTAGGTGTCTCTCAACAGAATAGATTAAGAAAATGTGGTCTATATATATAATGGAATTTTACTCAATTATAAAGAACAGAATTATGTTATTTGTAGGAAACAGAACTAGAGAATCTAATGCTAAGTGAGGTCAGTCAGTTGCACAAAGTCAAGGGTTGAATGTTTTCTTTCCTATATAGAAGCTAGAGTAAAATAGGAACCTAAAGGAACTTTAGATAATTGAGAGGGATGAGAATAATGAAGGGGATGGAAAAGGCAGGGAGGGACAGGGGGGGGAACGATGAAGGAAAGTTTGTGTAGTGCTACACCTGTGCATGAAGGGATCACTCCCTATCTCACTCTTATATATGGGGAAGGGCGGGGAGCAGGTGGGACTAGAATACAATCACACCAAGACCTAAGTGCATGCATGCTCGTATGACTTTGGCCTCATTAAGATGTATAATTACACTGCATCAATGAAAGTCAATGCAACAAATTCAAGTCACTCAAGGAAACCCAATTATAAAATACAACATAATAGTATAATATACTCACATAATATATACAATCCTATATACTTTCATATATTACTTTATATCTCAATATGAAGTGGAAGAACAAAAAGTATTTATTATACTATCCTAACATCTGAGAAATTTAATATCAGAGTTGATATCAACACATTCTTTCCTTTAGTTACATCTAACAAAATGATTTATAATTACTTACTTATTTGATTGAATATTTTTAGAGTCTAATTTCCTACTCATCCTATTCTGTATGGTTTATTCTCTCAAAAATAATACAACAAACTGGGCATGTTGGCATACGCCTATAATTCTAATATTTGGCAAGCTGAGACAGGAGGATTACATGTTCAAAGCCAGCCTCAGCAACTTAGCGATGCCCTTAGCAACTTAGTGAGACCCTGTTACAAGCCACAAGAATAAAATATAGGAGCCAGGTGTAGTGGCGCATGTTTGTAATCCCAGCATTCAGGAGGCGGATACCAGAGGATCCAAGGTTCGCAGAAAGCCTCAGCTAATTAGCAAAGCCCTTGGCAACTCAGTGAGACTCTGTTTCAAAAAATAAGAAAAATAGGGTAGGGAGTGTAGCTTGGAGGTCGATTGCCCCTGGGTTCCATCCCCAGACCCGCAAAAAAATTAAATAAATAAATAAATAAATAAATAAAACTGAAAAATAGGACTGGGGGTGTAGCTTGGAGGTAGAATCCCTCAGGTTCCATCCCAGGGCTGCAAAAAATAAATAAATAAATAAAAATAAATAAATAAAATAAAATAGGGCTAGCGGCAAAGCTCAGAGGTATAAGAACCCTGGGTTCAACCCCCAGTACCCCTCACACAAAGTAGTACTATAAAGAATGCTACATAAAGAACAATTTGTATATTTAAATTATTTCCACATGTCAATTAAATTTTTTAAAACTAAACACATATTCATATATGACTGTATTCTCTCCTACCAAGAAAAGCATATAAAGGAAGAAATCAGCTATATGCTGTGTGCCTTTTTTTTTAAAAAAAAAAAAACCATCTGTGGTGAACAGATGCAAACAAGTTGATTTTAATCTAGTATATATACAATACCTCAAAGTACAAACAGAACCTGACACTTTAAAAAGTCTTTTGGTTAAAATTCAAGTTCATATTCAACAATGTGTTATCCTACTTCTAATGATGAGATATTTGTGAAGCAATCAGTTTACTACACTAAAAACTGAACTATTTGATTAACCAAAAATAGGCTTGAAGGAATTTTGGAAGGTGACAGAAATGTTCTAAAGTTGAATTGTGGTGACTGGATGTACAACTTTACAAATGTTTCAAAAATCATTTAACTGTGTATTTCATATGGATAAATGTTATATGAAATTATACTTTAAGAGCACTATGAAAAAGTGTTTTACAATGTGTTGTAATTCTTATTTTCTAATTTAAACAAATATGAAAATATCACAGAAAATTTAGGAATGGGAAACAATGGAGGCTTTATTCCACTGCCACATTAACAGACCTCCATGGACTAAGAATGATAATTCTAAAACAATACATGGTACAAGACCTTTGAAACTGTCTTGACTGACTCTTACAACTGGAGAGCAAGGGCTCTTAACTTTGGGATGCACTCCAGAGTTAAGAAATACCTCTAAAATTCTCTGAAAAATTAGTACCTATATTTATCTAAATTTTTCTGCAGAAAAGTTCATACTATAATGTAATAGTTGGTTGTATACATACACTATAGTTCATGTATCCATTATTTGGTGGATAGACATTGAATTGCTTCAAGTTTAGGGATTTTGTTAACAAAGCTGCTATAAATATTGCTCTAAACACATTCTGTTGCCCTAAGCACAAATTCTCAAACAAATGAATTACTAAGTCACCTGGCATGCTACTTCCACACCTTCTATGTAGTCACAAGCTGTTTCTCAAGGTGGTTATGTCAATTTTCATTCCTAGCACAAGCAGTAGCTTCCCGCTGCTTCACATGTTCACTACCATTTTATTTTCCTTATTTAGCCTATTTAGGTGTGGAGAGATATCTATCAAGTTGTTTGTTTGTTTGTGGTGTTGGGGATGGAACCCATGGGCATTCTACCTCCAAGTTACACTCCCAGCCCGATTTTTTATTTTTTAGTTTGAAACAGGGTCTCATTAAGTTGCAGAGGGCCTCACCAAGTAGCTGAGGCTGGCTGCAAATTTGCAATCCTCCTGTCACAGCCTCCCAAATGCTGGGATTATATGTGTGCGCCACCACGCCCAGCCAATCTATCAAGTTTTAATGTGCATTTCTCCAGAGATTAATAATGTTGAGCTCCTTTTTCTATTAGAGCAAACTTTTGGGTTTCCTTTATTCGTGTGTGTGTGTGTGTGTGTGTGTGTGTGTGGTGTTGGATATTGAATCCAGTGGCATTCTACCTCCGAGCTACATCCCCAGCCTGATATTTTATTCTTTATTTTGAAACAGGGCCTCATTAAGTTGCAGAATGCCTCATTAAGTATCTGAGGCTGGCTTCAAACCCAGATCCTCCTGTCTCAGCCTCCCAAGTACTGGAATCACAAGCATGCACCACCATGCTGGGCTCTGCTAGTGATTTTTAAAAGTAGGAAATAAACCCAGGTGTGGTGGTACACACTTGGAATCTCAGTACTTGGGAGGCTAAGACAGAAGTGTTGCAGGTCCCTGGCCAGCCTCAGCAATTTGTAAGACCCTCTGCAACCTAGTGAGATCCTGTTTCAAGAATTAAAAAAAAAAATCAGGCTAGGGGTTGAGTTCAGAGGTAGAATATCCCTGGGTTTAATCCCCAGCATCGTAATAAATAAGATAAATTTATAACTTAAACACTTTTTGCACTACCGACCAAGATTATGGGATCTTTCTCTTTAATCTGCTAATGTAAACTACTTTGATATATTTTGCTCACTTAACAACATATTTTGAAAAATTTTTCCAATAGTTCATGGAGATTTTCCAAATTATTTTTACAACATCTAATGTACCACAGTTTACTCAATCTTCATGTGGCAGTTATGAGGTTTATAATATTTTACTATTATGAGATTTATAATATTTTACTATTACAAAAAACACCTGAATGGAGAAACTGATGCATGTGAAAGCTTTTTTTTCCATATTATTGGAGGTGTATATTCATAGTCAATTTCTAGGAGTGGGAGTGTTGCACTAAGGGAAAATGTATATTATTATTATTATTGTTGTTGTTTGTTGTTGTTGTTGTTATATATAGGTGAATTCTCCTCCAAAGAGACTGTACCATTTTTCCTCTCCTGTTAATGATGAATGAGCACTTATTTCCCCATAGATTCAATAGTAGTTTTAACTTGAATGCTTTTGTATTAAAAGTGAGGTATCTTTATACATATTTAATGTGGTATTTGTAAATTTTTTTTTTTTTTTTTTTGTGGTACTGGGGTTCCTGAAAGCCCTTCTACCTCCGGGCTACACTCCCAGACCTATTTTTTAACTTTATGTGGAAAGAGGGTCTCTTAAGCCAGAGAGGCTGGCTCTGAACCAGCGCGATCCTCCTGTCTCCGCCTCCCAAGCGCGGGGATTACAAGCGTGCGCCACCACGCCCGGCTGTAAATCTTGAGTATGTATGTATGCACTGTCTGTTCTTGTCTCTGGCCCAATTTTCTAACATGTTTCTGTTCTGTTATCACAATTTAAATATTTCTTTATATATTAAGAATGTTAGTTTTTATATGTCTTTTCATCTTTATTTTTTGACAGTCTAAAGGTGATTGCTTATCCAATTTTCAAAGTCAGTGGGAGATTCTTTTTTCATGTTATAATGTTTTTCCCAATAAAATATTAAAATTGTTTTTACCTTTGGGTAAATCAGTTCCTCAACATGTCACTGTCTAGACTTTTCCATGGAAATGACAGGGACAATATTTCCTTCTTCTTTACATTTATTTGGGGGGGGGGCCTGAGACAATATAGTAAGAATTAATGTAACTATTAAATGTATTTCTAACACTGTAATATGGAGGCAGTGATTTCAAGTCCAAAAGAAATTAATTTCTTCTCTAATTAAAGGTAGAGTATAATCCCAGGTTTGTGGCTAGCCTCGGCTACTTAGTAAGGTCCTCCACAACTTAATGAGACCCTGTTTCAAAATAAAGAATAAAAATAGGGGTGGGGTATAGCTCAGAGGTAGAATGCCTCTGGGTTCAATCCCCAGCAACACACACACACACACACACACACACACACACACACACACACACACATGGTAGAGTATAAAACATCTCACTCAATGATGAAGTCAGCTGTTACTCAGACCACAGATTATATTGAAAGGTGTCTAATTAAGGTGTTTCACAATGAACTCTAATGTGCTATATCAACGAATGGTCAACTCCTACATACCTGGTGATTCCTATTTCTGGCTAGATTTACTGAGCTCCTTCAGTCAGTCTGTGTGTGTGTGTGTGTGTGTGTGTGTGTGTGTGTGTGTCTGTCTGTCTGTCTCTCTCTCTCTCTTGTATTACTAGGGATGGAACCCAGGGGCTTTCTACCTCTGGGCTATATTCCCAAACCTATTTTATATATGGAAACAGGAAACAGTGTCTCACTAAGTTGCTGAGCCTGGCTTCAAACCTCTGCAATCCCCCTGTCTCCCCCTTCCAAGTACTAGAATTATAAGTATGCACCACACCCAGCCTCTTTCTCATCTTTCTCATCATACTGTGCAAATTTCTGGCCATAATAATGTACTTTTGACTTTATATTGCTTGCTGACTTTCAGATAAGCATCCTAAAGATGGATGTGAATAGCTATTCGTTTTTGTATTGTTTTGTATTGTTGCACAATAGATCTTTGTTGAAGAAATATTTTATTATATAATTGAACTTTCCAGTTGTAGAGGTTATTATACTATAGTAAACATGTGGCTAGAATATATACATCAATGCATGAAGAAATAATAAAAGATAAAATACTAAAATAACTACCAGAACCTCCATAGCTCCAAGGTGAGAAAAACAGCATATTTGTGTACCATGGATAAAATCATATGATAGCATATTAAAAGAAAGATCTTTCTTTTTTTATTTTTATGTACATGTCTGATAGTGGGAAATTCAACCCAGGGGCATTCTACCTCTGAGTTATACCCCCAGCCCTATTTTATTTCTTATTTTGGAACAGTGTCTCACTAAGTTGCAGAGGGCCTTGCTAAGATGCTGAGGCTGGTCTTGAGCCTGTAATCCTCCTGTCTCAGTCTCCCAAGTACTGGGAATACAAATGTGCACCACCCTGGCTAAATCGAAGATTCTAAATGAATAATTAACGTATTCAAAATATAAAGTAATGTGAGAGCAAGCCATTACATTCATAAAACTTAAAAGACTATAACTGGGGTAAGCAAAGAAATAATATTACCTAATCCAGTATAAACTATGCTTTCCCAAATATATCACTTGCTATCATATCTAGAGCAAGGATCAGAAATAATAATTTTCCATGTAGAAGAGCTGCATAAATAAGAAATACCCAATATTCACAAGCATATGTGATATGCCAGACACTATGTTAATATCCTCTATATATTAATTCATCAAATCCTAAAAATAGGTGCTGTTAATTTCAGAGGTGAAAAGGGAGGCATAGAAAATTATGGGTAAGTAACTTATCCATAATTACACATCAGTTTGGCTTCAGAGTTCACACTTTTAACCAGCATGCCCCATGAGCCATCTTTTAATCATTCATAAAGCCTAAAAGTCAACTGTAGAACTCCCCATCTCAAAGTTGTTAACATAATCACACCTGCAAAGTCCCTTTTACATGTAACATAACATAGTTATAGGTTCCAAAGACTAAGATGTGGACATCTTTGTGAGGTCTCTATTTCTGTCTCATGCTCTTAAATATAAGACTCTATATAGCTATAGCAGTCTATGCCACAATTTCTCAGATTCTGTGGAATGTCACTGATGGCCCTGAGTTGTCACGAGGAGCTCCATGCAAGACAGCAATTAAGAAAATATTAGCCGGGCGTGGTGGCGCATGCTTGTAATCCCCGTGCTTGGGAGGCAGAAACAGGAGGATTGCGCAGGTTTGAAGCCAGCTGCGCTGGTTTAATAGACCCTGTTTCCAAATAAAAAAGTATAAAAATAGGTCTGGGAGTGTAGCTCGGAGGTAGAAGGGTTTCCAAGAACCACAATACCACACACAAAAAAAGAAAAAATATTAATGCCATTTGAACTTGGTGCAGTGAGCAAAGTGTGTTCACAGGGATAAGAGACTGAGCAGCCCTGACAGCAACATGATTCACACAGCAGTGAGCAGCAGGACATGTTCATTTGGGTGGGCTCATTTTTTTTTTTAGTGCAAGATACAGGCAACCACTGGTAGTTGGTGAGCTCTATATTATACAGAGAACAGGCTAATGATTTTTTCTGATTTATTTACCCAAACCTTCTCTTATACACCACCATTCAGAGCAAGCATGCTCCAGTAGTGTCAGGGAGAGCTGGAGAAAGTTCAACTCAGTGTGATTTCTGATGAAAAGATATATAACTGGGAGAGGAAGATTCTGAGCCTAAGCCTACAAAGTCTGGTAAGGTAATGACAATGGACTATAAGGTTTAGGTTCTGAAGCTTACTCCAACAGGAGAAACAAAAAAGTCTATCTTGATAATGGAAACTATTTATTACTAGGTTGTCTCTAGGCTGAAAACCCACGTTGCTCTATTCTATCATACTTTGAGGAAAACAATTTATGAAGGCAGCTTTGGCTAATGGCTAAATTTGTTCTACAAAGACAAGTTCATTAAAAATGTTTTTAAAACCATGTAAAAGTATCTAATCTAGCAACAATGAAGCTCTCAACCAAGTATGTTACAGCCACTGCCACCATGGGGAGGCCTCTGCCTAGCATCCGAGTCTTCAGAACACCACCACACGTCCAGCAAGTAGTGCCATTCTCCCTCCTGCAGCTGGTAGAGAACAGTAGAGGAGCATTGGTAGCTCCCCATCTGTTATCTATAACTTCACTAAGAGGTTAAGAAAAATGAAGATCCGAGCAATTAGTTTCACACTCAATAGTTCTCTCCGTAGCCAGTGATGATGAAAAAACATCCAAGGAATAAAGAGGCTGGAGAGATGTGAAACAGACATCAGAGGAGCCATTTAAGACCTGTCTTTAGCCGGGCGTGGTGGCACATGCTTGTAATCCCCGCGCTTGGGAGGCAGAGACAGGAGGATCATGCAGGTTCGAAGCCACGCGCTGGCTTAGGAGACCCTGTTTCCAAATAAAAATGTAAAAAATAGGTCTGGGAGTGTAGCCCGGAGGTAGAAGGGCTTCCAGGAACCCCAGTACCACCAAAAAAATAAAAAATAAAAATAAAAAAAAGATAAGAACTGTCTTTCTTTATTTTTGCTTTTTTTTTAAAATCACTTTTGTGCCAGGCATGGTCGTGCATGCTTGTAATCACAGCATTTGGGAGGCTGACACAGGAGGATCACAGATTTCAAGATCAGCCTCAGATACTTAGCGAGACTCTGAGCAACCAGCAAGACCTTGTTTCAAAATAAAAACTAAAAAGGGATGGGAGTACAGGCTGGAGGTAGAATGCTCTGGGGTCAATCTCCAATACATGGAAAAAAAAATCACTGTTGTCTACAGCACACATCATACCATAAAGAAGACTTTTTCTTGTAGTTGAAAATTGGAAATGATATGATCTTTGTTACAAAGCAGTAGTATATCACTGCCTAGATCAGAACATAAAAGAGGCAATGACTTCTTTTTTCACTTTTTAAATAACTTTATTATAAAACAATTCCTACTATGCTTTTTTTTTTTTTCTACCAAATGGAAACTACTATCTAAAGTGATGGGATAAGCCCAGCACTTGAGAGGCCGATACAGTAGAATCGTGGTTCACGGACAGCCTCAGCTACTACTTAATGAGGCCCTTTGCAACTCAGTGAGACCCTGTTTCAAAATAAAGAATAAAAAATAGGGCTGGGGTGTAGCTTGGGGGTAGAATGCCCCTGGGTTCCAACCCCAGTACTACCAAAACATAACCTGATATTATGTGGACCATATTAAAAATGGCATACATTCAGACAGTGCTTGGTGCTGCCTGCCCTGGTTTCCCCTTTTACCCCCTCTCAATAATGAGTGTACAGGTTGACCATGCAACATTCACACCACTTTTACACATATTCGAATGTAGCTCCTCCATTAATCAACCTCAGACTTCTTCCTCTCCTACCCTTCCATTCTAGCTTTGCTGAGGTTTCCCCTCCATTATCTGGAGCCCCCAAAAGAGGCAATGACTTCTTAGAAAATTACCAAAGATTATATCTTTTGAAAAGACTGTGATCTACGTTTGCTTATTAAATAATTTCATTTGTTTGATTGTTATATGATATTGTACACATGATTGTCACAGGCATGTGCATTGCAAAGAGAAGTGAGTTGGTTCTTAATTTCCAATAGTGTTTTATAAATTAAATGTCAAAAACAAGAGTACTTTTTTACTCATACTTTTAGGATAAAATTTAACTGGGTATTCAAAATGTAGAATAAGCACCAAAATCTATATCTGGCTATATCTATGTGTTTATTTTTTTAATGTGCCTTTATTGGCTCATTATAGCCTTACATTATAATGTAAATCATATGACAGTGACATACATAACCAATTTTTCCATTTTATGGAATAAATTCTTTTTGGAGTACAAGGGATTGAACCTAGGGGCATTCTATCTCCAAGCTATACCCCCAGTCCCATTTTTTTATTCCTTACTTTGAAACAAGGTCTCATGAAGTTGTGGTGGGCCTCACTAAATAGCTGAGACTTGCCATGAACGTGTGATCCTCCTGTCTCAGCCTCCCAAATACTGGGATTAAAAGCATGCACCACCTCACCCAGTGTAAATTTTCAAAATAGTTTTTTATGGTCCTCTGGATTTGCTCATTGTCTGTGGTGATGTCTCCTTTTTCATTTCTGATTTTAATACCTTTAGTTAATTCTCTCTTCCTTTTGGTTAGATTGGCTAGGGATCTGACAATCTTGTTATTCTTTTCAAAGAACCAGCTTTTTGTTTTGTTGATGCTTTCTATTGATTTTGTTGTTCTCTATTTCATTGATTTCTGCTCTGCTTTTAATTATCTCCTGCTTTCTACTGGATTGGGGATTAGGCTGTTCCTGTTTTTCTAAGTCTTTGAGGTGTGTCATTAGATTGTTTATTTGGTAACTGTTATTCTCATGTGTACACTCAGTGCTATAACTTTTCCTCTTAACACCACCTTCAAACGGTCCCAGAGATTTTTTACATGGTATCTTTATTTTCATTCAATTCTAGGAATTTTTTATTTCTCCCCTTGCTTCTTCTCTGATCTAGTCCTCATTCAAGAGTATATAATTCAATCTTCATGTATATATGTAATTATTTTGGTCTTTGTGTTCATTTCTTTCATTCTGTTGTGATCTGAAATGCAGGGGATTATATTACATTTTTAAAATATGCTGGTACTTACTTTGTTCCCTGGATGTGATCTATTTTGGGGAAGGTTCTGGGAACAGGTGGTTAGAATGCATATTCAGCTGCTGTTGGATGCAAAATTCTGTGCATGTCTATTAGGTCCATTTAGTTTATAGTGTTTTTTAGGTATGAAGAGTCTTTGTTCATCTTTTGCCTGCAAGATTGATCTAGTGGTGTGAGTGGTTCTGTTGGAGCCTCCTGATATTATTTTATTATTTGAGACCTGATGTCCCAAGAGTTTGTTTTACAAAAGTGGGTGCACCCACATTTGGGACATAAATGTTTACTATCATTATATCTTCTTGTTAGATTGTTCCTTTTATTGCTAAGAAGTGATCCACGCTGTCTCTTCTGATGTGTTTTAAAGTCTACTTTGTTGAATATAAACATTGCTACCCCTGGTTGTTTTCAGTCTGTTTATATGGTATAACTTTTTCCATCCTTTCACCTTTAACATCTGGATATCTTTGGCTGTGAGTTTCTTGCATGCAGCACATAGGTGGATTATGTTTTTTAATCCACATTGCCAGTTTATGTCTTTTAGCTGTGAGAAAAGACCTCTGAAATTCAGTGTTATTAAGATATTTTTGTTTCCTGTCATTCTGAGTTCTATGCTCTGTTTATAGTGTTATTTCTCTTTTACAGTTTCCCATCTGGTGGAGTTCACTCAATTCTGGTTCTGGTATTTGCTTCTTTTTGTTTTATTTCTTTAAGTATTTTCTCTACTGTAGGCTTGGTAGTCAGAAATTGTCTTGGTTTCTGCTAATCTTGAAATGTTTTTATTTCTCCATTGATTTTGAATATTTTTGTTGGATAGAGCAGTCTTAGTTGGAAGATATTTTCTTCCAGGGTCTGAAGTATATCATACCAGCACCTCCTGGCTTTCATGGGCTTAGGTTGAGAAGTCTATAATCATTTTTATTGTTTTGCCCCGGAATGTCACCTGATCTTTTGTTCTTCCTACTTTTAGGGTTCTTTCCTTGGCTTCAATGTTAGTCATTTTTATTATTACATGACATGAAAAAGTTCCTTTTTGATCATGTCTAAGTGATGTTCTGAATATCTCCTGTACATGGATGTCCAAGTCTTTTCTATATTTAAGAACCTCTCTAAAATGATTTCTCTGAAGAGGTATATGATACCCTTGGTTTGTGCTTCTAGTCCTTCCTCAAGGCTTTTTATCTGTAAGTTAGGTTAGGCTGTTTCACATTGTCCTATATTTTTTCTTTCTTTCTTTCTTTCTTTTTTTGGTGGTGGTACTGGGGGTGGAACCCAGAGGCTTTCTACCTCTGGGCTATACTCCCAGACATATTTTATACTTTATTTGGAAACGGGGTCTAAGTTGCTGAGAGCCTCACTAAGTAGCTGAGGCTGGCTTTGAACCTGTGCGATTCTCCTATCTCAGCCTCCCAAGCATGGGGATTACAAGCCTGTGCCACCATGCACGGCTTGTCTCATATTTCTTGAATGTACTGTTTTCTCTATATTGTTGATTATATTTTCAGTTTTGAATGAACTGTCTTCCAAGAGTGATATTCTGTTTTCCATATGGTCTAGCTTTCCAGAGGTAGTTTCTACTGCAGTCTTTAATTCATTTATTGACTCCTTCATTTTGCTCAAAGTCTCATTTTGGTTCTGTCATAGGACTTCAATTTTTCTTTTGATATGCTCTTTCATTTCCTGTACATTTTCTTTGAGGTATTTGATCATATTGAGATCAAAATTCAAAATTCCCCTTCTGGCATTTCCCACATATCATTATTGGTGACCTCTCTTGTTGTGGGAATTTATTGTTTCCTCGCTGTTCTTCATTCTCCTATTTTTAGAGTTCTCAGGTTTGTATTTCGGTTTTCTTGGCATCTTCCTTTTTGTGTATGAGTCCTGTATCTTTTGTATCCCTTTATAATAATGTCTATGCTGGGGATATATATTTGCATCTACAAATCTGTCTCATATTAAAAAAAATAGAGTTTGTCCTTTTTAACTAGATAGAGTTTTTAGTGCAGGGAAACAGGAATCTGACTAGCTGCAGGCCACCATGCTCTCCAGGCCCAAACTCAATAGGGCTAGAGACTATTATATTCTGTTAAGAGCCTACAGCATGCAGGTTGGAATTTAATGCCTCACAGATACCACAGGTACTATGCTGATTGTGAGCCCATGAAACTCTGCAGAGTACTGACCTTGGCCTCTATGACCAATGGGCCTAAGCTCAGCAGGGCGAGAGACCGCCATGTTCTGAGCTTGTGGCCTGGCTCACCGACCTTTGATGACCCAGGAAGAACACTGCTTACCAGCTGGTTACGATAACGTGGAAAACTGTCAGTCACTGGCATGCATACATGCCAAGCATAAACTCTGCTGGGAGAGTATTGAGTTCCCAGCCTGTAGCTGTGCTCACATGAGCCCCTGCCAGCCCCTGAACTCCCTGATTTCAAGGCCTATGTTCTGGCAGGGAGAGACTGTACAATTCTAAGCTTGGGGCTTGGGTGGCTCAGTGACTTAGCTCCAGGGACACCACTGCTCCTCTGGCAGCTGCAATCATGTCTTGTTTGCCTTTGGCATTGCTTCTTGTATGGCCCAAATATGGCCAGGTAGAAAAGCTTTCCAAGCCTACAACTCCGTAGGTTAGATTATTCCACCCCACAGACACCATGACTGGCTGTCCTGTGGTGATCACTGCAGACCCAGTAAGAATAAAGTGAACTCTGAGTGTAGGTTCCTCCCACCAAATGTCCATAGGAGCTATCTGCTAATTCTCATTTCTGCTGTGTGTCTGACTATAGCCCCCACTCCCACCTCCTCAGGTATGATTTGCAAAGACATAGACCATTTATTGCCACACAAATTCCTGTGGCTGCACAGGGCAGTCTCCTTCTGGGATGGCTGGTTAACTCACAGTCTTGCCAAGTGCGCTTGTGTCCCTGCCGGCAGAGAAGAATTCAGCTGCAGCTAAAGGATCTGGATGGGCCATCTGGGTAGTCAGGTCTTTGTCAAGCATGGAGAGAAAGTGGAATGCTTTTGACAATGGTCTGTAGTCTCTAGTGTCATAGGATTCTGCTGCTTCTTCGCTGGATTCTCTGGAAGCCCTTGTTGCTTTAGATTTGTCAAACTTTTATTAAATTTAGATATCTGGCACTATCAATTCAGATTCTGTAACCCCAATTTTTTTGGTGCATATTTCTTTGTGATACCAAAATGCAATAAAAAGGATATATATGATAATACTTTGTATTATTTTTAGATAATTTTTAACATTTAAAGAGAGTAAAATTATTCAAACTAGTCATATTTGGTAGATGGTAAGTAACATGAAATGTCTAGCAAGTTGAAAATCTAGCAATAGGAAATTTTTGCAATTTGAATTACATATAGATAAAACACAGCTAGGTGTGGTGGCGTAAGCTTGTAATCCCAGGACCTGGGAGGCTGATACAGGAAGATCACAGGTTTGCAACCAGCCTCATCTACTCGGAGAGGCCCTCCACAACTTAGTGAGACCCTGTTTCAAAGTAAAAAATTACAAAACAGAGGAGGTCTGGGGTTTAGCTCAAAGGTAGAATGTCCCTGGATTCAATCCCAGTACAGGAAAAAAACGACAAAAGACTATAGAGATAGCATTATCTCTCTGAATTGCTAAATTCAACTAAAAGATATAAACTATATAAAAATATAAAATCTACACAAAGGAGCTGGACATGGAGGCATGTGCCTATAATCCCTGTGTTTGGGAAGATGAAAAAAAAAATCACAGGTTAGAGGCCAGCTTCAGCAACTTAGCAAGACTCTCAGCAATTTAACAAGGCCCTGATTCAAAATAATAAAATAGCCGGGAGTGGTGGTGCATGCTTGTAATCCCTGTGCTTGGGAGGCGGAGATAGGAGGATTGCGCAGGTTCAAAGCCAGCCTCACTGGCTTAAGAGACCCTGTTTCTAAATAAAAATATAAAATAGGTCTGGGAGTGTAGCCTGGAGGTAGAAGGGTTCCATCCCCAGTACCACACACACACAAAAAAATAATAATAATAAAATAAAATAGGGCTGAGGAATAGCTTGGAGATAGACTCCACAGTACAAAACAAACAAGGAAAAGAAGAAGAAAATACATATACAATTCTTTTAGCCAGCAACTAATTAGCAATTGAAAAACTGCTCTAATCCTTCAAGAGAAAAAATTTAAAATTATAAACCGTCTAAATCATTTTAAATTATTTTAAAAGTTTGAAGCTGGGCATGGGGATGGCATACCTGTAATCCTAGTACTTGGGAGGCTAAAACGGGAGGATAGCAGGTTCAAAGGCATCTTTAGTAACGTGGTAAGGACCTCAGCAACTTAGTGAGACTCTGTTGCAAAATAAAAAATAAAATAAGAATCTGGACATGGTGGCACACGCTTGTAATCCCAGCATTTGGGAGGCTGAGACAGGAGGGTTGCTGTTTGTGGACAGCCTCAGCTACTTAGTGATGCCCTTTGCAACTCAATGAGACCCTGTTTCAAAATAAAGAATAAAAAATAGGGGGGACTTCCCACTCGGGACCCCCTCCCCTTTTGGGGAGCTGTTCTCTCTCTCACAGGTCGTGTTGGCACTGAGAGAAGGCAGAGTGCATCTGAGGGCACATGGCTCGGGCGACTCTCGAGTAGTGACCTGAAGGTCTCTGCTGGACATCATGGCTGACCAGGCCCCTAGGGGTGACCTGTACCTCTTTTCTGGCAGATCGCGTGGACTCTGGGAGAAAGTAGTTTGCAACTGATGGGCACTTGGCTCGGGCGACACTCGGGTAGTGACCCTGAAGGCAGCTACTGGACCCCGGAGTTCCGACCGCCCCTATGGGGTGTTCGGCCACTTTTCTCTATTCCCTTCTGGCAGATTGCGTGGACTCCGGAAGAAAGCAGCCTGCACCTGAAGGAAATTCGGCTTGGGCTACTCTCAAGTATTGTCCTGAAGGCAGCTGCTGGACCCAGAGTTCCAGCCCCTTTGGGGTGTTCAGCCACCCTTGCCCCATTCCCTGCTGCTTCCAATAAACCTTTTTACTCCCCTTCAAAAAAAAAAAATAGGTGTGGGGGTGTAGCTCGGAGGTAGAATCCCCCTGGGTTCCAACCCCAGTACTGCAAAAAAAAAAAAAAAAAAAAGGCTGAAAGTGTAGCTCACAGGCTCACAGGTAGAATGCCTCAGGGTTCAATCCCCAGTAACAAAGAAACAACAAAAATTTCAAAAAAATTCTAGGGGCCATTATCATTTAAATAATAATGGATTTAGGTCTGTTGAATGAAAATTATATTTGATTAAATTTGTTTGTAAGGATGTTATGTAAGTATATTGTCTCTTATTTTATTTTACTGACTGCTACTAGAAATATATATTGTCTATTTTTAGAAATGTGTGACTCAGATCACAGCTGAATAAGTTCTCCCATATTACATTTGGGAGGGGGAATTTAATAAAGACATTCACAAAGCCTGGGGAGTCAGTGGGCATGTTTTCATATAGAGATGCTAGTTAACAAACAAGGACAGGGGTATGGGTTCAAAGGTGAGAATGCCAGATGCTACTGAGAGCTTACTAGATGAACTGCTATAGAAGGAAGCCTACTTAACAGATATTTCCTACTGACCAATTTCTGCAAAGCTCTGAAGAAAAACCTCTTGACTTCAAGTGAAATGATTCATAGATTTAAAAAAAAATTATAAGAGAAAATCTTGAGTTCCCCAAACTGATTAGGCTTGAGAATGATACAGAATCCATTACTTTAAAACTACTGAAAACCAGATCGGAGAACTACAGAACACAACCAATGATATTTTCATTTCCTTTCAACATAAATATATGCCTGGGTAAGGAATTCTTGCTCCAATAATTCTGCTCAGTCTGAGACCTTGAGACTTTGAAAGAAGAGAAAGTACTCTGGGAACTGTAGTCTAAATGTACATGTTAGTGATATTCACTAATCAGCTCCTAGATATCTTTTGCATTTCCTTGAAAGAATGCTCTAATAATGATGGAAGAGCAGTAAAAAATTTTCTACTTCTTACATGTGTTTATAAAATTCTTATAGAAAACAATGTCTTAGATTTCATTTTGATTTGTTTGTGTGTGTGCAGTACTAGTAATTGAACCCAGCAAGTGCTCTACCACTGAACTACATCCCACCTCTTTTTATTTATTTTATTTTTTTGAAACAGTTTCACTAAGTTATCCAGATTGGTCTAGAACTTGAGATCTTCCTGCTTTATTTAGCTTCCCAAGAAGCTGGAATTATAGGTATATGACACTATACTTAGCTAGCTAAATTTTAATTCATATCACTTTATCATTTTAGTAGATTTACTATTCAATACTGTAAATGAATTCTCAGGTTATGATTAATTACTCGTCTTTAAAATTATATTTATTTATTTATTTATTTATTTTTGTGTGTGGTACTGGGGGTGGAACCCAGAGGCTTTCTACCTCCAGGCTATGCTCCCAGACCTATTATATATATATATATATATATTTTTTTTTTTTTTTTTTTTTTTTTTTGGTGGTACTGGGGTTCCTGAAAGCCCTTCTACCTCCGGGCTACACTCCCAGACCTATTTTTTTATATTTTAAGATAGGGTCTCGTAAACCAGCGCGGCTGGCTTCGAACCTGCTCGATCCTCCTGTCTCCGCCTCCCAAGCGCGGGGATTACAAGCGTGCGCCACCACGCCCGGCCCTATTTTATATTTTATTTGGAAACAAGGTCTCACTAAGTTGCTGAGAGCCTCACTAAGTAGCTGAGGCTGGCTTCAAACCTGTGCAATCCTCCTGTCTCAATCTCCCAAGCACGGGGATTACAAGTGTGCGCCACCACACCTGGCAAATTATATCTATTTAAATAAAATCTACCAGCCAGGTATGGTGACGCACGCTTGTAATCCAGCACTTGGGAGGCGGGGACAGGAGGATTGCGAAGGTTCGAAGCCAGCCTCTCTGGCTTAAGAGACCCTGTTTCCAAATAAAATTTAAAAGAGGTCTGGGAGTGTAGCCCAGAGGTAGAAGGGTTCCATCCCCAGTACCACCAAAAATAAATAAATTAAATAAAGTAAATAAATAAATAAATAAATACATAAAATCTACCAAGAGACTCCATTTAGAAAAGTTTAAGTCGCTTACATAACAGAAAGTATTCTTTTTGCTTTACAAGCCATAAAGGTTTTGGAAAAGAGATTAATATCAAGGAAGGTAAACTAAGTTTAACGACTTTAACTTTATTCTTTTCAAAAAAGGTTGGATAAAAATTAATTTTTAGTTTTAAATGGGAACTACTCTTGGTCATATCATATTCACATATTATACCTCATCTTATAACTTTACAGTGATTATGGTTACCATATGTTTTTGCCAAAACTCATATACTTGGGAGACTGAGACAGGAGGATCACAGGTTCAAGGTCAGCACCAGCAACTTAGCAAGACCCTCAGTAACTCAGTGAGATCCTGTTTCAAAATAAAACATGAAATAGGGCTAGGGGTATAGCTCAGAGGTAGAATGCCTGGGCTCAACCCCCAGTACAATCAATGAATCAATCAATCAATCAATCAATAAGATGGCTTCATATGTGTGATATCTTAATAAACCTGATTTAAAAGGTCACAACAAACTTAAAATCATGTAAACTACATAATAATGGTAATTTAAAAAAGTTAAATTTTATGCTGGGCGTGGTGGCGCACGCTTGTAATCCCTGCGCTTGGGAGGCGGAGACAGGAGGATCGCGCAGGTTCGAAGCCAGCCGCGCGCTGGCTTAGGAGACCCTGTTTCCAAAATGAAAATGTAAAAATAGGTCTGGGAGTGTAGCCCCGAGGTAGAAGGGCTTCCAGGAACCCCAGTAACACACACAAAAAAACAAAAGTTAAATTTTTAGATTCATCCTGCCATAATGCATACTCAATAGCCTAGTCATCATTGACATACTGTGTCCAAATGGTAAGAAAATAAATTATTTCCTGCTCTACAATTAAGTTAAAGGTTAAATATCTTCTTGCTATTTCAATGACATTTTCAATTAATATAATTTTATAAGTTATTTTTCAATAGCACAGTCCCTGTACAATATGAACCCAAACCAAATATAGCCAATTAAATAACATGTCTTTTTTCTTACTTTCAGGAAAAAGAAGAAAAATTCTCAGGGAATAGAAGGCTCCAGTGAGCTTTCTGTATCTCTGAAATGAAATATCAAGCTGCTGTAACAGAATACAAAAATTATTCACTTTGGGCTTAATCTCTCAGAAAAAATTGATTTAATTTACAGAAGTTCTAATTCTGCAACCCAAACCCCAGAAATACCTTAATCTATTTCATAACCTACATCATCTGTTTCAAAGATCTTCTTGCTCCTGAAGTATAGCAAGTGAGCACACCACTGAATCAGATATTGCAGAATTAGAAGCCACTTACAGTTGAGGTTTGAAAAGGGAATAAAAATTACCAAAAAATTTAGCAAATTTAGCATATTCTATTTACCTCTCCGTCTCAGGAATCTTGAAATTCCCTACAAATATGACAAAGGCAAGAAAAATATATAGCTCTCTCTTCAGAAAGCCAAATAGATTGGAAATAATGCTCTTTTACCACAGAAACATTATTAACAATGAAAGTTACCATCTATAATGCTTGTAATTCTTCCAATAAACCTATGTTGTATGTACTATTATCCTCACTTAGAAATGATGATGGTGAAAGTAAAGCATACTGCTATAACTAAAGAGATGAAAAGTATTGTACCAAATACTTTATATGTGGTAGTTTATTCAATTTTGATAGTAACCCTATGAGTTAGCCACTATATCATTTTATTAATAAACAGGGGCAGAGCCATTCAACTCAATCTGCTCCCATGGTTTTGTACACAAAAGCACAGGTCCATGATTAACCAAGCCTATATTGTTTATACTTCAAATGCCTTCTTCCAAGGAATATTAAAATTACTGGATGATTCAGTTAATTATGAGTTATCTAGAAGATAAACACATTATATTTAGCTATACTGTAGAATGAATCAAAATATTGCAACATATTGCTGTATTTTGTAAACTAGTTTGCCAGGAATAAAAACTGTACATTATATAGTAATAGAACAAAGTAAGATAGCAACGGGAAGAGGCCAAAAAATGTACACGGGGTGCTAGGGTATATTTAGAGAGGAAAGATACTCATCAAGGTCTTCCATAAATAAAAAAAAAGCTTGTATATTCTTTATTTACTTCAAACAAGATGAGGGCAACTGTTCAGTATGTGTTACCTCTGGGTATAGTTTTAACAACCAGGACTTGATTATTAAAGAAGGATTTAATGATAATATACAGAAAAGAAAACACCTGAGGCCTGAGAAGGTTATTCCAGAAAACCTGCTAACAAGGTTGGCCTGTGGATGTGATCTAGGAACTTGGATTTGAGGATTCCCATTAATCCCAGGAGTTACTATGCCTAAACTGTTTATGCAAACAATATGGTTTGTGATGAATACCTGTTTGTTTCTGGAGTCAGGAATTTTGGCACATGGTAGGCAGAGGTTGCCCAAGTGAAGATTAGTCCCCAATAAAAGCCTTGTGCACTGAATCTCTAATTAGCTTCCCCAATAGACATTCACATTCACATCCATCCTCACAACTAGGATGTTAGGGGATTTAAGTCAGTATAACCTGTGTGATTCTGCTGGGAGTGGACACTTGGAAGCTTGTACCCGGTTTCCTACAGATTTCACCCATGTGATTTTTCCTTTGCTCATTTTGTTCTTATTCTGTTGTAACTCATAGCTGTGAGTACAATTATATGCTGAGCCCTGTGAGTCCTCCTAGTGAATCTCTAAACATGTGGGTGGTTTGAAAAATCCTGACATGGAGACTTCCAGAAAGACTGCGACGGAGAAAAATGGGGCTTATGAGCCCTGCTAACAACCAATCTCTATTACCACAAAATCGGTGCCTTGAATAGCCAGAAAACACCATCAGTAGAGAAACAAAAAATGTAATTACAAGGGACAGAGAAAAAGAGGGCTGGAAAAACGAGACACCAGAAAGAAACCAGACTGCAGTGCTGCGGCTGGAGCTGCGGCACGAAGCGGCAGGCGCCATCTTCCCTGCAGCACCAGGCCCCAGAGAGGAGGGGGACTCAGAACGGAGCTCAGAGCCACAGAGGAGATACGCCGGCCTCATGCCCGAGGACGCGGCAGCAGTGCCTTACTACGGGCGGCAGCGGCGAGCTCAGCGGACGCTCCGACCAAAGCACTCAACAGCCCACCAGGCTCCAGAGAGGAGTGGCAGACAGCGAGCCAAGTTGAGCCTCTGAGGATCAGCTGGGAGGAATTCAGCAGATTTCTCGGCGCAGGGAACATCTAAAGCTCCCAGGGGCTGGGCTCAGCACACCCTGCAGGGACTCAGAGCGGAGCTCAAAACCAGAGAAGAAATACACCAGCCTCACAGCCGAGGGCGTGGCAGCGGCGCCATATTGCCACCGGCGGCAGCAGCAGCGAATTTACCAAGTCCACTCCAGCTTCATCTGCGCACTCAACAACAGTGAGTATCCAGAGCACCTTAAGTAAAGACGTAGTGACCCAAGGGAAGAACTCAGAGAAGGCACAAACTTCCTAAATCATGGGAAAGAGGAATAACAATGGAGCAATGAATGCCCACAACCCCACAACATCAGAACCCGATAAAACAGAAATTCAGAGATTTCTAGAAGATCAAATCAGGAAAATAACTGTAGAAATAATAGAGGTGTTTCGAAAAGAATTCAGAGAGAGCCAAAAAGAGATAAAGGATGCAATTAATGAAGTAAAGGCCTCAATTCAAAGTACAAGCAACCGACTAGACCACATGGAGAATAGAATCTTGCTCTTAGAAGAAGATCATTTAAAAAATGAACGCATAGTTTCTAATTTAGAAAAAAAAAATCCAACAGCAGGAATCTGACATTGAAGAAATATGGGCCCATTTTAAGAGAGCTAACCTAAGAATAATTGGAATAGAGGAGGGAAAATAAGGTGAAACCAAAGGGATCAGTAATATCTTCAAAGAAGTAATAGCGGAAAATTTTCCAAACAGAGCAAGAGGTCGATACACAGGTCCAGGAAACTTATAGAACTCCCTTTAGACAGGATCGGAGAAGAGGATCCCCACGCCACATAATTGTCAAAATGACCAATGTGGAAGCCAAGCAGAGAATTTTAAAGACAACAAAAACAAAGGGCCAAGTGACATTCAGTGGCAAACCAATTAGAATCACTCCAGACTTCCCAAACCAAGTCATGAGAGCCAGAAGGGCTTGGAGTAACATATTCCAAACTCTAAAAGAAAACAACTTCCAGCCAAAAATTTCCTACCCAGCAAAACTTTCTATCAAATTAGATGGGGAAATAAGAAGCTTCCATGAAAAGCAGAAACTGAAGGAATTTATGTCTTCAAAACCAGCACTAGAGAAAATACTCAAAGAGATTAACTACAAAGAAGAAATAGGTAACACACACCAGAACCAGAGAAACAAGGTTTTCCATCCAACAGACAACTAAGATTGGTTATCTGTGGAGATTCATTATTTATGTTAGTCTTTTACCTATCTCTAAATTGTTTGTTTGCTTTTATTGTTGCTAATTCTTAGGATATCTAGTTGGAATACTAATATACCTTCAGATATAGCATTTGGAAATTTTTTATCCCATTCTATCAGTAATTTTTAACTCTGTTTACATTGTCTTTGGATATACAATATGTTTTTATTTTCTAGGGAGTTTGTTTACCCTTCTGTTGCCTGTGCCATTGAAATCATATCCAAGAAATCACTGCCAATTTCAAAGTTGTGAGGTTTTATGACCCAGATTTTCTTCTAAAAGTTTATAGTCTTAAGATTTATATTTAGGTCTTTTATCTATTTTGAGTTAATATTTGTATATGGTGTTAGGTAAGGTAATATTTGTATATGGTGTTAGGTAAGGGTCCAATTTTATTCTTTTTCATGTAATTATTATTTTTCAACAATATTTAGTTAAAAGATTAGTATTTCCTTCACCAAATGTTCGTGGAAACCTTGTCAAAAATAACTTGACAATATATGGAAGAATTTATCTCTAGGCTTTTATTTAACTCCAATGGTTTATATTATCTGCCTTTATAACAGTACTACACTGTTTCAATTATTGTAGCTTTATAACATTTGAAATCAGAAAATATACATCTTCTAACTTTGTTCTTTTTTGAGATCTTTTTGGGTATCTAGAGTCAATATTCCATATTAGGATAGATTTTTTGTGAAAAATAAATAAATAAATAAATAAATAAATAAATAAATAAATAAAGGATAGTTTCACCTTAAAAAAGAAAAAGAAAGAAATATTCTCTGGTAAGAAAGAAAGCAAAAAGAAATGTTGAAATGTTATCTTTAAGTCATCAAAAGCTTGGTATCAGACAAATGAAACTGTTATGTGAGATTATCAACGTTAATATTGGATAAAATGCTATAATACTAGATGTCAACCACTAAGCCAAGCATGGGAAGGAGGGATAGGGAGGGAACGGGGTGGAGATCAGGTAGGGGCTAACTGGGTGATGTGTGCATGTATGTCTACAAAAGTATTATTTTTATCCCATTATGATGTATGAATACAGTGTACCAATAAAAAATTTAAAAAAAGAAAAATCCTGACATAATCAATAAAAGATTTTCTCACTATATTTAGAAAATAACTCTGGCTGACAGCATGACCATGAAAATTTGCTACGATTGGCATAGACTCCAGAAAGGTTTTATTCTCCTTTAGCAAGTACCAAAAATTTCCAAACACCTTGACCTCAAACTAAATAATGCATATTTTGTATAAGTGATACCCACCAGGAATTCTAGCAGGGAAAGAATCAAGAGCTCCTGCTCCAGCACCACCCTCTTCTTCATCTTCTTCAAATTCCAAATTCTCTTCTTCACCAGGTGCTAAAATTCTTCTACATGAAAAAGTACAGAAAAAATAGTGAGCTACAACATTTAATATATTAGCAAAGCCTTATTCAATTCCCAAATAGAATTGTTTACAGAGGTTGATATATTGCTATCAATGATACCATTGCTACTAATGATATCAATGATACCCAGTTTGATTAAAAAAAAACAGAAATATCTAAAAAAAGCATAAAATAGATAATAAAATGAGAAGACAAATATTAGTATTTATTTACTTTACCTTAATGGGACAGGCTGAACATCAAATGGGAATTCTTTATTATATGTAAGAATATTCTTTAGGACTAGAATATAAAGATAAAACACATAAATTTTTCCACAAATTACAATCAAGTATTATGTCTTAAATGGCTAAGTTTTCATCAAGTTTACTAAACACATTAGTATGTATTTTTACATTCCTATAATTTCAGAGCCAGTATACATTGGTTCACTGAAGGTCTTAGCAAAATGAAAATATCCATAGTATAATTCAGGTTCCAGCAATTTCAGAGTACTATAAAATCTCCAAAGAGAGATAAGGTTCAGAGTCTCAGAGCCCTACAGAAAATGAATCCCAAATTAGTTCTCCAAAGTACAAGGTCTTAGGTGATACCAGAGAAAAAGGATACTTATTCCCTGAAGTATTTTCATTAAGACTGATATCAAAGATGACCAACTAGAGCAGAGGTTCCCAAACTTATTGGCTTATTGAACCTTTTCTGAAAAAAATTATTCAGTATCCTTTATTTCTATTCAATGGCCCCCTTTGCACCCAAGACTAGTGTCATCCATCCCTGAATCCAGTTCTCTCCCCTCCCCCACCCAGGAGTAGTATCATTCACTTTGGGAATCTATGAATTACAGAGAGATACATAAACACATCTTATCCTCTATCAAACTGATAAGGTTTATAGAAGCAAGGTTATAATTTACATACCATTTTATGATAAAATTATATGTGTATATATTTACACACATACATACATAATGGGATTTATCCTCAAGAGAAGCCTTCAAACATGACAACCATCTCTTGTCCTCTGGCTGTAGCTCATCTCTATTCTAATAAATACATTCTGGCATGTAAGTTTAGATGGCGATGTTATACAATTTTAACTATATCTAGAGAAGTACTATAAGTATGTAATTTAGTACTTTGTTTCCAGTGTTAAGAGTTCCTAGTAACTCCTGCCAATTACATCAAAGTGAATTCTTAGCATTAAGTGGGCAACTCAGAAGGCTTTCATGTTTTTTACTCAACTTAGCCTTAATTTTGGAGTCCTGCAGTTTAGAGCTAAAAGGAGTGTGACATATTGGCATCTCAAATGAGGAAATTAAAAAGAATACAGGTTTTAATTATATAACTTATTCCAATAGAAGACTTTTTTATTGAGAATGAAGAACAAATGAGAATTTGTTCATTGAGAATGAAGTTGGAGACTTCTATCTAGATTCTCATTAGTTCTTATTTTCTCTCTTTCTCTCCATTTAGCTCTTACCCTCAGCCTTCTCCCCCCATACCTTCTCCAGATATTAGACATTAAATCCAGTACTGTTATATCTCTGAACTATACCCCTAGCCCTATTTTATTTTGAAACAGGGCCTCACTAAATTGTTGAGGTTGGCCTCAAACCTGTGATTTTCCTGTCTTGCTTCCCAAGTGCTGGGATTACGGGTGTGTGCCATTACACCCAGCTCTTCCTGATTTAAAAGAAACAATGCTTACTGAGTGCCTACAATGTTCCAATCACTATTTTAGGTGTTAAAGATATACAGTAATCAAGAACTCATATCTGGAGCTTAGCCCCTACTAAAAAAATCTAAATAATAAATATGCCAACAATGCAAACATAATGTTGTATAAATGGAATAGAGAGAAAATTCAGTGGAAAAACCAAGGTGTACAGGGCGTCTTTCAAACTAAACTGTAAGAAGACATTTGAAGCATGTTTCCTCAGATGAGAGGAAGCATCCACAAGTAGAGCTCTAGGCTAAGGGCTTTCCAGGTACTAGAGAAGAGTCTAGTGCAACATCAAAGGCTCTGGGAAGGAAATAGTTTAGTTTGTTCAGGGTGCAGAATGAACAATAGAACTTAGGTTTGACAAGCAAGAAGGAAGCAGTAGAAGACGAAAGTAGAAGGTTTAAATTAAATCTTAGCCCTGTAACTGTACCAACAACTTGAACATTCACATAACTACTCTGAAACTGTTTCTCCAGTTCTAAAATGAGAATGCCAGAATGCCACTTCTTTTACTAATTGTTAAAAGAGAATTAAAATAATGTGTATGAAATGTCATGGGAAATTTTTAATTTTTGAGGATAAATCACACTGTGTGTGTGTGTGTGTGTGTGTGTGTGTGTGTGTGTGTGTACCATATAAGCTTGTATTTATATATGGTCATTCATTCTCTCCATATCTTTCTCTATCTGACTAGAATCCTAGCATTTCATATCTCACTAAGAAGCACTAACTTTATAACAAGAACATCCTTTCTAAACTTTCACATGATCACTGTTGGTAAACTGTTAAGTTAACCTAATAAGTACTAGTCATTTATATAATATTGTGCCAGATACAAAGAATGGGGTGTAGGTGACCAAAAAGACCATTTGTGATTTATATTGGTAGCAAAAACACAGTGGGTTTTGGTGGCATACACCTATAATCCCAGTATTTGGAAAGCTGAGACAGGAGAATCGCAGTTTTGAAGCTTGCTTTAGCAACTCAGTGAGACTGCATCAGCTTAGTAAAACCCATTTCGAAATAAAAAATAAAAATAGGGCTAGGGGTATAACTCAGAGGTAGAATGCCTCTGGGTTCAATCCTCAGCAACACGAAAACAATACAACAGCAACAAAAAGAAGCAAAAATGTAAAAACGATATTTTAATAATAAAATGAGAAAATAATCAACCCTTAAAATATAAATAAGACAACATTAATCTTTAAAAAAAAAAATTAAGTTGGGTACAGTGGAGGACAACTGTAATTGCAGCTGTTTGGAAGCCCAAGGCAGGAGAATCTCAAGTTTGAGGCCAGCCTTGGCAACTTAACAAGACTCTGTCCAAAACAAAAAAGGCTAGAGGTGTAATTCAGTGGCAGAGCATTTGCCTAGCATATGCAAATCCCTGGTTTCAATCCCCAGTACCAAATTTTAAAAAATCAGTTATTAATATCTTGCCTATGTATAAAAGCAGAAGAATTAAACAGTAACTTCTTTCTGGGGATGCCAATGCTTTAAAAGAAAACATTTGCTCATTTAGTTTTAGATATGTATGTGAATAATTTTGGAAGAAAAAAGACTTTTACTTTCTGTAACTGTAGTATAGGTTTCTACTTTCACCAACCAGTGAATAACAGATTCTAATTTTCTTTTAAAATAACAGTCTACCTTAAACTTTATATAGGGTTTTAATTTCATTAACACTAGTATAATGTTTTAGAAGGATTTGGAGAAGAGTTTATAAATTCACAGAAGGTACTATCATGAGCACAAAATATGTCATGGGTTGGGGACTTATTGGTTCATTCAGTAGAACTTACACAAACAGGACCATTGCAAGGCAGATACTTGATGATGTCTAACTCTGGAGAAAATCTAGCACTCCCAGCCTACTCTCTCAGAGCATGGGCCTGCCTCCCTCCTGAAGCTTACACTCTAAAAATGATACACATGCAAATACCAAAATGTGTTTTGCTTTTGTGGCTGATGTGTTTCATTTTTGTGGTAGGAAAAATGGGCAAAGGCTTCAAAATTGAAAGGTTATTTTTTAAATTGTGGGGAAAGATTTCCTCATAGCATTCAAATCTATTCAACTCAACACAAATTTGCCGGTTTCATAATATATATACAAAGCATTCAATAGGTTCTGTGGGAAAATTCAAAGGTTATTTATAATCTCTTTGGAGACTAAAACACTAATGTAAGTAAGAATAATACAGGCAGACACTGATAATGGATATAAAAATGCTCCTAAAAATAAAAAAAATAAAAATGTTCCTGCAATTAATTTTGCCTAGCGAGAGCAGAGAAAGCTTTTAGGGAAAGGTAAGAGTTTCTGTGGAGACTTGAATGAATTAATTAAAGGAAATTTTACATGGTGGTGGGGATATACGTAAGAAGCATTATATTACTAATCATTAACTTAAGAAAAATGATTACATCACAATCATAGTTTTAGTATGAAGTTTAGATGCAATTTTCAAGAAAGCATTGAAAGAAAGAATACATTAGCAAAATAAGCCAGCTAAGCCCAACATATTGAAAGGTACCTTAATTAAATTTTCTTAAAAGAGACCTAAGGGCAAGTTTGATCAAGAATAAATAAAGTGAAATATGGTTAAACACCAATTTCTAGAAACTCTTTAAACCTAATTAAATAATTAACTCACAAGTACCCAGCTTTGATAAATTCCAAATTTCAGAGCATATCCTGCTGAGATATATACAATATGCACAATTATGTTCCTTTAAGATGGAATAGCAAAGTAAAATCACTTAAAAAGTACCAAGGACCAGGCATGGTGGCACACACTTGTAATCCCAACATTTGGAAGGCTGAGACAGGAGGATCGTGGTTCGCAGACAGCCTCAGCTACTTAGTGAGGCCCTTTGCAACTCAGTGAGACCCTGTTTCAAAATAAAGAATAAATAAAAAACAACAGGACTGGGGGTGTAGCTCAGAGGTAGAATGCCCCTTGGTTCTATTCCCAATACCGCCAAAAAAAATTTTTTAAAGTACTAAGGGAGCCACGTTTGGTGACACATACTTGTACTTGGGAGGCTGACTCAGGAACACAGGAAGATCCCAGGTTTGAAGCTAGCCTGAGCAATTTGGTGAGGCTCTCAGCAAGTTAGTGAGATCCTGTTTCCAAATAGAAAATAAAATAGGTCTGGGCATGTAGCCCGAAGGTAGAAAGTCCCTGGGTTCCATTTCTAGTAACTAACACACACACACACACACACACACACACACACACACACACAGGAATTCAATGAGAAGAATTATATAAACTTAAAATATAATAAAATGAATTCCCCAAAATACTATCTTTCCATTTCCACTCCAAAACTTTAAAAAGAAAACAAAACATAAAATATGAGGAAGGGAAGATGACAGCAAATTTATTGGTCAATAATCTCTCAGGAGCTTGAAGTGGATAATTATGACATTTAGGAATGATATCAGTATGGAACGATTAAAGGTATTACTAACAGTAAAATGAAAAAACAAACATAGGCAGAAATAAGTGAGCCCCAAACCCATTCCCTGCATTCACAAGCTAATAAAGTCATGGTCAAGTGTCAGTAATGTCATTAGCAAAATGCACTTGAGAGGATTCTCCTGTGTGCTTGGCATATAGCTGCTACTCTTAAAGTGGCAACCAATGAAAGATCTTGTGAAGCAATAGGAGAAATAATTGGAGCATATTTATAAGAAAAGATGATAAATATGTAAGAATAAATAGTTCACAATCTTTATAGCACTATAATGTATCAATAAGAGTCTTCATTTTTGTTTGGAAATAAACACATAGAAAATAGTGATTAGATAAGCCAAAATTCTAATTATTTTTATTATTAAAACTGAACATAATTCTCTTCAGTACCATTATATAACAATATTATTCGAAATATAACCCTATATTTAAAGCCATCGATGTGCTGTTTTCAAAATAATCTTATTCAGCCGGGCGTGGTGGCGCACGCTTTTAATCCCCGCGCTTGGGAGGCAGAGACAGGAGGATCATGCAGGTTCGAAGCCAGACACGCGCACTGGTTTAGGAGACCCTGTTTCCAAATTTAAAAATGTAAAAATAGGTCTGGGAGTGTAGCCCAGAGGTAGAAGGGCTTCCAGGAACCCCAGTACCACCAAAAAAAAAAAAAAAAAAATCTTATTCGTAACTAGTCACACTTTATATGATTCCATTTATATTAGATGTCCAGAATAGGCCAATTTATAGATAGAAACCAAATTAATGGCTGCCTGGAACTGAGAGTTGGAGCAGTTTTGGGTGAGATAAGGAGAAATGAGTGACTGCTATTGGATACAGTTTCTTTTGGGGGTGATAAAAGTATTCTAAAACTTATTCTGGTGATGACTGCACAACTTTGCCAACATACTAAAAACCACAGAAAAGTACACTCTGAATTGGTGAATTATGTAGTACATGAGTTATATCTCAATAATGCTGTTATAGAAATAGTATTACACAAAGTACTTGTTAATACTTTTTCAAAAGTCACAAAATAAAATTCTAGGTACAAGAAAACATGGTCATTAAAAATAAAAATTTAAGCCGGGTGTGGTAGTGCATGCTTGTTAGCCCTGTGTTTGAGAGGAGGAGACAGGAGGATTGTGCAAGTTGGAAGCCAGCATCGCTGGCTTAAAAGACCGTTTCCAAATAAAAATATAAAATAGGTCTGAGAGTATAGCTCTGAGGTAGAAAGGTTCCACGCCCAGTACCACAAAAAATAATTAAAAAAAAAAAATTAGCCAGACAAGGTGGTGCATGTCTATAATCCCAAGACACAGAAGACTGAGACAAGAGGATGGCAGGTCTGAGGCCAGCCCCAGAAACTTAGAGAGATCCTGTTTCAAAATAAAATTAAAGCCAGGTGTGGTGGCACACATTTGTAATCCCAGTACTTGAGAGGCTGAGACAGGAGAATTGCAGGTTCACGGCCAGCCTCGGCTACTTAATGAGGTCCTCTGCAACATAGTGAGACCCTATTTCAAAATAAAGAACAAAAAAATTGGGGCTGGGGATGTAGTTCTGTGGTAGGATGCCCCTGGGTTCAACCCGGGCTGGGAATATAGCTTTGGGTAAGAGGTAATCCCCGTATATGGGAAGCTGAGACAAGAGGATCACAGGTTCAAGGCCAGCCTCAGCAACTTAGCGAGACCCTGTTTCAAAATAAAAAATGCAGCTGGGCATGGTGGCGCACCAAAGCATGGAGGTACAATACTGCTATGTTCAATCCTCAGTATGAAAATTAAAGATAAAATTTGTGAGAGATTGTATATTATTTATCATAAAAGAAATATTTCTGAATGTACAATATGTTTCTTGTAACATAGTTTACACTCTATGGCTGGGTAGGTAGCACTTGCCTTGCATGCGTGAGGCCATGGGTTTGATCCCCACACTGCCAAGAAAAAATAAAATTTATGATCTGGATTACATAAAGTAACCAAAAGTATTAAAATGACATAGTTCATAATTCTTGCCATATTCAGAAGGATAGTGTTCTAAAGAGATGAAATAGGATCACCTAACAACTGTGGAAAAGCCACCAGAATACAACAAATCTGCTATGTATTCCTATTTTCTCTTTCTACAAATCCAAACAATGGAAAATCAAATCTCCTCAGTACAGTCTCTGAGAATCCCTTTCTTGCCCTAGACCTGCAATTACAATCATACTATAAGTACCTCAATAATATATGTTGGTCTTTGTCAGGCTTTCTATAAATGAACAGAAACAGAGAGTTTGTTGAATTTATATGAATATATATATATATATATATATATATATATATATATATATATATATCTTTAGTTCTTTAGTAGTGGGGAGAGGGTGAAGATAACTTGGGATTGAATTCAGAGTCATACTACCTCCAAGCTACATCCTAAGGTACTTTTTATTTTGTGGGGAGGAGGGTTTGGTGGTACTGGGGGTGGAACCCAGGGGCTTTTCTAGCTCCAGGCTATACTCCCAGACCTATTTTATACTTTATTTGGAAACAGTCTCACTAAGTTGTTGAGAGCCTCACTAAGTAGCTGAGGCTGACTTTGAACCTGTACGATTCTCCTGTCTCAGCCTCCCAAGCGCTGGAATTATCAGGGTGCTCCATCATGTCCAGCTGTATTTTTTATTTTGAAACAGGGTCTCGCTAAGTTGCTGAGGCTGGCCTTGAACCTGCGATCCTCTTGTCTCAGCTTCCCATAAACGGGGATTACAGGTGTATACCACTGCAGCTGGCTCTCTTTAGTTTTTAAATTTTTATTTTGTTTACCTCTTACCCAAAGCATATATACATCAAAAGGACTGCACTGGTGTGAACTCAGACTGACCACTGTTCTAAGATTTAGGTCCTGCTCAGCTACTAAAGTCCAAAGCAAAGCAAGGCAAATTATTCCATCTCTCAATTTTTTTTTTGGGGGGGGGGGTTACTAGGGATGGAACCCAGGGGTATTCTACCTCTGAACTACACCCCTAGTCCTATTTTTTATTCTTTATTTTTTGAAACAGGGTCTCACTGAGTTGCAAAGAGCCTCACTATAAGTAGGAGGGGCTGTCTGCAAACCGCAATCCTCCTGTCTCAGCCTTCCCTCTCTTTCTTCAACTATAAAATGAGAGAACAAGACTATATGGTTATGACTCCCGTTAGAACATGCTAAGATTTTATGATTCCTTGCTTATAAATCTGACTTAGTAAATGGATGGTAAAGTCTAACATTCCCTATTCACATAAATATGTTGAGATATGAAGTCTTTTCCCAACAAAAGAAAAGCATATTGACTTTTGTTCATTTAGTTTTACATTTAACTCTGTGCCTTTACCAGATTGCTGACATTCCCCTAAGAGAATGATAATTTGAAACCGCAAAAAAGGCTTTATTTGGCAGCATCCTAGCCACCAAAACATCTGAAAGAATTGCTTACTTCAGAGATGTGAAGGATGAGAAAAACATGAAGACAAACAAGGAACATTTTATAGTGCAGCCCCCAGAAACTGCTAGAATGCACTTTCCAATGACATGTAGTCTGAATGGCCACTAATGACTGGAACATTCTATTTTCCACTACACTGTACTATAAATGTGTACCAAAATAAATATTCATTAAGGCCATTAAGACAAAATAAAGGTTGATATATATTTAGATGAAGTACAACTTCACATATTCTACAATGAAGATAAAATCCAAATAATAATTACTGTAAATACTACGGGAATCTTAAAAACACCAAAAAATCCCCCACTAGATTAGATATTAAGAGAAATAAATTCAATTACCATCTGAACCAAATAATCTTAATATTTATAACAGATAAAACCATTTCACTAAGAAATTAAAATCTTTAAAACAAAACTTACTTGGCTCTAGTTTCTTCAGGTCCTCCAGTTTAAATTCTTCCTGGGACTGTGTGGACTAAATTAAAAATATTCGTATTACATCTTTTTATTACAAATATTTCACTGCTCCATATAACTTTTAAGTGGAAAGAACCAAATATTCAAAATAAATTTATTTCTTGCTTTCAAGTTAGAAAATGAAAAGTCCCAAATTGGTTTTTATTTGTTTTTACATTCTTGGAATATTCATGCTAAAAGTAACAGAAAAAAATTAGTGATGTCTTTTATTTCTATGGTGTACAAAATATGAAATCAATCATTTAAGTATTAGTTCAACTAACAGATTCTCACAATATAATGTTTTAGCAGAGTAATTTTTTTTCTGTGTGTGGCACTAGGGATTGAACCCAGAGGCATTCTACCTCTGAGGTACACCCCCACCCCTATTTTATTTGGAAACAGAATCTCACTAGGTTGAAGAATCTTAAACTTGCTGAGACTGTCCTCAAACCTGTGATCCTCCCATCTCAGCCTCCCAAGTACTGAGATTATAAGCATATGCCACCACATCCAGCTGATAAAAATAATTCTGAATAATTTATTCTCATATTAAAGGAAAGAGAAAGTTCCATTTACCTGTAAAGCTGCGCTTCGCAATTCTAAACATGTTGCAATTTTGCCTATGGTTTTCTGTAGGAAAAGAAAGATGCTACAATTACAAAAATTACAACTACCCACTTAAAACATTTTTGGTAAGAAGTCTATAATTTTTTAAATAGATTAAATCATATATATTTTCAGCATCTTGCAGACTTCAGAGAAAAGAACAGGAACCAACTAACTAAAACAAGGGAGAGAGGGTGAGTTTATGTCCTCTCCTAACCCAATCAATTCCAATCAAATTTGCTTTGATGATAGTTTCAGGTATGATGTAAAGGGCAATGAATACATTCATTAAGGAAAGCATTATGGAGGCTCAAAAATAGAACTACCATAAGACCTAGCAATCCCATTCTTGGATATATAGATATATAGCTAATGGAAGTGAAATTAGTACTGTAAAGATATCCACACTTCCATGCCCAGTTCAGCATTGTTCACAATAGCCAAGACATGGAAACAACCAAGTGTCCTACTGATGAATTAATTAAAAAAGTGGTACATACACAATGGAATATTATTCACCTATAAAAATCCTGTTATTTGTAACATGGATGGAATTACAAACATATATATATATATGTATATATATTTAATCTTATGCCATTTTTTAAATTTGGTGCGTTGTAATTTTACATCTTATTGAAGTATAGTGTCAGATAAATACATGCATACAACTCTCAGTCCCCGCCCCACTGGATTTTCCCATCATCACTCCATATGTATTTGAGATTGAAATTTATAATTTTCTATACATTCACAGCATTGTTTCTACTATTGTGTGTGTGTGTGTGTGTGTGTGTGTGTGTGTGTGTGTGTGTGTTACTGTGATGAAACCCAGGGGACTTCTAGCCTCTGGGATATAACCCCAGACTTATTTTTTATTTCTTTTTTGGAAACAAGGTCTTGCTAAGTTGCTTAGGCTGGCTTCAAACCTGCAATGCTCCTGTCTCA
Organism: Muscardinus avellanarius; assembly: GCF_963383645.1. Taxonomy (NCBI): domain Eukaryota; kingdom Metazoa; phylum Chordata; class Mammalia; order Rodentia; family Gliridae; genus Muscardinus; species Muscardinus avellanarius. Next base: position 67,769,043 of record NC_137793.1, on the reverse strand, counting down.
GCCTCCCAGGCACTAGGATTTCAAGCATGAGCCACCAAGGCCAGCTTACTATTGTCTTCCTTATTACTTCATCCCCTGTCCCTTCCCTAATCCTCCTCAGTATCTCCCCTGGAGTCTCTACTCTTCAATCTGATCTGGCCCTCATTTCCTAATCTCTCTCTAGCTTCTACATACTAGAGAAAACATCTATTCGTTCTTTGGAACTGGCTATACTCAGTTTAATATTCTCAAGTTTCATCCATTTTCCTGCAAATGGTGTGGTTTTGTTCTTCTTTATGGCTGAGTAAAATTCATTTTATGTATATACCAAAATTTTGTGATCCTTTCAATCACTGACAGACACTTAGGCTGACTCCATGATTTGACTATTGTAAACTGTGCTATGAACATGGATATTCAAGTATGACTTCATTTCCTTTGCAAAGATGCCCAGGAACTCTATCACTGGGTCATATTGTGGTTCTGTTCTCAATCTTCTGAAACCTCCACAATGATTATCAAAGTGGTTATACTAGTTTGCAGTCCCACCAACAGTGTAACAGAGTTCCCATTTCCCTACAACCTCGCCTTGCCAGCATTTATTATTATTGGTGTTCTTGATGTTTGCCATCCTAACTGGAATAATAAGATGGAATTTCAGTGTAGTTTTGATTTACATTTCCCTAATTGCTAAAGATGTTGAACACCGTTTCCTACATTTGTTGGTTGGCGATTTGTATTCTTCTTTTGAAAACAGGCTATTTAGTTAGGTTGCCCATTTTTTAATTGGTTGTATTCCTTAGTGTTAAGCTTTATAAGCTCCTCCTATATTCTACATATTAGACCTTTGTCAGGTATGCAGGTAGTGAAGATCTTCTACCATCCTACAGGCTCTTTCTGAAGAATCTTGATGGTTTCCTTTGCTGCGAAGATGCTTTTTAATTTAATGCTATCCAATTCATTATTTGTTTTAATTTTCTAAGCTTTTGGGAGTTTCTGCCTGTAACTATATGTTGGAGTATTAGTGATATACTTTCTTCTATCAGTTTCAAAGTTTCTGGACCCTGTGGTCCGGGCCTCTGGCCCCGACCCTGGGCGGGTGGGCAGGCACTAGAGGGGCACCCCTAGGACCCCATTTCCACCCAGAAGGACCCTATGGTCCGGGCCTCTGGCCCCGACCCTGGGCAGGTAGGCAGGTGCTGGCGGGGCACCCTTCGGCGACCCCTCTCCACTCAGAAGAACCCCGTGGTCCAGGCTTCTGGCCCTGACCCTGGGCGGGTGGGCAGGCGCTGGCGGGGCACCCCTAGGCGACACCCTCCCCACCCAGAAGGACCCTGTGGTCCGGGCCTCTGGCCCCGACCCTGGGCGGGTGGGCAGGCGCTGGCGGGGCACCCATAGGTGACCACCCTTCTACCCGGAAGGACCCTGTAAAAAAGGAAAAGAAAAAGAAAAAAAGGAAAATATCGGAGAGGGGTCAAGGAGGCTGTGGTGGATGCCAGGATACTGGAGATACAGACAAAACTTATCCAAATGAACTGGAATTATTAGAAAAATTCCCCGCTAAGGAGGACTGCTTCTTCTCTACATCGTTAAGAATCTTGGACATAACCTGTAAGGAGAGAGACTTTAGCGGAGATCAAGGAGAAAGACGGTGCTGAAAGCGATCTCCGTGTTGGTGGTGGAGACTTGTATCCAAGAGAAGCAGAAATTGGAGCCTACCAACCTTATTTTTTTTTTTTTTTTGAGAAATTACACCAAAGGTCGAATGCTACCATTGCGCATGCTTAGGAACACTGGACAACATTCAGAGTGGAAAAAGAGCTTGGGAAAGATTTGAAATGGTGCAGGCAGTAGCAGTGGCAGTGGCCAGTACTCAGGGGAGGCAGAGATCTGATGCATTACACCTGGAACCTTTGAAGTAATGACCCCAGAGGCAGAATGCTACCACCACACACCCTCGAGAACGTGGGACAAATGGTTGGGCGAAGAGGGTGCTCGGATTAGAGCCTGCCGAGGGGTGAGGCCGGCGACGGACAAAACAAAGTTGGGATTGGAGCCTGTCGTGAGGCAAGGCCGGTGCTGGAGCATCCGAGGCTGGGATTGGAGCCTGCCGAGGGGTCAGGCTGGTGTTAGGGCCAGCGTGGCTGGGATCGGAGCCTGCCGTGAGGCAAGGCCAGAGCTGGGGCCTCCGAGGCCGGGATCAGAGCCTGCTGAGGGGTTAGGCTGGTGCCGGGGCCAGCGGCCAGCATCAGAGCCAGCCGTGAGGCAAGGCCGGTGCTGGGGCCTCCAAGACCGGGATCGGAGCCTGGCGAGGGGTTAGGCCGGGGCCAACGGCCGGCATCGGGACCTTCCGTGAGGCAAGGCCGCTAATTGAGGCCTCCAAGGCTGGGATCGGAGCCTGCCGAGCGGTTAGGCTGGTGCTGGGGCCAGTGAGGCCAGGATTGGAGCCTGCCGTGAGGCAAGGCCGGTGCTGGGGCCTCCGAGGCCGGGATCGGAGCCTGCTGAGGGGTCAGGCTGGTGCCAGGGCCAGCGTGGCCGGGATCAGAGCCTGCCGTGAAGCAAGGCCAGTGCTGGAGCCTCCGAGGCCGGGATCAGAGCCTGCTGAAGGGTTGGGCCGATGCTAGGGCCAACGGCAGGCATTGGAGCCTTCCATGAGGCAAGGCCGCTATTGAGGCCTCCGAGGCTGGGATGGGAGCCTGCCGAGGGGTTAGACCGGTGCTGGAGCTAGCGAGGCCGGGATTGGAGCCTGCCACGAGGCAAGGCCGGTGCTGGGGCCTCCAAGGCCGGGATCAGAGCCTGCCGAGTGGTCAGGCCAGTGCCAGGACCAGTGTGGCTGTGATCGGAGCCTGCTGTGAGGCAAGGCCGGTGCTGGGGCCTCCGAGGCCAGGTTCAGAGCCTGCTGAGGGGTTAGGCTGGTGCCGGGGCCAGCGGCCGGCATCGGAGCCTTCTGTGAGGCAAGGCTGCTATTGAGGCCTCCGAGGCCGGCATTGAAGCCTGCTGTGAGACAAGGCCGGTCCTGGGGCCTCCAAGGCCGGGATGGAAGCCTGCCAAGGGATTAGGTCGGTGCCGGCATTGGAGCCTGCCAGGAGGCAAGGCTGGTGCCGGGGTCTCAGAGGCCGGAATTGGAGTCTGCTGAGGGGTTAGGCCGGTGCCGGGGCCAGCGGCCGGCATCGGAGCCTTCCGTGAAGCAAGGCTGCTACTGAGGCCTCTGAGGCCTGTATCGGAGCCTGCCGAGGGGTTAGGCCAATGCCGGGGCCATCGGCTAGCATCGAAGCCTGCCGGGAGGAAGGTCAGTGCTGGGGCCTCCGAGGCCAGGATCGGAGTCAGCTGAGGGTTAGGCCAGTGTCGGGGCCAGCGAGACCAGAATTGGGGTCTCCCACGAGGCAAGGCCGCTGCTTGAGCCAGCGAGGTCTGGATCAGTCCACCAGGTAGCCAGGCTACAACTGGGGCCGTCAAGAGTGGGATCGGTATTTGCAACATGGCATGCACAGAGAAATCACAGAAAATTAAAACAAGATGCTTCCCCTAATAAGCAATAACTAGGAGGAAAGGGGCAACAGGAAGTGGTCGAGCTATAGAAAGGGCCCTATAGTGAATCAATTAAGGTGACCAATCAGAGGGTATGGAATAGGGGAGGATGGAGCCTCTTTAAAAAGCAGGAGGTACATAAACAAATGTATCAAAGTTAATCACCAAATAAGCATGGGATCGAGGGAGGGGGAGGGGGACTGGATGAGAGCTAATTGGATGATGTGTGCTTATATATCCTCTCAAGTCTTGTATTCCAGTGTGATGTATAATTACATTGCACCAATAAAAATAAATTAAAAAAAAAGCTTCTGGTGCAAGTCCTAAGTCTTTGAACCATCTTGAGCTGACTTCTGTGCAAGGAAAGAGGTTAAGATTTCATTCCATTTTTCTATACATGATGAGCATTTGTTTAAAAAGCTGTTCTTTATCCAGATGTCTTTGGCACCTTTATCAAGATCAACAGATTACAGATATGAGGCTTTGTTTCTGAGTCTTCTGTTTTGTTGGCCTATGTGTATGTTTTTGTAACAATACCATGCTGTTTTTATTACTATCACTTTGTAGTATAATTTGAAGTCTGGTAAAAATGTCTCTGCCATGGTTCTCATTGCTGAGAATTGCTTTGGATATTCTGTGTGTTTTGCTTTTCCATATAAATTTTATAAATGATTTTTCTCTAGGTCTCTAAAAATGATGATGGTATTTTGATAGAGACTGTGTGGAAAGAGTCTATCAAAATGACAAGATGGCCATTTGACTATATTTATTCTGCTAATCCAAAAGCATGGGAGGTCTCTCTATTTTCTAAAATCTTCTATTTCTTTCTTTAGTGATTTATAATTTTCATTGTATAGGTCTTTTACCTCCTTGGTTAAATTTATTCCTAAGTATTTTATCTTCTTTGAGGCTATTGTGAATGAAATTGTTTTCTGTATTTCTTTTTTCAGTGGATCATGATGGGTGTAAAGAAATGCTAATGATTTTTGTAGGTTGGTTTTGTATCCTGCTGCTCTGTGAAACGACTTATCACCTCTAGAAATCTCCTGGGTGAGAAATCAGTATATAAATGAAATAAACCAGGTAAGGAAGACAAGTACCCAATGATCTCATTGAGAAAATATAAAAAAAGTTGAACTATAGAAGTTGAAAGTAGAATGGTAACTACCAGGGGCTGGCTGAAGAGACAGGGGACAGAAGGATGGGGAAAGCTGACCACTAAGTATTAAGTTATAATGAGATAGGAGCAAGAAGTTCTGTCATGTTATTACAGAGAAGGGTGATTAGGATAACAATTATGCACTTACCTTAAAAAACTAGAAAAAAGGATTTTGAAAGTTCTTACCATAAAGAAATTATGTTCAAATAAACATGTTTAACTGGATATAAATATTACACAATACATACATGTATCAAAACATCACATTACCCATTAATTTATACAATTTTATATATTTATCTATCAATTAAAATGCTAATTTAAAAAAATTAAAAAGAGCTGAATGTGGTAGCACATGCATATGATCCCAGTCAGTACACTTGGGAGGCCGAGACAGGAGGATCACAGGCTTAAGACTAGCCTCAGCAAAACTTAGTGAGACTCTCATGAACCAAGTGAGACCCTGTTCCAAAACAAAAACCTTAAAAAAGAACTAGGGTTGTTAAAAATATGTGGGAAATAAAAGGACTAGGGGTTTATCTTAGAGGTAGAATGCCCCTGGGTTCAATCACCAGTACCATATACAAATAAAAATTTAAAAATAATAATAATGGAAAAGAAAACTTCAAATGACATGAAGGCAATAAAAAGGGATTTTTGTCATTTACCCTTCCAAGCTTCATCTTTTCTCCATAAAACCTGAAATTCAATAAAACACCTAAAAACAAAAATATCTAATATTACAATTGTGTATGTGTGTGTGTGTGTGTGTGTGTGTGTGTGTGTGTGTGTATGTATGTGTGTATATATATATGCATGCATGTATGTACTGGGGATTGAAACCAGGAGCATTCTCCACTGAGCTATACCTCCTTTTTCTGTTTGTTTTTGAAATAGGGTCTCTCTTCCTAAGTTGCTGAGACTGGCCTTGAACCTGTGATCCTCCTGTCTCAGCTTTGCAAGTTCTAGGATCATAGGTATGTACCACCATGTCCAGCTGCATAATTTAATCTTACTTAAAGATTAAATTAATCTTTAATCTTACTTAATCTTTCTTAAATCTTACCTTGACTTGTTTAAATACACAGGTAAAACTAAAAAAAAATCAGTATTTATGATGAATGGTGGCAAATTTTATAGTCAGATGGGTTTATAGTATAAGCTATAAGACTGATATAAAAAATAGGACATAGTCATTGCCCTTAATAAGCTCATGGCCCATTATACATTATAAAATGCATACAGTATCACTATAAATATAAAACAGAGACACTTGGTTTTATAAGCTTCAGCAAAGTGAGCTATTCTATATCCTCAAGAAACAGGATAAAAACTACATTAGGAACCAAGAAACTAGGAGGATTTATAAAATTAAAGGTTTTAGAAAAAATGTCATTGTTCAATTATCAAAAGTCCCAAAGGCAAAGGAGAAGGACAGATTTGAAAGGTAAGGTGGAGTAGGGACATAGAGTCATTCCAAAATGAATTTTCAGTGCTTAGCTGAGGAACCTGTGATTACTTCAGCAATCAGGTACATAGTGGGTTTTTATTTATTTATGTATGTATGTATGTATGCATGCATATATATATATATGTGTGTGTGTGTGTGTATGTGTGTGTATATATATATATATATATATATATATATATATATATATATGTATGTATTATTTATTTGTTTTTGTGGGACTGGGGATAGAACCCAGAGGCTTTCTACTTTTGGGCTATCCTCCTAGACCTATTTTATATTTTATTTGGAAACAGGGTCTCACTAAGTTGCTGAGAGCCTCACTAAGTAGCTGAGGCTGGCTTCAAACCTGTGCGATCCTCCTGTCTCAACACAGTGGGTTTTTGAACAGAAGGACTCTGTCGGATCTTCCTTTAAAGATCACTGTGAGCTGGGCATGGTTGTGTACACTAGATGTCCCAGCTACTCAGGAGGCTGAGAACAGAGGCTAGCTTGAGGCCAGTTCAGTGAGAAGACTACAATGATAAAGGTGCACAATGCACATTGTGGATTGTATTGAAATAAAGAGGGGGGAAAGCTAAGGTCTATTTACACTGTCCACGAAAACAGAACTAAAACAAGAAGGTGAAAAGGAGCAAGTTCGTAAGAGACATGGGCAGGGCAGGCAGCTGAATTACACGTGTGGACCTCGTGGACTTCTAGGTGCTTCTAAAGTGTCCTTGGGAATAAATCCAGACCTTAAAAGTGAAGGATATATGTACAATGTCGGCAATGTTTGCACAATGAAATATTCTGAAAAAAAATGTTTTTCTAAATGTATTGATGACTTGTGTGTTTAGTAAATTGAATTTGGTGGTTTTAAAATTTGTTTGGAAGGTAAAAGAGGAGCAGAGAGGAGTTACAAGTATTGTCTTGGCTCTTAATGCTGATAGAAGGTTCATATAATTATTATATCTTCAACAAACAGCAACTCACAAAATAAACTATTACTGAACAAGATATGCGTCTCAGCCAAGTAACAAATAACTAAAGTTAACGATCTCCACAATCTTTAAAATATTTATTTATTTATTTATTTATTTATTTATTTATTTATTTATGGTACTGAGGATGGAACCCATGGGGCATTCTACCTCTAAGCTTCACCCTCAGCCCTATTTTTTTATTCTTTATTTTGAAACGGGTCTCACTGAATTGCAAAGGGCCTCACTAAGTAGCTGAGGCTGTCTGAGAACCGTGATCCTCTTTTCTCAGGCTCCTGAATGCTGGGATTATAAGCATGTGCCACCATGCCCAGCTTAAAAATTATTTTAAATCCCAATATAAAATTTAGAAAATGTCCAATTTTATTCTTAAAATTGACATTTAAAGATTACTTTAAAAATTATATTTACACATAGTAACTGCAAAAGGATTCAAGATATTTATAGATTTCTTCACCTTCCCAAATAGCTATTTTGTACAAATAATTTTTGTCTTTTCTACATAAAATCCAATATCTCAAAATTATTATTGTTCAAATATATTCTGACAAAAATAGTAAATAATTTTAAGTGTAAATAAATAATGATAATAATAGCAATAATTAACAACTATTGAGCATTTACTAAGTGAAAGGCTCTTCTAAGTGATTTATAAGAATTAATTCATTTAATCCTTACTATAACTCTATAAATTAGATACAAATGTTTTATTGGCGTGATAAATGAAGCATAGAGAGCGTAAGTAACACTTCCTAGACATCAATTCCATCTACACAACACAGAAATATCTGCCACAAAGCCACACATTTATATTAAAGCCATTTGGCTATAACCTGCTATATTCTTTTAAAATTCATTTGTATTCTTTAAAACTATTTTATTAATGCATTACAATTATACATCACAGTGAGGTTTAATGTGATAAAAAATATACATGCACACAGTTCTTGCTATATTTCCCTAAAAAGAGTTTTGCCTGTTTTGAGAAATATTAGTTAATCTTTAAAAATAGTAAACTTCATTTCCTTTATAAAATCTATTTATAAAACACTTTATAAATACATAAAACACAAATATAAATATTTGCAAAATCCATATGATTTCACACTTTTTAAGTTTAATATAAAAATGTTGTATTTTTAAACTAGGCATTGGGGTGCACACATGTAATCTCAGTACTTAGGAGGCTGAGAGAGGGAGATCACAGGTTCCAGGCCAACCTCAGGAACTTATTGAGGCCTTGTTTCAAAATAAAAATAAAAACAGGGCTGGGGGTGTAGCTCAGAAGTAGAATGTCCCTGGTAGTATGTCATCTCCAGTACTTCAAAAAGAGAAAAGGTTGTATTTTAACTACTATGAGCCTACTAATAAACTACTTTAAATTTAAACATTTTTTTCAAGTTAAGTAGAAGCAACAGCTTTTTCAAAGAAATGTACTAAACTATGGCAAAATACCAATAGGCATTATTCATAACTATTTTAAGGAACCACACCCATCTTCACTATTAAAAAATGAGTGAAACACTATCATTTCAGCTGGGGCAATAACTTTTAAAATATGTAGAATTTACTGATGTCAAGATCAAGTGCTCACTACGAAAACAGTTTTACCTTTCTCAGCAATAAATACTTCAGAAAAATGATTAAGAAGCACAAGATTACATGTGACATTGTATAAATAACTATTCATGTACATTAAGACTAGGCACTGAGGTAAGTAAAGTTTAATTGCAGAAAGACTTATTAGTGCCTCATTCAAATTATTTGGTCATCTAATATGGTATGGAAATGAAAATGCTCTCATTTTTAGAATATTAGCTATTTTACTTTGTCATTGCCAGGAAAATTGATAGTGAAAAGATCAATTAAAGGAAAAGATGGAATAAAAATGGATAATGAAAGAGCTAAATTAATTTTAGCAAAATGCAATGAATTTACATAAGGAAAATCAGTTTTAAAAATATACAATGTAGTGGCCTCACTTAATAAAAATTTAATTTTTAAATATTTAAACAGCCAGTCATCCTTTGTCTAGCTAATGGGAAGGGAAGAGATAGGAGTAGAGAAGGCTAGAGGTAGAAAAGGGGCCTATATAAAACAAGCATATAGTGCTGGAATTCTCATTACTACCAAATTGGACTCAAAACAGGAAAAATTTTTCTAAGTGTCATAAGACAGGATGTTCTATTTTGTCCAGAAACTTACATGAGAAAATCTACTTCACCAAAGTAGGGAATTCAGTGGAATGAAAGCTTTGGCAGCTTTCTGTTGGCTACTAAACCCAGTTGTTATAATGACACAACTATTGAGGACTGAGAGTTAACTAATCATGAGAAAGAGTCAAATAAGAATCATGAACTCATTTTAAATTAGAAAACTTTGAAAATACATATGAAGGTTTTATACTACCACCTACTATTAAGGTTTGGAGATTAGTAGTCCTGCCTTAGAATACTTTAAATATAAAAATAAATATTATAAAAATGTAAGTTACTCTCTTCAAAAATAGAGGGTATCTTAAGCAAATCACATGTGAGTAAATATCAATACCTAAGACCCAATGAAGCATTTATTTTTTTCAAATATTTTTTCATCAAATATTTTTGAGAACTCACTGAGGCCAGAGTGAAAAGCTTCATAAAGAAAGCACTTAGTCATGCACGGCAGGCACCCCTATAATTCCAGTCCTTGGGAGGCTGAGACAGTATTAGAAGCCAGCCTTAGAAACTCAGCAAGAGAGACTCTCAACAACATAGTGAGACCCTGTTTCAACATCCCCTAACCCCCCCCCAAAAATCACAGAATGCCCCTGGGTTTGATACTAGAATTATAAATAAATAAATAAATAAATGAAAAAAAGAGATCACTTTAGAAATAGTGGCATTCTTTTTAGTCTCTTTTCACAGTCCAAAACCACTAGATGATAGATAGAATTCTAAAATTTGCCACTGCTATCAAAACACTTAAAATGGTATAATCATAAAAAATACAATAGTCAATATAATTTAATTTCTCTAAACTCAAAGCAACATTCTTTCCAAATATATTAGAGGCCCAGGAAATGGTCAAAGAATAGGAGATACCATCCCAAATTCAGAAAGGTTAAAAGGAAAGAGATGTCAGAGGGTGAATGCTTCTACTATTTCATAGTAATTATAACATGATATATAATTTAATGTATTTTGTACCTTATAGCATGTAATATATTATTATATAACAATGTATAATGGTAATCCAATAAATTTGGATTTAATAGTATATATACTATGACAACATGAAAACACATATAATATTGAAAATGTCCAAAAATATGTTTTTGTTTTTCTTGTTTTTTATTTTGGGGAGTACTGGGATTAAACCTAGGGACAACCTCTGAGCTATATCCCAGCCCTTTTAATTTCTTTATTTTGAAATGGAGTCTCATAAGTTACTGTGGCCTTGTTGCTATGATCTTCCTGTCTCCAACTCCCAAGTACTGGTTATAGGCATGTGCCACCATGCAAAAAGTAATTTTGATAATGTTAAAAAACTGGCAGCCGCGAGTGGTGGTGCACGCTTGTAATCCCCGCGCTTGGGAGGCAGAGACAGGAGGACCGCACAGTTCGAAGCCTTCCTCGCTGGCTTAAGAGACCCTGTTTCCAAATAAAAAATATAAAATAGGTCTGGGAGTGTAGCCCAGAGGTAGAAGGGTTTCCAGGAACCCCAGTACCACCAAAAAAAAAAAAAATCTGGCAAACCACTGGGCATGATGATGCAAGCCTGAAATCCCAGTACATGGGAGACTGATACAGGATTCAAAGTCAGCCTCAGCAACTTAGCAAGGTCTTCTGCAACTTAGTGAGACCCTGTTTCAAAATTTTTTAAAAATAGGGTTCAATCTCCAGCACCAAAAAGAAAAGAAAGAACCTGTGGCTCATAGGTTCTATTCCTAAGCAGCAAAATGCAGAACAAAGTATAAAATAACTCAAGACAAATTGCTGATTAAAATACAGGGTCATTAAGAATTCCCTAGGCTTTTATGACATTCTGTTATAAAAATTAAGTATCAATTCTGTGATGTCAAGTTGATTACTTCCTAATCAACTCCTACACAGATTCCACAAATCTTAGAGTTGGTAAAGTACATAGTTTTTGTTTGTTAAGTAAATCAGCAATTTCCTTTGTGATAATTATTGTCCAGAGCTAAAATCAGAGTCTCCTAAATGTATTGTGGATATTAGTGATTACTGACCAAAAAAAGAAACTATACTTTTTTTCTTCTTTAACATCTGGACTATACTCCCAGACTAATTTTATACTTTATTTGGAAGCAGGGTCTCACTAAGTTGCTGAGAGCCTCACTAAGGAGCTGAGGCTGGCTTTGAACCTGTGCAATCCTCTTGTCTCAGCCTCCCAAGCACTAGGATTACAAGTGTGCACCACGACATCCAGCGAAATGTACTTTTAAATTGTAGTAAAGTGATTTATTTGGGAATTAAAAAATGACACATTAGTTAAAGTATATCCTAAATATTTTAAGATTCAAATATATTTACTTAGATAATTAAAACATGGTTAACCCTAATCTTTAGGGGCTTTTTAAGCTCATATAACTAAGTCAATGAACACAAGCCTATATACAAAAATTTTTCTTAGGCTTACTTAAAAAGTTATGTAGAAAATTACTTCCATTCCCCTTGTGCCAAAAAAAAAAAAAAGAATTAATCAGAGTAAACTAAATTACCATAGTTTTCACATTGCCTTTTCTTAAAAGATAACGGAAAGACTAATGTGTTTTTCACTATCTACAAGATTAAAAATTAACTTACACAAGCTATTCTGAGCCAGGAAAAAATGTTGTTCCCTCCCATTTCTTCTCTCTTTTAGAATAAACCTTCTTTAAAGTATCCTATTTTTCATAATCTTTGAAACTTCAGGAAATCAACTTGACACAAAAAAATTTAATTCAAGGAGAAAGTACACTACTGAAACATTGTGAACCTTGAGCATTTATTTTGCTGACAGACTTCAATGCTGAATTTTTTACTTGAATTAATTTTTTCAGTGGTGTGTTTTTCTGGATTGTTGTGATTTGGGGGTTCTTTTGTGTTTGTTGCTTTGTTTTCAGATGAAGTAGATAAAGTGTTATGAAAGTTCAGAAAAAGTATTGAGGTGGAATGCTCTGCACAGTGGCACACACTTGTAATCCCAGCATTTGGGAGGCTAAGACAGGAGGATCACAATTAGCGGAGAGCCTCAGCTACTTAGTGAGCTTAGTGAGGCCATTTACAATGAGTAAGACCCTGCTCCAAAATAAAGAATAAAAAACAGGGCTTGGAGTGTAGCTCAGAGGTAGAATGCCCCTGGGGTCCGTCCCCAGTACCAAAAAATAAAATAAAATAAAATAAAGTATTGAGGTGGAATGTAATTATTCTCAATCCTTCTGTTTTCCCAAGTGACTCTAGAAAAACTCCAGTCTCAAGCTGGGTGTGGTGGCACATGTTTGTAATCCCCGCACTAGGGAGGCAGAGACAGGAGGATCGCACAGGTTTGAAGCCAGCCTCACTGGCTTAAGAGACCCTGTTTCCAAATAAAAATAGAAAAAAATTGGTGTCTGGGAGTGTAACCCGGAGGAAGAACGGTTTTCAGGAACCCCCGTACCACAAAAAAAAAAAAAAAAAATCCAGTCTTTGCGTCCACCGCACCTTCCTATCCAAAATGTGGATGGGCTTCACTAGTCACTAGAGCTAAACAAAGTCCATGTGGCTGAGTGAGACATTCATTATGTGACAGTCATATGGTATCACTAAATATTTACTTAATGTTAGGCAAAGCATAATTGGCATAACTTTTTTTACTTAAAAAAGCAGTTTTTTGTTTATTTTTTGCTTACTGGACTCAAAAGACAGAAATTGGCCAGGTGTGGTGGTGCACGCTAGTAATACCAGTACTTGGAAGGCTGAGACAGGAGGGTCTAAGTTTCTAGGCCAGCCTCCACATTTTAGTGAGACTCTGTTTCAAAAAAAGAATAAAAAATAGGGCTGGGGGTGTAGCTCGGAGGTAGAATGCCCTGGATTCAATCCCCAGTACCGGGGGGGAAAATAAAGACAGAACTTTTTCTATTTAGAATCAAATATATCTACAGATTATTTTATGGTACCTTTTGTTCTTCTGTGAATTCAGAATTATTATGTTGAGCTTGGGCCTCTTTTTGTAGATGTCTTGCTAATCTGTAGGAAGAACACATATATTTTAGAATTGAAAGAAAGCAAACTATCTCGACTCTAACAAGGTAAAACAACTTCTATCTTTTAAAACCAGTTAAGTACAATAATAGTTTGTTGTATTTTCAGTGTAAATCTACCTTTTCAAGGTAAACTTAGAATCAAACTATATAATAATGATGAAAATAAAACACAAGCTTTTTCATACCATTTCACTGGGACAAATTTCAGCTCTAGATAGTAAGAACAAAATCTCAAGAGTTGGAAAGAGTCTTAAAGGGCACCTAATCCAACTTTCTTTAGTATGCCTGAGTTGCTTCTTTAATAAACCAGTAAGTAGTTGTCTGGATTTTGCTTAAAAATTTTAATACATAACAATAATAGTATCAGAGATATTTTATCAGTCTACCATTAATCTGCTGATAAGATTAGTCCAAATCCAAATTACAGCCCTGATAATACTGTATCAAAATCTACTTTTGAAAATATGTTTATGGAAAGTAAAGTTATCTGCCAATCAGTACCAGAAATCATTTTTTGCCCAATTATTATCATATTTTAAAATAGCAGATAAGCCTTAGGTGAGTTTTCAAGGATGGCTCTATGTTGCTAGTTCAAGAGATACAGTGAAGATCCAAAACTATTTATTAGCAAAAACCAAAGGATTGATTTTATAAATAAACAATAAAAAGGTCAATTTGGGGCAAAGAATTTAAATAGACATTTCTTCAAAGAAGACACAAAAAAAGGCCAATAAGTACAAAAAAGATACTCTACACTATTAGTAGTTAAGGAAATGTATAACAGAACTCAGCAGATGCCACTTCACACCCATGGAGATAGGTATAATTTTTTTATTTTTTTATTTTTATTTATTATTATTATTATTGTTATTATTATTTTATTTATTTATTTATTTTTTGCAGGTTTGGGGATGGAACCCAGGGGCATTTGACCTCCGAGCTACAGCCCCTGCCCTATTTGTTATTCTTTATTTTGAAACCGGGTCTCACTGAGTTGCAGAGGGCCTCACTAAGTAGCTGAGGCTGTCCGCGAACCACAATCCACCAGTCTCAGCGGTCTCAGCCTCCCGAATGCTGGGATTACAAGCGTGCGCCACCACGCCCGGCTTGAGACAGGTATAATTTAAAAAATAAAACAGAGAGAGAGACAGAGAAAATAAGAAATGATAAGGATGGAAAAAGAAACACTCATATATTGCTGGTGGGAATGTAAAATGGTAACAACCACTGTAGAAAGGTTTGTCAGTTCATTAAAATTTAACTAGTTACTTACTATATGACCCAGCAATTTCAAACTCCTGATTATATAGGAAAAGTAAACATACATGTTCACATAAAACACTTGTACACAAATGTTTATAGCAGCATTGTTGATAATAGTAAAAAAGTAGATAAAACCAAAATTTCCACACTGAAGAATAAATAAAGAAAATGTGGTATGGTATGTCCACTCAGTGAATATTATTCAATCATAAAAAGGAATGAGGTTTGGACAGCATACCAAAATATAAATAACCTTAATATTATTAAACATTACTCTAAATGAAAGAAGCCAGATGTAAAAGATCATGTTATATGATTCCATTCACATGAAAGTCCAGAATAGGGACATCCACTGGGGCAGAATGTAGATTAGTGGTTCCCAGGAGATAGCAAATTTGGAATAATACCAGGTATAGAATTTATCTGGGGGGTGATGGAAGTGTTTGGGAATTAGAAACAGTGATAGTTGTACAACACTGTAAATACAGTAAAACCTACTGACTTGTACACACTGAGTTTTAAAATAATGAGTTATACTTATGATATTTTTCTCAATAAAAACTGCAGGGGAGCCAGGCATGGTAGCACACACTTGTAATCCCAGCATTTGGGAGGCTGAGATAGGAGGATCTCAGTTTGCCCTCTGCAACTCAGTGAGACCCTATTTCAAAATAAAGAACAGAAAATAGGGCTGGGGGTTATAGCTTGAATATAGAATGCCCCCTGGGTTCCATCCCCTGTAACACACACACACACACACACACACACACACACACACACACACACACACACATTACAGGAAATAAAACTGGCAAAAGAAAACTTGTAAATAAGGTTCCAAGTATACTATGCTATTCTGGGTAGGCAATGACAGGAATACAAAGGGTAGCAAGACAACAGAAAAAGATAGTTCATCATGTTTCTAAAAAATGTTTACTAGATAGGAGTTTTATTCTGTATAATCATATCTTTATCCAACTTCTGAAAAATCTGTTTCCCTTATTATAAAGGAAGAAATTCCTACAAGAAACAATAACATTTGCCAAGATAGCTCTACCATACTACTTAATCAAATCCTTCCATTTTCTGCCAAAGCTTGAAACTTCTTAATATTCTTTCCTAAAATGTCAAAGATTCACTTTTTATGATTCTATATGACAGAATGTACAAAGGAATAATATGGCCACTGTTCTTTTTCTGGGTTTGCTTTCTTTTCTAACTCTTGCTGACCTACCAGTTATATGGACTACTTTATAGGGACCCATAGTCTATATTTAGCAACATTAACTACACATCCCTGAACAAAGGTAAGCTATAGTATGATACAGTTTCTCTATTTGAATAATTCTACACATAATCTGCTAATAGTTACCACCAACCTAAGCAGAATCATTGTGAAAGAAAAAAAAAAGTATAGCTTTAAATTCCTGCTTAAATGACAGTAATCAGTAAAAAGAATGCTAAAATCACACAGAATCTTGTTTTTAAAAAATAGTCGATATACTGGGAGGAAACAGTGCAAAAAAGGACTTAAATCAATAATATATAAAGAGCCTTTACAACTCAATAGGTTAAAAAAAAAAAAAAAACCCAGTTAAAAGATAGGCAAAAGAGCAGGGCGTGGTGGCACACTCTTGTAATTCCAGCATTTGACGGCCCAAGACAGGAGGATCATGGTTCACAGACAGCCTCAGCTACTTAGTGAGGTCCTTTGCAACTCAGTGAGACCCTGTTTCAAAGTAAAGAATAATAAAAAAAAAAAAAAAATAGGACTGGGGGTGTAGCTAAGAGGTACCACCAAAAAAAAAAAAAAAAAAAAAGGCAAAAGAGCAAGGTTTAGCAGGGCACACCTGTAATCCCAGTACTTGAGAAACTGAGTCAGGCAGATCACAAGTTTAAGGACAGCCTGGGCAACTTAGTGAGACCTGTTTCAAAATAAAAAATAAAAAGGGCTGAGGGTGTAGCTCAGTGGGAGATCATCCCTTAGTTCAATTCCCAGTACTACAAAAAAGGAGGGGAAAAAAAAGGAAAAAGACTTAAATACTTCACAAACAAGATTTACATAGGAAAAGTAAGCATATGAAAAGACACTCAACATGATTAGTCATTAGAGAAATATAAATTAAAACCACAGTGAGGTATATCCACTTGAATGGCTATAATAAAAAAGGCTAACAATAATAAATGCTATGTGGAGATATAGAAAACTTGTATATTAATAACAGAAATATAAATGGTACACCCAATTTGGATAATTTGTTTCTTCAAAAAGTTATACATTTAACATATGACTCAGCAACTTCACTCATAAATATCTATTCAAGACAAATGAAAATTTATACATGTGAATGCTCAGGGCAGTAGTAGTTCAGATAATAATCAAAATTCAAATGTCCACCAACTAGTGGACACATAAAATGTGGTGTATCCGTACAATGTATTACTCACCAATTAAATGGAACAAAATATTGATACATGCTGTGCCAGTATTGGAAAACTGCTTTGGTATTATTTTAAAAAATGTAAAAAGTAGGTAGGGCCTGAGTGCTAAGCAGGCACTCAGGCAGGGGAGGCAGCTATTACAATGCAGAGTTCCCCTCACCAAAAGTGATTACCAAGTACACAAAAGAGAGGTAGCCCAGGACCTTCATATTTTAAGAACAAGTTTATATAATAAATAACTTCTAGCAGATGTAAAAAAAAAAAAAAAAAGGCTAAAACTCCCCAAGGACACAGGAGGATGTTACAGGCCTCCTCAAAGAGGGCATATATTATGTTACCCCTGACTTTGTTAACCAAGTAACACATCTTGTTGATAACAAAGGTTTATACTGGAGATAATGGGTGGGTGCATACATGTATTGGGTCAGGGGCAGATAGAAAGACTATTGATTAAGCAGAATGGGAGATAATGAATCCTTATAAAAACTGTTCTATGTTTAAAACCCCAGTGTCTTACTTTCAAGGCATTCCACTGAGTCCCTCTCCTCTCTCTCTGACATAGTGCTTCATAGTTCTGTCCGTTCTTCCTACCTTTGTAGTAATAAAATTTGCTTAAACTAGCAGCAGTATAGTTCTGGCTGTTTTTTCTAAACTAGCTACATAAAAGAACCCACATTGACATCTCAAACTGTTACACATTGCCACAATATAGATGAACTTTAAAAACATCATGCTAAATCAAAGAAGTCATATCCAAAAGCTGAATGACTCAAATTATATGAAATGTCTAGAAAAGACAAACCTATAGATTAGCAATTGTACAGGGCTAGAATAGGAACATAAAGGAATGTCAAATGGGCAAAAATATTCTAAAATCTTATTGTGATAACAGTTACACAACTTGGTAAATTTGACTAAAGTATCAGCAAATTGTAAATGTAAAGATGTTTGAATTTGATGGTATTTAAATTAGAGCTCAATAGAGTTGTTTAAAAAGTTATTTTAAACTAAGCAAAAAAATTATATAAATTTTCAAAATCCACAAGAGATTGTACCTTTTAAGACAAAATGAGGCCTGATTTTGCCCACTGATGGAAAATCTACATCCTCTGGATACCAGATAAGAAAAATAAAAGTTAACATTCTATTTGTAAAGCTGAGAAACTTATTAAATATTCTTCTCTAGAGATCTACTGTAGTAAAACAGGACTATTCTCAAAGTGGCTGATGGAGACACAGCAGCTAGTGATTCTCAAATTATTTGAAGTCAAGGACCAGTTTTTCCCTCCTAATCTATCCCTGGCTAATTATTTTGTAAAATACAATTAAAGATGTCCTGAAGATGCCAAATTTCTATGAAGTTTCTACATTTTTACTCTCAATTTCTGTATCTTTTAGACTATCAATAGTTCATGGACCAACACGAATCCCTGGACTAAGGTATAAGCAGCAGAGATACTTAGTATTCTCACTGCTATAATCAAAGACTGGCTATACAACTGAAAGGAAGGAAGATTTATTTGCTCACAGTTTCCTTGGGGATTAAGGGATTCAGTTCACATGAGGCTGGAGACCAAAGACCTCAGGGGATGGCAGCAGTGGGGAGAGGGAAAACCACAGGGCTTCACTCTCACATAATGAAGACTGGAAACAAGAGAGCACAAGCAAGCAAGGGGAGTCAAAGACAGGGCTACATCCCAGAGGCCACACCCCCAGGGAACCACTTTCTCCAGCCACACTCCACTGCCCTAGGTTCCATCTAGACAAATCCTTTACAATGGGTTTATCCACTAATGCGATGACAACTCTCAAGACTTAAGTGTATCAACCCTGAGCTTAGCTCTTTAGGAGGCATCCTATATCTAATCATGACAAATACAAAGCATGGTAAAGATGACTAGCAGCAGGTATTATCCAGACTTCAAACTCATCCATTCATTTAACAGATATTTATTGAGCATCCATATGCTAGAGAAACACCTCAGGACTGACTCTGAAATTTCTGACTCGGAGCAAGTTTGCATTCCACAGTACTACAAATTATGGTTGCATATACCCAGATAGCCGAAAGAGGTAGTCTGCTGAATGGACCAACTTTTTAAACTGGCCATGCATCTTTTGAATAAAATTTTGACATATTTAACTGTTCCTATATTACTTTGGCATCAGCCCTTAATCCTCCCACAGTATACTCCTGAATTCATTCATTCAATAGAATGTGATAACTACATAATATGTAAATAAACAATTATGTATTGATATCTTAACACTCCTCTGGACACTAAGTGCATAGAAGAGTAGAGGAGGAAAAAAAAAAAAGCCAGGCATGGTGGCGCACACTTGTAATCCCAGCATTCGGGAGGCTGAGACCTAAGGATCATGGTTTGCGGAGGCCATCAGCTACTTAGTGAGACCCTGTTTCAAAAATAAAGAATAAAAAGTAGGGCTGGGAGTGTAGTTTGAAGGTAGAATGCCCCGGGGTTCTATCCTCAGTACTGGGGGAAAAAAAACCCTGACTTAAATTCCTGCGGAGCAACTATTGTTATGTATTTATTGCAAAATAAATACATAAAATAGAGTTGAGATGTATTTTACATTGTAATAAGAACTATGTGGAGGGAAGGAGAAGCAAGAGGGGGTAAGTAGGATGTGCTAGACTGAAGTAGAGGGTAGAGATGGATAGGAGACTGCAATTATTTATTTATTTATTTATTTATTTATTTATTTTATTTATTTTGGTGGTACTGGGGTTCCTGGAAGCCCTTCTACTTCCGGGCTACACTCCCAGACCTACTTTATTTTTAATATTTTTTAATTTGGAAATGGTCTAAAGCCAACGCGGCTGGCTTTGAACCTGCGTGATCCTCCTGTCTCCACCTCTGAAGCCTGGGGATTACAAGCGTGTGTCACCACGCCGGGCAGGAGATCGCAATTTTAAGTAGGCAGCCAAAGATGGGCATGGTGGTACACATGCTTGTAATCCCAGCATTTGGGAGGTGGAGACAGGAGGATGGCACAGGTTCGAAGCCAGCCTCGTTGGCTTAAGAGACCCTATTTCCAAATAAAATATAAAATAGGTCTGGGAATGTAGCCCAGAAGCAGAAGGGTTCCATCCCCAGTGCCACCAAATAAATAAATAAGGAAGGAAGGAAGGAAGGAAAGGAAAGGAAAGGAGGGCCGGCCGGGGGTGTCGCTCAGAGGTAGAATGGCCTGGGTTTCATCCCCAGTACCACAAAATAAATTAATAAATAGAGCAGCCAGATAGGACCTTGCTGAGAATATTTGAACACACACCTGAAGGAGGTAACTAAAAAATCTTTGAAGATACAGGGATATTCCGGGGGGGAAAAAGTATAAGCAAGAGCCCCAAGACAGAAATGTACTTGCAAGGAGTGTGGGAACATTTACTTTTCACACTCCTCTAAGTGCAATACTGTATTTACTAAAACATTCCACTAACTCAGTGCTTTGATCACAGAAATAAAAGTTCATTTATCTCTTTATTCCCTGTCCTCACCTATTCAGTAATAACATTGTTTAAGCTATAGTATTCGTGTGTGTGTGTGTGTGTGTGTGTGTGTGTGTATGCACATGCATGTGTGTGCATGTCTGTCTGTCACTGGGGATTAAATTCAGGTACATTCTGCCTCTGAACTACACCCCCAGCCCTGTTTTATTTTTTTATTTTAAAACAAAGTCTAAGTTGCAGAGAGGAGCCTCACTAAGTTGCTGAAGCTGACCACAAACTTGTGATCCTCTTATTTCAGCATCCTAAGTACTAGGAATACAGGCATGCACCACCACATCCAGCGATATAATATTCTTATGAGAGTAAAAACAGTACTATCCCCTCAAAATCCCTCCCACAAACCACATCCTATACATTGTATGACTGGCTATAAAGACACTGCTTTCTATTCAATCAGAAATTCCAATTATTCTAGACTCTTCCTCCTTCACTTTCAGTATCTAGTGACTAACTCTTGTGAATAATTGTTTGTATCATTATAGAGATCCTCAACTGGTCTCCTTTGTGGCAGAGTTTCTTCCCATAGAGCTTTGTCAAATACAAAAGATAATTTGGCTTCATCTCTGGACATATTAAAAATATTTAAAACCTTGGCTTCATTTTATGTGTAGCCTATATGTTTATAAAATTTAAGCCAATCATTACATATTTCTACTAAAATTTTACACTGCCATTTTTAAAATTGGAGGACTACTCGGAATCACAAAGTTCAAAGGTTAGGATGAGACCCAACAATGGATTTGTATGTGCCTCTGACCTTTATTCAGATGTTTCTAGAAATTCTAACTAAACAGCTTGCATATCTAATTTTCTTTTGTAATTTCAATTAGACATGGTATTCTTCACTTTCCATTGAGAGGTCTGCTGCTCAGTGCCACAGCTGCTAGGTCCCAAGGCACAAGGGAGAAGCAGCTTTACATTTTAGACTATGAGATGTTCGTTAACATACAGGATGAGTAAACATAGATACTAAATGGCTAAGTATGGAAAGATATGGTGGCCAATGAATAAAATCTTGAAATCTAATTCACTTACAGGATTACTCTATTGATGCTTCATCAAAAAAGAATCTTAAGCATTTATGTGTCAGAGGAGATAGGATTTGAGATTTTTTTAAATCCCAGACTTAAATGACAACATTCATTTTGTGATCCTGGGCAATCTGTTTAACCTGGGCTTTAGTCCACATTCTATCACATTGGATAGTTGTAAGCCCAAATGAAATTAAGTAAAGGTAAAAATAAATGCTAGTAGTTAGGCAGAGGAAAATGGCCCAGAGCATGGTGTTTTCACACAGGCAATTCAAAGGGAGATGGGGTAGAGAATATGTACACATCTACATTCTTATGTGGGTATGTGTGGGGGGCATACTAGAGACTGAACTCAGGGCATTCTGATTCCAAGCTACATCCCCAGGCCTATTATTTATTTGCATATTTATTTATTGGTACTGGGGAAGAAACCCAGGGGCTACCATTCTACCTCCAAGCTATACCCCACACACTATTTTATATTTTTAATTTTTTAAATTTATTTGTGGTACTGTGGATTGAGCCCAGAGGCATTCTACCTCCAAGCTACACCCCCAACCCTATTTTTTAATTCTTTATTTAAAAAAAATTTTTTTTGGTACTGGGGATGGAACCCAGAGGCTGTCTACCTCTGGGCTATACTCCCAGACCTATTTTTATATTTTATTTGCAAACAGGGTCTCACTAAGTAGCTGAGGCTGGCCTCAACCCTGTGTTATCTTCCTGGAAGTTTGTGATACCACACCCGGCTTAAAATTTTGTTTTATATCTTGTGGAGGGCCTTGCTAAATTGTTGAGGCTGGCCTTGAACCTGTGAGTCGAGTAGATTCTCTCAGGTCAGGTCTATTCTCAGGTCAGGATGGCCTCCCAAGTCAGGTGGGCCTCCCAAGATTGGGATTACAGGTATTTGCCCCCATGTCTAGACACTACATTATCTTAATGGTCTGATAAAAACAACTATTGTGTGTGTGTGTGGGGGGGTAGATTCTCAAACTACCAATCCTGTATTCTTTCCAGAAGGCCTGGGGAAGATGTCCTTGCACAGGTTAGATATTCCCTGAAACCTCAAACAATAACGTGCTTTAAACCAAAAAGTAATGACAATAGTTTGCAAATGACAGCAGTTTAGTAGACAACTGTCATGTTCAGTAATGTCTGCAAGAAAGACTTTTTTATATACAATTAAGTCGTGTGTTAATTTAAAAAACATCCCTTATATTTTTTGAAGGGGGGGGTAAAGAAATCAGAAAGGGCAAGAAATCAGACTGAGGTTGATAAAGGAAACTGGTACTTACAAGTACCCTGCGGCTATACATTATACACCAGAAAAGGAGGAGGGACCAGAGGAGGGAGTGGAGGCGCCTTGGTGGAGGAGGATTCAGTTTGCTCTCTTTGGTTCACAACCTGCACGGACTCCACCCAAAGCTAAGGGGTGGGTGGGACTCACAAAGAGCAAATAACAGTCCCAGAAACCGAAACGAAATCGAGGTGGAATGGTGAAAACACAACTCACCAGAAAGCAGGGCGGAGAGGCGCGAAGACCGGACTCTTGGTTTTGTAGAAGAGACATCCCAGGCCCTCCCAGCTTCCTAGGGGCACCCCCTCCCTTCAATCGCAGCCAGCCCCCTCCTATTCTACACATGGACACACGCACAACCAAGAAAGACTAGCCATCCTTGGAACGGGGGCAGAAAACGCACAAGTATTCCTAAGAGATTTTCAAAGCGAAATTGAGGGGTGGCAAACTGGGAGAGGAGGAGGAAAGGAAACTGACTGCCAAACAGGGGACTCACGAGCCCGGGGAGAGGAGCTGAGTAGACAGCGCAGTGGGGCCAGCGAGCCGCAAAGAGGGGCGACCTGTTGAATGAAACTGGCCCTCTGGAGGTGGAGCCGCGAGAAGGGCGAGGCCCCCCGGAGTGGACCCGCGGTCTCCAGGGCAGCCTCGCGGGCCGGCGGGCTCGGAGCCCCGCGCAGGGGCCCCGCCCTGGCTGCGGACGCAGTGATGAGACGCGGATGCAAACAAGGGGGAGGCGGCAGCCGCGGCCGGCCACCCGCGGCCGGGTTGGTCACTCACATCTGATACTCGTCTATCGCCTCCACCAGCTGGCCCCAGGAGTCGAAGTCGGCGCCTCTCCTAAAACTGGCGCCCCAGCGCTGCAGCAGACTCCGGGTCACCTCCGACATGGCCGGGCCCCACCCCGTCCCCTCCCTCCCCAACCCCAGCGCGGCCGGGCTCTAGGCTGCCATCCTCCCAGGGCCGGGCCCCGACATTAACAGGGCCGGGAGGAACCGCCGCCGCCGCCGCCGCCGCCGCCCGCCGAGGAGCCGCCCAAGCCCATTTGCCGCCACAGCCAAACTTTACGGCGCCGAGGCCGGCGGCCGAGGGCCCGCCCCAGGCCCAGGCCCCGCCCCGTCAGGCTGAGCCGCCGCCTCCCCTCCGCCGGAGAACCAGACCGAGGCTCGGGAGGAGGGGCCGGGGAGGACGGGAGGAAGGGTCGGGGAAGGAGCCTTCCGAGGGGCTGCGGCGGCGCGGCATCCCTCGCCCTCGCGCCGCGGCCGCCGTCATGGCCGCCGCCACGTGACCCGGGCTTTCCCCTCGCTCTCGCTCGCAGCTTCTGCTCTTCGCCTCCCTCCTTTTCTCCCCGGCGGACTCCAGTACTGCCTTTCTCCCTCAGAAGAAGTGTCCGAACAGATCCTGAGAATCTCGGTAAGAATGTCAGAGGATGGACTTTTCCCAGGAATAGCCCTGCCCCTGTTGTCCCCCGGGGTCGCAGTCGGGTCACCCCTTTTACAACTCGTCTCCATAGATCCCCAGATGGTGATCTAAAAAAGGCTGCTCCTAATGCCTTGAAACAAAGGGGAGGAAAGCCGCACTGGTCCCGCGAGGCAGTGGTAACGACCGCTAGGTTGGCCGAATCCCCGTGCGGAGCGCCTCCGTGGGCTTTCGGAGGTAGGGAGCGCACTCGGCGGTCGTCTGGCCGGCCTCCGGGTGGATGCCCTCGGCTTTCCACCGCCGCGCCTGTTCTGTTGGCGCGTGCGCAGACTCCCGCCGGCCCGGGGGTAGGACCGAGGCGGACGGGAAGCGGCGCGCGGCTCCGGCGCCCCGGGTAGGTGGCGGGGGGCGCCCGGCCTCGGGCCAGGCGGGCCGGCTGCGCCGTCGCCCTGCTGGGGAGGCAGGCTCGGAGACCTTCTCGACCCCATGTGGTTCTGGTGATTCTGAGGCACCGGCGCCTGGAGTGGGTGTGCCGCGTCCGCCGCCCCCAAATGCCGGAAAACAGAAAAATGCCGGGTGGCCGGAGGGGTTGAAAGGGGGAGAGGCAGGCAGAGGCCTTACCAGTTTTGTCATAAATAAATACTATTAGGGAGGTGTTTAAGACAGAACTCTTACAGGCTGAAAAAATACGTGTAGCCCACATATTTTTCTAGGAAGAAAAGTCGGTTAAACATCAGAATTTATCCTACTTCCGGGAACTTAATTGCCGTATTTTAGTCTGGGTTGTCTTTCCTGGATTATTATATATACACTACCTACCAAGGAACTTTTAGGCAAGAGACATATAATATTGCTTTTATTTTTAAACCTATAAGCTGTGAAACTTAATTTTTTTAAGTTGGCACTTTTTCAAATGTTTCTGTTTTTAAGATAGAAGTTATTAGTCCAATTGTATTACTCTTATAAAAACATGATTCTTACCTTTTTTATGAAAAACATATTTTACAGAACACATACTATTATATCCATCGGTGTCTGCAGTATGTTGGAAATATAGTCAACTTAAAACCTATTTAAGTAGCTTTAGTGTAATGAAGGTCATTATTTCAACCTCTTAGGGAAATTACACTAATCTAATCCTCTATTCCTTTTCACTTGTTAGTTGTCCAACCAAAGTCTAGTACTTGGCACTCAAAAGTAGTCTAGGGAGTTGTAGCATCACCATTTTAGGTTTCCTCCAGACTATGAAATTAGAAATTTTCTTGTAACAAGACAAGGTAAAGGACATTCCCAGAAGATTTTTATGCACATTAACATTTAAACATAACTGGTCTAGTGTATTTGAACATTGAAGTTGCTTTGGGCAACTGCAAATGCTAGACTTTTTTTTTAACCTGGTCTAAACATATAATAAATTGACCACCAGTTAAAACAATTAATTTATGCAGGTAAAGTACTTTACTTATATATTTATGTTTTATTAATAATTTGTGTGATTATGTTTATATTTCTTCTGTGCTATGTATATATGGTTATCTAGGTCATGTATGTATGATTTATATGTAAAATATAAGCCAGGCATGGTGGTGCACACGTGTAATCCTAGCATTTGAAAGGCTGAGATGGGGATTGCAGTTCACAGACAGCCTCAGGTACTACTTAGTGAGACCCTTTGCAACTCAGTGAGATCCTGTTTCAAAATAAAGACTAAAAAATGGAGCTGAGGGTATAGCTCAGAGGTAGAATGCTCCTCAATTCCATCCCCAGTTCAGCAAAAAAAAAAGAATAAAAAAATATAATGTATATTTTGTAGTATGCTTTTAATTTAATGACTACTTTATGCTATATTCATTGCTTTTTTATTTATTTATTTATTTTGTCCACAGAAAACATCTAGAGAAAATGACTCACTGGTTTCATAGGAATCCTTTAAAAGCTACTGCTCCTGTCTCTTTTAACTACTATGGTATGGTCACTGGCCCTTCTGCTTCAAAAATGTGCAAGTAAGTTTTAGTCAAACTCATAAAGTGTTGTTGCCACTTCTGGATACTAAGTACATTTTTAGGTTCCATGAGCAATACAGAAATATATACCACCTTTTTTTCTAACTTTTAATTTCTTGCAAATTTATAAATGACAGATGAAGAGGTAAATCACAGATTTTTTAAACTTTGACGGTTATTAGGCCAGGGCCCTTAACTTGAGACCAATAAGTGAATCCCAGAGGGGTTAAAGCAGTGACAAAAGAGTGAAGCTCTGTTGCCGGGCGTGGTGGCGCACGCTTGTAATTCCTGTGCTTGGGAGGCTGAGACAGAATCTCACAGGTTCAAAGCCAGCCTCAGCTACTTAGTGAGGCTCTCAACAACTTGGTGAGACCCTGTTTCCAAATAAAATATAAAATAGGTCTGGGAGTATAGCCCGGAGGTAGAAAGCCTCTGGGTTCCACCCCCAGTACCACAAGAAAAAAAAAAAGAGTTAAGCTATGTGTTATAACAGTAGAAGAGACTCCATAAGATAGTGTCAGGATGTTGTTAATTGACAAAATAGTAAATTCATTGCATTCAGAGCAGTAAGAGATTCCTGTGAAGTGATAAGAGAAATAACTTGAGTTGCTATTTAGATAAGTTGTATGGCTTAAATCAGCAATTGACAAACTATGTCCCACTGGTTTAACCCACTCCTTGATTTTATAAATAAAGTTTTAGCTGAGTGTGGTGGCGCACACTTGTAATCCCAGTACTTAGGAGGCTGAGACAGGAGAATCACAGGTTCATGGCCAGCCTCAGTTACTTAGTGAAGCCCTCCAAAACTTAGTGAGACCCTGTTTCAAAATAAAGTATAAAAAGTAGGGCTGGAGCTATAGCTCAGAGGTAGAGTATTCCTTGGTTCAATCTCCAGTACTGCAAAAGTAAATACATAAGTAGAAGTTGTACTCAAACACAGCCAGATGCACATTTGTTTAAATACTGTCTATACCTGCCTCTAGCAGCTTTACTCAACATTGGCAGTATTGAATAGTGATGAAGACCCTTATAACCAACCCACTAAGCCTGAAGTCTTTACTATCTATCTCTTTATAAAGTGTTTGAGCGTCCCTTATTTATTAAGGTAGAGGGGGAAGAAGAAGTCAGTCATTTCTATCAGGAATACCATTTTTCTAGGGATAGCAAGTAGAGCAGTTTTGCCAGACAAAGAGAACAGGCGGAAGAGATATTTCTAAGGAGCAGTCAGTTGACTTGACTGGCTGCCTCTAAGAAATTGAAAAAGATTCAGTCTACATGAGATATAAAACTTAAAGTCATTTAGGCATTGATGGTGTTGGTAAAGGAAAATCAGGAAGGTTATTGCTTCTTGGGAAGAAGTTATTTGAGCACAAGGTAGAAAAATTGATTTATTAATCTAGACCAATGATCAGTACCGTGTGTGTGTGTGTGTGTGTGTGTGTGTGTGCGCGCGCGCGCGCGCGCGCGCGTGTGTGGTGCTAGATTTAACCCAGAAGCATTCTGCCTCCTTCATTCCTCCTTTCTCAGCCTCTCAAGTACTGGGATTACAGGTATGTGCCACCACAACCAGATTTAAAACCATTCTTAGTTTGAGATCTAAACAAAAATCATCTGTGGCCATATAAAAAAATTATAGTTTGCCAACTGTCTAAACTCCAAGAGGTAGATTCACTTAGTTGTTTTATATATAGCACTGGGTAAAGTCCCTAAACTTCTCTGAACCTAATTCTTAATCTATAAAATGAATAACCAAAATCAAATATTTCTAAGGCCCATTTTCCTTAAATTCTATAATTGTAAGATGAATTTATATCCTCAGCTACTTAGTATGACCCTCTGCAATTCAGTGAGACCCTGATTCAAACTGGTAAAAAAAAAGGGGGGGGAGGGGACTGGGTGTGTAGCCTGAAGGTAGATGTCCTGGGTCCAATCCCCAGTACCACAAAAACAAATGAATAAGATGAATTTGACTTTACACAATTGGGCTGTTGGTGATGATTGATCTCCTTCGTGGAAATTCCTGGCAAATTATATGATTCTACAATAGGCCCTAGGGATTCAGATTTCTTCCTGGTTCACTTTATTTATTTGTTTATTTATTTATTTATTTTGGTGGTACTAGGGGTGGAACTCAGAGGCTTTCTACCTCTAGGCTATACTCCCAGACCTATTTTATATTTTATTTGGAAACAGGATCTCACTAAGTTGCCGAGGGCCTCACTTAAGTAGCTGAGGCTGGCTTAGAACTTCTGCGATCCTCCTGTCTCAGCTTCCCAAGCACGGGGATTACAAGCATAAGCCACCACGCCCAGCTCAAATTACCCTTTTTTTTTTTTTTTTTTTTTTTTTGGTGGTACTGGGGTTCTTGGAAGTGCTTCTACCTCTGGGCTACACTCCCAGACCTATTTTATATTTTTGAGACAGGGTCTCTTAAACCAGCGCGGCTGGCATCGAACCTGCGCCATCCTCCTGTCTCCGCCTCCCAAGCGCGGGAATTACAAGCGTGCGCCACCACACTCAGCCAAATTACCCTTTTTAGCTTCTAAATAAATACTAATGATAAATTTATAAGATAACTTATTCCAGTTTTAATCAACTACATGTAATTATTGGTATATAATTTTTTGAAATATGCCTCCTCAGAGTTAGAATTAATGAATGAGCACTACAACCCTTCTAAACTTTAGAAGAAAACATTTGAAAAACTGATATTCTTTACTCAACATGTTTTTTTCATTAATCAAAAATTTATTAGTATGCAGAAAGGCACAGAGCACTAGTATACATTTGATACTTAAAGTGAATATTTGTCATGAAGAAAATAATTTTGCATATATGAGCATATTTTTTTCCTGCAAGGAATTTTCAACTTTTTTATGAGGTAGAGCTAAGAGTATAACTTTTTGATAGAGCACTTCCCTAGCATGCACAAAGTTTAATCCCCAGCACTGAATAAAAAAAAAATGAAAAAAAATGGTGGATTTAATCAGTTGATATCCTGATCGTGATATAAACAGATAATTTTGAATATTCTAACGATCTATTAAATTCTGAGTATGCAGCCCTTATTCTTTTTCAAGTTTAATCTTTTTTAGTCACACACATTTCAGGTATATTAAGTCATTCATGTAATGTAGCTTCTGGAACCCTCAGTAAGATAACTGCCTTCTGGATTAGATGTGGAAGTGGACAGCACCAAGTTAGAGCTGATGGTGGAGGTCTAGTAGGTAAGATGTACAAATAAATGAAATCTCTAAAGATAAGAGAAAAACAGACAGCCAAAGACTTAAAAGTTTTATAGAGCTGGATATGGTGGCTCATGCTTGTAATCCCAGCATTTTGGAGGCTGAGACAGGAGGATCATGGTTCATGGACAGCCTCAGCTACTTAGTGAGGCCCTTTGCAACTCAGTGAGACCTTGTTTCAAAAATAAAGAATAAAAAAAGGACTTGGGGTGTAACTCATAGATGGAATGGTGAATGCCCCCTGGGTTCCATTCCCAGTACCATTTAAAAAAAAAAAAAGTTTTGTAGATGGGGAAATTTTTTCTCTGTAGGGGCCTTAGAAAGAGTAAAGAATAAACCTTTAAAGCTAATAAAAGCAACTGGAAAACTCAATACTACTGAAATCATGGGCAAAAAGAATTTCACGAAGGAAAAGGCATATCTGCAGTGGCTTTGCGGCAAAGAAATAAAGGAGAATGGAGACCAGAGAGCAGTTTTAAAACAGCTAATGTCCAAATGTTTTTGTATATTCTTAATGTGTGTATTGAACTATAGAATTTCACTTTTAAAATACAATTCTCTACCTAATAAATTATGTTTGACATCTTGTGAGTAATCTCAAATTTAGACCTTTCAAAGATATAGTAAAACCATGCACAAATATGTTAAATTTTCCCATTTCAAAAAAAATTTTTTTTTCCTTGCGGTACTGGGGATGGAACCCAGGGGCATTTTACCTCCAAGCTACACCCCAGTCCCATTTTTTATTCTTTATTTTTGAAACAGGGTCTCACTAGTTTGCTGAGTCTCACTAAATAGCTGAAGCTGTCCGCGATCCACGATCCTTGGTCTCAGCCTCCCAAATGCTGGGATTGCAAGCATGCACCACCACACCCAGCTTCAAAAAACTTTTATTTTGAACTGGTTAAAGTTACTCAATGTTAATTCTTTTCTTCAATCTTCAAAGGATGTTTGTTTGAATTTTTTTAAAAAGTAGAACTTGCTATTCATTTATATTACATAATTGTAATGTAGTAATTGTAATATCACAGTTGGGTTTATTTTAATACAATTCTTAAACAATTGGCATTAGAAACTTCACTTCTCTCTAGTATTAGTCTACTCATGGCCTTTTAGTGTACTTGGCAATACATTGGAGGAAGGGGAAGGGGTGTGTGTGTGTGTGTTATGTTTAAAAGCTTTTACATTAAAACTTTTAAGCCTCTTTTACAGAGTCATTGTAAACAGCTTACTAAACTTTCCTATCTGTGTTTCTTGTAAGTGACTTGAGATCATCCAGAGCACGACTCCTTGAATTATTCACTGATTTGAGCTGTAATCCAGAAATGATGAAGAATGCAGCAGATTTGTACTTTTCACTTTTACAAGGTTGGTTACTTGATATTTTGAGTTTTTAAAAACAACTATATAGAAGTTCATATTTAACGCAGACTTTTCACATATGGATGGCCTAGTCATTCGGGCTAGATTTGGTTTCAGAAGTGTGAGATGGTAATGGTAGTATGCGGTCTTTCTAACATTTTGAAAATTGTCTACATAATTCATACTATGCTACTTCAAGAGGAGGTGTGAGATGTTGGAACAGAGAGAGGGGCCAAAAGTTTCAATCAGGAACCTGGAAAGTTTTAACATTTTGAAAATTAAGTGTGTACATAATTCATACTATGTTACCTCAGGAAGAGATATGAGATGCAGGAAAGGAGAAGGGGGCCAAAAGTGGTATTGAGACACCTGAAATTGTAATTATCTGAAAAGAATTCTAAGTAGAAAACATGTTATTTCTTATGAAACTAAAATCTCTTAATCTTTTTATAGGTTTCATTAATTCCCTGGATGAATCTACCCAGGAAAGCAAGTTACGATATATTCAGAATTTCAAGTGGACTGATACATTACAAGGTCAGGTTCCAAGGTAAGCAGTGAAGAAGTAGTACTAAGCTGAAGCCAGATTTTGTAACTCATAAGCCAGCGATTAACTCGTAGCTCTGTATTTGATCAGCATTTTATCTTTTCAGGAAATAATTAAAAGCATTTGAACTTTACCCAAATATATACCATTAATATATAACTTGTTTTTCCCAGTTCAAGTCTGTTTTTTAGTTAATACAAATGCTAACTAAAATTGAATAACCTTGCCTTAATAACAAAGAATTTTCAGGGAATTTGGAACCCGAATTGACTTTCAGTCTTTGCCTACCTTCAACCTACTCCAAATTTAGATTTTATTTTCTTTTTCTAATGGATAGTTCAGGTGCCTTTGGTCAATCTCTCTTCCTTTCTTTCCATCATACCCTTTTCATTCTAGGTATTTGTTTTCTTCTTTCTCTTTACTGTTCCTGCTCTTTTAAAAAAATGCTTTCCTTCAGAGCTTTTTTATTACTCACTTGAAACCAAAGTAGATCTAATTGTAACAGGTCATGATAATAGTAACTTTAACTGCTTTTTTTTTTTTTTAATAGAGGCTGAATTCAGAGAGGTGTTCTAATTCTGTATTTCTAGGCCCAATTTTTTTTGGGGGGGACAGGGTTTCACTAAATTGCTGGCCTTGAACTTGAAATCTGTCTCAGCCTCCCAAGTACTAGTGTTATGGGCATGTGCCACCACATCCCGCTATTCAACAACTATTTAAAAACATCATCGGAGGCCGGGCATGGTGGCGCACGCTTGTAATCCCCGCGCTTGGGAGGCAGAGACAGGAGAATCGTGCAAATTTGAAGCCAGCCACGCGCGCTGGCTTAGGAGACCCTGTTTCCAAATAAAAATGTAAAAAATAGGTCTGGGAGTGTAGCCCGGAGGTAGAAGGGCTTCCAGGAACCCCAGTACCACCAAAAAAAAAACCCATCATCGGAGCCGGGTGTGATGGCGCACACCTATAATCCCAGCATTTGGGAGGCTGAGACCTGGAGGATCGCGGTTCACGGACAGCCTCAGCTACTTAGTGAGGCCCTCTGCAACTCAGTGAGACCCGGTTTCAAAATAAAGAATAAAAAATAGGGCAGGGGGTGTAGCTCAGAGGTCAAGTGCCCCTGGGTTCCATCCCTAGACCCCCCAAAAAAATAATAATAAAAAAAAAACATCATCGGATTGTTAAAATTATCATATATCATTATCTCAAAGTAATGAAAATTATCATATATCTTCACTTGCTTTAGAATCACTGTTTTATAGAAACAGAAAGGAAAACATAGGAGATTGCTGAAAGAACAGAGCAGGTGGTACATTATCTTACAAGGAGTATGGACATTGAATTCATACATCCTGAATGCAATTTCATGTTTTCTACCAAATAAACATCTGCTTTTTCAATTAGGTTTTGGTGCTATAATTTTGGAACTTTGTGAAAATAAAATAAAATTTATGTTCAGTAAATAACAATGTAAGCTAGGCATGATGGCACAGGAGTAGTGCAGGTTCCAGGGCATCCTCAGCTACTTAGTGAGGCCCTCTGTAAATTAATGAAACTCTGTTTCAAAATAAAGAATAAAAAATAGGGCAGGGGTATGGAAGGAGTTTGGAGGTAGAATGTCCCTAGGTTCAATCTCCAGCACACCAAAAATAAATAAATAAATAACAGTATAATACCAGGCATGTAGCAAGTCCTTCACTAAATGTTAGTTTTTACTCTTCCTTGGGTATATTGTGTATAGAATTCATATATTGAGTAAGACATGGGGAATATGGATCCTTCCCAGATTCTAATATTCTAGAATACTAAAATTTCCAAGTACTTCATTTTCTGGATTTTTTTTTTTTTATGTCACCTTTTTTCATTCAAAATTAAGGGATTTTTTTCTATATTAAGATTTTTTAAGATTTTTTTTTTTTTTTTTTTTTTTTTTTTTTTTTGCGGGTTTGGGAATGGAACCCAGGGGCATTTGACCTCCAAACTACACCCCCTGCCCTATTTTTTATTCTTTATTTTGAAACCAGGTCTCACTGAGTTACAAAGGGCCTCACTAAGTAGCTGAGGCTGTCTGCAAACCGTGATCCTCCGGTCTCAGCCTCCTGAATGCTGGGATTACAAGCGTGCACCACCACCCCCGGCTTATATTAAGACTATTTTTAAAGAATCAAACCTTTATGATTTTTACATTACAAACTTTGACAGATTCTAAAATGTTTATCCTTTTTTTAATTTCAATCTCTCTTGTTCCAGAACATTCCAGGTCTGTAGTACATCAAAGTAGTCAGAAAGCATACACAGTTGAAAAAATATTTTTCAGAACAGATATATTCAATTTCTATTGAGTAAGTAGAAATCAAGCATAAGTAACTTAGAAGTCTTACATGTGCTGAATTTTCAGTAAGGTCTTCATATAATTCTTCACTGTCTCAAAAAATACTGAAAAAATGATAAATTGTAGCTTGCTGTAACATGGGATAAAAATTACATAAATTTGGCCCATCGTTCCAAATGTGATGAAGATCTTACTGAAAATTCAGCACATGTGAGACTTCTAAATTACTTTATGGTTGATTTCTACTTATTCAATAAAAATTGTTATTTATGAAGTTTCTTATAAATTAGGAAGACTGTCAAGTGATTTAAAGGCAAAATTATAAAATAGATATGTTCACTAGATTACCAGATGTCATTCTTTTGAAAGTTTTAGTGCTGAAAAAAATAAGCTATTAAAGTTTTTTCAAGAAGGTAAAACTTTTGTTTTTTGTTTTTTTCTGTTTTGCCTTTTGTAGTACTGGGCCTTCCACCTTCAGGCTACACCCCCAGACCTATTTTATTTTTATTTGGTAACATAGTCTCACTAAATTGCTGAAAGCCTTAATAAGTTGCTGAAAGTGGCTTCAAACCTGCAGTCCTCTTAGGTAAAACTGTTTTGAGAACTTTGTTCATATTTTTTATTTTTGTATGTAATATATACGAAACAGGATAGTTTACAGATAATGATGGTTATTATTATTTGTATATCAGTGTGTGTATTGTGGTACTGGGGATGGAACCCAGGGGCATTCTACTTCTGAGCTACACTCCCAACCCTATTTTATTTTGATACAGAGTTCCACTAAGTCGCCAAGGGCCTGATTAAATTGCTAAGTCTGGTCTGGAACCTGCAGTCATTCTGTCTCAGCCTTCCAAGTACTGGGATTATAAAGGTGCGCCACCACGCCTGGCTACAGGTTATTTTTAATTACAATATGTCTTCTAAATTTTAACTTTTTTGTGTGTGGTGTTGAGGATTGAACCCAAAACCTTGTGCATGCGAGGCAAATGCTCTACCATTGAGCTAACACTTCTTGGCCACATTGTTTTGTTTTTGCAGTAATCTAACACTGAGCTTTTTTTGTGGTACTGGGGTTCCTGGAAGCCCTTCTACCTCCAGGCTACACTCCCAGACCTATTTTATTTTATTTATTTATTTTTTTATTGGTGCACTGTATTCATACATCATAATAGTATAAAAAAAACTTTTGTAGACATACATGCACACATCGCCCAGTTAGCCCCTACCCGATCCCCACCCCGTTCCCTCCCCATCCCTCCTTCCCATGCTTGGCTTAGTGGTTGACATCTAGTATTTTAGCAATTTATCTAAAATTAACAATGATAATCTCATATAACAGTTTCATTTATCTGATACCAAGCTTTTGATGACTTAAAGATAACATTTCAATATTTCTTTTTGCTTTCTTTCTTACCAGAGAATATTTTTTTCTTTTTTTTTTTATTTAGATGAAACTATCATACATTTATTGATTTATTTTTCAGAGAAAATCTATCCTAATATGAAATATGAACTCTAGATACACAAAACGATCTCAAAAAAGAACAAAGCTAGATGTATATTTTCTGATTTCAAATGTTATAAAGCTACAATAATTGAAACAGTGTAGTACTGTTATAAAGGCAGATATATAAACCATTGGAGTTAAGTAAAAGCCTAGAGATAAATTCTTCCATATATTGTCAAGTTATTTTTGACAAGGTTTCCACAGACATTTGGTGGAGGATATAATAATCTTTTAACTAAATATTGTTGAAAAATAATAATTACATGAAAAAGAATAAAATTGGACCCTTACCTAACACCATATACAAATATTAACTCAAAATAGATAAAAGACCTAAATACAAATCTTAAGACTATAAACTTTTAGAAGAAAATCTGGGTCATAAAACCTCATGACATTGAAATTGGCAGTGTTTTCTTGGATATGATTTCAATGGCACAGGCAACAGAAGGGTAAACAAACTCCCTAGAAAATAAAAAAATATTGTATATCCAAAGACAATGTAGACAGAGTTAAAAGTTACTGATAGAATGGGAGAAAATATTTCCAAATGCTATATCTGAAGGTATATTAATATTCCAACTAGAAATCCTAAAAATTAGCAACAATAAAAGCAAACAATACAATTTAGAAATAGGTAAAAGACTAACATAAATAATGAATCTCCACAGATAACCAATCTTAGTTGTCTGTTGGATGGAAAAATCATGTTTCTCTGGTTCTGGTGTGTGTTACCTATTTCTTCTTTGTAGTAAATCTCTTTGAGTATTTTCTTTAGCGCTGGTTTTGAAGACATAAATACCTTCAGTTTCTGTTTGTCATGGAAGCTTCTTATTTCTCCTTCGAATTTGATAGAAAGTTTTGCCGGGTAGGAAATTTTTGGCTGGAAGTTGTTTTCTTTCAGAGTTTGGAATATGTTACTCCAAGCCCTTCTGGCTCTCATGATTTGGTTTGGGAAGTCTGGAGCGATTCTAATTGGTTTGCCTCTGAATGTCACTTGGCCCTTTGTTTTTGTTGCCTTTAAGATTCTCTGCTTGGCTTCCACATTGGTCATTTTGACAATTATGTGGCGTGGGGATCCTCTTCTCTGATCCTGTCCTAAAGGAGTTCTATAAGTTTCCTGGACCTTTGTATCGACCTCTTGCTCTGTTTGGAAAATTTTCTGCTATTACTTCCTTGAAGAGATTGTACTTCCTTGAAGAGATTGAGTACTTGTTAAACTAGGCTCCATCTCAGATTTTGACTCTATGAGGTTAGTCCCAGGGAAAAAGAAAGCTACTGTCCTCATGTTTATTATTATATGTTACATAGTACATGCTGGACCACTGTATTTTTTATTTGTATTAATTACTGTTAGCTTTATCTCCCCATCCAGGTTAAATACCAGTGTCATTTTCAATACATGTATATACCAGAGATCTTTGTAATTTTGAGTTTAATGTCCCATAGGCTGCATGAAATAATGTCTTAATTTACAGTGCTTGATGATTGTGTTTCAGTACCCAACAGGATGCTGTTTTTGAATTAATTTCCATGGGATTTAATGTAGCTTTATGGTATACCAAATATGCTTCAAGACTGGCTGGAAAAGAAAAGTAAGTTAAAGGGTAAGGCTATGTACTAATATGTTATTTTTTTAATATATTGTAATTCACTATTTAAAATTTTAGGCTAGCCAGGCATGGTGGAACACACTTGTAATACCCACACTTGGGAGGCAGAGCCAGGAAGATCGCGCAGGTTCAAAGCCAGCCTCGCTAGCTTAAGAGACCCTGTTTCCAAGTTTAAAAATTTTATAATAGGTGTCTGGGGGTATAGCCCAGAGGTAGAAGGGTTTCCAGGATCCCCAGTACCACCAAAAAAAAAAAAAAAAAAGTTCAGGTTATTTATTAAAAAGCACCACTTTTGAGTACATAAAAGTTTGCCTCATATTAAAAGATTGAAATTGCTGGGCATGATAGCTCATGCTTGTAATCCCAGCATTTGGGAGCTGAGACAGGAGGATCACATTTGTGGATAGCCTCAGCTACTACTTAGGTCCTTTGCAACTCAGTGAGACCCTGTTTCAAAATAAAAACTACAAATACAGGGCTGGGGGTGTAGCTCAGAGGTAGAATGCCCCTGGGTTTCACTCCCAATGCCACACACAAAAAAAATAAAGATTGAAATCTTTTAGTAATCTTGTCACATGAAAGATCTCTCTCTCTCTCTCTCTCTCTCTCTCTCTCTCTCTCTCTCTCTCTCTCTTTTTTTTTTTTTAGGTGGTACGAGAGATTGAACCCAGGGGCATTCTATCTCCAAGCTACACCTGCAGCCCTATTTTTTACTTTGAAACAGGGTCTCACTAAATCACTGAGGGCCTCACTAAGTAGCTAAGGATAGAGGTGAGCCTGTGGTCCTCCTGTCTCAGCCTCGCAAGTACTGGGATTACAAGCATGTGCCACCATGCCAGGCTTGGGATATCTTTCTAAAGACCAAAAAGCCATAAAAGAAAAGATTGGCTATGTGACCATATAAAAGTACTGTAAACAAAGTTTTAAAAAAAAAATGACTGACAGAATTGGTCAAAAACATTGTAGTGCATATGATAAATTGTTTTTATAAAATATACTTTAAAATAAACAAAGACCAAATCAATTAAAAATGAGCCAAAGACATGAACAGGCAATTTATATTGCATTCATATCTGTATATGAATTAAAAGATGTTTAGAAGGACTAATAGTATAAGATAAACTGTTTTTAATAGGTAGGTAGATAGAGCAATAACTAAATAGTTATGATTCATCCATACATAAGAATAATATGCCACCAGTTAAAAATGAGATTGAAAGCTGGACATTAGGAAGCTGAGACAAGAAGATCACAGATTCAAGGCCAGACTCAGCAACTCAGCAAGGTCCCCAGCAACTTAATGAGATCCTGTTTCAAAATTAAAAATAAAATAGGGCTGGGAGTATAGCTCAGAGGTAGAATGCCCATGGGTTCAATCCCTTGTACCATAAGTAGATAATTAAGTTGAATTGAGTGTGCTGATGTAAAATTTCTTACAGTAAGATAATTAAAATAAGCAGAGTAGCAAATATAACTACCATTCTATATAAAGTGTATAATATTTTGTTCTGTTTTTAACAAAAGTATCTAGAAGAAAAAAACAACAAAAGAAGACTTTGTCTTCCTTTGGCAGGATCTCTCTGTTTTATTTTTAGGTTCTTGTCTTTGGATATTTTGCATTTGTTATTGTGATACCTAAAAGTGTCCAAATTAGATTTTATTTAAAAGGAAGGAAACTGGTGATGAGTGAAAAAGGAATAATTAATTTGTTTAATGATACTGTGTTAGTTGTTGGTTTTACTGCCAGAAATGGGATTCATCCTCTGAAAGTTGTAATCACTATCTTTAAGCATAACAGAAGATGAAGCAAAAGAAGTCCATCGAAGCCTAAAAATTGCAGCTGGAATTTTTAAGCATTTAAAGGTAAGGAAACACAGTGTGTATAAATGTTTGCCTAATGCTTTAATTCTTGGAAATTTTTACTTTTTGGCGGGGAAGAAAAGGTGTTTTTATTATATAAAAAGAGCTACTTGCTAGTATAGTGCCTCCAGTATCTGCAGGGAATGCGTTCCAGGTCAAACTGCCCCATTACCCCAGAATGCCAAAGCCTGTGGATGGTCAAGTCCCTTTAAAAATGGCGTAGTAGCCAGGCATGGTGGCGCACGCTTTTAATCCCAGCATTCAGGAGGCAGAGACTGAAGGATCACGGTTCGCGGACAGCCTCAGCTACTTAGTGAGGCCCTTCGCAACTCAGTAAGACCCTGTTTCAAAAACTGAAAGACTAAAAAATAGGACTGGAGGTGTGGCTTGGAGGTAGAATGCCTCTAGGTTCTATCCTCAGTACCACAATAATAAAAAAAAAAAAGCATAGTATTTGCATATAACCTATGCATATCCTCATATATTTTAAATCATCTCTGGATCACTTATAACGCCTAATTCAGTGTAAATGCTATGTAAATAGTTTTTCAGGGAATGAGGACCAAAACATCTGTACACGGTCAGCACAGATAAGTTTTTTTGTTGTTCTTTGTTGTTGTTGTTGTTGTTGTTTTTGGTGACACTGGGGATTGAGCCCAGGGACATTCTACCTCCCAGCTTCACTCCCAGCCCTGTCTTATTTTTATTTTTAAACAGGGTCTCACTGGTTAATGTGAATCACACTATTTGCTGAGGCTGTCCTCAAACCTGCAATTCTCCTGTCTCAGCTTCCCAAGTACTGAGATTACAAGTATGTCCCACCACACCTGGCTTCAAATATTTTCAGTACAAGGTCCTGAGGACATGGACTCCTTGGACATATAGGGCTGGCTGTTTTCTTTATGTTACTTTTCTGTTTTCCTTATTATTAATTATACCTTATTGATGAGTACAGTCAATTACTGGACATTAATGTCTCCATTTTAGTCTTAAAATTACCAGCAACTCTTACAATTAGAAAATTTAAGTTGTAATACACCCACTTTTTCTGTCTCTTCAGAAAAGATAGGTGACAACAAAGCAGAGAAATTAATGCTCTTAAAATAGTATTTTTTATTGCTTTCTATAGCACTTGCCAGGAGCAGTCACAATTTCACAAACTGAACTTCTGATCATATTTCACTGGCACCTCAGTGAAAATACTGGAGGAGCAGTCATTGTACTTATATATTACATTACCTGGCGATTTGGTGGGCATTAGAAAAAAGAATAGTGTGCCTTCCAACCGGAATTCCCCTCTCCATCATTCTTATTAAACAACTATTTATTGAAGGCTTTTTGGAGGCCAGTGTTGGGGGCTTTCCTAATAAAATAGATGCTTTTGCAGTGACTAAATAGTTATGGTTCTAGCTAGGCATAGACACACACCTGTAATCCCAGTACTTGGGAAGCTAAGACAGGAGGATTATAGGTTCTAGCATAGCCTCAGCATCTTAGGGAGACTCGGCACCTAGTGAGCCTTTTTTTTTTTTTTTTTTTTTTTTGCGGCACTAGGGCTGAAACCCAGGGGCATTCTACCTGTGAGCTGCACCCTCAGCCCTATTTTTATTCTTTATTTTGAAACAGGATCTCACCAAGTTGCAAAGGGTCTCATTAAGTAGCTGAGGCTGTCCTCAAACCACTATCCTCCTGTCTCAGCCTCCCAAATGCTGGGATTACAAGTGTGCGCCACCACGCACGCTTGGCTGAGACTCCATTCAGAATAAAAAATAAAATAGATCTTGGGTTATAGTTCAGAGGTAGAATGTCCAGGTTCGATCTTCAGTACCACAAATAAATGAATGAATGAATGAATGAATGAAAGCTATGACCTTGACATATGTGAAGAATTGTATTTTCTTTATATCTGAGTTATTAATGTGATTGAACAATTCAGGTAATCATGTAAAAGAGATTTTGTTTATTCAGTTAAACTTTTCTAAGATGAAATATAAAAGTAGTACTAATCTTATTTTAAATATATAAGTAGTTTGTTATATCCCAAATTTTGCTCTTCAGTTTCTCATAAAAGCTTTGTTTTATTGTACAGGAGCTTGTGTTCTTTGTAAGCTTACTTTTGCTCCTTTTTCACAATTTTTATATCTTAAATTTCTGGCAAATTACCAAATTGAATGTCTTTTCATCTAAAAAACCTGGGTTAATGTAAAATTTGGTGTCTTTGTTTTCTGTTTTCTTTCTCAGGAAAGTCATATTCCCAAACTTATTACACCTGCAGAAAAGGGAAGGGACTTAGAAGCTCGGCTCATAGAAACTTACATTATCCAGTGTCAAGCTGAAGCTCAAGAAGGTATCCTAAATATTATAAAATTCTTTTTACTGCCGCTACTTTAAAAAAAAAAAAAAAGTCTGTCTCTATCTTGGCATTTGATTATTTTCTTTTTTTAAAGTTGGTATCAGAGTTTCAGGAATTTACAGTGAGGAATAATTTTACCTTTGCCATTTGCTTTCATCTTAGTAGGAAAGGGTCTTACGGGTAATGGCTCTTTAAGAAAGATTTTGATTCCATGTCATTCCTAACAGCAAAAATTAACTTTTCAACTCATCTTTTCCCTCTCTACATGTTCATTCTTTTCTCTCTTCCACTGTTTGGCTTATTCTAACAAATTGTATTAGATCCAACAGACTCAATATTTTCTGTTGGTGTTTGCATTTTCTGTAACTTTTCATGTTAAAATTTATAACACACTCTATGAAAATTCCTCAGAATTTATTGACTTTTGCTGTTAATATTGAACTTGTGGTGAATGGAAGTGAACTTAACTACAAGTTTCTTTTATTGTGTGTTGGTTACAGTAACAATTGCTCGAGCAATTGAACTAAAACATGCTCCAGGACTAATTGCTGCACTGGCATATGAAACAGCCAATTTCTATCAAAAAGCTGGTAAGCCCATCACTGTTCCTATACCCTTAGTCTTTATATTTCTAATTGAGTTTGCTTTTGGCTGAATAGGGAGCAAAACAAAAAGATTTTCAGAATTGTTAAAATTTGCTAAAGTGGAATAATATATCATTTTACTAATCTCATTTAAAATTAA
Source organism: Muscardinus avellanarius (assembly GCF_963383645.1). Lineage (NCBI taxonomy): Eukaryota > Metazoa > Chordata > Mammalia > Rodentia > Gliridae > Muscardinus > Muscardinus avellanarius. The sequence continues at coordinate 67,727,156 of NC_137793.1, read as the reverse complement.
AGAATTAAAATTATTCATAGTTAATGTGCTTTATAACTCCTAATGGAAAGGACAGTGCTGTACATTTTAACCAGTCATATCAATTAATTTTGTGGCTTTTTTGCTTTTAAATTGACTTTGGTCTTTAATTGCTGTCCTTATTTAGATAAGAAACTGAAATAAAAAGTTACTATCTTTATTTAGACAAGAAACTGAGATGAAGCTAGAGGGTTAACAAGACCAACCCATAACTGCTAGCAGATGGGAGGTTGGAACCAGAACTCAGTTTTTGAAATTATTCTAGTATTCTTTCATTCACTGATTAGTAGCCATGCCTATGTTTCTATTTATGGAATGGTTACTATTTCAGTGCTGAGTAGAGATAAGTAGACAGGTTTTTAATCAATGGAAGGAGACAAGCATGTAATCACATTATTATATAATGAAGTGTGTTATTGTTTCAGCAATGAAATAAGATCCTAAACAATCTGGTCCTGCTATAGAAGGCTTTGTAAAGGACTCATTTTAAAATAGAAATAGAAATTTTTTGTTTGTTAGGAAGCATTAGTGGATGGGAATAGAACAGTTTGTACTGTGTACAAAGATAAGAAAGAACATAGTACTTTCTGGGACCTTCAGACAGTTGTGTGTAGTTGAAACACAGGATGAAGAAAAGGAGTAAAGTCTGGGAAGATCGTGTATGAGGTGAAGAATCTGTTCATAAGCCTGTCTAAAAGGTTTGGCCTTGATTCTGTGGATATTTGGGGCCCATCAAAACATGAAACAACTCTGACTTGATTCAAATTTAAGAAATATCCCTCTGATTGCAGTATGAGAGAAAGGCTACTACATGGAGGAGGAATAGGCTGACTCAGCACTCAGAAGAAATTCTTCATATTTACTTTGAAGTTCTTGGTTATATCTATTTTACCTTTATCTTTTTTTTTTTTTTTTTTTTTTTGTGGTACTGGGGTTCCTGGAAACCCTTCTCCCTCCTGGCTACACTCCCAGACCTATTTTTATACTTTTATATTTGGAAACAGGGTGTCTTAAGCCAGCATGGCTAGCTTTGAACCTGTACAATCCTCCTGTCTTCGCCTCCCAAGTGCGGTGATTACAAGTGTGCACCACCCCACCTGGCTACCATTATCTTTAACTTAAAGTTATGTTAGTCATCAAATCAGAGAGGTGCCATGTTATTTAATTTTATTATGTAGCTTAATACATAGTTGCAGAAAGATAAATCACTTTTGTGTCTGTGTGTATGTACGTGCACACACGCGCATGTGTGTGATGCTGGTTACTAAACTCAGGGACATTCTTCCCCCGAGATAACACCCTTTTTATTTTGTATTTTGAAACAGGGTCTCACTAAGTTGCTGAAGCTATCCTCGAACATGCAGTCCTCTCCGTCAGCCTCCCAAATACTGTGATTATGGGTGTATGCCACCATGTGATCCTCCTGTCTCAGCCTTCCAAATGCTGGGATTACAAGTGTGCGATACTATACCCAGCTGAATAGTCACTTTTAGTAAAATAAACTTTTTTTTTTTTTTTTTTTTGTGGTTACTGGGGGTGGAACCCTTCTACTCCAGCTACACTCCCAGACCTATCTTATATTTGGAAACAGGGTCTCTTAAGCCAGCGAACCTGTGCAATCCTCCTGTCTCTGCCTCCCAAGCACGGGATTTCAAGTATGTGCCACCACGCCTCGCAATAAAAGAAACATTTAATAAAGATGCATATATATATATATAAACACATGAGTTTTAAACTTGAATGGCATTTTGCTTTTATCATCAGAACATAAGAACTGTACTTGGGAGGCTGAGACAGGAGGATCACGTGTTCAAGGCCAGTGCACAGTGAGTTAGCTAGATCCTATTTCAAAATAAAATATAAGATAGAGCTTGGGCTGTACCTCAGTGTTACAGTGCCCCTAGTTTCAATCCCTTGTACCGCAAGGAAAAAAAAAAAACATGAACTAAAAGTAAATCAGGGTGAAATTATATTTTGCTTTTTAAAATGTAACTTTAGATCATACTTTATCCAGTTTGGAGCCTGCATATTCTGCTAAGTGGAGAAAATACCTTCATTTGAAAATGTGTTTCTATACAGCTTATGTAAGTATTAATGGTCCTAAAAATTATGTAAATTACTTTCCTTCCAGTAGTTAACATTTTACAATAATGGGCATTTCTCAGTACATGTTCACTGACAGTGTAGCCATTGTGAACTAAAGTGGGTAGAAAGAGAGGTATAGAATTGAAGACCTAGATCATAGCAGTGAAATTACTATTTGATTCTGCATGCTTAATGAGAATCCTTTTCATTGTAATTGAATAGCTCTGATTTTTAAGGCATACCACACAACATATCACTTAAGTTGGCAAAGGAACCATCAATATGCACCATTCTGGAAATTACTTACCAGTTTATTATACCCAACAAACTTAGTTGTTTTAGTTGGTTTAATATCATGCAAGCGATAATCAAAACCCTTTTTCAAGTCTTAAGTAAATATTTTTTATATTTTACAATCTGCTTTCAAGCATATTACCTATGACCAGTGTGTAATCCTGCATTAACATAGACATTTGAATAGTAAACTTTCAGGTTGATAATATTTCCCTTAAAACCTCTGTAGTCCCTAGCCTCAAAACACTTGGCTCTGTATTAGCACAATAATTTCTTTTTTATCTGCAATGTCCTAATTTTCAAAACAGATTTCAGTAAGTAATTTTTCTCCCAGGAAATGGTCAAAAGACTAGTTTGGCTCAAGGCTTGACATGATTCCATCTTTTGCATAAATCGAGGTGGGGAAAAGCTTATTAAAGAGATATATGAGATTATTGACATATCAAACAGTGATAAAGACATTTATTTTTCTGACAAAATCATGTATAGTTAAAAAATGAATAAAAATATGTTTCTCTTCTCAGGCTTACTGTTATCACGGCCAGACTTTATTGGCTAGTGATAAGTGTGGTGAAGCAATCAGGTCTCTCCAAGAGGCAGAAAAATGTAAGTATTCCTATCATAATTTCAACTCCTTTAATTAAAATAAATATTTTATTATAAAGGAGAGTAAATAGAGATTTTGGCTGACTTTGTGAAAGAGAATGGGAATAAGTGAGTTGACTGGAGGAAAAAAAGGTGTTTCAGGCCTAGTACCTATAGGAAACAGCCACCTTCCACTTAGGATTATTACCATTATTGAAACTGTTGTTTTTATTAGATAAGGAACAGTAAAAGTCTCACTATCTATTTTAAAGCTTTTTAAGTAAGCAGGGTTTGGTTATTATCAAATAACTCTTCTCTCTTCTCACATGCAGTGTATGCAAAAGCAGAAACACTATGCAAAGAATATGGAGAAACCAAAGGACCTGGACCAACAGTCAAGCCTTCAGGACACTTATTCTTTAGGAAGCTTGGAAGCCTTGTGAAAAATACCCTAGAAAAATGTCAGAGAGAAAATGGGTTTATGTGAGTATTGTTTGATATTTACTATGTTTGTTTGTTTGTTTATTTATTTATTTATTTATCTATTTGGTAGTACTGGGGTTCTTGGAGACCCTTCTATCTCCGGACTACACTTCCAGACCTATTTTTTAACTTTTTTATGTGGAAACAGGGTCTCTTAAGCCTGCAAGGCTGGCTCTGAACCAGTGCAATCCTCCTGTCTCTGCCTCCCAAGTGTGGGGATTACAAGCGTGCGCCACCACACCCGGCTACTTTTTTATTTTTGGAAACAGGGTCTCTTAAGCCAGCGTGGCTGGCTTCGAATCTGCACAATCCTCCTGTCTCCACCTCCCAACCATGGGGATTACAAGCGTGCGCCACCACACCTGGCATATGTTGATTTATTATTGGTATTTTAAGTAACAATTTTTTTTTTTTTTTGGTAGTACTAGGCATGGAACCCAGGGGCATTTGACCTCTGAGGTACGTTGCCAGACTTTTGTGTGTGTGTGAAACTGGAAATTGAACCTAGAGGCATTCTTCTTCTGAGCTAAACCCCCAGCCCTGTTTTTTATTGTTTATTTTGAAACGGTCTCACTAAGTATTAGCTAAGGCTGGCTGTGAGCCTGTGAGCCTCTTGTCTCAGCCTCCCAAGTACTGGGATTACAAGCGTGCATCACCATGCCTGGCTCTGTTTTATTTTATTTTTTTAAAACAGGGTCTCAATAAGTTGTGGAGGGCCTCACAAAGTTGCTGAGGCTGGCTTGTGATCCTCCTGTATCAGCCTGCCAAGTACTGGATTATAAGCATGTACCACTACTCCCAGCCGCAGTTTCTATTAGTTTTTATTCCCAAGGTTTTTATGTTAAATTGCATATAAACTTGCTACTATTTAGCCCATGGACATTCTAACTCTGAGCTACACACCTAGCTCTATTTTTTTTTTTTTTTTTTTTTTTTTAGGATTTCACTAAGTTGTTGAGACTAGATTTCAACCTGCAACCCTCCTGGCTTAATTTTTTTCTTTAAATTAGTGAAAAAGTTCATGTGTGTAGGACCTAATATTTATTTTTAAATACTTTTATTGATGCATTATAATTGTATATTATGGTGAGGTTCAGAGTCATGCAAACACTTCGTTAGGATATTCACATAATGTTCTAATTTTTTCTTACCTTTGTTTCCCTGCCATTCTTTATGTTTTATATACACACATGCACATACACAAATCTTCTCAACTACTTTTGCATATTCATATCAGTCTGGTTTTTGCTAATTAAAAAGCAGGAAAAATAATTTTCCCAATATCCTTCCTCATCCTCTCAGCTTTCTATTTTTGTGGAACTAGGAATTGAACCTCTAAGCTACACCCCCAGCCCTGTTTTTTATTCTTTATTTTGAAACAGGGTCTCACTAAGTTGCAGAGAGCCTCACTAAGTAACTAAGGCTGGCCATGAACCTGTGATCCTCCTGTCTCAGCCTCCCAAGTACTGGGATTGTAAGTGTGCACCACCATGCCCTTCGCATCAGTGTTCCAACTGTAAACCATCACCTTTGTAGGTTGGTAGAATCAATCATGTCTCTGATTTTATCTTTGTACATCCTTCTCATTATTAATCTATATATGATCATACTCAACTTTTCACTTTTTGAACATGCTGTTTTACTTTCTATCACTTCTTTTGCAAATAGTCACTGAGCCCTGAAACCTGCGTTCCTTGTTCCTGTTCTCATGGCACTGTGCAACCATTATAGCTTCATTTACACTTGTATTTGACAAGATTTCTTGATTTTTCTCACCTACTTATCTGTGAGCTAAACGAGGCAGAGAAGTCTCTTAACTCAATATTAAGTTGGGCCTTGAACATATTAGGAACTCAGTTGCTGAATAAATGAATGAATGACTATTTAAATTGGTCTTTGCAGTTACTTTCAAAAAATTCCAACAGAAGCCCCACAGCTGGAACTCAAAGCAAACTATGGGTTGGTAGAGCCTGTGCCTTTTGAATTTCCTCCCAAGAGTGCTCACTGGACACCAGAAACATTGGCTGCATTTGATCTCACCAAGAGACCCAAGGATGACAACGTATGAAATTGGAGTTTTTCTTTCATTCACAAAACTTTAAAAAGAGAATTGAGAGTATTTTGATACTCTACTTATATAGATACATATGTTCATCTGTTTTAACTGGTTGCAGTCTGTGATGCAGTCTGTTGATGACACTCTGAGAAAGCCTCCAGACTTGTTGCCTGATTTTCTGCTTAACTGACATTGTTTTCAATGCATTATTTTGTCTTTTGACAGCTTGTTAGTGCCTCCTTTAAGAAGAGTGTGGCAGAATCAGTGTGTATATTGCCATAACAGTACTCTCTTTTTGGTTGAGCATTTTGCAGAGTATTTAAAGATTTTTATCTAATACCAGAATTCCATGAATCATCTAAAGATAAAATAAGAATGCTCTTATTCATTTATATAAAAATATATCTTGGTGTTTTAAGTCAAATGGTATCTTAAATGGAAATTTTGAGACTCAACTACCAACAGACTAAGGATCTGTAAGAAAATAAATTGAATAATTTTTCAAGCATAGCTCTTCCATTGAAATGGCGCGTGTGTGCGTGCGTGCGTGCGTGCGTGCGTGTGTGTGTGTGTGTGTGTGTGTGTGTGGCGGCGGCGGCACTGGGGATTGAACACACGGGCATTCTACTTCTGAGCTACAACCCCAGCCCCATTCTGTTCTTTATTTTGAAACGGGGTCTTATTTCTAAGGGTCTCATTCAGTTGCTGAGGCTGGCCTTGAACCTGCAGTCTTCCTGTCTCAGCCCCCCCAACTACAGGGATTACAGGTGTGCACCACCACACCTGCCTTGAAGTTGCATTTTTAAATGTAACTTCTTTCCCATACTAAAACCATTATTCCTTAAAATGGCATCTTTATATCCTTTTCATCCTCTTAAATAATGCCTTAAGACATAGCCTGCTACTTTTGTAAGTTAATTCCAAACTTTAGAGTTCCACATGCGTAGATTTGACAGTCAAGTTTCTCTCCTCAAAGAGTGGGCTGTGGTTATTATAAGCTTGGCTTCTGCCTACTAGAGTAGCTTTTCATTTTCACTGAAATGATGCCTATTGGCTATGTCTTGAAATGAATTGATATGTAGCTTCTAGGGTAGCTTGACTAATCCCAGTGTTACATCAGTGTTAAACAACAAATAAAACTCAGTGTAAAAGTGAAGTGTAGAAGAACTCAAGTTTTCTGAGTTGTCATTTATGTACTTAGACTGCATTTTTCTTTATCCCTAGGCCAAACCCAAGCCAGAAGAAGAAGTGAAACCTGTGAAAGAACCAGATATCAAGCCTCAGAAGGACACTGGGTGCTCCATTTCCTAAATACAATACGCACTTTGAATTTCTCTACCAGTAGATAAGATAAACCACAGAACTTGGGTTCAGATTTCTGAATCCCATAGAATAATTATTACATTTCAGAGAGAATCTGCCTTTAGTTTATTTGTTCTTCATTTTTAATAGGGTAGAGATGAAGTTTCTTATTTTGTTCTCAGACTCCTTTTTAATCAGGATAACATTTGAAAGGTTTTATTGTGCCTCTACTGGATATATTTGAGGGTTAGGGGTTTTTTGAACTATGGTTAGTAAATATGAGCTTATTATATTATAGGTCCAGATCATGTATTTTCAGGTATGTTTTTTATCTTCACAAAAACATTTATTTTCCTTTTCTTTACCTGGTACCAGAAGAATGATAAAAATCAGTTTTGAATGGAGACAGTTTTTCCCCTTTCACTAATGTGTTAATTATAGGACAGGCTTACGATCTGAATTAAAGCCCCTTAGAGTTAGTGATCAGAAACCTTTATGCCATATCCTTGACTTTACTAGAATATATAATTAACTTGAAAATCAGTGTTCATAGGTATGTTGAGGCCTTCAAGAATTTACCATATTTTATTCATTCATTCTCATCACCCTAGAGTGATTTTTGCAGATATTCTTTCTAATAGGATTTTTTACTTAAAAGATAAAACTTTGTAGCATTGCTTCATGTTTCTATATAAGGGAAGGCAGTAAGAATGAAAAATGATTCTTTTAAGAAGTCGGATATTGCATGATACAAGGGAAAAAAATAAAGAAGATAGGTTGTCCTGACTAGTAACTACTTCTTTTGTTAAAAATAAGTTAGAGTAAAAATTCTTGCCGGGCGTGGTGGCGCACGCTTGTAATCCCAGCATTTTGGAGGCTGAGACCGGAGGATCACAGTTTGTGGACAGCCTCAGCTACCTAGTGAGGCCCTCCGCAACTTAGTGAGACCTGGTTTCCAAATAAAGAATAAGAAAAAATAGGGCAGGGGGTGTAGCTCAGAGGTCAAATGCCCCTGGAATTCATCCCCAGACCTGCAAAAAAAAAAAAAAAAAAAAAATCTTCTGTTTTCTGATTTCAGTGTACATTGTTTTTTTAGTTTTCTGATTGTATTGCTTTAGGCCAAAGGCCATGGCAAAACCTTAGAGAACAAGCATAGATACACTGTGATCTTAACAATGGATTGTAATAATTTTAAACAGACTAGTGTATACACAGACTTGGGAAATAGTGGATGTATACTTTTTAAAAGTCATATCTATAAATTTATCTTCTGTCGATTATTCTCCTGGGTATTATATAATTTTCCTACTACAAATGGCAGATTGGTTCACTTAGTAGAAATAATAGTAGTGTATTTGAGAGCTTATTATCTTCCAGGCACTGTGCTGACCCACTATATAGGTAAACCAGTGAATCCACATAGCAACCTTTTGAGAATTATAAAATCTGCATAAAGTATTAAATAGAAGTATACATTACATTATGAAAAATGAATAAATTATACTTAGCTGAATCAAGATTGTGTTCAAATAAATGAATGCTTAAATCATATAGTTTATATTGCTTTTAAAGTTACATAGAATCATTGAGTTTTTTAAAATATGTGGAGATGCTAATTACTTCTTGCAGTAAAATATTTAACATTTAACGCTGCAATCTCCAGACTATTTGGAATAATAATTGAAAATTTAGTTTTGTTTTGCTGTCTGTAGGAAATATTTTGTTAAATTTCACTGTACAACCAGGCGTGGTGTTACATGCCTATAATACCAGTACTTGAGAGGCATAGTCAGAAGGATCACGGGTTCAAGGACAGCCTCAGCAACGTAAGGCGACTCAGCAATCTAGTGAGACCCTGTTTCAAAACAAAAATAAAAAATAAGAAAGGTCTGGGAGTATAGCTCAGAGGTAGAATGCCTCTGGGTTCAATCCCCAGTACACAAAAATTAATTAATTACAATACAAAGTCATTTGTTGTTGTATGCTATCTACTGACAAAACTTTTTAAATAGTACTTGTGCCAGCTCTACTGTCTGCCTACAAGACCTGTTTATCTTAGGTACTAGACTTACTAACCTAGTTACTAAATTTTCACATTGATATTTTTATGGACTATACTGCCATCTATGAAATGGAAACGTAATATACTCAGTGCTCCTATAAAATGCAGTAAATACTGGCATTTAAATTGATAATTTAGAAACTTTGGTTTTATGAGATAAATATTCTGTTGACTCAGCCATGGTAACACTATCATAAAAATACTATTATATATGAAATTTTGAAGTGGTGTTGGAAATTACCAAATGTAAAGAAGTTGCATGGTGGTTATAGAGAGCTATAGCTATTTGTGTTACCTGTTGCTTATATTTCATACTAGGCAATGCCAGCTAATATATTACTTCACTAAGTGTTGTTTGTATAATAAGCTTTTTATTTATGAAAATAAAAGCAATTTTACTTAACATTTTCATTGAAATGTTTGTTTTTATTGATAAATATTTTTATAGTTACTAAGTCATAGTTAATGCAATGCTAAATCTTAATTATTCACAGTAATGTTGTGCAGTGACATAACAGGGTTGGGGTGTAGCTCAGTGATGAGTACTTGCTTATCATGAGTGAGGCCTTGGGTTCAATTCCCATAATGACAAAAAATAAAGATAAATTAAAAATAAAATGACATACATTTGCAGTAGTTGTTTCTTGTTTTATGAGCTCGTTAAGTGTTCATCATTCCTTGACTCCCTGGTCTCTTTGTATATTTATTGGTCCCTATCACTTCTTAATCTCAGTAGAATTTTGATAGACATGTTTATGTCTACTGCATATTACCCAGGACGAGGTAGTGTTTGTGTACAGTGGCATGCTAAACTAGGGAGCTTATCATTAATGCTGTGTCATAACCTGCTGGAAAACTTGTACTTTGCACCCTTGAGGTGGCATTTTCAATGCTATAGAAATGTACTCAGAAATAAGACCATTTGGAAATATTTCATTTTCCAGTTTAGTTCCAGTGATTCAGAAAATACTACATTTTTAATTTTTTCTAATGTGTATAAAAGTAAATCCCAGTGTTACTAGATTAGTCTAACTTTATAACAAGTCTTTTTTACTTGACATTTGAGTAACTACTTAACATTTACATTTTTATTTTAAAATGTTTTGGTGCCAGGCGTGGTGGCACACACTTGTAATCCCCGCACTTGGGAGGCTGAGACAAGAGGATCGCACAGGTTCGAAGCCAGCCGCGCTGGCTTAAGAGACCCTGTTTCTAAATAAAAAGCATAAAATAGGTCTGGGAGTGTAGCCTGGAGGTAGAAGGGTTTCCAGGAACCCCAGTACCACACACACAAAAAAATGTTTTGTAGTAAAAGTGATTAAAAATAGTTAATCTAGAATAATCTGTAAATCATAGTTTACTCTATGAATTACAGAACAAAATCATATTTGATTGTGCTCACCCAAAAGGCCAGCTGCCAGGAAGTCCAGTGCATCTTGTGCCCATGATGTGCTTAAGGTAGGTAAGTTCATGTCACTCAAAGTGCACCCCTCAGGTCACAGCCATCTGGGTGCTGGAGGTCTCAGACTGACCGGAATTTCAAGCAGTCTTCTCCATAATCTGCCGTCATGTAGAATAACTTAGGAAACACCCGAAGGAGATAGGCAGGTCAGTAGTTGGGTGCATATACAATTTTACCCTGAATATAGTTTTAAAAATCTTGCCAGGTGATGCTGTAATTCTCAAGAAATTCTCAGCAATGTTTTGATTGCATATGTGCTCATTCTTTTATTTTTTCCTCAGTATCCTACTGATGGGTGTGTACCACACAGACACACTAGGGCCAGTCATAGATCAGAGGCCATTTCCCTGTGAAGCTTTGTGTCTGAGGCCAAGAAGTAGGGTTTGAGATGTCCCATCCCTACCCCCCCCCAGCACTGGGGATGGACCCCAGGGACATTCTACCTCTGAACTACACCCCCAACCCTATCATTTTGAAACAGGGTCTCACTAAGTTGTGGAGGGCCTAAGTATCTGAGGCTGGCTGTGAACTACTGTTTCAGCAACCCTCCTATTTCAGCCTCCCAAGTACTGGGATTACAAGTGTCCACCACCCTGCCCTGCATTCCATCCCTATTCTCACCAGAGATTAGACCTTTGAGAAAATCTCTGGTAGAGAAGATATAAACAGGAAGGGCTAGCGTTGGTTCCCAGGGAAACAGTGCTAATTAGCCTTGTGTAAGTTACTCAACACTGATTCTTAGCTGTGTTTTAACCTGAAAGAAAATCTTTCTCTAGGTCAATGAAAGCACTGTAGCAAATTTTATAATCTTTTTGAAATCAAATCATATGCCAAGATAACAGATTATTTTTTAATATATGTCACGATGCTGTGTTTCAATAAAAGAGTTAATTGAAATAATTAATGCACAGATGTAATGAGAAAACTATTGAACAGTAGTGAGCATGTACTTGGGAAGCTGAGACAGGAGGACTGCAAGTTTGAGGCTAGCCTCAGCTACTGAGTGATGCCCTCCACAATTTAGTGAGACCCTGTTTCAAAATAAAGACTAAAAGCCAGGTGTGGTGGCGCACGCTTGTAATCCCCACGCTTGGGAGGGTGAGACAGGATGATTGCACAGGTTCGAAGCCAGCCTCAGCTACTTAGTGAGGCTCTCAGCAACTTAATGAGACCTTGTTTCAAAATAAAATATAAAATAGGCCTGGGGATAGCCCGGAGGTAGAGGTAGAGAGCCTCTGGGTTCCACCCCCAGTACCACCAAAATAAATAAATAAAGAGTAAAAAAATTGAGCTGAAAGTATATGTGGGAGGTAGAATGCCTCTGGGTTCAATCCACACACACACACACACACTAAGAATAGTCATTTTAAAAGCAGGAACTAAATGACAAGTCTGTTTTCTCATTCCTCCAATCAGTTATATAGTTTCTTCCCCCACCCATTAAAATCAAAGGTATGATTGATTCATTAAACAAGTACTGAGTTCCAGCTATGCATCAGGGATTGCAGGGGCAGAAGATAGAGCTGTGAACATTCAGGTAAAAACCCCTTGTACTGTGCCAAAGGGTGGTGCAGAGAGGGAAGGAAAGAGGGAGATTTGAGTTAAATATGTTTGCTGCTAATAAACAATAAGGAAAAAAGGCAGGGGTGAGATGCTGAGTGGTGATAGTGTCAAGGGAATGGACAGTTGACTGAAAAGTGATGGAGGAGCTGGGTAGCCCCTGAATAGGAAACAAAAGTCTAAGAAAAGTGGAGAGAGAGCAGCCAGCGAAAAGGTCCCTGCAGAGCAGAGTGAGCGCCCATGTCCTCAAAGAACTATGGGAAGAGCCCCGTGGCTGGACTGACAGCCTCACTGGCTGTCGTGAAAACTGTGGCCTTTGCTCTGGGTGACCCACTGGGGAGAGTTTGCATAGTCTGACATGTTAACAATTCTAGCTGCTTTTTAAGTATAAGCTGTAGGGGGCCTATGGAGACTGTTGAAATAATATAGGTGAGAGGCAATGACTCAGAGTAGGCCGTGGCAGTGGAGCAGTGAGAAGTAGGATTCTGGAGAAATTCATAAAAATTCTCTACGTATTTCATGTGAGGTGTGATTAGAGAAGAATCAAGAATGACAAATGTGTTCAACCTTAGCACCTGGAAGAATAGAATTACCATTTATTGAGATGGGAAGACTGCCAGAGGAGTAAATGTGAATTCCTCTGTGTGTGTGTGTGTGTGTGTGTGTGTGTGTGTGTGTGTGTGTGTGTGTGTGTGTTTGAGGTAGGGGCAGGAAAGGGAAGTTGCACTCACACCATGAGCTAAGTTGGGTTTTTTTTGAAGGTCTGGGGACGAAACCCAGGGGCATTCGACCTCTGAGCGACACCCCCTGCCCTATTTTTTATTTTTTATTTTTTGAAACTGGGTCTCACTGAGTTGCAGAGGGCCTCACTAAGTAGCTGAGGCTGTCCACGAACCGCGATCCTCCAGTCTCAGCCTCCCGAATGCTGGGATTACAAGCGTGTGCCACCATGCCTAGTTCAAAGTTTTAAATAAATTAGGATTGAGAAGTCTGTTATCGATACCCAACAAGAGATGTCAGGTATGCAGTTGTACCTGTGAATTAGAAGAAAAGTTTGGTCTGGACAATATAAATATTGGAGCCATCTATGTGTAGATGGTATCAAATCCACAGGAGATCATCAAGGCCCAATCACAGCACTGAGATACTCCAATATTATTTAAGGTCCGACAGAGCATATGATATGCTAATTACATTTTATACTTAGAACTATCCTTGATAACCTAAATTTGGGGTTTTAAAAAACAAAAAGTAGAGCTGCTTATTTGTTCCACTGAAAGGTCATATATATACATGTGAAGTTAGCAGACCTCCCATGGTTTTTTGAAAGTAAAAATAAGTAAATTTCAAACCACTCCCTATTGAGCCCCCTCTATATGATGGTACTATGGTTACACGGATGAATTCTACATAGCATATTCTGAAATGCCCATTAGGCGGCAGAAAAATATTCACTAAATCGAATGTGAGCTAGGTCTAACCCCTCTTCAGCCTCCCTAAATCTCCTCTGGGATAAAAGATAAATGTCTATTTAATGCACAAGACTATTATGAAAAAGAGAAACTTGGATTTTCTTCAGAGAACTCACAGGTATCATCAGTCTATAATAGGAGTGAGCCAGGTGTGTATTGGATGGGCTATATGTGTATGTAAGTTTCATTTGGCTTGGAAATATATGAGTTTAGATTGGCTTGAAAGGAGTAAATTGACTATAATGACGCTATGAAGTCTTATTTACTTATTTATTTTGTGGTTCTAGGGATGGAACCCAGGGGCATTCTACCTCTGAGTGATACCTCCAGCCCTATTTTTTATTCATTTTGAAACAGGATCTTAATGAGTTGCAAAGGGCCTCACTAAGTAGCTGAGGCTGGCTGCAAACCGAGATCCTCCTGTCTCAGCCTCCTGAATGGTGGGATTACAATCATGTGCAACCACGCCCAGCTATGAAGTCTTATTTTTAAACTTTTAAATAAAAAAACTGTCCTTCTTAAAAAATAATATACAAGGTGTCTTAGAACCAATCTGATGTTTAATAAACCAAGTCACTGAATCACACAAGACTCTTTTTTTTTTTTTTTTAGGTAAACCCTGGGGCATCCTACCTCCAAGCTACACCCCAACCCTAATTTTTTTATTCTTTATTTTGAAACCGGGTCTCACTGAGTTGCAAAGAGCCTCACTAGGTAGCTAAGACTGGCCGCAAACCGCGATCCTCTGGTCTCAGCCTCCCAATGCTGGGATTTACAAGCATGTGCCGCAACACCTGGCTAAGACTCTCCTTAACTTTGAAATTACTTCACCTCTACTTGGTGCACTGGTTCCAAAATTTGCCTGCATGTTGGGATCACCTGGGTACCTTTAAAAATACTGATACCTGTGTCCCACCCCCAGAGACTGTGATTTAAGTAGTCTGGGGTAAGGCCTGTGCTTGGAATTTTTTAAAAAGACCCCCCAGATAATTGAAACATGAAGACAAGTTTGAGAGCCCCTGGGTTTAGTTAATGTGACTGTGTAAATGCAGAAAACTTTCCCACAACTCAAACACGTCCCACCCTATAAGACAAACACAGGAGAACACTTTCACGTCAGCATCCAGGGGCTCTGTTTAGCCTCTGCCTAGCTTAATTTATCACCTATCAAACAACTTCTAGTATCAAATGCAAATGTTTTAGAACTTTCAACACCAAATATAACAAGTTATAGCATGAAAGAAAAATACAGTAGGATTATGTAAATTGCTTTTTAGAAATGTTTCAAATTTCCTTCCATCCTTCCTTTCTTCTTTCCTTCCTTTCTTCTCTTTCTTTTCTTTCTTTCTTTCTTTCTTTTTTTTTTTTTTTTTTTTTTTGTGTGTGTGTGTGTCTTTGTGGCAGTGGGAATTGAACCCAGAGGCATTCTACCTCTGAGCTGCACTCCTACCCTGATTGATGTTTTATTTTGAAAAAGGGTCTCATTAAGTTGCACAGGGCTAGCTGGGCCCATGGTGGCACATGCTTGTAATCTCAGCATTTGAGAGGCTGAGACAGGAGGATCGCGGTTCACGGACAGCCTCAGCTATTTAGTGAGGCCCTTTGCAACTTGGTGAGATTCTGTTTCAAAAAAAAAAAAAAAAGTAGGGCTGAAAGTGTGGTTCAGAGGTAGAATGCCCCTGGGTTCCATTCCCAGTACCGCAAAAAAAAAAAAAAAAAAAAAAAAAAAAAAGAAAGAAAGAAAGAAAGAAAAAGAAAAAGAAAAGGAAGAAAAAAAGAAAAGAAAAAAGTTGAACAGGGCTGCTGAGGTTGGCTGCAAACCTGTGATCCTCCTGTCCTAGCCTTTCAAATTACTGGGATTATAAGTATGCAGCACAAACCCTGGCCCTATTTTCTTTTGCTTGTTGTAGAATGTATTTTATTTCTTATGACACCGATTTTTACTTTTTCAATAATATTATGCTTAGCCAGTCAGTTGTTGTTCTTAGATAACAAATGTAAAGGTTTGGGTTTTTTTTTTTTTTTTTTTTTTTTTTTTGCTACTCTTTGGTATTAGAAACTAAATGGTAACATCTCTTCCCATTTCTTGCCCCAAGGCTCTTCTGTGGTAGATTGGCACTAGTCAAGAAGAGCAGATGTATCATTCAAGTCTCCTCAGAAGTCTCCTTTAGCGGGGAAAGCATTATATTACCTTGCTAGGGAGACAAATTTAACTTTTTTGTCTTCTAGGTCATTTGGAATTTTTCACTTTGACAATTGCATAAACTCAGCATGGCGCCAACAAGATTTGGTGATTTAATTATGTGTGTATAAACATCTATGTTTATAAATAGATACGTGTGCATGAATTCAAGCATGTTTTATTGCCCATAAAATACTTTTAAAATTCAATGCATTAGGTATCATTTAATAGGTGGATGAGACTATTTATTTATTTATTTATTTAGTGGTACTGGGGATTGAACCCAGGAGCATTCTACCTCCAAACCACACCCCCATCCCTGTTCTTTTATTCTTTATTTTGAAACAGGGTCTCACTAAGTTGCAGAGGGCCTCACTAAGTAGCTGAGGCTGGCTTTGAACCTGCGATCCTACTGTCTTCGCTTCCCAAGTACTGGGATTACAAGCATGCACTACCATACCTGGCTTACTTAGTATTTCTATTATAAATCACGTGTTTTCTTTGCTCTGTCCTCTTGCTTGGATTGTTTTTCTCTTCTTTTTTTCCACTAGTTTTAAAGCTAAACTTTTTTTTTTTTTTCGGGTCTGGTAATGGAAACCAGAGGCATTTGACCTCCGAACTACACCCCCTGCCCTGTTTTTTATTCTTTATTTTGAAACAGGGTCTCACTAAGTTGTGGAGGGCCTCACTAAGTAGCTGAGGCTGTCTGCGAACCACGATCCACCGGTCTCAGCCTCCCAAATGCTGGGATTACAAGCGTGTGCCACCACGCCTGGCAAAGCTAAATATTCTAATTTCATTTTTTTTTTTTTTTAACAGTACTGGGGATAGAACCCAGGGGAATTCTACCTCCAAGTTATGCACCCAGCCCTATTTTTTCTTTTTTATTTTGAAACAGGGTCTCATTGAGTTGCAAAGGGCCTCACTAAGTAGCTGAGGCTGGCTGTGAACGACGATCCTCCTGTCTCAGCCTCCCAAATGCTGAGATTATAAGCATGCGCTACCATGCCCAGCTTCTAATTTCATAATTTTTTAAAATTACCTTTAAGTATTTAAAATGTATACTTAAACACCTATCCACCCTATTTCTAAATAGTACTTGGAGGACGTCAACTTCTCATATTTTTTGTTATTGCTACTACTTAATACTGCTTTGTCTTAATACCATCCCCACTGAAATGTTATTAAGAGTCAGTAGTTAAGATTTCTCTGTTTACTGATTATTCACTTATGTTTCTTGCATCTTACTTTTAGCTCAGTGCTCAGTCTCCAGTGAAGATCATTAGCAAGAATGGTTGACTTCATTTTTATAGGTCTGAAAACATCATTATTTTACTCCCAATTATTGTTTAGCTAGGTACTGAATTCTTTTTGATAATGATCCCTTGTCCTCTAGAGTCTATTTTATTGCTAATTTGAAGTCAGCCATTGTCACACCTTTACAAGTAATCTTTTCTCTATCATAAGCTTTAAATTCTGGAATTTTCATGATCTATATTTGATTTCTATTTTTCACTCTAAGTATTATATGCTTTTCAAATTCAATGATTTTTATCTTTCTTCAGTTAGGGAAAATTCATAGTCCTTGCCTCTTAAACATCACCTCCCTCACTTTTTATTTCACATCTGCTGAAACTCCTATTAGACATATACTCAACTTTTTCATCTACTTTATATCTCATGACTTTCCCTTATGTTACCCACATATATCACTGTGTTATATTCTGAAAGCTTCTTCATGTTTCTTCACTCTGCTTAGTCTACATCCAATCTGTCCTGTTAACTATATATTTCATTTATAGAACTTCTCTTTTTAAAATCAATCTGTGTCTTCTGGATATTATGTTTTGCTTCTCTTACTTTTTGAATATAATAAACATACTCATTTTGAAGTTTCCTATTATTCTATTAATTCTAAATCTTCCATAAGAACTGCTGTCACTTGAATTGAATGTTCCCAAAGGCCCATGTATTACAAAAAAAAAAAAAAAGTTTGGTTCGCAGCTTACATCATTGTTGGGGGGGGCGGTGTGGAACCTCTAGGAAGCAGGTCCCAGTGGAAGGAAGCTGGGTTTGGGGTGACATGACTTTGAAGGGTATATTGGGACTCTGGGCCCTCCTACTCCTCTCTCCTTTTGCTCCCTGGCCACATGAGGTGAGAAAACATACACAGGAGTTAAGTCTCTACTTGTCCCACCATGTGCCCCTATCATAATGTACTTGCCTCATCACAGAGCAAAAGCAATGGAACCAACTGACCATGGACTGAAACTTCTGAAATTATGAGCCAAAATAAACCTTTCCTCCTTATAAGTTGATTACCTCAGGTATTTTGTTACAGCAACAGAATGCTAATGAACACAAGAATTCTCACAATATCTTCCATCTGTTGAACTTTCCTCATTTGTTTCTTTATATGGTTTATACGTTTTTGCAATAAGAATCTCCTTAGCAGAGGTTGTTTCTAGCAGAGATTTAATATACCCTGTCTTGTTGAAGTATTTCTCCAAAGCTGTTTTATGTTTGCATCTATGTAGAGTTTGGTGACTTACATTGCCTATAGGTTGCTTGGCTTCACGTTAGGACATTATACCATGAGGACTCTGAATTTGGGCCATACACCAGCCTCTGGTGCTGGCCTAGGGTTCCAATTTATTTTCAGGTGACAATTTGTATCCATGTTGCCAGGAGATGGCAAATTAATTTGCTACTTTTACAGATCAGGAAGTAGCTTTTCTAGTCCATATGTTATAGATAAGATGGTCTTAATTATCTTAGTATATGTAGGTCTAGGTAGTACTTTTTCAGGTTTCCAACACTCATGGCATATGTGATTTGAACTCTCCTCTCTATGTCAGGGTTAGAACTCCAACCCCAAGGCCTGTATCTGGTTCTAAACCACCAGCACAATTAATAATAATTAATAATTAAAATTAACCACCACTACAATCATATAATTATTATATAATAAATAAATAACAAGCTAATACTTTAAAAATTGATTAAGTGTGATTGTAATTAATAATAACAATTCACCCCCAGGCCCTAATCACTACAATCATCTTGGCTTCAGCTTATACTTATTTTGTGTTCCCTGTTTTGTTCTGAACCCTAAGCTGGCTCTTCTCTCTCTTCTTCTCTTTATCTCTATCTTGTTTCTCTTTTTCTTACTTTCTTAGTGAAGCTATGACTTAATATTTTTGTTTAATTTTGTCCAGTGTTATGTGTGTTTGAAATCATAAGGAAAATTGTTATAAATCAGATCAGTTTGCCATATTTACTGATATAAACTTAAAATATAGTAAATATGATTTAAGACAATAAGTGTACTTAAAACATTAGAAGAATGCCTGGGATATAAACTATTAAGTAAGTTATAGGTACTTAACAATAGCTAGCTTTGATTAAACACTATTCATTAAGAATTGTTTTAATTCCTTTAAATGTCTACTTGATTAACAGATTGAACAATAAGATTGACTAATTTTAGTATAAAATTTGTTTTGTCAATTGCAAAACAAATGGTATGCAGTTGATTAACCACCACTACAGTCATATCTATCATAACAATTCCATCACCCTAAAAAGTTCTCATTTGTCCTTTTGTAGTTCATGTCTTTCTTCTTGTTCTAGCAAACACTGCTCTGTTTTCTACTATTATAATTTTACCTCTTCTAAAATTTCACATATGTTAGATGACATACTATTTTGTCTGGACTTTTGCGAATCCAAAAATGTGTCTGGATTTTTTTTTTTTTTTTTTTTTTTTTTTGCTTAGCATAATGCTCTTGAAAACCATTTATGGGGGTTCAAACATTAGTTGGTCTATTAGGTTTTCCTTTTTTTTTTTTTTTTGCGGGTCTGGGGATGGAACCCAGAGGCATTTGACCTCCGAGCTACACCCCCTGCCCAATTTTTTATTCTTTATTTTGAAACCGGGTCTCACTGAGTTGCAGAGGGCCTCACTAAGTAGCTGAGGCTGTCTGCGAACCGCGATCCTCCGGTCTCAGCCTCCCAAATGCTGGGATTACAAGCGTGCGCCACCACGCCCGGCTAGGTTTTCCTTTTTGATGTATGGAAACTTACCTTTTTTATTTGTTCATTACAGGGTCTATTAGTTTTAATTCCATTGAGTACATATACCACATCTTGTTTATCCATTCACCAGTTAATGGACATTCAAAATATTTTTAGTTATAAATTCTCAAAAATAAAACCATTATGAACATTCATATAAAAATGTATTCGTCTCTCTCTTGGGATAACAGCTAAGGGTGGAATTTTAAGGTTATATGGTAAGTATATATTTAGCTTTGTTTTTTGTATTGGGAATTGAATTCAAGGACGTTCTACCCCCAACAACATTTCTACAGGGAAATGACCCTTTTCTACTAGCAGTTGTAGGTTTTGCAGTCAGGGAACTCTGCTGAAATTTTTATTTCAAAACTGAAAGATTACATCTTTACTAAGTCTCTTCCATTTACAGAACTGTGCAGTCCTTTCTTGGGCTTGAAGAATTGATGAGATCTCAGATGTAATTACCTCTGAACCCTGTCTGTACCATATGCTGAAAATAACTCGACACCTCTCAGATATATAAATACTGCCCTGGGCAACTTGCCCTAACGTGTTCTGTTTTTAAGTTACTAGTTATTCTGTTCCCATATGAAGAAAGACAATTTCCAGGAGTTAGAACTAGAGAATAGTGGATCTTCCAAAAAGACTACTTCCAAAAGAATTATTCATTTTGTTGATGGAGATATCATGGAAGCACAGATGAAGAGAAGGAAGAAAAAAAAGCTGAACATAGATCAAATTCAACACTTGTCTCTGTAAGCTTGTTTTATCAAGTTTGGTGAGCATGTGAGATAAATGAGAGACTAAGCCAACCAAGATTTGTAGAAAGTACAGTTTTACACTAATCCCATGTTTTCCTTGTTTGCTTTTGAGACCCATGTACAGACAATGCATAATTTCTGTCACTTAGCTTTTTATCTATAATAGTGCATACAAAACATTAAAAGGCATTTTGAAATCTTTACATAAAAGACTTTACAATCACCATTCCTGATATTAGTTATTGTAATTTGATTTCTCTCCATTTTTTACAGTATAAACTTTCATGGGGCCCTACCCATGGTTTCGGGCAGGATGAATAGCAAGCAGCTCATTTTCTAATGAAAATAATGAAAAATTAAAATAATGAAAATCTGATGAGTACACCTAGGATAGTATTTTTCCTATTCTAACTATCTACTGATAAGCCCTGTAAGATGAGACTTCCAAAGGTTTAGTCCACTTGTCCATATTTTAAAGAAATGGCTATCTGGTCCCTTCTAGGTAATGCTTTACTTTCCCCAAGGTTGTAGAACCTCACATCTTCAGGCAGACCATCCCATCTTTTGCTTTCTTGTCTTGGCCAAAATTTTGTCTTCTTTTAAAGTTCTTCCCATCATCCTAGTTGTCTTTCTTAGAGCCATACAAAACCAGTCTAGGTTCTTCCTTCATAGGATAGAGGTTCAAATATTTGAAGACAATAACCAGTTCCCCTTCGCCCAGTCGACTCTTCACCTGAATATACTTCCAGGCCAAAAAAATATCATTGTTATATGACACAGTTCTATGATGAGTTCCCTTATCATAATTATTCTGTTAAAAACATGAGCTTTATCAGCCCCTCCCAGGGGCACAATGAATGCTCTATGTGACAATTTAAATGGATGAAATTTTTTTTGTGTGTGTGTGGTACTGGGGTTCCTGGAAACCCTTCTACCTCCAGGCTACACTCTCAGACACCTATTTATACTTTTTTACTTGGAAACAGGGTCTCTTAAGCCAGCGCGGCTGGCTTTGAACCTGTGCGATCCTCCTGTCTCAGCCTCCCAAGCGCGGGGATTACAAGCGTGAGCCACCACGCCCGGCACAATGGATGAAATTTTAAATCATATTTTACTTGACTTTCACCCATCTTCTTTTGAGCACATCTAATTACTCATTTTCTTCTAATTTGCATATGTTTATAAATATGACAGGGAGAACAAAATTACTTTAAGATTCCTAGAAAATATAGAATGTTGCTGGGCGTGGTGGTGCACGCTTGTAATCCCCGCGCTTGGGAGTCAGAGACAGGAGGATCGCGCAGGTTTGAAGCCAGCCGTGCTGGCTTAAGAGACCCTGTTTCCACATAAAAAGTATAAAAATCGGTCTTGGAGTGTAGCCCATGGGAGTGTAGTTGGAGATAGAAGGGCTTTCAGAAACCCCAGTACTACCAAAAAAAGAAAAAAGAAAATATAGAATGTAGCTCTTAGAATTGATATCTATTCATTAAAAAAAAAAAAAAAAAGCAGGGCATGGTGGCTCATACTTGGAATCACAGTTCTTGGGAGACAGACAGGAGCACTCCAGGTTTCTGGCCAGCCCCAGCTACTTACTGAGATTTTCCACAACTTAGTGAAACCTCAAAATAAAGAATAAAATATAGGGCTGGGGTGTAGTGGATGGTTTTGATGTTGACTGACTGATGAGAATTAGTCTCTCACATGAATGACAATGGAGTAAGTCAACATAGCAGCTGGGGAGGCCAGGGAGAAAAGAGATGGATGTCTCACTCCTGCTGTCCTTCCACTAACATCTTGTTTTTATTGAGGTTTACAGCTAAAACATTATATTATTAATCACAGGAAATAACAAAAAATCATGGGGTGAGTCAGGGAATAACACCAAGGTAGTCATAGATGAATCACGCAAGAAAAGGTAAACAAGGGAACTGCCAAGGTCTTTGCTTATCTGTCAAGGTCCCTGGCTATTGGTCCGATTCGGTCCTTCGAAGCTTGTCTGCCTCCAAACAATTTCCACTTGGGTGGGCAGTGTGTGCCCCTCCCAAGCCAGCCCAAGGTGACCTCAAGGCAGATGACTAGACTACATTAAGTTACATCATTTTCCTGTGTGGAAAGCCATGGCATTGTAGAAACAATAGTCCCTTTGAACTGTAACAATGCTCATAACACTGGGGGTGTAGTTCAGAGGTAGAATGGCCCTGGGTTCAATCCCCAGAACAGAAAAAAAAAAAAAAAAAATCCAGGCACACTCTCCCAGTTCTTGGGAGGCTGAAACAGAAGGATTGCAGGTTTGCAGTCAGCCTCAGTGAGATCCTCTGCAATTTAGTGAGACCCTGTTTCAAAATAAAAAATAAAATGTAGGGCTGGTTAGAATGCCCCTGGGTTCAATCTCCAGTACCACACACACAAAAAAATTACTGAGTGCATACTAATATACCAGCATTGCACTGAATCCTGGGACACAAAGACAAATGACATTTTTTGCTTTCAAGGGATTCAATATTCAGTGAATAATACTGACCAGTAAAGCCAGGCATGGTGGTACATGCTTGTAATCCCAGCATTCAGGAGGCTGAGACAGGAAGATTGTGGTTTTTGGACAGCCTCAGCTACTTAGTGAGGCCCTTTGCAACTCAATGAGACCCTGTTTCAAAATAAAGAATAAAAAATAGGGCTGGGGTGTAGCTTGGAGGTGGAATGCCCCTGGATTCCATCTTCGGTAAAAAAAAAAATTCCATCTTTGGGAAAAAAAAATGGCTGGGCGTGGTGGCACATGTTTGTAATCCCATTACTTGGGAGGCTGAGAAAGAAGGATCATGGTTTCAAGGACAGCCTCAACAAGTAGTAAGACTCATCATCTTTTCTTTATTTTATTTCTTTTTTTTTTTTTTTTTTTTTTTGGTGGTACTAGGGCTCCTGGAAGCCCTTCTACCTCCAAGCTACACTCCCACGGGCTACACTCCCAGACCTATTTTTTAACTTTTTTATGTGGAAACAGGGTCTCTTAAACCAGCGAGGCTGGCTCCGAACCAGCATGATCCTCCTGTCTCCGCCTCCCAAGCTCCGGGATTACAAGCGTGTGCCACCTTGCCCTACGCTCATCATCTTTTCTGATGTTTCTTCCATCAAAGCAAATCACGTGGCCACAATTAAATTTTACAGGGGCATGAGTCACATAAGTAGCTGAGAAAGGCATAGGAAACATGCAATTGGTTTAATTTCAGCACTGCTGCCTCTTTATAACAGAATGGGAGAAGATTTTTGCCACCTACTCCTCTGATAGAGGACTAATATCTAGAATATACAGAGAACTCAAGAAACTCCGCACTAAGAAAATAAATAACCCAATTAAAAAATGGGCAAGTGAATTAAATAGATACTTCATGAAAGAAGAAATGCAAATGGCCAATAAATGCATGAAAAAATGCTCAACATCATTGGCAATCAGAGAAATGCAAATCAAAACTACCCTGAGATTTCGCCTAACTCCAACTAGAATGGCAATCATTCAAAACACAAACAACAAATGCTGGCAAGGATGTGAATCCAATTTAAATGAGCTTACATTGCTAGTAAACATTGCAACAAAAAAGGACTTTTTTGGAAGGATACTGAGATATCTCCTGAACTCTGGGGGCAGATAAGTGTCAGTAGGGTCTAAAATAGTCTGACAACAAATGCCCTAGCAGGTGCGCTCCATTTTTCTTGCTTTTGTGGGAGATGACTACTCTATGAGCTTTATTACTGTTTTGTTTTACTTTCTCCCAGTCCCAATTTCAGACATAGAGGGGATAGAGTCTAATTTTTTTTCAAGTGACCAACTGCTAACTCCTTGTGACCAAAGAGGCAGAGTCTAGTAGTAGTAATGTGACTATAGGACCTATTTCTGGGTGAGGATGATTCTCAGGAAAAGGCAATTAGAGTGATCTAGGTAGATACTCCATGATTGTTCCATGTGAAAATTGAGGAAAATTACTTGGTGCTAATTACATACTAAAGTCATTAATGTCAATTATAATTATTAATATTCATCAGTTATTATTAATATTCTACGTGTCAACATGACAGACCCTGGGCTTCCTGAACTTGAACAACTAATTTAATCTTCTCATATTCTTGGTCTGAGATTTATATCATTGGCTCCCTCTGGTTCTCAGGCCTTTGAACTCAGACTGATTTATGCCACCAGCTCTCCTGGGTCCCCAGCTGGTAGGTGGCAGATGGTGGGACTTCTTGACTTCTATAATCATGTGAACCATTTCTTCATTATCTATCATCTATCTATCTAACATTTATCTTCTATGTATTCATATTGTTGGTTTCATTTCACTGAAGACCTTGACTAATAAACCATTAAATGAGAATCCTGATTTCATGGAGTCTGAATGTTTTATCCTCAATAAGGAGTCAGTTTTAGTTCTTCATCTGATATATTCTGTTAGTCCAGTTTCATGACAAAGTAATTTGGAAGGTTTTATTATAGGGCAGAAGTGGCCATATCTCTCAATTAAGGACTGGTTTTCTAAGTCTCAGGTGTCAGCTTATGGTAAACATTTACACCTGATTTTCCTGCTATTTTGCTTCAGAATAGGCCCTCGTGAATTTTTACTTTTCCACTTTTCTCAAAAATTATCTACTTGTTGACTGTCTGGTTAATGAAGATTCTAGAAGGGCCAGGAGGGTAGCTAGCTCAATGGTAGTGATTGCCTGGAGGCCCAGGATTCAATTCCCAGCACTGCAAAGAAGAAAAGAAAAGAAAAGAAAAGAAAAGAAAAGAAAAGAAAAGAAAAGAAAAGAAAAGAAAAGAAAAGAAAAGAAAAAAGGCTCTCTATTTGCCTGGTGTGATGGCATATGTCTGTAATCCCAGTTCTTGGGAGGCTGAAACAGTAGTATTGCAGGTTCAAGGCCAGCCTCAATGACTTAGTGAGACCTTGGCTCAAAATAAAAAATAAAATAAGTCTGGAGGTGTAGCTCAGAGATACAATTACCAGTAATACACACAGAAGGAGGAGGAGGAGGAGGAGGAAGAGGAGGAGGAGGAGGAGGAGGAGGAGAAGAAGAAGAAGAAGCTAGAGAGCCAAGCAAACCAAATAATATGTTATTTGGAGAAATAAATTTCATCTAGCAAGCATTATACCCTCAATTTAATTTTCATTTCCACCAAAAAAAGGAAGATTTCTTTCCCTTGTGATCAGTGACTATATACAAATTGTTAGAATCTTGAGCAAAATATAATAGGAAAGACATAAAAAGCCTGATGCCCAGATCTTACTTGCCACAGATTATAAGACCATAATATTTTGACATTAAAATAATTTATTAATCCAGGTGTGGTGACACATACCTGTAATCCCAGTACTAGGGAGGCTGAGACAGGAGGACCACAGGTTCAAGGACAACCTCAGCAAATAGTAAAACTCATCAGCCTAGTGAGACCCTGTTACAAAAATTAAAGTAAACACAGGGCTAAGGCTGTATCTCAGAGGTAAAATGCCTCTGAGCACCACCAATTCACAATACCACCACCAATAATTAATAATAATAAAAGTTCATTAATTTGATGTTATTGGGTATCTACTATATGACAGTTTCTATTTCAGATGCTATCAACCAAACAGACAAAAACCTTTGCCCATGGGTCTTGAATTTCCAACAGGTAAATCATTAGGACATCCAGTTTTCTTATAACTAGCCTCTCAGATGGTCCCCGATGATCTCCACTTCTTAGCATTCATGCCCTGTATGGTCCCTTCCCACACTGAATGATGATGGTCTGTGTGGCTGATACATTATGGCAGAAGTGATGCTGTGCCATTTCTGAGATTGTTATAAGTTCTGTCTTGATCTCCCTCGCTGTTTTTCTTTTGGCTCAGTCACTCTGGGTAAAGCAGGCTGCCATGTTTTGAGGACACTCAGGCATTGCAGTGGACTGATGTACTTCCCTGCCAAATTTATATATTGACATACTAATCTCAACTTGATGGCCTTGGAGGTGGGGCCCTTGGGAGGTAATTTGGTCATTTGAGCAGATCCCGTGTGAATGAAATTAATACCCTTATAGAAAGAGGCCAGAGAGCTAGCAAGCTCTCTTTCCATCATGTAAGCACACAATGAGAAGCCAGCAGTCTCTAACCGAAAAGGCCCTCACCAGAGCACCACCGTGCCAACACTTTGATCTGAGACTTCCCAGCCCCAGAACTGTGAGAAATAAGTTTCTGTTGTGAATAAACCACCTAGTATGTGGTCTTCTGTTATAGCAGCCTGAATTGACCAAGACCATGGAGAGATCCATGTGGTAAGAAACTAAAATCTGCAGTGAATAGACAGTGAGAAACTGTGACCAGCTAACCACAGGTGTGTGCTTGGAAGATGGTCTCCTGCAGCTGCAGCTCCAGCCAACAGTTTGCGGCTCGAAAAGCCACTCCTGAATTCCTGACTCATAGAGAAGGTGACATTATAAATGTTGGTTGTTATCAGCTTATGTTTTTTATTCCTAAATATTCCTGAGGACTCCTAAGGACGCTTAAATTCATCCATGAACTAGTCCATTCTCACCCCTCTCTTATAGTGGGTTTTTTTCTTAAGTCTCTGTAATTCTTTCATTTACTTACCTTGGTCAGTGTCATCCCAGTTCATCCTAACTCATTTTTATATCTGTGAAACATGGAGAAGGAGTCCTAGTCCTAATTCTTCTTTCTCTCAGAAACATCTCTTCTCTTTATAAGTTTATGGATGCTACACAAGAGTCATGTGCATGTATTTTATGTTACTATATACCCCAATATGATATAAACATAAAAAATACCAAATAAAATGAATGTATGGATGCTAAAACAGTATGTAAAAAAATGTACCGTGCAGGTTCCACCTGGCTGCTTCCAAAATTCAACAACATAATTGGACAAGGGGTAAGTGACCTTCTCTTTCAGGAATATATAAGCCCCAGACTCTTGCCAAACCAAAAATATCCCCAGTAACACAAATTATATACCAAGGAGTCTTTTGAGTTAGTAATATATAGTTAAATGTGTAATTTAGGTAAATGAAAGTTAATTTTATAATTTCTCCTTCTAACGATGGAGTCACATAAACCTTAACTTTCAGATTAGAAATTCAGGAGGTCTGAAGGGATCAGAGGAACACTTTGGCAAACACACACAGGCATCTACCCCTTATCTCCATGTGCAAATCATTCGAATGTCTTTGTCTGAATGCTCAGTCCTGCCAAGAAGCATTTGGGTCTTTTTCATCTTTGCAGGCTCCTTGGTGATGATGCCCTTCAATTACCCTGTAAAAGTTTCTATCTTCTGCCAGAAGGCACTACCTCCAATTGCAAGTTGTAATTATTTCCTATACCTACAGCAAAACAAAGTCAAACACACCTTTAACAATTTTATTCTCAGGTATCTTATATAATATTGCCAAGAATTAGCAAACACAGTAGTTGACTTTTTAAGCAAAAGAGGGGAAAAGTGATTAGAGCTCCTTACAGTAAATATTGCTTTTAATTTCTCATTATATTGGAGACAGGAAGGGAGTGGCATAGTCCTATTAATCTTAGTTTAATTTGAGTGAGCAGCATTTTTGCAGGGAAAAATAATATGAAAGACTTTCAACAAATTGCTCTAAAGGAAGTGGATATTATTTCTCTGGAACATTTATTTGTCTTTTTCAGGGCTACCTTGGCTGATCAGATATATAAATCAGGGCAAAGTAGCAGAAATAAAACTCTACTCAGAACTGAGTGAATTACTGTAAAAAAAAAAATATATATATATATATATATATATATATATATATATATATATATATATATTCTAAGAAAGTGTTTCATGATGGTCTTTGCCCTGGGGGAAGAATTAGTGTCAGTGAGAGAGTAAGATGGTTCCCAAGGGCAAAATGGCACCAAGGGCAAGACAGCACCCAAGAATGTGTTTATAGTGAGTGAGAAAACCTACTTCTTTTTCTTCAAATTGTAAGAAGGTAATTCTTGAGACTTTACATGTAAAATTATTAATGATAATTTGGGGCAACTGATTGAAACATCCATTTTTCCTCATTGGCTGGGATGATGATTAGTTTTATGTTCCTACTTGAGGAGGCCATAGTATCCAGTCATTTAATGAAACATTAATCTAGGTGCTGCTGGGGAGACATTTTTTAGGTGTGGTTAACATCCACACTCAGTTGACTTTAGTTGAGGATATCATTCTCCATAATGCATGTAGGCCTTATCCAATCAGTTGAAGGCCTTTAAAATGAAACACTGAAAATTTCTAAAGAGAAAGACATTCTGCTTCAAAAGTGCAGCATCAAACCTTGCTCAAGTTTCTAACCTGCTGGCCGGCCCTACAGATTTCAGAACTATCAACCCCAGCAAGTATATAAGCCAATCCTTCGAAATAAATCTTTTTGATTATGTTTCCCTGGAGAACTCTGTGGGATACAGCTGGTATCCAACAGGCCTTTAAGAAGTTATTACTACCATATTTAGTGAGCTACTACACAGGCCAGTTGGCTGATACTATCGTTACACCACGTGCAGGATACCTCTCTTTTCTGTTTCATGTTGTTTCACACAGTCCAGATTGAAATTTGCTTTAATTCTTCCAATCTTATGCAGAATCCTCCCATCTTGGCTCCCTATGGCTTGCCAAATGACATCCCACATTCTAAAATTTACGAAGAAATACCTGGGTCTGTGTTCACTCTGCTCATAGATGAATTGCAACCACGTAGAACTGCATAGTTGAGCATTTAAAATCCCCCGTCCAGATGGCTGTGGGACAGTAAGTTGATGGAAGAGAGGCCCAAGTTCCCACCAGGCCTGAAAACGAATGCTTGGAATCTGGCCAGGGAACATGTCTTGGCATTTAAAGGAAATGCAGGGATTATTCAAGAGCCAGAAACCTAGATTTTAATTTCTGTTTCTTAACTGGCTGGCCATACACAGGACAAGCATTGGGTTGTCCTAAAAAGGAGTAATGAAAACAGGCCTCTCTAAGAAGGTTAAAATGAGTTGAGGTCCTGTGTGTGAACACACTAGTCAAAGCCCGGTTTTCATGGCACCATCAGTGTTAACTTATTTTCTCTGGTCTCCTCCCCACCAGAGAACAATACCCAGAAACAGTAAGCTCTACAGTGAGAACCTGTTCTAAAGATTCTTACTGTGCTCATCTCTGCTTTAATTATCACTAGAGTCCAATTTTGGACAATGAAATATGTTATATTCAATAATCCCCAATACTTATAAACAGCTATAGATGACCCAGTTTAACCAGTATCGACAGGATGTGTCATTGTGTGGGAAATATGTGCCCCAGCAGGGGGAGCTTGCCCAGGAATGACCTTGGCTGCTGGGATCGGACCCCAGGTAAAGAAGAAAGACAGAGAACAGAGTGAGAAACTTCACTGAGAGCAACAAGATCAATTAGATGGATTAAAGGGCTGGCTGTTCTTCATTTTGAAAGGAAGAAGTTGTGGCTCAGTCATGGGTTCAAAAGGAAGTTCCAAGACAGAGCTACAGACAGGTTTATTTAAGAAAGTACGAATTAAACATTCAAGGGAGAATGAGGATGCCAGGTGTGGTGGCACATGCTTGTGATCCCAGAATTTAGGAGACTGAGACAAGAGGATTGCAGGTTAGTGGCCAGGCTTAGCATCTTTGTGAGATCCTCTGCAACCTAGTGAACTTTGTTTCAAAACAAATTTTAAGAAAAAAAAGGGCTGGGAGTGTAGCTCAGAGGTAGAAGGCCTCTGGGTTCAATCCCCCACAGAAAGAGAGAGAGAGAGAGAGAGAGAGAGAGAGAGAGAGAGAGAGAGAGAGAGAGAGAGAGAGAGAGAGAGAGAGATCTTCAGAGTGAGAGAGACTGGCAGAGACCAGTGGAGAGATGTCTCTGGGGGAGCATGAGTACTCTCTTAGAAGGAATTTGTAAATGGTGAGCCAATAGGGTGGGCAAATGGTGAGTGTGTGTGTGTGTGTGTGTGTGTGTGTGTGTGTGTGTGTGTGTGTTAAACGGAACTTGATTCCTTTATTATAGAGCACAGAGCAGGAATAGTAGTCTGGTTCTTCTCAGAATCTTCAGGCTGATGTCATCTAGTTGAAAGATAGTACTTGGGCTACCCAGTATCACTGAACTTTGAGCAGTGTCTTTATCTAGACTTCTTTCATCAGTCTAAAATATATTCTGTAAGCTAACAGAATATATATATATATATATATATATATATATATATATATATATATATGTATATATGTATATATGTATATATATATATGAATGAATGAACTGGACTTACATTGCTCTAGGATTTATTGGACCTTTGGAGAATTCAAGCTCAGATTCTTTCTGAGTGAAGGGGAAGGTGATCATAGAGTCTGGGGATTTAAAGCTACAGTCCCTCTTTTCTTTCCTGTCTTTTTTTCTACCTATTTCCCTCATTTCTTCTACCTCATTTTCCCCTTTGATACAAAAATGTGCAGTTCCCCTTTCCCCATGCCTAGGCTAGGCACCACAGAAAAGACATGGGCTCACAAAAGATGGATTAGTAGTCGGGCGTGGCCCCGCGCTTGGGAGGCGGGGCCAGGAGGATCATGCAGGTTCGAAACCAGCCTTGCTGGCTTAAGAGACCCTGTTTCCAAATAAAATATAAAAAGTGGATCTGGGAGTGTAGCCAGAAGTAAAAGGGTTCCATTCCCAGTAACACACACACACACACACACACACACACACACACACACACACACAAAGATGGATTAGTAATTCTATTCTGCACCAAAACAAAATGAAAGCACTTGCTCTCAGCTGGTCCCCATGTGCTCAGTAACCAATTTTGTCTTTCTGCTGGTAGGAAAAGGCAGCAGAAAGAGACGTTGTGTTCTTTACCAGTCTCAGAGGGAGGAAGACGTTTCTCTGTCTGAGGTAGGAATGAGGGAAGAGAGTGAGATAGGACAAATGGAGTTTTACACACACTGGCTAAGAAAGATTCATGGGTCATCTTCAGAGTAACTAGAGACAGAGAAGTGAGAAGAGCACTGGAAAAAGAGTCATGACAATTAGATTCCAATATGCCACTAAAAAAATTACATGACTTTGGAAAAGTCATTTATTACCTCTGATCTTCATTTTCTAATCTAAGAAATGAGTTTGAACTAAATTATCTCTATCAACGTATGTTTTTCTTAGTATTAATACTTTTTATATTAAAATGAGAGGATCTGAGAAAGTTGTTTGGGGGAGGAGTTTGGTTAAATAAAATGAAAACAGAAAGTTTTTCTTCTTTTTTTTTTTGTGGTACTGGGGTTCCTGGAAGCCCTTCTACCTCCGGGCTACCCTCCCAGACCTATTTTTTATATATTTTTTTGAAACAGGGTCTCTTACGCCAGCGCGGCTGGCTTCGAACCTGCGCAATTCTCCTGTCTCCACCTCCCAAGCACGGGGATTACAAGCGTGCGCCACCATGCCCGGCCAGAAAGTTTTTTTTCTATACACATACTAATGTGGGTTTAATTTTTGTTTTTGTTTTTGGTGTTGCAGATTGTCATTCTACCTCCAAGCTACACAACAAGCCTTTTTCATTTTTAAAAAATTGGAAACAGTGTCCTGCTAAATTGACAAGGGTCTCTGTAAGTTGCTGAGGCTGATCTTGAACCTGTAGTTCTCCTGTCTTGGTCCCCCCAAGAAATGAGGTTACAGGCCTGTGACACCACACCAGGCTCTAATTGTGTTTTTAAGCTCTGTTAGATTACAATGCTTCCCAAATTATCTGACTATAAACTCACTTGTGCATGGATCATTTGGAGAAGCAGCAGTCTGAGAAACTTACTTTGAAAAACCCTAAACAAGATCATCAGTAAAGTGACTTTCAAATCTAACATTCTTATTCTAGAAAGCTGGAAGATTGCCAAGAAAATGGACATCTGCCAGGTGTGTGAATGCTATATTAAACCAGAAATCATTTTTTATTTTACAGCATCTGCTTTAGACATTTTTTTCTTTGTAATGGCACCACCCTTCTGGCTCTCAGGCAAGTTGGGTACTTCAGTACCTTAGGGGTAAACTTGATTTTTCAGTTCTCAATCCATCCATTGCTAAATTCTGACAATTCATCCTTTACAGTATCTGAGAAATTCATTTCTATGCCAGAAATCCTGCTTCCAGATTTTACCAATGGAACTATTTTCCCCCCGCCTCCCTGTTTATTTTATACTTTTATTGGTATGTCATAATTAGACATCACAGTGAGATTCAAAATGATATAAACATGTGCATGTATCACTTATATAAACATATTTGTTTATATAAACATATATGCATACATCACACAGAGGTGTACTTCCCTCTGTATCCCCCCTGCCCCCCCTTCCCTCCCTCTCCACACGAGTTACTGAGATTGGAAACGCTACCTCCATGTATGGACACAACCGTATTTGAACCGTTTCTTCGCTCAGTCCTTGTTCTTCCCCTCCCCGGCTCCCTCTCCAATCCCTTCCACTTCTCTATTGGTGTTTCTTCTCATTTGGCTGAAATCGTTTTTGTTTCCTATTTTCATTCTAGCTTCTGCATATGAGAGAAAGCATGGCCCTTGACTTTCTGAGGCTGGCTGATCTCATTTGGCATAATCTGGGCATATTTCTTGATTGTTGCTTTTACTGGTAGAAACACCGAACATGTCTCTAACCGATGAGGACATAAAAAGTCTCCCTCTCTCTGCTTGTCTATTCTTTTCCTTCATGCCAGAGGGTCTCATTCCTAACTACGAATCTAATTATGACCCTCCCCTTCTCAAAAATCTTCAATTATCCCACATAGCCCAGAATAAAATTTTAAGTCCTTTCAAAGTTATTTATGATCTAACTTATCTGTCCTTTCCTATCTTTATGAGCTAAGCTCCTTGCTCCTTAAAAACTAATCTTGTTCCTTGTCTTTTCATCTCTGTGCATATAATGTTCTCTTCCCGCCTCTTATCTAGTCATATTAAAACATTTGTCTCCAATAAAACGTCTGTATCACTCAAGATCCAGCCCTAATGCCACCTCTGAAGCCTTCCCTTACATTCTTACATTCTTTTTTTGGGGGGGAGGTCTGAGGATGAAACCCAGGAGCATTCGACCTCCAAGTTACACCCCCTGCCCTGTTTTTTATTCTTTATTTTGAAACAGAGTCTCACTAAGTTGCAGAGAGCCTGGCTAAGTAGCTGAGGCTGTCTGCAAACCATGATCCTCAAGTCTCAGCCTCTCAAATGCTAGGATTACAAGCATGCGCCACCACGCCCGGCTTCCCTTACTTTCTTTAGACACACTCTCTCCCTTCTCTGTACTCTAGTATCTCATCTAATGTGCCTCCTCCCAGTATTACAATGCTTTACAAAGTTACACTAATCATTCTTGAGATGATGGATTTACTGACCATAGAGGGAGTGAATGACGGGACTAGGTTGATACACTGGGCAGAGCCAAGTCAATCGCACCTGAGCAAGGGCGAGCTGCCCCATGAGCAAAGAAGCTGATTCTGTGGCACTGGTTTTGACAAAAAAAGTTGTATTGAAGGTTAATAGTGAGAAAACAGGAGGTATGCTCAAATCTGTTTCCGTAATCAGCCAGAGAAGAGGGTTTTTAAAGGCTTTGGGGAGTCGATGGATCCATTAATAGCTCAGGTCTTGATTACAGGCAGCTGTGACTTTCAAAGTTTTGACTATTTTAGTCCTATGCTGCAATTTCATGGTCAACACCCCTCACTCTTGATTTTACTTTATTAGCTACTGGTCCTGAATCTAGGGTTCTATTGGTCTGAGATTTTTAGTTCTGTCCTGCTCAGGGTCATCCTTTTTTTATTTAAGGTGCCTCCTGGGACATGTTTTGTAACACATCCTCCATGACAATTAGAAATACAGAAATTTAAAAAAAAAAGAAAAACAGAAATTATTTTTTAAATGCCTAGCAGTAGGAGACAGAATTGAGCTCCATTTTGATTTGAGTGTTACCAGGGCTTAGTAGAGTCAGAGAAGTAGAAAGTACAAAGAGTTGGTTAGTGTGCAAGAGATTTGTCCCACAATGTTAGCTGACCATAATCCCAGTGAGGATTTTCCTTCCCTAGAGTCTTGGAGACAGCAGTCTCATTCTTTTGATGACTATGTCCTTGGGAGTAGCTCTTAAATTCTTCCTAGATGCTCCTGAGTTGCAAGAGATACATATGCACAACTCTAAGCCCCTTTCAGTAAATGCCTAGCAGAATGTTGTAGCCTGCTGAGCATGGGCTGGGTTTCATTCACTCATTCATTCAGCAACTATTTATTATGTGCCAAGCTCTGGGAACATAAACACGGCTAAGACCTTACAACTAATCCCTTGTTTGTGCAGTCTAGGTCCAGGCCTTAAGGGGGGGGGGGGGGCTTGAAGAGGGCCATTCCAGATCTCCCACATCGTCCTGAGCCACCAGCAGCACAGTGACCGCTCAAAGCCCCAGATGCCACTGCCAATTGCTCCTTTTGCCCAGGTGCCAAGTATCCCTCAACTGAGATCCTTCATGTTCCTTAAAACCCAACATTAAAAGACACCTGTCCTTTGATCAAACCTCCAAAGCCTCATTTCCAGATCCATCCTATTAAGGCTCAAGAACAAGCCTGCACCAACTCCACACACCCTGGTGCACTTACTTGAATATTATTTACGGTAACCTCCAAGAAGTGTGCCATAAACACACAGAAGTCTCGATGCTCAAGGCTGGAAAGATGCAGCAGGATGATAAATAAGCTTTCATGATGATTTCAATGGATGGTAATTTCTTGCTTCCACAGAAACTTCACAAACACAGCTGTCAGAAGTGCATTGTGTAAATCACATGCTAATTAAATTAAATTCTCGCTAGAATTAAGGCAGCAAAGTATTTTGTCTTATTTTCTTGCAAACTAGGCCTCTCAATCAAGACAGCTGGAGCACTGGCATTTCAGGTACATGGAGGCAACAGCTGCAGTGGAGCGAAGCAACTGCCTTCGTAATTAAATTGCCATCAGTAACAGGAAAATAGATGCCATTTTTGACAACACTAGTAATGTTATAAATGCAAACGCTCTGGTGGAAACAGCGCTGGGCTGGAAAAGAAAAGGTCTAGGTTCTGATGTAAGTTTTGGCAGAATCATTTTACAACTCTAACATACAATTTCTTGCTTCCTTCCACTTTCGATTTCTCTCCTTCCTCCTCCTTCTTTCTTCTCCTAAATATTAACCAAGTGCCAAGTACTGCTAAGTGATGTA
The DNA here is from genome assembly GCF_963383645.1 of Muscardinus avellanarius. Classification (NCBI taxonomy): domain Eukaryota; kingdom Metazoa; phylum Chordata; class Mammalia; order Rodentia; family Gliridae; genus Muscardinus; species Muscardinus avellanarius. The sequence goes on along the minus strand of NC_137793.1, from coordinate 67,691,504 downwards.
TTGGCTCCTGAAGACCCCCAAAATACCCATCCTCTGGGTGCTCCAGGTCTTCTGAAAGAATCAAGAGATGAGAGATGGGACTCTAAGATTTTGGCACCTTCTAGGGATCAAAGTTCTTTCACTTCAAATATGAATTGATTCCTAGCATGTAGGTGATATCAGCTTTGTTTTTCTTTTCAATTATTATTATTATTATTATTATTATTATTATTATTATTATTTACTTTGTGGTATTGGAGACTGAACCCAGGGGTATTCTACCTCCGAGATATACCCCCAGCCCTTTTTTTATTTTGAAGCAAGGTCTCACTAAGTTGCTGAGGCTGACCTGGAACCTGCAATCCTCCTGCCTCAGCCTCCCAAGTACTGGGATTACAGGTGTGCACCACTGCACCTTGCTTCTACCCTATTTTTCAGTATTCTGCTGCATCTCTCCATTGAAGGATACAAAAACTACAACCCTACTCCTGGTATAGTTTCTAATCTAGATAGAAATCAAAGCATTCAAACGACACTTGAAATATTCCACAGCCACAGATAAAATGATATGAAAAATACTACCTAGTCAGACATGGTGGCATATGCCTATAATTCTAGTACTTGAGAGGCTGGGACAAGAGGATTGCATGTTCAAGATCAGCCTCAGCAACTTAGTGAGGCTTTCCAAAACTTAGTGAGTCCCTATCTCCAAATAGGAAAAAAAAAAAAAAGTAGGACTGGATTTGAAGCTCAGAGATAGAATGTCCTTGGGTTCAATCTCCAGTACCAAAACAAGAAAATAAAGAGAAAAACTATTTAAATTATGTAGAGAAGTATTGTGGCTAAAGATTAGGTAAAGAAGGCATTCAAGGAATGCTTTTCTTCATTTATTCATTCAAAAGGAGTTACTAAAAGCCCACTATGGCCGGGAGTGGTGGCGCATGCTTGTAATCCCCGCACTCGGGAGGCAGAAACAGGAGGATGGCGCAGGTTTGAAGCCAGCCTCGCTGGTTTAAGGGACCCTGTTTCCAAATAAAAATATAAAATAGGTCTGGGAGTGCAGCCTGGATGTAGAAGGGTTTCCAGGAACCCCAGTACCACCCAAACATAACAAAACAAAACAAAAAAACCACTATGTGTCACGTTCTGTGCTGGAGATAACTACAAAACAGTGTCTATTATAAAAGAGTTTCCAGTTAATTGGAGAGGCAAATATCTAGTAAATTATGACAAAATGTAGTTACAGCAATGATAGATTCATTACAAAAGAACACATAGGGAGGAAGGTTTCCTTTAAAAACAAGCAAACTCAAAGGACTCTTGAAAGTGTCCAATCTCCTCCATTCTTTCAACTGTCTCTATAATTTGTGTTCCACACCTCATTTCCCATCAGCATTCTTGAATTTAAAATTCTAGAGGAAAGTAGTGGTATGTGGTGTTTTTGCTTGCACAGGATACATCTCAGCATAGGTATCAATACCTTTCACAAATATGATCTGATGCTAATGATGATGTCTCAAGAATATACAACGTTACAACAGAAAAATGGGAAAAAAAGTAGTATATTCATATGATAGAATAAAACCCAGTGATAAAAAGAATAGATTACTAATACATGCAACAAAAAGAATAAATTTCAAAAACATCATGCTGAGTGAAAGGAGCTTTAAACAAAAGAGTGCATACATATAATTCCATTAACATTAAGTTCTAGAACAGGTAAGACTACTGTGGTGGGCAAAAGTCAGAATGGTGGTTGCCTCTGAAAAGTAGGAGAAGAGATTCATTAGGAAAAAGGATAAGGGAACTTTCTGGGGTCAGATCACACAGGTGTATACATTGGGTTACACATACTGAAGATTTGTGCATTTTGTTTAATACAAACTTTACACCAAGTGGAATACAGAACAAATATTGAGCTTTAATTAATGATCAATATACTGAAGTATCTAGAGAGAAATGCACTGATATCTAAAATTTATTTTGTAATTGTTAGGATAAGCAGCCCAGTCATGCCAAAGATGGCACCTCTCCGGCTTCTCTTCCGGATTGTGCTGGCTACCTTCATAGGCAGCCAAAGGGGGCACGGGATGCCCAACAACCAGTCCCCTGATAACACACTCACTGGGGTATGAACCACCCAATCAGTAAATGCCCTGTACTTCATGTGATCTTCCGCTGTGAGTGGAAGCCCCCTCCTTTTCAAAAAATCCCCAGCTGCCTGATATAAAAGGGAGCTGGGCTGTCTTAATAAAGCTTTTTGCTTTCTTTCTTGCTTGCTTATCTCTGACGGCTGGCCTTGGGTTTTTTTCTGCACCAGACTTCCACTTTCATTGGTGCCGAAACCTGGGAGGGAGACCCCTTTATCTAGAGGACTCCCTCCTCCTAGCTCTCCCCCAGCCAGCCGTCCTCATCCTCCTTTTTGGGCGCTCACTCTCCCCATCCACCACCACCAGCCATCCTGACCATCTCTGTCACTCCACTCCAGCTGGGTAAGTCCCCCTTAGGCTATCTGCCTGAATCTGGCTATAGCAGGGTATCTGACAATGATCGTCTAGCTCTACTCTGACACCAGGCTTGGGGGGAGACTGCACCCCACCACGGCCTTCAAGGCTACAGTGGACTCCCATGATAATCTATTGCTTCCTTTAATTATAAGATAACAGGAAGGAAGAACAGGCCCTGCTATTCTTTCCACTCTCGTCCCTTCCTCCTCCTAACACTCTCCATTCTGATAACATTCTGATACCATCCGACCGACACTGTCCGACTGATAAAGTCCGACCGATACCGTCCATCCGAAAATCCTGGCGCTAGGTGTCCCGTGACCTCCGGCTCCGGCCTAGGCAGACTGTTCTCGGGTGACGACCTGAGGACGTCTTCAGCCTATCTGACCCTACTGGGTTCCAGGAATAATCGGCCATCTGGGGATGCCCATTTTGGTCCTTTATTCCTTTACTGGTCTGGGACTTACTGTTCTCTCTCACTCACACCTCCTCAAACAACGGAACTCTCTGTTCTCTCTTTCTCTCTCTCTTATCCTTACATTACTCACTCTCTCTTTTAACCTCTCCCTCCCTCTTTCATAAACTTTCACCATGGGGGCCTCTTCTTCCATCCCAGATACTGCCCTTTTAAGGTATCTACTTAATAACTTAAGCCAGCTCTCTCTCTTATTCCAGACATTAAACCTAAATTGGCCTCATTACTCTCTGGACAATAACAACCATTGGCCTCCCAAGGGATCCCTTGGCCCTCCTCCGTGATTTGTTTAATTACTGCGAGCATGCAAAAGGGTGGAAGGAAGGCCGGGCATGGTGGTGCATGCTTGTAATCCCCGTGCTTGGGAGGCAGAGGCAGGATGATCGTGCAGGTTCGAAGCCAGCCATGCTGGCTTAAGAGACCCTGTTTCCAAAAATAAAATAGGTCTGGGAGTGTAGCCCAGAGGTAGAAGGGCTTCCAGGAACCCCAGTACCACCAAAAAAAAAAAAAAAAAAAAAAAGTGGAAGGAAATCTACACTCTTACCCTGATCTGTGTTCTTCCTGCACCCCCCAGCAAGTTCTGTTAGCCTGCAAACCCGCTACAATTCCTTCTAAAAAAAAAAAAAAAAAAAAAAACTTCCTCTGATATTCTCCTTGAGTCAGATATTACTTCCTTTGACCTAGCAAATGAACCCCTCTTTATAGGCGTGCGCCTTCAGCCGCCTGCTCTCCCACAAACTCCAGCATGCTTATCTATTTCTCTGTGTTCTGCTCTCCCACAAATTTTACCCCCTCCTCTACAAACCTCAACCCCTCCCTGGCAACCTTCATCTTCTCTTCTCTACCTCCCCAGTTTCTCAGATTTCTCCCCAACCAGCCTTTAGTCCTCCGTTAACAAGATCTTGTGCTCAATCTCACTCTCAACCATCAACCACCTCTGTGTCTTCGGTCATGGCTCCTCTCCATGAGGTGGATGGGACAGAGGGCATAATCAGAGTTCACATCCCCTTCTCCATGGCAGATCTGTCCCTGAGTCACACCAAGTTAAGCTCCTACACCTCTAACCCTGATATCTATATCAGAGAATTTCATTATATCACTCAAGCCTACAGCCTCACTTGACATAAACTTTAGAAGTGCCACTGTTTGTCTTTTAACATTTGGAGTTCAGCTAGGATAACAGCCAACTTTTAGCTGACCAAGGTCAACACTGGCTACAGCTTAGAGGCAGAAAAAGATTTGAAAAAGATTTTGTTGTTTTGCCTATGTATAAAAGTTTAAAAATTAATACACTTTGTTTTCTTCAGGCTAAGACAACTACCATTGGCTTCCTGGTAATAGATGTTTAAATTGTAATGTCATTCTGAGGATTTATTTTGTTAAAATGATGGTTTAATCTATTGGCTGGTTATTAAGCATCAGAGGAGACAAATGCAAACACAGGGACAAGCCCATTTAATCCCCCTGCATTGGGTAATAAATATTTGCCCCCTCGGAGATACCAAAGGTTTCTCATACAGAGAGAGAAAGGGGCTAATAGCTTGGTACCTGCCGGTACAAAGGAACCTGATTTCGTCCACTCCTGAGTGGAGTTCTTCTGCATCTGGGCTGTGCCATCTCTGTAAAGAGAAAAATATTGGAAAGCATGTTGCCCTCACCTCTGAAGGGAAGTGAGGTCATCTGCTCCCATCGTGGCTGCCCTTGAAGACCAAAGACTGAAGATGCCCAAGGCTCGGCAAGGCCCCTCTCTGATCAGCCCTCTAGCCAACAAGAGAAAGCCTGGGTAGCTCTTGAGGTGTCAGGCAGAATATTGATTTTTTGATACAGGGCTTAGTTCTCTGCTTGTTTTGTCTCTCCTAGAGCTCTCTTCTATGGAGACCTATTCTTTTAAAAATTATGCAGAATCATTTTAAAATGTAAATTCAAGAAGGGAATTATGGCAGAAAGGAACCAGTATGTAGGGATGAGAGAAAGATGTAAAGAAGGGAAATTTTGGTAAGGAAGGACAAAAGGAAAGGAAAAAGGGTTATCCTAAGATTGTCCCAAATGGGAAAGGATGGGATCAGAAGGCTAAAAGCAAGTCGCAGAAGGTCTGAGCATGTTAAAAATAATTGTGTAGAATTAAGTTTATGTAAGGACAGTGAAATTAAGATAATTTCCTATGTTTCTGTTTTCCATGGTTATCTATATATAAATCAGTATTAAAACAAGACCGCAAGAAGCTTATCCAGACTCTCCTGGTCCTCAACACGAAAAATGAAATTCTTTCCTTCCTGGGTCTTGCTGGCTACTTTCGGGCCTGGATTCCCAACTACTCCCTTCTTGCCAAACCCTTATACGAGCTGACCAAGGGCCCCTTTCATGAGCCCCTGGCCTCCTCCCCTTCACATGCTTTTTGTCTCCTACAAAAGGCATTACTCTTAGCCCCAGCTTTACACCTGCCAGACCTAAAGAAACTGTTTATTCTATACATACATGAAAGAGGGGGGCAGGGCTTTGGAGTTCTTGGCCAACAGCATGGACCCACCTTTGCCTTGGCCACATATCTATCCAAACAACTAGATACCACAGTTAAGGGTTGGGCACTTTGTCTTCGTGCCCTGGCAGCAGGCCACCTTCTACAAAAGGAAGCCCACAAACTTACTTTCGGAACACCCTTAACCATTTTATCTCCACATCACCTTCGAGACTTGCTCGCCTATAAAGGCTTACAGACTTTACCTCCCTCTAGAATCTTCTCTCTCTTAATTTCCTTCCTTCAAAATCCCTCCCTTTCTTTTGAGGCCTGCCCACCTCTAAATCCTGCTTCCTTGCTACCGGAAGACACAACTAACCATCCTTCTCCCATACACAATTGCTGTAAAGTTTTAGAAACCTTTCTTCCTTGTCCCTCAACCATCTTGGGGGAGGCATTAACAGATCCTGATCTTACTTGGTTCATTGATGTGAGCTCATTCCTTTTGGATGGGATACGGAGTGCGGGCTACACCATAGTCTCATCCACCGAAACAATGAGGCCCATCATCTTCCTGTTAATACCACCAACCAGCAGGCCGAGCTAATGGCGGCTATCAGAGCCTGTACATTAGTGGCACAGAAAACTCTCACCCTGTACACAGACTCCAAATATGTTTACCACATCTTAGTTTCATATGCTGCAATTTGGAAGGAACATGGTCTTCTCAATTCCGAGGGATCAGCCATTATTAATTCTAAACTGATAGCCAAAATCCTCCAAGCTTCTATTCTCCCACAGCAGTTAGGTATTATTCACTGTAAGTCTCATCAGACTAACTCATCTCCAATAACCCAGGGAAATTCTAGGGCTGACCAGGTGGCATGGGAGGCGGCCCAAAGAACTTATCAACCCCTTCCCTTCGTGCTGTTATTATACGATGCTGATGACATTCTCTCACCAGCCCATAATAATTTGGACTCCCCCTCTGATTTCAACCATTCCCATTCTGATCTTCTACAGTATCTACATTCCTTATTTCATTCAAACCCATAAAGTTTTGAGATATTCCTGCAGTCGTTCTTCCTTCTCACATCTAAAGATAAAGAATTCCTTCATCAGATTACATCCAATTGTATCATCTGCCAAAAAACAAACCCAACCACTCCCCTTAGACCTCAGGCCTTTCCAGCCCACCAGGCAAGGGGACATACTCCAGCTGCTGATTGGTAAGTAGATTATACCAATATGCCCAGGATTAAGAGATTCAAATACCTTCTTGTCTTCGTTGACACTTTCTCGGGATGGATCGAGGCCTTCCCAACCTCCAATAAAAGGGCTTCTATAGTCTCTGATCTCTTGATTTCTTAAATTATCCCCCACTTTGGCATGCCTTCCTCTTTACGATCTGATAATGGCCCTGAGTTCACTTCCCAAACAACTCAATCTGTAGCCTGAGCTTTATCTCTGCCTTGGCATTTTCATTGCCCATACCATCCTCAAGCATCAGCAAAGGTAGAATGTTCAAATTGTATTCTCAAAGAAGTCCTCACAAAGCTGTCTCTAGAAACACATTTAGATTGGATAAAATTACTTCCCCTGGAACTTTTACACATTCGGGCCCTACCTAAAAAACCCTCCCTTTTATCTCCCTTTGAGATTATGTTCGGCCACCCTTTATTTCCCCCAGGAATTTCTCCTTGTTCCAATGTTTTTCATCCACAAATAGCCCTTCCCATCTTAGATCAGAACTCTGGAAATATCAAGACTGGCTACTCCCAGATCTTAAGCAGACCCCTACCATTTCCTCTTTGACCATAGGACAACAGGTCTATTTCAACCCCCCGGGAGACAAACCTACTTTACAGCCTAAATGGGATGGCCCAGCTCAGGTTATCCTATGTACTTCTACTGCTGCAAAACTTAATTTGAATGATAACCAATATACTCCCTGAGTTTATATTTCTAGGCTCAAAATGGCTCCAGAGCATATCCAATCACCTGATTCAGCAGCTTCACAAAAGGCACCAAACACCTCAGGATAATAGACCAACTTATATGTCCACTATCTCCCCCCATAATCCTCTAAAACTCCAAATATCTCGACTTTGTTTGGAGGCTCCCATAACTGAAAATGAATAACTACCTTTTTATATTCACTAGTTTCATATGTGTCCCCGTAATCTTTTCCTCCCCTTTTGTCTGGAGATTCTAGGCTCAGCAAACCTAAACTGAAGGCTACAAACTAGCCACAACAGCTGATTGCCCCCTGGTGGGATATTCTCATAGTATACAACTAACCTTCCCTCCTAACATTAAGCTGTTCCATCAAGCTACCTGCCCTTATCTTTGTTTTCTTTTTTACCAAACTGAAAGTTTTTGCTGCAACCCAAATTGGGATAATGTATATGGCGGATGCCCATACTGGTCATGCAAAATCCATGATGCCTATCTAGGACAACTAGGATCAGGAAATTTTAAATTTGACCCCAAAACTAAGACCTACCTCTATACTATTCCTCACCCTTGGGATCCAAGATAGGCTTCTGGAGTTACAGCCACGGTTTACTGTAACGGATATGCCTCTACCCTTTGCAGTTCACTTTATTTCTTCTGTGAATATATATCCACTGGAACCCAAATTTCACAAGTTTCCACAGATATCCAACATTCAGCTCAGGTGGTACTTAACTCTCTCTGAAAAGTCTCAAACTCCGCTCTGTCTTCCTCGGCATATACCTGGTTTCAGTTAATTACCAAAACTCTATTGGTTCTAAATCTCATCTCTCCCACCTTGAGCCCCTCAAACTGTTACCTTTGAGCATCGCCTACCCGGCCCTTATGAGCTGCAGTTCCTATAAATACCTCTCAGTGTGCCTTCGCCTCTCAAACTAATTCATTTCATATTCTCCAGAATATTCCCTTATGGGAACCCAAACAAGACAATATCACCCAGCCAAACAGAGTTTGCATTTCTGTGGCATCACCTTCCTCCTGAGATCCTATTTGTCAGTACAATATCACTCTTGCCAGTCCCAGTTATACCCAACCAGGCCATTTCTTCTGGTGCAATGGGACTCTCAGCAACGTCATATATCCCAACTCCACCACTCCCTATTTCTTGGTCATGGTGGTCCCACAACTGACTCTCTACAGCTATGCCGAACTACAATATCTGATTACCCCACCCAAGCTTACAAAAAGGACTGCTTTTCTCCCTATTCTGGTTGGGGTATCCTTAACCTCCTCCCTCATCGGAAATGGACTCGCAGGAGGGGCCCTGGGCTATGCCTTATGGGCCACTGATGACTTAGGCAATAAATTTGAAAGTGCCCTCACATCAACTGCCGAATCACTCTCGGCGTTACAGAAACAGGTTACATCCCTGGCCCAAGTAATGCTTCAAAACTGTAGGGCCCTTGATCTCTTGACAGATGAAAAGGGTGGAACCTGTGTTTTCTTATGGGAAGAGTGTTGCTATTATGTTAATGAATCAGGCATAGTAGAGCAAAATATACTCAGGCTTAAAAAGGATCTCAAAAAACAACCTTTTCCACATGGTTTCAGTCCCTGATACTTACATGGATATGGCCCATCCTGGGTCCACTTTTCATTATATTTGTTACCTGCATGTTCTTACTCTGTGTAACTAAGCTAATACAAAACCAGGTAAATAAAATATCTAATCAGACTTTTAACCAGCTTCTCCTTAGAAACTACCAGCTTCTAAACTCAGAAGATACCGATTCCCAGGGATGACTGACAGCATACAGAGATGGATCCCTTCGTGATGGAGACTTATGATACAAGCCCTCCTGGAAGATAGCTGGATGTTACCTCCTATCCACCATCCTGACGACTGGCTCATGTCTTTGTGGGATCTGCATCTTCAGGGAACATTCATCAACTTTCGCCCTGATAAAATTTATTTTTATGGCCTGGACTTGGGGGCTGCTTTCCCTATTCCTCCCAGCCCCTCCCCATTGCCGTCCCCTCTCAGCAGGAAGTAGGCAGAACGATTATCCAATGTCCCTTGCCCCTAAAAAACCAAAAAGGGAGGAATGTTAGGATAAGCAGCCCAGTCATGCCAAAGATGGCACCTCTCCAGCTTCTCTTTTGGATTGTGCTGGCTCCCTCATAGCCAGCCAAAGGGGCCACGGGATGCCCAACAACCAGCCCCCTGATAACACACTCACTGGGGTATGAACCACCCAATCAGTAAATGCCCCGTACTTCGTGCGATCTTCCGCTGTGAGAAGAAGCCCCCTCCTTTTCAAAAAATCCCCAGCTGCCTGATATAAAAGGGAGCTGGGCTGTCTTAATAAAGCTTTTTGCTTTCTTGCTTGCTTGCTTATCTCTGACGGCTGGCCTTGGGTTTTTTCTGCGCTGGACTTCCACTTTCAGTAATGCATTAAAAATAAATTTTAATGATAGGATCTAGATGGATGGTATAAGGTTATTCACTGTAATATTGTCTCAACTTGGCTGTATTTCCTAGTAAAATTTGGCATAGACAGGGTACATGATGTCTCCAGTTTGCTAGAAATGGCCCCTATGTGGTGCCCTTTTTTGGGAATTGTGCGTCCTTCTGGGGTCCTAGTAGATGGTCAAGCCTCTGAGAGCTTGTGCGGCAGTGGTTCTGAATCAGAGGAGCATATTAGAATCCTCTCCATGCGTTTTTTTTTTTTTTAAACTCTCATATCATGGGCATACTATGAGAGAGTCTGACTTCAGGAGTAGTAGAAACCTGGATTTCTGCACCCCTAAAATCTCTCCAGGTACATCTCACATGAACCCCCGCCTGGTACAATCTCCAACCACAAGCAATGGAATTCTCTGCCCACCAAATAGGTCCAAAATGAAGGAGTGCCCATTACAGCTGCTTTGGCAAGTGTGCCCCAGGCCCTCCTTATTAATGGTGGCCACACTCCCCACACTGAGGTCCCCTGCAGACCGAAGGATGGAGTCAATGACATGACAGCAGCTTCCAGCAGTCCGTGCCCCTCCATCTGGCCGCATATGCACCACGCACAGCCAAAGGATGAGAGCCTGATGGTACCGAAGTGCCTGTCAGCTCAGGATCTCTAATTGCAAGCGAGCGGCAGAGTCTACTGATGGAGATGGCCAGAGCAGAGGACTTATGTGGAGGTGGCTAACTGGGCTCTGTGTCTCAAGCAGCTTATTTCTACTCCCTGACTTCTGAGTGGAAGTAAATACCTCACACCCAGGCCCCTCTTCGTCTTACTTTTCATTTCCCTTTCCTGTGCCTGCTAGCCACCTCTCCTCCCATCTCTTCTGTCACTTTAAAATGCAAACACAAAGACTTTACATAGAAGGCTGTCTCTATTTGATTTCTAACCCTTTCCTTTCCATGAGGGCTCTGGAGAACCATTCTGTTCCCTTCACATTTGTAGTACATGTAGCACCCAGTACAGGACCTATGCATATGCTAGGTGCACAGATAAATTTAATGCAAAGAGAGGACAAGGTCTGGGCTAGAGGGGAAAAGGGGATAAAGATTATATTCTACCTCATCTCAAGGTTGAATGAAAGTTTTGACAGTTTCCCATGGCCTTGAATGTCTTACTATAAATCATCATCATCAGTATTATTTTTTCCTAAATATTTTTGAAGGTATAAAGTTGTCCAGTAGTGGCATTTAATGACCTGACCTTGCTATGTGAAATTGGCAACTTTTCATACATAGCATTTCTTAGTTTCTAGCACAGATGCAAAAAATGTTCTCAGCTGATATTTCTGCAGGGAGAAAATAAAATTGGTCTATATTACTTTGAACAGAAAACCATACATTAATCTACATATGAAGCCCAATGACTCGAACGATTCCCAACGGTTAGGCTGATGCCATTACTGCTCTCCCCAGTTCACTTAACAGTGTATTATAATGTTTGTCTTTGCCTAGGACTCAACCTACAAAAATATCACACTTCATTTCACTGAGAGCTGCTGTAGACTGATTCCTGTGGCGAGCATCTAAAAACACGTCCTAGGATTTAGGGAAAAAAGAAAAAAGGGAAAACCTTCCATGGGTCAGAGCTGAAACAAAAGTGAAGCTCTGCCGGGCGTGGTGGCACATGCTTGTAATCCCCGCGCTTGGGAGGCTGAGACAGGAGGATCACACAGGTTCAAAGCCAGCCTCAGCTACTTAGTGAGGCTCTCAGCAACTTAGTGAGACCCCGCTTCCAAATACAGTATAAAATAGATCTGGGAGTGTAGCCCGGAGGTAGAAAAGCCCCTGGGTCCCCCCCCCCCCCACAATACCACACACACACACACGCACAGTGAAGCTATTTGGTGCTTTATTGTTCACTTTTGAACAATAAAGTTGTGTCTCTAATAAAATATAGAGACAAAGAATCAGACTTAAAGAAAGATGAGCTGCTTCCAAGAGACAACAGAATACGTGATTCCAAAATTAGTAGATACAGTGACTAATTCAGCATATCCTTTAGTCTATGAATATCAGTCCCAGTTCACTGCATGAACATACACATATGCATATGTGCACACACCCCACCACCACTACTAAAACCATCACCACCATGATAAAATAAGACTGGGAAATGCTACACATCACTGTCCCCTCTTTTATATTTGCACTATCTTTTATTTATTTTTTATTTTTTTATTTTTTATTTTTTTATTTTTGGTGGTACTGGGGTTCCTGGAAGCCCTTCTACCTCCGGGCTACACTCCCAGACCTATTTTTACATTTTTATTTGGAAACAGGGTCTCCTAAGCCAGCGCGCGGGGCTGGCTTCGAAACTGCGCGATCCTCCTGTCTCTGCCTCCCAAGCGCGGGGATTACAAGCGTGTGCCACCACACCCGGCCTTCATTTTTTCTTAGTAGTTAATGTGTAGTGATCATTTGTTAAATATCAGGAACTGTAGCCAGGTGTGGTAGCGCACGCTTGTAATCCCAGAATTTGGGAGGCTGAGACAGGATGATCGTGGTTCTTGGACAGCCTCAGTTACTTAGTGAGGCCTTTGCAACTCAGTGACACCCTGTTTCAAAATTAAGAATAAAAAATAGGGCTGGAGGTGTCGCTTGGAGGTAGAAATGCCCCTAGGTTCCATCCCCAGTACTGCAAAAAATAATAATAATAATAATAATCAGGAATTGTATAAGTACTTTACATCAGTTCACTTAAACTTCTCACAAGTTGTATGAAAAGTACTATTAGTATCCAACAACCACTTTACACATGACAGAACCAAGATATAAAAAAATTAAGCCACTTACCCAATGTATAGAGCCCATGAGTGGCAGATATAAGATCCAAAGCTAGGTGTGTGAGTTTAGAGTCTCTTATCTGAGAAAACTGAACAGTTTTGAGTTATATAATGCTGTATATATGTAAAGATTTGCGAAAATACTGTGGAGATTATGAAGGAGGCGATCAGACAGCGATGTACAGAATCTGCTTTTAATCCGGAAAAGAGCTCACCCCCCTTCAGGGATGGGTCAGCCAGTCTTAGGGGAAGGGACCAGTCCCAATCGGCTGGCTGAGTCACCCTGCCTCTGCTTTTAAGCTGCTATTTTGGGGGTGGGACTAAGAGTGGGAACGGCGATTCTCCCGCAATATCTGTAGTCTCTCGAGGCCTGGAGTCTGGAGGCACCTGGACTCCCAATACCTCTGCCTCCAGAGTTCCGCCTCCTGTCCCTGCTGCTAGATCACATGGGGAAGAGGAGGGACCCGACTTATTAATCTACAGTGTTTGCACAAAGAAAAAAATTATAAACATTTGTTGAATTGTGATTCAATATTTATACACTATTTTCCCTTTTAAATATTTTTTCCTAACTGCCCTCTACCATGAAAAATAATTTTATTTTTGGTGTGTATTGGTACTGAGAATTTAACCCTGTGGTATTCTATCACTAAGTTACACCCCCAGACCTTTTTATTTTGAGACAGGTTTTTATTAAGTTAATATGCTCTGGCCTCAAACCTTCTATCCTTCTGTCTTAGCCTTCCAATTATTGGGATTACAGGCAGGAACCACCATACCTGGATCTACCATGAAATTTTAATGCCATAGATAAACTTTAGTATATTTGTGTATTTACTTTACCTGTGCTTTTTTTTTTTCTTTTTAAATTTTTTATTGATGCATTGTATTTATACATCATAATAGGGTAAAAAACTTGTGTAACAAAAATGCACACATCACCCAGCCAGCCCCCCTCTCAGTCCCCACCCCACCCCCTCCCTCCCATGGTTGGCTTAGTGGTTGACTACGATAAGTACATCGTGTGCTTTAAAGAGTTTCCTTCTTTCCTCCTCCCATCCCCAGAGTTAGGTTGCCTTATTTGTTCCTCTATAGGATCTCCTTTTTCACCTGGAGTTCCACCTATGACCCATTTCACCTTTGCTTTCACATATTAGGGAAAGTATCCAATTTCTAACTTTTTGTGACTGACTACTCTCGCTTCCATCCATTTCCCTGTAAATGCTGAAATTGTTTTTTTTTTTTCTTTTTTTTTTAAATTAATTTATTTTTTAAATTGGTGCATTGTAGTCATATATCAATCACATTGGAGTACAAGACTTGAGAGGATATACAAGCACACATCATCCAATTAGCCCTCCTCCAGCCCCCGTCCCATTCCCTCCCCCTCCCTCCATCCCACACTTCTTTGGTGATTTACTTTGATACATTTGTTTATGTACCTCCTGCATTTTAAAGAGGCTCCGTCCTCCAGTATTACATACCCTCTGATTGGTCACATTAGTTGCTTCACTATAGGGCCCTTTCTATAGCTCAACCTCTTCCTGTTGCCCGTTTCCTCCTAGTTATTGCTGATTATGAGAAGCGTCTGATTTATATTTTCTGCGATATTTCTCTGTGCATGCTGCGTTGCAAGTACCAATCCCACTCTTGATGGTCCCAGTAGTGGCCTGGCTACTCAGTGGACTGATCCAGACCTCGCTGGCTCACGCAGCGGCCTTGCCTCATGGGAGGACCCAGTTCTGGTCTCGCTGGCCCCTGAACCGGTCAAACCCCTAAGCTGGCTTTGTTCCCGACCTTGGAGGCCGCAGGAGTGAACTTGCCTCACGCCAGGCTCCGATGCTGGCCATTGGCCCCTGCACCAGTCTAACCCCTTGGCAGGATTCCAGTCCCGGCCTCGGAGGCCCCAACACTGGTAATGCCTCACGGCAGGCTCCGATGCCGGCCTCACTGGCCCCAGCACCGGCCTAACCCCTTGACAGGCTCTTATCCTGGCCTCAGAGGCCCCAGTACCGGCCTTGCCTCAAGGCAGGCTCCGATGCCGGCCTCGCTGGCCCCAGCACCGGCCTAACCCCTCAGCAGGCTCTTATCCTGGCCTCGGAGGCCCCAATACCGGCCTTGCCTCACGGCAGGCTCCGATGCCGGCCTCACTGGCCCCAGCAGTGGCCTAACCCCTCGGCAGGCTCCGATCCCGGCCTCAGAGGCCCCAGTACCAGCCTTGCCTCAAGGCAGGCTCCGATGCCGGCCTCGCTGGCCCCAGCAGCGGCCTAACCCCTCGGCAGGCTCCGATCCCGGCCTCAGAGGCCCCAGCACTGGTCATGCCTCAAGGCAGGCTCCGATGCCGGCCTCGCTGGCCCCAGCACCGGCCTAACCCCTTGGCAGGCTCTTGTCCTGGCCTCGGAGGCCCAAGTACCGGCCTTGCCTCACGGCAGGCTCCGATGCCGGCCTCGCTGGCCCCAGCAGCGGCCTAACCCCTCGGCAGGCTCCGATCCCGGCCTCGGAGGCCGCAGCACTGGTCATGCCTCAAGGCAGGCTCCAATGCCGGCCTCGCTGGCCCCAGCACCGGCCTAACCCCTTGGCAGGCTCTTATCCTGGCCTCAGAGGCCCCAGTACCGGCCTTGCCTCACGGCAGGCTCCGATGCCGGCCTCGCTGGCCCCAGCACCGGCCTAACCCCTCGGCATGCTCCGATCCCGGCCTCGGAGGCCCTAGCACTGGTCATGCCTCACGGCAGGCTCCGCTGCCGGCCTTGTTGGCCCCAGCACCGGCCTAACCCCTCTGCAAGCTCTTATCCTGGCCTCGGAGGCCCCAGTACCGGCCTTGCCTCACGGCAGGCTCTGATGCCGGCCTCGCTGGCCCCAGCACCGGCCTAACCCCGCGGCAGGCTCTTATCCTGGCCTAGAGGCCCCAGTACCGGCCTTGCCTCAAGGCAGGCTCCGATGCCGGCCTCACTGGCCCCAGCACTGGCCTAACCCCTCAGCAGGCTCTTATCCTGGCCTCGGAGGCCCCAGTACCGGCCTTGCCTCACGGCAGGCTCCGATGCCGGCCTCGCTGGCCCCAGCACCGGCCTAACCCCTTGGCAGACTCTTATCCTGGCCTCGGAGGCCCCAGTACCGGCCTTGCCTCACGGCAGGCTCCGATGCCGGCCTCGCTGGCCCCAGCACCGGCCTAACCCCTCGGCAGGCTCCGATCCCGGCCTCGGAGGCCCCAGCACTGGTCATGCCTCACGGCAGGCTCCGCTGCCAGCCTCGTTGGCCCCAGCACCGGCCTAACCCCTCGGCAAGCTCTTATCCTGGCCTTGGAGGCCCCAGTACCGGCCTTGCCTCACGGCAGGCTCCGATGCCGGCCTTGCTGGCCCCAGCACCGGCCTAATCCCTCGGCAGGCTCTTATCCTGGCCTCGAGGCCCCAGTACCGGCCTTGCCTCAAGGCAGGCTCCGATGCCGGCCTCACTGGCCCCAGCACCGGCCTAACCCCTCAGCAGGCTCTTATCCTGGCCTCGAGGCCCCAGTACCGGCCTTGCCTCAAGGCAGGCTCCGATGCCGGCCTCGCTGGCCCCAGCACCGGCCTAACCCCTCAGCAGGCTCTTATCCTGGCCTCGGAGGCCCCAGTACCGGCCTTGCCTCACGGCAGGCTCCGATGCCGGCCTCGCTGGCCCCAGCACCGGCCTAACCCCGCGGCAGGCTCTTATCCTGGCCTAGAGGCCCCAGTACCGGCCTTGCCTCAAGGCAGGCTCCGATGCCGGCCTCACTGGCCCCAGCACTGGCCTAACCCCTCAGCAGGCTCTTATCCTGGCCTCGGAGGCCCCAGTACCGGCCTTGCCTCAAGGCAGGCTCCGATGCCGGCCTCGCTGGCCCCAGAACCGGCCTAACCCCTCAGCAGGCTCTTATCCTGGCCTCGGAGGCCCCAGTACTGGCCTTGCCTCACGGCAGGCTCCGATGCCGGCCTCACTGGCCCCAGCAGCGGCCTAACCCCTCGGCAGGCTCCGATCCCGGCCTCAGAGGCCCCAGTACCGGCCTTGCCTCACGGCAGGCTCCGATGCCGGCCTCGCTGGCCCCAGCACCGGCCTAACCCCTCGGCAGGCTCTGATCCCGGCCTCGGAGGCCCCAGCACTGGTCATGCCTCAAGGCAGGCTCCAATGCCGGCCTCGCTGGCCCCAGCACCGGCCTAACCCCTCGGCAAGCTCTTGTCCTGGCCTCGGAGGCCCCAGTACCGGCCTTGCCTCAAGGCAGGCTCCGATGCCGGCCTCACTGGCCCCAGCAGCGGCCTAACCCCTCGGCAGGCTCCGATCCCGGCCTTGGAGGCCCCAGCACTGGTCATGCCTCAAGGCAGGCTCCGATGCCGGCCTCGCTGGCCCCAGCACCGGCCTAACCCCTCAGCAGGCTCTTATCCTGGCCTCGGAGGCCCCAGCACCGGCCTAACCCCTCGGCAGGCTCTTATCCTGGCCTCGGAGGCCCAAGTACCGGCCTTGCCTCATGGCAGGCTCTGATGCCAGCCTCGCTGGCCCCAGCACCGGCCTAACCTCTCAGCAGGCTCCGGTCCCGTCCTCGGGGGCCCCAACACTGGCCTTGCCTCACGGCAGCCTCCGATGCCGGCCTCGCTGACCCCAGCACCGGCCTAACCCCTCAGCAAGTTCCGGACCCGACCTCGGAGGCCCTAGCACAAGCCTTGCATCATGGCAGGCTCCAATGCCGGCCTCGCTGGCCCCAGCATCGGTTTAACCCCTCTGCAGGTTCCAATCCCGGCCACGGAGGCCTCAGTAGTGGCCTTGCCTCACAGCAAGCTCCGATGTCGGCCACTGGCCCCGGCGCCCGCCTAACCCCTCAGCAGGTTCCGATCACTGTCTCTGTGGTTATTATTTCAAAGGTTCCAGGTGTAATGTATCAGATCTCTGCCTCCCCCGAATATTGGCCACTGGCATTGCCACTGCCTCCACCGTTTCAAATCCTTCCCAGGCTCTTTTTCCACTCTGAATGTTGTCCAGTGTTCCTAAGCATGCGTGATGGTAGCATTCGACATTTAGTGTAATTTCTCCAAAAAAATAAAGTTGGTAAGATCCGGTTTCTGCTTCTCCTGAATACAAGTCTCCACCACCATCGCGAAGAACTCTTTCAACACCGCATTTCTCCTTGGTCTCCGCTAAACTCTCTCCTTATATGTGATGTCTGAGATTCTTAACAATATAGAGAAATAGCAGTCCTCTTTCACGGCGAATTTTTCCATAAGTTCCAGTGCATTTAGATAAGTTTTGTCTGCATCTCCAGTGTCCTGGCATCCATAACGGCTTTCTTACCACCTCTCCGATATTTTTCTTTATCTTTTTCTGTTCTGGGCCCGGTTTCTCCAGGGATCTGGCGTGCTACTCGCAGTTCGGCCGGGACCCAGAGTCCCACGATCCGGGCCCCAGCTGGCGTGCCCTGTGCTCGACCCCCGCCCAGAACCCAGAGTCTTACTGGGCCTTGTTTCTCCAGGTGTCTGGCGTGCTACTCGCAGTTCGGCCTGGGGCCCAGAGTCCCGCGACCAGGGCCCCATCTGGCGTGCCCAGTCCGCGACCCCTGCCCAGAACCCAGCGTCTTACTGGGTCTGGTTTCTCCAGGGGTCTGGCGTGCTACGCGCAGTTCGGCAGGGGCCCAGAGTCTCGCGACCCGGGCCCCATCTGGCGTGCCCAGCCCGCGACCCCCACCCAGAACCCAGCGTCTTACTGGGTCTGGTTTCTCCAGGGGTCTGGCGTGCTACGCGCAGTTCGGCAGGGGCCCAGGGTCCCGCGGCAGGGGCCCAGGGTCCCGCGACCCGGGCCCCATCTGGCGTGCCCAGCCCGCGACCCCCGCCCAGAACCCAGCGTCTTACTGGGTCCGGTTTCTCCAGGGGTCTGGCGTGCTACGCGCAGTTTGGCCGGGGCCCAGAGTCCCGCGACCCGGGCCCCATTAGGCGTGCCCCGCCCGCGACCCCCACCCAGAACCCAGCGTCTTACTGGGCCTGGTTTCTCCAGGGGTCTGGCATGCTACGCGCAGTTCGGCCCGGGGCCCAGGGTCCCGCGACCCAGGCCCCGGCTTTTGTGCGCCGCGCGCAACCCCTGCCCAGAACCCAGCGTCTTACTGGGCCTGGTCTCTCCAGGGGTCTGGCGTGCTACGCGCAGTTCTGCCTGGGGCCCAGAGACCCGCGACCCGGGCCCCATCTGGCGTGCCCAGCCCGCGACCCCCACCCAGAACCCAGCGTCTTACTGGGTCTGGTTTCTCCAGGGGTCTGGCGTGCTACGCGCAGTTCGGCAGGGGCCCAGGGTCCCGCGACCCGGGCCCCATCTGGCGTGCCCAGCCCGCGACCCCCGCCCAGAACCCAGCGTCTTACTGGGTCCGGTTTCTCCAGGGGTCTGTGCTTTTGAAATAAAAAGAACAAGATTCTTGTCCCTTCCCCCAAAATAATTATTGCTCCCTTGGGGAAAATATCATTATTGAGAATGATTAATGATACCCATACAGTGACATGAATTCATTCTCTAAAGATCATGAGGGGGTACCCAAGGGAATGGGAATGGGATCTTATGTAAGTCACTTCAGCTATGGACCTCAATTTCCAAAACGCTTAGGGGTATGAGTTCAAATGTCAACAGGGTCCAAGTTTATAACATAAATGTATAAATTAGGCCCATGTGACAATAATGTTTGGGAAAGACCATGGCAAATCAGAGACTGGCTGTCAGGAGCCCCAAAAGCAATGGGCCAGATGCCCATGGACTAAAACCTCCAAAGCTGTGAGTCAAAACCTTTCTTCTTTTTAAGCTGATTATCTTGGGTATTTCATCAGAGTAATGGAAAGCTGACTACTATAGACATGTTTATTGATGTGTGTGTCCCTAAGAATTTCTCTTGGGTAGTGTGTCAACTAGTTGCTGGAAGCGAACACTAAGACTGAATTATGAGTACAAAGGACTTATTTAGGTTCACAACTGAGAAAAATAAGAGTAGAGGGAGCAGGAAGTCAGGGAGGACCTTAAGACTATGATGCTAAGTTTACCTGTGAATGCAGAGGAGGAAGGAAACAGAATTGTGTAGGAAAAACCTCATTTATTTTCTGTGGTGCAAATTTTGGCCAGCCCATTGAGGACCTCTAGAGCAAGATTACCCAGAGAGGAGGCCTTTGTTGGTCTCTCTGACCAGTCCTTGGCTGGAACTACCCAGGAAGCCTATGGCCTTGGCTTGAAAGCTGAGGCAGAAAGTGTCACCCAACACTGGAGGCTGTTGACTAGGTATATGTCCTGTTGCGACCTCTCTTTTAAAGAGAGTTATGAAGGTGGAGACAGGAAGATCCAGGTTCAAGGCTAGAGCAGGAAAACTTAGTGAGACTCTGTTTAAAATTATATAGGGCTGGGGGTATAACTCAGAGGTAGAATGCTCCTGGATTCAGTGTCCAGTAAAACACACACACACACACACACACACACACACGAGTTATGAGCCTCACTTTCTATGGCTGCCACTGTGGTATACATCTAGTGGTAGATAGACTTTGGCTTTTTTTTTATCCTATTAATAAAACAAAGCAAAACAAAAAACCAGTGCATCTGTTATATTGTTGAAAATATATAATTAAAAATATTAACAGTCACTATTTTTTTCCCCAGGAAGACAGTAGACCAAATGTAACACCCTGATGCCTTTGTCCAAAACTTCACCCCAGGAACCAATCACATCTCCAAAATAAATCATTTCTGAGGGCAGCAGGCATATGGCATCAAGAGTGTGTGAGCAAGTCCTTGGGGTTGTGCCATGACACTGAAAGTCTTGCAAAGGCTAAATTCCTCTCTGGATTCTACCAGATGTTGGGGGTTTGCAGAGAAGTCCCGGGGCAGAGGTCAGAGCATGAAAGTCATGGGCTCTTAGAGGCAAGGGAGCCGCAGCCTGTGTGAGTGTTCTTGCAGGTATCTGCTGGTTTTCTTGAGCCCTGAAGAGCACAGAGGGACCTGAAGAAGCTGGCTGCATCCTTCCGAGGCCTAAGGCTGGCAGAGCACTACTCTTGCAGCACAAGAAATTGAGAATCCAGAGGTTTCCTTCTTGGCAAAGAGCTGGCAACTTGCAGCTTATACCTCTCTCCTTACAGCTCCCAGAATGGCTCCTGCTACAGCCACATTGAGGAACTAGACCTGGGCTCCAAGGGAGAGTCAAGACACGAGTAAGCAAAAGTATGGAACATTGCGTTTATAAAGACTAGCAACCAGAGAAAAGCATGTAGACCATGTAGAACAGGCATTTCCAGCAGAATAGGACTGTTAGAACGTAAGCAAAAGCTACAGCATACAAGTGCTGCCCGTAAAGAGGAGCTATTAAAATTAAAATGTAGTAGATCAATTGAAAGAAAAAATATAGTCAC
The DNA here is from genome assembly GCF_963383645.1 of Muscardinus avellanarius. NCBI lineage: Eukaryota > Metazoa > Chordata > Mammalia > Rodentia > Gliridae > Muscardinus > Muscardinus avellanarius. The sequence goes on along the minus strand of NC_137793.1, from coordinate 67,670,474 downwards.
TGCTAAAATTAATTAGCTTTCTAGAAGATTAAATTAAATCAACATCTTAAAATACAGAACAAAAAATGGAAAGAGATGGAAGAAAAGTACCCCAAATTTAAAAAATTAGAAGGCAATTTCAAAAGACTTTACATTTGAAAAAAATAGAAGTGATGGGTGGGAGGGATGAGCAGGTGGAGAACATGGGGGGCTGGGGATCGAGGAACCACCCTATGTGGCAAATAGTGGTGGAAATTTGCCATGATACTTCTGTCCAAACCCATAGAATGTACAACAGCCAGATGAAACAATGCATGCTACAGGCTCTGGGTGATAATGACATTTCAGTGCAAGTTCACCCATTATAATAAATGTACCACTCTGTTGGGGATGGACAATGGGGGAGTGGAATAGGCTGTGCATGGGTGGGGATGGGGGCTGTGTGGGACATCACAGTGCTTTCTGCTCAGTTTTACTGTCAACTGAAAACTTCTCTCAAAATCTCTGTTAAAAATAGAAGCATCAAAAATGGGTGGAAAAAAGAAAAATGGGGAAAAGACAAAAATTAAACAATGAACAATAGAGAAAAATGTCTCTTTCCTAAAGAAATACATGAGACTGAAAACTAATCAAATTCGCCAAATTTTACACAGAATTTATGAAAAAAACCCACATTCACCCAGATATATACTGATTAAGGAAAACACTATAAGATAATGGTATATAAAATATTATTTTACATTGAGGATTGAACCCAGGGCCATTCTACTTCCAAGCTACACCTCCAACTGTATTTTATTTTTATTTTGAAACAGAATCTCACTAAATTCCTGACAATCTCTTTAAATTGCTGAGGCTGGCCTAGAACCCCTGATCTTCTGTCTTAGCCTCCCAAGTTCTTGGATTATAGATGTGTACCACTACACCTACCTAAAAATTATTATTATTATTATTATTTTTTTTTTTGTGTGTGGGTCTGGTGATGGAACCCAGGGGCATTCTACCTCTGAGCTACATCTCCTGCCCTATTTTTTATTCTTTATTTTGAAACCAGGTCTCACTGAGTTGCAAAGGGCCTCACTAAGTAGCTGAGGCTGTCCGCGAACTGCAATCCTACGGTCTCAGCCTCCCGAATGCTGGGATTGTAAGCGTGCGCCACCACACCGGGCTCCCTAAAAATTATTTATACAGGGAAAGGAATTAGGTTGGCATTGGATTTTCTATCTGCTAAATTAGAAACTAAAAGTAGTGAAATGACATCTAGTTTCCAAAAAGAAAGAACTACAGTGGCTTTTAAGTCAAACATAGGGGTTTAGCCACATATGTTCTTAAAATAGTGAAACACGCTGGGCGTGGTGTTGTACACTTATAATCCCAATTCTTGGGACGCTGAGACAGGAGGATTGCACAGGCTTGAAGCCAGCCTAGCTACCTAGTGAGGCTCTAAGCAACTTAGTGAGACCTTGTTTCCAAATAAAATATAAAATAGGTCTAGAAGTGCAGCTTGGAAAGTAGCCTCTGGGTTTCACCCCCAGTATCACCAAAAGTTAAAAAAAAATAGTAAAACACTTTTATTTCAGGTAGGAAATATCTTGGCCCTAGGCATCTCTACTCTTTCCCATCCCTACTGGCAAGTCCCTGGGCATATTTTCTGCAGGATTCAGCAACTAAAATGTTGTTGCCATGCACACCAGGAGTTAGTTCTCCTTTTTTTATGATTAGTTAGTATCTGCTTAAGCATTTGAATATCATCTCTCTCTCACAAAAAGAAGATTCACACATCACCATCCTTCCAGTGGCCCAAGACGCTGCGGCTCCAGAGGCAGCCCAAATAGCCCAGGAAGAGCACCCCCAGGAGAAACAAGCTTGCTGGAGTTCCCCTGACCACTGAGCCAGCCATGAAGAAGATAGAAGATAACAACAACCCGCTCATGTTTATTGTTGATGTCAAGGCCAAAAAACCCAGATCAGACAGGCTGTGAAGAAACTCTGTGACCTTGACGAGCCCAGGTCCACACCCTGATCAGGCCTGATGGAGAGAAGAAGGCATGTGTTCCACTGGCCCCTGATTATGATGCTTTGGATGTTGCCAGCAAAATTGGGATCATCTAAACAGAGTCCAGCTGGCTAATCCTAAATATATGGATTTTCACTATGTAAAACAACAACAAAGGACTGGGCTCAGATGTAGAATGCCTCTGGGTTTAATCACCAGGACCCAAAACAACAACAACAACAAGCCAAAACCTTAGGCATGGAAAAAAGAGAAAAAATAAATTAAAATAAAACCTCCAAGCTATGCCTTCTGCCCTATTTTTTTTATTCTTTTTTTCTTTTTGAAACATGGTCTCACTAAGTTGCAAAGGGCCTCACTAAGTACCTGAGGCTGTCCTTGAACCAGGATCCTCTAGTCTCAGCCTCCCAAATGCTGGGATTACAAGGGTGCACCACCACGCCTAAGGTTTCATCTTTTTAGGGGGGAGGGCAGTGCTGACTAGAACACATGGATGAAGCCAGAGGAGGTCTTATTTACAGGAAACAGTCAAGAAATATATTTGATTATAAATGTCAGGAAAGAGACAGCAACTGTTAAGGATAGGACAGTAAGTTGAAAATTACAAATTAACAAAAAGGCAAAAGAATTAAATGTTTATATTACAACAGCAAAAACAATGAAAAGAAAAAAGATAAACCACATATCAAATAGTAAAAATAAAGATGAAGGTGATAAAAAGAAGTACATCAATCTGGGCGTGGTGGCGCACGCTTGTAATCCCAGCATTTGGGAGGCTGAGACGGGAAGATTGCGGTTCACAGCCAGCCTCAGTTACTTATGAGGCCCTTTGCAACTCAGTGAGACCCTGTTTCAGAATAGAGAATAAAAAATAGGGCTGGGGGTGTCACTCGAAGGTAGAAGCCCCCTGGGCTCCATTCCTAGTACCGCAAAAAAAAAAAAGTACATCAGTTATTTTACTATGTAAGAAAGAGGGTAATTTCAACTGTGAAAAATAGAAACTTCTGATAAAGGTTTAAAATAAGAGATTGATAAACTACAAGCAAAAATAAACCAGAAAGGCAAGAATAGCATCAGATGAGGTGGAATATAAGGTTAAAAGCATCCAATAGGATCAAGAAGAATACTACAGTGATAAGATACTACTTACAAAGAGGTATAATAATTACATATATGTGAAATAGCTTTGCTTTAAAATTTAAGTAGCTAAAAACAATTAAAACGCACAGACTTGATAAAAATGAAATCATCCTGAGAGACTATAACAGATAGAGCAGTCAAACATGTAAAGACATACAAGGACTGAAAAATGCAAAAACTAAAGCAATGATTATTTTTATTATCTGAAAATACCATTAATTAAATCTTAAAAGTAGAGATTTCTTGGGCAAAATTCTTTAATCAAAATTCAATGACATTAAATGTAAATAATTAAAGAATGACAGTTACATTTTCCTCTACTTAAAAATTTAAAACTTCTCTAACTTCTATATGAAAAAGGAATAAATGGAGAGATTATCCTTTAATATTTTATTTGAAATATAATATTTATACTTATGATGAGTAATTCAAGAGAGAAATACTAAGGAACACCGATGGGGACAGATACTTCTCAAAAGAAGAAATACTACCGGCCAATAAGCATTTGAAAAATATTCAACATCTTTAGCATTCAGGGAGATGCAAATCAAAACCATACTGGGATTTTATCTCACCCCAGTTATAATGGCAGACATCAAGAATACAAACAATAATAAAATGCTGGCAATAATAAATGTGGGGAAAAGGAACACTTGTACAATGTTGGTGGGACTGTAAGTTGATACAGCCATTATGGAAATCAGTATGGAGGTTTCTCAATATTAGCAACAGAACCACCTTATGACCCAGGCATACCATTTCTCTATATTTACACAAAAGAACTGAAGCCAACATACGATATCAGTATATGCATACCTGTGTTTATAGCATTTCAGTTCACAATAGGTGAATTATGGAACAAGCCCAGGTATCTGGCAACAGATGAATGGGTAAAGAAAATGTGGGATATATACACAGTGGAGTTTTATTAAGCCATAAATAACAAAATTATGTGAGTTGCAGGATAATGGATGGAATCAAAGATTGTTATTTTAAGTGAAATAGCCAGACTCAGAAAGTGAAGGGTAGTCTGTTTTCATTCACACGTGGAAGCTAGAGAGAAATAAAGCAAGCAAGCAAGGGGATCTCATAAAAAGGGAAGGGAGACCAGAAGAGTAGAAGGGAAAGAAAGGGAGGGAAGGGAAGCAGAAAGGGGGTACTGGGGAATTAAATCAATTAAATTATATCATGTGCATATATTAACACATCACAATAAATCCTACTACTATGTAAAATCATAATCCACCAATTTAAATCTTTTAAAAATAATGTAGCATGTGAAAAGAATTTAGTTCCACAAGTTTTTCTCCAACAAGGGACCAAAATGTGGTTTAATGAGGATAGCCAGACTGTCACAGCTCTAAGAGTGCTGAGTAGAGATGAGGATAGTGCCCCTGGGGAGCAGACTCTCAAGCATCAGAGTGAGGTAGGGACCCGCAGCACAGTTTCTAAGCCCCAACAACAGGGGCTGGCAACCAGGTGGAACAGGTGTCTCCAACCACCGGCTTTGCTCTTTTATCCCTTGGGCCTTCTCAGATACATCTGAAAATGGAGTCTCCTATTTAAGAGATCCTCTACTCCAGGGTCAGGACCAAATAAGTTTTAAAACTGATTAAATGAGTCTCAAAAATATTTTTAAAGAAAAATGAGTAGCTAAAAAAAGAAAATGTGAGAAATCAGGTAGTGAAACAGAAAATTTTGTGAAATTTTTGTTTTGGTTTTATAGATGTGTGCTCACTGGATCTCCACAGAAAATCTACTTCTTTCTCTGGTTCAAGGTTAAAAGGTTTGCAGAGCAGTGATTTATTTCATTGCAAATGAACAATGGTTTCCATCCAGTGGACATATTAGGAGTAGATTATGTGTGATAAAACAATCTTGTTAAACAAAGAGGTCTTGCTATATTTCTTTAGGGATGTTGCCAGACACATTCACAGGACAAATAGATAGAAAAGGGTAAGTAGATTGAAGGATTTATGGCCAGACTTGAATTTTTCTAAATAATCACTTCCCATCGGGGTACATATCATGGGTCAGTTTTGAAGCTCAGAGTAAAGGATTTGTTCAAGCATATAGCTTTCCTTCACTAAATACACCTATTCTTGTATCATTTATTATACTTGATAGTTATAAAATATTTTCTCCCTCTTCTCTCAGAAGACATCCCTGCTCTATTTCTTAAGCCCACATACAATCATCTGAAAACATATTTTATAAATCTCTGGAGTGAGGAATACAGTGGAGACAGATGATAGAATTATGTTATGAATTATTTAAGGCAGCATATATCATGAGTGTCTGAAATGAGAATTCAATTGGTAATTTTAACCCAAAATCCCAAGAAAGGTAAAATGTAAAGAATGATACAATCCCTGTGTGTGGTATTTTCAAATCTAATGCTGACTTAGTTGTTTGTATAAATCATTTATGACACAGGAAAACAACAGAATCTTGCAAAGTGTGCAAAACAATTTATTCGTCTCTTAGCAAGTGTGTTTTGATTTTGAAGAAGGGAAGGAATAGAACTTTTGAAATTTCAAACAGATTTTCATGATCTTTGAGAGCTCCAAGATGCTGAAGTATGCCCATTGAAAGCAAGAGGGTCAAAGACCCTGCCATCATCTCAGAGAAATGGACAAGAAACCAAAGGCCAGAGAGTTGAATTATGTCAGGTTCCTGACAGACTTTTTTTTTCTTTTATTTCTCCAACTTATTGTTTTGAAAACAATTTAGCCTACAGAAAAGTTGGAAGAATAGCACAAAAAAAATCTACAGAGACTTCATCCATCTTGGTTCACCAATTATTAACATTTTGTCACATTTGGTCTCAAGTGTGTATATAGCATAAGTTGCAGACATTGACAATTGCTCCTAAATACTTCAGTAACTATCTCAGAAGAATAAGAATACTTTACTCTGTAACTATAATATTTAATGTTGATTCAGTAATGACTCCTAATGCAGAGCCTAATCTAAATTTTCCCAATTGTTCCAACACCTGCTGTTCTTGATTCTGTGCCAAGACTACATTCCTCAGGACTTCCAATTCCCAAACTGAGCATTTTACTTAAAAGAGCAATATATCTTCTTCTCCCCATGCAAGGGACCAATTCTGTAGCTAGAACTGTATATTAATATTCTGTCCAACATTATGCAGAGGATTATGGGCAGTCTGAAACTCTTCCTGGGAGGGGCAGTGAGGAAAATGTTCTTTCTTTATTTTATTTAATTTTTTTTGTACTGGAGATTGAACCCAGAAGCATTCTTTTTTTTTTCCAGCACTGGACTCAGAGGTTTTAAATGAGTAGGTCCAGAGGTCTCAATGTAGTGGACTCAGGAATTTCTGGTGCATGTGAACTGTGGACTGGTGTTTAGGAGCCGCTAGTGACTAAGGGCTAAAACTTCATCAGTGGAGTGATTACAGTCAAGGCTTTTCCACCACACCCTTCAGTACCTTTCTGTGAATGAGAAAAAGAGATCCCCTTGGAAAGATGCCACAGTCTGGTAGGTGGAAGCCAATTGGCACTTCAGCCGTGGCTTGCCCTTGGGCTGGGCACCATTGTAGAGGGGACAACCTGCATAAATATACAGTCTCTGGGCATAGTGATATAGGTGGAGCATTCTAGGGGTAAGAATTCCCTAAAACCTGAAAAAGGCGGGTTGTAGAGGGCACAGCAAGTTGACGGGCCTGGCTGCATGCCAGTTTTAGGTACTGGCGCTTGACCCCACAGCTAATGGGAAGACTTGGAAGGACTCTGAGCAAGAATGCTCCCTGATGAGAGAACACGGTGTAAAGGAATCTGAAAATACTGGGGTCATGACCTACAGTAGATGTGTGCAGGGGGTATCATTTTAGCTAAGGGAACAGTATTGGAAGGGCCCCAGAATGGTAAAAAAGTAGGACATGGAGGAAGACAAGTAAGGCTGGAGTGGCCATATCATTTATTGTCCAAATAAGTGTGTCTTATTAACAATTATGCCAGGGCAATGGGTGGGGAAAAAAAAAAAAGACTGTCCTGGGCACACTGGGATGCACATGAACAGTAAGCAGAGTAGTACCTGCTGACTCTGGACATGCACATTGGGACCATAGCATGCAAGGGCATGAGCTCATGGGAAGGAGTTTGGATCTTATCCTAATTATGATGGGAAGGAAGCCTTTGAAGGGTTTTAAGCCAGGCAGTGTTCTAACATATTCCAGTTTATGCATGTAAGTGATTTTCCTGTGAAGGCACAAAGGGTAAAATCACAAAGGCAAAATCACATGATGCTCTGATATTAATCGTGATGCCCCTTTTTCTGGATGCTCCTGGAACCGCCTCTAAGCACTTTTTCACATATCTTCAAAGTGTTCCCTAGTTGCATGGAAGGAGGTAAGCAGGGGTCATTATAGTATATCTCAGCATCTAAGAACACGTAAGATCATTGACCATTTTGGTTTGCTGGGCAAATCCCAGTAAACAAAGAAACCACACAAAACAAATGAATCAGACATTATTATTTGCCTTACACCTCCCACTTCAAGGTAGCCAAGCCTGGGCTGTGACCACCCAAAAGAAGGAGACTATTCCAGATATGAGATCCTTCAGTGAGCTTAGTTATTGGGTAGCATATGTTCGTAGCCCTGAAAAAATGAAAGTCTTAGTGCACTGATGTGAACTTCTACAATGCCCCAAGAGTGAATCACTGTGTTGCAGGAAAACCAACTAATAACATTCTAAGGAAGTGAGTCCTGGTGAATCAAAGCTTCTTAAATAATTCCCAAGGCTTAGCAGAACAGGGAATCTGACAGGAAGAGAGCCTGAAAAAAGACATTAAGGCTGCTGCAGTCTTGACTCTCTAACTAAATTGCTGCATATTTTAGATATGCCACTTAACCTAAGTTCTTTTTTTTAATTTTTTATTGGTGCACTGAATTCATACATCATAGTGGGATACAAACTTTTGTAGATATACATGCACACATCACCCAGTCAGCCCCCACACGATCCCCACGCCATTCTCTCCCCATCCCTCCTTCCCATGCTTGGCTTAGTGGTTGACATCTAGTATTATAGCAATTTATCAAAAATTAACAATGATAATCTCACAGAACAGTTTCATTTGTCTGATATCAAGCTTTTGATGACTTAAAGATAACATTTCAATATTTCTTTTTACTTTCTTTCTTACCAGAGAATATTTTTTTTCTATTTTTTAGGTGAAACTATCATATATTTATATATTTATTTTTCAGAAAAAAATCTATCCTAATATGGAATATGGGTTCTAGATACCCAAAACGATCTTGAAAAAGAACAAAGCTAGAAGACATATATTTTCTGATTTCAAACCATATAAAGCTACAATAATTGAAACAGTGTAGTACTGTTCTAAAGGCAGATATATAAACCATTGGAGTTAAATACAAGCCTAGAGCTAAATTCTTCCCTATATTGTCAAGTTATTTTTGACAAGGTTTCCACGAACATTTGGTGGTAGAAATAATAATCTTTTAACTAAATATTGTTGAAAAATAATAATTACATGGAAAAGAATAAAATTGGACCCTTACCTAATCCCATATACAAGTATTAACTCAAAATAGATAAAAGACCTAAATATAAATTTAAGACTATAAACTTTTAGGAGAAAATCTGGGTCATAAAACCTCACAACATTGAAATTGGCAGTGATTTCTTGGATATGATTTCAATGGCACAGACAACAGAAGAGTATACAAACTCCCTAAAAAATAAAAAAAATTGTATATCCAAAGACAATGTAAACAGAGTTAAAAGTTACTAATAGAATGGGATAAAATATTTCCAAATGCTATATCTGAAGGTATATTAATATTCCAACTAGAAATCCTAAAAATTAACAACAATAAAGGCAAACAATACCATTTAGAGATAGGTAAAAGACTAACATAAATAATGAATCTCCACAGATAACCAATCTTAGTTGTCTGTTGGATGGAAAATCTTGTTTCTCTGGTTCTGGTGTGTGTTACCTATTTCTTCTTTGTAGTTAATCTCTTTGAGTATTTTCTCTAGTGCTGGTTTTGAAGACATAAATTCCTTCAGTTTCTGCTTTTCATGGAAGCTTCTTATTTCCCCATCTAATCTGATAGAAAGTTTTGCTGGGTAGGAAATTTTTGGCTGGAAGTTGTTTTCTTTTAGAGTTTAGAATATGTTACTCCAAGCCCTTCTGGCTCTCATGGCTTGGTTTGGGAAGTCTGGAGTGATTCTAATTGGTTTGCCTCTGAATGTCACTTGGCCCTTTGTTTTTGTTGCCTTTAAGATTCTCTGCTTGGCTTCCACATTGGTCATTTTGACAATTATGTGGCGTGGGGATCCTCTTCTCCGATCCTGTCTAAAGGGAGTTCTATAAGTTTCCTGGACCTGTGTATCAACCTCTTGCTCTATGTTTGGAAAATTTTCTGCTATTACTACCTTGAAGAGATTGTTGATCCCTTTGGTTTCACTTTCTTTTCCCTCCTCTATTCCAATTATTCTTAGGTTAGCTCTCTTAAAATGGGCCCATATTTCTTCAATGTCAGATTCCTGCTGTCGGATTTTTTTTTTCTAAATTAGAAACTATGCGTTCATTTTTGGAATGATCATCTTCTAAGAGCGAGATTCTGTTCTCCATGTGGTCTAATCGGTTGTTCATGCTTTGAATTGAGGCCTTTACTTCATTAATTGCATCCTTTATCTCTTTTTGGCTCTCTCTGAATTCTTTTCGAAGTACCTCTATTATTTCTACAGTTATTTTCCTGATTTGATCTTCTAGAAATCTCTGATTTTCTGTTTTATTGGGTTCTGATGTTGTGGGGTTGTGGTCATTCATTGCTCCAGTGTTATTCCTCTTTCCCATGATTTCGGAAGTTTGTGCCTTCTGTGGGTTCTTCCCTTGGGTCACTATGACTTCGCTTAAGGTGCTCTGGATCTCGAGTCTGTAGTATCTCAGACCCCACTACTCCTTTAATGGGTTGTATCACAGAGTCTCCGACCCAGGGAGTCGATAGAGGCTGCTTTAAACTATGGGTGGTGCCAGGTTGCACGTTCTCCTATGGTGTGATATCTCTGCCACCACCACTCCCCCACTGGGTCAAGTCCCAGGGAGTACAGTACTGGGATTTCTCCTCTGGGGCCCTCAATTTGACTCACTGTTCTTGAGTTCGCAGATGTAGCTGTACTGGACTCGGTGAATTCACTGCTGCTGCCGCCGGTGGCATAATGGCACCGCTTCCACACCCTCGGCCGTGAGGCTGGCGTATTTTTTCTTCTCTGATTTTGATTTCCACTCTGAGTCCCTGCAGCGTGTGCTAAGCTCAGCCACTGGGAGCTTTAGATGTTCCCTGCGCCGAAAGATCCCGCCTGGCTGTTCTGCAGCGGCTCACCTCAGCTTGCTGTAGCCGTCCGATGAACTCGCCGCTGCCGCCGGCAGTATGGCGCTGCTGCCGTGTCCTCGGGCGTGAGGCCGTTGTATCTCCTCTGTGGCTCTGAGCTCTGTTCTCAGTCCACTTTCTCTCTGGAGCCTGGTGATTTTTTTGTTTCTCTGGTGATGGTGTTTTCTGGCTATGAAAGGTGCTGATTTTGTGGTAATGGAGATTGGTTGTTAGCGGGGCTCTTAAGCCCCGCTTTTCTTGGTCGCCATCTTCCCGGAAGTCGTCCCACTTAACCTAAGTTCTAACTGCTTATGAGTAAAATTAGGAAAAAGGGCAGCATGAGGTGCTATACTCTGAATGTTTTTGTCTCTTCTTTAATTCATATGTTGAAATCTTACTCCCCATGTGATGGTATTATGAGGTGACTAGGTCATGAGGGTTCTCATAATAGGATTAGTGCCTTTATAAAAGAGGCTTGGGAGCACTCTCTTGCCCCCTTTATACTGTGAGGACATGGTAAGAAGATGGTATTCTGTGACAGGAAGCCCGACACCAAATCTAACGGGGCCTTGATCTTGGAATTCCAGATTCCAGAACTATGAAAAGAAATTTCTGTTGCTATAAGATACCCAATCTATGATGTTTTGTAGTAGCAGCTGAATAGATGAAGAAAAAAGGTTGAACTGGGCATGGTAACACATGTCTATAACCCCAGTACTTAGGACACTAACACAGGAAGATCACAGGTTTGAGGCTAACCTCAGAAACTTAGTGAGACCCCTTAGCAACTTAATGAGATCATATTTCAAAATAAAAAAAATAAAAGGGCTGGGAGATAGAATGCCCCTTGATTCAATTCCCAGTACCAGAAACCAAAAAGAAAGAGAGAGAGAGAGAGAGAGAGAGAGAGAGAGAGAGAGAGAGAGACAAGGTTATTGTGAATAAAAAATGAAATAATATGCATGAGAGCACTTACAGCAGTGTTCAGCATCTAAAAGGTGGACCGAGCCATTTGGTCTGCTATTTATGCATTTAAAAGGAGATACAGTGTTTGAAGCTTCCTCTTCCTCCTCCTCCTCTCACTCCTCCTCATCCTTCTCCTCCTCCTCCTCCCCCTCCTCTTCTCCTTTTATTGTGGTACTGGTGATTGAACACAGAGGCAGTCTACCTTCAAGCGGCACCCCCAGCCTGATTTTTATTTGGAAAGACGGTCTCTCTAGGTTGATACAAGTCTCACTACTTGCTGAGGATTTCCTCAAACCTGCAATCCTCCTGTCTCAGCCTCCCAAGTACAGGGATTACAGGTGTGTGCCACCACACTTAACTGGTGTTTGCAGCTGCTAACAAATCACATCATCATCATCTCTCTAACGCCAGTGCTGCCTCTAGCTCTAGAGCTCCAGCCAAAGGTGAGGGTGGATTGGGGCAAGTAGGTCTCTATGCCGTGGCTCATACAGAACAGATTGTCCACAAATCCATTAGTGGTAAAGCACCCAGGAGGCAAGTGTCTATACAAAAGCCATTGGCAAGAGCATGCCCTCTGCTGGAGGGGCAAAGGGTCAAAGAAACCTCAGCATTACAGGCCTGGCACTGTGACATTTCACGAATGTGGACCAGAAGTCCACTGAACTTCTTCTTTTCAAACTCCCTTTCAAGTCTGTGGTGTGAGAAGTTGCTCAGAATTTTAAAATGCTTTGCAGGAGGTGAGTGAGACTAGTTTGGCTGGCCTCTTTGAAGACACCAATCTCTATGCTATCCATGCCAAAGAGTAACTATAAAGCCAAAGACATGCACCTAGCAGGCCACATAGGACATGCTTAAAACCCCACTTTGATAGGCAGCTGTGGTGGCACACATCTTTAACCTCAGTATTTGGGAGTTGTAGGAAGAAAAACTGCAGGCTTGAGGCCAGCCTCAGCAACTTAGAGAGAACTTGTTTCAAAATTAAAAAAATAAAAATAAAAAGAGTTGGGGATGTAATGCTGAGGCAGAATGGCCCTGGGTTCAGTACCCAGTGGCCCCCCCCCCCAAATCTACTATGATGGAAAACATTTCACTCTTTAAAACAAAAAGTCTCTTCCCATTATCAGTAGTTCTGAATGTTAGATTCTTTTTCCCAATGGAGTCAAAAGGTGCCTAAGTGTGTGATTTTGAGTAGAAAATAGGGGAAATTAGTTATCAGTAGTTTTCCCTTTTTATTTGTATATAAATTTTTAATATAAATGTGGAGATATAAAGCATTAAGGCAAACCAGACTGTTATATTGGCCCAGTTTCATTAACTCAATTTCATAACAATTATAAGTACACCTATAAATATTTTCTGGGTCAGGCCAGTATTTGAATTAAAAATTAAATTTCATATCATTGCAACTAAATGGTGTTTGTAGCATTTTTATCATATAGCACATTCTATCCATTCACTATACTCTTCTGAGTTGTACTATATACAACATATTTCTAGTGTTGTCTATCTTCTATGCCGTTAGTTTTCTATTAAAATATTTTATAATATTTTTAAAGAGGAGAAGTAAAATTCAGTCTTTTGAGGGAGAATGGGAATCAGCCCACTTGAGAGGGAGGTAGGGTGAGGGGAGAGTGTGGCTGGAAAGCTGGTCTGGCTAAGTGAGAGTGGTCCAGCAGAAGTCTTTGGATGATATGCTGGGGAATTCGTTCTTGATTGGCCATGTATAATGGGGAGCAAAGCTATCAGATTCGGTCATAATCCTGTTAAGTACTCCTCAAATCCAGTCTCAATCCAATCTAAATATCCTGTAACTCAAGATTATATTGTAAAGTTTATCTCCCACAAAATTAATCTTTAACAATAATTAATGACAACTGTTATTTTAAGAGCAATGACTTAATACTATGGACTAAAAAAGTAAAAAAAAAAAAAAAAAAAAAAAAAAACAAGCACTAAGGGGCTGGGGTGTAACTCAGTGATATAAAACATGTTTAGCATGCACAAAGCCCTAGTTTTGATCCCTAGTACCAAAAATTAAAATAAAGTAAAATGAAATAATAAAGTATTACAGAGGGTAGCTTCAGAGAGCAGCTTTGTTGCCTAGGGCTTAGGGAACAAAGAGAAGAGTGTATTTAAAACTTGGAAGTTTGGAACAGTATGGTGGGTCTTCCTAAAATTACCATTGGATGTAGCAATTCCACTTACACCATGTTCTCTCATCAGGGAGCATTCTTGCTTTATTTTTCATTCCTAAAATTCAGTGTATTAACCACTGAATGTGTATATCAATATTTATAATGCTGTTTGGATACTTTGCTGTTTTAAGATTTCCTCCACCAGCTTAATCAGTCCATCATATTTAAACTCAGCCTCATACAAAGTTTCAGAACACAGGCAAAATGCTGATAAGTTCTTTGCCAGAATGTAACATGTGTGGCCTCTACTCTATTTTCCTAGAGAATCCCCTTTGCTTTCTGCGATCTTCTGAGCCCAGTGTTTACCATCTATCTTTGTAGCCACATTCTGGCCCTTTCAACTTCCTCTTACAAAGCAGTTCCAAAGATGCAAAATCCATATGGTCAGACTTAGAAATAGCAGCAGCCCCACTCCTCTGGTACCAGTTTTTGTCTCAGTCAACATTCTTTCTGATATAATTCAAAAAGACTGAACACAAACTTAGAAAGAGGAAGATGTATTTGCTCACAGTTTTCTTGGAGATCTCAGAGTTTCATTCCCTGTCAGTCCAGGTTACATCTGTGACGTTCAAGGTATGAAAGCAGGAAGGAGAGAGGGGGGGGGACGAGAGAGAGAGAAGAGAGAAGAGAGAGGAGAGAGAAAAAGAGAGGAGAGAGAGAGGAGAGAGAGAGGACAGAGGAGAGAGAAGAGAGAGGGGGGAGGGAGAGAGAACATATGAAACTTTACTCTAGCATCACTGAGATGAGGCTGGAGGCAGAGAGTGAGAAAAGGAAGGAGAGAACCTTATATAATCCTCAAGGCCACATTCCCAGGGACTCCTTAGCAACCAAGCTCCTTCCAACATTGCTACCTTGTTTCCATGAGGGCTAGGGGAACATTCTAAATCCAAACCACTAGAGATGACTAGGTAAACAACAGGTGGTATGTGTAGGAAATATATGTATATATAATATAAAATGATGATGTATGATGATATATAATATAAAATAGTATAAATGCATAAAATTTTATATACAAAATGATGATATATAATATAAAATATAAAATGATGATTGCTATCTGTAGTGCTTGCTATGTATTAACTCATTTAAACCTCATAATAAACCTAGGGGGCATGTTCTGTTATTATTCACATTTTATATCCGGTGCAGCTGAGATACTGAGAGATTTGACACCTTTTTTATGGTCATACAGTATTAGAAATGGCATTCAAACCCCAGAGTAGTGCCTCTGTAATTCAGGGTTCAGAGGCTTCAGAATGGAAAAGATTTAGAAAGGTTTCTGAGGGGAATCCAAGTGGAAATCAATAGAGGGATGGAAAAAGTGGGTGAAGCTGCTACCTGAGATGGGTGTGTGTATGTGTATCTCCTTGAGTTTTTTTTTTTGTTGTTGTTCTGATGTTTGAATTTAAGGACATTCTACCTCCAAGCCACACCACAAGCCCTTTCTGCTTTTATTTTATTTTATTTTTTATTTTGTTTTTTGCGGGTCTGAGGATGGAACCCAGAGGCATTTGACCTCTGAGCTACACCCCCTGCCCATTTTTTAATTCTTTATTTTGAAACAGGGTCTCACTGAGTTGTGGAGGGCCTCACTAAGTAGCTGAGGCTGTCTGTGAACCGCGATCCTCCTGTCTCAGCCTCCCAAATGCTGGGATTACAAGAGTGTGCTACCACGCCCAGCTGTTTTTTATTTTAAAGCAAGGTTTCATTTAGCTGATGAGAGTCTTGCTAAATTGCTGAGACTGGTCTGGGACTTGCTAACCTACTACCTCAGCCTCCCAAGTGCTAGGATTACAGGTGTACCTGGGGCTCTTTTTTTCCAGTAGTGATGAAAGCTGCAGGGGGTTGTCTCCTTTCTCCCACCTGCCACTTCTATGACCCAGCATTTCTTCAATAGAGGACAGAGATGGAGGACTGATTTATACTCTGTGGTCAATTGTTCAGATATAACTTGCTCAGAAACCAAACTTTCCTCTCTGGCTGCCTAACTGAACATTCCTAAGTCCAACAATATCCATCTCAGTTACCAAATGAGATAAAGTTCAGAGGAATGATTTTAAATTATTAGCTACCAGCTGGGTGTTGTGGCACATGCTTGTAATCTCAGCATTTGGGAGGCTGTGACAGGAAGATCACAGTTTGCAGACAGCCCCAGCTACCTAGTGAGGCCCTCTGCAACTTACTGAGCCCCTGTTTCATAAAATAAAAAATAGGTCCGGGAAGCCGGACATGGTGGTGCACTCTTGTAATCCCAGAATTTGGGAGGCTGAGACAGGAGGATCATGGTTCACAGACTTCTTCAGCTACTTAGTGAGGCCCTTTGCAACTCAGTGAGACCCTGTTTCCAAATATAGAATAAAAAAATAGGGCCGGGCATGGTGGCGCACGCTTGTAATCCCTGCGCTTGGGAGGCAGAGACAGGAGGATGCGCAGGTTCAAACCCAGCCATGCTGGTTTAAGAGACCCTGTTTCCAAAAATAAAAAAAGTATAAAATAGGTCTTGGAGTGTAGCCGGAAGGTAGAAGGGCTTTCAGGAACCCCAGTACCACACACACACACACACACACACACACACACACACACACACACACAATAGGGCTGGGGGATGTAGCTTCGAGGTAAAATACCCCCGGGTTCCATCCCTAGTACTGAAAAAAATTAAGTACCATAACAATATGAGCTATTATCATTGGTACTACAGCGGAACTGGTCAATTTCCAAAACTTTCCTTCCTCATTTGCCTGAGTGCAGTGAATTCCTAAAATATTGAAAAGTCCCATGTTGTTTTGGAATTGGTCAGTAGGTGTTGCTATTTTATAAGATAACACATTTTTAACCTTTTGTTTCTTTCCTCTCCATCTCAAATATGTGTACATTTTGCAGAGAGATGGATTCTGTTTTTTTTTTAAATCAGATTATGAGAATTACCTATTGTGTTTCATATAATTTACAGTGAGGTTATGTATTTAAAGTCAAGTAAAGGAAATTGTCTTTCCTCTCTGCTTTCACACCACGGATGTCACACCACGGAGGTGTGTCCGATGCAGAGCACTCACTCAGTCTTCATTTTATCCACTCGACGTGTTGATTTAACATTCTGCCTGTGCCAGGCGTTGACCTAGGAGCTAGGGCTTTGGGACTGAGTAAAATGGAGTTTTGACCACTGTGTGGCTTACTCTGCTGGCTTTTTCTTGGACAACAGACCCAGGTTTCTAACTTCCTGTTGCAAAGGAACTAAACAAATTCACCTCTCTCTTTGTTCCACATATGAAATCACCCAGGGTGTCGTCTGGATAGCTCACTTCATGTCCTGCGCGTCGCATTTACCCTGAGCACTGCCGCTCGATTGGAATGGAGTCTTTGCTTATTCTGTCAATTCACAAACCTCCAAAATGCAGTTTCCTTAAACTGCTCCCTGCCCTTTTCTCCTACTCCTAATCTATTGTCACATTCAAGCTTTGTAATAAATATATCTTCCCTTCATCTCCTCCCTCAAAGCGAACACTAACATTCACTTCTTCAGTATCCCTTGCCGGGGCCACAGTGATGGATCCTTACTAAGGCCCTCTGTTCTTCTTAACTCCAGCAAACTTCTGCACTGCAGATAGAATCATTCATATTTATCCTCTCTCTCTCTCTCTCTCTCTCTCTCTCTCTCTCTCTCTCTCTCTCTCTCTCTCTCTCCCTCCCTCCCTTCCTCCCTCCCTCCTTCCTGTGGGTTGAACCCAGGGGCATTCTACCACTGAGCTACATCGACTGCCCTATTTTATTTTTATTTTTTTATTTGCAAAAAGGTCTTGCTATGGTGCTGAGGGCCTCACCGAGTTGCTGAGGCTGCCCTGAAGCTGCAATTCTTCTGTCTTAGTATCCCAAGTACTGGAGTTACAGGCATGTGCCACCATGTCCAGCCAGAGTAATTCTCTTAAAGAGTACTTCTCACCATTCCTTATTCTAAGATATAAAATACCTCTCTTTAGCATCTATTAGTTGACTTTAACCTACATGTTAGCATTCTGCCCCTAAAACA
Organism: Muscardinus avellanarius; assembly: GCF_963383645.1. Classification (NCBI taxonomy): domain Eukaryota; kingdom Metazoa; phylum Chordata; class Mammalia; order Rodentia; family Gliridae; genus Muscardinus; species Muscardinus avellanarius. The sequence goes on along the minus strand of NC_137793.1, from coordinate 67,652,775 downwards.
ATAAAATATAGGTCAAGAAATATTTATGTGTCAGGCTTTGGGATAAGACACGTGGAATCTGAGACCAGATTTCATATGATAAGCAGCAGAAGAAGGTTATTAAATAAGTATTATGAACTGAATTGTACACCCTCATTCATATGTTGAAGCTGTAATGAATGGCCAGTACCTTTTAATGTGACTGTTTTGGGAGATAGGTCCTTTAAAATTGTGATTAAGGCTAAATGAGGTCATAGCTGCTGTCACCTTGGTCTTGGACTTCCAGATACTACAACCATGAGAAAATACATTTCTTATTTTTCAGCCAGGCAGTCTGTAGTATTTTGTTATGGCAGCTTTAGAAAATGAATATAAGAAGTAAGTACAATACATTTTTTGAGAAATGGTACCTGCCAGTACACCGAAACAAGGAGGGAGTGTCAACGCATCTCTCTTTTACAAGTCTAATGGCATGTTATTAGTTCTTATATTATTTATCCTTCTTCCAATATGCCCAGCTTTGTCCTCACTGCTTTTTATTGGGGAAGGAGGCCTCTCCTCCTCTTCATTCGGTCTCTATTATCAGAATGCTATTCATCTCCCAAGGTAAATCACCTGCTTTTTTCCAGTATCTATCCTCTGTTCATAACTTTATTTGATAAGTGTTTCCTTTAGGTTTGATTTTTTTATATGTGTCTTTCTGATAGTCTGCATTCTCTGCAGCTTTATTTATGGTGTGTGTGTGTGTGTGTGTGTGTGTGTGTGTGTGTGTGTGTGTTGGCCTATTTATTCTTCCCAATTTTAAGTGCTTCAATAGAAAGAAAGGTCTCTCGCTCATTTATATATTCCTTATGACATCTATTGCTGAGATTTATATATAGTAGATGCTCAATAAATATTTACTTATAAATATTTATATGAGCAAGAGTGAAAATTCTGCTAGAATAAAGAGATTTGTATAATCTTTGCTTAAAATTGAAATTTTAATGAAAATATATTGTTTGTTTTCCCCGAAAAAATGAATGTGTTCTTTTCCGTTCTCTTGCTGCTATGAATCACTTCTCAGTAGCCACAGACAATTTAGGCTTATTCATGTCTTCACATGTAGACTCATAGTCATAAATAAAATTTAGCTTATTTATGTATGTATTATTTATTTAGTTATTTATGCGGCAGCTGGAGAGAAAAGCAGAGAGTTCCTTTTCCACTACTTTTCTCTGCTACTTTTGCAAGTCTCCTTACATAAGCCTCTTTTATTGATAAGTTTAAATAAAGCATTTGTTAATGCCAAGCACAGGATACACAAAAAGAAACTTTCAATATAGAGAAAAAGGCTGTTCTCAGCATACATCAAGGACAGACACAGTATAAAGAAGGAAATGGGCTCATTTCTGCTATCGAGAACTTGAGACAACTGTGTGCAGGAATTCTCTCCACAGCTCACTGTGTACTGTTCACACGGTCTAATTGATTTCAGAAACTTAACTCTTGATGGTCTGCAATATCTTGCAAATTATGAATTTGAAGGAGGTAATTAGGAGATGCCAATTTAAATTTAAATTCCAGCTTATGCAAACTTAGATAAAGAGTGAGTTAAACAGACATACTCAGAGCCAGTCTTCAGCACACCAACTGTGAGCTGTACGAACTAGAAAATGACTGGTATTAAATAGTGATCTTAGAGCCCGTGTGGTTGCGCACACTTGTAATTCCAGTACTTGGGAAGCTGAGACAGGAGGACCATAGGTTTGAATCTAGTCTTGGAGCTTAATGAGGCTCTCACAACTTAGTGAGACCCTGTTTCCAAATAAAATATAAAATAGGTTTTTTATTTTATACTAACCTATTTTATATTTTATACACTCTGAGGTGTAGCTCAGAGGTATAAGGCCCCTGGGTTCTATCCCCAGTAACACACACACACACACACACACACACACACACACACACACAGTAATCTGAAAGTTTAACTTTTAGAAAATGAGATACCTTTCTAAAAGTTTAACTCCTTTTCTCCTGTCCTCTAAAGTTAATGGCCTCTGCTTCTGAATACACCCTTTTTTTTCTGTCTCTTTCACTAAACTTTGTTAAGATACACACTCCAGTGGGCCACAATAGTATTTGCCTGCAATTCAAGTACTTGGAAGGCTAGGACAGGAGGATCACCGTTTCAAGGCCAGCCTCAGCAATTTAATGGGGTCCTCAGTAACTCAGCAAGACCCTATTTCAAAAAATAAAGTAAAATATAAAGGTCTAGGGGTTTACCTCAAAGGTAGAGAATGCCCCTGGGCTCAACCCCCAGCAGCAGCAACAGCAACAATAAAGTTGTACACTTCCCTTTAAAATTCCAGGGAGCTCAGAGAACAGCTTCATAATTACCTCCAGTAACTCTTAATCTCAGACAAGATTTCTCAATCTCAAATGTTTTCTTCCTCTTCTCTATCTTTTAGCTAAACTTGAATTTTAAAAGTGTGATTACAATATCCCCCAAGAACTTCAGCAACCCAAGCATGAGTGATTTAATCTTGTATTAAATAAATTTTCTAAACCTGTTTTTCTCTGTCTTCATGTAAACCTAAACCAGGAATTCTATCCTCGTGTTTCCAATGGAGTGCTACACATCAACGAAAAAGAATGAACTATAGTTGTCGCCAACAATTTTTGACAGTCAACAATTAGATGACTGTCACAGACATAATTGTGAAAGAAACAACTCAGAAAGTACTTTCTGCATGCTTGCTCTATGACAAAGCTTGAGAATAGGCAGAACAAATCTATAGCTATGTGAGAATTAAATGAGTGGCTGTGTGCAACGACCTTGGAAAAATGAATAAATTGAAACTAATCACTAAATATGAGCCACTTTTACCACAATGGGGTAGTGGGTCATTCACTAAAACCCTTCTGAAATAAATTATAAATGTTTTTTTGTTTGTTGTTTATTTGGTTTGATTTGATTTGGGGTACTGGGGACTGAATCCAAGTGGTATTCTATAGCTGAGCTACACCCAAGTCCTTTTTATTTATTATTCATTACTATTTTTTTGTTCCTGAGGTTTATATATAGGAGCATTGTACCTCCAAGATATACCCCAGTCCCCTTCTTAAAAATTATTTTGAAACAGGGTCTCCCTAAGTTGCTAAGGTTGGCCTCTAGCCTATGATCCATCTGTTTTAGCTTCCCAGGTACTGGAATTATAGGAGTGTACCACCACCCTGGTTCTTTATTTTTTTTTTTTTAATTCTGAAACAGGGTCTTGCTAAGTTGCTGACAGTCTCACTGAGTGTCTCAAAGATGAGTGGCCTTAATGAAGAGGCTTGTGATGCCCCACTAGAGAAGGCTAAATAAAACCTCCATTAAGGAGTAACTGCACTCAGAGAACTGCACTCAGAGAAGACTGTGTCTCCATGAGGCAGGGTGAGATCAGCAGTTGAAAGGGGTACCTCCACATAATAAGCTCCATCATCTTTCCTCGAATATTCTAAATAAGCATGATCTATGACATGTATGTTTGTGTGTGTGTGTGTGTGTGTGTGTGTGTGTGTGTGTGTGAGAGAGAGAGAGAGAGAGAGAGAGAGAGAGAGAGAGAGAGAGAGAACAGACAGGCACTGGGATTGAACCCAGAGGCATTCTACCTCCAAGCTACAACCCCCTTAGCCATTTCTAAGTTTTGTCTTGAAACAGGGTCATGCTAGATTACAGAGTATCATTGTGTTGCTGAGGCTGTTCTTGAACCTGTGATCCTCCTGTCTCAGCCTCCCAAGCTCTGGGAGTGTGCCCTGCTGGCCAGTTCTTTTATGTAGCTTGTTTGTTTTTTAATTACAGGCTTGCTTTGGAAATAGCTTCAGGAGAAATTTTCTACTCTTGTTTTAAACAGATTATTGCTAGGAACCTTTTCCATTCTCCCAAAGTTGAGCAGACCCTGGATCCTTGATCCTTTATTCCCTAAGACAAAAGCCCAACCATGCATCCCGCCTGAGATGCTCTGATGAGGCAGATGTGGGGAATAGGAATCCATCCCTTCATCTGCTTCCAGAATTATGTCCCACAGCTGTAGTTTTCATTGTACTCTGTCTGGTTATATATTGAGCCCACAAATATGCTGCTGATGCTCTGGTCTCTTTTCATGTTTTGTGGGAAGAATGTATGTGGGCTTAAAAGTGTTTAGTAACACAAATAGCTCTTTTTAAAAAAATTGAAAAAAATTCTCCTTATTTTTCTTCCTTTTTACCTACTCTCACTCAGGAATTTTCAGATTCAAAGTAGCATTAATAATGGATTGAGGGTTTATAACAGATGTTATAATGCTTTGAGAATGAGTTTTTAAAATGCTACATTCCTCATATTTCAATATGTAAATGCAAAAATGTCTCCATAAAGAGCCAAACTGCACTTAAACTATCATTGTCAAATTAATGGACAATTGCAATTCAAAAGTAATTATAATCCTCAGTAATTATAATGACACCATTAAGTTCTTCACATCTCAAGATTCTTTCCACACGGGAATAATTGTAACTCAATTATACTTTGCAAACTAAGTTGTTATATAGTTGATCTCTAAAATTCATGAATAGTGACACAATAGGGTGTGTGTATGTGTGTGTGTGTGTGTGTGTGTGTGTGTGTGTGTGTTGCTGGGGATGGAACCCAGGGGCATTCTACTTCCGAGCTACACCCTCAGCCCTATTTTTTATTCTTTATTTTGATACAGGGTCTCACTGAGTTGCAAAGGGACTCATTAAGTAGCTAAGGCTGTCCATGAACCGTGATCCTCCTTGTCTCTGCCTCCCAAATGTTGGGATTACAAGTGTGCGCCACCACACCAGGCTCCACACCATAGGTTTTTAACAAATACTATTCTATTTTTTTGTGTGTGTGGTATTGAGGATGGAACCCAGGAACATTCTTCCTCTGAGTCACACCCCCAGCCCTATTTTTTAGTCTTTTTATTTTTGAAACAGAGTCTCACTGAGTTGTGAAGGGCTTTGCTAAGTTGCTGAGGCCGTTGGAGAACCGCCATCCTCTGGTCTCCTCCTCTGAATGCTGGAAAAGTGTGTGTCACTATGCCCACCATGCCCCACTAACAAATAGTATTTGCTTTTCTTTCTTTTTTTTGGTGGTGGTAATGGGGTTCCTGGAAACCCTTCTACCTCCAGGCTACACTCCCAGACCCATTTTTATACATTTTTTTAATTTGGAAACAGCGTCTCTTAAGCCAGCACGGCTGGCTTCAAACCGGTGCAATCCTCCTGTCTCTGCCTCCCAAGCACGGGGATTACAAGCGTGCGCCACCACGCCCGGCAATAGTATTTGCTTTTCTAATCCTGATCATGTTTTCTTTTTCTTCCTCACCTCTAAAGTAATATGATGTAGGATACGTACAGGCATGGAGGATAAAGTATAAACTATTCATGAAGTTTTTATAAAGAAAAGATAATTCAAATTATGTTTTCGGTAATGAAAAAATTTAGCCTTAGGCAAAAATAATTGTAGACTATTTAGCATTTCTCTAGCTAAAATAAGTGAAGCTTGAATCTTTGACTTCAGTTTTTAAAAGTAGCCTAAGGAGGGGAGATATTTTGGATTGGCTTGGATGGAGTGGGTTTCTGAAGCAGAGCCCCACAATATTCATTCCCTAATGAACTGAGCTGGGTTGCACCATATATTTGGAAGACCTTATTATTGTAGTGTATACTTTGTCTCTAACAGATTGGGTTAACTTTGTCTATTTCCCAAGATAAGAGTTCTTAGACTCAAACAACAGAATTGTCTGTGAGCACACTGAAATAGTATGTAAAAATCGTGTGTGTACACATGCACAAACCCTGTGTCAGAAATAGGAATAAGAGTCACACACCTCTGGACAGGTGTGGTAGTACACATCAGAGTAGCCCCAGCCACTTGGGAGGCTGAGGCGGAGAGAGGAGGATCATAAATTGGAGGCCAGCTCAAGTACTTTTAGTACAACCTGTCTTGAAATTTTAGAAAAGGGGAGGGGGACTGGGGCTATAGCTCAGCAAAAGAACATTTGCCTGGCTTTATAAGACCTTGGATTCTATCACCAGCACTGAAATCAAGGAACAAGAGGAGGAGGAGGAGGAGGAGGAGGAGGAGGAGGAGGAGGAGGAGGAGGAGGAGGAGGAGGGGAAAAATACAAAGAGCCTAAGAGCAAAGTACTAGTCTAACAGGTAGAGGGATGGGTAGATGTAGGGCAGAAGCTATGGTTGTGAAGCATTGAGCTAGAAAGTATGTCCAGGAACAGAGAAAGCCATCCATTTCTGAAGATAGGTTCTATTTATTGTAAATTCTCTGAGCTCAATTTCCCAGCATTGATTTTTTTTTTTTTTTTTTTTTTTTTTTTTAGGCAGTCTGACACAAATCATTCAGGCCAAAAGACTTTCCACCCAGGGCCTTTGAAGAAGGTGAAAATGTTTAATGTGGACTGAAGATGAGTGAATACGTCAATAAATACACAGCAGGGTGTGGAGGAGGAAGTGGCCTGAACGAATTCATGTGCTTAGATTCCAGCTTAGGGCAGCATAAGGGACTCATCATGTAGGTTGATCATTTTAGGCCTTTTCAATTTATTTATGATTTAGCCCAAAGTCATTCTTTCCCAAAGTAGCACATGTTAGTTTATTCATCTGGTGTTGATAGGAACTTGGGATGCATGGTGACCCTGAAGCAGATTCAGGGACATGAGGAGGTGGGAGAGGAGGAACGTCAAGGGAGAAAGCAGCAGGGGCAGAGAGACAATCTGTTTCTGGGGCACCAGGCTGGGAAGTTGAAGTTTTCCTCTTTTAATATATACACACACTATCATTGATTCATTTCATGAATTCTCACAAGTCCCCCATTTTTTATTATTTATTTTATTTTATTTTATTTTATTTTGTTTTTGTGGTGCTAGGGATTGAACCCAAGTGCATTCTACCTCTGTGCTACACCCCCAGCCCTATTTTTATTCTTTATTTTGAAACAGGGTCTCACTAAGTAGCTGAGGCTGGCCACGAACCTGCAATCCTCCTGTCTCAGCTTCCCAAGTACTAGGATTACAAGCGTGCATACCCATGCCTGGCTTCCCCACTTTTTAAATGGACTATTTTTTTCAGGGAAATAAAAATACCCCTGGGAGGATTAATGGTGAAGACACCTTAAGCTGGCACCTTGGTTACTATTTAATGCTTTGCCAAGAGGTGAGAATAGAAGAAACATGACAGGGCTGATGATTAGGTTTCATAATTTTGCCAAAGGTAACTCCTCTCTCAGAATTCCTGTTCCAGTAGCATTAACAATCATTAGTGGCATACATGACAAAAGTTCAAGGATAATATTTTTGAAATAAATCTTTCTCCAAGGGATCTGACAAATATAAATGTGCTTATATAGATAATAGGTAAGATATTTGCGATCATAATGAACTTTAGCCCCAGGTGTCTGACTCTCATTTTGCTTATGGGGTTACACATTTCCAATTTACAATGAAATCTGTTGGCTAGATGCCATGTGAAATGTTTGGAATTTTTATTCCCTTTGAATTTGTAGAAAGATCACTGGTCTAAAAAGCTGGGTAATGTTACATAGTTTTTTTTTTGGGGGGTGGGTGCTTTGGTTTAAAGATTTATATTAAAAAAAAACTCTATATTCACGTCGGGCATGGTGGTGCAAGCTTGTAATCCCTGCGCTTGGGAGGCGGAGACAGGAGGATTTTGCAGGTTCAAAGCCAGCCGCGCTGACTTAAGAGACCCTGTTTCCAAATAAAAATATAAAAAATAGGTGTCTGGGAGTGTAGCCCAGAGGTAGAAGGGTTTCCAGGAACCCCAGTACCACCAACCCCCCCCAAAACAAAAAAAAACTCTATATTTTATTTTCATACATGTTAAAGAAAAGTTATTATTGGCCATAATAAATTTATAAATTTATTTAAGTATCTGGGGATGAACTATTAAAAGACCATGGGGGGAGGGGGGAAAGACCATGGAAGATTGCTTTTGATATTTTTTTTTCTTTTTTTTTTGCGGGGCTGGGGATGGAACCCGCGGGCATTCGACCTCCGAGCTATACCCCCTGCTCTATTTTTTATTCTATATTTTGAAACCAGGTCTCACTGAGTTGCAGAGGGCCTCACTAAGTAGCTGAGGCTGTCCATGGGTCTCAGCCTCCCTAATGCTGGGATTACAAGCGTGCGCCACCATGCCCGGCTTGCTTTTGATATTTCTAAGGACATCTGAGTACCTGGAATTCTGGAGGAATCTGAGGTGAGTCTAGCTTTTATCTTTTATCTTCATGGATGCTTAAAAGGTATAGAAAAATGTTATTCTCCTTTTTAAATTGAGATCTTTTGGGGACACTTAAGAAGCCGCAAAGTTTTCTTTCTCCTGAGTCTGTGAACAAAAAGGAAGAGTAAAATAAAAAATAACAGAGTTACTTGGCTAGCCCATTATTTTAAATGTACTGTGCTTATTTGGTTACATAGTTCATCATTTTTTAAAAGCTGCATTTCACATCAAGGATGAATGAATTTAATATTTTAAACATATATTTGTTTTGTTAAAGTAAGTAGGACTACTTTTATTTGTAGGGTTATTCTTTTACTTCTTGTTCTGCAAAATGTTTCATGTTACACTCGTACTTAAATCTAGAAAAGGGAGAAACTTCTCAAATGAAAAGGGGTATTTTTTGAGCTAGGTACACTATATATTTGTCAAAGAAAAACTTTTAGTGGTTTTGCTGCCTGACTTTCTTCATTTTCTCATTACTTAAATAAACACAGTGATTTTAGACTTGGAGCTGTTTGGACAGTTAGCGTTTCTGAGTTGCCTAAGATTGCTTCTCATCTTACTGTCAGTCATATGTTCGAGTTTTTAATCCCATTGGCAGGTCCTGTACTATTTTGTAGCACCTCTTTTTTCTTTATCTACTACTTTATTTTTCAGCTTGGAGAATGATCCCTTATATGTAATACAAATAAAATTGAGCTTTTTTCTTCTGTGAACTTTGCAACATTCATTAGCCAGAGAACCATTTTTTGATCTCTCTCTCTCTCTCTCTCTCTCTCTCTCTCTCTCTCTCTCTCTCTCTCTCTCACACACACACACACACACACACACACACACACACCTTAGTTTAAAGATTGTCATAAGATTAAATAATAAAACTGGAGTCCAATTTAGATTCACTGACATCAGCAAAATACATTAAAACACATGTAAAAGCTTTTCTCCAGATTTTCTTGGAATCATAGGCTCAGAAGTTAGTCATCTGTTTCAAACTCTTATCTACTTCTCATTAAACAATGTGGAAGATTGCCATTCAGCTTCCACAGAAAGGTCTCAAATAATGGATAACTGCCTCTCTGAGTGGCTTTTGATTGTTTACTCATTTATTTGTTCATTTATTCATTGCTTATCAAACACAGACTTCATTGATCACTGAAAAACAAAGTCATCTCTTTTTTTGTATTTCCTGCCCTGCAGGGAGATAGACCTGTTTCACAGATATATTATATAAATGTGTGAGATTGTGTACAGTGTGATCATGAACACTGAAGAGACAGGGAACTTTGTATGAGGACAGAGGACAAAGATCTCTTCCTGGAGGTCATTGGGAAACTTTGTTGTGTAAAGGTCTTAAAGGTGAAAAGAAATGTGTCATTGGAAGGAGAAACAGAAGGAAGACATTCCAGGTGCAAAAAAAAAACCACATACAGACACTCAATAAGAAAGGATCAGAAAGACAGTGGTGGTGGTAATGGAGGACAGGGTAGTTTGAGGTCCATTTCATGGGACTTTCTAACAAAGAAGGAAAATATTGTCAGAGAGGGCGAGGAGACAGGTGATTTGGGGGAGAGGTGGAGGGTGAGGCTGGAAAGGTAACTGTAGGTTCTGAGAAGAAAAATTTATATCCGCTAAGGAATTGGATGAAGCCAACTCATATTTCCAAATGTAGTGGTAATAGCTATCATTTATATTGCAATTAGTATGTTCCAGTCATTGTCCTAAGTGCTTTACATGCATTAACTTAGCCTTTATTCCAATGCTGTAAGGTAAGTAGTGTTATCATCCCCACTTTAAGATATTGAAAATGAGGCACAGACATAAAGTAAATTATCTAAGGTCACATGCTAATCACTGACAAAGCTGAGAGGCTCAGGAGAATAACTGATAGCAATGTGGAGTGTGGCCTGGAGCTAGTGACAAGAAGTCCAGTCTATAGGCTCTTACAATAGCTCACACAAGAAAGTTTATATTGAAATGGTGTTCTGGTTGACAAAGTACACCAAAAAGTATACTGTGTCAAGATTTTCCATTTCCCCTGCTTGCTTTTGGACCCAAAGCAGACAGAATTCTCTGGAATAATTTAGCCACAGGTTGGAACTTTGATAAAGGCTGTCAACAGAACGAATTAACAAATATTTATTGCATGCTCAATCCACACAAGACTCTGTGCAATTCTGCTCTACTCTCAGGCATCATCTACTTCACTTTTATTACAACTAAATTTCATTACAGAAATATAGTCTAGGATTTAAAATGTGCTGTGGTTATTTCCTTCATGCACAGGCATTCCCGGAGAGATACTCTTTTATACTTTCTGACCAGACTAAAATAAGCTGCTCAGTGTCTTGCTATGAATCCCTGTCAGAAAGTGGCCCAGGTTTTGGCAGACTTCAGGTGGGCAGTGGGCCAAACACTAATGATTTTACTAAACCATTTAAACCCAAACACACTCTTCTTGTTTCACAAACCTCTGTGGGCTCATGGTCCTGTCCAAGGACGTGGTTGTTCCTGACTGTTCTCTCTGTGGGCTTTCTTCCCCTGGCACAGATAGCCTGTGTGTTGTACAGGACTGGGGAGTGGGGATGGCTGCTAGCATTAACGCCCTGCATTTGGGTACTCTGACAAGGCAAACCAAGGCAAGTTTTTGAATACTTTATGGGAAAGTTGAGGCTAGGTATGAAGGGTCCAGGAATTTGTCTCACTTTACTGTGCCAATGAGTAGATATGACATTTGTTCATGACTCATTCAACAAGCCTTTACTGAGCATGAGAATATGTGGGTTTTCTGCCCTGTGTTTGGAGTCAGACATGAACAAAATATGGTTTGTAATTTGGGGAAGGTTACATTCTGGCTCCCTGTATCAGTCAAGGTCCAGTCAGGAAAAAGACTCCCCATCAGGTATCTTAACAGAGAATTTGTACTGGGAGTTGGTCAGTTAGGCAATGGACAACTAAAAAGGCCAAGAGAGCAATGGGGTCCCAGAGGGGCTGCCAGGAGCAGCTCAGCCTCCAGGACTGTGTGAAGAGCAGGGTTAGGGGAAGGAGGGCTCTGAGGAAGGGCTGCCCCAAGGCAGCAGATACTTCCAGGGGCCTGATGAGGCTGGTTTTGAAAGTGGGATAAAAGCCAGAATCTGGTCCCCACTGCCATTCCCAAGGTGAAAGGCCATTCATAGGTGATGTTGACAAGAAAAATGAAGCAGGCAGGAAAGAACAAGGGCCTTTTCTGTCTCCCAGCATCTATGTGCCTTTGCTCACCCCCTATTGGTCATCACCTGGCAGGGAGCAAAGGAGAAAAGTCTTTCGAGCTGGCATGTGGAGACAGAAATGCAAACAGTTCAGTCATTCTAGTTCTGTTCAGTCTAGCTCTAGGGTGGAATGGAATTGTGGTTGGCATGCTACGTACTAGAAAACTGGAGATCCAGAATTCGATTTGTATGTTTCTATCTCGACGCCTTCTCCCTGGCTACTCTTGCATCTGAAAACACTTTTCTGCAGACCTGTTTTCTTTCCATTGTCTTTGGGCCTCTGTTCAAATGTTACTTCTTGAAGATTGCCAACTCTGCCTCTGCCCCTGCTGCATGCCCCTTTATCTTGCTCTAGTCCTCCCAAAGTGTTTATCATCATGTTAAATAAACATTTAAACTATAATAAATAAATATTTATCATTATATTAAATAAATATGTAAAAGTCTGACATATTTACTTATTGGCTTATTATTTATGCCTCCCCCTTCTAGAATGCAAATTCTGTAAGAGTAGGTGCATTAGTTTAGGCCTTCCAGAAAAGTAGAGCTAATAGAAGAGAAAGGAGGAGGAGGGAAGGGGAAGAGGAATAAGAAAAGGAGAAAGAGGAGAAAGAGGAGAAGAAGGAAGAGGAGGATGAGGGACGGATTCATGAAGGGAGTAGGTTCACGTAATTATGGAGAATGAGGAATCCCACAACAGGCTGTGTGTAAGCTGGAGTCCCTGGAATGCTCCTAGTTCAGCTCATCTAAATCTGAAAGCCTCAGAACCAGGGAAGGTGTGACTCTTAGTCAGTGGCTAAAGGCCTGAGAATCTTGGAACAGGGGGCTGGTGCAAGTCCCAGAGTCCAAAGGATGGAGAACGTGGATTTCTGCTATCCAAGATGTGCCAGTCAGCATTATCATACTATAATCTAAAAAAAAATCTGACCATACAACTTAGAGGAAGGAAGATTTATTTGCTCACAGTTTTTTTGGAGATCTCTGAGTTCAGTCCATGTAAGGCCAGGGTGCAGACCTGGAGCTCAGGTGATAGGGATGGGAAGCAGAGAGAAGGAGAACACTCAGGCTTCGCTCCTGACATCACAGAAGCCAGAAGCGAAGAGGGCAGCAAGAGGATCAGAGACCATATACAATCCCCCAGGCCACACCCCAGGGACCCAGTCTCCGTAGACATTCCCTAGTGGCCCAGGCCACCTCCCAGATAAATTCACTAGCATTTATCTACTGATGAGATTACAACCCTTATGTCTTGATTGCACCACCTCTGAACACCTATTTATGAGCTATTCTGGGAATATTCAATATCCGATTATAACACAAGGGCAGGATAAAAAGGATGTCCAGCTGCACAAGGGAGAACATGAAGTCATCTTTCTTCTTTTTGTTCTTCCTGGGACCCTAGCCAATTGGATAGTATCTGTTTACAAAGGGCTAGTCTTCCCTACTCAATCAACAGCTCATATGCCAATCTTCTTCAGAAGCACCCTCACAGACAAACCCAGAAACAATACTTTACCAGCTATCTAGATGTCCCTTAGCCCAGGAAAGCTGACATCTAAACTTAACCATCACAGTAGAAATAGTCTCTTTGTTCACCAAGATATCCCGAGACATTCTAGATCAGTGGATGATCTCAGAATATTTGTTGAATGATTGGAAGAATGATGGTAGGCTTAGTTGAAGAAAAAAAAAAGGTGTTCTTTCAGGCAAAAGGCTAATATAAGGCATTAGAACTTGGATCTGAACTGTCTCCTGAAGTCTCATGTGTTCAAAGGCTTGGTACCAGCCTATTGTGCTACTGGGAGGTGGCGGACACTTTAAGAAGTAAAACCTATTGGAAGGATGTTGGGTCATTGGGGGCATCATGGACTAAAGCCTCAGAAACATTGTGAATCAAAATGAAACTTTACTCCTTTAAGCTAATTTATCTCTGGTAAGTTTTCACAGCAAGAGGAAATCTGACTAACACATAAGTCTAATAAGGAAGGTTTAATGTCTGTTTTAGAAGCACTGATATCTAGAATATAGAAAGAGGAGCTGCAGGTAGAAAATGAAGAGGTATCTTACAAACAGATGTGTTTCATTAGTGAATCTATGTGCTCAGGTGAGAAGATTTGTTTTAGGGAGGCAAGAGGACTTTAGCAAGTATCTTCACTTTGGTGATTAGAAGCTTGGATAAATCTATAGACCGGACTTCGGGCCAGTGCAGGAGTGGTATCTCAAGAACTGTGTGTGAACGTTGAAGAGGATGTAAAGAGAGAGGTTTGCACTCTCTCTCTCTCTGTATGTATTTGTAAACGAGGTTCTCATGTTGCATTTTCCAGAAATGGCACATAAATTCCTCTGCTGTTCTTTGGGCTATATTTTTCCAGCCCCAAAGTTCTACATGCCTTTATGAAGAAACATGGATTAAAATAACAAGAAGCCAGGTGTGGTGGTGCACGTTTGTAATCCCAACATTTGGGAGGCTGAGGCAGGAGGATCGCGGTTTGAGGACAGCCTCAGCTACCTAGGCCCTTTGCAACTCAGTGAGACCCTGTTTCAAAATAAAAAATAAAAAATAGGGCTGGGGGTGTAGTTCAGAGGTAGAATGCCCCTGGGTTCCATCCCCAGTACCTCAAAAAAAGAAAAAAAAGAATAACAAAAGATAGGGCTGGGGGTATAGCTTGGAGGTAGAATGCCCTTTGGTTCCACCCTCAGTACTGAAAACACACACACACACACACACACACACACACACACACACACACACACACACACAGGACCTTAAAATATTACAGAAAAATACTTTTAACTACAGTGAAGATACTCTTCTAATTCAATAGTATTTGTTCACTCAGAGAAAGCAAAGTAAAATATGATACTAAATAACATCCAATCCATTAGTTATTAATCCCATAAACATGTGGAAATCAAATCAGTTTCTCTGACTCAGTCTTAAACACTTTCTGTTTAGTTCTTAATATCTTTCACAGACCTTTGCTCTTGCTTCTGTTTTATTATAAAATATTAATAGACGTATAAAAAGGTGGATAGTTATACAATATATTGACAGTTCAATGCTCCTTTTGTTCTTTTGGCAGTTGGCGGGAGTTGTATTAGATACATTTAGGAAACCTTTTTTTTTTTTTTTACAAATATTTAAGGAATCTTGCTTACGTGCAACTAGGGCTGCCAGACTTTAGCAAAGAAAAATGCAGGATTCCTACTTAAATCTGAATTTCAGATAAGTAGTGATTAGTATCTTACTATAACTATGTCTCATGCAATATTTGAGATATATATACTAGAAAGTATTGTGAAATAAAAATTTAACTGTACTTAACTGTCCTGTATTTTTTCTGGCAACTCTAGTATACCTGGCATTTTTCTGGGTAATGAATACTTGTAATGTGAGGAAATCTCTCTTAGAACAAAAATATATTGGAATCAGAAATAACCTACTATAGAAATAACCTACTATTTTCAAGGTAAATATAATTAACCTGCACTGTGTTATTTGATTTTAAAAGTTTTTACAGCCCAGTGTGTTGGTGCACGCTGTAATCCCAGCATTTGGGAGGCGAAGACAGGAGGATCAAGGTTCGCTGCCAGCTTCAGCTGCTTAGTGAGGTCCTTTGCAACTCAGTGAGACCCTGTTTCAAAATAAAAAATAAAAAATAGGGTTGGAAGTGTAGCTCAGAGGTCGAATGCCTCTGGATTCCATCCCATACACACACACACAAAGGTTTTATGATGAGAATGATTAAAGGAAATGACTTCTCATTAACTAATCGGAATGCTTTTATAGATAAATAAAATCTCCCTTTAAGGCTAGAGTTATTATTTTTATAAAAAAAAAGTTTTGCCTCAAAATTCACAACCCAGAGCTGATTCCTTCTTAACAAGTGTGTGTGTGTGTGTGTGTGTGTGTGTGTGTGTGTGTGTGTGTGTTTCTGGGGTGAAATCTAGGGCCTTGTACATGCTAGACAAGTGCTTTACCACTGAGCCACATCACCGGCTTGGAAAAAATTTTTTAATCATTAAAACTTAGGCTTCAAAATTCACTCTAGTACTTGCTTAATGGTGAGATTTCCAATTTATTTTAGTTACCAACACAGGGAGTGAATTTTTTAATTGGAAAAGGAAGGTTTGTTTTATTAGTTGTGCTGGAACTTAGCAGGCGAAGCTTTCTCTGGCAGGAATATCTCTGTTTAGTTTTGATTTTGTTGGGAAGAAGATTGCTAGGATTTTGAACCAACTGGACATGTGGGGATGCCCATTGCTTTTGCAGAAAGACAAACGGAATCAGAGTTTAAAATTATTTGTCATTAAGAACACACTCAGCCAAACTTTCAGTTAATCAAGTTGCCCCATAGTGTATCTCTTTTACACATGGGATATGCATTGATTTAAATCTTAAAGAGCCTGGAAGCAGAAATGTTTGATTATAATGTAATGTGTTCCTATAGCAATCACATTTCATTCTAATTCAACAGGAGAATAGTGCCTTGAATAAGGCATTATTTTTATTTATAAATCCATTTACTTCAAGAGAGTATACATTCACGTTAAGATATTTTATGGGAACACCAGTCAAGGCAGCGCACACTTGTAATCTCTGTGCTTGGGAGGCAGAGACAGGAGGATCGCGCAGGTTCGAAGCCGGCCTCACTGGCTTAAGAGATCCAGTTTCCAAATAAAAATATAAAAAATAGGTGTCTGGGAGTGTAGCCCGGAGGTAGAAGGGTTTCCAGAAACCCCAGTACCAGAAAAAAAAAAAAGATATTTTATGGGATATAAAAACATATAAAATTTAACCAAAATACTGGGGGAAGTAGGGGAGGGCATCAGAAATCATTTTTTAATGGATATGGAGTTTCATTTTTGGAAGATAAAAAATTCCTAGAGATTGAAAGTACTGATGGTTGCCCACATTGCAAATGTAATTATTGCTATTAAAATATATGCTTAAAATGGTGATATGGTTTGGAAAGACTCACATGTTAAAGACACCCAGCTGGAGGTTTTTGAAAGTCCCACATGTTAAAGACACCCAGCTGGAGGTGGCGCAACTTTTAGGAGGTGAGTCCTCATGGAAGGAACTTAGGTCACTGGGAATGTGTCACTGGAAGGTGATATTGGGATCTCAACTCCCTCCTCTTTCTCTCTTTGCTTCCCAGACTTCCTCCACCATATGCTTCCCACTGTAATGTACCGCCTCACAATAGGGCCAGAGACCATAAAACAGGTAGAAGTAACCATGGCCTGAAACCTCCGAAACCAATGCCAAAATAAGCCTTTCCCCTTTGTTCGTTCTTTGTCCCAGTTATTTTTCATAGCAATGAAAAGCTAACACAAATGATGAATTTCATGTCATTTATAACTTATTACAATAAAAACAAATAGACCAATGTGCCAAAAGCCATGTATTAAACATTTCAATTAAGCTAGATGTAGTGGTGTATGCCTATAAGTCCAGTATTTGGGAGGTTGAGACAGGAAGGTCACAGGTTTGAGACCAGCCTCAGCAACCTAGTGAGACCCTTTTTCAAAAACAAAAAAACAAGAAGGGCCATGGGTATAGCTCAGAGGTAGAATACTCCTGTATCCAATTCTCAGTATAAATACATAAGTTTTAATTAAATTTAAATATAATGGGAAGACAAGAGTATCTCAGGTTTTGGCCGGCCTTAGCTACTTAGTTAGACTCCCTGAAACTTAGTGAGACCTTGTTTCAAAATAAAATATAAAAATTAGGGCTAGGGTATAGCTCAGAGGTATAATACCCTTGGGCTAAGTACTGCAAAAAAAAAGTATATTATATTGGGGACAGTTCCCCTTTTAGGAAGGATATATATATATATATATATATATATATATATATAAACACATGATATACATTTATATATTATATATGACAGCTTCCCTTTTAGGAAGATAATAGCATCCCAAATTCAATAAAGGTATTTCATTCATTCATTCATTCACTCATTCATTCATTGTTTTTTGTGGTACTGGGGACTGAATATAGAACCATTCTACCTCTTAACTATATCCTGAGTCCTATTTTATTTTTTATTTTTACTTTTTTTGTGTGGTATTTGGGATGGAACCCAGGGGACTTCTACCTCCAGGCTACACCCCCAGACCTATTTTATTTTTTATTTGGAAACAGGTCTTGTTAAACTTCTGAGAGCCTTACTAAGTAGCTGAGGCTGGCTTTGAACCTGCAATCCTCTTGTCTTAGCCTCCAAGTACTGGGATTAGAAGTGTTTGCCATAATACCAGGCTTATTTTTTATTTTCAGGTAGGGTCTCACTAAGTTTCTGAGGCTGGTCTTATGTCTCAGCCTCCGGAGTACTGGGATTACAGTCCTAGCTATGAGACATTATTAGGTGACAGAAGAGTAAGATCTTTGTAGAAGATATATTGCCTTTAGTATCCAGAAGTGAAGTTGGGAATTATTAATTGGAGGGCACTCACTGACTCCAGTTATCATTGAATTAATAATTGTAATTAGTGCAACTTTTTATTCAATGGTTAATATAGCAGAAAATATGCTGCTGATTTTGCCAGATGATTATGTTATGGAATGTGTAAGTGAAGAGAATGTAGTTTTAGACACAACTGCTAATAATACTGATTTTTATATTGGTGGTGAAAAAATAATATAAATAAGATAAACACCTATATATGAACTAAAGAGAATGAGTAACATATAAACAGTATAAACAACCAACCTTATTAGCTCTGTTAATTAACCTGTTTATCTGTCTAGACCAATGAGTACTTACTTTAAAAAACTATGTTATAGTAAGATGTAAAATGTCCCGTAGAAGCCAGGCATGATGGTGCACACTTGTAATCCCAGCATTTGGGAGGCTGAGACAGGAGGATCGCATCGAGGACAGCCTCAGCTACTACTTAGGCCTTTGCAACTCAGCGCGACCCTGTTTCAAAATAACGAATAAGCCAGGTGTGGTGGTGCATGCTTGTAATCCCCACGCTTGGGAGGCAGAGACAGGAGGATCGCGTAGGTTCGAAGCCAGCTGTGCAAAGGCTTCTAGAAACCCAAGTACCACCAAAAAAAAAAAAAAAAAAAAGACTGTGGGTATAGCTTGAAGGTAGAATGCCCCTGAGTTCCATCCCCCCTACCACACACAAAAAAATGTCCCCTAGAGAGCTCATTCATTAACAATCAGAGTTGATACAGTTGAGTCATGAGGACTGTAATCACAGCAATAGATAAATCCATGGATTTATCTGGGTGGTGGCCCAGGCCAGTTGGGTGTGGCTGGAGAAATGGGTCCTTGAGGGAGTGGCTTTGGGGATTATATATGGCTCCTCCTTCCCTGATCACTTTCTTCTTAGGGCCTCCATGATGGGAGGAGCCATGCCTTGCCCTCTCCCTCTCTCTGCTTCCCGCCATTATGTCTTGAGCACTGTAGACATCAGCTTCATGTGGACCAAATTCAAAATCACCAAACAGTGAGCAAATAAACCTTCCTTCCTCTAAGTTACATGGCCAGGTCTTCAGGTTATAGCTGTGAATATGCTAACTAGTATAGAGTGGAAACATTTTCTTAAAACTTTCTCTCGATTCCCAGTGACATCTCTCTTGTCCATTGTCATGTGCAAATGTCTCCCAAACTGTTTTCATGATTGTGCACTCCAGCTGACGCCATTAAGTAGATGTGAATAAACTCCAAAGACCAGGAAGTAGGTGGAGGAGGCTGAAGACTACATGCACTGGTTGGGATTTCACAGCAGCCTTCAGGGTATTTCACTTTTTCCATATCAAAGATCAGTTAACCGGGAAGATCAGGACGAGAGAGAGAGAGAGAGAGAGAGAGAGAGAGAGAGAGAGAGAGAGAGAGAGAGAGAGAGAGAGAGAGAAGAGAGAGAAAGTTATGTTATGTACTGGTCCTATCTGGGACTACTAGCTGTTTGGCCTTAAGGGAACCACCATGTGCAGCTAAATGTTATTCCCTCTTCTGTCGAAGTACAAGGTTTCTAAAGTCTCCCTACAGTTCTATACTCTGATTGTATGATTTTCCCCATCCACGTCATTTTGGCACTAAGTTCATCAAACCCCTTGGTAATTGTGAAGTGACTGGTATGAGAAACTGTAAAGATGGGAGGAAATTATCACCTCTCAGATAATTCCTTCTTTCCCCATCTTTCTCTCTTTATCCCTACTTCCTTCTCCTTTCTCTTCCACCTCCTTTTTTCAACCAGCTTTGGACATCTTGTTCATACCTAATCCAATACTAGATTTGCATGACATTTCTAGTAAGCATTTAAAGAGAGACCACCTGAACTACATATTAGAGACACATTAGAGACTCCCCAGCCCTTTGTGATTGAGTGTTCACACCTGGTCCAGTTTGCTGTGAAAACTAGCATGTGTCATTTGGCTCCGTGCCCACTCACTAGGGACTCTGGGAGCAGATTGTCTTAAACAAAGATGTGATCTGGATTTGTTCCTTAAGATTATTTTGGTCATAAGCAGCAGAAACTTCTCTGGCAAGGAAAATCTTCTTTTGGAAGTATAAAGGGGTATCTCTTGGAATCAAAGGAAGCAGGGAAAGTCCTGAGTCCTTGGCAAAGGGTATTAATAAGTGTTTTATTTTGCTCATTGCCATTTGTATGACTCAGCTCAACCTCTTCCCTGTATTTCTCTATGACACATTTAAAATTCCTCTAAAGGTACTAGACCTTTTTGTTCAGGTAATACCCATCTCTGGAGCAATTGGTCAGGGGATATGATAAGGTGACCAATTTTTTCTTGTTTTCTTGGTACTACTCCAGTTTAAGCAAGCATCCTGGTATCCGTCTCAGGCCCTGAACTCAGAACATGCAAAATTTCTTTTATACATTTGCTAACTTAATTTTCAGGAGGAAGGGGTGAGTGTGAGATTTGTTTCCCTAGTGTAAGCAGGATGCAGAAGCGCAACAGCATTTAGTCTGTGCATTGTTTCTCTTTTCTCTAGCAGTTACCTGCCTTATCTTGCTGGCTGCCAGGGGAAGCCCTGCTTTGTTCACCGCAGAGGGGGCCTGTGAAGAAGGCTTTATTCTTCTATTTTGTCCCTTGGCTTCTAGCCAGGAGTTGTCTTCAAAGACATACATTGCCAGGCTCCTGCCTCGCTACCCCCCAGCCACACCCCACCTGCTTAAATTACCACCCACTAAATCCAAATTATTAATCCTTCAGTCTTTTTATCCACTGATGAGATTAGAGCTCTTTTCCAATTATTTCACCTCTAAACCTGGCTCCACTGGGGATATGCTTTCAGCACACGAACCTTTTGGGGGCACATTGCAAACCCAAAGCACAATTATAAGCGCAGGGGCTTTCTGCATTCACTCCTGTGTCCCCAGCTCCCACAGCAGTGTGTATTTCACGAGTGATAGATGCTCAACATCTTAATTAACGGAAGAAAAATACCGCCCCGAGGTGTGGGTAACCTGTTTTTATTTATGTCGACGGGACAGAGGTCGGCGAGTGGCCTGGGTCCTCGCGGGGCTGGAGCACAATGGACACTGGGGCCAGCATTTGCAGATCGGCTCACGGTGCTCCCGCGACCCAGGCGCAGGCGGCGGCCTCTGCCCCGCCCGCCCACGGTCCAGCTCGCAGGCCGGGCCGCTCCGGGGCGGCGGGGCGGGACTTCCGGTCCGCGGCGAGCGGCGGCCGCGCCGGGCGGAAGCGCGGCTCCGGGGCGCGCGCCGGGCTGCGGGGAGTTCGCAGCCGGACGGTCCCGGGCACTTGTCTGCTCGGTGGATGCTCTTGACGCGCCATCGCCCCGCGCCGCGGACTGCGAGGCCGGGTAGGGACCCGAGAGTCGGCGCTGCCCGGCCGGGGGCACAGCTGGGACCTGGGACCCGGAGCGCCCCGGAGGCAGCCGGGGAGGGCTGGGAGGAGGCGCGGGGACCCTGCGGCGCAGAGGCCCCGAGCCCGGGGTTGCGTGACACTGGGCAGAGGTGCGGCCGGAGGACCTTCGTGGGGGTGTGTCCCGAGGTGGCACAAGATGGCAAAGCTTGGCTTCCATGGAGAGGTCGAGAGGAGGGGTCCTCTTTGAGGGTCGTGGATGCGGACTCATGACTTACGGCTGGGAGATGACCCAGCCGCCGACTGGTTGCTGAACTCCTTTGGCTTTATTTGCAATTAATGCTGCTCTAAAAGAATGTACCCCCCTCCCCATCCCCGTGTGGATTTCAGGAAAATGTTGTACATTCCTATGGAGAACTTGAACCCTTCTTCACCT
The DNA here is from genome assembly GCF_963383645.1 of Muscardinus avellanarius. NCBI lineage: Eukaryota > Metazoa > Chordata > Mammalia > Rodentia > Gliridae > Muscardinus > Muscardinus avellanarius. The sequence continues at coordinate 67,631,021 of NC_137793.1, read as the reverse complement.
AGATCCATCTTGTGATGCCCCCCCCTTTTTTTTTTAATAAATCAAACTGATAGTACTTTAAATCTCTCTTTAGAAAAGCAATCCAACCAAAGTTTACTTTTGGTCTTTACCTTGCAGAATTCACCGTGTCTTATTTCCTTTGTCATGGAGTGAACTTGTGAGTTTAGGATGACTGGTAATCACTGGAAGAGCGCCTGCTGTCAGCGTTTGCAGTTACAGCTCACTTTTTCTGCCTAGTGTTCAAACACATTTTCAGATGTTACTAAATTGTTACGTGACTTGGATTTTTGTCACAAGCTGGGCAAGATGGCTAGGGAAGACCATGACACTGTCATTGGTGGATAGAGATAGCTGACGATTGTTTTGTTGTTTCGGTATTTCTCGCTTCAAGTGTTAGATTTATTTTATTTATTTATTTATTTTTTTGTGGTACTGGGGATTGAACCTTTGGAGCTACACTCCCAGCCCGATTTTATTTCTTGGAAACAGGGTCTCGCTAAGTTGATGTCTTACTACTTGCTGGGTTCTGTCCTTGAACCTGTGATCCTCAGCCTCCCAAGTACTAGCATTACTGGTGTGCCCATGCCGGGCAGTTTTTTTAACTTAAAAAATTACTATAATAGAGCCGGGCATGGTGGCACATTCTTGTAATCCCAAAATTTGGGAGGCTGAGACAGGAAGAATTGCAAGTTCAAAGCCTACCTTGGCAATTTAGCAATATCCTATTTCAAAATAAAAAATAAAACAGGGCCAGAAGTGTAGCTCAGTGGTCGAGAGCTCTGGGTTTAATCCCCAGTAACACACACACACACACCCCAAAAAACTGTATTGGTCAGGTAACTTTTAGATCCAATTTGTGGTCAGATTTGAATTATTTCAAATAAACAAAAACATATTTATTGGTACCCCGGTGTCCTGCTAGTTTACATATAGAATTTTGATGGCCTTGTTCAGTGCTTGAGTCAGTTACAGTTATAATGTCTTATGTTTAGTAACACAGTTGGTATTTATAAGTATAAAGCAGTAAACTGTGAACAGTTGCTTTAACATGTAAATGAGCATATTGAATACATTTTCAAATTAGAAAGTGAAAAGATTACAGTGATTGCTAAGGTTATTGAATTAACCATTACATTGATTAATATATATGTTCTGATTGAATCTAATTTAAATAGACAATACTATTAACTGATGATGATTTTATTTCTGCATAAATATTGATTTAAAAACTGTAAACTTAGCCGGGGCTAGTGGTACATGCCTGTAATCCCAATACTTGAGAGGCTGAAACAGGAGAATTGCAGGTTTGAGGACAGCTACCACAACCTAGTGAGACCATATTTTAAAATAAAAAATTAAAAAAAGTTAGGGGGGTTAGCTTGAAGGTAGAATGGCTTTGGTTTCTACCCCCAACACCAAACAAAGAAAATGAAACAAACAAACAAACAAACAAACAAACAAACAGTATTCTCCCCTTTTCCTTGGTTTAGAGATAAAGCGTTTGCAAAAGCATAAAGTCTGCACTTTAGTTCATGTTTGGAGGAAATGCTCGCTGTTGAAGCACAAGAGCACCTGTCTTACGTGGCAGGTATCTAGTTGTATATCTGAGTGGTATGTGTAAAATCTGTTTGCTCTGGGTTATGGAAAATCTTTGGAATGTTTGTTCTTCCTTCTAGTTGTTGAATAAATTTCTTAGCTATCTTAACTAGACAGCTAGTTAGATTAATTTATAGTTAAACCAATAATGGCAGTTTTTTTTTATTAAACTTAGCAAATTAGTAGTTATTCTTGGATTTACTGTCTTATTTTTTTCCAAAATGAAATATGTATTTGTTCTGTAAAACCTACTGAAACAGTGCTAACCTAAATAATTCCTTAATCACCACTTTGTAATATATCAAGTTATATGCTATATTTAGTTCTTTGTTTCCATGCCCTCTGGTTACCAATTTTATTATTATATAGTATATGTTCAGTTATCAACATACTCTATAGAAAGTTGTTCCCTGCCAGTAGAATCAAGAGAATTTGATACAGCCAAGGAATATAGCTTTTGGTCAGGGAGATAACCAGACACTGACCTGCTAACTTACCATGAAGGTGCCATACTGCCTATAATACAAAGGTAAGAAAAGTGGCTTTGTAATGCAAGTAATATCTTAGATCTATTTTTTTTGGGGGGGGGCAGTACTGGGGATTAAATACAGGGGCATTCTACCTCCGATCTACACCCCCAGCCCTATTTTTAATTTTTAAATTTTGAAACAGGGTCTCCCTAAGTTGCGGAGGCCTAAGTAGCTGAGGCTGGCTGAGAACTTGAGATCCCCCTGTCTCAGCCTCCCAAGCACTGGGATTACAAGTGTGCCACCACACCCGGCTTGCAAGTAGCATTTCAAGTATCCTATAATAAGTATCTTGTTAACTTCTTTCTGGTAAGACTATTTTTATTCCATTAGGGTTTCTACCTAAAACATACTCAATCTTTTTGTGTGTGTGTGTGTGGATTGGGGATTGAACTCAAGGGCATTCTACTTCTCAGCTACACCCCCAATCCTGTTTTATATTTTTATTTGGAGACAGGTCTCACTAAGTTTTAGAGGGTCTCACTAAGTTGCTAAAGCCTTCCTTGAACCTGCCATCCTCCTGTCTCAGCCTCCCAAGCATTGAGATTATAGGTGTGTGCCACCACATCTGGCTCATATTTTATCTTTAGTCAATTCATAAAGCCTTATTTTGCTTGATCTTTTAATATTCTAGGTTTTTCACACCTCTTTTAAGTACAGTGAGTAAAGTTTATGAGAGTCTGATTAATGTGCTGTAATAATAGTGATAATTTATATATATCTTATTTCTAAGGTGGCTTTCTCATGTAGTCATTTGATCTTTAGAACATGACATGCAGTATTCCTATTTCAGAGATGAAAATCTCTGAGCCCCAGAGAGGTTAAGTGACTTAGCAGTATCTATGAGAGCTTGACTATGTTAAATTAAAATGTGATCCTACATTTTCTAACCTTAAATTCAGTTATTCTTGCTATTGCATTTTACTTTTATGTCCTTATAGGGACACACACACACACACACACACACACACACACACACACACTTTTCTTAATCAGTGCTAGGATTGAACCAAGGAATGTTCTACTTCTGATCTACATTCCTAGCTCTTGTTTATTTTTTTTATTTTTTAAACTTTTATTCTGAGGCAGGGTCTCACTAAGTGCCCATGCAGACCACAGCCTCCTGAGTAGCTGGGATTTCAGCTGTGTGCCACTGCATACCTGGCAGACACATATTTTTAAATGTACCTTAGGATCACTTTAACTTTTTCATTTCTTCTCTCCTTTTACTGCCCTAACTTGTTAGGAAAATTGAGTATTTTCTGACTCAACTTGTTCTTTCTCTTTGCACTTAAATTGGCATTATTGCAGAATTGGAGTAAACCTATAAAAATCACTCAATTCAGTCTACCTAATTTGGATGCCCTCATATAACTTCTGTTCCCAGAGGGCATATAGGTCCTGCAGGAATTCTTAGAAGTGATATGAAGTGCTGTGGTTTGAATGTCCTCTTTAAAACTCATGTTGAAGTTTAGTTGCCATTGATACTTTTAGTATGAAGAGGTGGGACCTTTAAAAAGTGATTAGGTCATGAGGGCTCTGCTGTCACGAATGGATTAATGTAGTCAAAGTGGGTTAGTTATTGTGGGAGTGGGTTTCTGATATAAGCAAGTTTGACTGTCTTCCTCAAGTTTTCTTGCCTTTCCACTGTGTTATGATTCAGCACAGAGGAAACCCTTGCCAAACATCTGTCCCATGCTTCTAGACTTCTCAGCTTCTGGGACTATGAGCCAGATAAACTTCTGTTGTTTATAAATTACCCAGTCTGTGGTAGTTTATTATAACAGCAGAAAATGGCCTAAGATGGGAAGTTTCTTTTTTGTACAGCCTTGGTTCATTTTGTGTGGCTTCAGTTATAAAGTTATTTATAATATTTATCTGTACTACCTTTTGTGCTTTCCTATCTCTGTTGGTTTTAGTTTTATCATCTAGAACAACACAGAATATTTGTTCTCTTTGCTAAACAAGATTTTTGTCATATATTTAAATATTACTGTTTCTTCTCCAGGTTAAATAATACTAGTATATAAGCTTCTCACCATCCTGTTCATTGTATTCTGGATGCACTAGGTTGTCAGTATCCTAAAAGTGTGGCTTTTGTAACTGTATATATTCTTTTACATGTTTGATGAAGGCAGCAAATTGTTGGTACCATTCTATATTGCTATTGAATATTCATTATTATTGAAGTTACAAATTTTTTAATGTATCAAAGTTACATTAATTTTTTTCAGAGAAATAGAAATTTATTTAGGAAAGTAGGAAATAACACAATCAAGGGAGAATGTGGGACATGCCCAAAGTGGGAGAAGCCCCTTAGGGAGTGCAGGGCTCTTATTTATAGGGAACTATTATAAGGGGTGGGCAGGAGGAGGTACGTTAGATGACCTTAGTCCAGTATTCACAATGTGATTCAGGGTCTGTCGATCATCTTCTGGGTCCTGACATTCACTGACTTATCAGTAGGTATTCATTTTCTATAAACTGTTCAAGGATATTCAACAATGCCCAAGGAGATTGAGTAGTGTGACTTCTCTTGTCTTATAGACACCTCCCTAAGGACAATCAACAGAAACTTTTGGGTTGTAATAGGCTAAGTCACAGGCTTCCATATTTAAGTTACATTTTCTTTGTTCTCCTTTTAAGTATCTCCTTTTTATCTATTTATTTTATTTCTTCTGTCCTATACCAACCCCCCAAACTTTGTGATCCTTAATCTTATGGGTTAATAAAGGAGGAAGGCTATCTTTTGTAGATGCTTTTGACTGGCAAGGAGTACTGGCCTTACCTAGCCAGGAAAAAAGAGAACTGGTCTCAGTTGTTGAGATGGGATCTTTATAGTCAGCTTATAGGCTATGGACACAGTCCTAGGAACATGAGCATCTGTAGGTGGCTTTTTCTCCTGTGGGTCCACAGATTTTTCGTGTGACCATTATGCCAAGGCTTCCTTTGGAGTTGCTAAATTTATATTCACAAGTCTAATTATTTTGGTTTGTTGGTTAGCAAAGTCATCTGTTTTTTGATGGTATCATGGTTTCAGTGTGCACCTACCTTAAAAATTATTGTACAACTACCCAGGTATATTGCCACAATGTTTTCCCGGTGTTTTTATCCTGGACTTTCCACTGATTAGCATTTCAAACTGGAAGCTAGGTAACCAGCCCACCAAATGGTATTAACATTTAAGTAGATACATCTTCCTCTTTTATTAAATGTTTTGTGAGCCAAAGCCCCCATTTTTTTTTTTAATAGGAACTCTTCATTTATGACCTCCTATATGGATACAATTGATTTTTAAACAGCAGGACCTTTACATATATTTCTGTCAAATTCTATTTTTCCTGTATTTTAGAAGTTCATTATTTTAGTCTTTAGAGATAGATTTTGGATTTGACTCAGAATGACTTGTGTTTAGTAATTTTAAGAAGTCTTTGCCATACTTGAAGATCTACTAAGAAGGGTTCTTTCTGGAACCATTTCAGCTGGAAGAAAGCCTCTCTACGTAGTTTTGGATGCTAGATTTTACGTTTGAGAAATTTATGTATTTCTACATGTGTAAACAGAAGGAGTTCAGCAAAGCTTAAGAAAGTCCTTTTCAGGAAAAAGACTAAGATGTAAATAAACACTGAGTTTTGAGCGATAATGACTTTTCTAAGTGATTTAATTAAACAGAACAACTTCCTATATATAGGCCTCAGTGTTGCAAATTAAAGTTTTTTTCCCCGCAGTCCTATACTTGATAACTTTTGTGATATATCTATAGTGATATTTGATTTTCAGTGAGGTATGCTGGCAGTTATGCTGAAATGAGAGAAAATAGTGTGTTGATCTTTATATTTGTTCCATAGTCCTTGGAACATACTTTGCAGTTTTCTCTTTTTTCTTGCTCTGTGACTTCCCCTATTTGATAATGATACTTTCTCATCTTCAAGTGCCCTATGCATTAAAGCCATCATTATCTTTTTTTTTATAACCAGTCCCATGACATTATCTCATTTAGTCTTAATTATTTGATTAAGTAAATTTGGAGTAAAGTGGGGGATGACTGATAAAATCTTATTCTAATCCCTAATCCCAAGATATATTACACACCATACACACACACACACACACACACACACACACACACACACACACAGTGATAATAGAGATTGATCCAGGGTTATGTGCAGCAAGTAGCTCTACCATCAAGTTACATCTTCAGTATTCCCTTCCCTAGCTTTTAAAAATTTTTAAAAGACAAGGTCTTGCTGAGTTCCCCAGACTGGCTTCAAATTTGCAATTTTCCTTATTCAGCCTCCAAGTATCTGGGATTATAGGCATGTGCCATTACACCTGGAAAATTATATATAAAAATGAAGCATGTGAAGCTAAAAAAAACCCTGTTAGCACAAATAATTAGAAAGTAGTTTAAAACATATATATAGATTACATGTTTATCTATATTACATGTTATCTTGTTACTTCAGATTTTCTTTTATTTTTTTTTGACTCCCATGTTATGTTATCTAAGAGAACATAATTCTTCCTTAGGAGTTGAGATGAAGAGAAAGAATAATGGGAGAAGACAGAACCTTTTTCAACTTGATAAATAGGTATAGCTCCTTCTTGGGCTTTTCCCCAAGTCCTTAATAATTTCACTATGTGTGTGTGTGTGTGTGTGTGTGTGTGTGTGTGTGTGTATTTTTGTTTAGATACTTTCCTTATAAATATTGCTTACCTCTTAGTTGCAGTTTACTATTTCTCATTTAGCGATAAGATAAATGCTTCTAGTTCATATATTGTCAAGTACATGTTCTTCCATGAAACCTATGATTTTGCTTTGTTTTTCAGAGTAGTAGGTAGTTTTATTGACATGATGAAGGAGTATATATCATGAGTAAATGTGACCTTATTGAAAATGTCTTGAATGATACTGACTTTTATTTATTGGTCATATACTATATGCCAGGCACTACACTGGATATTTGATATATGATTCAGATGTCACAACAACCCTTATATAAGATAGATACTTATATTTCACTTTTGGAAAAAGTAAGTACCTAAGTTTGTATTACTTGTAAATGGTGGAACTGATTTTAGTCCTTATCCATCTGAGTACATTTCAAAAGCACCTTGAAAGCCAGGTATAGTGGCACATGCATATAATCCCAGTATTTAGGAAGCTGAGACAGGAGGAATACATATTTGAAGTCAGTCTCTGCAACTTAAGTGAGGCCCTCAGCAACTTAGTGAGACCCTGCTTCAATATAAAGAAATAAAAGGGACTGGAGGTATCACTTGGAGGTAGAATGCCCCTGGGTTCACTCTCCAGTATCTTCCCCTTCTCTTCAAAAATCTTGAATCTTTTGCCGTTCATACTTAAAAAACTTTTTAGAGAGAGTGGTAGCATGTTGATTCTAGATTTTTTTGTTATGTCTGTGTATTCTTAGAAATGTTTATTCCAGTTGTTTTATTCCATGTGTTCCACTTTAAATTTTTTAAAAATTTAATCAGGTTATTATTGACCAATTTTTAAAAAGATGGTGCCATAATCAATGTAGTATCTGACATAGTTGAAAATAGTAAATGCTTTAGAAATATTGCATGAATAAAAACAACAGCAAAAAAAGAGGTGGCAGTTATGCAGGGGACTATTCGCATAAAAATTCATTTCTGTTGGAATGTGAGTCTGGAATGTTTCTCATATTACAGCATGCTTCAGGGCAAGGCTAGAATCCAAGCTTTGATTAAAGTCACCCCAACTTTTTTCCTTTGCTTTACAACCACAAGTTATTGCCAGCTGAAAAGGATAATGGAGGGTAATGATGAATTCTTTTCCATCTGCTGCAAAAAAATTTTTTTTAGATAGTTTCATTCCTTAAACCTAGATTAAAAGGCCACTTTGAAATAAAGAGTAAATTAGTGGCTACCAAGTAAGTAGCTATTAGATTCCTGCTCTGGAAGCCTTTTCAGGTGATGCTGATAGGAGTGCTGCCAGTTAGCAGTTCAGTCCCAAATAGTTTCTCTCAGGGAGGTGGGGGATGTATAATAATACAGGCAGGCTTAAGAGTCTTTCCTTTTCATTCTCAACTCTTAGGTTTTACACGTAGATATCATTTTCCAGAGACTGCTTAGCTTTTCTTATGCTATCAAGGCCACATGCACTGATTTAGCCAATCCACAACACATGTACATATTAAAACATTGTATATCATAAGTATATACATTTTTTGTTGATTTAAGAATTAATATTAGCCATGCATGGTGGTGCAGGCTTGTAACCCCAGCATTTGGGAGGCTGATACAAGAGGATCTCAGTTTGTGGACAGCCTCGGCTACTACTTAGTGAGGCTCTTTGCAACTCAGTGAGACCTTGTTTCAAAATAAAGAATAAAAAATAGGGTTGGGGGTATAGTTTGGAGGTAGAATGCCCCTGAGTTCCATTCCCAGTACCACACACACACAAAAAGAATTAATTTTATAAAAGGTCAAATGCAAACTGAACTATTAGAATTACCTGTGGTAGATTCTTACTTTACTCACTGGAACCTAGCCATTTTGAAATGCCTCTACCTCTAATATATTATCATCCTGGCCTTCTCCCTTCCAGCAGTCAAGCTATTTGAGAGTCAAATTGAATTACAATGTTTACCAAATAGTTGATAGCTTTGTTTCTGTTTGACTTTACTGTGTTTGACTAACCCTCATGGTTACCCAGAAGATAATGTTAGCAGCACTATATTATAGAAATATTCATTACTCCTTTAATACTGTTGTAGGAAGCTTTGGTCCATGGGGAACAAGAAACATATGCCAGAGCAGGATAAAGCAGGTCTCCCTTTATTCACTCTGAGGCCCAGAGAGCAAAGCTCTGAATCTGATCCTAGCCCAGAACAAGCAAGTTCTTTTATACAATTGTTAACTTAATTTTAGAAGGGAGAGGGATAAATAGCAAATTTTCACCTAGCATAACAAGATGCAGAATCAGAAGAACAGTTAGTCTGTGCATTGTTTCTCTTTTTTCTAGCAGTTACATGCCATATCTTTCTGGACTTAACTACCTTTTCTGCAGTCTTAGCTGCCTGGAGAGGAGGTCTTATTTTGTTCACCTCAAAGGGGGCCTGTGAAGAAGACTTGTTCTTCTATCTTGTCGCTAGGCTTTTAGCCAAGAGTTGTGTTCAAGGACATAGCTGGGCTCTTGTCTCATTCCCCCCTTTTGAGACTTCTCAACATCTTTAAGAGAAAATCTCAATTCTCAAGATTATCTTCAGTTGGCGCCATAAGGGTGGAATATAGAGGTGGGTCCTTTTTAGCTGTTATTACACATTAGATTAATGCCTTGATACATGGTATGAGGCAGTATCTAACCAACCTCAGCTGAACTCCATCCTAAAGGAAAGGGAACAATTTGTGCTTGTGGCCGGCTTGTTATATACGCATAACAATTTGACTTGTTGGCAGCCTTTACAGTATATTTAGCCCATTTTAGCCACGTGTTTGTGTCTCCACACTCAGTTTCTATTTTCAAAGTCTGTTTTAGATTTTTTTTTTCTATCTCTAGTATAGTTACTTTGGTTGGATCATTTTGATCCCCATAATGAAGTTTGGTTGAAATTTATAGGAGGAGGGGTCCCTGTCATTGTGACTGTTGGGCTATTTGGCCCAATAATCTGGAATCTGAAATGGCCTATGAGATACCTTTCAGAGATGTCTGCTCCTAGTTCGTTGACCCTATTACTGTTTCCTGGTCTTTTGTATTGAGGTTATCAATAGTCAACAGCAGGTGATTACACTGATTGTTTTGACAAGTTTTGAGGAGGAATTCCTTGGGTAAAGTGAACCTTATTCTTAAGAGGTTTTTATGATGGCATCACCCATCCCAAATTGACTCTCTACCCTTGGTATTTGGTGGTCTACTAGACATTGTCCCAATTAGGACAGGGCTTAGTCTCAATGTAATATGAACCTGATTCAGGGCAGAGGTACCTGTTAGCCTGGGTGAGTAGTTGCTGGTTTTGTAGGCTGCCACAAGCTATAACCTGACATACATTAAACTTGCTAGTGGTTTTGGTCACATTAATGGTGAAGATTGTAAAGACCAGCTGCAACAACTCTTAATAGTCTTTCCCATGGGATGAAAACAGCCAGTTGTCTCTTTATCCTAGAAATGCAAAGTCAAATTGGACAAACATCTAAGTGCTAAAATTAGGCAACTGTAAAACCTTTTGTGGCACGAGATGTGATACTCCTCAACTTTCCGCCGTGTGTGTGAACCAATCAATTTCTGGGTGTGACTGGAGCAGAGCAGGTTGTCTTTTTTAGGATTAGCTTGTTTGGCTTTCCAGGTTTCTTGAGAGCAGTCCAGAGAGTTGTCTCTGGTGCTGCTGGCTTCAGATGGTTTGAGGGATCCAGGCTTGATGTCTCTGAATTTTACTTCTGTTGGTGTGGTAGAAATAACAGAGGAAGGCCCTCTCCATTTTCCCTTGAGGGGAGCCTGATTTCAGTCTTTGACCCAATGTAGGTCTCTGGGCTTATAGGGATAAATTGGGGTAGTTAAACTAACTGGTGTTCTATCTAGCACTCATTTATGTAGCTCATGGATGACTTTCTAGTTCCTATGGATTTTTATTCCTCCTGTCCTTTTTTTTTTTTTTATTGTGGTACTATGGATTGAACTCAGGAGCATTCCATCTCTGAGCTATACCCCAGCCCTATTTTTTTATTCTTTATTCTTTATTTTGAAACAGGGTCTCACTAAATTGCAGAGTGTCACACTAGTAGCTGAGGCTGACCATGAATCTACATTCCTCCTGTCTCAGCCTCCCAAATGCTGGGATTACAGGCGTGTGCCACCAGGCCTGGCTTATTCCTCCTGTTTTACACAGCTTTCTTGGCAGTCCTCGGAGGATAGGAGGGGGTTAAGCAAACATAATCTCATAGGAAGAAAATTCCATTCTCTTGGTAGAAGTGTATCTAATTATAAATAGGACTAACTTGAACTCAAGTTAGCTTGGTTTTCTAACATTTTCCCTAACCCAGTTTTTTTTTTTTTTTTTTTTTTTTGGTGGTACTGGGGTTCCTGAAAACCCTTCTACCTATGGGCTACACTCTCAGACCTATTTTTTATATTTTTATTTGGAAACAGGGTCTCTTAAGCCAGCGCAACTGGTTTTAAACCTGTGCAATCCTCCTGTCTCTGCTTCCCAAGTGCAGGGATTACAAACTTGTGCCACCAAGCATGGCCCCCTAACCCAGTTTTGATAGTTCTATTTATCCTCTCTACTTTGCCTGAACTCTGTGGCCTATATGTGGAATGCAGCTTCCAGGTGATGCTCAGGACCACTGCCATGTCCTTGGTGACTTCTGCGATGAAGGGTCCATTGTCTGACCCTATGTGCAAGAGCAGTCCATATTTAGGAATGACTTTTATGAGTAAGGTGTGGGTTACTTTTTGGGCCTTTTCTGTCCGGCAGTGATATCTTTTTGCCCATCCAGTCTGAGTACATCCTGTGACTAAGAGGTATCAGTACACATTGCATTTTGGCAGTTTGGAAAAGTCAATCTGCATATTTTCAAAGGGGGCTTCTTCCACAGCCTGTATTCTAGGAGGAAACTCAGGTTCTTGTTTATGTTGCAGTTAAAGATGTTAGGGTTTGAACTGTTATGGTTTGGGAAACTGTCCCTGGGGACCTTTGTTAGGCTCCCAGAAACTATTTCCGTAAGACTGCAGGTTCTTGTCCTGAGCTAACGATAAATATGCAATAGCCCGGACTCTTGCTGAAGATTTAAAGGAGTTTAATAAAAAGATAGAAATACAGAAAGCAGTTACAGCCTTATGTTATCCAGGGGTAACATGTGGGGGTGCTTCGAATGAAATCACCGAAATACAAAACCCGGAACAACCTTTTTATAGACACGACCTTCATCTTCCTTTTTCCTATGTAATTTTGACATAGGTAAAGTCCATCCCCTTAATTTTCCCGCTGAACTCTTTATGCCCAGGTTTCTTTCAGGAAGGTCGATCCCTCCTCCTATCCTAACTAGATTATCAATTATGTAAACCTATCTTTATAATGAGAAAGTCCGACTTCCGGGAAGATGGCAATGGAGGAAAGCCAATCTCTATTACCACAAAATCAGCGCCTTTCATAGCCAGAAAACACCATCAGCAGAGAAACAAAAAATGTAATTACAAGGGACAGAGAAAAAGAGGGCCGGAAAAACGAGACACCAGAAACCAGACCACAGTGCTGCAGCCGGAGCTGCGGCATGGAGCAGTGGGCGCCATCTTCTTTTGCAGCACCAGGCTCCAGAGAGGAACGGAACTCATAACGAAGCTCAGAGCAACAGAGGAGATACGCCGGCCTCATGCCTGAGGACACGGCAGTAGCGCCTTACTGCCGGCGGCAGCGGCGACCTCACCGGACGGCACCAGACCAATGCACTCAACAGCCCACCAGGCTCCAGAGAGAAGTGGCGAACTACGAGCCGAGGTGAGCCGCTGCGGATCAGCAGGGCGGGATTCGGCAGATTTCTCAGCACAGGGAGCATCTAAAGCTCCCAGGGGCTGGGCTCAGCACACCTTTCAGGGACTCAGAGTGGAGCTCAAAAACAGAGAAGAAACACGCCAGCCTCACTGCCAAGGGCGTGGCAGCGGCGCCATATTGCCACTGGCGGCGGCAGCAGCAGAGAATTCACCGAGTCCACTACAGTTACATCTGTGCACTCAACAACAGTGAGTCAAATTGCGGGCCCTGGAGGAGAAATCCCAGTACTGACTCCCAGGGACTTAACCCAGTGGGGGAGTGGCGGTGGCAGAGATATCACACCATAGGAGAACGCCCAAACTGGCACCCCCCATGGTCTAAAGCAGCCTCTATTGACTCCCTGGGTCTGAGACTCTGCGATACAACCCAGTAAAGGAGTAGTGGGGACCGAGATACCACAGACTCGAGATCCAGAGCACCTTAAGTGAAGTCGTAGTGACCCAAGGGAAGAACCCAGAGAAATCACAAACTTCCGAAATCATGGGAAAGAGGAATAACAATGGAGCAATGAATTCCCACAACCCCACAACTTCAGAACCTGATAAAACAGAAATTCAGAGATTTCTAGAAGATCAAATCAGAAAAAAAACTGTAAAAATAATAGAGGTGTTTCGAAAAGAATTCAGAGAGAGTAAAAAAGAGATAAAGGATGCAATTAATGAAGTAAAGGCCTCAATTCAAAGTGCAAACAACCGACTAGACCACATGGAGAATAGAATCTCGGTCTTAAAAGAAGATCATTCAAAAATGAACGCATAGTTTCTAATTTAGAAAAAAAAATCCGACAGCAGGAATCTGACATTGAAGAAATATGGGCCCATTTTAAGAGAGCTAACCTAAGAATAATTGGAATAGTAGAGGGAAAAGAAGGTGAAACCAAAGGGATAAGTAATATTTTCAAAAAAATAATAGCAGAAAATTTTCCAAACATAGAGCAAGAGGTCGATACACAGGTCCAGGAAACTTATAGAACTCCCTTTAGACAGAATCGGAGAAGAGGATCCCCACGCCACATAATTGTCAAAATAACCAATGTGGAAGCCAAGCAGAGAATCTTAAAGGCAACAAAAACAAAGGGCCAAGTGACATTCAGAGGCAAACCAATTAGAATCACTCCAGACTTCCCAAACCAAGTCATGAGAGCCAGAAGGGCTTGGAGTAACATATTTCAAACTCTGAAAGAAAACAACTTCCAGCCAAAAATTTCCTACCCAGCAAAACTTTCTATCAAATTAGATGGGGAAATAAGAAACTTCCATGACAAACAGAAACTGATGGAGTTTATGTCTTCAAAACCAGCGCTAGAGAAAATACTCAAAGAGATTTACTACAAAGAAGAAATAGGTAACTCACACCAGATCCAGAGAAACAAGATTTTCCATCCAACAGACAAGATTGGTTATCTGTGGAGATTCATTATTTATGTTAGTCTTTTACCTATCTCTAAATTGTATTGTTTGCTTTGATTGTTGTTAATTTTTAGGATTTCTAGTTGGAATACTAATATATTTTCAGATATAGCATTTGGAAATATTTTATCCCATTCTATCCGTAACTTTTAACTCGGTTTACATTGTCTTTGGATATACAATATGCTTTTATTTTTTAGGGAGTTTCTTTACCCTTTTGTTGCCTGTGCCATTGAAATCATATCCAAGAAATCACTGCCAATTTCAATGTTGTGAGGTTTTATGACCCAGATTTTCTTCTAAAAGTTTATAGTCTTAAGATTTATATTTAGGTCTTTTATCTATTTTGAGTTGATTTTATTCTTTTCCAATGTAATTATTATTTTTCAACAATATTTAGTTAAAAGATTATTATTTTCTCCACCAAATGTTCGTGGAACCCTTGTCAAAAATAACTTGACAATATATGGAAGAATTTACCTCTAGGCTTTTATTTAACTCCAGTGGTTTATATATCTGCCTTTAGAACAGTACTACACTGTTTCAATTATTGTAGCTTTATATGGTTTGAAATCAGAAAATATACATCTTCTAGCTTTGTTCTTTTTCGAGACCATTTTGGGTATCTAGAGTCCATATTCCATATTAGGATAGATTTTTTGTGAAAAATAAATAAATAAATAAATAAATAAATAAATATATGATAGTTTCACCTTAAAAAAGAAAAAGAAAGAAATATTCTTTGGTAAGAAAGAAAGCAAAAAGAAATATTGAAATGTTATCTTTAAGTTATGAAAAGCTTGGTATCAGACAAATGAAACTGTTATGTGAGATTATCAACGTTAATATTGGATAAATTGTTATAATACTAGATGTCAACTACTAAACCAAGCATGGGAAGGAGGGATGGGGAGGGAACGGGGTGGGGATCGGGTAGGGGCTAACTGGGCGATGTGTGCATGTATGTCTACAAAAGTATTATTTTTATTCCATTATGATGTATGAATGCAGTGTACCAATAAAATAAATTTTAAAAAATAATGAGAAAGTCCTAGCTCCCCTTCTCTTTCCACTTGTTAATTACCTTTAGCTAGATTAATTTACGTTACAATAGCTGCTTGCTTCTTGGCTGAAACCAAGTCCTTCCACAGGTCTGCCCTTCACCCAGTTTTTGAAATATATTTATTAATGATCAGAGCTTTCTCAAATCTTCCTAGGCTATTTCCAATACTGGTACAGTTTAGGGTTATTTTTGCTTTAGGTCATGCATTGCTGTACTACTTTCTTTGCTAGAGCTGCCAAGTGGTGTATGTAATAGTACTGGCCGAGAAGCTTTTCAAGGTTTTCTTGCCAAATGTGTGTGGATTTGTTTGCTTCCTGCATGATAGTTGGCTTAAGCTTGTAAGGACTGGCTATGTGGCTATCAGGCAGTAGCATCCATTTCCCCTGGGTTTCAGTTGCCTTTCCATTTTTAGCCATTCCTGCTTTTGGGACTCACTGGAGGTGATGTGGTCAAATACTCAGGAATAGGAGTGCTAGCAAGTGGTCAGGTGTCATAAGGGGCTTCTGGGCAGCCTTTTTGGCTTCACTGTCAGCCTTGGAGTTTCCTTGCACCTCACACTGGCCTCTCTTTGATGCCTTCTACAGTCTACAATGGCCGCCTTTGTTAGTTTTCTTCCTTTCAGATAAACAAAGTGAAAGATTTTTTTATCTAAGTCTGGGAGCCCTCAGGCAGGGGCAGTCAGCAGTTGTCTTTTGAGTTGCTGAAAGACCTGTGGCTGCTCTTTTTTTTTTTTTTTCTTTTCTCTCTCACAAAGGGATCTTTATTTCCTCCCTTTGTAGATTCATAGAGGGATTTTGCTGTGACAGCCAAGTTTGGAATCCAGATGGGGTAGAACCCTACTACTCTCAGTAATTTCTGGAGATATCTCCAGGTAGTGGACACTGGGATAGGTTGAACTGCCTCTTTCCATCCTGCCTCCAGTAGTCTTTCCTCTCTCTGGATGGTGAACCCCAGATATTTCACTTTTTTGTTGACAGACCTGGGCTTTCTTCTTAGAGACTTTCTAACCATAGTGCTCTAGAAGGGTGAGTAGCTAGCCTGTTCCTTTGGTACAGCCTTCAAGAGTCTTGTGTCTGAGAAGGTTGTCAACATATTGGAGGAAGGTTCAATCCAAGGAGTGGTAAGGAAAGCACTTGAGGTTATAGGCCAGGGCTTCTCTGTAAATGATGAGGGAAGGGAGGTTTTTTTTTTTTTTTTTTTTTTTTATGGTACTGGGGGGTGGAACCCAGGGGTTTTCTACCTCTGGGCTACACCCCCAGCTCTATTTTATAATTTATTTGGAAAAACGGTCTCACTAAGTTGCTGAGAGCCTCACTAAGTAGCTGAGGCTGGCTTCAAACCTGTGCAATCCTCCTGTCTCAGCCTTCCAAGCACTGGGATTACAAGCATGCACCACCATGCCTGGCTCCGATGAGGGACTTTTTAAATACTTGGGGCAATTGGGTCCATGGGAACTGGCTTTTGGTTCCAGTTTTTGTATCCTCTCACTCAAAAGCGAACAGTTCTTGGCTAATGGGAGCCAGATGTATGCTAAAGGTTCTTTTAGATTCAGGCACATGAACCAGGTCACAGTGGTGGGAAGCACATTGAGAAGCATGTATAGGTCGTACACGCTAAGATATAGGGTGACAGTGGCTTGGTTGATGGCTTGCAAATCCCGAACCTGTCAGTGGTTCTGGATTTCTGGCATTTTGAGTGGCAAGAGAGGAGAGTTCCACTAGGACTAACACAGCATAATGATACCATGTTGTTGGAGCCTCTCTTGTGGGGCTCCTGGATTCCCTCCTGGGTCAGTTGAGGGACTGGATATTGCTGTTACTGCACTGGTCAGGCGTCAGGGTTAATTTCAATGATCAGTCATGCCTGGAATCTGGCCATTGCAGGTGAATTGTCCTTGGCTCATACAGTGAACCATTGGGCTGCTACCTCTGGGCTAATGGAATCCCCCTTTTTCTCCTTAAACAGTCTCTACTCTTAGAGCATTTTCAGAAAAAAAATCACCTGAGAGGTAAGTACTTGCAACTGTATTTTACCCTTTTCTGAGAAAACGATGGTTGTTCTGACTTTGCTCAGGAGGTCCTGACTCAGCAGTGAAACTGGACAGTCTGGTACATATATAGGAATTGGTGAATTACTTTTCTTTCCCCTAGGGTGCATTTGCGAGGGGTGATAAAACATCTGCTGGGAGGCTTTTTCTGTTCCTCCAATTATGTTGATATGTTGTTTAGTGTGTGTGTGTGTGTGTGTGTGTGTGTGTGTGAACTAGAGATTGTGTCCCCTCCCCCACGGTATCATTTGGGTCATGGACCCCTTAGGGGCTTCAGGACCTAGTCCTCTTCAGTCATCAAACAAATCGGCCTGGCCATCTGCTAGAAGAGGAGCTGGGGAGGGGCCTCATGACTCCTCATAAGGCCCTTGACCTTTCTTAGGGCATTCCATCTTTCAGTGCCCAATTTCCTTGCAGAAGGCATGGTAGAGAAGAACATTGGTCATGGTGGAGAAGAGCCCTTTTTCTTTTGGATGGCTCTGGGCATCGAGGATGAGGGGCCCTTTGACCAATTGTTTTTTGGTTTGGCTGACCATGGAGCACTGCACTCCATGCTGCTGTGATGAGGTTGGCTTTTTGTTGCATTTTCTGATCTGCTTCTTGTTTTTCTTCAATACTGCCTTTGAGGAAAACCTTATTTGCTACTTCAAGGAGTTGGGAAGCATTTCTTTTTGCAAATCTTTTAGCTTCTGCTGTTTTTTTTTTTTTTTTTTGTTACTGGGGATGGAACTCAGGGGCATTCTACCTCCAAGTGACACCCCAGCCCTATTTTTTATTCTTTATTTTGGAACAGGATTTCATTGAGTTGAAAAGGGCCTCACTAAGTAGTTGAGGCTGGCTTTAAACCTGCACAGTTCTCCTGTCCCGGCCTCCCAAATGCTGGGATTACAAGCGTGCGCCACTACGCACGCACGGCTAGCTTCTGTAGTTTGTGATGGATGTCACTAGCACTGTAGCTAACAAAGGCAGTGTTAACCATTTGTTGGTTTTGGGTGTTTCAGGGTCAAATGGAGTAAAGGTATGACAAGCTTTGCAAAGGCACTCATAAAAGGCACTGGGGCTCTCATTAGGCTTTTGAAGCACCTCTCCAACTTTGGCAGTATTGGTGGCCTTAGTCCCCTTTTGATGTTCCTAGAGGAGGCCTTCTCGCAGTGCCTCCAATCTTGCCATTTCTGGATCATTTGGATCCTATTGGGGGTCTGTTGTCGGCAGGCATTTTTGAGTATAAGGGCTTTTGCTAGGGCTTTTTTTTTTTTTTCTGGCCCAGCGGGTTGCTGCTGATAGAGTATGTCATCTTTTTTCAGTGTTGAGAAGAGTCAGGAAGAGCTGGCGACAATCAGGTCAAGTAGGATTGCACATTTGAAAGATGGGCTGGAGGAGAACCTCCAGTTTTCCAGTAGATGAGGGAGTATAATGTTTCCAGATCAGAGATCCATTGTAATAAAAGTTGATACACAAATGTTGGTGGGCTAGGATGCACCTGTTCTTGTCCCTCCATAGAGGGGACTCCATGAATCTGCCTTAGAGGTAACTGGCCACCAGATGGCAGTAGGGTTTCATGAACAGGGGTTTCATGGGATTGATTATGAGCCCTTCAGTTCCAAGAAGGGCCTGTCAGTTTTGGCATTGGCAGCAGTGGATATAGCAGTGGTGGTAGAGGGGAGGACTCATTGGTAGTCCAATCACATGTTCCTGTGGGGCTGGCACAGGAGGATGATGGAGTTGGGGTCCTGCTCACCAGACTGGATGGCTGGTTGGATGGGCCAGGAGGTGGTGATGAGTGTGGAGATGCTGAAGGTGTCGGGGTGATGGGCAGCTGCTGTAGTGTCTGGGAGATATACAGCAGTAGCAGGTCTGGTTCCTCTGGGACTTTCCAAAATGGATGGTAGTTGGACTTTACCAGGTTGTTTCCTCCTGATTCCTGACTGACCCTAGAGTCCTATCTTTTGGTGACTAAGATCAGGGAGATTGGATCTCGCAGCCATAGGGGTAGGGGTTTGAACCAATTGGAACCAACTGGTAATGTAAAGGAAATGGTCTGAACATTCTGAGCTGCCTGTGACTTGGTCCCAAATGCATCAGGTGACACCAGAATCTGATGAGTCTTTTGGTGGACTTTCTCCAAAGGTCATTTTACCTCACAGAGTGTGCGTGCCACCTTCCTGGGCTTATAGCATCCACAATCACCTGTGAATGCCTTTCCAAAATTCTTGATCATGAGGCCTAAGGGATCACTCTTTTTCCTTCCCTTTCCTGCCTAGAGTCTGAACTAGTGCTGTGATGCCTAAAATAGATAACAGACAACACTTGCTTTGTCCAGTCCCAGCTGTCCTCCTCGTGGAGGTGTTTCACCCATCTTTTAGCATAGGCAAATTGGCACCAACCTCTAATCCGGTCCCACCAAGGACTTTTTAGGTCCTTGCTGGATTGCCACTTAGCCATTACAGGATGGCCCTGGATCCAGGCAGTGGACGCAACACTTGCTTCGGCCCTGGGAGATGCAAACCAGCGTTCGACCTTGATGTCCATCTTAGTCACACACTTGCATTAACCATTCATACACAGCCAACCTGAATCCTGAGCTTAATTCTGCTTTTGTGCCTCTTGGACACTACTTGGGGAATTTCCAAGGAGGTGGTCTGCTCCCTCTGCCATTGTTCTGATAGCGGGACCTGACTGAGCCCCCAGGCAGCCTACTGGGATTCTGATGTCAGCTTTGGACAATGACCTGTTCTCTCTCAGCAGCTGTTAGTCCTGGAGCCAGCCATCTCCAGGTGAGGTCTCCCACACCGTAGTATAAAGACTTCCAGTGCATTCAGTGGGTCAGCATCTGCAATGGGGATGACTCCTGAAATAGACAGGAGGAGGCAAAGCGCCCTGGGTCCTGTTGCTGAGACCAGACTGGCCCAGAAGTGCGCCCTGGCTGCCTCTACCAAAATGTTGCAGGAAGCTAGGTCCTTGGAGAACAAGAAACAGAGGCTGGAGTAGGATAAATCAGGTCCCTTCATTCACCCTGTGGCCCAGAGAGGAAAGCTCTGAGTCTGAGCCCTAGCCCAGAACATGCAAGGTTTTTTTTTTTTTTAATACAATTATTAACTTAATTTTAAAAGGGTGGAATGAGTAGGAAATTTTCACCTAGCACAGCAAGATGCATAATCAGAACATCTGGTTAGTCTGTGCATTGTTTCTCTTTTCTCTAGCAGTTACATGCCTTATCTTGCTGGACTTAACTGCTTATCTTACTGTCTTAGCTGCCTGGAGAGGAGGCCTTTTATTTTATTCACCTCAGATGGGGTCTGTGAAGAAGACTTTAGTCTTCTTACTCCTAGGCTTCTAGCAAAGAGCCATCTTCAAGAATATAGCCTGACTCCTGCCTCAATACTGTATTGAGTATTAATAATTAGAGCTCTGGGCTCTCTTGAAGAGTAAGATTAGTAGTCACCATTAAAATTGTGTGTTTGTGTGTGTGTGTGTGTGTGTGTGTGTGTGTGTGTGTGTGTGTGTTACTGGGGCTTGATCCCAAAGGCGTTCTACACCCCTAGCCCTATTTTTATGTTTTATTTTGTTTTATTTTTGAAACAGGGTCTCACCAAGTTGTGGAGGGTCTTGCTAAGTTGCTGAGGCCGGCTAGGAATCTGTTCCTCTGACTCAGGCTCCCAAGTACTAGGATTATAGGCATATACCACCATGCCTAGCATACACTAATTATTTTTTTAGTGATTTAACTCATGGTTGTTTGTTATTGGCTCCCAGGCTATTGTATTTGCTAAAGAATTTACTCCTATCAGGGAATGGGTAACTAAAATATAATTTCTTCATTTAACCACTGTTAAGGTGTTTTACTTTTTTACATTTCTCCTAGTGTCTTGTTATAAAAATAAATTTAGAGAATAACAATTATGATAAAACTACTAATACTTATTAAATATTTACTGTGTGCTAATCATTGTACTAAATGTGTTGAATATGATGTATTTAACTTGATCTTCACTGCATTTCTATTAAAGGCGATTATGATACCAGTTTTATAGACAGAGAAATTGAGGTTTACAGAGGCTAACTAACTTGCTCAGGTTACACAAAAGCTATTGGAACTGAGATTTGAACCCAGGCAACCAGACTTCAGGGCCTTAGCTCTTAACTACTCTGTTGTTCATCAAGCTGCTGCCTTCTGTTTTATATATAACAAAGCCTATTTACAGTTTACATTTTAAAAATTACCTAATTTCATTTCCTTTTAGAATCGGTATATATATATATGTATGTACAGGGATTTTTGTTTCTATTGTAATCAGATTTTATTCCTTCACTTTTGTGGTTTCCAGTTGATTTTTTTGCACATTTGCAGCTTTTAGTATTTTTATTCCATATAAGTGGATTGTGTCACTTTGGTAACTGTTCTTGCTTTCAAGTTGGAGGTAGTCAGTTTCTGTACCAGTAGATAAATAAAGCAATTACAGATTTTTTGGAGGTTTATATTTTAATTTGGGGGCAGATTTGCAACTCAACTCACAGTTTGTTTTAAATACATATAAAGTTAAATTTTACTTTTAAAATGTACAGATGGTAGAATTCTGGAAACATCCTGTGTAGAAGAGAAAAAAATCAATTTAAAATTGGCCAAGAGCCGGGTGTGGTGGTGCACGCTTGTAATCCCCGCGCTTGGGAGGCAGAGACAGGAGGATCGCGCAGGTTCGAAGCCAGCTGTGCGCGCTGGCTTAGGAGACCCTGTTTCCAAATATAAAATGTAAAAAGAGGTCTGGGAGTGTAGCCCGGAGGTAGAAGGGCTTCCAGGAACCCCAGTACCACCAAAAAAAAAAAAAAATTGGCCAAGAGAATTTTTTAAAATTATAAATTCATATCTGGGTTGTTGTTGAATTAAAAGTTTTTCATATTTTATTTTGTCTATAGAGTCAACTAATAAGCTTTTATTGACTAATTTTAGAACGTAATATCTAAGTCTATAAAATAATCTTCAACAATACTATGCTATTTTACCATTTTTTTAAACACCCTGTAAAATTTTATGTGTGACAGTCTCTCTTCTGGCTCTCCACCTTGTGTAAGCCTCAAGTTTTGCCTCCTTTGACCCTATTTTCTATAGTCCAACTACTTTCCTCATCAAATTTGTGCCACCAGCCGGGTGTATTAGTGCATGCTTGTAATCCCAGCATTTGGGAGGCTGAGACAGGAGGATCGCAGGTTCAAGGTTAGCCTCAACTACTTAGTGAGGCCCTCTGCAATTCAGTGAGACCCTGTTTCAAAATAAAGAATAAAAAAATAATGCTGGGGGTGTAGCTCAGAGGTAGATGCTCCTGGGTTCCATCCCTAGCATCACCAAAAAAAAAAAAAAAAAAAAAAAAAAGTTCCAGCAGAACTATGAAGATGAAGATGCCCCTGGATGGCATGTTGGTTTCAGAGCTAACTCACCTTTCTAGATTTGTGCTTTCTTTTTTATTTATGCCCTAGGAATATATTTCTTAGTTTTTCTGATTCTGCCATACATTAAAAAAATTTTAAATATTTAATTCAACATTTTTTAGTATATCTCCGACCATGAGTCCACATTGCCAGAAATATGTCCAGTTTGTTCTTCTGCCAGCCTGGGTATTTTACTTGAACCTGCTGATTGTAAAACAGTTGGCCAAAGAACTCTATTTTATTCTAGTGTGCCCATCTACTGACTGGGAAAGTGCTTTATATTGACTATAATAAGAGAGAAATATTTGTTTGAAGAAGTAATCAATGACTTCCAAAAGAACTTTGGAAAACTTTTTTTTTTTTTTTTGGTGGTACTGGGGTTCCTGGAAATCCTTTTACCTCCGGGCTACACTCCCAGACACACACACACACACACACACACACACACACACACAAACACATATATATTTTAAATTTGGAAACAGGGTCTCTTAAGCCAGCGAGGCTGGCTTTGAACCTGCACATCCTCCTGTCTCCGCCTCCCAAGCATGGGGATTACAAGCGTGCGCCACCACGCCTGGCAAGAACTTTTGAAAACTTTTTAACTGCAGCCTTATTGAGAAATTTTTTTCCTTGAGAACAAGTCTTTTAAATGGGGCATGAAGTATTGTTTTCCTTTGCACCTTATTCTGAGATAAATAGGCTTCAGGGATTACTTGTTCTATGCCTGGGTTGTCATGTTGTAAAGCTCAGGTAGGAGCAGAAGCTCTAAGAATATTTATGACATTAAGGCTAAAATTACCATGAACATGTCAAAACTTATTTGTAGTAGCATTTTGCCAAGTTTATTATGAGGACTTAGCTTCTTTAGAGAAGCTTTAAAGAGATAACCTTGTTTTATCAGTTCTCTATAAGTGGGGTTTTAAATGTTTTTCTGGGGGCATCTTAGGCTTAAAAATTTCTTTGTTAATAAAATTTTCTATCAGAGAGGTTTTCTTTATGTATGTTTTCATTTTTTAATGAAAGAAGTCATTATTTGTTATTGAAAATGGTGCCTGTAATTTTTTTTATTTTGCTCACTTAGCAATAAATTTTAGGAGGATATCCAGAAGTAGAAAGTAACTCAAGAGTAGCGTTTCTTTTATTTCTTTTTCATATAGTCTTGATTATGATTATGTACATAGGATATATATATATTTTTTTTTTCTTTGCTTTCTAACTGTTAAAATAATATTTTGGTTGAAAAGATACTTAATCCACATTTTCACAGCAAGTGGTGTTAATTTGGTGGTGTTAGTCAGTTTTCAGTCTGTGCTGATAGAAAAGATGAGCTTGTGAAGGAAACAATTGCTTGCTTTGTAGGTGGTGATGTTGAGTAATGACTAAGTGCATTCATTTGCACAGCCAGTATGACTCCAGACTATGTCCATGCCTTTTCCTTAAAGTGGCCTTTGTGATTTTGTGTGCATCACTAAATCATCTTCAAGTCTTGCAAACCTCATTACTTGTTTATAAAATCAAGCAGCTGTTTCAAAGCACTCTCTGCATAGCAGGGCATGGTGACACATGCCTGTAATCCCAGTACTTGGGACGGTAATACAGGAGGATCACAGGTTCATGAGGCTCTTAGCAATTTAGCGAGACCCTGTTTCTAAATAAAAAAATAAAATAGGGCTGGAGGTGTATCTTGCAGGTAGAATGCCCCTTGATTGAATCCCCAGCACCCCTGCCCCAACACACAGACTTTTTCCAAGAAGATTTAATTTTAATATTTGGAGGGTCATTTCAATGAAAAGAAGATTATGCAATTTGTGTGTGGATACTGAGACTTTTTTTTTTTAAACCTTCTTTCTATCCTTTTTAAAATTGAGTAAATGCAAAGATTTCCATAGTACTTTTTGGTTGGTCTTCCCCAGAGTCCTTGCCACCGGCATTTGGCTTTTAGCTCCAACTACTAGGTCCTTATGTTTTATCAAATCAAGTAATGTCTCTGATACTTGACAGCTGTCTTTCAGAGATGAGTCTGCATCTGTGAGGTTGTGACCTTTGCATTTTATTTAGATTGATCTTTTTCATTTTGTTTTAGATTTAATGAGGAAGGGGCCTAATCCCTAATGAATGGTATCTAAGTTGTGAAGAATCTTTTGAATTTGGATGATTGGAAGTTTTGAATACATGTTTACTATTAAAATTGTCTCTGAGCCTGTCTTTTCTTTTGCAGGATACATGAATATATTAGTTGTATAGAACCTTTAATACATAGACTTTCGCCGGGTTTGGTGGCAAATGCTTGTAATCCCAGCATTTGGGAGGCTGAGACAAGAGGATCACAATTCATGGACAGCCTCAGGTACTACTTAGGAGGCTCTTTGCAATGCAGCGAGACCCTGTTTCCAAATAAAGAATAAATTAGGGCTGGGGGTATAGCTTGGAGGTAGAATGCTCCTGGGTTCCATCCCCCATACTGTGCACGCATACGTGTGTACACACACACACACACACACACACACACACACAGACTTTTATTGTGCTAATGTAAAATGCTTCTCTGATGGTTCTTCTGAAAACTGGATGGTTTTAACACAGAGAATTTTAGCATTATTATCTGGTAAAAAATACTACTCCATTTAAAATGTACAATTTATCATTTATATGTATACACATATATACATGTAGAATCATGAATTACAGTTTGACAGTGATATGTAAAAATGGGGAGATCATTGAGGAGGCAATAGGATTATTTTTGGAAGATAAAAGTATCTAAAATTCAGTTAACAGTATACACTAAATACCTTTGATGTATATGGAACTATATTAGATGCCAGGTAGAATTTATAGCTATCCATAAATTCTTATCTCTTATCTATAAAGACCCTACAGCCTATAGTTGCTGAGTATAATTGTTGTAGTAGTTCAGAGAGGAGATACTATTACAAGACAAAGATATTAGAGAAAATCTTCTGATATAATGGTCTGAGACTGGATAGAATTTGGACATAGAGGTGTAGAGCATATAACCAGTAGAGGGAGCCTGAGAGAAAGTGTGAAATTGCAGTGTGTTTATTTTTATTTAATTGAAAGACCAATTTGATCATAAAGAAGAACAAAATTTTGTCACTTGAAGGAAAATGGATAGAACTAGAGAATATTATGCTAATTGAAATCAGTCTCAGAAGGCCAAGAGTTGAATGTTTTCTCTTATATACAGAGAGAAAATAGGAAACAAAAGGGATTTAATATAATTAAGGAGAGGGACTAGTAAAAGAGCGGAAGGGAATGGGGTCAGGTAAGGAAGAAGAAGAATTGATGAAGGAAATTGGTTAGTGCTGTGTTCATATTTGAAGGTATTACTGCCAGTGTCACTAATGTGTATGGGGAGGTGAGTAGCTGGATGGGATCAGAAGGGAAATATACCAAGACTTGTGTGCATGTGTGTCTATTATTATTATGAATCTTACAAGCATTAAAATGGAGGGAGATCCCCGCGCTTGGGAGGCAGAGACAGGAGGATCCCGCAGGTTCGAAGCCAGCTGTGTGCGCTGACTTAGGAGACCCTGTTTCCAAATAAAAATGAAAAAAAATAGGTCTGGGAGTGTAGCCCGGAGGTAGAAGGTCTTCCAGTAACCCCAGTACCACCCAAAAAAAAAAAAAAAAAAAAAAAAAAAAAGGAGGGAGAGAGAAGATTGGGACTAGGATATTGAATACCATTGTGAGGAAACTAAGAATTATCAATTGTGTCTCAGTTACCCACTAAGCAAAATAATTTGGCAGATAAGACTACAAGCACTGGAGGATCTAAACTTTTATGTTTAACTCGAGGTTTTCTATTTGATGGCTTAAGAATTTTATGTCTCAACACTCTTTGTAGCTCTGGGTTTGTCTGTGTTGACAGAGTTTTTAAATCACACAGTCATTGATTTTTATAAAATTTTCTAATGCTTAAGATCTAAAAAACTTAATATTGCTTGACTTATTGATCAAGAGATATGTAGAAAATTATTTTATCGAGAATTCTGGGAAGATGGCGACCGAGAAAAGCGGGGCTTAAGAGCCCCGCTAACAACCAATCTCTATTACCACAAAATCAGTGCCTTTCATAGCCAGAAAACACCATCACCAGAGAAACAAAAAAATGTAACTACAAGGGACAGAGAAAAAGAGGGCTGGAAAAACGGGACACCAGAAAGAAACCAGACTGTAGTGCTGTGGCAGGCGCCATCTTTTCTTGCAGCACCAGGCCCCAGAGAGGAGGGGGACTCAGAACGGAGCTCAGAGCCACAGAGGAGATACGCCGGCCTCATGGCCGAGAACGCGGCAGCAGCGCCTTACTGCCGGCGGCAGCGGCGAGTTCACTGGGACGGCTACGGCTACAGACCAACGCACTTAACAGCCCACCAGGCTCCAGAGAGGAGCGGCGGGCAGTGAACCGAGGTGAGCCGCTGCGGATCAGCCGGGTGGGATTCGGCAGATTTTTCTAAAGTTCCCAGTGGCTGGGCTCAGCACATGCTGCAGGGACTCAGAGCGGAGCTCAAAAACAGAAAAGGAATACGCCAGCCTCATGGCCGAGAGCGTGGCAGTAGCGCCATATTGCCACCGGCAGCAGCAGCAGTGAATTCACCGAGTCCACTACAGCTCCATCTGCGCACTCAACAACAGTGAGTCAAATTGAGGGCCCCAGAGGAGAAATCCCAGTACTGCACTCCCAGGGACTTGACCCAGTGGGGGAGTGGCGGTGGCAGAGATATCACACCATAGGAGAACGCCCAACCTGGCACCCCCCAACAGTCTAAAGCAGCCTCTATTGACTCCCTGGGTCTGAGACTCTGTGATACAACCCAGTAAAGGAGTAATGGGGTCTGAGATACCACAGACTCGAGATCCAGAGCACCTTAAGTGAAGTTGTAGTGACCCAGAGAAGATCCCAGAGAAGGCACAAACTTCCGAAATCATGGAAATGAGGAATAACAATGGAGCAATGAATTCCCACAACCCCACAACTTCAGAACCTGATAAAACAGAAATTCAGAGATTTCTAGAAGATCAAATCAGGAAAATAACTGTAGAAATAATAGAGGTGTTAAGAAAAGAATTCAGAGAGAGCCAAAAAGAGATGAAGGATGCAATTAATGAAGTAAAGGCCTCAATTCAAAGTACAAACAACCGATTAGACCACATGGAGAATAGAATCTCGCTCTTAGAAGATGATCATTCCAAAAATGAACACATAGTTTCTAATCTAGAAAAAAATATCCAACAGTAGGAATCTGACATTGAAGAAATATGGGCCCATTTTAAGAGAGCTAACCTAAGAATAATTGGAATAGAGGAGGGAAAAGAAGGTGAAACCAAAGGGATCAACAATCTCTTCAAGGAAGTAATAGCAGAAAATTTTCCAAACATAGAGCAAGAGGTCGATACACAGGTCCAGGAAACTTATAGAACTCCTGTTAGAGAGGATCAGAGAAGAGGATCCCCACGCCACATAATTGTCAAAATGACCAATGTGGAAGCCAAACAGAGAATCTTAAAGGCAACAAAAACAAAGGGCCAAGTGACCTTCAGAGGCAAACCAATTAGAATCTCTCCAGACTTCCCAAACCAAGTCATGAGAGCCAGAAGGGCTTGGAGTAACATATTTTAAACTCTGAAAGAAAACAACTTCCAGCCAAAATTTTCCTACCCGGCAAAACTTTCTATCAAATTCGAAGGAGAAATAAGAAGCTTCTGTGACAAACAGAAACTGAAGGAATTTATGTCTTCAAAACCAATGCTAGAGAAAATACTCAAAGAGATTAACTACAAAGAAGAAATAGGTAACACACACCAGAACCAGAGAAACAAGATTTTCCATCCAACAGACAACTAAGATTGGTTATCTGTGGAGATTCATTATTTATGTTAGTCTTTTACCTATCTCTAAATTGTGTTTGCTTTTATTATTGTTAATTCTTAGGATTTCTAGTTGGAATATAAATATACCTTCAGATATAGCATTTAAAAATATTTTCTCCCATTCTATCAGTAACTTTTAACTCTGTTTACATTGTCTTTGGATATACAATATTTTTTTTTTATTTTCTAGGGAGTTTGTATACCCTTTTGTTGCCTGTGCCATTGAAATCATATCCAAGAAATCACTGCCAATTACAGTGTTGTGAGGTTTTATGACCCAGATGTTCTTCTAAAAGTTTATAGTCTTAAGATTTATATTTAGGTCTTTTATCTATTTTGAGTTAATATTTGTATATGGGATTAGGTAAGGGTCCAATTTTATTCTTTTTCATGTAATTATTATTTTTCAACAATATTTAGTTAAAAGATTATTATTTCCTCCACCAAATGTTCGTGGAAACCTTGTCAAAAATAACTTGGCAATATATGGAAGAATTTATCCCTAGGCTTTTATTTAACTCCTATGGTTTATATATCTGCCTTTAGAACAGTACTACACTGTTTCAATTATTGTAGCTTTATATGGTTTGAAATCAGGAAATATATATCTTCTAGCTTTGTTCTTTTTCGAGATCATTTTGGGTATCTAGAGTCCATATTCCATATCAGGATAGATTTTTTCTGAAAAATAAATATATAAATATATGATAGTTTCACCAAAAAAAAAAGAAAAAATATTCTTTGGTAAGAAAGAAAGCAAAAAGAAATATTGAAATGTTATCTAAGTTATGAAAAGCTTGGTGTCAGACAAATGAAACTGTTATATGAGATTATCATTTTTAATTTTGGATAAATTGCTATAATACTAGATGTTAACCACTAAGCCAAGCATGGGAAGGAGGGATGGGGAGGGAATGGGGTGGATCGCCTGGGGGCTGAGTAGGTGATATGTGCATGTATGTCTACAAAAGTTTTTTTGTATCCCACTATGATGTATGAATACAGTGCACCAATAAAAAAAAAGACTAAAAAAAAAAAGAAAATTATTTTATCATCACTAACAAAAATTTTAATATTTCACAAGTTTTTTTAGCTGAGAAACTGAGGGTATATTTCCTGGGCTTGCATGCATGAGACCCTGGGTTCTATTCCTAGCATCAAAAAGGAAATAAATAAATAAATAAATAAATAAATAAATATTTTTTAGTTAATTTTTCCAGAATATTATAATAGTTATAAAAACTTTTATAGAATTAGCATAAAATAGTAGTTGATTATTTCATAATTATCAGAATTACTTAGACTTGAGGTCTTGGAACTAAAATCAGTAAAAGGTCTTGGACTGTTGGCTAAGAAATCATCTTAGAAAGCTTACCCTGTTGGCATCTATCATGCTTAGTTCTGATGAGATGACCTGGTCCTTTCAAAAAATTATCTGTATTCATTCTTTGGAGGTTTAAAGTAAATTTTACAGTGTTCATTAAATACCTCCTAGCTCCTATCATTTACCATTTCTTCAATATTCAGTTCTGAACTGCATCTATTTTAATTTTGTCTTTTTTTCTAAGTTGTTTTAATAATGTTAAATCATCCAAATTCTTTTTTAAAAATTATTGTTACTGCTGAGGTCTGATCTATACTTTTTTTTTAATAACTATCCCTACTGGCATGAACTACTATCAAAGATTATAAAGTTGTTTACAGGTTTGGCTGGCATCAATTTTCCCTGCGAAAGAAGGTGTTGAAATTGTAGCATTTAATTTGTGTACTATTCTGTCATCAGTTATCCTCACTACTTTGAGTAATTCCTGGAACTTGGCATATTCCTCACAGTTCACACCACCACTGGGCAACACCATATTGTACCCAGTTAAATTTTTACTTTTTCATATATGCTTTTATTTGGCACATTGTAATTAGACATCAAACTGAAGTTTAGAGTGATATATTTATATGTAATTATGTTATCATAATTATATTATCAATGTATTATATAATTAATATGTTATAATAATTTAGATTATATATTATGTATAGTGATAACTGAGAAAATTTCTCTTAAGATCAGGACAAGACAAAGATGCCCACTGTCACTATTCCTATTTAACATAGTGCTTGAAACTCTAGCCACAGCAGTACAACAGGAGAAGGGAATTAAAGAAATACAAATAGGGAAAGAACTGAAATTATCTTTGTTCACTGATGACATGACTTAGAAGATCCAAAAATCTCAACCAGAATACTTCTAGAGGTGATAAACAGCTTCAGCAAAGGCAGATACAGAAATCAATATAGGAAAATTACTAGTATTCTTGTATACCAATCATGAATCCACTGAAAAATCCAGAAAACAATTTTATTCACAATAATCTCAAAAAAGATAAACTACATAGGAATACATTTAACCAAGGAGGTAAAAGACCTCTACAGTGAAAATTATAAAACACTAACGAAAGAAATTGAAGATCTTAGAAAATGGAAAGACTTCCCAAACTCTTGGATAGGGAGAATAAATATAATCAAAATGGCCATCTTGCCAAAAGTGATCTACAGATTCAATACAGTTCAGTTAAGGTGTGTGTGTGTGTGTGTGTGTGTGGTTCTGGTGCTTGGAATCTGGCCATTCCAGAACCTAGGGGAATTCTACCCCCAGCCCTTTTTATTTTTTGTCTTGAAATAGGGTCTTTCTAGGTTGTTGAGAGTCTCACTGAATCAGTGATGTTGGCCTTGAATCTATGATACTCCTGGTTTAGCCTCCCAAGTACTGGGATTATAAGTTTGTGCCACCACTTCTGTCTCAGTAAAGGTTTTATAAATGTAAAATTATAGATTGGGTCTGGTGGCATATGCTTGTAATCTCAGTACTTGGGAGGCTGAGACAGGAGGATTGCAGGTTCTTTTAGTGAGGCCCTCCACAACTTAGTGAGATTCTGTTTCAAAATAAACAATAAAAAATAAGGTTGGGGTATATCCCCAGTACCGTAAAAACAAAACAAAACAAAACAAAACAAAACAACAACAAAAATAACCAAGCTACTTTGTATACCATCATGAATACATTGAAAAAAAAATCCAGAAAACAATTTCATTCACAATTATCTCAAAAAAGATAAATTACTTAGGAATACATTTAACCAAGGAGGTAAAAGACCTCTAGAGTGAAAATTATAAAACATAAAGAAAGAAATTGAAGATCTTAGAAGATGGAAAGTATAGATGGAAGATCTTAGAAGGAAGATCTTAGAAGATGAAAAGATTCAATAGTATCTTTTAGATACTATTGAATTTAATTTAAAGATATATTTGCAATTAAATTGAAATGAATGAGTTAAATTAAACATTTTAAGTTTAAAATTAAATTAAAATCCTAAAGCACCTCTAAGAAATCACAATTAATTCAAACAACCTTGTACTCATCTCTGTATCCAAAGGATGAAATAGAGGACTTGAGGGTTCGGTGTCTGACAATGTGAAGTGAGGGAGACAAGGTAGATGTTTACATGCTATAGCCATTGGCTTCTTAATAAGAGAAGAGGGTAGGACAGCCTGCTGGGAAGGCAGAATTACAGCTTTCACAGCTTATAGACAGTGGGATAGATCCCTGATAGTTTCTGAGAATAGACTTTTTTTCTTTTTTGCGGAACTAGGGATTGAACCTAGGGACATTCTACCTGTGAGCTACACCCCCAGCCCATTTTTTAATACTTTATTTTTGAGAAAGAGTCTCACCACATTTCAAAGGCCCTCAGTAGCTGAGGCTAGCCACAAACATGCGATCTTCCAGTCTCAGCCTCCCAAGTACTGGGATTATAAGCATTTGTCACCACGCCTGGCTGAGAATAGACTTTTAATGAAGAGACAAGTCACAAGTATAACTTTACAGGAACTTATATTAGTGTTACAGAAGCATGGGTATAAATAGATACTTCAGAATAGTCTACGTTTTGTTTAAGGACACTTCCTGTGGCTTTTGATGTGGGTTGTTGATATTTAATATTTAAATATCCTATAACTTTTAGTATCCTACTCATTTATTACCATAAACTACCTTTTGATCTCTAATAGTGAACAGTTTAGATCTATGTTCTAACTTTTGCAAGACTTGTAAAGGAGAGTGTGGAAAATGGGGGTTGGCCTGAGGAGGGAGTAGAGGAGTCTCAGATCTTTGCCTTGTCCTTTAGAAATTATGTCCCTTTGGTTGTTGACCACTTTCCTCAGATGATCCCTGCTTCGTTATGACTGTAAAACTGCGATATTATATATGGATTATGAGATGTTCATTTCAGATGTTAGGAATTGAGCTCTAAATTTACTTGACAGAAACCAAACGTATTGCTGCTCAGAGATTTTGATGGATTCGTAGCTAGAAGACCTGGGCTTCACTTTTGGCTCCTTCTGTTACTGCTTGTGTTGTCCTGTGCAAGAAATGTTTTTTCTCAATATGGTATTTCATTAAGAAAGGGAAAATAATCATTCCTATTGAGGTTGTTGCAGTGAGGATTAAAATGAGATACTAAGGAAGCATTTTATTACACCTCAAAGAGCTACTTAAATGTCAAATGTCATTAGTGAATTGGGAGTTGAGGCAAGCAGGGTGTCAGAAGTATCATTTCAATTTCAGGTTGAGCATCCCTTGTTAGAAGTGCATGGGATTAGAAGTGTCTGAGATTTCAGATTATCAGATTTTGAGCATCTGTAATCCCCAAATCCCAAACCTGAAATCCAAAACTTTTTGAGCATTCAACTGATACCTATAGCTGAAGTGTAGATCTTTAGTTGTAAGCTCTGTGAGGACAGGGCATTGTCTGTTTTGCACTGCGGTATATGCAGTATCTCTTATTCCATTTTATTTATTTGTAAGTTGAAAACCTCTTAAAAGTTTTTCCTATTCACATTTTTTCTTAGAAGTTTTATTATTTCTTCTCCATCTTAGGAAAACTGATGTGAGTAGAGTATAGCACACTATCGTGTAGCCAGATCGATAAGTCCTCTCTTTGTGGATGAGTCCTCAGAGGTAAAGAAGCGGAGGTAACAACAAAGTTTTGTTTTTAGTTCTTTGTCTACCAAAAAGGGAGCAAGATAATGGCTAGAAATTCAGGGGACACAGATACTGGAAAGAAAAATGTTTGGGTGATAGTGAGACAGATAGCCAGGTATTTAGGCATAGGAGTTGAATGCAGAAACCCAGAAAAGCAGTTTGTCTGGGTTCAGGACGAGATGATCCAGACAGCAGTGGGACACGTGAGGACTTACTATGGAGACATTCTGTCACAACCAGATGTGCATACACACAGGCACATGGAACATACCTTCTAGGTTGCATGTTTTCAAAATCCTACCCTGTTTATATTCTTATATGTGTAAGTTAGTGCTTTAGCGGAGACAGGTGATAATTAAGACCATATTTTCTGATAGTACTCTGATAATTATTTTAAGTATATTAACTATATTTTTCAAATTAGTTTTTCCTAAAGAACTATTTGACCCTTCATCCTAACTCTTATATATGAGCAATATATTTGATATTGAGCTAGCTACTGAATCTCTTTTGAATTTTTATTGTTTTGTTTTTGGTCAGCTCTAAAGTAGAATAATACTTACCTTGGATAGTTGTTGGGTTGAGAAAAAAATACAACAAAGTACCTAATTCAGTGCCATGTACATAAGCTAGTATGTTAATTCTTTATTATCTTTATTAAGTATGTATTATATAAAATTGTTATACTTTTTTTTTGCAGAACTAGGAGTTGAACCCAGGGAATTCTACCTCCAAGCTACCCCCCCAGCCCATTTTTTATTCTTAATTTTGAAATAGAGTCTCACTAAGTTGTGGAGGGTCTCATTAAATAGCAGAGGCTGGCCGAGAAACTATAATCTTCCTGTCTCAGCCTCCCAGGTACTGGGATTACAAGCATGCGCCACCACGCCCAGCTAAATTATGCTTTAATACAACTGGTAATGTATTTTTATTTCAGCATTACTACAGACTTGTGAGTTATGCATTACACTACTCCTTTGACATGTGATATCACTAGGCAATAAGAATTTTTCAGTTCCATTATAATCTTTTTTTTTTTTTTTTGGTGGTACTGGGGTTCCTGGAAGCCCTTCTACCTCTGGGCTACACTCCCAGACCTATTTTTACTTTTTTTTTTTTTTTTGAAACAGGGTCTCCTAAGCCAGCGCGCACGGCTGGCTTCGAACCTGTGCTATCCTCCTGTCTGTGCCTCCCAAGCGTGGGGATTACAAGCGTGCGTCACCACGCCCAGCCTGTGCCACCACGCCCGGCCCCATTATAATCTTATGGGACCACTATGGGATACCTGGTCTGTTGTTGACCAAAAAATTGTGATGTGGCACAGGGATGTTTTCTGTTGAACAGTGGGGGTAGAAAGAAGATAAGCTAGAAGAAGTTGTGTTTGATGGTAAGTTTTATATTTCATTGAGGCAACTTTGTCATCTATGTAAAAAATGAGCTTAATTTAGTGGATTTCTTAGATATCTTTTTCATTTCAAATATAGTAGCAAAAAGAGCTTAGACTGTGAATAATTTGACTCTTGGTATAGAAGGAATAATATGTTTCGTTTCCTGAAGTGAAACTTGGTACTTGGATATTTTAGTGACTCTAAAGGTAAACTCAATGAAAAAAAATCAGGCTTAAATTCTTCTCTTGTGGGGTTGGTAAGTGATCACACTAGATTTTAAAAATTAAATAGAGAAAATATTGTGATGTTTTCTTTCCTTAGTTTTTATGTTGCTCTAATGACAATATTAGTTGATGAATTCTCAGTAAATGTGCAGGAGTGGTAATGTATGGGCACACTTTAAGGTCAACTTGGAAATAGCAATTTATTATCATTTATAGGGGAAAATTATTGTTTTGAACCACTCACATCGGTAATGACTAATTATGGCAGGGTAAATTTTTTTTTTTTTTTTGTGGTACTGGGGGTGGAACCCAGAGGCCTTCTACCTCCGGGCTATACTCCCAGACCTATTTTATATTTTATTTGGAAACAGGGTCTCACTAAGTTGCTGAGAGCCTCACTAAGTAGCTGAGGTTGGCTTTGGACCTGTGCGATCCTCCTGTCTCAGCCTCCCAAGTGCGGGGATTACAAGCGTGCGCCGCCACGCCCGGCTTCGACAGGGTAATCTTTACTTTCAGTAGAAGATATGATAGGAGAGTGAGAAGAGCAGTAGGATGACAACCAGGAACCCAAGGTCTACACTTGCCTTTTCTTCTAAAAATTGATGGTGGGACCTTAAGGAACTAATTTAATCTGAGTTTTAGTTATTTTCTCTGAAAAACAAGAGAGAATTTAATATTAAGGATCCTTTCCACCTGTGGGAAGGGAGTTTTGTGATAAAACATAAGTACTAAGGAAGAACCTCAGGACTATTTGGTTAGAACCAGGCTAGTTGTGCCACATTTAGCAAGAAATTCACACACACACACACACACACACACACACACACACACACACACCTATTGTCATTTAACATGATTTACTGGAATTTGAGATCCAGAGACAGAAGATGGAATTGAATACATTGTTGGTAGAATTGCAAATTAGTGCAACCACTTTGGAAAACAGTATGGGGGGGGGGCTCTGAAGAATGATCCTACCATATGACCCAGCTATACCACATCTGGGTATCTACCCAAAAGAATGGAAACTAAACTACCATACTAATGCGTGCGTATCTGTGTTTATAGCTGTACAATTCAGAATTGCCAAACTATTGAACTAGGCAAGATGTCCATCAACAGATGAATGGATTATAAAACTATGGAATTATACAATGAAGTTTTATTCATCCATAAAGAACAAAATTATGCCATTTGTAGGGAAATGGATGGAACTTGAGAACGTTATGCTAAGTGAGGTTAATCCAAAAATGAAAAAATTGATGCTAGGCGTGGTGGCGCACACTTGTAATCTCCACGCTTGGGAGGCAGAGACAGGAGGATCGCGCTGGTTCAAAGCCAGCCTTGCTGGCTTAAGAGACCCTGCTTCCAAATAAAAAATATAAAATAGGTCTGGGAGTGTAGCCGGAGGTAGAAGAGTTTCCAGGAACCCCAGTACTACCCAAAAAAAAAAAAAAAAAAAAAAAGAGCCCATGATTTGCTATTTGCCGGTAGTGGTGGAGCACGCTTGTAATCTCCACTCTTGGGAGGTGGAGACAGGAGGATCACGCAGGTTTGAAGCCAGCCGCGCTGGTTTAAGAGACCCTGTTTCCAAATAAAAAGTATAAAATAGGTCTGGAAGTGTAGCCCGGAGGTAGAAGGGTTTCCAGGAACCCCAGTACCACCAAAACAAACAAACAACAAAACAAAAAAAAACCCCTAAAACAATAATATACCCACACCCCACACCTCTGGCCCAGTTTCTTTGTTTATTAAAACATTTTGCTTGTGGGGTACATTTGTTGCAGTTGATGAAGCAATATTGTTATATTATTATTAACTAAATCCATAGTTGACATTAATATCACATTAAGATTTATGTTGTAAAATTCCATGTGCATTCACAAATGTATAGTGTCATTTATATACCATTAAAGTTCATATGAAATATTCAGTACCTTAGAAATCCTCTGTGCGGTTGTGAAGTACAAATAAAAAGCTTTTTTCTCCTAGCTTTTCCAGGTTGACACCTCTGAAAAGCTACTGTTAATATTTTTTTGCCTTTTCAAAATTGTAGTTTGACTCTTTAATGAAACAATTTTCATTTCTTTTTCTATATGTACATGTAGATGTTTTTACATTATAGTTTTTTCACATATCACATATCATATTTTTGTGCCAGCATGGTAAACAATCTTGAAGCGTTTTGAAGAAATAAATTTCTTCCTTAGGTAATATAAGGACCAAGTCTACATAGCATTTATTATTGAGTACTACTCTGAGAAGAATACTCCTATAAGGTAACATATCTAATGATATACAGTAGCAACACTTTGATATGGAAACTGAATGTTGTAACATATGATTTAAGCTTTTAGGATTATTGAAAACGTAATAACGTGTTATTAACTAGAAGATGCAGCAAGTGCTCTGACATAGGTATATTTGTACTCTGTTGATTTCATAAGTACCTTTGTCCAAATAGAAAAGCTTTTGCATAGTATTTACAAGACAATAATAATTCCTCATCCATGATATTTTAAACCTCTAAGCAGCTTTAATTGATTGTGATTAATTATTTTCAAAAACAGATATTATGTTTTCCCTTTGAAAAATGGAGTTTGAAAAAAATGTGAATCTGTGAAGTTGTAAGGATGTTTCTTGAAAAAAATAGACATTGTTTTAAACTTTCCCATAAGTTTTCCAATAAAATTTTACAAGTATTTGTCATGGGAAAATATTTTTTGGAGATTTCTACATGATGATTTATTGGTATTTATTATAGAAATAAAAAATTAGTTACTATTTAATTGCCATGGCATGGTAGGCTTTTTTTTTTTTTTGTCATACTGGGGTTCCTGGAAGCCCTTCTACCTCCGGGCTACACTCCCAGACCTATTTTATATATTTTTTATTTGGAAACAGGGTCTCTTAAGCCAGCAAGGCTGGCTCCGAACCAGTGCGATCCTCCTGTCTCCGCCTTCCAAGCGCGGGGATTACAAGCGTGTGCCACCATGCCCGGCAAGGCTTTTAAACTTAATTGTGAAAGAAGTAAAACTTAGACAATTTAAATAAATGAGTGGACTATTTCTTTGTTATTTTCTATTTCATTGCATGAAAAGTAGCATGCTTTATTAGAAAATTATATAAATCTGTTTTTGTAAACATTTTTACTTTTATTCATAAGTATTATTAAATAATTCTGATATGTTGAACTTTGGAACCCAGGGGCATTCTACCTCTGAGCTACACCACCCCCCATCTTATTTTTTATTCTTTATTTTTGAAACAGGGTCTCAATAAGTCGCGGAGGGCCTCACTAAGTTAGCTGAGGCTGGCTGTGAACCTCGATCCTCCTGTCTCAGCCTCCCAAATGCTGGGATTACAAGTGTACACCGCCACAGCCGGTGATCTGTTGAACTTTTGATGAATCCTTTAAAAATAATTTTATACCCATGTTGACAGAAAAATTATTAAAAATAGCCAAAGAGTAAAAGCAACCCAAGCATCCATGTCCATGAACAAATGACTAGATAAGCAAAATGTGATGATACCACACAATAGAATATTATTAGCCTTAAAAATGTAGAAAATTCTGACATGTGATACAATAAGAATGAATTTTGGAGATATTATACTAAGTAAAATAAACCAGTTACCAAAAGACCAATACTGTGTGATTCCATAAATACTGTATGATTCTACTTATAGGAGGTACTTGGGCTAGTCAAAATCATAGCAACAGAAGGGTAATGGTGATTGATGGGGGTAGGTGGAAGGATGAAACAGTTGTTTTATTTTTTGTAGAATTTCCATAGTTCAAGATAGAAAAGTTCTGAAGATTGTACAACAATGTGAATATACTTTACAGGACCTAACTGTATGCTTAATGGTTAATATGCTAAATTTTATGTATGCGTACTTTACTTACTGCAAATAAAAACTATGAAAAACCTATTTATTTATTTAATTATTATTATTTTTTGGTGGTACTGGGGTTCCTGGAAACCCTTTTACCTCCGGGCTACACTCCCAGACCTATTTTTATACTTTTTTATTTGGAAACAGGGTCTCTTAAGCCAGCACACACAGCTGGCTTCAAATTTGCGCAATCCTCCTGTCTCCACCTCCCAAGCGCAGGGATTACAAGCATGCACCACCACGCCCGTTTTATGAAAAACATATTTAAATAAAGAAAAATAGATGCAACCATTTTTGTCCACTGAAGTAGCTAGCAATTAATGGAGAGGTCTTGGAGTTTGAGAGTATTTTCCTAGGAATATTATATCTAATTTTTAAATATTTAAGAATGTGCTGCTGATTTCACTTGACAAGGGTGTGAAGAGGGGGACAATCATTTTGGTAATAATTGTCTGCTCTTAAATTATAGATGTAACAGTTTTTATTTCTAGGGAAAAGCTTTCTTTTAAATACTATTCAATCATTTAATTATTGAAGTTTTATGTATAAAATATATATTTCAGTAGTTTAATCCAGAGATTATAAGGTTAGGCAATACAACCGGCAAAGTTAAAAGGTACCCACATCACAGTGCTAAGATACAGGTTGAAAACTATCAGTGTACCCATAATAGAATTTTCAGACTGTTAAAGCAACCATGGATTTCTCTTAGTGTATAGAGGCAATTAGCACACTTAAAATTGCTTCTATTTATTTTTCTCAGAATGATAAAATTGTTTGATATCAGGAAACAGTAATTGTTTAAGGTTAGACACCAAAATTAGATTATCATTTCCAACATCTATTAGTTAGCAATTGAGTTCTGAAACAAGAATCAAAAGAATATGTGAGCTTGTGCTTTGCTATCAGCAGCCATCAGCTTTTGTTTGTAGTACGTTTATTATGGTTCTTAAAAATGAAACCAAATATTATTACAACAAACTCACTTCTGTATATAGGCATACTGTTTAGTTATATATACGATGTATTTTCATTATGTTAAAAATGCAAAAGTAACCACGGTTCCTGGTCAGACCTGGGCAGAGATTTTTATTTTTTTTTTTAATTTTTTTATTGGTGCATTATATTCATACATCCTATTGAGGTAAAAACTTGTATGTACATACATGTATACATCATCGATTTAACCCCTACCCAATTCCCACCCCTTTTGCTCCCTATCCCTCTTTCCCTTGGTTGGCTTATTGGTTGACTTCAATATGTTTAAGTACATTGCGTGTTTTAGAGATTTTTCCTTCTTCCCCCCTCCCATCCCCTCATTTAGGTTGTCTTGTTTGCTCCTCTGTAGAATTTCTTTTTTCATCTAGAGTTCCTCCTATGACCCATTTCCCCTTAGCTTTCACACATTAGGGAAAGCATCTGATTTCTTATTTTTTGTGACTGACTAATCTCACTTAGCATAATGTCCTCTAGTTCCATCCATTTCCCTGTAAATGATGTAATTGTGTTTTTCTTTATGGCTGAGTAAAATTCCATTGTGTACATATCCCACAATTTTGTAATCCATTCATCTGTTGATGGACATCTTGGCTGGTTCCATAGTTTGGCTATGGTGAATTGCACAGCCATGAACATAGATACACATGCATTAGTTTGGTAGTCTGGTTTCCTATTTTTAGCGTAGATACCCAGAAGTGGTATTGCTGGATCAAATGGTAGATTTGTTCCCATTCTTCTGAGGATTCTCCATACTGTTTTCCAAATGGTTGCACTAATTTGCAATTCCACCAACAGTGTTTTAGAGTTCCCACTTCTCCACATCCTCACCAGCATCTGTTGTTTGTGTTTTGAATGATTGCCATTCTAGTTGGAGTTAGGTGAAATCTCAGGTTAGTTTTGATTT
Organism: Muscardinus avellanarius; assembly: GCF_963383645.1. NCBI lineage: Eukaryota > Metazoa > Chordata > Mammalia > Rodentia > Gliridae > Muscardinus > Muscardinus avellanarius. The sequence goes on along the minus strand of NC_137793.1, from coordinate 67,590,078 downwards.
GCATCTCTCTGATTGCCAGTGATGTTGAGCATTTCTTCATGCATTTATTGGTCATTTTAATTTCTTCTTTTGTGAAGTGTCTATTTAGTGTCTATTTATTGGATTATTTGTTTTTTTAGTGTTGAGTTTCTTGAGTTCTCTGTATATTCTAGATATTAGTCCTCTATCGGAGGGGTAGTTGGTAAAAATCTTCTCCCATTCTGTTGGCTCTCGGTTGAGGTTCTTGACAGTATCCTTTGCTGAACAGAAGCTCTTCAGTTTCATGCAATCCCACGTATTGATTCGCCTTTTAATTTGCTGTGCCTTTGGGGTCTTGTTGAGAAAGTTTTTATCCGTGCCTATGTATTGCAGTGTTGGACCTATGCCCTCTTCAAGGAGCTTCAAGGTCTCTGGTTTGATTTCCAAGTCTTTTATCCATCTTGATTTGACTCTTGTGCAGGGTGAGAAAGTGGGATTAATTTCCAATTTTCTACATATGGTTAACCAGTTTTGCCAACACCATTTGTTGAAGAGGCTATTTTTTTTCTAGTGTATGTTTTTGGCCCCTTTGTCAAAAATCAATTGGCTGAAAGTGTATGGACTTGTTTCTAGGTCTTCTATTCTGCTCCATTGGTATAACTATCTGTTTTTGTGCCAGTACCATGTTTTTTTTTTTTTTTTTTTTTTTTTTAATCACAATGGCCTTGTAGTATAGTTTAAAGTCAGGTATTGTGATTCCTCCTGCATGGTTTTTGTTGTGGAGAATTACTTTGGCTATTCTGGGCTTTTTGTTATTCCATATAAATTTAAGGACTGATTTTTCTATGTCTGTAAGGAATGATCTTGGTAGTTTAATGGGCATTGCATTGAATCTATAGATCACTTTTGGAAGAATGGCCATTTTAATGATATTTATTCTGCCAATCCATGAACATGGAAGATCTTTCCATCTTCTAAGATGTTCTTCGATTTCTTTTTTTAATGTTTTACAATTTTCTTTGTAGAGATCTTTTATCTCCTTGGTTAAGTTTATTCCTAAGTATTTTATTTTTTTGTGGGAGATCCTGAGTGGAAGTGTTTTCTGAATTTTTTTTCAGTGGATTTATGGTTGGTGTACAGGAAAGCTTCTGATTTTTTAAGATTGATTTTCAATCCAGACACTTTGCTAAATTTGTTGATCAGTTCTATAAGCCTTTTGGTTGAGTTTTTGGGTTTTCTAAATATAGTATCATGTCATCTGCAAATAGTGAAAGTTTGAGTTCTTCTTTTCCTATTTGTATTCCTTTGATTTCCTTTACTTGCCTTATTGCTCTGGCTAGAGTCTCTAGTATTATATTGAAGAGAAGTGGTGATAATGGACATCCTTGTCTTGTTCCTGTTTTTAGGGGGAATTCTTAAAGTTTTTCCCCATTTAATATGATGTTGGCAGTGGGCTTATTGCAGCTTGCTTTTATGATGTTGAGATATGTTCCTTCAATTCCAATTTTCTGCAGTGTTTTTTTTGTCATAAATGGATGTTGGATTTTATGAAATGCTTTTTAAGCATCTATTGAAATGATCATGTGATTTTTGTCTTTGATTCTGTTTATATGATTAATTACATGGATTGATTTTCGTATGTTGAACCAGCCTTGCACCTCTGGGATGAACCCTACCTGGTCATGGTGTATGATTTTCTTTATGTGGTTTTGAATGCATGTTGCTAGTATTTTGTTTAATAGTTTTACATCCAAGTTCATCAAATATATAGGCCTGTAGTTTTCCTTCCTTGAACTGTCTTTATTTGGTTTGGGTATTAGTGTGATGTTGGCATCATAGAATGTATTTGGGAGAGTCCCACTTTTTTCTATTTCGCAAAATATTTTGAGAAGTATTGGGATTAGATCTTCTATAAAGGTTTTATAGAGTTCACTTGGAAAACCATCTGGTCCTGGTCTTTTCTTTGATGGTAAGCTCTTTATTGGTGTTTCAATCTCTTTGATTGTTATTGTTTGATTTAAGTGTTCTATATCTTCTTGACTCATTTTAGGAAGGTTGTATTTATCTAGGAAGTTGTCAATTTCCTCCAGATTTTCCACTTTGTTGGAGTATAGTTTTTCAAAGTAGTTTCTGATAATCCTCTGGATTTCTACACTGTCAGTAGTAATGTTTCCTTTTTCATCTCTTATCTTCATAATTTGGGTTGATTCTCTCTCTCTCTCTCTCTCTCTTTTTTTTTTTTTTTTTTTTTTTTTTTTTAGTAAGGTTGGCTATTGGTTTATCTATCTTGTTGATTTTTTTTTTTAAGAAACCAGCTTTTGGTTTTGTTGATTTTCTGTATTTTTTTTTATTCTCTATTTTGTTAATTCTGCTCTAATTTAAAAAATTTCCTGTCATCTAATGGCTTTTGGGTTCGATTGTTCCTGCTTTTCAAGGGCTTTGAGGTGTGTCGTTAGGTTATTTGTTTGAAGATTTTCTGTTTTTCTCTTATGAGCTCTCAGTGCTATAAATTTTTCTCTTAATACTGCCTTCAAAGTGTCCCAGAGGTTTTGCTATGTTGTATTTTCATTTGTTTCTAGAAATTTATTGATTTTACCTCTTACATCTTCTATGACCCATTCTTCATTCAGAAGTGTGGTGTTCAATCTCCACATGTTTCTATTGTTTCTCTGGGTCTTTTTATAGTTGATTTCTAGTTTTATTCCATTATGGTCTGAAATGAAACGGAAATATGTAACATTTTTTGAATTTGCTAGCTCTCATTTTGTGTCCCAGGATGTGATCTATTTTGGAGAAAGTTCCATAAGCAGCTGAGAGAAATGTAAACTCCTCTGTAGTTGGGTGAAATATTCTATATGTGTCCAACAAGTCCATTTGTTTAATGGTGTTATTTAGTTTTGAGGCATCTTTACTGACCTTTGTCTTGAAGATTGGTCTAATGTGTGAGAGTTGTGTTGAAGTCTCCCAGTATTATTGTATTGGGATTTATGTGTGACTTCATGTCACAAAGAGATTGATTTATGAAAGTAGCTGCACCTATTTTTGGGGCATAGATGTTGATTATTGTTATTTCCTCTTATTGGATTATTCCTTTTACCAGTAAAATATGACCTTCTTTGTCTCTTGTAATAAGTTGGGGTTTGAAGTCTAACTTGTCTAATATCATAGTTGCTACTCCTGCTTGCCTTCGAGTTCTGATAGCATGGATTATCTTGCTCCAGCCCTTTACCTTGAGTTTGTTCCTATCTTTACTTGTAAGGTGTGTTTCTTGTAAGTAGCAAATGGATGGATTCTGGTTTTTAATCCATTTGGCCACCTTATGTCTTTTTATTGGGGAGTTGAGGCCACTTATATTTAGTGTGCTTATTGAGAGATAATTTTTAATTCCTAACATGTTAAGATTTTATTTTTGTTTGAGATACTCTTTATTCTTCTTTGCTTATTTGTCTGCTGGATGGGAAATCTTATTTCTTTGGTTCTGGCTGGAAGTTGTTTTCTTTTAGAGTTTGGAATATGTTACTCCAGGCCCTTCTGGCTTTCATGACTTGGTTTGGGAAGTCTGGAGTGATTCTAATTGGTTTGCCTCTGAATGTCACTTGGCCTTTTATTTTTGTTGCCTTTAAGATTCTCTCCTTGGTTTCTACATTGGTAATTTTGACAATTATGTCACGTGGGGAATCTTTTCTCTGATCCTGTCTAAAGGGAGTTCTATAAGTTTCCTGGACCTGTGTATCGACCTTTTGCTCTATGTTTGGCAAATTTTCTGCTATTATTTCCTTGAATAGATTATTGATCTCTTTGGTTTCACCATCTTTCCCCTCTTCTATTCTGATTATTCTTAGGAGGTTAGCTCTCTTAAAATGGGCCCACATTTCTTCAATGTCCAATTTCTGTTGTCGTATTATTTTTTCTAAATTATAAACTATGTGTTCGTTTTTGGAGTGATCATCTTCTAGGAGTGAGATTCTATTCTCCATGTGATCTAATTGATTGTTTATACTTTGAATTGAGGCCTTTACTTCAGTGATTGCATCCTTTATTTTAAACTCTCTCTAAATTCTTTTCAAAGGTCCTGTATTATTTCTATAGTTAAATTCCTGATTTGATCTTCTGGAGATCTCTGAATATCTGTGTTATCAGGTTCTGATATTGTCGGGTTGTGGGCGTTCATTGTTCCATTGTTATTCCTCTTTCCCATGATTTCAGAAGTTTGTTCCTTTTCTGGGTTCTTCCCTGGGTCACTACGACTTCAGTTAGGGTGCTTTGTATCTCAGTCTGTAGTAATCTCAGTCACCACTACTCCTTTACTGGGTTGTATCATAATGTCTCAGACCCAGGGAGTTAATCGAGGCTGCATGACACCATGGGTGTTCCAGCCTGGGTGTTTTCCCATGGAGAGCTGCGACTAGGGTGTGGTATCTCTCCCACAGCTACACCTTCACCGGGTTGGATTGCAAAATCTTAGACCCAGGGATATTATCAAAGCTGCGCATGTCCCTGGGGATGCATTACTGGGATTTCTCCCTTAGGGGCCGCAATTTCACTCACGGTTTTTGAGTGCACTGATCTTCAGCTGTTATGGGCGTGGTGAACTCGTCGCCACCTCTGGCAATATGGCGCTGCTGACACGCTTTCGGCAGGCATGAGGCTGGTGTATTTCTTTTCTGGTTTTGAGCTCTGTTCTGAGTCCCTGGAAGGCATGATGAGCTTGACCATTGGGAGTTTTAGACATTCTTTGTGATGAAAAAACTGCTGAATTACACCTGAATGATTTGCAGCTGCTCATTTCAGCTCCTTGTTTACCTTTCTTCTCTGGAGCCTGGTGGATTGTTGAGTGTGCTGATCTGGAGCTGTCGTTGGTGCGGTGAACTCGCCGCCACTGCTGACGATATGGCGCTGCTGCTGTGCCCTCAGCCATGAGGCTGGCGTATTTCTTTTCTAATTTTAAGCTCTGTTCTGAGTCCCTTTCTTCTCTGGAGCCTGGTGCTGCGAGGCAAGTTGGTGCCGGCACGGTTCCACCACTGCAACACAGGCTGGTTTCTTTTCTGTTCTCTGGTTCTTCTTCTAGCCTTCTTTTTCTTTGTCCCTTGTATTTACAGTTTTTATTTCTCTGTTGATGGTGTTTTCTGGCTATGAAAAGTGCTGATTTTGTGGCAGTGGAGATCGATTGTTAGCGGGATTCCTAAACGCTGCTTTTCTCAGTCGCCATCTTCCTGGAAGTCCACAGAATTTTTATCTTAGTTTTCATTGTGACATTACATACCATACTGCCAGGCATATAACATACTATTGATAATTGTTTGAATCAGTGAATAACTAAATGAATGAATGTATTCTAATTTATGAAGTGAGATAAATGGCATTTTTACCTATTAATCTTTCTTTTATGAATGTTTTATTTGCTTTCTCTACTTCTGTGACTCTTTTCAAAGTTCAACATGCATCATTTTAAGTAGTTTTCTTTTTTAAAACATCTTATAACAAATAAATTGGGTTTAATATGCAGTGTCCCCCCCGAAATAAGTATATATGTGTGTATATATATATGAAGTTTCCATTATTTTACAATGTAATAGTGCAGTTTGTGTAGCTACTGGGGCACTTTTATTTTTGTTGGAATTTTTGTTTATTTTGTCTGCAACATCTTTTAAGTATCACAGGAAAAATGGGAGGTAATATTATACAGGAGGATTAACTCTTTGCATGGTTCACTATTATTTTTGACATTTGTGCTAGGTACCTCCATGAATTTTTTTTAAATTTTTTATTGTCTACATGAATTTTGAGTCAAATAATGCCCTTTTGTTTTTGCTATTGTTTGGGTACCTGAGGAACTGTTTTTGTTCCTTGCTCAATTCTGTGCTCCAGAAAAGAAGTCTAAAGATTCAAAGTTTAGTTTAGTGTGAGCTCAATATTTTACATATCAAAGTACTTAGATTTACATTTTATTTACTGCTATTTTCTTTTTAAAAGTCTTTTAGGATTTTTTTTACTTGGTTGTTAAAGTTCCAATATAGTCTAATGAAATATCTAAAATTATTGATGCATTAAAGTAAGTGTGTTATCTGAGAAAAGCACAACAACAACAACTTGACTGTTGTATTCTGTAGTGACAGCAGAAGGGTTAAAGCAAACCAAGCACTGTTTGTACTTTTAGGTATTTTTGGTTTAGAGGGAGATCATAACTACACTTACTTTTTATGCCTTTCTTCTTTCCAGAAATAACTAGTTCTTTTACAAATACATAGTATTTGGTGGAAATTGCTTTATATTAAAAACAGCACTCAATAGTGGCGGTGTTTTGTATATATGTATTAGTGCTTTACATAGAATATTCCATGGAATTCTAGTCTTGGGAGATGTCTTGGTATTGTATGGTTTTATAATCATAAAGAATAATTGCATAAATGCTTTGCAACATATATACATATCCATGTCAACACACATGCTTTGGAGAGTCATAGTATACATTAATTTATTAATAATACTAATAAGTAGTTGTAAAAACAGGTTTAGTTTTCTTTTTCATATTATTTGACCCCAGAACCTCTTCCCCCTCATTTAATCCTTTGGTTACCTGAGGTACTTTGTACACCAGAGGCTATGCTTTGGAAAATAAAACTGTATTTAACAGTGTAATAATAGATCTGCTGTTTTTTTTTTTTTGTTGTTTTTTTTTTTGTGTGTGTGGTGTGTGTGTGTGTGTGTGTGTGTGTGTGTGTGTGTGTGTGGCAGTGGGGAACCCAGGGACATTCAACCTCCGAGCTACACCCCCTGCCCTATTTTTTATTCTTTATTTTGAAACAGGGTCTCACTGCATTGCAAGGGACGCCACTAATTAGCTGAGGTTGTCCGCGAACTGCGATCCTCTGGTCTCAGCCTCTGGAGTACTGGGATTGCCAGCATGCATCACCACACCTGGCTAGATCTGCTGTTTTGATGTTATTTCAGAATAAGGACCCATCAAGAACATACCAATGTTTGTTCATTTATGGTTAATAAATGGAATTTAGGGATTGACATTTAGAAATGATTAGATATTTAAATTGCAATGAATTTTCCTTTATGTGACACAGAACCATACATTTATAGACATATTACTTATAAAAGCCTTTTAACCTCTATTTGCTATATAATGATGGAATGGCAAGCCTCATTATTTCTAACTAGTTTTGAGGCCATACAAATTAAAAGTGGTATAAAGAAAAAACAAAAATAACAAAACAGTGGTTTATAAAGAAATGTAATTTATTATAAAACTGCATCTACAATTATACTAACACAGTAATTCCAAGTAGAAGATTCTGGATGGATAGTCTTTGAAGAATAAATAACAGTGATTTGTAGTTCATTTGCAAATATGTAGGTATATTTCTTTAAAACTTTAGCTTTCATTACAAGAAATTTATTTATGCTGTTTACTTGCTTAGCCATTTTTTATAGATTAGTCTAGATAGTATGATTTTATATGATTAGTATAGATAGTAAGTTTGTAACACAATAGTGATCTGTATTCTGAGAACAGAATGAAACATGGAAAAGAGGCACATGTGAGATCTCTAATGAAGTGGAAGGGGAGAAAAGATACCATTTGAGCAATGTTAAAAATAACAGACATGAACCCAAAACTTGACTCTTACAGTTAAAAGGAGTGTTAATAGAAATTGATAAACCAAAGGGGAAGGCACGTGCATGTTGAGTTCTGTAAAAGTTCAGATTGAAGACCAGCAAGTGTTTGATCACAATGGTGACCAAAAGACAAGAGAAAAATGAAGATTCTGAAAAAGAAAGATTGACTGTGATAGTTGTAGCAACCAAGAAGTCAAATGTGAGGGCAGCCTAAAGCCTGTGCCACTCTACAGGAAGTCAACGTTAAAAGCAAAAACTGCAGCAAAAGGAGATAAATGTTGTGCTCATTTGATCACTGAACATGCAGGGTTAGCAGACTGTTGAGGTGTGGGGCTAGGAAAGGCTTGGAACTGAAGTAGTCCTTCAGTGGCACCGTGCCTTTGTATTCGTAAGTGTTCATTTCTAACCCATGTTCAGAAGAGCTCAGTTTACAGTCTTTGTTTTTATATTTTTAAAATAGTATTTATTTTGTTTTCTAAAGTTTCATCTAATCATTCATTCTTAACCAGGCTAGAAGACCTGATGAGTTGAAGTTCCTCCCACCCTCCTTTTGCTTTCAAAGTCTTTCAAGAGTGGTTTAGAAACTAGGCATTGGTATTTTATAGAAAAAATATGACTAATTGAGTAGGATTTTTGAATTTAACTTTTTTATGTCTGATTGTACACTTAAGTATTAGATCTTTGAAGTATATCTATATCAAGACTGACTAATCTGCCTTTAGTTATATAATGGATAGCTGATCTAACCTTCCTTTTAAGAAAATCCTTAATGTACTAGACCATTAAAAAGAATTCCAGCATTTGGTATTCATTAGTGTTGTAACCGAAACAAAAACATTTTGATGGTTGATCCCAGAGTATTTTGAAGTTAGTGTAACTTTGCTGGGAAGGTATTTAAGCTTTAGTATCGATTGCAAATAGGCCATGAGCCAATTTTTAAAGCTGTTTCTAAGTAAGGCATTAAGTTTTCCTGAGTGCAAAAAATATATTACTGGCACTGGGCCATGTAGCCAGAAAACAGAATGAAACAATTACAATGGGATTTGTATTGTTAATTGAATTTCTAAGTGAATCGTTTATGGTATAGTGAAGTGAAATTTAGAATAACTCTACAGCGTGTTAAAAACTTGCTTAAACTTACGATAGATAGACTATGAAGAAGATATTTTGAATATAAAAAGGGTGAGAATTGTTGAATAACTAAAACTTCAAATTCAGCATTTAGAGCTTAGCTAATTGACTTTACTAAAATCTTCTGCTTTTTGATGATAAATTTCAAACAAAATGACCATCATTTATCAAAAAATGACTTTTTGTAATCCAGCAATTAATAAGGTAAACTCTCCAGAGAGAAAATTGCTGTTTTTGACAAAGCAGAAGAATTTAGGAGAAAAAAAATGACTTTTTTTTTTTGGCACTGAGGATTGAACCCAGGGGCATTCTACATCTGAGCTATACCCTCAACCCTATTTTTTTTGTTTGTTTGTTTTTATTCTTTAAAACAGGGTCTCACTGAGTTGCAAATGGCCTCACTAGTTAGCGGAGGCTTTCCTCTGACTGAGATCTTCCTGTCTCAGCCTCCTAAATTCTGGGATTACAAGTGTGTGCCGCTATACCTGGCTTGATTTTTCTTTTAAAGAATTATTTAAAGTATGTATTTCTCTTTAGGTCAATGCTAAAGAAAGACATAGTGAAGTATTACTTTTGTTGTATAGTATTCAAAGTTGATTCTGCAGTTTATTATTCTAAATCAAAAAAGTGAAAGAGGATTAGACTGATAATACATATAGCTTAATGGTTTATGTGTTTGTTTTGACATTTAACCATAGACACTGTTGCTATGTAGTTTTAATTTAAAGTTGTTTTGTCATATAATTTTTCAATGTAAGATAAAAACAAAAGTTACAAATATTAGGTCTGTGTGATTTCGAAACATAAGATTTGTAATGCGATACATAGCATTAAAGTAGCACAGTAAACATTTCTTGACACTGAGTTTAATGTGTTTCTACTTTGAACACATGAACAATATGTTTTGCTCATTTTGAATTCTTTTTGTTATGATGTGAACTTATTTGTTTTTTATACCCCCAGCCCTATTTTTATTTTATATTTTGAAACAAGGTCTCACTAAGTTGGAGAGGGCCTCATAAAGTAGCTGAGGCTATATGCCAACCTCCTGTCTCAACCTCCGAAGTACTGGGATTACAAATGTGCACCAGCACACCCAACTTCTTTTTATTTTGAAACAGGGTCTCACTAAGTTGCAGAGACCTCACTAGGTAGCTGAAGCTGGCCTGTCTCAGCTTCCCAAGTACTGGGATTACAAGCATGTGCCACCATACCTGGCTTCTTTCCTTTCTTTTCTTTTCTTTTCTTCCTTCCTTCCTTCCTTCCTTCCTTCCTTCCTTCCTTCCTTCCTTCCTTTCTTTCTTTCTTTCTTTCTTTCTCTTTCTTTCTTTCTCTCTCTCTTTCTTTCTTTCTTTCTCTCTTTCTTTCTTTCTTTCTTTCTTTCTTTCTTTCTTTCTTTCTTTCTTTCTTTTTCTTCTTGGTACTGGGAATTGAACTCAAGGGTATTCTAGCTTTGAGCTAAACTCCAGCCCTATATTTTAGTCTTTATTTTTGACACTGTCTCATTAAGTAGCCGAGGCTGGCCTCAGACCTACAAGATTCTCCTGTCTCAGCCTCCCAGGTACTGGGATTATAAGCATGTGCTGCCATGCCCGGCTTGAATTTAAGTTTATATTCTGCTGCTTATAATGACACACCTGTTGCTGGGTAATTTATCAAGAATAAAGATTTATTTGGGGCAGGGAAGTGTAAAATTGAGGTGTTATGTCATCACTGTAGAAAGTATAAAGGCAAGAGAGAGCTAACTAAACTCAGTTTTATAACATCCACTCTCAAGATAATTAACCCACTCAAGATAATATTAATTTGCTCATGACTTAATCACCATTTATTAGGCTTCACCTTTCAAGACTGTTGATTGGGGATTTAACTTCCAACATAGGAACTGTAGGAGATTTGTTTGTTTGTTTGTTTGTTTATTTATTTATTTATGGTGGTACTGGGGTTCCTAGAAGCCCTTCTACATCTGGGCTATACTCCCAGACCTATTTTTATATTTTTATTTGGAAACAGGGTCTCTTAAGCCAACAAAGCTGGCTTAGAACCTGCGCAATCCTCCTGTCTCTGCCTCCCAAGCGCGGGGATTACAAGCGTCCACCACGAGCCCTGCAGGAGATATGTTTAAATCATTGCATGAACTAGGCATTAATTTCTGACTTTATTCAAAGGTGTACTAAAGCTGAAAATCAGTAAAACTTTAAGAGGATATGAACTCTAAGTTCATTTTCTAATTATGATAAATACCACTGTTTTATATGTAATAGCATATGTATTAGATTACTTTAAAATAGATACTATAAACATGTGATACAAAACTCAAAAGGTATTAAGGTCTTGGATATTAGTTCCTCTGTGATCGTGCCCTTCAGTCACCTACTTCCTATACCCGGACACAACTGTTGATACTGGTTTCTTTAAATATCCTTCCAAAGATTTTCTGCAGATACCTACATATATCTAATGTGTCCATATATTTTATTTTACAATTTATTATCCAAACTGTAGCACACTAAACAGTTGTTTTATGTTCCATTTCCCTATTGGATAGTGATTCTTAGGTATCATTTTAGGTCAGTGTAACACTGGGGAATATAGAAGTAAACAAAATAAAAAAGGCCTCTGCTTTCATGGAGCTCAAAGTTAAGTGAAAATAGACATGGGCTAGGGGCGGAATGGCGAGAGAGAGTGGGAGAGAGAGCCAATGAGAATGGGAGAGATGAATTAAGGTAGGATGGTGTGGTAGCAAAGGACTCTCTTGAATTGGATGTTTAGGGAAGGCTTCTGAGGAACTGACTTAAGTGGAGACCTGAATGACATGAAGGGCCCAGCCAAGTGAAGACCAGAAGAAAGAGGTTCCAGGGATCCAAAGGTCAATGTAGTTGGAGAATAGAGCAATGAGGGTGAGGAGGGTAGGTTGGCATTTGGTCATTTGAAACCTGGGCATAGTTTGAATTTCTTTATTCCTGTAATGAAAAGTCATTAGAAGATTTGGTTATTGTTTGTTTATCAAGAGAGTGATATCTGTTTGAGGTTTTAAAAGGTTACTGTGGCTGGTCATGGTGGCACAAGCCTAAATCTCTGTACTTGGGAGGCTGAGATAGGAAAATTGCAGGTTTGAGGCCAGCCTCAGCAATTTAGCAAGATCCTCAGCAAGTTGGTGAAAATCTCAGCAACTCAGACTCTGTTTCAAAACAAAAATAAAAAGGGTGGGGGTATAACTTGGAGATAGAATGCCTCTAGGTTCAAACCCTGGTTTCACAAAGGGAAAGAAAAAAAAAAAAGGTTGCTGTGGCGGCAAAGAGGACTACAGTATAGATGGTTTCATATTTGTGTATTTAGAGCTGCTTTGTTCTGTATTGTAGGTATGGACAGTAATTAGTCCATTTTAATAGACCTTTAAGTTATTTCTCAGTTTTGGATTTTGTAAACAATACTGCAGTGAAAATCCTTGTATATAATTTTCATTTCACATTCTAAAAAATAATTTTGAGGACTGTTGAAGCATGTTGGTTCTTAAAAGGGAGAACTAATGGTATGGATCTAAACTACTCCCAAGCAAAATTATTCAGAAGGTCAGAAACCTTCACCATGAACAAAAGTTGGAGGGGGTATCACAAACCTTGCGCTATCTTGGTAACCAGTGCTGAGTTAGCATTTTTGAGCCTCTCAATTTTAGAATTTTTTTTAAAGTCAGCTTTATTAAGGTGTAATTTGTATATAATTAAGTATACTCATTTTAAGTGTATAGTTTTAGGCATTTTGACAAATCTGTACAGTTATGTAACTACTGTCACAGTCAAGATAGAACATTTCTATCACCCAAACAGTTCTGTCTCCCTTTCTTGTAACTATAGGCAATCACTGGTCTATCACTATCAATTAGTTTTAATACATATGGCATCACACTGTTTATCCCTTTTTGAACCTGGTTTCCTTTTGCATAGCATAAGGTCTGAGATCCAGCCATGTTGTACTTATTAGTAGTTGTAGTTGTTCCTTTTTTTTTTTTTTTGAGGTACTAGGGATAGAACCTATGGGCATTCTCCCACAGAATTACACCCCCAGCCCTATATTTTTATTCTTTATTTTGAAACAAGGTCTCACTAGGTTGCAGAGGGCTTCACTAAGTAAATAGGGCTGTCTGCAAACCATGATCCTCATGTCTCAGCCTCCTGTGTATTGGGATTACAAGTGTGTGCCACCATGCCCAGCAGTTTGTTTCGTTTTATTGCTGAGTAGCATTTCATTGTGTGGATATTCCATAGTTTATTTATCCATTCATCCATTGATAGACATTTTGGTGGTTTTCAGCCTTTTGGCTTTTATGATTAAAATTCCCACAAATGTCTGTGTACAAGTCTTTGCATGAAAATATGCCTTCATATCTGTTGGATTAGTACTTATGAGTGGAATTTTAGGGTCATATGATATTTATTTTTAATTTAGAAGAAAATGTCAAACAAGATTCAGAGTTGTACTCTTTCATATTCCTATAAGTACTATATGAAAGTTCTAGTTGCTCTACATACTCATCAACTGTTGATTGATACTTTATTCTGGTGGACATGTAGTGATATCTCATTTGGTTTGAATTTGTGTCTTTCTGTGTGTGTATTTACTACTTATGGCTTTTTTGTAAAGTGTCTATTTAAATATTTTGCTCATTTTAAAATTTACTGTGCTTTTACTATTGAATTTTAAGAGCCTTTTATATATTCTGGATATGAGTCCTTTGTTGGATGAATGTATTGTGAATATAATCTCCAGTTTATGACTTCCTTTTCAATTTCTTGATGGTATTTTTAGAAGTAGAATTTCTATTTTAAAAATTAAAGTCTAGTTTATTAATTGTTCTTACATAATGGTTTATGCTTTCTGTACCTTATCTACATTTTTTTTTTGCTCATCTAAAGTCTTAAAGATTTCTTCCTAGAACATTATGCTAAGTGAGATTAGTCAGACACACACACACACACACACACACACACACACACACAAATCAGATGCTCTCCCTAATATGCAGAAGCTAGGGAGAAAATGGGTCGTAGGAGGAACTCTAGACGAAGAAGGAGAAACTATAAATTAGCATATAAGGCAACCTAACTGAGGGGATGGGAAGGGGAAAGAGAGAAATTTCCTAATGCACATGCTGTACATTTACAAACATATCAAATTCAATCAGTAAGCCAAACATGAGGAGAGGGGAAGAGAGAATAGGGTGGGAATTGGGTAAGGGCTAAATGAGTGACGTGTGCATGTGTGCCTCTACCATCTTGTACTCCATTAAGATGTATGACTACAATGCACCAATAAAAACATTTTAAAAAAGGATTTCCTCCTAGATTTTTCCCCAGAAATTTTTAATTTTTAGTTCTTAATAATTGCTGGTAAGTTAATTTTTAAATATGGTTATATATGGATTTGTTTTTATACTGGGGATTGAATTCAGGGGTGCTTTACCTCCTAACTACACCCTCTGTCCCATTTTATTTATTGTTTTCAAACAAGGTCTGACCAGTTGCTGAGTCTTGCTGTGATCCTTCTGTCTCATCCTCCCAAGTAACCACACCCAACTTGGATTTTTTTTTCTTTTGAGTGTTTGTATATAGTTAGTAGAAATCTACTGAAAATGTTTGTACAGAGAGATAACTTTCAAAACACTGTGGAAGTTGCAGTGAAAGGGTGAAAAGATAGAAGTAAGACAGCAGCAGCCCTACATATGGAGAGAGCAGGAAAGAGGACAGATCTGAGGGCATTCTAGAGGTAGACTGTGTTTAGATGGAAAGTAAGCATGGAGGAGGAAATTCAGATGAGACTAAGGCTTATGGTTTCAGAAAATAGTGTGGCTCAGGTCCAGCACTAGACTATAGAAAAAGGAAAAGACTTTTGAGGAATGAAGAAGAGTTGTGTTTTCAAATTGCTAAATTTATGTGATAGCAAAATATCCAGTCTTTGTTTATGTGCACACATGTTGGGACATAGCTAGCTTTTTAGGGAAAACATTTTTTCCCTTTAACTTACTGTGAGTATTTTTTTATCTTATTGTAGAGTGTCTATTATCATTTTTATAGCTTCCAATTTTGTAGTGTAACTCTTATATGTGCTGTATATATATTTAAAGAATCACCTTTAAAAAATGATGGCAACAAAGTGTTTTCCACTGTATTTCCTTCCTGTTTCCACCAGCATGACCACCAATAAGGATATTCTTTCATTCTTTGTCAAGATATGCGGGCATTTCATTCTTTCCTGATAAGATTTTACTATCCTCACTTATTTTGATGCTTAGATTATCTTGAGCATAGCCAATGAAAGAGATGCTTTAAGTTGACTACTGTGTCCTTTTGATATGTTTTTATGATTATTGAACACTTTTCTTATATTCTGTCCTAACAAGGTATTCTAGGCTCATTCCGTACTTTCCCTGTCTGAGCCCTGTACTTGGCCATTTTGCTAAAGTCCATGGTATTTTTTAAATTATTAATTAAAAAATTTATTTTATTGGTATACTGTAATCATACATCATTATGAGGTACAGAATGGTAGAGGCATACATGTGTACATCACTCAATTCAAGTTTTTTCTTGATTCCCACCCCATTCCCTTCCCCTTCCTCCTTGTGTTTGGCTTAGTGACTAACTTTGATGTTTGTGCATGTACAACATGTGCATTAGGGTGGTTCCCTCTTCCCCTCTCCCATCCCCCTCAGGCTGCCTTCTTTACTCATTTAAGGTTTCTCCTTTGTTGAGAGTGCCTCCTCTGTTCCATTTTCTCCCCAGCTTCCACATATTAGGGAGAACATCTGACTTTTCACTGTTCCCATATCACGGAGGCCAGAGAGCAAAGCAGGCTTCTCACATTATGGAAGATGGAAGCTGATCTCACATCAAGGAGGATGGAAGCCACTCTTGAGTCCATGTTATTTTTAGCTGAGAATTTTTAGCTGAGAAATAAAGATCCAGACATCAAGGTGTGCTCACTGCTATGAAGAAATCATTGCTTTTAGAGCTTACTAGTAAACAGAGCTTGAGAATTATGATTATTATTTTGGGGGTCCTGGGTACTGAACCGAGGTGCATTCTACCACTGAGCTACACCCTAGCCTTACTTATTTTTACTTTGAAACAGAGTTTTGGTTGGTTGATGAGAGTCTCACTCCTTACTTAGGCTGTGGATTGCAGATACACACGCCAGACTTAGCTTGGGAATTATATATACCCATATATAAATGTGTGTTTACATATACACACAGGTATGTGTATAGTACACATATATCTATACTTATTTTTATATCTATCTGTCTATATAAATAACTATAACTTCACACCTGTATCTCCAATTTCAGTCCATTATGAGAGGTTTTTTTTTTGTAGCCTTTCCCTTTCTCATGTTTGCAGTTCTCTTTATTTATAGTGAGAAAACTGGTTTCTATTAAGCTTATTATTATAGTTACTTATTTACTCAGTTCTTTGTACATAACAAATTTCTTGGCTGCAACTTGCCAAATTCTTGTTATAGGACACAGCCTACACCCTCCCCAAAGCCATGTTCAACTGAGGGGGAAGGAGAAGAATGGGAGGGAAATAAAGGGAAGAGTCTTCTAATGAATTTTTGCCTTAATTAGTTCCTTGGTTGAAAAGAACAGACAGAAGGAAGAAGTCATGTAGAATTTCAACCTTTTGAATAGTCACATTTGTCAGTCTCTCTGTCTTGTAGCTTCTGGCTTTCATGTCACAGGCAAAGGACATAAAATATTTTTGTATTTTTATGCTTTTTTATATTTAATCTTTAGTCCACCTGAGATTTCAAGGGTTTTAGTATCTAGTTATATTTTATTTTTTCCAAATGCATAATTATTGCAACATTAAATATTGACTGATCCAAGTAGGATATGGGGGTGTGCACCTGCAGTGCACCACTGAGAAGGCTGAGGTGAGAGAATCACTTGATCCCTGGAGTTTGAGGCCGCCTGGGTAAATAGTGAGATCCATCTCAAAAAATTATACATACATATATATATATATGTCATAGAACATATACATATGTATTTTTTACTAGTCATCTTTTCCTCACTGATTTGAAATACTGTTCTATTTCTTTCCTCTTCTACATTGTTTTATTTATATGCTTTTTGTTCCATTTATCATTTATTTGTTTCACTGACTGCTTCATAGTGTAACATTATAGTATTTAATAGGGTAGAATTAAATGAGAATGCATATAAAATAATTACCATAGTGTCATCCATATAGCATAAAGTGGTCAGCACATTAGCTGTTATTATCTCAATGTAAAAGGAATAAACTTTTAGAACAGTAAGAGAGTAAATTACAAAGAGAACAACCAAAAAACAAAATGTAAAAAATATAGTAAGATATAGTGTTGTCTTTTTTTTTTCCCATTAAAATCTTAGCACTCCTTGGGGAGAATAGATTAAGTGATGTGTTCATGTATGCATGCATCACTATGAATCTCACTATGATACATAAGATGTTCTACATCACTGGCTATCAGGGAGATGCAAATCAAAACTACCCTGAGATTCCATCTAACCCCAGCCAGAGTGGCAAGCACAACGAAATCAAACAACAACAAATTCTGGCGAGGATGTGGGGAAAGAGGAACTCTTTTACACTGTAGGTGGGAATGCAAACTAGTTCAGCCACTATGGAGATCTGTGTGGAGATTCTTAAGAAAGCTAGGAATAGATCCACCATATGATCCAGCCTTACCACTCCTGGGTATTTTTCCAAAAGGGTTGAATCCAGCCCATATATAGCAACATATGCATAGCTATGTTCATAGCAGCACAATTTATAATAGCCAAAATATGGAACCAACCCAGGTCTCCATCAACAGATGAATGGATTGCAAAACTCTAGGAAATACACACAGTGGAATTCTACTCAGCCATAAAGAAGAACAAAATCATATCATTTGCAAGAAGATGGAAAGTCCTGGAGAGCATTATGTTAAGTGAGAACAGCCAAACACAGAAGGAGAAGGTACATATGTTCCCTCTAATATGCCCAAACTAGGGAACGTAGAGGATACCAGTGGTACTCCAGGTAATGGAGGGGAAATATCAGCAAAGCTTGAATGGAAATACAGGGGAGGAGGAAGGCTGAACTTGATCAATGAAGGTCTACATCCGAATATGTGTAAAATTATGAATATGGCATGGTTACCCTGGACAATCATTGGTGGGAAGGGGAGAAGGGAAAACAGGGGCGAGGGGGAGAGGGCACCAAGTATAGTTTAAATGTATACCACTTATGTTCAATAAAGAAAAAAAATATTAAAAAATAATAAAGCATTTAGAGTTCCTAATTTTATGCTAAGCTTTTATAATGGCAAAAGTTTATATTCTTTAGGTCACATATAAATTATGTTTAAAGATATATCCATGATTAAAGTTCAGTTATTTATAAATATAAATTTTCTAGATTATAAGCTCTTTGAAGACAAATTATGTGTTATTTAATAGATAATTTGTTTTCCACCTCAATGTATAAACTCTGATTATATGATTATAGAATAAGATATAACATCTACTTTGAGCAGCTCACACTCTAGTTAGGGAAATAGACATATGAACAAAGAAGTATAAATGATGTGCAAGGCTGATACACAAACCACTGTACTCACTTGTCTTCACTAATGTCGAAATAGTTGAATGAGAGGTATTTTCCTAAACATGGGGATGGGAAAAAGGAGAGTATTTAAATAGTATTTTATAAGAGCTTGTTTTTTTTTTTTAAAGATTGCTTCTTTTCTATATTTCTGCTTTTAAAGATGTTAATTCTATGTAGTCCTTATTTAATCACGCATTTTGAGTGCATATATACAAAATGGTGGTAATTTCAGCATTTGTTCAAATATTTTCTCTGAATGTGCTTTAAGTTCTATGACTAAAATCTGGTAATTTGTATTTTTTCTAAGGTCAAATTAATGCATTTTTAATCCAAACATCTGTTCTATATTTGTTCCACACCTGTGACAAGATGATTTCAACCATTCACTTTATATAAGAGAAACATGTTGTCAGGGGCTACCCCAGCTTTGAAGCATGTACTCTATTTTTGCCCATTTCCCATTAAACATGTGAAAAGTACCAATTACTGAAATTCTGAGAAGAATGAAGTTACTTGTAAACCTAGAATTCATACAAAAAAAGGCCCTTTAAATGAAACCATACTCAGATGCAATAGACCAAATCTGTATAACATAAACCTTTCAAGATCAATGTACCTAAGAAATTTATCCGTGATTTGGGAAGGCAGCTTTAACAAAACAATATTGTTAAAAACAACTAAAGTGAAACAGCTGACAACCAGTCTTACAGACATGTCCTGTGACAGAAAGCTATGAAACTCAATGTACTTTAATGAGTATTAGTAAATATTTTGGAATGTTACAGGCCATTTTTTTTTGGTGGTACTGGGTTTCCTGGGAGCCCTTCTACCTCCGGGCTACACTCCCAGACCTATTTTTACATTTTCATTTTGGAAACAGGGTCTCCTAAGCCAGCGCGCGCGGCTGGCTTTGAACCTGCGCGATCCTGTTACAGGCCATATTTTTATGTACTCCTTTGATAATATGCTAATGCACATGAGGTATTTTGACAAGTAAATTATGAAATTAAAAAAATTAGAATCTGAAATAAAAGTGCCATTTCAGTTGGAATAAAAATCTCAACTTTAGATCTCAAGTGAGAGTAATTTAGATTGTGGAACAGTATTCATTAAGAAAGACAATATATTCTCATATCATTTTCATGATTAGAAAATTGTCTTCAGGTCTGTAGATGCCTTTGAGAGTGCCAGAAAGGCAGATTGTAATAATGGACTAGCTTTGTTTAAATTCTTACTATGCCAAATATTGGGTTGTTGGATGGTAAACTTAACCTGTTGCCTCCTCAGTTTCTTGAGCTAAAAAATACATAAGACAAGGCCCCATTGAGTTTTCTAAGATTTAAGTGAGTTAATACATGGACAATGCTTATATTACTAGTACATGAGAAATAATAAATGCTGACATTAAAGTTCATCATAAGCACACATTCTTTCTTCATGCATATTCATCTTTTTTCTTTCTTTTGCTTACACTCTACTTCCTTATAGTTTTATGGTATTTCACTTTCTTTCCCATTCCACTAGCTCCCATATTGTTTCTATATCTTTCTACCTCTTAGTCCTTCTCTTTATCCCACTTTAGCTCATATTTTCATTATCTTTTAAATTTTTTCTGCTCTTATTTCTGTTCTTTTATTGGACAGGCCCAGTGGCCACATTTTATTTTTCAATCTTCTCTACCTCTTTTAAAAAATTTTTATTGGTGCATTGTAGTCATACATCTTAATGGGATATAAGATGGTGGATACAGACATGCAAACATCACCCAATTAGCCCTTACCTAATTTCTGCCCCATTCCTTCTAATTAATTAATTAATTAATTTATTTATTTATTGGTGGTACTGGGGTTCCTGGAAACCCTTCTACCTCCGGGCTACACTCTCAGACCTATTTTTTATATATTTATTTGGAAACAGGGTCTCTTAAGCCAGTGAGGCTGGCTTCGAACCTGCACGAGCCTCCTGTCTTCACCTCCCAAGTGCGGGGATTACAAGTGTGCGCCACCATGCTTGGCCCTTGTACCTCTTTTAAACAGAGTATTTTGAATTTTTTTTTCTCAGTATCTTTAGAGTCTCTGAAATTGTACACAAAATTTTATGCACATGCATTTGTAAAGGGAGAAGTTCCATAATTATTTACTGAATTTCTTTTTTCAGTCTTTTCATTGCTGTGACCAAAATACCCGACAAGCACCTCTCAGAGGAAGAGAGATTTTCTTGGCTCTCAGTTTCTAAGCTTTATCTGATCAGCTGGTCCAAGGCAGAAACTCATGAAGCAGAAAGAGAGGAGGTGGCCAAGAACAGATATAGGCCCCAACTGTAGAGATTCACCTCCTGCAGCCATATCCCATCATTTAACCTGACTATATCGGCCAACACATAACCTTTTTAGGGGGACATTTGAAAACCATAGCATAACATTGCCTCTCGCCTCTAAGAAGCTCATGTCCAGCTCATAATGCAAAATGCATTCAGTCCATCTTAACTGTTCTACCACACTGTTCAGGAGACTTAAGAAAAACTTTTATTTGTGAGCACCTGAAAAATAGTAATAAAAAAGTTACCTGTTTCCAACATACAGTGGAATAGCATAAACATTTGCATTCAAAAAGGGCATAGAAAGAAGGAATGTGACCAAAACAAGACCAAAACCCAGCAAAAGCAAATATTAAGTCCTGTAGCTCCACATTGCACATCTGGGGTACACAGGGGTAAGATGTCATTTCCAAACGTCCTTAGTAGCTCTGGTCCAGTGGCCTTGCCAGTTACAGCAGGTGGCTCCTCTGCCTGTAACTTTCAGCTTTTCCTTGCAGGGCTGATGTTTCACATCCTTGGCATTTCTTAATTCCTGGGGTCTTTATTACAGCCTCAGCTGAATCCCACAGCTTCAAATTTTGCCCCCTCAGGGCTTGGCCATACAATTTTGACCTTCCTACATGTTGCCTGTCCTTTCAGGCCTTTCTTTAAATCAAGATGGAAGCGTTTATAACCTCTTGACTCCAGCATCCTGCATTCCTTCAGAATCAGCAGCACATGGATGATGTCAAGGTTCACTGCCAGCTTGAGCAGTAGCTGGACCCCCTTGGACCAGGGATGCATTAGCCTCTGAGTGCCTAGGTGGCTGAGCAGGAGACAACTTTTTAGGCATTCTCATGTGAGCATGGTGATCCCTTGCTTCTTCTAAACTTTTTCAAATAAGTTTGCATGGTTGTACTCTTGAGCCTGTGATGGGCAGGGCCATGCTACTAATTCCTTAAGTGCTTTCACTGCATCTTCTCTATTATTGCTGTGCAGAGTACTTCAGCAACTGTGCCTTTCTTGACCCCAATTTCTCCCATGCCTTTTTTTTTTTTTTTTTTTTTTTGGCTGAACTGGGGGGTGGAACCCAGGAACATTCTATCTCAGAGGTATACCCCCAGTCCTATTTTTTTTTTTTTTTTGGTGGTACTGGGGTTCCTGGAAGCCCTTCTACCTCCGGGCTACACTCCCAGACCTATTTTATACTTTTTAAATTTGGAAACAGGGTCTCTTCAGTCAGCGCAGCTGGCTTCAAACCTGTGCGATCCTCCTGTCTCCACCTCCCAAGCTCGGGGATCCGGGTATTATAAGCGTGCGCCACCATGCCCGGCTCCCCAGCCCTGTTTTGTTTTTTTTTTTAAATTACTTATTTTGAAACAAGGTCTAAGTTTCAGGGGACCTCACTAAGTAGCTGAGGCTGTCCTCTAACCTGTGATCATCCTGTTTCAGTCTCCCAGATATTGGAATTACAAGTGTGTGCTACTACGCCTGCACCACTCCTGGCTTCACCCATGCTTTTTTGTTCAAATTACAAATTAAAAAAAAAAAAAACAAAAAACTTTCTGCTTTCTGCTTCTGGTTTCACAGTAAATATGGATCAAATCCACCAGCATTACCATTGCTATCATTTGATTGTTCTGCTATTTTGAAATTTTCCCTGCCAAGTTAGTCTATCACCTTTAAATTCAGCCTTACAGAAAGTCTTAGGACATGGACAAAATGTAGACAAATTATTTGCTAGAATGAAATATATGTGGCCTTTACTGCATTTCTCTATGGAATGCTCCTTGCCATCTGAATCCTGAGGAGCACAGTCTTTCGTGCCCATATTACTATTGGCTTCCTGGCCTTCTGAGCTTCTACCAGAATCACCCATTAAGCTCTGATTAAAACACTGAAGGCTTTTCCAGCTTTCCTCTCCAAACCTTTTCAAACTCATTCTGCAAACCAGTTCCAAAGTTTTCTAAACAACATGGTCAGGTTAGTCACAGCATGACCCTACTTCTGGTACCAGTTTCTTTTTTGTCAGCTTTTTAGTCTTTGTGACCAAAATATCTGGAAAGTACAACTTAGAGGAAGATATATTTATTTGGTTCTCAAGTTTCAGGGTTTTTAATCTATGATCAGTCAGCTCCAAGACAGAAATCAGAACAGCAAGGCATGATGGAGGAGCACCCTTCTCAGCTTGTGATGGGGGAAGTGAAGAGAGAGAGAGAAGGGGTCCAGGAACAGATATAACCCCAAGGCCGCATCCCTAGTGATTCGCCTTCTCCAGCTCTGTCCTACCTCTGGACCTGGCTGCATTGAGCCTCTCCGGGGATATATAATTCAAACCATAACATAATTACAGGAATTCTATGAGGTTAACTACTATTGCTTCATAGGATGTAACCACTTAACTACTCTTCCCTCCCAGGTGATTTGTTGAGCCTCTTTGCTTTTTGCCTCATTGCTTTTGGAGAACCTCTTTATCCATGAGAAATTGCTCACTGGTATCATCTTCACCTAGAGTACACATGGGATTTATACCATAATATTATAAAGGAACTTTACCCCTGGTAATTCATTACTGTGGCATCTCTGTGTGTGTTGGTTGTACTCTGCATGTAATAGCTTTGTTTATAAGATTTTTCAGTTTCAGAGATAGAGCGCTATGCATTTCTTAAAAGTTATTTTTGTCAGTTTCCAATATTCATAACAAACGGCCAGCTTATTTTAAACCAAGGTAAATATTTCTCATTTTAATTTGTTTTGCCTCTTTTCATTTGTATGTGATTGCCCAGCCAACTTGGAACCAAAGCATTTAACATTTTAGCATTTTAGAAGCTAATTGTCCAGTGAAAGAAGAATGTTTTGGAATTAGTTATACATTCACTAGGAAGAAAAATCCAGACTGACAGTATTTTATGTTTAAGTCTTTGAAGGCAGCATGCCAGCTATAAGAAAACAGTCATGTAGACTTTCTACGTGCCAAAAAGCCAGTTGTTTTCTTAACTAGAAACATCATCTGCATGAATCATCATGACAGCCTGAAAATTTTAGCATTCCTCTAGGAAAAGGAGATAACCAAGTAAAGCATTCTTTATATATCTTTTCATGTATAAAAGTCTAGAGGGGGAAACCATTCCTTTGAAAATAGCATCACTTTCATCTCTGCGCTGATAATTCTGACCTCAGAAATAAAATATGCATTTCAAGGTTCTTGACTCTACTGTATAGTAATCAAACCAAATGAACAAACATAAACCCCATGTATGATAAACTCTGAATTAGTGCATAGAGTATAGATGATACAACTGCATATGTATATTTAACAAAAATGAACTGAGTTCCCAGCATGTGCTGGGCACTAGATGTAAATAATGAATATAGCACCAAAGGTCTTTGCTCTTAATAAAAATAAATGTATCCATGTATATATACCCTATGCATATGTGTTCTGATACAAATAGTAATAATTGCATGAAGGGATCAGTGAAGTCTGAGGAGAGAGTATATTTTGCTTTAGAATGCCATCTACAGCCAGTTATTGAGTAGAAAAAAATAGAGCCCTTCATTTAGTTTCTGATAATCTGTTTTCTATTTCAATAGTGAAATTGGTGGCAGACTATGACTTTTGATTGTTTAGAAAAGAAGCTCTTGAGGTTTCAAAGTTTTTGTACCTTGAAAGATAAAATTTGCTGTAGAAATGAAAACATGTAGCAATATATGCAAAAGATGTTGGCCATAGCCTATAAAGGGGGGAGGCTGAAAAAGTTCTGTTTTTTTTCCCCTGTTTCCTTGACAGATTTCTTAAGAAGGCTGAATCTTAGCAACTAGGACTTTAGACTAGTCTGACTCTTATTTAAAATATGATTACCCCTGGGTTCCATCTACAGTATGGCAAAAAAAAAAAAAAAAAAGATTAAATGGAGGGCTTTGTGTCTTCCTTTCTCTTAGTTAGTGGAAGATCCTATAGTTTAGCCTAAATTCTTTGATTTGTGTTTTGCTCCCTGGCCTATCTTTTCATTATAAACAGCAGATATTTCATTATAAACAGCAGTCTACCCAAAATACTGTGCTTTGAAACCTGAGTGGTCAGGGCATTATTAGGTATATCCAGGTCCTAGGATGAACACGTTTTGGGAGAACAGGAAAGTGGCTCTCTGGACCCTAACATCTTTGTGTGTGTCCTGTGAAAGTGTGGCAGTCTGAATTATTTTCATGCTTGTCTAGGGAATTTAGGGGCTCTTCAGAGGCATGGGAGAAGACGATTGTCTGCTGCCCAGACCTTTAGCTAGGGAGCTTCTACTGATACAGAGAAAGACAGAGAACTTTGAGACAATAGCTGGTTTTTGCTTCTTTGTCATGAACACTTCTGAACTGGAGAGCTTGTGTACCAATTCCTGCAGATTCCATTATGTATGACAAGAAACTCCATCAAGACCTTTCCATCTGGGCTTTTCTATTCTTCTCTCTTGCACTATTCCCCTGTGTTCTCTCTTCACGTGAACCCACATGTGGAAAGGAAAATAGGGAGAAAGCATATGACATTTGCATTGCATGCTTTAGTAGTTAAGACCTACTAGAGATGATAAATTCGAACAATTAATTCATGCTTGAAAGCGCTCTGAACTTCGTCCTTAAATCTTCTGCCTAAATGGAAAAATATCTTAATTAGGAAGAATACATAAAGAATTAAACAAACTGAGGCGTTTAGAAAGCACATATTTAAGCCAGTAATGAACCTTCCTCTTTGCAGGGTTAGCACATTGTTGTTTCAGCAGATAGACTTATGTCATTATATTTCTTAAGTCAATGACCTTCATTATACCAGAACATTATAATTTTTACAACTAATTATACTTGGTTGCTAAATGGCTTTCATACTTAATGAGAAACAAAATGTAAAGAGAAGACTAGTTTAATTTTGTAGTATGGAATTCTTCTATATTTCAAAATATTTTTTCTCCATACCTCTTGAAGACATTTTCCTTAATTTAAATTTCACATAATATTAAAAGCACCATAATTTATAAAGTATAAAGTATGTGTTTTGAATGCTTCCTACCTAATGCGACAGGAATTTTTCTCCAATTATAGTAGAGGCAAGACCATCATTCTCCAGTTTCAAACAAAGATCACAGCTGCTTGAAAGAGGAGAGCTAAACTAACAGAACATTTAATATTTTGAAAAATGTGTCCTGGGGGAACAGATTTTTCTGTTCAAAAAGTTATTAAATTATTTAGTTTGGCAGCTCCAGGGTATGAATATTTTGAGCCCTATCACTTGTCATTTTTTTTTTTACCATGTTCAAGTGGAAAAATTAAAAACTTTATTTTGACATGTAGTTCTTTATTAGGATCATATAAACCTTTGGCTTCAAGGGCCTACACATTACTGTGTTCTGCATAGGCACATTCCATTTTTAGTGGATCTGTGCTTAATTTTTAAAATTCTCAGCAAATAGAGCTGCAGCCAGAATTTCCTCTGTTGAGATTCCTTCCGGCCCAGATGAAACTAATAGTTCCAGGCTGTGTTGCTGTCATTCATTACTAATCCAGGTATGGCTGCTTACTGTTTTTAATTTTCAATTTTTGAACTTAAAGGCAGTGTTTGCCTTTTTCCTATACAAAGTCAGTGATAGATAATGTGGCTGAGATTCTAGCAACTGTAGAGAAAGGGCCTTTTCCACACTGACACAATTAAGTTTTGTTGTAGGGCTAGTATAGATAGGAGCTTGATGATAGACATAATCCAGTGGCAGACAGGCCTGTAGTAGGGTATAAAGGAAAAATGAGCAATTAGAAATTTGCCTCCAAGTGTTGGAAGCTGATGTCATGAGAAGCAGCTGTTTCTACCACAAAATATATGTTGATTCCATTTACCATTTTGGGACAGAATGCTAAATGGACAATATGTTTTATGTTTATTATAATTCTTATGGTTAATAATATAATTTTATAGAAACATTCAGGATGTTATCATCATTATTCTGTTCAAATCAGACCAGAATGGATTCATTTTACATTTTAAACTATCTTTATTAATAGTAAATTATCAGCATAATGCATAATGCAGAAAAAAGATCATGGACTTTGAAATTAGACAGTTCTGATTTTATATCTCAGCTAGCTCTATGTATGATCTTAGGCCAGTGATATAAAATTTGAGTCTGCTTTTAGTTAATAAAATGGGATAATATAGAGTTGGTATGAGTATTAACAATATGGTAGAAAAAGTGCTTAGGAATATTTGGTACTCAGGAAATCATAGATTATATAGTATCATAAATTATCTGCCTAGGTACCTGCCTGCCTGCTTGGCTCTTGTATTGATCTTCTGTTTCATTTTTAGGCCTCCCCAATTTACTAATCTAGCTCTTTTCTGTTGAAATTCAAATTATAAAAATACTTAGCATAATGGATAAATGAATAAAAACTAAAAACAAAAGTTTCGCTGGCTAAAGAGTCTCCTGAGAAAACAGTAACTTACTGCAGCTTTTACTTGATAATTTGACAGTATTCTAAGAGTTGCCATCACTCTTGGAGAGTTCGGATCTACCAAGGGCATAGCAATGTGTCTACAGATGCTACTTGCTAAGAGGAACAAATATAGATTGATTCTTCCAGCTAGCACTGGCCTATAACAGTAATCATCGGGAGGTTTCTTGGAGTTCAAGGAAGTGTAAAGAAATGGAGGTAGCTGAAGGGCTCCAATATTTAGCAGTGTAGGTAAATATGGCAGCTAGACTACTAGCTCTCTTTTCTTAATACTCTTTGAAGTCCCACTAAAATGCCGTAACAGAATGAGGAAGCTGGCAACACTTTGGAAGCTGGGAAGTAGATGTTTGCCAGGTGGAAGCAAATAAGGTCATTGAAGTGCAGAGCCCTGGAAAGCCACAGAAATTTGGGTGCCAGATTGCTCTGCAGGTAGGCATGCTGGTGGAGCTAAGAATGGGAGCACTGTTTGAAAATTATCTGGGCTGGGGTTAAGATGTCTGGAGTCTCATTTCTCCTCCATGCTACCAGGTGATTGCCCTTCTACTGTAGTAGAAGACTAGAGGTTTATTTTTTAGAATTGCTCATGTTCAGTTAAGAACAGAAGTGAATGCCCATTTGTGCTCCGCACTATCATAAGTATCAGGTGTGCATCAGTGCTAAAAATACACCAAAAAACTTCATTCTCATGTGAGGAGATAGACAACCAACAGTTGACATAATACAGTGCTTTATGTAGAATGATAGAAGGTAATAAATAGGGAAAAAATAGAGTTGGGAAGAGAGGTCGGGCATGCTGAGGGATGGATCATGGTTTAAAATGAGGTGACAAGTGGACTCACTTGAGCAGTGACTCATTTGAGGAGAGACTTGGAAGAAAGGAGTGAGCTATGGGGATTGGGGTGAGGCAGAGGAATGACTTGTGTGAAGGCCTAAAGGTGGAGGCAAACTTGGAGAAACAGGGAGTTAGTGTCCTTAGAAGGGGAGAGAAATGAGGTCAGAGGTGAGGATGGGGTGTGTGGGTAGGTCAGGTTGCACCTTTTAGGCAATTGTAGGGACTTGATTTTTACTGTGAGTTAGAGTTATATGGTCTAATCTAGATTTTATGGGTCCAATCAGAGAGCCACATACTGACTTGTAGTTTTCTCTATGTTCTTTTGGCTGGCACACAGAGGCTTCCAGGCTAGTACCCCTCATCCCATCCATTCCAGCCCCAAACAAACATATCCAAGAGAATGAAGAATATCTCTGTTAGGGAAACAGTAGTTAAAGAAGATCTGTGTGTAGTGACTTTGGGGTCCCAGGTTGAAAAGGTAGTTTGCTATCTTATCCTATTAAGTTAGCAAGCACCACCCATCTACATACAGTGACTCCTCATCTTTCTGTTGTTGCACTTCTAACTTGAGTGGCCACAGTAGTGGAAAGTCTGCAACATCAAAGAAACCAAAATGGAGGCCGGGCGTGGTGGTGCACGCTTGTAATCCCCCCGCTTGGGAGGCAGAGACAGGAGGATTGCGCAGGTTCGAAGCCAGCCGCAGGCGCTGGCTTAGGAGACCCTGTTTCCAAATAAAAATCTAAAAATAGGTCTTGGAATGTAGCCCGGAGGTAGAAGGGCTTCCAGGAACCCCACTACCACCAAAAAAAAAAAAAAAAGAAAGAAAGAAACCAAAATGGAAAATAATGTGAGAGCAAAAGACCATTAAAAAAAAAACCTGCAATTACAATCCTCAGAGATAGAGAAGATACTTTATATGTAAAGGAACAACAGGATATTCTAGATGGGATCATTGAGCTAATAGAGTCTTGGGTATTTAAAAGATTACTAATTCAGAATAAGAGTTGGGAGATAAAAATCAAGACTATCTTCCAAAGACTAGATTAAAAGGAAATAGAAAATAAATTTTTAAAATGTAGATCATTTTAAAAAGTAATTGAGTTGAGAATAATGTCCAGATAGTTATAATAATGTAAAACACTATAAATACTGATTTAACAAACAATTATAATATGACTATATTGAAAAAGGGAGGCAAAGCAATATTTTAAGAGAGCTAAATCCCTGTTATCTGCAGCAGGAAGTCAATATGTAAAGCTCTTGAATTATTAAATTTTAAAAATCACTGTGGGCATGTTATCTAGAAGTAGATGAAATAGTTGAGAGTATGCTAGAGAAAGGCGGGGCAGGGCATTCCTTTTCTTCCTTCATTATTTGCCTTATGGAAATTCTTTTAAACTATGCCAATGAATTGTTTTGATAAAAATACCTTAAAATATTTGATGGCAACAGGCTGCATCTTTCTCCACATGAAGGACATGCTTGTTACCAAGTATGGCTCTCCTGGCCAGGGACCCTCGTCTCTGGGATGGGCCTTCTTCTTTCTGCTTTTGTTTCAACTTCTCTTCTGAATTGAGGTGTTCTTTAGATATGTTTGTACAATGAATCAAATCATGGCCAAGTGTCCAGGAATATCTTTATTCTCAGTTCTTTTAGTCCATTTTGTGGTGATTTTACATTTTAACTTGGAATCTTAAACATCTAGGAGATGTTTAAGTTTGTGGTGGTGACTTTATTGTAGCCTCTAAATACTGATTATACATTTCACTAGATGAAGGCTACAAGGAGTTCAGTGTAGTCCCACTTGGTTCTATGTCTTAGATTCAAAGTTCAGGGAAGTTAAACATTGGTTTTGTTCACTCATAGTGGCTACCACAGAATGTGCACATAGTAGATTCTCAGACACTAAATTGATATGAGATATGAGAGTCATAGCTCAAGTGAGAAGGAGATTATGTCATTTTGAAGAGCATGACTTTGAGTTAGATAAACCTGAATTTTAATGTCAGCCCTACCACTTACTAGCCAAGTTTCTCAGCCTCTTTTGTGAATCCCAGTCTGCTCACTGTCTAGTAGGAATGAAAATTGTTCCGAGGTAATGGAAGTTGTTATGTGGATTAAGCAAAATAAAGCAGATAAAGCTTTCAGTATATGGTAAGTGCCCAGTAAATACATTTACTGTGTTACTTCTGCTTTATTTTTGAGTGATTCTGCTTCCATTTGCTCAGTCTTTCTAAAACCTAATCTGTTTCTAAAGTAATATTTTTTTTCCTATTTGTAAGGATTCAGCAAGTGTTAATGACATGTAAGACTATTTCTTCAGTTTTGTCCTTGTAGTCTGTCTGCACCTCTTTCCTAAGTATCATCAATCCTTTTTTTCAGCTTACACCTAAAGGCCCTCTACTTCACATTTTCACCTTTTTACCATTTGCTATTTCTTATAATCATCTTACCATTCTTTCAGTTCACCACAATAAATGATTTTTTATTAAAATAATACTTAACATTAATAAAGCAAGTTATATTTTCCTCCTGAATTCTCTAGTAATACTATTACACTGTAGATCTCATTATAACTCTCACTTTTTTTTGTGTGTGTGTGATACTGGGGTTCCTGGAAACCCTTCTACCTCCGGGCTACACTCCCAGACCTATTTTTATACTTTTTTATTTGGAAACAGGGTCTCTTAAGCCAGCGAGGCTGGCTTCGAACCTCTGCGATCCTCCTGTCTCTGCCTCCCAAGCGCGGGGATTACAAGCGTGCGCCACCACGCCCGGCTAACTCTCATATTCTTAAAGTAGAAATTCTGTTTCTAAGGACAGATTTATTTATTTTAAGGAATATTTATTGTATAACTTCTAGTAGAGTGAGGGAATGTTTTTGTTCTTCAAAGTATATTTTCTCATGAATAGTTGGGCTTCATTAGATAGAGTAGTGATAAGGCACTTTTACAACTTGTTTCTCTGCAAGGATGAGCAAAGCTTTCAAGACTGAGATAGCCTCAAAGGTAGGAATCAATACTTTACTCACCTCATTGTCTGGCAGCCAGTGAAATCTCTCAACTGTTGACTGAATAACTGTTGACTGTTTGCATGAATGAATTGACCATTTTGTTTGTTGAAAGTTTTATTTTAATACAATTTCAAACTTAAGGAAGAGTTAGATTAGTACAAGGAAATTCAGTATAACTGTTTTTTTTTTTAAACTAAGCTTTATATAGGTATAATGTTTTTCAGAGCTCTTTGAAAATATGTTGTTGACATTGTACTTGACTAATCTGGAGCAGGTCTTTAGTCATTCTTTTTCTTTTTTGACTTTAACTTTTTGAATAATTTAGGTTAGTTATTTTGAAGAATATTTCTATTTGGTTTGTATAATGTGTCTTTCTTAATTAGATTAAGGTTTTGTGGTTTGGGTAGAAAAACCACAAAAGGGATACTTGCTCTTTTCTCTCTAGTTGATCAGTAAGTACATGATACCAGTTGATATAAATATTTGTAATTTATCAGTTGGTTAAGTTGTATCTACCAGGTTTCCCTACTGTAAAGTTACTATTTGTCCCTTTTTAATTCATGTGTAATTTGTAGGGAGATATTTTGAAACTGTAAGTATCTTGTTCATCAAGCTTTTATCTATTAGTTTTAGCATTGGTTATTTCATGCTTTTATATTTATTATTAATTTTTTTGCAATACTGGAGATGGAACCCTGGGGGCATTGTACATCCCAGCTACACCCCCAGTCCTATTTTAGTCTTTTATTTTTAATTTTATTTATTTTTTGCAGTACTGGGGATGGAACCCAGGGTCATTCTACTCCAAGCTACACCCAGCCCTATTATTTAGTCTTTTTACTTTTTGAAACAGGGTCTCACTGAATTGGGAAGGGTCTACTTTAAGTAGCTGAGGCTGTCCACAAACCGGGATCCTCCAGTCTCTGACTCCTGAATGCTGGGATTACAAGCATGTGCCATCACACTTGGCTCTATTTATTTTATTTTATTTAAATTTAATTTATTTTATTTTTTACTTTTGTTGTTGTTGTTGTTGTTATTATTATTATTATTATTATTATTATTATTATTATTATTTTGCGGTACTGGGGATGGAACCCAGGGGCATTCTACCTCTGAGCTACACCCTCTGCCCTATTTTTTATTCTTTATTTTGAAACAGGGTCTCACTGAGTTGGAAAGGGCCTAAGTAGCTGAGGCTGTCCATGAACTCCGATCCTCTGGTCTCCACCTTCTGAATGCTGGGATTACAAATGTGTGCCACCAAGCCCAGCTTGTATTTATTATTTGAGATCTTATTGTGAGGAAGATCTTCTCTTTATTTTTTATTCATGTTAATTTGAATTTATAGCTTCTTATTTTATCAATGTGTTATATTCTATTAATGTCCTTACTTTGGTGCTTAAATTATTACAGATTTATCCAATAGGAGTCCCTGCTGTCTTTTTTATGTGTCTTTACCATTCTTGGGTCTTTTTTGATGTGTTTGTACCATTCTTGGAGAATATCTTACCTTTTTTGTATAACAAGAAGTTCTAGTTCTTTTTGTACTTGGCCCTAGTTCTCGAGTCAACCATTTATCTAAGGTGCCCTGATCTGCTTTATGACAAATAGTATTTTGAAATGATAGCTAAATGATTGGTGTTCTCATTGCTCCTACTTGGTTGTAGAACTTTTCAGGACTCAGTACTTTTGGAGACCAAACTAAGAAATATGCACGTGTGTGTAATATCTGTATCTTTAAGAGTTTTCGACCTAAGTTAGGAGTTCTCAGTGATGATTGCAGTTCCACTCTCACACTGCAGTGTTCACTCTAGTTTCTCTTCACACGTGTCACTCCCTTTCCAACTAAGAAACTTGACTCTGTAGAGTCATTTAGCATCTCTGGTATCTCGTCTAGGCTTTGGTATTAAGTGATAAGTGTATGTATTGAGCATTAGACAAATGAAGGCATAAATAAGTAGTTATGGTGCCATGTATTCTACTGTGTGATGGTGCTTGGCATGAGGTCATTGCAGAATAAAATTTCATTGAACAAGTAGTTCTCTTCTCACCAATGTCTTTATTTTTTACTTTTGAACCATATGAGCTATGACTATATATGCATACTTTTGCTTTTTCCATTTAAAGCATTAATCTGATAAATTATTCAATTAGTATAAAATATCTAACCCTTTTCCAAGAAGAAAGAATCATAAATAAAAATAAAATTGTTCTATAAGAAAAATAGTTCTTTAGTTTTTGCCTTAAAAAAAAAAAAAGACTTGGATATGGGCAGTAGTCCTGAAAAGACTTCAGCATTTCTAATTACAAAAAAATGTAGCTGGCAGAGTTTGTCTGGCACATTTTTCACATTTGTCAGCTCTAGTGATGTGAAATACATTCTTCGTGTGAATTCTCTTCCTATGCTCCTGCTGCGAGACAAGAAGAATTTCTACTCCACTGCCGCTTGTTATTAAGCTGCTATAAACAAGAAAGTTTGAAGGTAACTTATGAACCATCAACTAGAAATTTCTGATAACCTTAAGACTCATTCCCAAATAACATTATTAACTCTGTAAGTAATTTAGAGGAAAACAGTAGGGTTTCATTCACCTATGCCCTCAAAGTAACAGATTTACAATTTAGGACAGCCATTAATGACAATACCTCTTGGAGTGGATTTTTTTAAACCTTCAGGAAATGTGGTTTATTTTTCCCTCTGATGTAATTAAAACTAACAACTCAATGCCCATAAACTTTTTATTCCTAAAACACAGTAAAAAAAAAATGACTGTATGCTTTTCTATTTTTGCTTTTTCTATTTACCCAAGTATGTTTTGCTTTTTCTATTTACCCAAGTATGTTAAGTGTAACACATGCATTGTAACTTCTAGTATAGAATTCTTAATGTATAGAGGCTGGTCGTGGTGGCGCACTCTTGGGAGGCAGAGACAGGAGGATCGCATAGGTTTGAAGCCAGCCGCGCTGGCTTAAGAGACCTTGTTTCCAAACAAAAAATATAAAAAAATAGGTAGGTCTGGGAGTGTAGCCCAGAGGTAGAAGGGCTTCCAGGAACCCCAGTACCCGCCCTCCCCCACAATTCTCAATGTATAATTTTTAATACTATCAGAATATGAGGTAAAGCAGAAAGGGAGTTGACTTTATATTCCATAAGACTTCCATACCGTTGGCTGGGAATTGATTGTTTATTGTTTGTTTTAAAGAAAATTTTCTCCAGCATGGTTTCTTTAACTCTGTATGGAAATATTTAAAGTTTCCTTTCCATACTTACAAGAGGGAGTAAGTGTTCAATAGAAAAATCAAAACATTTAAAGCATTTGTCTTAAAAGCTTAAGACTATGGTTCTATAAATTCACGTCTTTTAAGTGTAGGTATTTACAGCTAAAAATTCAAAAATATTGCTTAAAAGTACTTTTTATGGGCAAGGTGGTGGTGTCTGTATCATGGATTCCCTGCTTCCTATTTTAGTTTATCTGTCCAGTATTACTGATTTTACACACACACACACACACACACACACACACACACACACACACACACACGCTGCCCAGTCATGAAAGGGATATATACTTGACATGTTTCCAAAACTGTCTTTGCATTTTTAGCCCAAGTTAGGGTTTTGTTTTGCATTTTCCATTAGGTGCCCCTGTTGAGTTTTATGACAATGCTGTATCTTGTTATAGGGATATTGGCATCCCAGGAACAGAACCCAGACAAGCACTGGTAAAAGCTACTAAGTGAAAGGCCACTCTGGCCAGTCAAGGGTCAGTGAGGTTCAGTGCTAACCACTGTGGTGATGTCTGGCTTTTCTACTTATCCCTTAAAAAAAAAAAAGGATGATTGTAGCCTGTTGGGCACTATTTTTCCAGTTCTTTTAGATGGAGCAGGTATCATTTTCTCTTCTTTACTCTTTATTTTACAGGAGAATTAAGCCTCAGAAATATGACCAGTACTGGTATTCTTGTAATAGTTTCATATTTTGTTCTTCTTCATATGTTTTTAAGATAAAAGTTAGGCAAATTAAAATGCAGGCATATTTTAATATCACTTATGAACTAAGGGTAATTACAGACATTGAATAACTCATTACCATTGCTTTTCTATCCATTTACAGTTTACAAGCTTCATTGCCATTTGAAGTAAAAACTAATGCCCTTTTGAGTCTGTAAGAATGCAGTTGAATGTTCTCAAAAATTTTATGTGAATCTTTTAAAAGATGAGTAAAATTTAACTAAACTTTGTCCAGTTATGGGGAAGGCAAGTTTGAATTAGAAAACAGTCCAAGGTCCAGAACCATAGGATTATACTGTCCTTGCAAAGGCAATAGACAAGGTAGTCAGATTATTTTTCACTGTTGTAATCCTAGTTCCAAGTACAGTGTCTACCTGGCACATTGTAGGTGCTCAGTAAAGATCTCTTGAAGGGATTAATGAATCTTAGAAGCTTTTGATTTATTCTTCATTTTACAGATGAAGAAATTTAAATTGAGACTGATGGCTGAAACAGAAGTAGAGCCCAAATTACTTTATGCCATTCATTACATTTTTAAGAGAAAATTTATTTTTTTCATGATTATATGATAATTGGATCTAAGGTAAACACCTAAAATATGAGAATTTTAGTCATACCACTTCCATGAATTGATCTTTATACTTGAGATTAACATATTCTTTGTCTATAAATAGGTAATTATAATATTCTTAAGAAGGTACTTAAAGAATTTGCTCTTTTGAGTTGTTAAAATACTTTTTCTGTTCTGTTAATTTGTTCATAAACCCCTTTTGAAAAATAAAAAATTCAGCAAACTTCTCCTCTGTGGGCCATCATGAAGTCTGCATTTGTTGGACAATGTAGTATCACTAACTTCAGAGTAAAGGAACTTAATAAATTATGTAGTTCAAGTAATTCATAATTAGAGGAGGAAGTAAACCTCCAAGCAGTTAAGTAACTTGTCAGTGTCACATTGATTGTTAGTGGCAAAGCTAAAAATAGAGCCTAGGTTTTATAGTTCCCTTTTAGGAGTTTTTGTTATAAATAATTGACTTCTAACTACCATATATAAGAAGTCAGTGTCATGGCACAGATTTATATAGGCCATGATGTATGATAAAATAAAGGTATTAAGGTAAACCTTACATGTGATATGGTTAAAATAGGATTTTCATCTTCTCTACTACTTAGGCTGTGTGCCTGTTGCAGAGGAAGTTAGTGAGACAGAGAGCTAAAGGGTAAGGGGAATCTTTCTGTGTCAGAGTTGGAGCACACTCTTAGAAAGGGCCTGAACTTTTAGGAGCAAGGAGAATGATTATGAAGAGAAGAATATATTATGGTATGTTCATATTGTGTACTGGTTTTTCAGATGTTAATAGTACTGAGTTAGCTCTGTATCTGTTGATCTGAGGCATAGCCATGATAGACATGTCAAGTTGCAGAATAATATGTGATTCCATAAAAATAAAAACCCTACATATATGTGCACATGTATGTTTATATATATGTGTATGTATATTTGTAGATGTTGTATTTGTATGTACCCATATTATGTATATCACATATATAATAATATATATTTGCATTTTTTTCCTCTCATGGTATTGGGGAAGGAACCCAGGGGCATTCTATCTGTGAGCTACACCCCTAACCCTTTTAAAATTTTTTTATTTGAAGCTGGGCGTGGTGGCGCATGCTTGTAATCCCCGCGCTTGGGAGGCTGAGACAGGAGGATCGGACAGATTCGAAGCCAGCCTCAGCTACTTAGTGAGGCTCTCAGCAACTTATTGAGACCCTGTTTCCAAATAAAATATAATATAGGTCTGGGAGTATAGCCCAGAGGTAGAAAGCCCCTGGGTTCCACTCCCAGTACCACCAAAAAAAAAAAAAAAAATTTTTTTTTTATTTGAAACAGGATCTCACTAAGTTGATAAGAGCTGGTTAAATTGCTAAGGCTGGTTGAGAACCTGTGATTTTCCTGTGTCAGCCTCCCAAGTACTAGGGATTACAGGTATGCATCCCCATGCCTAGTTTTTGTTTTTTTAATTTTGAAACAGGGTCTCACTAAGTTCTTGAAGACCTTGCTAAGTTGCTGAGGCTGTCCTGGAACCTGTGATTTTTCTGTTTCAACCTCCCAAGTACTAGAACTACTGGCTTATGGTTAAATATAAATATATATTTGAATGTGCCTGGAGTAATCAGGCCAGTTATATGTTATCTTATAAATTGGGATTTGTGACAGAAGTGGTTAATTTTTTCATTTATATTACTATATTGTTCAATTGTTATAAGCCTCATTGCTTTTGTTATTAAAGAGATTTAATAAAAGTTAAATTCTACTTATAGCTTTTTATATTCATAATTTGATTAAAACAATAATGTCAGTTAATAGAATTTTCTATAGAAGAGTTAAGCAAATATCTGGCTACTATTTGATTTTGCTGATTTCTAGCACACTGAAATTTTTCAACAGTAACATGTATTTAGAAAGGAGTATCTTGATGCTAAGTTTTAGATGCACTTTCCCTAAAATGAAAGTTTTAGTATTTTTATTTTTTATTCACATCATGTTAAATATTTTTTATTTCATTTTATTTCAGAAGTCTCTTTTTACTTAGCAGTAAGCTGATTAAAATTAATATATATATCAATGAAAGAGGAATGTTGTTTCCATTGAAAAGCAAGGTCATAATCTAACTTAGTAAAGAGTTGAATTATGCTTTTACCTAGAAATGAACTACTTACTGTAATTATACATTTTTTTCGGTGATACATTTTATTTAAAAGGAAAAATACAAAATCTTTGCATTTTGTGAATTTTCAAAAAGTTCTAATGCTTTTGATCCTTCAATAACTTCAAGTAAGTGTAAATTCTCTTGTAATTTTCCAACATTGGGGATGCCTCTGGTAGTAAGAGGTTGTTTGTTTTAAATTACAGGTACTAATAAAAGTAAAATATTTTTGGATGTAAATATTTACGGGAGCTTGTTGGTCATAGGTTTCATATTAGCCTTAACAAAGCTGTTCTTCATATAAGGTTTGAAAATGAGGCAGTTTTAAAATTGTGAGAAAATATCAGGAACGGTTTGTGTTTGGAATAGCAAAAACAAAGTACCCTTTTCCTGATTGAATTCTGTGAATTATATGTGTTATAATCAGCTCCTTTTTTTTTTTAAGCTTTTTTTTTAAGTTACAGTAGCACTAATGTTTCTAGTTGGTACCCCTGACCTGATCCAAACACTCTGTTTTAACAAGAGAATTCTTTCACTCTGAGGAGTTTGTGAAGCTTGCAGAAACCAAGAGGAGTGTCGGACATTAAAGCTCGTGATGACATTAAGATTAATTGATTCTGGCTACGAAAGAACAAAACAAATTACACATGATGAAACAATTATAAAGAAAAATACAGCAACTTTATTTTCTTTTTAATCTAGCTTTTTAAATGAGACTAAATTTACACCTACATGAAGAATTCTGATCACTTCTTGTACCTAATACTATTATAATTCTTCAGTGAAAATTAGTTAATTATGAGGCCTGAAGGGAACTATTATTTTAGTTTACTACTTTTGTGGAATTGGTAAGGCAAGGATGGAAAATGAGCACTTGTGACAGGATGAAGTTTATTGATGGTTTAGCGTGGTTGGGCCTTACATTCATGGATGACTTTAAATGTAGATTTTAAAATATCCTCAATTTAATTTGTATACACAGTCATATATTTTTTGCATATGTTCTAAAGATGTTAAACTAAAAGATCTACTATAAATTATTTTAGCTATTTTGTTTTCTTTTCCATCCCCCCATATACTTTGGTCTTAAAATGATTAGGAGTGGCCTGAGCTTTTCTTGACCTCTGAGGAGAAATAGTATCAGGAAACATTTATTAGATTCCTGATGTGAATTAAAAGAGCTCTTAAATTTGGTTATTTGATTTAAAAATGTACACAACTCTAAAATTTTCCAGGAAGAAAAAAATATGTGAGAGCAAATAGGAAAATTCTGAGAAGAAGAATTATTAAGGGAAATTTAATCTTTCAGATGGCAAACGAAGTATCAATAACATCTATGAAGAGTTGCTGTGAGGATAAGATACTATTTTAAATTCTTAGGACAGTGTCTGACAGAGAACAAATGTTTATAAAATTTTAACTGCTATTCTTACTTCCCTGGTTTGGGCACTCATTTTATTTCACAAACATTAGTTAGGTGTGCAGACTACTGGCTGTAGTCCATCACACTGGGGGAAGAAGAGAGTAAGAGTCATCTTCTAGAATACAGGGGGAATTAATATCAAGAGGTTCACTGCAGCCCTATTAGTAATTATAAAACATAAAAACTGGCCAAATGTGCATATAAAAACTAGATCAATAAATCTTAGTATCTTTATATTATGGAATAAAGGTTGGCAGTTAAAAAAATGAATTAGGTGAGAGTGGCGGTGCATTCCTGTGATCCTAGTTTTTGGGAATCGGAGACATAGGTTTGAGGACAGCCTCAGCAATTTAGGGAGCTCTTTGGCAACTTATTGCTTCCCTGTTTCAAAATAAAAAGTGCTGGGGCATAGCAGCATTCCTGAACCCAGTGATGCCCCTGGGTTTAGTCCCCAGTACCAAAAATAAAAACAAATCCAGCACTGAGCAAAAAAGCTGTAGAGTGATAGGATGATGGTGTTTATACAAAGTTTGAAAACATACAAAACAGTGTGTAAATTGTTTATGAATACACATGCCACAATAGTATAAAACATGCATAGGAAGGAAGACCTTAAGCTTGGGATAGTGGACCTCTTTGTCAGGAAGAAAGAATGGGATCCCAGAATGATCCTCAGGGAGCTCCATTTTACCTGTAATGTATTATAAAAAAAAAAAGTAAAATGTTAAGATTTTATCAAGCAGGGAAACAGGTACATGTATATCCACTGTATTAGTCTGTTTTTCTTGTGTTTACAATGCTGCATACAAATTAAGATAGGTATGTGAACATGTTGTAAAAGCACCAAGTAGAGACATCAAGTGTGGTGCCTCTGGAGTCAGAGGGCATGAAGTTGTCGTGTTCCTGTTTCTTCCTGACTCGGGCTTTGGATAAGTTGCTTTCCCTGAACTTATGTCATCTATAAAATGGGAGTATAATATTTCCATTCCAGTTGTTGTAGAGAACAAATGGCTTTCTTGAAATGACTTATAGTATGTGGGATGCAGAGATACTAAGCAGTGGGAATAAAATGTGAGGCAACAGGTGCTGTCCCTGCCATTACATAACCTTAGTATCTAGTGGGAGAGACAGACGATCAATCAGCTAGTCTCCAAAACAAATGTAAATGGTATCTGCTATCAGTGTCTGGAAGGGCAAGTGCAAGGCATCCCCCTAATACGGGATTTGAGCTGGTTGGGAAGGCTTCTTTGAGAAGCCTTGGGGCTGAATTTTAAAGGAAAAGAGCAATACTTTATGAAGAGGAGCAGATAGAGTGGTCTAGTCCATCCCAGGGAACAGCCATGAGATGTTGTAGGAGGCACCACAGCCAACAGAAGGAGCTGAAGGGAGACCATCCTGAAATGGATAGAGAGCTCCAGGGAAGAGTGATGGTGCAAGATGAGGCTGGAGAAGGAGGTATGAATCAGGAGGTATGAGCCAGATCTTGCAGAACTCTGTGCTGGTTGGGGCATTTGGGACATATGGGAAGAACAATTGGAGCTGAGCCTGGTGGTGTACACTTGTAATCTCAGTACTTGGGAGTCTGAGATACGGATGCAGATTCAGGGACAGCCTCAGCAATATAGCGTATCTCTCAGCAACCTAGCAAGACCCTGCTTCAAAACAAAATATAAGAAGGGCTGGAGGTATATGTAGCTCAGAGGTAGAAGTAGGTCCCTGGGCTCAACCCTCAGCCCAGTCCTCCCCGCCCCTGACACACAAGAATCAAGAAGTAGAAGTATTGATGGGTAGTCACCCATTGATCCTTCTTGCCAATAATGACTGAAGGTATAATAGTTATTTCCTTTAAATGTAATGATATCCTATTGCAATTCAGATTCTGTTCATATTCTGTTATACAAACATAAGACAAGGTTAAAAGCCTAAAGTAAATAGTGAACCAATAACAAGGAGTTAGCAGTATTCTAAGTAGCTTCCTTTCTATATAACCACCATTACTAACATGACTAAGCTGGCCACTTTTATTTCTTCTCTCCCCATAGGCATGCTTAATAGTAAACACTAATGTTTTAAGTGTTTTCTGTATATTCATGGATTAAATCAATACTTGTCCTGGGTATACTCTTTCCAAGGTGCCATACTCTGTTCTCTAGTAATGATTTATTTATTCCTTCTTTTCTTTCCTTTCTTTCTCTCCTTTTTCTTTCTTTTTCTCTTTCTTCCTTTCTATCTTTGTTATTGGGTGTATTGTAATTTTACATCATGTTGGGGTACAGAGTGTCATGAAAATACGTGCATACAGCTCTTGGTGCCCTCCTGGCATTCGGAGTTTGTTGGTGGGTGCTTCTCACTCAGCAGGCTTCCTCCCATTTCTCCCTTTTCCCCCCTTGTCTTTTGTGGAGCTGTGCTCCTGAGTTCTGAGGCATTTCACATGTCTTCTCCAAGAATAAAGGCGTAACTAGCAATTGGGTGAGACAAGAAAAAATGTGGGCTGGGCTTAGAAGTAGTTTTAAAAAAGAAAAAAAAAACCCACAATTTTTAAATGGTTATATTTAAAGAATGTTAAGGTACTGATGTATTATTCTGAAAACTGGCAAAAAAGGGGAAAGATTTAGGACTTGAAGTATAGGTTTAAAAGTGGGAAAATACAAACACTTTTAATAATTACATAAAGTCTGTTACATTGTAGACCTGCGTTATATGACTAGTTCCCTCTAGATACTTTGCTTCTATTTCCCTTTTTCCTTTTTCCTTTTTCTTTTTTGATATAGAGTGCTGCAACAAATATCTTTGTATATACTATTTTGACGACCTGGTTATAGAGTGAACTTGTGTGGCAGCGAGTTTTCTGTATTAAGGATTTTTAAAGGCATGTTTAAAAGAATCTTGATAGCTGTTACTGTGTTGTCCTCTAGAGAGACTGCAGCAGTTTGCAGTCTCTCACAGTATAACTGTACATTTCTCTACATTTTAGCCAACATCAGGTATCAACTAACTTAAATTTAGTCTGTTGGTTAATAAAAAGGACATGTCAGTGTTTTGATTTCAATGTATCTTCATTATGACTAAGTTAATTTGAATTTATTATTGCAAATTGTTTACATTTTGTATTATTCATTTCTAGCCAGCAACCCTTTGTTTTTTTTTTTTGTTTGTTTGTTTGTTTATTTTTCCTTTGGTTTAATTCTTAGGTTGACTCCAAGGCGCTCAGCGGCTTTCCTTGTGTGTAGAAGTCTGCTCTGGACCAGGTTCAAGGTGAATCACAGGATACTCTCGGCACTGGCAGTGATGTGAAAGGTATGGGTGAGCATTACAGTTCTGGGATAAAGTATTTTTTAAGCCGAAATTATTATAGAAATATGACATGTTATATGTTGTATAAGTATATTTTTGAGAGCAAAACTTTTGGATGTTCTTTTAACTCTTAAAAAGATCTTTAAGGAAGTTTCCATAAACCTTAAAAATTAATTTTAGAAGACAGGTCTACCCCATTAATAGTTATAGCACAATTTTAATGTGAAAGGAGATTAAATATAAATACTTGATTTGAGGGGTTTAAAGGAACCACTTTAATTAATGTATGTTTATTTGGCAGCTTGGTTTTTATGTTTGTTTTTTCTTCTATCCTTTTGAGCAGTAGAGTCTGCCCTCTAATAGAACAGGGGCTCTAGCAGCTCTTCCTTTGTACTAAAACTGGCCCTCTCAGAGAGAGACTTTTGAAGACTGTCAAATTTTAAATCATGCTTGTTAGTATAACATTTGCTTTAAAAACAGTTATTTAATATCTTCAGTAACAGTTCATTCTCTGGCTACAAGACACCTGGCTTAGCTGGTTAAGGGCTCAGTGAAATGTTTTTACTTTTCCATTTCCTTTGCCACATAAAATATGTTGAGTTGCTTTAAACCCAGACAAGTACATGTGATGTGCATTTATCACACTTGAGTTTGTTTAGCATTGGCCATTACAAAGTGAGGAGTGCTATAATATGACAGAAATGGTAAAGATAAAATGAAGTAAATCCTGTTTGTTTTCTTAGTAATCTTATGTGTCATCAGGAAGGATTGGTAAACAAATATTGGAAATTATATAAAGAATATTCACATATTATAGAGTTTCCAATTTGAATAAAATGTAGTTCTATATATCTTTGTAGATTATCAGTAGTGTGTGTATGTGTGTGTATATATATGTGTGTGTATATATGAAAAAATGTATATATATGTATATATGTGTGTATACACACACACACACACACACACACACACACACACATACACACATAGTTTTTTTTTCAGTACTGGGGATGGAACCCAGGGGCATTCTACTTCTGAGTGACACCCCCAGCCTTATTTTTTATTTTTTATTTTGAAACCGGGTCTCATTGAGTTGCAAAGGGCTTCACTAAGCAGCTGAGGCTGGCTTCAAACCTGCGCTATTCTCTGTCTCAGCTTCCCAAATGCTGGGATTACAAGTTTCTGCCACGAGATCAGACTTAATGCTGTATTTTAAATTTAAAATCTTTTTCTTTTCTTTTGTGTTACTGGGGATGGAACTCAGGGGCATTCTACCTCTGAGCTATACCACCAGCCCTATTTTTGCATTCTTTATTTTGAAACAGGGCCTCACTAAGTACCTGAGGCTGTCCTCTAACCCAGATCCTCTTGTCTCAGCCTCCCAAATGCTGGGATTACAAGCATGCACCACCAAACCTGGCTTATTTATTTTGAAACAGAGTCTCACTAAGTTGTGGAGGGCCTCACTAAGTAGTTGAGGCTGGCTGTGAAACTGCAATCCTCCTGTCTCAGCCTCACAAGTACTGGGATTACAAGTGTATGCCACCATGCCCAGCTTCTCTTTTATTTGAGATGAGTACTCTCTATGTTGTCCAGGCTGGCCTTGAACTCCTGTGGTTAAATGATCCTCCTGCCTTAGTCTCTGAAGTAGCTGAAACTATAGGTATGCACCATTGTACCTAGCTAAGAGAATTTTTTTTAAGACATAAAAGAAACAAGAGGATGATAAGCAACCTAGTACTTGTGTAACATACATGAAATATGAATTGTTAAAAACTTATATGCTTAGGAAAAAGACCACAGTTTACTTAGCAAAAAGGCAAGTCACAAAAAGTGGATATACACATTACTGGTAAGTTTACAATAAGATACTTGTTGCCGGGCATGGTGGCACACACTTGTAATCCCAGCATTTGGGAGGCTGAGAAAGGAAGATCGCAGTTCAAGAACAGCCTCAGCTACGATTTAGTGAGGCACTTTGCAACTCAGTGAGACCCTGTTTCAAAATAAAGAATAAAAAATAGGGCTGGGGGTTGTAGCTCGAACATAGAATGCCCCTGAGTTCCATCCTCAGTACTGGAAAAAAAAAAGAAAAGATACTGTTATCAGACTTGGTGGCCTATAACTGTAATCTTAGTACTTGGAAGACTGAAACAGGAGGATTATAGGTTTGAGGCCAGCCTCAGCAACTTAGCAAGATCCTCAGAAACCTAGCAAGATCCTATTAAAAATAAACAAACAAACAAACAAATAGGCTGGGGATATAACTCAGAGTTAGAATGCCCCTCTAAGTACCAACAAATTAAAAAAATAAGATACTGTTGTTAAGGTTAACTAAGTATATTTTAACATGTATTTTTGCATATATGTAGACTATAGATTAGTATAACATTCAAGAAAGCAACTTTATAACATGTATCAAAATTTCACTTGTAGTATTCTTAAAGAAAATAGTAACAAATATGTCAAAAAAGAGTCATGCATAAAGTTACTATTCACGGTAGTTCATAGCTGAGGTCCATTTCTTTTTCCAAAAATAAAAAATAATAAAAAGCAA
This sequence comes from Muscardinus avellanarius, assembly GCF_963383645.1. Classification (NCBI taxonomy): domain Eukaryota; kingdom Metazoa; phylum Chordata; class Mammalia; order Rodentia; family Gliridae; genus Muscardinus; species Muscardinus avellanarius. The sequence goes on along the minus strand of NC_137793.1, from coordinate 67,545,100 downwards.
AATAAATCTAAAAGTTCAATCATAGTGGGAATGTTTGAATAATTTGAGGTATCTGTATGATACAGTATTAAGTAACAAATTTTGTGAAGTTTAACTGGAAATGTCATGATATTAAGTGGGGAAAATCAGAATGCACAATCAGATATATTTTGAAAAGTGAAACAGACATAGATGTATGCAAAAGACTTGGAAGATACACATCAGGATGATAGGAGGGTATTTGTGCTTCAGGATCGTGAATGTTCATTACTTTACTGTTTGTGCTTTCTTGTGTGGTCCGTTTTTTCTTCAGTATACATATGCTAGCATGTAATCAGAAAGTAAGTAAATATTACATACTTAAAATCAATTCTACAATGATCTCTCAATATTAGGCAAGGGAGTCTTCTCTGGCCTTTGTTTCTTTTCCATGGGAACGCTGATTATCATAAGGAAAAACTTGGGTTTTTTAGAAGGCACCAATTTTTTTCTTTTTTTGGTAATTGGATTACTCAAGAAAAAGATTGTTGTTTGGAGAGAGAAGACTGAATGTAACTTGGTGGATAGGCAAGTTGCCTACATAAAGTTACATTACATAAAGTAAAATGTCTAGAAGAGTCTTAGAAAAATGTTCTATATATAATAGAAAAATTAGTTTTAACTTGCTTGACTTTGAGAAAACTTTCAGGCCTGCTATATATCATGAAAGCAGAATATGTCAATATCCTTTAGGGTTGTCGATAAAGTAGTATTTCAGTTGCTCACATTAATGGATTTTTCAGGCAAGAGTTTATTTTCTCTTCCTTCCCACATTTTCTTTATAGGTGGTGCTAAAAGCCATGGTTGTGGCTTCATAATGGATATATTGGCAGAAGCCTATAAGTATTAGGCATAGTTTGCGATTGTAAAACTAGAAACATTATTTTCAGTTGTTATGGTTTCTGAAAGGTTTATACAGGCCATTTATGCTTTTAGTTTTGGTTTAAAGGAAGACTATTGCCCTAATAGTATTTAATTCTAGATTCTGGAAGAGATATAAAATATATTTCTATTTTCAAACAAATGGAGTAGAACAAATTATTTAGTAAATACCTTATACCTATATCTGTGTATGTCTGGATATATAATATGCACAAATAACTTATTTATTGTATTTAATAAAAAAATTTAAAAGTTAACAAAACTGGACTAACAGAAGGAGATTTTTGAGTTGGGGAAAGGTATAGACTTTAATGCTTACCATTTAGAAAAATAGATATTTGTTTTCTATAGAATTGGAAATTTTAGGCTGGGCGTGGTGGCGCACGCTTGTAATCCCCGCGCTTGGGAGGCAGAGACAGGAGGATCGCACAGGTTCGAAGCCAGCCGCGCGCGCTGGCTTAGGAGACCCTGTTTCCAAATAAAAATGTAAACATAGGTCTCGGAGTGTAGCCCGGAGGTGGAAGGGCTTCCAGGAACCCCAGTACCACCAAAAAAAAAAAAAAAAAAAAAAATTGGAATTTTTATCTTTGAAGAAATCTTTCATGACCATATAAGAAATTACCTGATATCTGTCTGAAATAGATATGGAGATCTTTTAGGTTTTTGTAAATTTTTTAAATATGTCTATTTATTATATATATTCATATTGAAAATAATAAAGAATAAAATAATTATACATTACAAAGAATCATTTTATTTTTCAATAATCTTGTTTCATCTTTTAATATTCACCTTATTAGTTTAATTTCTCCTTGAAGGCATGAGAATTTTTCTCTACTACTGGGGTTATATCAGTTATCTGCACTACAAAGGAATAGTTTCTAGTTCTATTTTAGTAATCTGGGAATGGCAAACATTTAGAAGAACTCCAGTACAACGGCAGAAAGAAGAAAGTTTGATGGGTTCTTCTTTTGTCTGCATTATGTTTAAAACTATCTTTGTCTAGGGAGCAAAGAAGAAATATTCCAAGTTTGCAGGCCAATTTAAAAGGACTAAATTGTTCTCGTTGTAACTTTATGAATGGAGAAGAAGGTTTTCTGTTTGTTTCTTTTGTTTCAATTTAACAATTTATGTATTATATGTTTTAGGGTATTTCCCATTTTTCTAAAGTAGGTTTCCATGGAATTTAACAAAACAAAAAAGCATTTTATAATGGAGTTATAAAATTCTCTATTTTTTATGACAGGCTACTGGAAAAATGATAACTAAGAATAATTAAACACCAGCAAAGTGTATCTGTATAAGTGTTTAGAACTTAATATATAGCACAAATAAAAATTTTAGAGACACTAAAAGAAATTTTTGGGAGGAAGAAGGAAATTCTCTAAAACACACAATGTAGTTAAACATATTGAAGTCAATTACTAAGCCAAGCATGGGAAGGAGGGATAGGGAGGGAATGGGGTGGGAACTGGTTAGGGGCTAAATAGGTGATGTGTACATGTATGTCCACACAAGTTTTTTACCCCAATATGATGTATGAATATAATGTACCAATAAAAAATTAAAAAAGAAATTTTTCCAAAAAAAATTTCAGAAAGAATGTTAAGATATACCACATATAAGGTTAATGAAATATGCAAGAGCATGGTTAGACCAACTTTTACAATACATATAATCTCTATATAGTGAAGAATCTTATGAGATATTACCAGTAATTCAAGAAATGCCAGTTAGGGTAATTCCATGTTTTTTATTATTTTTTAATTTTATGGTTTTTAAAAACTTTTGTTTTTTAAAAAAGCTGATAAGCCTCAGTATTTGTTTAGTTTTAGGGTTTAGAGGGCAATTTGGTAATTTAGCTTATGTACCATGAAAATGTACATACCCTCTGACCCAGTATTTATAAGACTGAAAATTTATCCTTATAATGTAGAAGACCTACCACCACCACAAAAGATATACATATATACAAAGATTTTAATAGAAACATTAATTTTTTCAGTTTCCACATTTTATTTATTTTTTTACTTTTTCTATTAAATAATTCAAACTCATTGTGGCTTGTCTTTTTAAATTTTTTATTCATGCATTGTATTCATACATCTTAATGGGATGCAAGAAGGTAGAAACATACATGCACACATCACCCAATTAGCCCTTGCCCAGTTCCCACGCCATGGCCTCCCTCTCCCTCCTTCTCATGTTTGTAGCTTTTGCATAGAGAGAGAATCCAAAATCCACATTTTAAAAGAACATACATTGTTTGGAGACAAACTGTACAAGAGTTACAGGAATTATTGCTTAGGTATAATCATAAACAGTTTTGTTAAATATACACATATTGTTTTAAATATGCTTGCAAAAGGCTCTGGATATATATGCTTTATAATATTATAATTCTATTCATAAAAATAAGGAAAATTGGAAGTATGCTACATTTGCTTACACATAGACAAAATGCCAAATTTGTCTTTTGTACATAAATAGAAGTCATACCATTCACATTTTATAGGTGAGACAGTTTCAGATTGTAAGTAATAGACTCACAGTTCCTCAAAGATAAGGACCCATCTTGTCATATTGTCTTGGTAGCCTAGTAGAGTACGTGTTTAATAGTTGACTTTCAACAGGTAATGACCGTGTGGATCTGTTACACTCTTTTCTAAATACTGCTGTTGATTGGTATCTCCAAGCTTCTACTAAATGATCACATTCTAATCACTATTTAGAAATACAAATTGGTCTCTCCTTCCTGGAGTTCTTGTTTGTTCACCTGAATCCAGTGACTCTTTTTATACATTCTTGTATGTATGTATGTATGTATGTATGTATGTATGTATGTATGCATGTATTTATTGTGAGTCTGGGGATGGAACCCAGGGGCATTTGACCTCCGAGCTACAGACCCTGCCCTATTTTTTTTTTTTAATTCTTTATTTTGCAATCAGGTCTCACTGAGTTGCAGAGGGCCTCACTAAGTAGCTGAGGCTGTCCGCGAACTGTGATCCTCCAGTCTCAGCCTCCCAAATACTGGGCTTATAAGCGTGCACTACCACCCCTGGCTTATACATTCTTATTTTAAAGTAATTTTAAACCTTCAAAAAACTTTTTTTTCGACCCTTCACCCAACTGTTCTTCATGTTAATATCTTATATAAGGCTCACAAAATTATTAAAACAAGGAAACGAACATTGTTACACTATTAATTGATATATAAGCTTTATTTAAATGTTGCAAAGTTTTCAACTTACTTCCCTACTCTGACTCAGAATTCCACATTACAGTTGTTATGTCTCCTTCCTTCATCTTTTCCAGTCTGTGAAAGTTTCCCATTTATCTTTTATGACTTTGGCAGTTTTGAAGACCAGTTGTCAGTTGTTTTGTAAAATATTGTCTCTTAGGACATAACTGGTGTTTCCCATGATTAGATAGAGGGAGTGCATTCCTGGCTGTGTATCCTACAGAAGGGAAGCCGTGCTCTTCCCAGTGCATCACATCAGGGGACCATGATGTCAGTGTGTCTGATTGCTCATGTTAAATCTGCCCAGTTTTTGCTTTGTAGGAACTTTGTGATTAGTGAGTGGAGATACCATGAGACTATGAAAATAATTCTTTTTCTCACCTTTGCTCACTGATTTTAGCATCCACTGATGGTTCTTTCTAATAATAATTACTGTGATGTTTGCTTAGTGGTGATTTGTGTTATGTCTGCCATTTCTTCTACATTGAATAATTGGGAAGCTACTTGTAGAAGAATGTCTCTTTTTCATTACTGGTTTATATATGCCTCATGAATATTTATCTCATTGTATGAGTTATAATGCATTAGTATATTAGTGTGTTTTGTTGTTCATATTGTTTCAATTCTGGCCACTGGAAATTACTTTAAATTGGGTTTCCTGTCCTTTCTACATTCTTTTTAACAGTTCTATACATTTAAGCACCAAGAGATAGTCCAGGCTCATGTTATATTTTACCTCCTTCAGCCCTAGAGCTCTTAAGTTTCTTTTATTGAAGAATGGTACTTAGAAATCTGGGTGTTAGCTGTGCTGCTTGCCACATGGGTGCCCTTTTCTAGCCCCTTTGAGTAGGCTGAGTTCAGAATGACACCTATATATACCAGCATATCCACTCATACATATATTTGTTGCCATAGTCTTCTGTATACATATATTTAACATGATGATTTCCTATCTCTGATTCCAATTAAGAGGACAGGACATTTTCTACTCTTATCCCTTTTCTTACCTACAACTCCTTTCCTCAGCAGAGAGAAACCTGGTGCTGCTGGGAACAGTTGCACATGCTTGTAGTCCCAGCATGGGGTGGGGGTGCTGAGACAGGAGGATCGCGGTTTGCGTACAGTCTCAGCTACTTAGTGAGGCCCTGTGCAACTCAGTGAGGCCCTGTTTCAAAATAAGGAATAAAAAATAGGGCAGGGGGGTGTAGCTTGGAGGTAGAATGCCCTTGGGTTCCATTCCCAGTACCACAAAAAAATAAAAAAATAAAAAAGGAAAGGAAAGAAAGCTCGTGCCCATTATGATACATTTACTTATTTGTTCCAATTTTGTATAATCTTTCATAATTTAGTATAATCTTTCATATGCAAGATTTAAGATCTGGAGATCTTGTTAATAAGCAAGTTTAGCTGGGTGTGGTGGTACACGCTTGTAATCCCAGCATTTGGGAGGCAAGACCAGAGGATCGTGGTTTGCAGACAGCTTCAGCTACTTAGTGAGGCCCTTCGCAACTTAGTGAGACCCTGCTTAAAAAATAAAAGACTAAAAAATAGGGCTGGGGGTGTAGCTCAGAGGTAAAATGCCCCTGAGTTCCATCCCCAGTACTGGGATCGGGGTGGGGAAGCAAGTTTAGAATTAGTGGATCTGGAGTGAAGTCAGTGATAGACCTTTTTTTTCAACAGGGTTTTGCTATGTTGCTGAAGGTCTTGTGAACTTACTGAGGCTGGCCTTCAACCTGTGATCTTCCTGCCTCAACCTTCTAAGTATTGGGATTATGGGCATGGGTCACCACACCTGGCTTGGTGATATGATAGGCTTTTATAGTAAGCTCTTAGCACATGCAACTGATTGTAGACCATACTTTTTGTAACAAGGGTTTTTTGAATTGTCTTTGTAAATACTTTCTGGTTTTGAATACAGTACTTCTAACTTATGAGATATGACTGTTATTAACTTTACTCACTGTACAATCTGTATCTTGAACTCTTAGCTATTAATGTCAACACTAATAGCAGTTAAAACATTAAAAAAATTTTTTAATACTCAACCAATGAAGACAATGATTAATAGGTGGAACTGAAAAACAAATATGATGATGTAGTAATACAGCTTATGATGTGCTTTTCTCTTTGGCTCCATATATTATTTGTGAGATTTTTTTCCCCATTTGTGACAGCCACTAACACTAAGTACCTTCATAAATTGAAATTAGAACCAGACTTGCAGATAACTTTATTACTAAGGGTTAATTTTTAAAAAAAGCATATGTAATCAGACTGCTTTCATTATATTATTATGAATAATTAATAAAATAATTTTAGTGAAAGTTTTTTTTTTTGGTGGTACTGGGGGTAGAACCCAGGGGCTAAGGCTTTCTACCTCTGGGCTATACTCCCAGACCTATTTTATATTTTTATTTGGAAACAGGGTCTCACTAAGTTGCGGAGCCCCTCACTAAGTAGCTGAGGCTGGCTTCGAACTGGTGCGATCCTCCTGTCTTAGCCTCCCAAGCGCAGGGGTTACAAGCATAACTTTAATTGACTAATTAATATATCACATTAGGTAAAATGACCTAGTCCCAATTAATGAAAGTTTTGTGTGTCTTCAAAATACACATGCAGTTTTCTGGAGATATATAGAATTAACTCACCCAGGCACTGTGGAAGTGCCTCGACCTTATTTATTCTAGGCCCACATCTAAATTTCTCAGATTTCTTGCTTTCTTAGCATTGTACTTTTAATCTTGTAGTAATTTTCTATTCTCAGAAGCCAGAAGTTCTCAAGTCCTCAAACTTTTTGGTCTGTAGAACCCTTTACATTTTAAAAATTGGTTGAATGCCTCAAAGAGCATTTGTTTATATTAGTTATATTTACCAATCTCTACTGTAGTAGAAATTAAGATGATTTCAGAAAAGCTTATTCATTTAATTTTTGAAAACTAGGCCTATAACATGTCAATGTGGATGACATATTTTATGAAAATAGCTGTATTTTTCATAATAAAAATAGAGGAGTGCCATTGTCTTGCAAGGTTTGCAGGTCACTTTAATAGAAGATAGCTGGATTTCCTATCTAATCATGCACTCAATCTACTGCATTACTATATATCACAGGACTTCTGAAAAATACCACTGGACACTTGGATTGTTGTAAAAATATTTTTTACATTGCAGATCCCTTGCAAAGTTCTATGGGACTCCAGGGGGTTTTCTTCTTCCAACGTTAAGGAAGAAAGAGTTGCCATGACTGTCTGTGGCCTCCCAGAGGCTCATTCTGCTTCTCTGGAGAGGTTTGGCAGGAAAATAGGGGCCGATTTGGGGTATATCCATCCCTTCTCTTACTTTTCCTGATTGTGTAATGCCTGGGATTCTCAAATTAAGCCTTGGTGGCACTCTGGTATTCTGTAAGCTACCTAGGTTGTGTTTCTGCTAACTCCAGAAAAGGTTTTTTTTTCCCCTAAGTGAACTAAAAAATGATAAGAATTTGTTCAGTTTTTAGCTTTTCTCTTATAAATTGTTCATATTATTACTCTCTCATATCAAGACAAATGAACAATTAACAGATTTTTAAATTTTTTTATTGGTGCATTGTAGTCATACATCTTAACAGGGTGTAAGATGGTCGAGACATACATGCATATATCACTTATTTAGCCCTTCCCCAATTCCCACCTCATTCCCTCCCACTCCCTCTTTCTCATGTTTGGCTTAGTGATTGACTTTGATATGTTTATGCATGTATGCCATGTACATTAGGGAATTTCTGTCTTCCCCCCTCCCATCCCATGTATTATTGTTAATAGAAGACTTAGAAATAATCATATAAAATCAGAAGCTTGTTTTTTTTTACTTATTGTGATGCCCAGACCCTTGATTGAGTTTTTTGTTTTTTATTATAGCTGCAGTAATTTTTCCTCTTAAGGAAATTATTTGGAACTTGTATGACAGAATTAAATATACACCTTGTCTTATGGTATAATATCTCATAAAGAACTGGCATGATATTTAATAACGAGTACTATATTTTGACAGTGGCAAAATACCTGAGATAAACAACTTAAAAGAAAGGTTTATTTTGGCTCATGGTTCCTGTTGCCTTGGGCCTGTGGTGGCACAATAAATCATTGTGGGGACACATATTGGAGGCCTGTTCGCCTCTGGGTGGCCAGGAAACAAAGAAAAGAAGGAGCTGGGGTCATTGGGTCTGCCCCTGATGACCCAACTCCTTCACTAGACCCTATCTCCTAAAGGTTCCACAGTCTCCCAATGCCACCACGGGCTTCTCACCATCCCTTCTAACACATGAGCCTTTGGGGGCAGCCAAGATTCAAACACTAAAAAGCGCTATGATTTTATGGTGTTTTGCCATTTGAATAAGTTTGGAAACTCTTACAGAAGGCAACTTGGAAGATGTATAAGGCTTAATCTGGCGTACCCTATATAGCACATAAGATTTTTCTCTATCTCAGCTGTAAGGGAGACAAAGGGAAGGGGGAAGTGCCCTTTCACTGACACCTCTCCAATTCAGAGAATGCAGCTGATACACAGTTCCTTTTACAATTCTCCTCTGTGTTTTTTCTATGCTGATGGCAAGGAGAGCTAGGCTGTGGAATATCTGAATAGTAAATGCTGAGAACTCAAGGGAAAGGAAGAACAACATTCTGAGATTTATTAGGTAACAGTACTAATGATAGGAGCAGCTACCATACCTGTTTGTACTTGTTTGCCGTCAGATGCAGTCATCCATGCATTGAGAAATGTTTATTTAGTACCTACCATGTGCTTCAGAAGCACATTGAAAGTCAGCAAAGCCTCAAAATACACTTTCAGACAAAGCTCCACTGATTGTATAAAGACAAAGTTTAGATCTTGCTAGTAAATAAATACCTGCACTTCCTCCTTTAGGAGGATTAACTTAGTAGAGAAGGCAACTGAGCACAATTGTCACTGGCTGGGGGCCAGTTCTTTGAAGTTCCTTAACTCACACAGACTAAGCCTGTCAATTCCAAAGGTATGGGAAGTCATAGTGTACTTTGATGTCAGAACTGTTGTGAGAGCCCATCTTATGTTGCATTTCCTTTGAAGAAGAGTGATTCAAGGTGGTCACTGCTTATAGAGGACCCGTCTCTTGACCTAGAAAGTCTAGAAAGAAAAATCCTTTCCCAAAAGGGAGTCAAAAGTAAGCTACAAGTGATTTGTGAGAGACCTCATTTGGAGTTAATCTGTTTTACCTAGAGGCAAAGGATTAGTTGTTCAAAACGATTCTGTATGGGAATTTACAATTCTGTATAATGCATCTCTCAGAATTTTGTTGGCACCAACATGTTTAACTGCACACATTTCTGGGAAGGGGGCAGTTTATTAATAAACACACAACTCTGCATAAACTCAAAGTGTGTAGTTGAGACATTTCTGAAAGCCGGCTAAAAAGGATTTTGAGTAGGGGAAAAATAATCACAGAAGCTGACTTTTAGAGATACCAAGTTATCAGGTTTCTTTCCTGATGTCAGATTAATGGGAAACTGGGAACTTAAAGCTGGTATGCGTTATCCCCTTACACCTTAAAATGATGCTTGTTAAGAGAGATGCATTTTTGAAATACTTGTTTGAATACTTGAAGTACAAGCCCTTATTTTCCTGACTGCTTGTTAACCTTCTTGATTGGCTATTCTTCTAATCATAACCAGAATATGTGGACATTTTTCAGACAGCTGAGATTAAAAGTAACTTGTCAAAGTATTTTTTTCTTTCCTTTAAATTCATATTTCAAAATAGTTCTTAGTTTTAGCCATAATAAATTCCTGAATGAGGTAATTTTTATAAATATCACATTGCTTTTTTTTTCTTTTTTTGGTATTGGGGATTGAACTCAAAGGTATTCTACCTCCAAGCTATATCCCCAGACCAATTTTTTACTCTTTATTTTGAAACAAGGTCTCACTAAGTTGTGGAGGGCCTCACTAAGTAGCTGAGGCTGCCCACAAACAGCAATCCTCCTGTCTTAGCCTCTCAAGTACTGGGATTATCATGCCCAGCTTGTTTTTGTTTTTAATGTTTTTTCTTTTTTTTTCCTTTTTTTGTGGTACTGGGGATGGGACCCAGGGACATTGAGCTACACCTCAGCCCTATTTATTTTTTTATTTTTGGTGGCACTGGAGGTGGAACCCATAGGCTTTTTACCTCCGAGTTTATACTCCCAGACTTATTTTATATTTTATTTAGAAACAGGCTTTCACTAAGTAGCTGCGGCTGGCTTCAAACCTATGCGATCCTTCTGTCTCAGCCACCTAAGCACGGGGATTACAAGCGTGCGCCACCATGCCTGGCTCCCAGCCCTATTTTTTATTCTTTATTTTGAAGCAGATTCTCACTGAGTTGCAGAGGGCCCCTCATTAAGTAGCTGAGGCTGTCTGTGAACCACGATCCTCCTGTCTCAGCTTCCCAAATGCGGGGAATACAAGTATGTGTCACCACACCCAGCTTGTTTTTAATGTTTTTGCATCAATTATTGATGTAAGAATAGCCAGCTAAAAAGGATTCCTTTAAAAGGATTCTTTTGATCTAGCTTCTCAGGTTGGAACAAGGTCTGAAGATCACAGTAGCAGAAAAGTGACACTGCTGAATTATCATTTGATTGTTTAGTCATTTATATCAAATTCTGGGTTCAAGTTAGGATTCTTCCGGGTCTATGGCTACAAATCCCTAAAATTCTGATTAAAAATTCCAGGGGTTCAAAATGTTAAATGAATCTGCAAAATGGATCTCTTGTTAGGAGCAAGTTGGTATTTCATACTTTTATTTCACTTAAGACCATTTCTAGGAGATGGTTTAGCTTTGTAGAATTTCTTGAAATCTTACATCACGGCCCTACTAAAGTTTTCCTCATTCATTTCTAAGTGATGGGTGCATATGGAGAGGAACACTAGTGCTTTTTAGTTTTAGATATAACAGCCAATCATAACAAGCATTGCATGAGAACTATAGGCTGTGTACTAACTACATTGATGTGAATGAGATAACAGCAAATCCCTGAGGATAAACACTTCTTTTTAAGTAAACACATTTACTTAAAGCACATACACATACTCCCTCCTTCTCCCCCACACTCCCCAGACTCCAACTCTCTTTAAACATACATTTTATAGTTTGGTGGTGTATGTTGTGTATTTTGGTTATGGAATATTTTGGGAAAAGGTATTGAGATCCTTTTGGGGTCAAGAAGTTGTAAGGTAAGAATAGAAGAAGACAAACCCCTCAAAATCTAAGCAAACCAGCATTAAATAAATTGATGTTTAATCCTTTGAAAGCCAGGGTTTTGTTTAGTATCCAGTTACCCTCTATGGCTTGTCTGTTGAGCTAATTGATAGGCACATCTGTTTTCCCCAGTAAGTGCCTTTCTGCAATTCTTTAAGACCCCTGTTTAAAAGTAGCTTTTTCAAGAGATTCCCTGATTAAGGTGACAGGATGAAAACAGTAGCAATTGGGATAGTATCTTTTGGCTTTTGTGATACTGTTTTTCTACCATATGGAAGTTTTCTACTGGCTTATCATTTTCCCCATGAGGCTATTTTTCCCATGGTCATAGTCACACGTTATTACAGCTATAGTAACTATATATTTTGAGGCAAAGACTATATAAAACAGAAAAGGAAATAGGATAATGGGCCAAAATAATTTTAATTTTTTAATGTTGCTAGCATTACTTCAATAATACATTACATTCAAAGATACTTTTGAGTCATTATCTTGAAAAAATTCCTTTTAAACATTTTCCATTTTACTTTAGAGATCAGAAACCTTAACCAAGAAAGTAAAAGGTTTTATATCTTTGTTCCATTAATTTAAATAATTTTGAGGTCAGTCATAGCTGAGAACTATTCCTTTTAATCTGTCTTGATACAAGTTTTTTTTTTGGATCTGTTCTTAAATATTAAATATTAACTGGAAAGTAGAAGGAAATTGATGATTTTTACTAAAAAGATTTCTTTAGCATCTGAAAGGTCACAATTTCCAGTCTTTTAATATTTTAAGTGATAAACTTCCTTATAATGAAATACCTATTAAGTAGGTTTATTCATTATCTTATTAGTATATATATATAATTATCGATTACATTCTATATAACCTACTTTATGTTAAGTATTGGAGATATAATAATGAACAAAACAGTATAGTTTCTCCTCTTGGAGTTTATTTATGCATTAGCTTATTTAATAATTATTGAAAACCAGTTATGTATCGGGAACTGTTCATAACTGTGGTTATACTCTGTGGAAAGAGAAGCAATAAATACAAAAGTGATTAAGATCACTTCAGATAAGGATCAATACTTCAAAGGGAGAACAGTACCTGGGCTGATCTATTTTGCACTAGTCAAGGAGATAAACATTCATATAATTAATTTTACGTATAAGTAGGATAAGTGCCATAAATGAAAATCAAGGAATGCTGTGATCGCATATAAGTGAGGAGGTGGGAACTAGTCCACTGTGAGGATAGTCAGGGAAGACTTCCTGAAACAGATGGCTTATGAGCAGCGATCTGAGCGATGGCCACATGGATCAGTTTGTTAGGGCTGCTGAAACAAGCACAGCAAACTGTATGGTTTATGTAAAAGCAATGTATTGTCTCTCAGTTGTGGAGGCAGGGACTCCCAGATCAAGGTGTTAGCAAGATTGTTTCCATCTGAAAGGTATGAAGGAGAATCTGTTCTTCTGGTGGTTTGCTGGCAATTTTTGTGTTACCTGGCTTATTGACATACTACCCTGTCATTGCCTTCTGTTTACATCGTGTTTTTCCTATGTGCACATTTTTGTTCATATTTCCACTTTTTCTTACAACATCAATCATCCTAGATGAGGACCCATCTTGGTCCAGTATGAACTCATCTAAACTAATTGTGTCTGCAACACCATTATTTCCAAATAGGATTGCAGTCTGAAGTACTGGGGGTAGAAGGCACACAGTTCAACCCGCAGCACTAGGAGTTTGGCGAAAAAGAGAAGGGGGAAATCTCTCTCTCTCTCTCTCTCTTTTTTTTTTTTTTTTTTTTTTTTGCGGGTCTGGAGATGGAACCCAGAGGCATTTGACCTCTGAGCTGCACCCCCTGCCAAATTTTTATTCTTTAGTTTGAAACAGGGTCTCACTGAGTTGCCGAGGGCCTCACTAAGTAGCTTAGGCTGTCCGCAAACCGCGATCCTCCTGTCTCAGCCTCCCAAATGCTGGGATTTCAAGCCTGTGCCACCACACCTGGCTGGGAAATCTCTTTTGAGGAGGTGAGAACAGTGTGTGTCTTGCATTAGAAAGATGCAAGGCTCATTTAGAGAGTAAAGTGTAGGTGGACAAGAAACCCAGAGGAAGAGTAAAGCAGTGCTATTGTAGAGAGATTTTTGAATGTTGGACTAGATAGGGCCCCATGACCAGCTGAAAGTGATGTGAAGGAAAGATAACTAGCTGTAGCTATGGTATGGTATGCTTTTCACTTCCAAGTAAGGATATCCAGTAGGTAAGAGCCTGAGGCTAGGAATGAGGATTTGGAAGTCAACTGTGTTATAGATCAAAGCTAGCAGAAATCACTAAGGAACAGTGTTTTCAAATGAAAAGACTGGGACTTGGAACCTTAAAAAGCATCTGTACTTGTAGAGAAGACCAGAACAAAAAGCCAACAAAATTCAGAAGGACATGAAAAACAACATGTGTAAGAAAAGCTGGGTGCTTTTGAGAGGTGTTGATGGCCTCAGCACTGTATGGAGGCCACATCGATGAGACTCGGAAAGATACCTCATTTGCGGACCTGAGGTCACCGGGGCCAAGCTCATAGAAGCTGGGGTTTATGTGTCCAGGAGGAAAAGGCAGATGAGAAAGCAGGAGGAGTAAGTGTGAGTAATCTATTAAGACTTGACACTGGTAGAAGGAAACAGGAAGAGGGCATACAAGTTTAAGAAGATGATCTTTAGAAGTAAAGAGTTGGGGGAAGAACTTGAGTGTAATTGAAAGGGAAGAGCAGGAAGTCACTGAGCAGTCAAAAGCAGAGATTACTGATCCAAAGGAATCTATTGACATCAAGTCTAAAGCAAGAGCTGGAAAGCTGACATGGGGCGTCAGGAGCTAAGATAGTCTCTGGGAGCTGGTCAGAAGCACAAGGGAGAGAAGGTGTCTTGGGGACCGTGTCTGTGGCATGGCCATGTGTTTATGTATGTTTCAAGCCCTGTCTCCTGCTAATGGTGAGTCTCTCTTGCAAATAAGCCTTCATAAATGTATTCACATAGTATACTTTGTATTATTCCAGTGGGTGACATTCCAAAAAATAACACATTTTGACAGAAAAAAAAAATTCTTAAATTAGCATTTTTTTTTATACTGGGGATAGAACCCAGGAGCATTCTACCTCTGAGCTACACCCCCAACTTTATTTTTATTTTAATTCTTTTTTTAAAAACAGAGTCTCACTGAATTGCAAAGGGCCTCACTAAGTAGTAGCTGAGTCTTTCTGCAAACCATGATCCTCCCTCTCAGCCTCCCAAATGCTGGGATTACAAACCACCATGCTGGGTTTAAATTAGCAATTTGAACATGTGAGTCTGTGTAATGCTAATTAACCTTGCTAGGATATCCAAAAGTTACATTATTTGAACACTATATTTAATAAAACTCTCTGTGAGTTTTGCTATATGATACAGTTGTATGTAAATAACAGAAAAATGCAAGAGAAGATCAGAATTTAGCTATGGAAAGCTCTGACATGATTGATCTTAATTAGCAAAGCAGTACTAACTTTAATGGCAAACACCAAAATCAGGGTAAGCATACAAAACATTTTCATTGTTAAGAACATGACCTTAAATGAAGCAAAATGTATCCAACTTGGAGATGACACCAACATCTGTGCAGTATATGGGGTTCAGTGTCTGGAATACTTGTCATGTAACAAAATCAAACCTCTCAGATAGGCAATTGATGTTCCATGTTTTAAGTTAAAGAAGGTAGCTTTTAAATATCAATTATTTTTGTAATCCTCTTTCAATTTTTGTATCACTTTTGACATTTGTGTTAATTTTACTTCATTTAATCTCATCTATTATTAAATGTATTCATAAGATAGAGATAATTCTTACATATTATTAATGTATATACTTTTATCCCAATATTCCAGCAAATTGATATAGCCATGCCTTTATTATTAAGTCTTTTGTGTTAAAGAAAACCTCTAAAATTTTGTGTATAACTTTATCATAGAAAAATTATTCACTATATATAAAATTATTGCTTATTATTTAAAACATAAATAAATCTTTAAAATATAGAATAATGCATGGTCTTGAGAATGCCTGCAGATTCCAATTTCTTTTCTAAAAGTTAGAAATATCATCTAAGAAACTGATTTAACCTAAAGGTTAAGATTAAGGACAGAGATGGAAAAATAGCTGTCTGCTGAAGGACACCTTTTTCTCTTCCTTTCTTTCCTAGAAGTGAGCGAAAATATAGATGACTTTTAAAATCTAAAGGGTGGTCTCAATTTTTTCTCTAAAGAAAAAGTAACTCACACCTCTTAAGTGTGGTGGGCAGCAAACTGGGCTGGGGTACTAGGGGTAGGTTGTTATGGCTTGGGGCAGCTGCTGGGTGAGCCTGAGGAAGCACTGTCTAGGCTGAGGTTATGAACAGCTCCTTGGGGACTTTTATAGGGCCAACCTGCTTGTTAAGTAGTTCATTGATCAAGAGTCGACTTAGAAAACGGACACAACATATTTACCATTACCTTGACATATGTTTATTTTTTTAAGAATAATTGATTATTTTTAAAGAATGGTCAAATGCAAAATTCTCCCATTTTTCTAAATCTGTGAAATTTGTTCTTTTATGAACAGGATGCTGGGAATATATCAGCAGTTGCCCTAGTTCTGACTTCTTGTACAGATAAAGAGGAGATAATGTACATTTTGTCTCTTTAAAAAAATATTACTAGCCAGGCTTGGTGCCTCACATTTGTGATCCCAGTACTTGGAAGGTCAAGACAGGACAAATGCAGGTTTAAGACCAATCTTAGAAATTCAGCGAGACCATGTTTCAAAATAAAAAATTAAAATGGTGGAATGTGTAGCTCAGAGGAATGGCAATCCTTACTATCAAAAACAAATAAAAAATTACTAATAGAACAATGGAATAGAGAGCCCAGAAAGACCCCAACATATATGACTACTTAATTTTTCAACAAAGGTGCCAAGATAATTCAGTGGAGAAAGATCAGTCTTTTTAATGCATGATAGGTTACTGAATTTCTTTGGGAGAGGGGGGAAGAATCTTAATCTCTCACAGTAAATATGAAAATGATCTAAAAATAGATCATAGACCTAAATGCTATAAAAACTAAAACTATAAACTTTCTAAGATAAAACAATCTTTGTTAATGCAAAGATTTTTAGGAGCTTTATTCTATAAGAATATTCTGTAAGATGTTTGTTTTAGACTCCATCATAATTATAAATATCTCCTCTTCAAAAGATGCTGTTTAAAACAAAAAAGGGCTGGGTGTGGTGATGCACACTTGTAATCCCTGCACTTGGGAGGCTGAGACAGGAGGATCACACAGATTCAAAGCCAGCCTCAGCTACTTAGTGAGGCTCCCAGCAACTTATTGAGACCCTGTTTCCAAATAAAATATAAAATAGGTCTGGGAGTGTAGCTTGGAGGTAGAAGGTCTCTGGGTTCCATCCCTAGTACCACCACCAAAAAAAAAAAAAAAAAAAAAAAAGGGAAAAAGTAAGAGAAATATTTTAACACAATGTTTAACAAAGAGCTTATATCTAGGATTTAACAAAGAGCTTATATCTAGCACTGCAGTCTGGTTTCTTTCTCGTGTCTCGTTTTTCCAGCCCTCTTTTTCTGAGTCCCTTGTATTTACATTCTTTGTTTCTCTGCTGATGGTATTTTCTGGCTATGAAAGGCACTGATTTTGTGGTAATAGAGATTGGTTGTCAGCGGGGCTCATAAACCCCACTTTTCTCCGTCGCCATCTTCCCGGAAGTCTCCTGATATAGTCATTTAATGAAATACTCCTCAGCAATAAAAATTAATGAAAGACTTATCCATGTAACAGGATAGAATCTCATAGATATGTTTAATTAACACAAAGAGTTCAAAATATATGATTTAATTAATGAAGCACTGGAATAAGCAAAGCTAGTCTATGATGAATAGAAATTAGATCAGTGGTTACCTCGGTAGTATACGGTAGGGAGATTAAATAAAAATGTGTACAAGAAAACTTTCCATGGTGATGGAAATATTCCATAATTTCCTTAGGTTTGTGGTTATTGGATACATCTGTTCATTAGTAAAAACTTATTACTCTGCATGCTTAAACTCTGTATACTTTATTGAAAGTAAATTATACCTCAATAAAGTTGTTTAAAAATAAGAATAGGGGTTTGAGGATATAGCTCAGTGGTAGAGTACCTATTTAACATGTGTTAGGACTGGGTTTAATCCCCAACACTATCAGGAAATAAATAAATATTAATTTGTTAGATAAAGATAGGATAGAATTCTTTTAAAAATAATTAAAAATATTAACAGTTCTGTTTATTTTTAAGTAATTAAATATAAAATATATAAAATAATTAAAATATCATTAACAGTTCTGTTTAATTTTAAGTAAGCATTTATCAGGTAAATTTATGAGGCGTGTTCTATATCTCTGAAATGATTAGACCTAAAAGACAATTCAGTAACCCTGTTATATAATTTTATTTTACATTGAATAGCTCAGGTTAAATCCAGAAATAGTGAGATTAGTGAGATAGTCCTCATTCCTTCATGGAAAGATTTCTTAACATCTATAACTCCACTGTCATCTGAACATTGTATGTTTTTAAAATATAGGCCAGTTTTCTTATATGTATGTTTTTGCATTTACAATTTTAAGGTAGTTGGCATTTTAGTTAAACATACATGTATGTTCTCAACAGCTGCATGCTTACTTTGGGTTTACTTTCAGAATGATGCTACCTCCTCTGAATCCTGCGACTCTTCTTCCATGCTGTCTTCTCTCTGCAGTCAGGCATGCATTTTTACTGTCATCTTTTCCCTTCTGCTTTGTGTCTGGATGTCCTACAAATGAACTGCTGACATCTGATCTTCACTAGCCATGTTCTTTGAGGAAAAACATAAACCTTCTTGTTAAATCCTCTTATTTTTAAAGTTTTGGTCGATTTTTCAGGGATTATAAGTTATACTTTATGGAAGAAAGTTAACTTCAGGGATATAAATGAAGAATGTTCATTCTAGCAAATACATTATAAACATTTAAGCTGGGAGTAAAATATCTCTTTCAAAAGTAGTAAGGAAAATTTTATTTTTAAAATATCAGGGTCATACAGCCTGCCATTGAGGGAGAGAACATAATTGAAGTGTCAGCTTTGGTTTATGGGGCCTAGAGCATTCTTTAAAGAGTAAAGTGGATACTGTTGAAAAACTAACAATTCTTAATTTCTAATTCTTGAAATCCTCTGGTTTTCTGAAATTTTTGGTTTAATAGTAGCATGAATTTTTTCCCCCAATTATAAGATGCCTAAGCTGGGTATGTTGGATTACACTTGTAATCCCAGCATTCAGGAGGCTGAGACAGGAGGATCGTGGTTCACAGCCAGCCTCAGCTACTTAGTGAGGACCTTTGCAACTCAGTGAGACCCTGTTACAAAATAAAGAATTAAAAAAAAAATGGGCTGGGGTGTAGCTCAGACGTAGAATGCTCCTGGGTTTCATTCCCAGTACCGCAATAAATAAATAGATAAATAAATGAATAAATAAATAAATAAAGCCTAATGGTTTAAGACATTTCAAGCCTTTCACTGTATGTGCCCCACATGATGACTGGCTGCACTTAGCAGAGAAGTCCCATCTTCTATGTTAATATATAGTGGTGAGGTTTTGTTTAGGATTTTGTACTTCATTGCTTTCATTCTCTTATACCTCATATATTGGAGCTCAACTTCTTGATTAGTTTAAATTAACTATCTGGTTGGTGTGCTTGGGCCCTGATTTGGTTTACCTAAACACATACCTAAGTTGTCCTAACTTTGTAATATTTTATCTTCAATGTTTCTGGAAAAAAGAAATATCTTTTAGGAAATAAGTTATGAACTACTACTTAAGGAGATTCTATTTGAAATACTTTATATTAATATAAGAATATATATTCTTTTGTGTGTGTGTCTGATAGAACTCAGGGGATTCTACCTCTGAGCTATACCTCCAGCCCTATTTTCTTATTTATTTATTTATTTATTTATTTATTTATTTATTTATTTAGGTACTGGAGATGGAACCCCAGGGCACTATACCTCTGAGCTACACCTTCAGCTCTATTTTTTGGTCTTTTTAAATTGTTGAAACAGGGTCTCACTGAGTTGCAAATGGCCTCGCTAAGTAGCTGAGGCTGTCCAAGAACCTTGATCCTCTAGTCTCAGCTTTACAGATGCTGAGATTACAAGTGTGCGCCACCACACCCGGCTCCTATTTTCTTTTTATTTGGAACAGGTCTTACTAAGTTGCAGAAGCCCTCACTAAATTGCTGAGGCTGGCCTTGAACCTGTGATCCTCCTATCTCAACCTCCCAAGTACTGGGATTACAAACATGCACTACCACTCCTGACTTAAAAATGTATAGCATTATACAAGAATACTTTCTATAAATAGAGTATTTTACTTTTTCAATTTATTCCTCCAAGGCCATGAGTAAAGCAAGGTTCACAGAACTTCTATTTAATACCATCTTCCCATGTCACTGTGATGTTTCTCCAACATTTCAATTTATTGATGTTAGGCATGTGTGTGTATGTGAAAGGGTGTTTAAAAAATCTGAGCCTCAGATTCTAATATAGGGTGTTTAAAACAGTTTTAATAGTTATTTGTTTATCCTACCTACATGAGAGGCTGTGGTAGGAGGATTAAAAGTTTGAGGCCAGCCTGGCAAGTTAGGCCTTATCTCAAAAAAATAAAACGGGTTGGGGATATTGCTCAGTGATAGAACACTGGGTTCAATTCCCAGTACTGGAAGAAAGATTATTTGCTTTCAGTATCTCTCTGAGAAAGAAATAGAATATATCTTTGTAGTTGATAAATTAACATGGGTGATTTCAAGTTGATGAAATGGTTGATAGCAATTATGGGTATTGAATCTCAGCATTTAAGTGCTTTATATAGTAAAAAAAAAAAAATCTCCCTTTTAATTATTTCCAAAGATTGAGGGCCTTATTTTACATTATTTGGCTTATAAAAATGAGATTATTTAGTCAGAACAAGAGGAAATGCAATGTTAAATACTAAGTACAACTTTGTCTAACTTAAAAAGTTCAAATAATTTACTCAGGAAGTTGGGGTGGGAGGATTACTCAAACACAGGAGTTCTGGGCTAGTCGACGCAACACAGAGAGACTGTTCTGGTTTGGATATGAAGTATCACTGAGGACTCATGTGTGGACGCCTTGGTTCCCAGTGCAGCAATGTTTAGAGGTGGAGCTTTGGGGAGGTGATGGATCGACTTCATCAGTGGGTTAACCA
Organism: Muscardinus avellanarius; assembly: GCF_963383645.1. Lineage (NCBI taxonomy): Eukaryota > Metazoa > Chordata > Mammalia > Rodentia > Gliridae > Muscardinus > Muscardinus avellanarius. The sequence continues at coordinate 67,524,402 of NC_137793.1, read as the reverse complement.
TTGATGGTGGAGTACTGGGAGGCAGGGGGTACTGGAGGAGGTGGGACCTAATTCAAGGAAGTAGGTCACTGGGATGGGTCCTGGAAGGTTTCTTTGTCCCCAGCATCTGTCTGTCTCTTCCTGTTTCCCTTTCCCTCTTCCTGGCTGCCACCATGCTGCTCAGCCATGCTGTCTTCTCTCATTTCAGGTCCAGTGCAGTGGAGCTGACTGACTTTGGATAGAAACCTCTGAGCCCTCAGCTAAAATAAATCTTTCCTTTTCTAAGTTGTTTATGTCAAGTATTTTGGTTACAGTGACAGAAAGCTGACCTAAACTGAGACCTTGTCTCTCTCACTTTCCCACTCTTTTTTTCCCTTAGTGGTGCTGGGTATCTAACTCAGGGCCTTCTGCATTTTAGGCAAGTACTATACCACTGAACTACATCCCAAGTCTAGCCCCAAGACCCTATTTCTTAAAAAGTATTTAAATAACTTTATTATAAAGTTTTATTAAAATATGATATGCTATATAATTGGATAAGTTAATAATTAAAAATAGAATATGGGTAGCTTAGTTCTTGAAATCATAGCATACATTTTCTTATTAACATTAATCCTTAGAATTGAGATTAAGTACAGTGAAATTGTTAAAAATTTAGGCTCCAGGTTCATACCGTGTAGTTTTAAATGTGAGTTCTGCCACTTTCTCATTTTAACTAGGTATAACCTTTGTAAGCTTAGGCTGCCCATGGATAATGAGGATAATCATAGTACTTGCCTCTTTAGGTAAGAATGAAGATTAAATAAGATATATATTATGAAAATAGTATATGTAAATGTGTATATATATGTGTGTGTGTGTGTATGCCATATATATACACAGTTACTTGGATTATTTCTATTAGTATAGAAGATACATAAAAAAGAAAATCTAGTTGGTGGTTGGTTTTGACTTCACTACATACTTAATTTGTTGATTTTCAGTGCTTCTATTTCCTGGGTTGAAGCTACTATTGAGTAGTAAATTGTGTTTTGGAAAAATTGTGACCCTCAAAAAATGTAAACTGGATGATGATGATGTGTGTGTGTGTGTGTGTGTATATATATGTGTGTGTGTGTGTGTGTGTGTGTGTGTGTGTGTGTGTGTGTGATGGTTTGAAAGACTGCAACTTAACTGTATTTATACTTTAAATTATGTCAGTAACAAATAACTCAGAGCATACTTTTAAGATAGGATAACAACTCATGAGAAAAATTAGAGATAGGAGATGAAGATGAAAGTAAAGATGATAATGTCGGTTGATTGTAGTGCGATCCCATTTAGGTTAATTATGATCTCAATTAATATTTTGTGAAAATAACAATGAGTAGAAGATGAAGTTATATACTTGATTGGGAAATCTGGACAGTTATTTCTAGGACCAGGGAAAATGTTTTGTATATTTTGTTCTTATTTTTAAAATGAGGAAAAATAAAGACATATTTGTAAGCTGATGGGAATGATCCAGTAGAGAAAGAAAATATAAAAAGATAAGAATTATTTGATGATCTTCTTGAGTAGATGAAGGGGGTAGAATCTACTACACAAGAGGAGGGCTACCCTCAGAAGTTAAGATAAGTGGGATGACAGAAAAATAACTTATGTCCAGATGCTGATACATGACTAGGTCTCATGCTGGTAAATGAGATTTTCTGATTGCTTTTTTATTCTTAGCATATTTGGTGGGAGCACTGGGTATTGAACCCAGGGGTGTTCTACCTCTGAGGCAAACTCCCAGCCCTTTTTATTTTTTATTTTGAAGCAGGTCTGTTTAAATTGCTGAGGGCCTTGTTAGGTTGTTGAGGCTGGCCTCAAACCTGCAATTCACCTTCTGAGTACTGGGATTACAGGCATGTACCACTGTGCCTGGCTATTCCTAGTGTATTCTTAATGAAATTGTTTATTAGTCAAATGTGAGGATGGAAAAGGATTTGTGAGAAATTTAAGGAGCCCAGAAAAGGTATGAAGTACTCATCAGAAAGAAAAACAAAGTATTAACAAAAGATAGGTTCTGGGTATCTACCCAAAAGAATGGAAACAAAACTACCAAAGTAATGCATGCGTATTTATGGTCATAGCTGTACAATTCACAATTACCAAACTTTGGAACCAGCCAAGATATCCATCAACAGATAAATGGATTACAAAATTTTGGGATATGTACACAATGGAATTTTTTTTTTTTACTCAGCCATAAAGAACAAAATTATGTCATTTGTGGGGAAATGAATAGAACTGGAGAACATTATGCTAAGTGAGATTAGTCAGTCACAAAAAGTAAAAAATCAGATGTTCTCCCTAATATGTGGAAGCTAGGGAGAAAGTGTGACAGGAGGAATTCTAGATAAAGAAGGAGAAACCATAGATGAGCAAATAAGGTGACCTAACTGAGGGAAATGGGAAGGGGAAGAGGGAAATTCTCTAATGTATATTATGTACATTCATAAACATATCAAAGTCAATCAGTAAGCCAAATGTGAGAAGGAGGGAGAGGGAGAGAATGGGGTGGGAATTAGGTAAGGGCTAATTGGGTGATGTATGCATGTATGCCTCTACGATCTTGTAACCCATTAAGATGTATGACTACAATGCACCAATAAAAAATTTTAAAAAGATAGGTTATCAGGAATGAAAATTAAGAGTGACAGTATTCAGTTCTAGTAGATTCTGAAGGAAGTGAAATGATATATTTAAAGTACTAAGAAAAATGATATAAAAGTTAGAGTGAAAAAGAGATGTTTTGGAAATTGTGGACACTGAGGATGTATACTACTCGTAGATTTTTTTTTTTTTTTCGGTACTGGGGATGGAACACAGGGATATTCAACCCTGAGCTATACCCCCTGCCCTATTTTTTATTCTTTATTTTGAAACAGGGTCTCACTAAGTTGTGGAGGGCCTCACTAAGTAGCTGAGGCTGGCCATGAACCCCGATCCTTCAATCTACACCTCCTAAATTCTAGGATTACAAGCGTGCACCACCACGCCCAGCTATGTTTTTGCTTAAGGAGCTACAAAAGCTTATACTCCAACAGAAGGAATTGAAAGTATGGAAAAGTATGAGATTCAAAAATGCATGTGATCAAATAAATAGATATTTTTGTATGTCTAAGTATTAATTGTGAAAAGTAAGTATTAAAATTGATAGTTATATATTTAACTAAATCTACTAGAATACTGGAGAATTGTAACGTGTGTGTGTGTGTGTGTGTGTGTGTGTGTGTGTGTGTGTGTATTATGTGTGTGTGGGGGGGTGCTGGGGATGGAACCCAGGGTCATTCTACCTCCCAGCTATACCCCAACCCTATTTTTAATTCTTTATTTTGAAACAGGGTCTCACTCAGTTGCAAAGGGCCTACTAAGTAGCTGAGGCTGTCTGCAAACTGCAATCCTCCTGTCTCAGCCTCCCAAATGCTGGGATTACAAATGTGCACCACCACACCCAGCAGAACATATATTTTAATATAAAATTGCTTAAGTTATTTTTTCTTTCCCTTTTCAAAGAGTGAGAAAACAAAAAGGCTTTGCAAGCTATTTTTAAAGAGTTCACATTGTTTAAAGTGGCTTTGTAATCACTGTTTAGTAACTTTAGATGTAGTGTGACCTTATTCTACTCTGTGTAAAATTCAAAGGTACCTGAGATATTTGACATTCCCTTTCAAGTATGCCGAAGATTAAAGCTCCAAATCTTTGATTTATCAGTACCTAAGACAGTACCAGGCTCTGAGGTGTTTGCTCAAAGGCTATGAAAGAGATCTAGTATGTTAGAAGACTTATGGTTGGAGATCTCCACAGGAGACAGTACAGTGAATAAACACCAAACTTGTGTTTATTTTCCTTGTCTGCTTTACTGTTTGTGTGGCAACAGTACTCAGATCACATAAAATCTAGCATATGAGCTGTGTTCTACAGTTCAAAACCCTTTTATGGAATAGAAAAGTAGTCTGCTTATTCATTTTCCTAATCAGGAAGGATGAAGCTAACAGGTATTGGGTGAAATATAAAAAATATTCTCATGTCCATTATGTAACAGTTTAGACATCTTTTAAAATTATTAGAAAAGGAGAAGATATTTGAGTACCTGCCAATGTGAGTTTATTTTTTCTTTTTCTGTTTCTTTTTCTTTCTTTCTTTTTTTTTTTTTTTTTTGTGGGTCTGGGATGGAACCAGGGGCATTTAATCTCTGAGCTACACCCCCTGCCCTATTTTTTTTTTTTTAATTCTTTATTTTGAAACTAGGTTTCACTGAGGTGCAGAGGGCCTCACTAAGTAGTTGAGGCTGTCCATGAATCGCATTCCTCTGGTCTCAGCCTCCCGAATCCTGGGATTACAAGCGTGCACCACCACGCCCGGCTAATGTGAAGTTTTTTTTTTTTTTTTTTTTTTTTTTGTGTGTGTGTGTGTGTGTGGTACTGGGGTTCCTGGAAGCCCTTCTACCTCTGGGCTACACTCCCAGAGCCAGCACGGCTGGCTTCGAACCTGCGCGATCCTCCTGTCTCCTCCAAGCTCGGGGATTACAAGCGTGCGCCACCACGCCCGGCTTTAATGTGAAGTTTTTAATCTGTGTTTTTTTATTTCCAAAACTTGAAAGGAATCTCCCAAGTTTGATGTCTGAATTACTTGTTAGATAGAAAATATATTTGTGTGAGCTTCCTAAGCGTTTTTTGTTTTTGTTTTTGTTTTGTTTGTTTGTTTTGGTGGTACTGGGGTTCCTGGAAACCCTTCTACCTCCAGGCTACACTCCCAGGCCTATTTTCATACTTTTTTATTTGCAAACAGGGTCTCTTAAGCCAGCGAGGCTGGCTTCAAACCTGCGTGATCCTCCTGTCTCTGCCTCCCAAGCGCAGGGATTACAGGCATGTGCCACTACGCCCAGCTTCCTAAGCGTTTTCTCATAAGTGATCATTTAACCCAAGCCATTACTGAGCTATTTGTTCTGAAGGACGCCAATGATGTTACTTACATATTCATCTACTTGTACTTTTTCATATCATTTAACACTTTGGTAGTCATGGTATTCAAAAGTGGCTTAGCTGTTATTTTTAAATTCTTTGTTCTTAATATACTTGATATAAAATACAGAAAACAGTTTGGCTTATTAAGAGACATGGATTTTACCTAATGAAATGAGTTGTCATTTGATTATGTTATTGAAATATTTTACATTTTTAAACTATACTTTGTTATTAGAATAATGTAAAATTTACTCATGCTGCAAGTATGTTTACTAGGAAATGAAAATCAAATAATTTATATTGAAGTTCCTGTTAACTGACATTTTAGATGGCTTTTATTAGTAGTCTAAAATAAAAAAAGAATTAAGTAGCTACCAAAGCACTATTTAAGAACAAGGCAGAAAAGCAAATAAAAATAAGATGGATTATGACATATCAAGTAGTCTGTAGGGTTAGCATTTTATTTTACAAATAATTATATAATTTAAGAAATATTTTCTCTTAAATTTTAGTTCTAAATCAGACTAGTCTGAAATGCATATTAGTAATGCTTAGAATGGAAAATATACACCTGTGGCCGGAGAGTATGTAATGGTAAATATGTTTATACAGCTGTGGTATTATTATTACAGAGAAGATTGACAGAATCATGTAATGAGCCTCATTTTCAAACAATCATTAACCTTGTCTTAGAAATGGCTAATTAAAGAATAACTTCACTTTTCAAAAGTAGAGTGTACAAACAATATATAGCATCACTGTGGCTGCCCTTTTAACTGAATGGATATATTTGATCATAAAAATATGTTGGCTAATTTCTGGAAAAATTCAGACTTCTTGTAAGACTATTTCTTGTTTAATTTATGCTTTCATTACATATAATACCTACTACTTTAGCACCAGTCTGAGCTTTCATTAAACTTTATTGCACTTACACGGACTCTTCTGTCATGCTTTAATAAAATTATAAAATTGACTTAATTTGGTCTGTATGAAAGCTTCCTTTATCATTAATAAATTTCATTTATTCCATGGGGTTATTTTTTGGATAACTTGCATGAGTTCATTTAGACGTACTAGAATATGAATAAATATTATTTAAAAATTAAGCATGACCAATTTTAAGATGTACTCATAGGACTTCAAGGATTAAAAAAAAATTTGACTCAAAACAGTGAGCAAAATGATGTCATTAACTATGTATTGTGAAATGTTATCTGTAAAAATATTTGAACTGCAAATTTTAACAGACAGACTGTGGATGCCTTTATTCTTGTTTAAGTTTTGGACACTTACTGTATGCCATGCACAAAATTAAACTACAGAATACCAGGACATAAGGCCCTTGAGTAAAAGCATCAACTTGTAATTACCAGAATTACCTTTTTTAGAAACTTACTATATGAGAGGAAGAGCAATGGTATCTTTATTGTACCTTTAACTCTTTAGGACTTTCTACAACAGTTACTAAATTTTAAAAGAGCCAGGAAAGAGAATATCATAGATTCACTATATTTTCATTTCTACTCCTGAAAAAAACCAGTTCAGTGTGATTTAGAGGTCAGTATTTTTTGTTTGTTTGAATAAACAATTATTTTTAGAATGAATACATAGCATTGAGTATTTGAAGTTGATTTAAGGAATTTTGGAAGATTTTTGACCTTGGTCTTTTTTACAGCACTTAGCAAGGTGACTATTACATAGCAAGTACTTCATAAATATTTTATTAAATGAATGAATCGATGGCTGGATGGAAGTAAAAATTGATAAAACAGTGGCCATTGGTTTGCAGATAAGATGAGCCTTCTAGCAGAAGGAGTGAGGTGTTGGTGCCAGCTCAAAGAGTAGCAAGGAATGGGCACACCGGAGCAGCAGCTGGTACTCGTGTGATCTCTGTCTGCAGGCGTAAGCAGCCTGTTTTTTGTCTCTGGGATTCCCAGCACTTCCCTACTTTTTTTTCTTTATGCTTTTAATTAAAATCGATGCTTTGAGATTATAAGAAAAAAAAGGAAAGAAAAATAAGGGCTCAGGGTGTAGCTCCATGGTAGAGTCTGTGTTTGGCATGTGAGGCCCTGGGTTTGATCACCAGCACCTTCACTCACACAAACAGTTGGAACTTCAAGTAGAACCACGGTTTGCAAGAGGGATCAGTCATATCCTCACAGTTAAGCTGTAGTTATATGTAGTGTTTAAGCTGTAGTTATATGTAGTGTTTTGGTTTCTCCATTTGTGTTTTTTTTTCTCCCAATAAATTATTTTAGAAGAGATGGTTATTTCATGTAGCATAAAGTTAGTTATAGCACAAAGCACCTGCTTTTCCTTCTGATTTGACTTTTGTTCACGTTGTATTTTTGCCTTCTCCCTCAGTTTACAACCTTTCCTTTACATTGCCTTAGTTTCTGCTGTGCTTCTTTTCTTCCTTATTATTTCATGTGTACGTCATACATTTATCATATTGATACTACTTGTGGCTGTTTCCAATATTCCCTTTAACATTTGCTTTCTGTTATTTTTTCCCCCTCATTATTCTCTCCTCCTGTATTCCTGGTGTGCCTTGGTTTCCTCCTATGTTGAACTCTTTTTCTTAGAGGTTAATTATGTGGAATTGACTTATAGATTAATCAAAGTGTTTCCTTTTAACTTTAATTTATTTTCAGGGCTCACTAGCAGAAAAACAAAAGCCAAGCACAATATATTCTTAAGCTTCAGTAAACTTTTGTTGAACTTATTTGGTTAGTTGAGGTTTCACTAAAGAATGTGGGCTAGAAAAATAGCAGGGTGATTGGGGAGTGCTTTCATGTCTGACTACTGACGTGTGATGCAGCGGGAGCAGTAATGAAGCATAGTTGCCATATGCAGTGATGTGATCTGGGGAGATGGGACAAGTTGTGGGACTCTCGACCTGTAGGATTCGTTGCTTATAGCAGGAAGGATAAAACAACTTGTTCTTAAAAAACGTCTGATTGGACTTGGAATTTAGAAAAAATAAATGACTGGAACTTAGTATATCAAAAAGATTTATTTTGATATGAGAAGTATGGTCCCTACCTCACTCTCTTGGTACTTGGTAGTCACTTATAGTATCTTATATTCTTAGAGAATTTCCTTATGAAATAGTTAGAAATGAACAATACAATTAAAACTGAATTTTTTAGAGAATATTAAAGATTCAGTAAATAAATTAATGAACTAATTTTATTTTTCATGGCTAAATAGTTAGATTTCATACATTAAAATGTTAACTTATCTGTATCAATAAAGTGGAGATGTTGCTATTGGATCCACATTATCTAAAATAACAACTTTTATGGTAAACTTTATTTGAAAAAGAAGTTGATATTTTCTTTGTAATTATTCTTTTATTTACTTAATATGATATTATCTTCACAAATATCCTTCACTTTCCTTTTTCTCTTTCTCTCTGTTTTACTGCTTAGCTTTTCATCTTAAAAAAAGTCACAAGATAGCCCGGTGTGGTGGCGCACGCTTGTAATCCCAGCATTTGGGAGGCTGAAACAGGAGGATCATAGTTTGCGGACAGCCTCAGCTACTTAGTGAGGCCCTTTGCAAGTCAGTGAGACCCTGTTTCAAAATAAATAATAAAAAATAGGGCTTGGAGTGTAGCTTGGAGGTAGAATGCCCCTGGGTTCTATCCCCAGTATTGCAAAAAAAAAAAAAAAAAAAGTTACAAGATATTAGCATGAACATTCAGTAAACGAGTAGATAAAAAATAAAATAAGTGGGTTTGAGAATTTAGTTCAGTGGTAAAGCAATTGTCTGACATGTAGGGGCCTTGGTTTTGATCCCTAGAACTGCAAAAAAAAAAAAAAATATATATATATATATATATATATATATATATATATATATATATATATATATATGGTTCGTGGAATCCTTCTACCTCCTGGCTACACTCCCAGACCTGTATGTGTATATGTATATGTATATGTATATGTATATGTATATGTATATGTATATGTATATGTATGTATTTTTTAATTTGGAAACAGGGTCTCTTAAGCCAGCGGGGCTGGCTTCAAACCAGTGTGATCCTCCTGCCTCTGCCTCCCAAGCACGGGGATTACAAGTGTGCACCACCACGCCCGGCATAAATATACTTTTTAAAAAGGGAATTTCTAGTTAGCGTTTATATTTGGAATAACTTGTAAAATTTGAAATTCAGATGCTCCTTGTTTTTGTACAAATTTTTTATTCAGGCTCCTTATTTGATACACTTTAGATTCAAGTGGGACAAATTGGTTAAGTCCTAAATTTGGACTTGAGAATAAAAATGCTCTATTTTTTTCAAATATATTCTAAATTAAAATATGGGCAAGGTTTGTTTATGTAACTAATAAATACCATTATAAATTGTTCTTACCCAAGTTTACATAAGCTTTTTCTAGTGCCAGGTGATCTAAAAGATTATTAAAAATCTTTGGCTTGCTTAAAATTCCTTGTTCCTTTATTATAAAATTCTTTGCTCCACTTAATCAAATGACACCATTTAAGTTTTTAAAAAGAACTAAAAAAAACTCTTTTAGGGAGACTTGTGCAAATGCTTAGTTTAACTTTTCAAATATGTTACCAGAATCCAGAAATGAAATATGTTACTAGATACAAATTTCATTGCTTTAGAAAATATATTGCACCAAAAGGATATTCATTTTATGCTTTGAAGTTGGGATCAGAACATTTTTTTCTTGTGACCTGATGAGGTCTGAATATTATTGTTTTGGATTGCAAGTTTTGTCTGGAACATCTCAAAGGACTTTTGCCTTCAGAAACAAGACAGCACAGGCACTAAGACCTTACCGTCTCATCTCCCCCTTTCTTTTCACTTAGCCTCTTGAAAAGTGTACAGAGTCATTTATCACTGTGAGAATAGATACTGCGAGTATTGCTAACACTAAGAAATGTGATGAGAGATTCTATAAAACTTTGACAGTATAAAAATATGCGAAGAAATTAAGATCATAGTAACAAAGACTGAGCATCTTTCCTGCACTGACTTTCTAAAATCTGAGTTCAGTTACAGTTGTCCTGAATGAATACTGCATCTGAGTGGCTTTTGTTGGAGAGTTATTATCAGTAATGCTTATAGTTTGGATCTTAAGTAACACTCCCCACAAAGGCACATGTGTTTAAAGCCTTGGTCCCCAGTTTGTGACTGTTGGGAGGTGGTAGACACTTTAAGAGGTAGGGCTAGTAGGAGGACTTCAGAGCACGGGGCCTGCCCTCAAAGGGGAGCGAGAGCCCAGCCCTTGCTTCTTTTGTGTTCCCCAGTCATGACTCGTGCCTTAATGTGCTGCTTTGCCATAGTTCAAAAGCAGTGGGCTAATTGATCTTGCACTAAAAACCTCCAAAACTGTGAGCCAAAATTAATCTTTCCTCTTCATAAATTATCTCAGATACTTGTTTAAATGACAAAAAGATGGCTGACATAGTAACCATCATTGAAGGATAAGCAAAGATTGTGAAAAATAATTGTTTCTAAAAGTTACACTCAAGTTGGGCATGGTGGCACACACTGGTAATCCCAGTACTTGGGAGGCTGAGGCAGGAGGATTATAGGTTTGTGGCCAGCCTCAGCAATTTGTGAGTCTTTCTGTAACTTAGTGAGTCCCTATTTCAAAATGAAGAATAAAATATGTCTGGGGGTACAGTTCAGAGTTAGAATGCCCCTGAGTTCAACTTCCAGTACCACAAAAATAAATAAGTGAATGAATAAATGAATTAAAAACTAAAGTACTTTGATATAAGTAAAAGGGGACATTTTTAGCTCTATAAGACTAGTGATTATTTTAGAGATTTGTGACAATTCTACTTGTTCCTATAAGGGGACCTGAATCTAGTTCTTCATGCTGGATTTGACTCCTTGCAAAGCCAGCAGGGTGTGGGTGTGTATTACCAAAGCATTGCACTTGGCAGTGGAAGGAGTGACTACTGCATTGCCTAATCTCCCATAGGGATGGGAAGGGGGAGTGCATAATGTTCCTTCCCAGTGATTGAGGGCTGTGTTGACTGTGTAATGCATAAGGGAATGTGACTTGAGACTCTTAAGTAGAGTACATTCTCAGGCATTCTTGGACATTGACTGAGATATCCAGGAAAGCAAATACTGTTGGATGACTCAACAAGGCCTTAACTTAAAAACAAAAGAAAGAACTTAATTTGTTTCTGTGACTTCTTGATTTTTTTTTTTTAATCTTTCATGCTCCTGTAGTATAAGGTACTGTCAATGACAGACTTTTGCAGGGTGTAAATACTTAATATTACTGAACAGTATTGAGCTAAATACAGTTTTTTCACTTGCTTTTAAACCAAAGGTTATTTGGGTGGTATCCTGTTGGTAATATAACTTGGAATTATGATATAATAATCTGCATAATAAATAAATTACTTTCTTGGTAGTTGTGTAGGCTTTATTTTTGTTATTATTGCTTTGTAATAAAAATATTATGATGCTCATCTCCTTTGATGTTTCTTTACCTATTCAGTACCTGAGCCAATGCTTGTTACCTGTGTGGTGTGTCATGGTTATTTTCATCATAAGATTATGTTGTGAACTTTGATATAAAATAATAGAAATATTTAAATTCACCTTAAATATTTTCCTCATTTCAATCTTAGGTTATTTGAGCAGTGCCTGCAATAGGTTAACCAAGAAACTTGAGGACTTTTTGTCTCCAAATACTAAGGTTAGGGATATTTCAGATGACTTCTGTAGGCTTTATCTTGTCTTGATTATAGCATTCTGAGTCTTTGGGGGATGACAAATACAGTAACATACCATCACATCACAGTGCACATGTAGATATTAGGGTTTGAGATAGCTGCCTTGTCATGTCTACACTTCACAATTCTGGAGCTGGAGTATTTACCAGTCTTACTTCCAAAAAGTAGATTTTGGCTGAAGACCCAGAAAAGTCCGTCATTCATGGGTGGTAATTTCAACCAGAACTTGCCTCAGTTTTCAGCATCAGGGCTTGCAGTGACTGTGCCAAAGATACCTTGCTGTAGAAGAGCCTGAGTGTAGAGTATCCCAGTCATCTTGATGGCTTTCATTTCAATGTTTTTTATTATGATTTGTTTTTCTGAGATGAGGTCTCACTGTCTGGTCTCACAGGCTGGTCTTGAACTCTTGGGCTCAAGTAATCCTCTTGCTTTAGTCTCCTAAGTAGCTGGGACTTCTGATGTGTACCTGGCTTCATTTTAGGGTTTTTGTTTTTATGTTGTTTTATTTTTTGTGTGGTGTTGGGGATAGAACCCAGGGGTACTCTACCTCCAAGTTATACTCTCAGTCCTATTTAATTTATTATTTGGAAACAGAGTCTTGCTAAGTTGCTAAGAGCCTTGCTTAGTTGCTGAGGCTGGCTTTGAAACTGCAATTCTCCTGTTTCAGCATCCCAAGTTCTGGCATGTGCCACCACACCTGCCTATTTTAGTGTTTTTGAAGTAGCATTTCTGAGCTTAGTGACAGATCACCCTCAAATACATTAAAATTCCCTTTTACCGTATAGGACTTAATCTACCTTCTAATGAATTCAAGTTATAAATGTATTCTTTCAGCCAGGCCTATATTTTGAGCCTAACAACATTACTATGTTGGGATGTTTTAAAAAAAATTTAAGAGTTTAAAGTAAAATATTCAGTGCTATTTTTTATATTATTGAATTCTGGTATAAGTAAGTATTCTCACTCCCATCCCATTTTCTGTTACCTTCTTATCTTTTTATATCCACCTCACAGAATTTTATTTCATATAAACAAATTTCTGAAGCCAGACATAGCATAACTCTCATACTTTTGAACTGTTTGAACTTCTTAACTAATGCATGTGCTTTTAACATATAAAACAACTCCCTCTGCACTCGTGAAATACCCTAACTCTATGTCTTCTACCTTACAGTTTGGGTAGTTTGAGGTTCTTACCTTGCCAAGTATAATATTGCCACAATATTACGATCAAAGAAACAATAAATAAGTAAATAAATAAAAGTTTTCCAATTTTATTTACTTTTTTACATACAACTTTATTTTATATTAGAGAATGTGATGAGGCAGTAAGGCTTTAGCAGTGGTAACTGGTGTTTTATGCATATGACACATTTATTTTCCTGTAGTCTAACTTAGAAAATTAATTTGCTTGTATCTTTATGATACAAGAAAAGTAAATGTAACTTTCTCCATAGATATTCATAGATAGTTTATGTTCACTTTAATAGCCATAACCTTTCTTAATAAATAATGCCATACTTATTTAGATTCCTTTTTTAGAGTTTGTTAACAAAATATAGCTCTAACCATTAAGAGAATGTTTAAATTAGGTTAGACTCAAGACATGGTGATCATTTTAGGAGTAGACCTTCTGTCAGAGATTTTATTATAAAAATAAAATATCACATTTTGAAATCCTATATTGCAAATCAAAACTATTTTGAAAGCTTTCCAGAGCTCATGAGTACATTATACTTTGTTTTTAAATTCTCATGCATCACAAGATTATATTCTTAGATGATATGTCTATGGTCTTATTACCTTGTTATGGCTGAAATGATTCAGCTTGTTTTTGATATAAAGCTATCAAATCTGAGCCACATAACTATGCTTTGTGTGGGAGAAAGGCTCTCATGAAAGATAAATGTTCACCTGAATTCCAGTGTGAAGCCTATGATACACTGGCCTGTCCAAGTTAGTTTTCACATTTGAAACTTTTCAAAAATATTACTTTTTTTGGCTTGATTAAGGGGGGGGGGACTGGAACTTTTGCCTATTTTTTTTTAGCAATTAAAATTTTTCCCTTACTGAAAAATGAAAAACTACCTCTTCTCTGGAATCTACTGATCTCATTGCAGTTTACTTTAAAATATGTACTTATTTCCGATCTGTTAAAAAAAATTTAGATGGTAGATTAATATTAAGTAAATTTCATTCTAGATGACCAAAATACTGTATTATTGGTAAAATGCATGTGGTTTCCTAGTTTTAATTAAATCAAGCAAATGAAATAAGGAATAAAAATCAAGATTTTCCAGAGTCACTATTTCCAAGATACTATTATAGAAATCATATTTGATACATTAAGACTAATTGGCAATTCAGCAAAATGTATGTAGACTATTACTGTTACATGTAAATGGCTTACTATGGAGGGAAACATATGTATATATATGTATGTATATATGTGTATATATATGTATGCATATATATATGGATATATATATATGTATATATATATATATGGAGATATATATATGCATGCATATATATATATGGAGAGAGAGATTGAGAGAGAGAGAGAGAGTGTGTGTGTGTGTGTGTGTGTATCTGTGGGTGTGTGGTGCTTGGGGTAGAACCCAGGGCCCTTCTACCTTCTTCCTATAGAAGTTGCTCAGGCTGACTTCAAACCTGCTATCTTCCTGACTTAGCCTCCTAAGTACTATGATTATAGGAGTGCGCCACCATATCGAGCTTATATTTTTGTTGCTTAAAAATATTTCTGCTAGCCGGGCGAGGTGGTGCACACCTGTAACCCCCATGCTTGGGAGGCAGAGACAAGAGGATCGTGCAGGTTCGAAGCCAGCCTCGCTGGCTTTAGAGACCCTGTTTCCAAATAAAAATATAAAAAATAGGTGTCTGGGAGTGTAACCCGGAGGTAGAAGGGCTTCCAGGAACCCCAGTACCACCAAAAAAAAAAAAAAAAAAAAAAAAATCTGCTAATGTCAAGGAAAATACTGAGAAGAAATGAAATTTTAAGAACTGCCCAAGAATAAGCTTGTGTATTAGTTTCTGAAGCAATTTCTACTGGTTTAGAAAGAAGGGAGCAAAGCCAGCTGTCAGTCCTTATTATTTAGTAGAGGTTTAGTACTCCGAATTTAAAATCAGAGACTAATGCAACATAATGCTGTGAGATTTAAAATATATTGAATCTTGGCTGTTGTTTCTTTCCCACATCCATAGTGGTAATGGTCCCTAGGGTCCATATAAGTGAACAAGAAAATAGGATTTTCTTTGGATTTTCTTTTGCAGACGACATTTCAATAGTACATTTATTTTGCCTAATAAATTATGTATGTAAGAGTTACAAATTGTAAAATGTCATTTCTTTAATAAACATTTGTCAAGTATAAATTTTTGACCTAGTATATGGTAGAATATACTTTATACCTCTTCCTGAAAGGCACAATGATAATAAACATTCTGCCTTTAAGTGTATATTAAGAGCTATAAGAGATATACAAATGATCATGATAAAAACTGAAACTTCAACATTTGCTGAGTGCTCTAAGAGAGATGTCAGGGTCATTTGATCTAGAGTGGAAGGAGAGAGTTTCTGATTTAGGTAATCAGGGTAAAACTCATGAAAAACACATTGTTTGCCATGTGCTGTAAAGAAAGGATAGGGCTGTGGCACTTGGAAATGTGCTCAAAGGCTGACAGCAGGAAGAGCACAAGTGCTGAGAGTATGTGCAAGCTTGTGTTTAGTAAAGTAAATTCTGTTTGCAAATAGGAACTGAAAAGGCCTTGGAAGTGGAGGATCTTGCATGCCTGCTAATATGTTTAATTTTCATTGAGTAGGCATAGGGGAGCCAGTTGTGTTTTCTGGTCTGAGGAACAGCCTTATCAGATCTATATCTTGTGGTGATGGATCCAGAATCCAAAAGCTCTATGTTGCTTAGATGGGAAAGGTAGGAAACCTTAGATAGGGTCCCAACTCTCAGGCTATTACAATAATTCAGGGGACATTAAAGTAAGAAGCAGAGGGAATAAAATGGAAAGGATGGACATGTGTGATAATGGCTGGGATTTGGAAATGAATGAGCAAACTTATAGAGTGGTGTAAAGTTCAAGTTAATTGGTGGCCTGCTAGCTCAGGATGTGGCACAGATCAGGTGTTCCATAAATATTTAAGTGAAAAATTGTGGGCTTACGTGGTTGAGACAGTGGTTAGAAATAGGAAAATAAAAAAGTTCTTTGACCACTTTCAATATGATCCACATTATGAAACAAAATCAATAAAACTGGGATGGTAAAATGTAAAATAAAGTTGTTTGATGCTTTGTTTGATAACTTATCTTTCAGATTATTGAGTTTGAGCTGCTAGCAAGACATATAATTGAAAGCCTTTAGACAGTAGAACCTGCAAAATGGAACTTAGACATTGAATGTGTTGATATAGGCAGGAAAAAGAGGACAAAGAACAAGACCATTTACTACATTGTTAAAGGCTCAGAATAAGGGAATAAAAAGGATCTGTCAGGAAAATGGAATAGAGTTCCCACTTCTCTATATCCTTGTCAGCATATGTTGTTGTTTGTGTTTTTAATTATTGCCATTTTAATTGGAGTTAGGTGAAATCTCACTGTAGTTTTGATTTGCCTCTCTCTGATTGCTAATGATGTTGAACATTAATTCATACATTTATTGGCCATTTGAATTTCTTCTTTGTGAATTGTCTATTTAGTTCACTTGCCTTTTTTTTTTTTTAAGGTACTGGGGATTGATCCCAGGGCATTCTGCCTCCTAGCTACACTCCCAGCCCTATTGTTTATTTATTTTGAAATGGGGTCTCACTGAGATGCAACGGGCCTCATTAAGTAGGTGAGGCTGGTTGTGAACCCAGAT
The DNA here is from genome assembly GCF_963383645.1 of Muscardinus avellanarius. Taxonomy (NCBI): domain Eukaryota; kingdom Metazoa; phylum Chordata; class Mammalia; order Rodentia; family Gliridae; genus Muscardinus; species Muscardinus avellanarius. The sequence continues at coordinate 67,507,798 of NC_137793.1, read as the reverse complement.
TCTCTTGTCTCAGCCTCCCAAATGCTGGGATTACAAGTGTGCTCCACTGCGCCCAGCTACTTGCCTATTTTTTTATTGGGTTATTTGTATTCTTAGTGGTGAGTTTCTTGAGTTTTCTGTATATTCTAGATATTAGTCCTCTATTGGAAGATTAGTTGGCAAAAAATGTTCTCCCATTCTGTCTGCTCTCTGTTGAGGTTCTTAATAGTTTCCTTTGCTGTACAGAAGCTCTTCAGTTTAATGCACTCCCACATACTGATGCTTCTTTTAATTTGTTGTGCCATTGGGATCTTGTTGAGAAAGTTTTTACCTGTGCCTATGTGTTAAAGTGTTGGATCTTTGCCCTCGTCAAGGAGCTGCAAGGTCTTTTATCTGATTTCCAAGTTTTTGATCCATCTTGAATTGAATCTTGTACAGGGCGATAAAGTGAGGTTTATGTTCATATTTCTGCATATGGCTCACCAATTTTTTAAACACTATTTGTTGAAGCAGGTATCTTTTTTCCAGTACATATTTTTGGTTCCTATGTCAAAAATCAATTGGCTGTTAGTGTGCAAATTTGTTTCTGAGTATTTCTGGTCCATTGGTCTACGTGTCTGTTTTTGTGCCAGTACCATGCTGTTTTTATTACAGTGGTTTTGTAGTGTAGTTTGAAGTCAGGTATTGTGATGCCTCCTACATTGTTGGTGGGATTGCAAATTAGTGTAATTGCTTTGGAAAACAGTATGGAGGATCCTCAGAAAAATGGGAACAAACCTACCATATAATCCAGCAATACTACCTCTGGTTATCTACCCAAAAGAATAGAAGAAAACCTACCAAATCAATGCATATATATGTATGGTTATAGCCACACAATCCACATTTGCTAAACTATAGAACCAGCTAAGATGTCCATCAACAGATGAATGGATTACAAAACTATGGATATGTACACAATGAAATTTTACTAAGCCATAAAGAAGAACAAAATTATGTCATTTGCAGAGAAATGGATGGAACTGGAGAACATTATGCTAAGTGAGATTAGTCAGTCACAAAAAGTAAAAAATCAGATGTTCTCTCTAATATGTGAAAGCTAGGGGGAAAAGGCATCATAGGAGGAACTCTAGATGAAGAAGGTAAATAAGGCAAGATGGGAGGGGAAAAGAGGGAAATTCCCTAATGTACATTCAGAAACCTATCAATGTCAATCAGTAAGCCAAACATGAGAACGAAGGAGGGGAGAGTGAATGGGGTGGGCACTGGGGAAGGGCTAAATGAGTGATGTGTACATGTGTGCCTCTACCATCTTGTACTCCATTAAGATACATGACATCAGTACACCAATAAATTTTTAAATAATAAATAAATAAAATATAAAAAGTATAATAGAGATTAACAAGATGAAGAGTATTCAATAGGACTGGAGAATGAAGAAATGTAAAAAACATGAGTATTAAGAAAAGACTTTAATTTTTTTTTTATACTGGAGATTGAACTCAAGGTCATTCTCCCTCTGCGCTACACACAGCTCTATTTTTGCTCTTTCTTTTGAAACAGGGTCTCACTAAGTTGTGGAGGGCCCCACTAAGTAGATGAGGCTGGCTTTGAACCTGCAATTCTCTTGCCTCAGCCTCCTAAGTACTGGGATTACAAGCATGTGCATCCTGGCCTGGATCTGGATTTCATTTTTGAAGAAGCAGTTTAAATAGATGGTAGGTAAGTAGGAAGAAAAAGAAGGACCCAGAGTGAGCCCTGAGTATTGTCTGGCAATGGAAGGAAAAGAGAAGATCGACTATGTAGCCTGAAGACAAACAGGCCACAGGAAGGAATTTTTTTAGGCTGGGGGAAAACTAAACATTTTTGTAAGCAAATGAAGAAGGAATTCAATCAGTACCTATTAGCAGTTACTCCCGTCTCCCGGTCACTACTCATACACTTTTTGTCTGAATGGATTTGCCTATTCTAAATATTTTATATAAATGGAATCATATATTATAGAGCCTTCTGTTTCTGGTTCTCATTGTAATTTTTGTCAAGATTCATCCATATTGTAACATTCATCAGTGTGTGTGTGTGTGTGTGTGTGTTACTAGGATTGAACCCAGGAGTGTTCTACCTTTAAGCTACACCCCCACCCCTATTTTATTTTTTATTTTGAATTTAGAATCTCACCAGGTTGTTGAAGCTGTCCTTTATTCTGCAATCCTCCTGTCTCAGCCTCCCAAGTACTGGAATTACAGGGATGTACACTACACCCAGCTTCAGTCCTTTTTTTTTTTTTTTTTTGTGGTATTAAGGGTGGAACCCAGAGGCCTTCTATCTCTGGGCTATGCTCTCAGCCCTATTTTTTTTTACATTTATTAATAAATTTATTTGAAAATAACAGTTCCAAGCACAATACTTATGTTAATGTGAATGATACATTTAATGAAGAATATAGTTTTAAAAATAAATACATTTAGTACAAAGAGTAGGACTATTTTAGATTTTAGAGAATTTCCTTAATAGTCTTTCAGATAATTATAGGCAATCCTCTGAGACTGCACACAAACTTGACAAAAATAGTTCCCTAAAAATTAGTTGGAGCCAGGCATGGCGGCGCACGCTTGCAATCCCCGCGCTTGGGAGGCTGAGACAGGGGGATCACAAAGGTTTGAAGTCAGCTTCAGCTACTTAGTGAGGCTCTCAGCAACTTAGTGAGACCCTGTTTCCAAATAAAGTATAAAATAGGTCTGGGAGGATAGCCCGGAGGTAGAAAAGCTCCTGGGTTCCACCCCCAGAAACACACACACACACACACACACACACACACACACAAACACAGACACACACACATATACACACACACACATTAATTGGAAATGGAAATTGAAAATGACTGGTCTACTTTGCATTTTGAATTTTTTTTTATAATGCATGCTATTATAACATTTTCAACTGAAAAAAATTGGTTCACTGGGTTATACAGAACTTCCAAATATTAATGTTTCATTTACAATAACAAAAATTGTATTCATTTATTGAATTACATTTTTGTTGCCATGGATCATATTAGAGAGAAGTTTAAGTACTGAGAAGCTGTCAAGGTCACAGCATAGATAAAGTGTTTCCAAATTTTTAATTTTTTTCTTGAAAGCTCTAATTTTATCATCGATAACAGATGTTATTTTTATTGAAGGAACAGGCTTACTTTAATTTGAAAAGGAATCAGCCAAATATCCAACTCTGAATAACCATAGTTTGTCAATTATTCTTCAAGTAAAAATGATTTTATATGACTAGTTAACTTTTAACACAAATAAGTTTTTCTGAGAAAATCATTGTAGTGGAAGTGGTTTATACATACCTTCCATTTCAAAACATAAGATATTAAGAAGACATTTATTCCAAGGTTAAATTTTTAATAAAAGTAACATTTTTTTTTTTTACTAATCTACCAAGAGTATTCTGAAATTAAACTAACTTCTTTTTAAGTGCATGATGGTAATGAACATAATGACTACTAGCAGAGTTGAAAATCACAGCTTTCATTTATGTTAAGGAATGAGTAGTTTTACCTAATATCCCTTTTGAATTATAAATGGTGACATCCACTCAGTGATAAAGATAGAAGAGTTAGTAAACAACGGCTGGAATAGCAGCAAGTAATAAAATATGCTATTTTCTATACTTTATAATGTCTTTGATATTAACTATTTTCTTTCTTTCTTTTTTTTTTTGTGGTACTGGTGTTCCTGGAAACCCTTCTACCTCTGGGCTACACTCCCAGACCTATTTTATATTTTTTATTTGGAAACAGGGTCTCTTAAGCCAGGGAGGCTGGTTTTGTTTTGTTTTGTTTTTCTATACTTCTTTTGTTATTTATTTATATTTTAATTGGTGCATTGTAGTCATATATCTATCACATTGGAGTACAAGACTTGAGAGGATATACAAGCACACATCATCCATTTAGCCCTCATCCAACCCCCATCCCATTCCCTGCCCCACCCCTCGATCCCATGCTTGTTTGGTGATTAACTTCGATACATTTGTTTATGTACCTCCTGCATTTTAAAGAGGCTCCGTCCTCCACTATTCCATACCCTCTGATTGGTCACATTAGTTGTTTCACTATAGGGCCCTTTCTATAGCTCGACCTCTTCCTGTTGATTAGGGGAAGCATCTGAATATATTTTCTGCGATATTTCTCTGTGCATGCCACGTTGCAAGTACTGATCCCACTCTTGACGGCCCCAGTAGTGGCCTGGCTACCCAGTGGACTGATCCAGACCTCGTTGGCTCAAGCAGCGGCCTTGCCTCATGGGAGGCCCCAATTCTGGTCTCGCTGGCCCCAACACCAGCCTAACCCCTCAGCTGGCTCCGATCCCAGCCTCGGAGGCCGCAGTAGTGGCCTTGCCTCACGGCAGGCTCCAATGCCGGCCATTGGCCCAGGCACCAGCCTAACCCCTCAGCAGGCTCTGATCCCAGCCTCGGAGGCCCCAGCACCGGCCTAGCCTCACGGCAGGCTCTGATCCCGGCCTCTCTGGCCCCAGCACCGGCCTAACCCCTCGGCAGGCTCCAATCCCAGCCTCGGAGGCTCCAGTAGCGGCCTTGCCTCATGGCAGGCTCCAATCCCGGCCATTGGCCCCAGCATCGGCCTAACCCCTCGACAAGCTCCGATCCTGGCCTCGGAGGCCCCAGCACCGGCCTAACCCCTCAGCAGTCTCCGATCCTGGCCTTAGAGGCCCCATCACTGGCCTTGCCTCACGGCAGGTTCCGGTGATGGCCTCGTTGGCCCCAGCCCCGGTCTAACCCCTCGGCAGGCTCCGATCCGGCCTCACAGGCCTCAGTAGCAGCCTTGCCTCACGGAAGGCTCCGATGCCGGCTGTTGGTCCTGGCACCGGCTTAACCCCTTGGCAGGCTCCGATCCTGGCCTTGGAGGCCCCAGCACCGGCCTTGCCTCACGGCAGGCTCTGATGCCAGCCATTGGCCATGGAACCAGCCTAATCCCTCGGCTGGCTCTTATCTTGGCCTTGGAGGCCCCAGCACCATCCTTGCCTCACGGCAGGCTCCGATGCCGGCCTCGCTGGCCCCAGCACCAGCCTAGCCCCTCGGCAGGCTCCGATCCTGGCCTCAGAGGCCTCTGTAGTGGCCTGGCCTCACGGAAGGCTCCGATGCCGGCCACTGGCCCTGGCACCGGCATAACCCCTCGGCGGGCTCTTATCCTGGCCTTGGAGGCCCCAGCACTGGCCTTGCCTCACGGCAGGCTCCGATGCCAGCCTTGCTGGCCCCAGCACCAGCCTAACCCCTCGGCAGTCTCCGATCCCGGCCTCAGAGGCCCCAGCCCCAGCCTTGCCTCACAGCAGGCTCCGATGCCGGCCGCTGGCCCCCCCTGGCACTGGCCTTACCCCTCGGCAGGCTCTTATCCTGGCCTCGGAGGCCCCAGTACCGGCCTTGCCTCATGGCAGATTCCGATGTCGGCCTTGTTGGCCCCAGCACCAGCCTAACCCCTCGGCAGGCTCCAATCCCAGCCTTGGAGGCCCCAGCACTGGCCTTGCCTCCTGTCAGGCTCCGATGCTGGCCATTGGCCCCAGCATCGGCCTAACCCCTCGGCAGGCTCTGATCCCAGCCTCAGAGGCCCCAGCACCGGCCTTGCCTTACGGCAGGCTCCGATGCCGGCCTCGCTGGCCCCAGCACCGGTCTAACCCCTCAGCAGGCTCCAATCCCGGCCTCGGAGGCCTCAATAGTGGCCTTGCCTCACAGAAGGCTCCGATGCCAGCCATCCCAGCCCTATTTTATTTGGAAACGGTCTCGCTAAGCTGCTAAGAGCCTCACTAAATTCCTGAGGCTGACTTTTTTTTTTTTTTTTTACTTTTGAGCTGTTACAAATAAGTCTTCTCTGAACATTCATATACAAGTTTTTCTATAAACATAAGTTTTCAACTTTCTTCAGTATGTAGACCCAATTTTCACTATTTGTGTTTACAAAGTCATTGCAAAGTCCGAATTAGTTAATGCAGATCACCTTTTTCTAAGAGAAATACAGGATTAGATTCCTCTGGTAAGATTTTCATCAATCATTGCATAACCTTCTTTTAGGGTATGTTTCTGTTTAAAGACACTTTATCTGATATATATTATTGATTCATTAATATTGAACTCAACATCTAACAGCATTATAACTTAGCACATGTATTTTTCTTCAAAAGGCATATAACACTTCTGTACTACACTTGGGTCCATTTAAAAATGGCAGAAGTCAACAAAAAGAAAAAAAAAATGTAGGGTTTGGGATTTAGCTCAGTGGCAGAGCACTTGCCTAGTATGTTCAAAGTCCTAGATTCAATCCCCAGCAGTGCAAACACACACACACACACACACACACACACACACACACATACACACACACAAATGGCACTTGATAGCTGCAGAAGGGACATTTGTGACATGACACTTATTTACTGTATGAGAGCGAAACACAAGAGTCACTTCATTTGACTTCAGCAAAGAACATATCATGCAACTCTAGTTTTTCATGACTTTGTACGTTAGCATGTCTAAATGGGTGTGAAAGTGCCACAAGGATTATTTGGGGTTATAAATAAATTATAGCAAGTGGGCAAGTTTTCAAATACAGAATTCAAAATATACTTAGGAATGGGCTTGCTAGGTCTATAATAATTCTGTGTTTGTTTTCTTGAGGAATTGCCAAACTGTTTCTTACAGTGGCTACACAGCATTTACATTCCCACTGGCAGTGTTGAAGGGTTCCAGTTTCTCTGTATCCTTGACTGTAATTGTTATTTTCTGGTTTTGTTTTCCTTCATTATGGCTATCATTGGGGATGTGAGGTGGTTTCTTATTATGGCTTTGATTTGTGTTTTTTTAAATCACTAATGATAGTGAGAATCTTTATATGACCATATTATCCATTTGAATATCTTTAGAGAAATGTCCAAATATTTGCCTCTTTTAAATTGGATTGTATTTTTTGGAGAGGAGATTTTTTTGTTGTTGAGTTATGGGATTTTTTTAACATATTCTGGATACTAGATACTTAAAGATATGATTTGAAAATATTTTCTCTCATTCTGTGAATTTTTTACTTTCTTGATAATGTCCTTTTATCTACAAAAGTTCTTATTTTAATGGAGTTCAATTTATCTCTTTCCTTTGTTCTGACATTTTTAAAAGTGTAAACTTCATATAATTAATCAGCATATCTCACTAGAAGAATGGTTTAGCTCTTGTTAGTATTAAAGTCATAAACAGGCCTGGTTGATGCATGCTTGTGATCCCAGCTACTTAGGAGGATTGTAAGGTTGAGACTAGTCCGGGCAACTTGATGAGACCCACTCTTATAAATAAAATTTCTTAAAAATGCTGGCAGTACATCTCAGTGGTAAAGTGCTTGTCTAGGATGCTAGAGGCCTTCGGTTCAATCCTAGTACTACAGGGAAAAAAAAAACAAACTCCTGAAGAGTTAGAGTTCATGGTTTCAATAAATTATCACTTATTTGCTAAGTTGTGTCATTTATAACTTTAAAACATTTGTAGGTATTTGCCAGGTTTTATGTTGTGGTTGTAGAATTTTAAATACTGACCTCATCAGGACCATCCTTTTATTAAAAAGTATCAAATCCTTTTAACAAATTTGTTTTTGTGTAGAAAATGGAAGAAAAACACTTCTGACTGCTTTGACTAATACTTTCCTCTTTAAAAAATAAGACTGTGCCTCTCTTAAAACTGTGAACTTTCTGCCCTGAAAGCAGTCTCAAGAGCCATTTGTGAAAGAACACAAGAATCCCCGGAACTTGGAAATAAACACGGATTGGTGTTTATTTGTCTTAGTTTAAAAGTAGTAGCCCTGTGTGTCAGAAAACTGAATCCCTAACACTTAAGTTAGGCAAAGCAAGCAAATAATATCAACTAGCATGGCTTCAATCTACTAAGTAACTTTAAATCCAAAAGATCAAAGGAAGTTATAACTAAAAACAGTCCTTGGTGCAATTTCCCTGTAGAAGCAGGAAAAGGCTAGAAATTACATGTCACCTTCATATCCTGGCTTGCTGACCTCGCACGCAGATCAAGCTCCTCTGTATGCCAGCTGTTACCATTATTAAGACCTTGCCCCTGAGGGGTTAAGTAAGAGAAAAACTCTCCTGTCCTATAGGAGAGCAAACACCAAAAGTTCCAGCCCCTGACATGCCTAATTCAAAGCAATCTGCATGTGCTTGTCGTTCAGTCAGTCCTGCCTCTCCACCGGCTGCTCCTGCCAACTCTTGCTTTCTGTTGTGCTCGGTTCCTGCAGCCAGCTGTGGCAGTGGCTACTGTAGTCATTTGCAGACCAAACTGAACCAGAGAAGTTTCTTCTTTTAACAGAAAGGTAATATACTTATTCTTGCTTCAATATATAAGCATTTGTTGTTTTGGAAGAATTTATTTTAAAACTGAACTTAGTTTCTAGGATTGTATTTCAAATTCCAGCTCACTATTTTTTTTTTCCAATGTAAACTTTAAACGGCATTTTAATGCATGAAAATCTTGTGAAGATTACTTGAATTTAAAGTCTCGCACAGTAAGGTTAAGTTGGTTATTTCTTACATTTATTAAAATCTACTTCCTTTGTAAGTTGGAAGGAAACCTAAGATTTCAAATAGTGTGTGTTTTATACATTGAGATTTTTGCTTAGCCACAATTTAAACAGAATATTTGAAAATACATGCTTCTGTCATGACCAGTTAATAGAAAATATAGACGTAGAATCATACGAATCACTTTTGTGAATTAAGCATTTTAAGAAAATAGCAAGTGGCATGTGTGAGCTTATAAAGAGAAATTTGATAAAGATATCCACTTGGGAACTAAGCTTCAATAGCAGGTTTAATTTTTACCAGAGTTCATTTGGAATATACAGAATAGTGCACACCCTCAAGCTGTACCTGAGTTGATGCAGTGTTTCTTGCATTGTAGCATTTTAGTTTTAACAATGATAACTATATCATGTCTGTATTTACTATCTAAAGTTAAAGAATATATTTTCTATATTGACTTCTATTTTAAATGATTTATAAGGGAGTGGTAAAAATGCAAACTAGTTTAACTTATGAAATATTTTTATGTTTGCTAATAAAATGCAAAATTAAAAAAATTAAACAGAAAAGTGTAGTAAAAACGGAAGCATTTTATCTTTATTACTAACCAGAAGTGCCTTTCTTCGGTGATAGTGCATGCTTTATATTTGCTAAAAATTTTCTTTAACAGGTAAGTTTCTTGTTGAAAGAGGAATGAAATACGTTCTTTTTCCTCATAAGATGATTGTTGTAGATTGTAGCATTTATAATTAAGAAAACCTCAGTTCCCTTTGATGACTGGGAAATCACTAAGGTATGTAAATAAGCTCTAAACTAATGAGTATTTCACTAGAGGGCAGTGGATTTACTACTTCCCATGGTTTTAATGTCTGCTGATATGTCTGCCTTCAAAATGTTAAAATAGTCTTTTTGTATTATTTTATTTGTATTTTAGTTTTGCATCTCCAGTAGATCATCTTTAAATGTTTTGTTGCCAAAATACCAAATATTTTGTTGAGTTATACTTCATTTGAAACTTTTGTCTTATACAATTAGAGCAGTGTTTTTGTGTGTCTTCCACACTTCATTAGCATACCTCATGGATCTGATTTTGGAATTGTGAACATGAACTATTTGCATTGATTATGAAAAATATAGTGTCTGAAACAAATGAACCACATAGCAGTTTAGAAAATACCTTCTATCCTAACTGCCTTGAGCTCTGGGACTAGATCTGAGCATTTTTACTGTAGATTCTTAAGCCCACTGTGGGCAATGGGTGGCCTTGACATATAGACTATCTAAACATTTTTTGTTTTAAAAAATTATAATTCCTGATCACATCCTAACAGGAAATAAAATTGAGTTACTTAGGATCTAGACAAATGAGCTGCTTACCCTATCAGTCTCTTAAGGGAAAAAAAATCAAAGCAACTAAAGTAAATTATAAAAGCTAGTCTTGGGGAATAGAGCAGCTCTTTGTTCTCTCCATCTTAATTTCTATTCTCTTATTTTAATTACTGTTATATGGGCTGGTGTACTGTAGGCTTACATATTTATATTGCAAGGAAACTATTCACAAGGAACATAATAGATGCTCCCTAAATGACTGTTAAATAAGGATATTTACATACTTAATTAAAAAAGGATTTAATTACCTTTTTGAGCAAACAAGAATCTCACATCAATAGTAAATGCAATTATAGTTCATCTTATACATACAAGAAAGCATATAGCAGAATTCACAAACATTTATAGTGACAATCTAAGTAAAGAATAGAACAAGATTTATGAAGATGGCCCCCAGGCTTTTACTAAAACGTTAATTTACTGGTCCAATTGAAATAAGAAAAAAAGCCTTTATAAATTTTCTCTTTTTCTATCTTAAAAGTAAATCTCAGAGTTCCTTAAATAAAAGAATATCTTTAATTGTGTTTCATTCAGATACTTTGGTGTTTCACAAGTTGCTCAGTAGATTTAAGGATACCTTTGAGACATTGTTTGCTAGACTCTGCAGGGAAGAACACATTTGGAAAAGTGCTCTTAGGAAATTTGATTTCTACTTCTCAAACTTCACTAAACAGCAGGGAGTGAGGCCTGCCATCAGATACTTAACATTTGTGGGGAAAGTTTAGATAATTCTAAGTGTAGTATTAAAACAAAACACATTACCAACTAAATCAAACAATTTTTAAGTGCTTTATGGTGATTGATCTCAGTTTGGGGCTTTATGAAAGACATTTTTAAAATTCTCTCACATTCTTTAGCCTCACAATATGTGGGAAGAGAGTTTTCTTAGTTTCACTTACCCCCGTGATGGTTTTTTTCTTTTGAACTGCTAAGTCTTGAGGTTTCGAGATGTGTGAAACATTAAACATGGTGTCCTTTGATATGCTGTGGTCTGTTCAACAAAATTAGTTAAGCTCAGCAATGTGATCCTGTTTCTACCAAGGAGACATGTAGTGATACAGATAGATTGCTCAGTTGTGATGCTGCCCATTTGTGATTTTACTTGAAATAGATTCAGATGAAATCTTATGACCTAAAGACTTATCACATCTCGATGCTCCTCCTTATTACCAAGGTATCTTGTTTGGCAGGGATATAATGCTAGAGAGTACGCCTGTCATCCGGAGGCTGCCTCACCCTTGAAGCAAAAGTTTAAGATGCTCAAAATGCAACCAGATTTTCTTTTTTCTTCTCTTCTGCATGTGAAGCATTAAAGAACTATACTCTTCTATTAGAGGAGCTTAAGACTTCATTTTAGAAACTGACCAGAAATTAGGGCTATGCTATTTTTTGGTGGGGGTTAAATAAACTCATTAGTCAGATTAGCTATTTCCTAAACTTTCTGGAAAAGATCCGTAAGAAGGTGAGACTATGTGACATTCATTTCATGTCTCCACATACTATTTAATGTGAACGCTGGAGTTCTCACTTGAGCTAATGTATCATCAGACACTTTTTCCTTACTGCATCCTTTCCCTGCCCTCCCAGCATAAGAAGCAGATGAAGCTGTAGATCACCGTTACCAAGAAAGCAAACTGGACAGAGTGTGAATACTAGGAAGCACATGTAACAAAGAATACTTGCCACGTCCAAATGTTTTAAATAGGCAGCAGTATTTTGTGTTTTGAGCAGTATTTTCCCGAATGCTTAATATTTTGAGTGGTAATTGCTTGCTCTTAGAAATTGATGAGGATTAGTTATATAAAGTATAAACCAGTGGTTTTCAGCCATGGCTGTACATTAGAATCACCTAGAGCTGGACGTGGTGGCGCACACTTGTAATCCCCACGCTTGGGAGGCTGAGACAGGAGGATTGTGCAGGTTCAAAGCCAGCCTCAGTTACTTAGTGAGGCTTTCAGCAACTTAGTGAGACCCTGTTTCTAAATAAAATATAAAAAAGGTCTGGGAGTATAGCCCGGAGGTAGAAAGCCTCTGGGTTCTACCCCCAGGACCACCAAAAACCAAAACAAAACAAAACAAAAAAAACATTAGAATCACCTAGGGAGCTGTTTAAAAAAATACTAATATCCACACTATTACAATATGAATTAAATCAGAGTCTCTGGCCAAAGCCTTGTTTCTATAAAATTTAAAAAAAAATCACCAAAGTGATTCTAATGTGTACTTCCAGTATTAAGGCTAAGGCTACTATAATAGATTTGTGTCATTGTGAATATTTGTTGTATTTATTGCTTTTTCTTCAAGACTTGTATTTGAGTTCAGATAAATGTCTTGGCTGGCTCTTGGGTTAGACAACTACTGATAGGAGGACTTTGTAGAACTTTTTAAAATGACCATTGTTTGATCTTTCTGAGTATAGAAAGCTTCTTTTTTTATTTTATGTATTTTGGCTATACAAATTGGCATAATTCTTCAGACTCAAGATTGAAAAACAACTAATGTAAGCTGGCGTGGTGGCACACGCTTATAATCCCAGCACTCAGGAGACAGAGACCAGAGGATCGTGGTTTGAGGACAGCCTCAGCTACTTAGCAAGGCCCTTCACAACTCAGCAAGACCCTGTTTCAAAAAATAAAAAGACCAATAAATAGGGCTAGTGGTGTAGCTCGGAGGTAGAATGCCCCTGGGTTTCATTCTCAGTACCGCAAAAAAAAAAAAAAAAAGTAGTAGAATTTAAACTCATCTGAAATACAAACTCAAAGATATTAAACCTCTTGTCTTTTTTCTTCTCTCTCTCTTGCTTATAGATACAACATTTATAACAAGTGTGGAGAGAAGTAGTGAGTATTGTATGTAATGATTATTTCTATGGATAAACTTGGAAAATAGGCCTTTGAGAACTGCTTTCATCATTGCAGTACAGTAATAGCACACTTGAAATACATATGGATAAGTTAGGAATTGATCCTAAATAAAAATGTTATTGATATCATTTATCCTAGATTATAAAAGATAAACTTTCTTTTACTCCCAATAGACCTGCTACCAAGAGTACATTAGATATAAAACAAAAAGAAAAATGAGAATGACATTTCTATAACCCTGAAGTTCTTTTCACTCTTTTGCCCTACATGTCTAAATTTCTGCTTTAACAGCCTAATTCATTTCTAACAATAGTGCTGCTTTCCAAATTCAGGATTTTCAGATTTACTCTGCTGTATACACTATATCTTCCTAAGGTTTTTTACTTTTATAACTTTTTATTGTAAATATGGATGAGGGATTTTACCTAGCAATTTCAATTTTTCTTTTGTATCATTAAGCTATTTTAAATGCCATAAGCAAATATTTAATAAAAATGAAACAATATTTATAGTTCATTCTTTTTGATACTTTTATCATTATATCATATATATATTAAAAGACGTTATAGAAAAATGTTAGATGTATTTAATTTTCTTTCTTTTCTTTCTTTCTTTCTTTTTTTTTTTTTTTTTTTTTTTTTGCTGGTATTGGGAGTGAAAGCCAGGGGCTTTCTAAGAAACCTCCGGGCTATACTCCCAGACCTATTTTATACTTTATTTGGAAACAGGGTCTCTCTAAGTTGCTGAGAGCCTCACTAAGTATCTAAGTATCTGAGGCTGGCTTTGAACCTGTGCGATCCTCCTGTCTCAGCCTCCCAAGCACGAGGATTACAAGTTTACACCACCACGCCTGGCTAGGTGTATTTAATTTTTGATGGTGGTATTCATCATCATAAGTTGAAACTACTTACTTGATTAATTTAAAAGTCAAACAATTAGATATAATTATAAAAGTATTAAAATCTTTTACTTTCAGAGTTCCTAGAGTTCAGTTACTTTGTTTTTCTATGATACAATGGAAAGTATACTAGTATCTAATAGGCTACATTATGAAATGTAGATTTAGTCATATAGATCTTTAAAAGTGTAATGTATTTTTTGGAAAATATTTAATATTTTGTTGCACCTTACTTTTATGAAGAATAATAGCAGAAATGCTTTATTTTTGTATAGTTCTTTGCAACATATAAAATGTTTATATGTGATTAGGTAAAGACATAATTGCTATTATTGAAGGAGAGTTTAATGGTAGAAAGTTCATGAACTCAAAGAAAAATAAAAAAATTTTACTTGTTTCAGAAGGAAAGATTAAATTTCTCTGTTTAAGAGTATCCTTTTTAGTTCCCTTAAGTGCATGTTTCTTTGATTAAAGATATATATTTTTCTTCCTTCACAATTACATTATTCTGAAATAAGCCAGATACTACATAACAACAATGATCAATCCATTGCCTTTCTTCTTCAGGTTTGCATAATATAATACATGGATGGAGAGCATCTCCTTAATTTAGTGAAATATGTCTCTGACACTCTTGAATGCAGAATCATAACCTTTTAAAGCTGTCTTGGGAAATATTGAATTCAGAGGCTATTTTTCGTGTGGACCTTTAGACAGAAATTTATATAAGTAGTCTCTAGTGACCCTATAAATACTAGTTAAACTTGGTATCTCCCTGGAGGCCTCTTGAGGTAGTGGAAAACCTTTCCCTTTAGACTCATGCTGGTCTGGGATTGAATCTCAACTATGTGATTTGGGTCAGTCCCTTTAATATTTTTGATCCCTCACTTTCCTCTGTAACAGGTTTAATGTCTTCATAGAGATGTTGTGAGGGAAGTGCTTGACATAATATGATGATAAAAAGGATTTTAATAGTTTCTATAAAACTATTAAAATATTCCTTGTGACTTTTTAAATAAAATATTTCTAGTGCAGTATTACTAGTGACTTTTTGTTATTCTAGCTGTTGTTGTTGTTGTTGTTGTTGTTGTTGTTGTTGTTGTTGTACTGGGGATTGAACCCAGGGACATTCTACCTCCAAGCTACATCCTCAGCTCTATTTTTTATTTTTATTTTAAAACAGGGTTTTGCTAAGTTTGCGGAGGGCCTCACTAAGTAGCTGAGGCTGTCAGCAAACATGCCATACTCCTGTCTCAGTCTCCCAAGTATTGGGATGGCAAGTGTGAGCCACCATACCCAGCTTCTATCCAGCTTTACTAACCCCATTGCAGAAAATCCCCGATGTACAGTTCTTTGTCAGTCTTTTTTGTCATTCAGAGAAGCTATGTATTTCTCTGGCCATAGCATTAAATTTCAATAGGTCAACTTTGTTCAAGTGGTCAGAAATACCACCATCATTTTGAAATAAACATCCATTCCAAGAGTAGCAATTTTATATTAAATCAAGTTTGGTCCTTCCAAAACTGCCTTCATGCCTGATGTGAAAAAAAAATGACTTGAGGTCTCATTATATATGCATCTTCTTATATTTAGTACCATTTGTGAGAACAGCAAAGTACCTCACCCTGTTAACTGGGCAAGGTGCTTCATCCTTATGTATAGATTGCACTAAAAAGATTACAATCCCATGACATGTTATTTCCATGCACAAAACCTGGGGTCATCAGTTAAGCCATAATTACACTTGATTGTCAGAACTTCTGGTAAAGCCTGTCATTTTTCTCTGCCCTAACTTGAAAAATAGGTCTTTTTCTGTCAACTATTGTTATTCCCCCACATGTTTTTGTTCATCCTACATGAATTGTGCATCATCTTGCCATTACTTAGGTCTAGTTTCCTCCTAGCCTCCCCACCTAGTTTTGCAGTTTCACATTGCTATGAAAAGTGTGTGCCAGGGATCAGCAGCACAGATGTGTTGTTGGTTTATCCCTCTCCAGATAGATATATCAGAATCTGCATTGTAACTTCATCCCCAGGATATCTTTATGTTTGGAAGCACTGGGTTAGTGTTTTGTGTTTTAATTTAGTCATCAAACTGTGATCTAAGGAACATCATTTTTCTGAAAAAGATGGTTACCTACTACATGGAGTCTTGGTGGTGATCCAGTCTTGCCATTTGTTCTTAAGTGATCTGAATTTGGTGAGGCAAAGTATTATTCTAAAATATACAATCTGAGTTTATGGAAAGTAGTTTAGCAGAAAGCTCTCAGCCTTGGCATCAGGCTTCCTGGCCTCACCATTTGTCATTGGTATGTGACCTTGGGCACCTTACTTAGAGGCTCTCTCAAAATTTCTTTTGCAAAATGGAGTGATAATGCCTGCCACTTTTTTTTTTTTTTTAAGGCTTTTCGGAGGATCAACCCAAGTGAGATCATGTGTGCAAAAGTGCTTTGGCAATACCAAAGAGGTGTACAATTATAGCTGTTGAAGGGGATGAAGATGCTGTTCCTTCAGGCTATGTGAACCCTGCATTTGTTAAGATAGTGATGGCTTTGCTAAGTGGTTACCTTAGGGATTTAAACAAGTCTGTGTATTCTCTTCAACATTACACTTACATTTTAACTTGGCAGTTTTCTGGCCAAGCTAGCAGTTCTGATTTCCAATTCTCTGTAGCTGCAATCAAGTTTTCTTAATGGTCTTTAGATGTTTTTGTACAATGAGAACTCCCTAAATAATCTGATTGCATCTTAATGGAAAGATGACATGTTAATAGCATAGTTTAGTATATACTATTTTGATGAATAACACTTCCAAATTCAAAGAGATCCTATTATGAGTATATGATGACATTTTCAATAACAAGCTATTTTTTTTGTTTTCAAAGCATGATGATCCTGTATATTTATCAGTGTAAATTTTTTTGAGTTTCAATGAAAGTGGAATTCAATTTTAATCACATGAACAAAAACTGGTGATTTTACAACACAGACACAAACATGGCTTTTTCTTTAACCACATGGATTCATATCATATAGGTCATTCTGTAGCTACTTTATTTGTACATAATGATATTCCTTGGACTTCCATGTATTACATCTGAATCTCATTCGTGTGTGTGTGTGTGTGTGTGTGTGTGTGTGTGTGTGTTACTGGAGATTGAACCCAGGTGCATTCTACCTCTGAGCTATATTCCTAGCTCTTTTTATTTTTTGTTCTGAAACAGGTTCTCTCTAGTCTGCAGAGAGTTTTGCTGAAGCTGCCTGAAATTCTCCTGTCTCAACCTTCCAGATACTGGAATTACAGGCATGGCATCATGCCTAGCTTAACACATCCTTTTTATTGTGCAGAATACATAAATTTGGGTATGATATAATTCAAGGATGATCATTTGTTCTTGGTTTTCACAGTTATAGTGCTGCAGTCAACATCTTAATGCATGGTTCAAGTATATCTATAAAATAAATCTCTAGTAGAATTATGGGTCAAAGGATAAAAGTATTTTAAATTTTGATAAGCAGTGCCCTGTTGCTCTATTAGAAGATTTCACTAATTTGCATTTCACATGAATTTAAGTATGAGAAGAAATCAAGACTTAGAGGCAAGACTCAGACATACTCATACTATTTCTTCTCAGGCATGGATATCTCAGTTGACACTTTAAATATAAATTAGGCTTTTTAACCAGAAGTATCATCCCATGTCTTTTTATAGTCTTGTCACTAAATTAAAATATAATCAATAGATGTTTCTAATTAAACATGATGTTACATACCTGTAATCTCAGTTATTCCAGTAATTTGTGAAGCTGAGGCAGGACAGTGCTAAGTTTGAGACCAGCCTGGACAATTTAGCAAGACTCTATTGCAAAATAAAAAATAAAGGGCTGAGGATATATCTCAGTGATAGAGCGCCCCCTAGGTTCAATCTCCAAGATGAATGAATTAATGGATGGATGGATGGATAGATGAATGGAAGGAGGGAAGGAAGGAGGGAAGAAAAAAGGGAGGGAAAGCAAGCACATTGGTACTTGGCCAAAGACCTAGTAAACTCCAACTTGTTAAGTCATTCAGGATATAAAAATTTCACCTGTGAAATGGATATGAGATTAGTGGCTTTGAATATAATGATATTGGCACATTATATTCATGAACAGCAGGAAGTAAACTAAAACATGTGATTTAATCAACTCACACTTCAAGCCAGTGTCTGAAGAATAGCTTTTCTTTGTCATCCCCTGTGTCAGGGTCTTTGAGAGAACAGGTGGTTTCAACATAGCTGTCTTGAAAAGTTATTCATTATATTTGGTCCCAAAATATTAGTTCCATTATAAACACTGTTGTCACTGCATTTATAATGGCATACCATTATACTTATTACAATAGTTTGGCATAATTAAAAGGTATTAAAATTTTATTTCAGGAACTCCTTATATCATTTCTTTTTATTATGTTTATTCTTCCTTTATCTTGTCCATTTTCCTGTTAATATTCTCCATTCTAGATCTGGACCAGATTTTTTCTCCATTTGTCTCAGTTCTAAAGAAAAAAGATGTTTCTCTCTCTGGGCCTTAGGATCAACTTTTAAGCAGTTGTGTTCTGGTTTTGTTTTTTATTTTTTACTTACATTTTTTTTTTTTTACTTAGGAAGTCAAATTTATTATATCTATTTTATGATCAAAGAAACTGAATCAGAGAATGCTCATATGACTTGCTTCAAATATAAGCCAAAGTTCAAATTTTTCTCAACTATTCACTAATTCCTGCTTCATGACAAAAAGTATCCAAGTTACAAAACAGGTTGTATTTCAGAAATCCATTTGTAGTCAGTTATTTGGCACTTGAACTGCATTTTACCATTTGGGGGTAAAATATTTTAAATGGTAATTAAGTTCCTCAGCTGGCCCACAAGAATCTTTTTAACTCTTGTGTGACTTCAAAATGTATATTTGCATGAAAGTAAAAGGGCATGGTAGTTGTGATTCTGGCTACAAAGAAAAAGAAAAACCATTTTCCCTAAGGACAAGCAGGTTTAATTAGAAGACAGAGTGGTTGGAATTTTTGGAGATGCAAGGGGACTTCGGGGGACTTTGAAGGATGTTAGAAGTTGGTAACACTCTATTCAGCCTTACTTTACAACTCTGAAGATGTTTTGTTGTTTTTGGATGTGACTCACTAACATAACTCACTGAATTGACTGAATTAAATTTGAAAAAATAGATTCTGAGTTAGTGCATTTGCCAACCTGAGATGGTAAAAACCAACTAGCAAACCTTCCTTCCTTCTGTCCTCCTACTAGAAAAGAGCAAGAAGAGTTGGCAGACTGCTCTAAAAAGTAATGGTAAAATTGATTTAAAAAAAGGAACATTTATTTTATTTTATTTTTGTGGTACTTGGGATGGAACCTAGGGCATTCTATCTCTGATCTATACCCCCAACCCAATTTTTATTCTTTATTTTGAAACAGGGGCTTACTTCCTTTGTGAAGGACCTCCCTGAATAGCTGAAGCTGGCCACAAACCTGCAATAGTCCTGTCTCAACCTCCCAAGTACTGGGATTACAAGTGTGTGTCACCATACCCAGCTCTTCTTTTTAAAATATAAGTAAAATATAAGTAAAGAGATTTATCTTACTTATCATATATCAGTAAATTTTGACTTTTAAGAAAATCTCTTTGTACAATATAATTATATATGATAGTGAGATTCATAGTTATGTGAAAAAATGTTCAGTGCTTTTAGCAAGTAGAGAAATGGAAATCAGAATACACTGATTCCATCTTACTCCAATTAGAATGGCACTCACTAAAATTACAGACAATAATAAATGCTGGTGAGGATGTAGAGTAATAGTGACACACTGTAGGGACTGAAAATTCTACATTTCTTATTGGGTGATGTTTATTTAACTGAGTGTGTGTTTGAGGATTTTTATCAGAAAGGTAAATAAATAATGCTAAATTTGATAAATTAATAATGTTAATAATGCATCTTAGTACAGTGACTATCTTCTAGGTACCAGTATTGAAAAGTTGGAGGATAATGTTGGTGTCATCTTTCTTTCCATTCCCAGGATATTTTTGTTTTTAATTGATTCTTATACATTGAGGAGGGGGGAGGAAGAAAGGCACTGAGAGGAGAGAATGGTTGAGGATAGGAGACAGTTCTTAGAGTGTGTGGTACATGAAGTAACTGGAGGAAAGAAGAGAGCCTATGTGTTGACTGGTTCAGTTCCAAATGCTTCTGGGTTCCCACCACTTCCGCATAACTCCTATAAGAACCTTCATGTTCAAAGAATTGTTTTCTTATTGTAAGTTTAAATTTATTTTGACTGATACATAAAAATTATAACTACTTATAGGTACTATGTAATGTTTTAAGACAGGTATATGTTGCATGATTTTTTGTTCATTACTGGCACATTATAATTATGCATAATAGTGGGATTGGTTGTTACATATTTGTACATGTGTATAACAATCTGGTCAATTTTCAAAGAGCCATTTTTTAATATCTTACTTGTATGTCTTAAGTATTTGCCTGCCTGATTATAACTGGTTGACTTTATATAATTTTGTCTCCTAGGGTCAAGACATTGGAGCATGGCTGTGAGCAATGGAAACAGTGACTTTGTGGTTCTCAGCAATGGCAGCATCTCAACCAGTGCTACCAGCCCTAGTCCCCTCACCCTCCCCGATGGAGACCTTGCAGCCCCACAGCTCACACCCAAAGAAGCAGAAAGAGCAAAAGTGAGTCCAAATGGATGCCTGCACCTTAATGGCACAGTTAAATCATCCTTTCTGCCTGTAGACAACCAAAGAACGCCTCAGATGTTATCCCAGTGCTGCCATCCTTGCCCATACCATCACCCTTTGACCAGCCACAGCAGTCATCAGGAGTGCCATCCCCATCCCGAGGCTGGCCTTGCAGCACCCTCTGCTTTGGCCTTGTGTTGCATGCAGCCACATTCAGAGTATTCTGCATCACTATGTCCAAACCATTCACCTATATATCAGGCTACATGCTGTCTTCAGCCTTCGCCATCCTTCTGCCTACATCATCCGTGGCCTGACCATTTTCAGCATCAGCCTGTGCAGCAGCACATAGCCAACACCAGGTGAGTTGTTGTAAGTTTTGCTGTCCTTTAGCATTCAACTAATTTCACGTGTGTGACTACTTGTATTTATTACCCCCAAAGGAGGGGAGAAAAATGTGTCAGGAATAAAAATACTTCTTTGGTGGACTGTGTGAACACTACTAAGATGCAATATATATATATATATATATATATATATATATATATATATATATATATATATATATATATATATATATTATCCATTGACTTTCTAGTCCATTAACTCTCCCCCCTTTTTGTGGTCTACAAAATGATTAGAAATTTCTGCTAGACCTTAAGGTACTAAGGAGATATATTTGTGATGAGGCTACCAGAAGTCCTTTGTTTGCTACAAACAAAGGTCATCTCTTATGAAAAAGAATAAAACTAGTTGGTTCAGTATGCTTTTTTATGGCCATATCCACAATTTCTATTCATGTGGTTTGGGTGACTAATATATTAAGATTAGATTAAAGCAATGGTTGGTCTCATAGCAGATAAAAGCTGAAAATCTGTAGCATAGGGCTTAGGAAAAATATTTTTAAATATCTACAGATCTAGTGCATTGAAAAATATTAGAAAAAATACATTATTGCCAGTTATTATCTCTCCCTCAGCTCATAGGGTTTTGTTTTTTTAACATGATCTTCAGCAAATTTTTCATACTCTGTCACATTCGCTGCAGGTAAACAATGATAATGTATTTTATAAAATTATAAGTATTTTTTAGAGGCCAAGTCTTTCACATTTTAAGGTAGTAATTTTTTAGTTAAAATATTATTTTATTTTTTAAGTTAGGGTATAATTTACATATACATTTACAAAATGCATCTTCAGTATGTAGTTTGATCATTTTTGACAAATGTGTATACTGGTTTAATTCAAAACCTCAGTCTGACAGTAGCACAGTTCTCTCACCCTGGGAAGTTTCCTCTTGCCTTTTCTCAGTCATCCACACTCTCTGCACCGGAAGTCATCACTATTCTGAGTTCTAGTATCATTGATTTGTTTGGCCGGCACCTAGGACTTCATACAATTGCAAACATACAGTAAGTGTTCTTTTGTGTCTGGCAATTTTTGCTCATAAACTTTTTGAGGTTCATCTAATTGCTGTATGTATTCATTTTTATTTTTATTATTGGGTTGTAATCCACTTCACACATATAGCAAATTCCCTCTTAATTAGAGACAGATCCAGAAAGAGATTAGGTTATAAATTCTTTTCACCTTTATCAGGTTTTAACACCTGGTTTTACTCTCTTAGAGATAAGGAGTAAAAGATGAGAGAAAGGGGAAAGAGAAGGTGGGAGAGGGTGAAAGAGAAAGAGTCAATGATAAGAAATTCACCAAGTTCATCAAAGCCACATCCTAAAAGATTCATCCCAACAGCGTTGTGCTACTGTATGACCAGTTTTTTACTCACTCCATTTTTAATTAAACTGTAAATAGTTGATTCTAAAATTATATAATCATAAGTATTGATGTTTCTTAATCATAAATCATGATTGTAGAGTGAGATGAGATGAATAGTTCTGCATTTTGAAACTGAACCCTCCTTTTATAAGGTCTTAAAGTATTAAAACTATAGGCAATAATCAATTCTTTCAGTTTGCCAGGTTTTTTACTTAGCATTTCCTAATAATCTAAATTGAAACAACTGAGAGTATGTATACTGTAAGTAGAATGACATTGGAAAACAAAACTGGTAGGTGGGAGGCTGAGCCATTTTGCCTGTTTTTGGCAGTAGGGCTTCAGCAGTAATAGTGGACTTACTTAAGAGTGTGCATGACTACCAGCTTCATATACTTGTCCTTGTGGGATTTGTTTATAGATGTTAACTAGAGAGAAAGAATGAAGAAAAACTGCCTTCTGGAATAAAATTATGTTACTTAAAATGCAAATGAGAGCCAATGAAGAAGTTCTCTGGAAGTAAAAGGCTGTGACTAAATTACAGACTGTTCACATTTTAAAAGGAGAAATAAACTACTTACTTTTTTACAAATTAAAAAAAAATAGAGCTGGGCATATAGCTATATAGCTTGAAGGTAGAATATCCTTCCATTCAATCCCTAGCATCACCGAGAGAGAGAGAGAGAGAGAGAGAGAGAGAGAGAGAGAGAGAGAGAGAGAGAGAGAGAAGAGTCTAGTATTTAATTTGAATGAAAAAATACTGCTGTATTTGTCCAGCAAGAAAAATTTGTAAAAGTGGTATAAGATGTAGGATATTTTTATATTTGAATTTTTTTCTGAATTTAGGCCTTTTGATTATTTGTTATAAAAACATAGGTTTTTGAAGTTACCTGAAAAAGAGTATGTTCAGTTGTATATTTCACATACTCTGTGATTCAAACATTACTTCCCTAGTTTCTGCATGTATTTATATATTCAGTGGTACTTAACTGAATACTCCTATGTGCTAGGCACTGAGAATATAATTTGAAACATGTTGAGAATTTTGAGAATTTTTTTTTTTTTTTGCCTTCATCAAACTATGAGCTGGTAGGAAAGGAGACAGTAAATCAAACAGACAGCTATTCTGATAAATACCACCAAAAAAGAACACACAGTGCTGAAGATGAATGGAAGTCACAAACGAAGAGAGAATGAAGTGATTGTCTTGCAGATAATGGGAATAGTTTATGCAAAGATTTATAAGGTAGTGTGAGCCTAGGTCCAGCAGAGTTCAGTGTGGCTAGACCATGGAGGAAAAAGAATAGTAGTGAGGAATTACTGGGACTGAGTCCAAAAAGGCATTGGAAACTACATTAAATAATTTTTAGGTTTTATCCTGAGACCAGTAAGGACCTGTTATAGGTGTGTGTGTGTGTGTGTGTGTGTGTGTGTGTGTGTATGATGTGTTTTTTTTAATAGTTGTAAATATACATTACATAAAATTTACCATTTTAACCATTTTTAAATGTATATTTCAGTGGCATTAAGTGCACTCATATTGCTATGCATCCATCACCAGAATCCATGGCCAGAACTTTTATCATCTTCTCAAACTGAAACTCTGCACCCATTAAACCCTCAGCCCCTGGCAGCCACCATTCTGCTTCTCCCTCCACGAATTTGAAAGTTCCAAGTATCGCATATAAGTGAAGTCATATAGTGTATGTCCTTTGGTGACTGTCTTATTTTTCTTAGCATAATATCTCCATAGACATGTTGTTCCATGATTAAGAATTTCTTCCTCTTTAAAGCTGAATAATGTCTTTGTATGTATATGCCGCATTTTGTTTATCCAGTCCACCCCCATGTTTTGTCTACTATGATGAATATGGGTGTACAAATCTCTGTATGAACCTCAGCTTCCAGTTCTTTTGGGTATATGTATAGATCAGAGATGGAATTCCTGGATCATATAGTAATTCTGTGTTTAACTTGTTGAGGAACTGCCATACTGTTTTCCACAGCAACAGCAACATTTCATATTCCCCCAGCAGTGCATAAAGCTCTAGTTTTTCTACATCCTCACCCACACTTGTTACATGCTTTACTTGAAAAGAGCCATCCTGATGGGTGTGGCACTACAGACAAAATGAGCATGGTAAGATTTGCATTTTAGAAAGATCTTACCTCGGTGTAGTGGCACAGACCTGTAATCCCAGTACTTGGGAGGCTGAAACAAGAGGATTTCAGGTTCAAGGATAGCCTCAGCAACTTAGGGAGACTCTCAGCAACCTAGTGAGACCCTTTTTGAAAATAAAAAATTAAGCGGGGTGTGGTGGCGCACGCTTGTAATTCCCGCGCTTGGGAGGCTGAGACAGGAGAAAGAATTAGTTTTCTGGCCTAAGCTTCTGGTGGGGGGAGTGGTAATGCCATACCCTAAAATGGGGACAACAGGAAAGGATCCTAAGTGAACAGTGCAGAGGCATTGGGGAGGATGGGATTTGATGATAAATGGTATTAAATAGGATAAACTGTTATAACAGTAACAGTGAATGAGTCATGTCCCTTGAACTTCCTTGAAAAAATGAGGACATTGGGTAATGCATGACAGTTTCAGGGTGATCTCTCAATGAACAGTGAGGCATTTAGACTTGGCCAGCAGGTATTTATTTAATCTGTTTTGTGGACAAAAGCCTGAACCAGGTGCTGGCATTCTTTGTGCAACCCATAAGATAGCCAGAGTGTGGATATTGACAAAGCTGCTAGAAGGACTCACCCACATTGCTCTCTCCTCTCTTCTAGCAGCTTTGTCAAGGAAGTTCAAGGGAAGAAATTCTGAAAATGAGACTGTCATGTGATGCTTTCTGTCTTTTATGCTACCCAACACTTAAGAACTCATTGAAACAAAGGCTCTAGAAACTAATCTCTATTAGGCACTTTAACTCTCTAAATCTTTTTATTTTCTTTATTATGGTTTGCTTCATGTTGCCTTTTTAAGTCAATAGCATCAAGTACTTAATGAAGTATTGCTCAGTTACTATTTCAGGTGCATTCGTGACCTCGTGTTATTTTAAAGGTTGATCTTACAGTAAAATGCAGAGATGGAGGATCCTGAATGGTTTCAGTTGTTATTGCTACTATTTTTACCTATTCCCAGTAGGCTCACTTGTTTGTTATTTTATTTTATTTTTAACGATTTTATTTATTTATAAGGCACTTAAACCATGGATAATGTTTTAAAGAGTCAGACAAATCGAAATGTAATTTTAACCTAGCCCATTTGCTCCCTACTTTAATATGTTTATATTTCTCTTTCTCCCCCAGTAACACAGTAAGTTCTATTTGTTCCTTGTTGATTCTTTAAGCTCTAATATTTCTAAAAGTTTTATTACTTTCAATCACTATGTGATTTTTTGCTTTATAACATTATCTTTTTAGTCAGGCGTGGTGGCGCACGCTTGTAATCCCCGCGCTTGGGAGGCGGAGACAGGAGGATTGTGCTGGTTCAGAGCCAGCCTTGCTGGCTTAAGAGACCCTGTTTCCAAATAAAAATATAAAATTGGTCTGGGAGTGTAGCCCAGAGGTAGAAGGGCTTCCAGGAACCCCAGTACTTAAAATATATATATATTTTATTTTTTTCCTGCTGGATAAAATTAAGATCATTATAAGATCACATTTATTTTAATACATCACCAACTCTAAAAGAGCATATGTAAATTTTGTTTTAAAGCCTAAAATTTTTTATTTTTACATTTCCATCCTTATATTCACTGCTCAGCCATTAAAGAACATTACTAATTGAGAACAGGAAGTAATTCAAAATGGCAGTCTTTTTCTACCATGAGACTATAGTAGAGAGAGGTACTAAATACAAAGAGATGCTAAATCTAGTTGCCCATCAGAATCATCTGGGGCGTCAAGTAACAAAATAATTAAAATAAGAAGAAGAAATTTATTTTGCAGTAGAAGCAATATGGAATTCTATGAGGTGGAAGAGGATAATGTAGGGTAATGAGGTTTAGGACATTCAGTCTGAAAAGGATGAAATGTTTGTGATCCTTGAAGGATGAGTAGAAAGTAGTAAAGGGACTAGAGGGGAAATTTTAAGGAGAGATCTTGCACACACACAAAAAAAATTTTAGGAAGGAATAAAGAAAACAGAATTGTTGAGGTGGAAGGTCATTTGAGATGGTCATGAAACAGAAAAGGCATATTCTAATTCTACATCCTGAACATGGTCCAGCTGTCTGTCTAAAAGGCTACATGACAGTGATCTGCCTGCTATTCTCTAGAGAGTTGGAAAAAACCTCTCAGGAGCCAGTCACATTCCATGTCTGCTGATTGAAGCAAGTTTTGAATTGCTTCAAAAAATCTTCATTTGAGATCATCTTGCTATATTAAAGTGAGAGGATAATAATATTATTACACAATTTACAAGGAGTTCTACATCCAAAAATAGCATACAAGATTTTTAATCTAAACTGTACTTACTTTTAAATTTAGTGTTGCAAAGAAATGTTCTTGATTGTAACCGAGGACTCCATAAGTGGTACTTGGCAGTGCCACAGACTCATTATCATAATAGGAAACCTGTAGTATTTTGGGGTACCTGCCAAATGCATTTTTATTTCTCTTAAGTGATCTCATAGATAGCTGGTCACTTTAAATATTTCTTGTGGCATACTGGAAAAATTAAACCTATACAGAGTTAGGAATGCTGAGCATAGATGAAACCATGGAACCCTTTTATGAGCTTAACCCCTTAAAGTTAACTGAACATTGTCTCTGCCTTCCCGTACATTGAACTGCATAACTAGTAACTATATTTATTTTCTTTTAAATTTCTTTATTTTTTACTCTTTTCAGAGAAGTGTTTTTTTTATCCCCCTTAGAATAGTAATTTATTTTCCATGAAAGGACATCTTTTTCTTAAAAAGTAACAAGTGAGAATTCACTTGTTATGTTAGAAGAAACAGAATCCACTACTTGAACTCTTGGTTTTTTGTGTGTGTAAATTATACCTTTCAGAGGTAAAATTTTAGCTCTGAGCATCATTTCCCAGCATCTAACTTCCTGCACCTGGTCTATAATGACCTGCCCTTTCCTTATCCCCAGTGATAGCATTGTTTTGTTTAGTCAGGATATTTGAATGAAGAATCACTCTGAACACATTTCATCAGCATGTGTCATGAATATGGGCATTGACATAGATCCCAGATTCTCTGCTTTTCCCACATAGTCCAGAGTCAACCCAGATGCTTAAGATGTTGGAGAAATGCAAGATGATTTATTCACTATTTAACACATACTGTTACGTGCTGGAGACAGAGAAGAAAACTGCATGCCTCATCCACAGCTTCAAAGATGAAGAGTTGAAGTGGTCAGGGTAAAACACAGGTTTGTTTCAGCATGAGCTCACCACAGGTCAATTGTCATCTTTGATCAATACAAATTTACTGAATCACTGATGTATTCTTTGGAGCACAGAAGTTAAATCCCAGTGCTTTTGCAGAGGGACAGGCCAGGTTTTATATTACAAATATAAATTGTATAGACTGTACAATTGTACAAATGCATATCCTCTTCTTTCCTCATCTTGCCATTAAAAGATTACTAATAGTGAAATAATCATTTGTCTTTATTTCTTGATATAAATAAATTATTACTACTTAAGGATTGTTGGGCAGATATCTTCTGTAAGAAAGATCAAACTGCATTTCTCTAGACCTTTGCTGTTCAGTAGCATTCAATAAAATTAAAACTTCAATTCTTGCCAGGTGTTGTGTACACACCTATAATTTCAGTTCTTGGGAGGCTGAAACAGGAGGATTGCAGATTCAAGGACAGCCTCAGCAAGGTAGTGAGCCTTTTAGCAATGTAGTGAGACCCTGTTTCAAAATAAAAAAATATAAAGGGTTGGGGGGTTATCTCAGAAATAGAATACCCCTGAGTTTAATCTTCAATACACACACACAATAACACACACACACACACACACACACATTCATTCACACTAGCCATATTTCATATACTCAATATGTGACTAGTGGCTGCCATATTGAACAGCACACATATAGCACCTTCCTATCATTGTAAAAAGATGTATTGGACAAGGCTACCTTTCTTGATTCTATAAAGCAACTGAGATCCCTTTCAGCCTTCTTGGGATCAAGTGGAATTCATATAATGCAGACTAACAGCAAGATTTGACATTGAATGCCCTTTGTGTCAACATAATTTCAGTTAATTGGGTCTTGATTGCTTTGATTTTATTAAGTATACAACAAATAACAAAAAGTAAAAATCTCTGTTCTTCCAAAATTTGAAGGACTAAAATCCTGTGATAGCAAACATGTATCATGTAGGCCGTATCTTTCAAAATCTTCTAGAGGCCACAGTTACATCCCACAAAAACCACCAGACAACATTACATAGATCTCTCAGCAGTCAAAAGTACTGGCTTATTCTTCTTCTAATTGCATGGGCTTTGGGTAAGTAGAGCAAATTAAGTTACAGTTTTTCTTACGGGTAGATAAATACAGGTAGCCTCTAAAAGCAGTCAGTGGTACTACATTGCAACTCTCCTTTTTCTTTCTCCATCCCTCCTCCTTTCCTCGCTGCACAGTATGATCTAGTAGGAGCCTGGACCTTGGAAGATAAGCTGTGTTTGAATCCTGGCTCTGCCAGGTATTAGCTTTTTGACTGTAGGTAAATATTTAATCTCTCTCAGCCTTAGTTTCCATCTCTATAAAAATGGGAGTAGTAGTGATCTTGCACTTAGCACGATACCTTGTACCATGTATTCATCTCACTTTTCTTTTCTACTTTAGTTTCTTTTATTTTGTTCTTCTAATTTGTTATTGCTGTTTCCTACCTGTGCTTAACCCTGTTGGAATTGTTTCAGAAACAAAGCTGTTACCGAGACTTAACTTAAATAAATATATGGGGCTTCCCTTTTCATTCTTATAAAATGACACACTTCATTCACCCTATCAACATAGAGGAGAACCAATGTAAAAGAGGGTCACTAATTTGCCTTGTGGAAGAGGAAAAAGGGTGTTCAGAAGGCTCTCCAGCCCCAAAGACTCAGAGACAGTATACTTTATATCAGTGGCATAACCTGATTATGATCATTCTGTTTTTATTTTAGAAGTCTGGTAAGACTTAATCTTGGTTTTACTGAAAGCAAGGTTTATTTTTACATTTCTTAAAGTAGTCAAATTAACTTTTTAAAAAGCAATAATGTTTGTAAAATTTTAAATGTTCCAAATATGCTTGCCAAAGTCAGTTTGGCAGTGAGATTGAGTGAAGGCCTATTTTATTAGGAGGACTTTTTTTTAGAGAGTTCTTTATGTTTTAAGTGAGATTTTAGAGTGTTCTGCCTCATGTAATGCACTGCATAGTCTAATACCTTTCAGATTATGAGCCTTGGTCATCTTTTACCTTAAGAATAAATGTCAAGAAACAATGCCTTTTTATTTCCTAAAATTAATTAATAGAACATTTTGGAATGATGCAAATATTTTAATTACCCCATTTCATATTACTAATGGTTGTTTAGTACTGGAGAGTGAATGGGAAAAAAGAAATAAATGGTTTAAACGTTTTTTTCTTTTTGTTTAAAAAATAGTTTTGAAAGGTTGTAACATATTTGGTGAATAGTGAGAATTAATAAAAAAAAAGACATTACAGATCAGTTACATTTCTAATTCCAGGAAAAAGGCAATTTTTATCTATTGCAACTTCTTTCCAAACTTAAGTGGATTGTTAGGTGTAATTTAAAAGAATTTCTAGAACTTAACATTTAGAGGACAATTTTGATTATTGTATTATTTTGTGCTTTTTTCAGCAAAATTATACCAAATTATGCCCCTTTATAAAAATTACAAACCAGGTATTGAACTGATTGTGTGATATTTTGAAATTTCAAACATAGCCTAGCACCTGAGGCATATTTGTACCTCAATAAATATTTGTTGAATGAATGAGTGATTACAAAAAAGTATTTCTCAAGACATCTTTTTAATGAAAAAATTTACAAAACCTTTAAACATATATGAAGTTATATCACTCACTGTGATAAACCAGCTTACAGTCTAGTAGTAGCATGTGTGGGCAAAAAAAAAAAAGAGTAAGTGTTTGAAAGGTTGTATGAGCCCCAAAAAGGGCGATGGAGTTATGGGAAGCCCTAGAGAAAGCATCATGGGAGAAGAGGTGGTTTTTCAACAATGGACAAGAGTCCAACTGGATGAAAGCTGGGAGCAAGAGACCTGGAGGAGCCCTGGGTGTGCCGGGTTCAAAGGAACAGCCTCCTTTGTCTAGAGAATGAGGCGCTGGCTGCCACAGCCTCATCTCATTCAGCCTCTAAAGAATAGTCGCCACAGTTAGTCTAAAGCATTTGCTCCCCTGAAGTGGATTCTGAATGCTATGCAGTAGTCATCATAAAGCGTTGTCTACTTCTTTATTTACAGTAATTGTGTTCTAATACCTTTGACTCATAGATGTTGCCCTGAATTTGCTAAACCATTTTTTCCTTGTACTGTTGTATATCCCAGGACCTAGCAAAGTACCTGGCATTTGGAAGACCCTCAGAAATTAGGTGTTGAATGAACTGAATAGATTATTGAGTATCAATCAAGTTCTTATTTTATGGCATTGATTTGAGATCTTGATTTTATGGCATGATAATTTGATAATAAAAAACCAGGCACAGTTGGTTTCATGCTAATAATGACATATTCCCCAAACAATGAGAGAAGCTATAAAAAGCTTTTTTGTTGTTGATCATTATTGTTGTTTGAGTCTATCTTGGGGATACCTCCTCCTGTTCTTAAAATGTCCTTACCCCAAGTGCATTGACTTTTTAGAAATTGTAGCCTTATTGGTGAAGAGAAAAATAAAAGTAGATGTGCAGTCTACTTCTTCTAGATTCTTCTGTGTTTGATTTCTGGATCCAGTTTGAGGGGATAAATGGAGAAGGGCTAGGAGACTATGTACCCCCAGGGAGAGCCAGCCTGGTAATAACCTTTCTGTTTGCTCAACTCTGGCCACCTGTAGGATATTTGCAAATCTGATGTAAGTGACTTTATAAGATGTCTATAAATTATGAAACTGGGGATTAACCCTAAATTCCTCAATAAAGCATGGGCTTTTCTTTGCTTTAAGTATTCTTTTGAATTTAGAAAGAATAAATTGAGAGAATCCAAAACTAAATATGATGCTTTTTTCTATGTGAATTTGCAGTTAGTTGGTTTAGTTAAAACATTTCCTTTCCATTTGAATGATACAGAGCTTTGATAGTCACCAAGTAGTCTGAGATTCAAGCATGGTGTTTGCTATAGAAATGTAAGCAATTTACTCTCTCTAAGCACCATTTTGTTGTGTCTAGTAAGAAGCAGGGATGGACAGTTAGCACATTCATTCCTTTAGACTCTATTTATGTGTCTGTGGTCACTTGGGCCTGCCCACTGCCCCCTTCTTAAAACACTGCCTTCATTATGTAATTCTGTTCAGAAATCTTCCACAGTTCCCCCCAAGCTCTTGACCTGGCATTGAAAGTTTTCCTTTTAGAGATGGAGTGTGTTTTGAAGCAGAAAGAAAGGTAATTCAGGAAAGAAGAGTCTTCTAGCCCTGGATAGGAACAAGATGACAGATGTCAGTGAATAGATTACTCTTAACAGACTTTTTTTTCACTTGCAATTTAGAAATTTAAACAGAAAAATGACTCTCTCTTAATGTATATATATGTAGATAAGAGACTATATAATTGGTAGTTCTTTCATCACAGACAATAATAAATATTTTGATCTTTGGTTTTGGAGTATTAGTTTGGAACTTTATTTTTGAGCTGTCAGCCATAATCTATTCTATAGACTTCCACAAACTAAAACTGTACATAATTATAAAACAATCCCTAGGAAAGATTTATTTAAAAGTATTGTTTGATTATTAAAAGTTCTCCCTCTAATGCAGAGTTAAACTCTCCATTAAGCTCCAAATCATACTGATTTTCTTTTTTACCTCCTTACCCCTGAACCTCCTCCTCCTTCACGTTTTCAGTGAGAAACTTTGGTGTCTGGTGAGTGTTTTGGCTTGTGGACTGTAGAATTCATTCCAGCATTTCATGCTCTTAAGTTAGTTAAGTTTAATAAGGGTTTTCTGGATTTCTTATGAGTTTTTCTTGGATCTCTCATTAATGATTATTATTCTCATCTTATTAAGAAAACTATATTATACTCTCATTAAGCATGTTTTGTACAGGGCTCACAGCAGCAGTCTGGCATGGAAAGGCTTGAGTTTCAGGGTAAGTACTTTATAATTTAGTGTAACTTTAAAATATAACACATGGGGCTGTTTGCTTTATAACCTCCAACTAAACCATGCAAATTTAATTCATGGGCTGAGGAAGACTGTTTTCTTTTAACCAAAGCTCCTTTCAACCCTTCAAAAATATTTTTAATTAACCAATTGCCCTTTTTAGAATTCTAATTGCTTTAAGCTATAAGAAGGGCATTCTTAGATTCCTCTTTTGGGGTGTGCATTGTACCACCAAATGGTAGTTTAATCTTTTCATAATGCCCTTCCTCTGTCCTCGCTCCCAATAAGTGGTAGAGACAAAATGTGTTTGAAAGTGAATTTCCCATGCCCCACATCTTTCACCTGTCAGTGAAAAGCAGAATAGCCACCTTTTAACTAGTGGGCTGCTAGGCCTTGACACTCATCTGGAGAGTAATTAATAGTGTAGGAGGAAATGACACCCCAAGACTGCCATTCCTGCCATGCCCATCCTGTTTTATATAACACAATTGTTTCTAGTTGGCTTAAATAGTAAACAGCATCGCTTCTTGCTTTCTACTTAGGACCTTGTTATTTGGTAAAAGTTTCTTTTTCATCTAAATTGGAACTGAAGCTGTTACATGAATGAATGTAAAATTGCTTCTGTCCCTTGGAGTGGTTTTGAGTCTGTGTGGGGCAAGAAGAGGTCATGTACAGTTGTGCACAAAACATTTTTCTATTGGAACATCAGGTAGAAATTTCTTCCTGGGCTGCCAGGCTTGGGTGCTAATTGAGATAACTGTTAAGCACGTCTGACGAATGTGCACTTTTGCTCTGTGGCATTTCCATCACACAGACATCCTTCAGTTTTTGGTATTTGTCTTTTTCAGAAAGTTTTGATTGAGTTGGCATGGGGACTGTGTGTACACTGCAGTCCTGTCATTGTTTGCTGCAGCCTTTTAGCATATCTTTTCAGCATCGTTCTTATTGTCTTTAGGGGAAATCTTACAAATTGTTTAACTTAAATTGTAGATGATTTTTCCCACTTAATTAGTAGCCATTGAATGCTTAAGTGGGTGTCAAAGTAGGCAGAGATAAGAAACAGCAAAGTAAATTCAACAATAGGACTGCCAATAATTCAAAAACACTTCAGCAATTACTAACATTTGAAACACATGCTTTATTTTGTTTTAGACTGACATATCTTATCAGTTACAAAGAGAATATAGACTTGTTTAAAGTGTAGACATTGGCTACTAAAGTTAGGTATGGTCATAATTCATGGGTCTAGCTACGTCTTAAGAGGTAAATTCAACCAAGTTTTAAATATGATTTTAGTATCATGTAGTGTAGAAGTTATTTTACTTTCCTTAATTAAAGTAACTAACCTAACTTCTGTTTACAAGTCATGATTTAAAAGAAAAGCAATAATTACTTATTATTATTAAGTCTAAAATTTTAATCGTATTACAGAATACACTTCAGTAGAACATTTTAAGTGTCTAAGTGTCCCATCAGGGCTTCAAAATGGGAAGAGATGGGCATTTTGAAATGACATATCTCCTACTTACTTTTTTGTTTGTTTATCTTTTGTGGTACTGGGGATAGACCAGGGACATTCTCCCTCTGAGCTACTCACCCAGTCCCCATTTTTTAATTGGAAACAAGGTCTTACTAAGTTGCTGAAGCTGATTTTAAACCTGTGTTCTGCCTATCTCAGACTCCCAAGTACTGCAATTACAGACATGTGCCACCACACCTGGCTATATATCTCTTCTTACTTCCAGACAATATTTTTTGCATAAAAAAGCTATAAATGGCTTTGATGTTCATGATGAGCTTGTATCTGGTTATATAAGTAGTTAAGAATATTTAGGTTTACACCAGCATTGCAATTGAGGTTATATAACATTCAAATTATTTCATGTTTTACAATCACATGACTATTTCTTTATGTAACTTGAGATTTTTTTATAAAAAATGACCTAAGAATTTTAATAATAAATTTTATTGTTACTAAAAATGTTCCATAAATATGTATAATAGTCTCTGACTTAAAAGATCTTTTAAAAATTATGATATGGAACTTTGTCAGACACCATACTTGTATTCTTGGTAAAGAAAACAGACGCTAATAGCAAAAAATTACAATTAAAATTTATAATGACAGTATTACTTATTCTAATGAACCCTTGCTACAGGCCAGGCATTGTGCTATATTTTACATAGTTTACATGGGAAACCAGAAATTAAACTTTCTGGTTTCATTTTTTAAACATCCCAAGGAATACAGTGCTATTGTTATCTCCATTTTTAGAAGAAGAAGTAGTGTTTAGAGTATGAACTAATGTAGAAGTGTTTCTCTTAATCATGTCTATATGTTGCTCAAATGTTAGAGAATTATTTTTGCTATACTTTTTTAGTTTTAAGAGATGTTAAATAATATTGAATGCTTACTATATGGTAGGCATTATGCAAGTTTGTTCTTAAAATCATCGAACTGAAGTCATCCTAATCATATTGTACAGATAATCATGAGAACACAGATGACATATCTTTGGCTGCTGTAGTAATTTTTGATTATGGAGACAGTGTATTCACAGTACCACCTTACACAATGAGGAAAAATCCTACCTGATTTCTGTAACCTAATTGTATCATTTCCCTCTCATGCTTAAACATTCCCTGATGTGGAGTGCATGGAGGATTTTTAAAAGTGCTTGTAGTAATAACTAGATTTTCCACATTTAAAATGAAGTTTTGTTGCTCATCAGAGGCCTTTTATAAGAAATTTGAGAGCTATATCTTATATGTTTGAACATATGTTTCTAAAACTACAATAGACCAATTAAGTCTTCCTAAATTACCCTTTTAAAACATCACTGGGATTTCATTTTTATGTATTTTTCTAAACTTAAGCTAAACTGAATTTTAACTGTTTGAGGTTCTACTTAAATTTTTATCTTTAGCTTTCTTGAAAAGGTGATGCTTCAGGCAAACTAATCTGTGGTGCTAGAATCCTGAATGTTGATTGCTTCTGAAGAGCAAGATACAATTGGTTAGGAAGACGCTCAAGGAATCTTTTGGAGTGCTGGGAAATGTATATCTTGATCTGAGCAGTACTTACTTGGACGGATGTATACATCTGTAAAATCCCATTGTATCACACACTTCAACTTTGTGCCTTTAACTGAAGAGTTGAGTAGTTTAAAAGAAGGACAAAAAGGATTTAAGAGCCTCACCCTACCCCAGCATAAAACTTCCTTTTTGGCCATTCCATATATATTTGAAAAGCAAGGACAATACTACATTAATTTTTATACTTCTGGTGGGAAAGGATAGGGGACAGTAGAGGGAGAGGGGGATAACACCCCTTCACGATCTGCATACTCACCTCTTAGTAGTGTCATCATAAACCCAGCCACTCTTCAATTGCCACCTCCACGTGTGTGTGTGTGTGTGTGTGTGTGTGTGTGTGTGTGTGTTTCCCCTGAGTGATGTGACATGACCATATTCATGCATGTGCCTTGCCTTGCTTGCTTTCCCACTTACATCTGTTAGTCTCTCATCTTTCTATTTTGGCACTTGAGACCAAAAAGTGTATCTTTTACTTTTTCAGGGAAAGTAGTTACGTATATCTTTCCTATCTCTCTGTCAAAGATAATATGATAGAGATAAGCCAAGATTATAGAAAGATTTAAATTTTCCATAGAGAGGAGCCAGACTTACGGTTAGGAAGAAGGAAAAGAAAGAATGATTTAAGCATTTATGACAAGAGAGAGCACTTGGAGTCTCCACTGTAAGCCTTTTTTTCTCCCACATACCTCAAGCTATGACATAAGTGGAAAAACTTAGTGTGTTCAGTTGACTTGGGATTACATGTGAATTTACTTTGTAAGAAATGTCTCTGCACAAGGAAAGCAAACGGGAGTTAATGCAGTTGTCCTGTTAGGAAGTTGAGCTGAGTAGCTTTTGAAAGTTCCTTTAGAACCTTTTTGCTCTAAACTATAATTTAGCATGCAAATGACACGGAGAATTAAGGTTCTTATATTAGGTCAGGGGCCCACTTAATAATCGCTTCTGGTCTTTCATTAACTGAAATTATTTCCAAGTTATAAATGTAAGAATATCACAGTAAACTCATTAATTCTATTGCAATTAGAATTTTCTAAATGTATTCTGGGACTTCCCTATTTTGAAGCAAAAATAAAACAATATGATTCTGTAAAAGGAATTGATAGACAGATAGATAGATGCACCAGGACATATGAAACTGACCTAGTATGAATAAAAATGTACTAAAGTAAAATTCCTGGACAACTAAACGAGTTCTTGACCTCTACCCAGCTCCTGTTGTCAGATGGGGCCCAGTTAAAATTCTTCTCTTTTGACAAGCCGGGAAATTGTAGGCCAATTCCCTTTCAGGAAGTAAGGCTGCCTGTCTTCAGATCCTCAAGTTCCCATTACTCTCCAAGACCATTCTCAAAATCTTGCTAACAAAACAGGCACAAGTAACTGAGAGGTTTTTGTTACCATTATTGTAGTCCTGGAAAAAACAGTCTCCAAATCTACGTTTGTCCCACTGCTAATTAAAACCTAGTGAATAGCTGTTACTTGATGGCACCACACCACAGCCTGTTCCAGGACAGATTTGGATGGTTTAGCCAGACCCTGGATATCCAAGCTCCCAGCTGCACAAATGTGCCACAATTCCCTCATTATTCTCACAATATTGGATTCCATATATTTTGTAGAAATGGATTTTTGGATTCTACCCCCCCCCCTTAAAACAAGGCTTTATAGAAGATGGCAACTGAAACATTACAAATAGGGATAGCCTGGATTATTCAGTAAGTAAATGGGGAAAACTGACAACGTCTGGATCTAGGCATGAAAATGCTCATAGAAATTACAAAGGAAAATTATAACTACTGAAAATTATAAATGCACATCAAAAAATTAGTGTAAAAAAACACATATCAGCTGGGTATAGTTGTCCATGCCTGTTGTTCCAGTACTTCAGAGACTAAGATAGGAGATCATAGGTTCACAGCCAGCCCTCTACAACTTAGTGAGACCTTGTTTCCAAATAAAAAATTTAAAAAATAGAGGTGAGGATGTAGCTCAGAGGTAGAATGCCCTGGCTTTAATCCCTAGGACTACATACATTAAAAAAAAAAACTAGGAAACCTACTAGGAAAAGTATTTACCACATTATAATGATTTATAGCTTTAATATAAGGCTTTTATAGCTAAATAAAAAAGATATATAAATTGAGACAAAAAATAATGTAGTAGTGGGATTCCAATTGTGTGATTATAAATAAATTATAGCAAATATAATGGAACAATATATGACTACCAAAAATTATGTTTCTGGAAGATTTCAATTATACAAAAAAATTCATAATTCAAAGTGATGACACGTTATTCATCCAGTATGAGCCTAATTGTATGTATATTTTGTGTCTGTATTTAAGGACAAAAGAAAAAAAAATCCTGAAAGATAATAGAGATGAGAGGTTTTATCTGTAGAGTACATGATTATTTCTTTCCTTCATAATATTTTTCATTTTTAACCTTTAAGTAAATGAACATGTTTGTTTTATAATCAGAATATAAAATGATCATTAAAACAAATATTTCTCCTCAGTAAAGATTTGCTCCTTCTTTAAAAATTAAAGATCACAGTTTAGAATGAACAAGACATAAATGAAAAGCCCATCAAAGGTAAAGTTTTAGAATAAAAAAAGATAGTCATATACTTTCTTTCTGAGCTAGTAGATCAAGACATCTACTAGCTTTTGGAGATTTAAAATAACCCTTTCAACTTGAGTGTTCGTTCATGTTTATGCTCCTGGCAAAAGCCATGCAGTTGGCAAACTAGATCCCTTGTTGCTCCTCACCATGGCGGTCTCTGATAGCCTGGAATGTTTCCACAGCGTTCTGCCTCTGACAAGCACCAGCACAGATGTGTTATTGGCATCATCAATTGATCAGGTCCAGGTTCATGTAAAGTTAACAGATGGGGAGCTCTGCCCATCTTCTTACCCAGCATTTATTTAGCACCATTTTCATTAAACCATCTAATTACTTAAACTTTTTCTGCCTGTTTTCAGAGAAATCTAGCACTATGTTTCAAAGCATTTTAAACTGCTGGTTCTTACCTATATTATGAGGTGATCCTTTTTATTGACTACTCACATAAAGTGTTTTAACACAGAATTTTGATTAGAGGAGCCTGGTTCACCAGCTTTCACCATGGCAGAGTGCTGAAATTCTCCCCAGGAGGCTAAAGTATGTGGTGATTTAAATTATCTAAAATTCCACAGGAAAATTCAATAGCATTTCACAGCAGGAAAGGACCTGAGAAATAACTTAATCTAACTCTATTTTACAGATGAGGAAATTGAAGCCAGAGAGGTTAAAACCCAAGATTTAAAACCCAGTAGGAAGCAGGTCTTTTTATATGTCATCCTTAGAATAAGCTGCTAAGCATTGCACTGTGGGATTCCGGTGTCACTGGCATGTCTGACAGATTTTAGAGTTGCAGATGAACACAATGAATTCAAAGTTTTAGCTGAACTGAGATGTAACTCCGTGGAAGAGTGCACACTTAACATGTTTTAGGCCCAGGGTTCCATCCCCAGCACCGTAAAAGAAAAAGAAATAAAGTTTGAGCCCAATTACTGTCGTGGGAAAGTAGAACAAGGACAGCACTACAGCTTGAGAACATGTGGTCTCAGCAGAGTGAGATCTTCTCATTTTTTTCTGCAGAAAATTCTCATATGTCCTCAGTCTAATTCTTTTAAGTTACTTGATTTTTTTGTCTTGTGTTAGTCTTAGACTGAGAAGAAAACCCTTTTCTATCGATATTATTTTATTAAAACCATGTTAGAGTTTTACTTGGACCTTTATTTAGTAAAACTTTTGACAGTTATATGAGTTACAGAAATATAATATTTAAATTAGAGGATAAACTCAGTAAAGCTAGTGAAGGAAGAAAAATCAGTTTCACAACATACTGTTGTTCTGAAAAGCATAACTAAGAAATTTCTCTAGACGCTTGAGGACATAGTCTGTCCTTCTGGGCAATAAAATGAAGACATCGCAGCAGCTGCAAGGTATTGCTTACACTGCTGGAATTCATTTTGATACAGTGGAGTTTTATTGTTTTTTAACTCCCTCCCCAAAGCTTTTTTTTGTAACAGGTGTGACTTGTAACCCTCCAAACTCAACCCTATATATAATACTGAGTAATTTTGTAAAGGAAAAATAATCCAAAATATGTGGGAAATGAATTTAAGAACTATTAATGTTTTTCTTAAACTCAAACAATAGTTCTTATGTTGAACAAAATATAGAATTAAAGATGAATGTTGGATTAGGAGATAATTGGTAGATTTAGAAAGTATGATTATGTTTATCTCTTGATCTCTGAACTAATTGATTAAAGACCTTGTCCTGCTAATGAATAAGCAAATTTGAGATTAAATCTTAGATATAAAATACACAATTTGAACTTACTGGAAAATACAATACTTTTACTGAGGTTATACTTAACACACAAATTTCTGATTTAGTAACATGTATAGTTTGTAATGGAAGCTCAGTTCTTTAATGAATTACGATTCATTAAATTTTGAAACTGAGTAGTGTTTATATGTTTTTGTTGTTGTTGTTCTGTGTGCTACTGAGGATTGAACACAGGGGCATTCAACCTCTGAGCTACACCCCCAATCTTTTTTGTTTATTTGTTGCTATAGCTAATCTTGAACTTGTGATCCTCCTGTCTTAGCCTCCAAAGTACTGGGATTTTGGCCATGCACCACCAGGCCCAGCTTGTGTCTTTCTTATCTTAATGAAAATACAGAAATGTATTTTTTAACTAGGATTAGTGTAAGCCCTAGATACACTTATAAACTGTGCCCTCAACCTCCAGAGGAGTCTTCTGGATAGCCCATGTGTGCTGTGGTCCAGAGTATCACTAATGCCATTTTAGCGAGCACTGCTACAATTTTTATTCATATATAAACCTTAGGTATGTTAAGCATAATTTTAGGCTTGCTTTTTTATGGTAGTATTGGGGATTGAACCCAGAGGCATTCTGCCTCTGAGCCATACTCCCAGCCTTATTTTTTATTTTGAAGCAGGGTCTCACTTAAGTTGTGGAGGGCCTCGGTACACTTCTCAGACTGTCCTCCAACCTACCATCCTCCTGTACCAGCCTCTGTTGTTCTAGAATTACAGGTGTGAGCAACATACCCCACTAGTTTTAGGTAGTTTAAGCTTTGTGTAGGACCTTGAACCACTGAATCAGATTTCTGAGGAGGGAAATCTCTAATAAACTACCCCAGTGGCTTAAGTGATGATCAGATTATTTGACATCACTTAAACTGTGTAGTAAATATTTGAATTGAGCAGAATCAATTATAGGTTTGTTATTAAATGTATTTTGCTTGAAATTCTTTGAGAATTTATTATCTGGTTGTAATGATACTTTATTTTACCTGCATGGTTAGCCAGCATGTCCCATTCTTAGTTTCTCTTTCAGTGAGAGAAGTTTTAAAATATTTTAGTCTTATGTACATAAATGAATATATATATACAATTACCCTTTCTAAAAATTTTTTTTTCACTCAGCCAGATGTAGTGGCACACACTTATAATTGAAGTATTTGGGAGGCTGAAACAATAGGTTCACAAGTTTGAGGCTAGCCTCAGCAATTTAGCAAGGGCCTTAGCAACTTAGTGAGACCCTATTTCAAAATAAAAAAAATTAAATAGGGCTAGGGTGTAGCTCAAGGGTAGAATGCACCTGGGTTCAAGTCCCAGTGTACGTACACACACACACACACACACACACACACACACACACACACCTCCCTATACAAATTCCTTTTACTCTTTAATTCAACAACTAGTTTGTGAACTACAAAGTAAAACTCACTCAATTCTTTTCCTACACCTTTCCCTTCCATTTTGGTAGACAGGTCTGTCAATTTGCCACATTCTATGCTGAATTTTTAAAATACATTTATGTGTTTTATGTTTAGGCTTTTTTATGTAAATATGATAGGAATTATTGTGACAGTTTATCTTAGCGTGCTCTCCGTTATCCATGTAAATATATGTAGATGTGTGTTATGTTCATGTATTCATTTTGTATAGTGTCCCATAGTGTGGCTATATCATCACTTATTAAAACATCCTCCTACTGATAGATGAACATTGCACTCATTTTTTTCCTTGTTGTAGGCCACACCCACTGGACATCTTTGCATATGCCTCTCATGCACATGTACCATTTGCTATTGAATAAGAAGCTCTTCCCACTCTGCCCTCCTGTTTTCAGTTTACAAGCAATGGCTTATAGCCTATATCACTGGGTAGCTTACCCTTTTTTTAGGGAATAACAAAAAAATAAAAGGAAGGAAGGAAAATGAAGGAGAGAGAGAGAGAGAGAGAGAGAGAGAGAGAGAGAGAGAGAGAGAGAAGGAAGCAAGGAAGGAACAAGGGAAGGAAAGAAAGAAAAGATGGGCACAGACTCAATCGTGGAATTTGGGTTCTAGACCCAGATTTACCATTGAAATGCTCGGTGATCTTGTGTCTTCTTGGTTTATGAAAATGTTAAATGGAATGACTTTCAGGATCTCTTAATTCTAAGGTTTTTACAATTGTAATTAGGATTGTAGGTGCAAGGCCATCAATGTTTATTTTATATTTTGTGGTGTTGGGAATTGAACCTAAGGCCTTAACAAATGCTAGGCAGTAACTCTTATCACTGAGCTCCAGCCTCAAACCCATCAAACTTTTGTTTTGTATTTAGCTGCTAATATCACTTGATTGTACAGTAAATTATGACTGCTCACCATGCTTACAAATAAAGGGGCATTACACTTTAGTCTGCATGAGTCTTCTGCATTACTCTGTGTGTGTGTGTGTGTGTGTGTGTGTGTGTGTGTGTGTGTGTGTACCAGCGATTGAACCCAGGGACATTCTACCTCTGAGCTACATCCCCAGCTCTATTTTTAAATTATTATTATTATTATTATTATTATTATTATTATTATTATTATTATTTTGGTGGTACTGGGGGTGGAACCCAGAGGCTTTCTACCTCTGGGCTATACTCCCAGACCCATTTTATATTTTATTTGGAAACAGGGTCCCACTAAGTTGCTGAGAGTCTCACTAAGTAGCTGAGGCTGGCTTCAAACCTGTGTGATCCTCCTGTCTCAGCCTCCCAAGCACGGGGATTACAAGTGTGTGCCCAGCCTTTTAATCTTTATTTTGAAACAGGGTCTCACTAAATCATGGAGGGCCTCACTAAGTAGCTGGGGCTGGCCGAGGACCTGCAGTCCTCCTGTCTCAGCCTCCCAAGTACTGGTATGACAAGTGAGTGCCACCACCATACCCAGCTTTGTATTACTTTTTAACTGATGCCCAAATACCATTCCAGAAAAAAAAGTAGTAGTAATAAATTTTTTCTTTTGAATAAATGTTCTGTAGTTTGCAGAAAGGTGTTACCCATACCAGCTCATTTTAAAGTATTATTCTTCTCTCACAAATTCTGATAATTAAATGACTTACTCAAGACCATTCAACTAGTGAGTTGTAGAGCCCAGACTTTGCCTCACATCTTTCAGTATTCTCTTAAAGACAATTGCCTCATACTCACAATATTTACTGACCATGTGATAAGTTTTTAAAATATTTATAAAGGGCTTAGTATTTATCTGGTGCTCTTTAAATGTTAACCCTCCACTTCCAACCTTACCCTCCTGCCTTTGAGTTTATTTTGTGTATTGGTTGGGACTCTATTCAGTTGCTTCTAGACATTAAGATGACCAATACTTTTGAGTTAACTTCTCCTAAGCATTCAGGAAATGCATTACACAAATAGTTGTGGTTATTGTTCTCCTTCAAATCACTTGACACAGACTATAAACATTTAGTTCTGGTGCATGAAGAATAGTTGGAGCCAGGCTTAACTTGTCTTAGGGTATCTGTTTCATCTTCACGATAAAACCCGAGTGTGCCAGTGATGATTCATGGAAATACTTCATGATGAATTGCTTTGTTTTTGTTGGAAATCTTTTAAAGAA
This sequence comes from Muscardinus avellanarius, assembly GCF_963383645.1. Taxonomy (NCBI): domain Eukaryota; kingdom Metazoa; phylum Chordata; class Mammalia; order Rodentia; family Gliridae; genus Muscardinus; species Muscardinus avellanarius. The sequence goes on along the minus strand of NC_137793.1, from coordinate 67,464,198 downwards.
TGCTCATCAAAGTGTAGATTCTGTATTTTCAGATACTTTTTTTCCTAATGAACCAGTACTGAAGTTGTTACTTGCAGAGTACCCTCTTATAAAAAGTCAGTATGACACAATCCAGTGTGACTATTTGAGTTAAAATATGTTACTTTAGGCACTTTCTTGATTAAATTTGGTTAGTACCATAAAGCTCAACGTGTATTTCCTTCATAACATTTTTTTTTTTTTGGTGGTACTGGGGGTGGAACCCAGGGGTTTTCACCTCTGGGCTATACTCCCAGCCCTTTTTTAATATTTTATTTGGAAACAGGGTCTCACTAAGTTGCTGAGAGCATCACTAAGTAGCTGAGGCTGGCTTTGAACCTGCGCGTTCCTCCTGTCTCAGCCTCCCAAGCACGGGGATTACAGGCGTGCATCACCACACCCGGCTCCTTCATAACATTTTAGTTGTTCAGAAATACGTCTTTTTATATGTTTGGTTTTCCTGAAAGATAAAAACTAGTTGAAATTTGTAAAGCTGACACTGTTCCTTTGTAAGTTGTAATATTAATTCTGCAGCTATGTCAAGAATAGAATTCTCCTGACTGATGGAAAGGTACCATATTACATTATTCCCATTTTCTTTCCTTCCAAAAGTTACTAGGAGAGAGAAAAAGTGAGGGAAACAAACACATCATTTTTCTCCAGTTTCTTGTTAACTTTTCTCCTCCTGTATGTTTTTTCTGTTAACATTTTAAAATGTTCCCCTTGCCTCTATATCTCCCTCATTATCTCAGTTGGTGTGCACTTCCCCTGTTCCTTCTTCTGAGGACTTTACAATCTCATTAGTTGTTCCCTTGACCAATATTGCACACATACCACAATTCACTGGTCACCAGAATACGGAGCCAAGATTCTCAGCTGCTATTACTGTTCCAAGTATGAGGTGCCAGGGGCAATTTATTACTAATTATACATACTTGAGTTCATAAGTGCTTTATTTTTTTAGGCAGATTTGAAGTTAGACCTAAAATAATGTCATTGTAAGCCAGTTGCATACAGAAACACTTCATTGAGTGGGAGAGAATGACACTGCAGCTAGCTGACTGTCAGGGAACTGTGGACAACCCAGATTATTTGTCACACCCTCTGAGAGTGTGTTAGGGAACATGCAAACACCATCTCTCATTGTGCATTTTCTCAGCAGAGAAAAAGGCTAAAGCCCCAACAAAAGAGCAGGCAAATGTTCCCACTTAAGATTATTATGCCCGGTGTGGTGGTGCACACTTGTAATCCCAATACTTGGGAGGCTGAGACACGAGAATCACAGGTTTGCGGCCAGCCTCAGCACTTAGGAAGGCTCTCCACAATTTAGTGAAATCCTGTTTCAAAATAAAAAATAAAACAGGGCTAGGGATGTAGCTCAGAGTTAGAATGCCACTGGGTTCAATCCTTAGTACTATACCCCCCAAAATAGACTATTATTGCTTGTGTGAGTTGGTTTATTTGTTTGGCTGGTTTGCTGGCTAGTGTTTTGCTCTTATGATATTAAAATATTAAAAGATGAATGAATCCTTGGAAAAAGAAAGTTCTCTAATAGAGGTTAGATTTGTTTGTTTTTACTAGTTCTTTTTTTAATCAATACAAAACTCTGAAGTTTGGGTAAAAAAAAAAAAAAAACCATCCTGCAAGGTTTTTACTAGGGAAAAAAAAGGAGCAAATCTGAAAGGCTTTACAAATAGAGGAAGATTGGTTTGTATCTCTGAAAGTTTAGGGTGGGTTTCCTTCCTGCCCTCTTTACAAAGTATATTCTGGCAGATGCACAGGCAGAATTAAAGAAGCAACACTCCAAATCAAACAGGCTTTACTTGTAGTATGGTTTGGGTATTCCCAGCATTTGCTTGTCATGTCCACTAGTACCAAAACTTCAAAGGGATTCAGTGTTCTCCCAGGAGGCATCTTTGTAGGAACCTCAATATTTATTTTTCAGCCAATATTGACAATCTCTAGTTATTATCTCAAATTTAACATAAAATGTAAAGTCTTTACTCAAGCAGAAGGGATGTGATGAATCCAAATCCATTTCTATCTCTAGGAAGTAGATTAGTCATAGTCCTATGAATTTCTTAGTTAAAAGAAAAAAGTTGGTGGAAGTGAATGGGAGGAAGGAGAATGTTTACATTTCTTACAACCCAAAATGTATGCAACAAAATCTCATTTTTTTGCTTGTACCAAGTATGATATATCCCAGAATTGTGGCTCTGGGGATCATTTTAGGTCAAAAGATAGCAAAATCTATTAGCTTCTCTTGGAATTCAAGAGATACTCTTAAGGATTGTGTAATTGGAGAAGTAGGGGTGAAAATTAGATTATATGTATAGGTGATTTGCTTCTTTGTTCAGTGCTTACTCTCCCTCTGTAAAAACCCAATTGCTCCTATAGTTTATGAATAGCTTAATCCTTAGAGTTCAGATAACGTGTTCTTTAAAAAGCCAGCGTGTGGTTGCTGGTGCTCTCTGTCCCTCTCTGTACAGCCAATGGGCCTGGCAGCCAGGTGCTTTAGGTTGAGAGGCTGCTGTCTCCTCTAGCCACACTTTTGCCCTAAGCATTTGACGTTTGTACTTACCACACCCATGTGTGGCATTTTGGCTTTTTTTTTTTTGTAATTATGTTATCTAATTAAATTTTTTTAATGTAATCCATTTTATATAGTTACTAATAGAAAGTTGTTTAGGAAAAAAATGTAGCCTTAGGAAAACTAGATAAAGGTAAGTTACTCCCAAAATTACATTGTTGAATTAGGCATGAGAGAAACAACAGTAAAAAATTGTGGAAGAAATTATCAAAATGTAAATGGTATTTGTAGTCAGTATACCCATAATACTCACAAGTATCTTAAGTCCTCTGAAACCAGAAATCAGAGATGATGCAGCACAGGTATGGTTTATTTAAGAAAAAATTGCTAGCTAAGTATATATTCATATTTAAACGATATTTATATGTTTAAGGAATAGCATCTTTTTGTAGAATTTCTCACTTTAACCTTTCCTTTTTAAATTAATTTTTTATTTTTATGTGGAACATATTGAAAATGACATACATTCAGACTATGCTTGGTACCCTTTCCCTACTATTTCTCCTTCCCCCCTCCCAACAATGAATATTGAGGTTAACCATGGTATTTATATTTTAACACAAATTCAGATGTAACTCCTTCATTAATCAACCTCAGCCTTCTTCCTAGGACTTCTATCCTTCTATTCTAGCTTTGGTGAGGTTTCTCCTCCATTGTCTGGAGTCCCTCTGGTATCCCTAATACTCCCTAGTTTGAGCATATTAGAGAAAACATAATTCCCTTCTCTTTCTGTGCTTGGCTGATCTCACTTAACATAATGTTCTCCAGGTCTTTCCATCATCTTGCAAATGACATGATTTTGTTCTTCTTTATAGCTGAGTAGAATTCCATTGTGTATATTTCCCATAATTTTGCAATCCATTCATCTGTTGATGGAGATCTGGGTTGGTTCCATATTTTGGCTAATACAAATTGTGCTGCTATGGACATGGGTATGCATATGTTACTGTAGTTCTCTGATTTCAATCATTGTAGACAAATACCCAGAAGAGGTATAGCCAGATCATATGGTGGATCTATTCCCAGTTTTCTAAGGAATCTCCACACTGACCTCCATAGTAGCTGAACTAGTTTGTACTCTCACCAACAGTGTAAAAGAGTTCTTCTTTCCCACATCCTTGCCAGCATTTGTTATTATTTGATTTCTTTATGTTTGCCACTCTGATTGGGGATAGATGGAATCTTTTTTTTTTTTTTTTTGGTTTGCATCTCCCTGATGGCTAATGATGTTGAACATCTTTTCATGTATCTATTGGCCATTTATATCTCTTCTTTTATGAAGTGTCTATTCAGTTCAGTTGCCCATTTCTTGATTGGGTTATTTGTTTTGCTAGTGTAGAGTCTTTTAAGCTCTTTGTATATTCTGGATATTAGCCCTCTATCAGAGTGGTGGCTGGTAAAGATCTTCTCCCATTCTGTAGGCTTTTTCTTTAGGTTCTTGATGGTTTCCTTTGAAGAGAAGAAACTTTTTAGTTTGATGCCATCCCACTTATTAATTCTTGCTTTAATTTCCTGCGCTTTGGAGGTCTTGTTGAGAAAGTTACTGCCTATTCCTATATGTTGGAGTGTTGAGCCTATGTCCTCCTCTAATAACTTCATAGTTTCTGGTCAAATTTCTGAGTCTTTGATCCATCTCGAGTTGATTCCTGTGCATGGTAAGAGGTAAGGATTTAGTTCAATCTTTCTACAAATAGATAGCCAGTTATCCCAGCACCATTTGTTGAAGAGGTTGTCATTTCTCTAGTGTACAAGTTTGGCCCCTTTGTCAAAGATCAATTGACGATAGATGTGTAGATTTGTTTCTGTATCTTCTGTTCTATTCCACTGGTCAGTCTGCCTGTTGTTGTGCCAATACCATGCTGTTTTTTACTACTGTTGCTCTATCGTATAATTTAAAGTCTGGGATTGTGATGCCTCCTGCCTCGTTTTTATTGCTGAAGATTGCTTTGGCTATTCTGTGTATTTTCTTTCTCCATATAAAATTCATGACTGATTTTTCTAGGTTTATGAAAAATTCATTGGTATTTTAATAGGAATTGCATCGAATCTATAGATCACTTTTGGCAGAATGACCATTTTGATGATATTTATTCTGCCTATCCATGAGCAAGGGAGATCTTTCCATCTTCCAAGGTCCTCTTCAATTTCTTTCTTTAATGTTTTATAGTTTTCATTATAGAGGTCTTTTATGTCTTTGATTAGGTTTATTCCTTGGTATTTTATTAGTTTTGAGATTATAGTGAATGGAATAGTTTTCTTTATTTCTTTCATTGTGGATTCAGTGTTGGCATAAAAAAAAAGCAACTGATTTCTTTAGGTTGATTTTGTATCCTGCTATTTTGCTGAATTGGTTTATCAGCTCCAGTAGTCTTTTGGTTGAGTTCATTGGGTCTTCTAGATAAAGGATCATGTCATCTGCAAATAAGGATAGTTTTAATTCTTCTCTTCCTATTCGAATTCCTTTCATTTCCTTCTCTTGTCTTATTGATGTGGCAAGTGTTTCAAGGACTATATTGAAAAGGAGTGGTGATAGTGGGCCTCCTTGTCTTGTTCCGAATTTTAGAGGAAATTCTTGCAGTTTTTCCCCATTAAGTATGATGTTGGCTTTGGGTTTATTGTATATTGCCTTAATGATGTTGAAATGCGTTCCTTCTGTTCCAATTTTCTGCAGTGTTTTTAATATAAATGGGTGTTGGATTTGTCAAATGCTTGTTCAGCATCTATTGATATGATCATGTGGTTTTTGTTCTCAGTTCTATTTGTGTGGTGAATAACGTGTATTGATTTGTGTATGTTGAACCAGCCTTGCTTTTCTGGGATGAAACTGACTAGGTTGTGGTGTATAATTCTCTTCATACAGTTTTGAATGTGTATAGCTAGTATTTTGTTTAGAATTTTTGCATCTATGTTCATTAAGGATATTGATCTGTAATTTTCCTTTCTTGAGGAATCTTTATTTGGTTGAGGATTATTGTGATACTGACCTCATAGAAGGAATTTGGGAGAATTTCATCTCTTTCAGTTTCCCAGAACTATTTGTGAAGTATTGGGATTTGTTCTTCACTGAAGGTTTTGTAGAATTCAGCTGGAAACCCATCTGGGCCTGGGCTTTTCTTTGATGGCAGAATTTGTATTTCTGTTTCTATTTTTTTGCTTGCTATTGGTTGGTTTAGGCTTGCTATGTCCTCTTGGTTCAGTTTAGGTAGGTTATATGTGCTTAGAAATCTATCTATTTCTTCCATGTTTCCCAGTCTATTGCAGTATATATTTTCAAAATAGTTTCTGATAATCCTTTTAATTTCCTCACTGTCTGTGGTGATGTCTTCTTTTTCATTTCTGATTTTAATAATTTGAGTTGATTCTTTCTTTGGTTAGGTTGGCCAGGGGTTTGTCAATTTTATTAATCTTTTCAAAGAACCAGCTTTTTGTTTTGTTGATTCTTTGAATTTTTTTTGTTGTTGTCGTTGTTCTCTATTTCATTTATTTATGCTCTGATTTTAATAATTTCTTGCCTTCTGCTGGCTTTGGGATTGCACTGTTGCAGTCTTTCTAGGTCCTTGAGATGTGTCATTAGGTTGTTTACTTGGCGACTCTGTTCTTTTCTTTTTCCATATATGGTCAGGTTATTTTTTACAAAGTTTCTAAGAACATTTGGTGAAGGAAATAATAATATTTTCACTAAATACTGTTGAAAAATTATAATTACATGAAAAAGAATAAAATTGGACCCTTACCTAACATCATATACAAGTATTAACTCAAAATAGATAAAAGACCTAAATGTAAATCTTACTATAAACTTTTAGAAGAAAACCTGGGTCATAACACTTCACAACATTGAAATTGGCAGTGATTTTTTGGATATGATTTTAAAGGCACAGACAACAAAAGAATAAACAAACTTCCTAAAAAATAAAAAAAATTTGTACATCCAAAGACAATGTAAACAGAGTTAAAAGTTACTGATAGAGTGGGATAAAATATTTCCAAATGCTATATCTGAAGGAATATTAATATTCCAAATAGAAATCCTAAAAATTAGCAACAATAAAAGCAAACAATACAATTTAGAAATACAATTTAGAAATAGGTAAAAGACTGAAATAAATAATGAATCTCCAAATATTTTAACCTATAAACACATGAATATATTCTTCTTTGCTTAGTTGTCTTCTGGATGGAAAATCTTGTTTCTCTGGTTTTGGTGTGTATTACCTATTTCTTCTTTGTAGTTAATCTCTTTGAGTATTTTCTCTAGCATTGGTTTTGAAGACATAAATTCCTTCAGTTTCTGTTTGTTACGGAAGATTCTTATTTCCCCACATACTTTGATAGGAAGTTTTGCTGGGTAGGAAATTTTGGCTGGAAGTTGTTTTCTTTCAGAGTTTGGAATATGTTACTCCAAGCCCATCTGGCTTTCATGACTTGGTTTAAGAAGTCTGGAGTGATTCTAATTTGTTTGCCCCTGAATGTCACTTGGCCTTTTGTTTTTGTTGCCTTTAAGATTCTCTGCTTGGCTTCCATATTGGTCATTTTGACAATTATGTGGCGTGGGGATCCTCTTTTCTTATCCTGTCTAAAGGGAATTCTATAAGTTCCCTGGACCTGCGTATCGACCTCTTGCTCTATGTTTGGAAATTTTTCTGCTATTATTTCTTTGAAGAGATTATTGATCTCTTTGGTTTCACCTTCTTTTCCTTCCTCTATTCCGATTAGCCTCAGGTTAGCTCTCTTAAAATGGGCCTATATTTCTTCAATGTCAGATTCCTGCTGTCTGATTTTTTTTTTCTAAGTTAGAAATTATGCATTTGGTTTTGGAGTGATCATCCTCTAGGAGCGAGATTCTATTCTCCATGTGGTCTAACTGATTGTTTATACTTTGAATTGAGGCCTTTACCTCAATGATTGCTTTCTTTATTTCTTTTAGACTCTCTCTAAATTCTTTTCCAAAGTCCTGTATTATTTTTACAGTTATATTCCTGATTTGATCTTCTGGAGATCTCTGAATTTCTGAGTTATCAGGTTCTGATAATATGGGGTTGTGGGCATTGTTCCTGTTTCCCATGATTGCAGAATTTTGTGCCTTCCCTGAGTCACTATGACTTCACTTAGGGTGCTCTGTATCTCGAGTCTGTTGTAATCTCAGCCACCACTACTCCTTTACTGGGTTGTATCACAACATCTCATGCCCTGGAAGTTAATCGAGGCTCTGTGATACCGTGGGGGTGACGGGCTGGGCCTTTTCCCTCGGGGAGCTGCAACTAGGGTGTGGTATCTCTACCACTGCTACTCCTTCACTGGATTGGACTGCAAAATATCCAACCCAAGGAGATTATCAAAGCTACGCAAGTCGCTGGGAGTGCAGTACAGAGATTTCTCTTTTAGGGGCTGCAATTTCGCTCACTGTTATTGTACGTGCTGATCTGGAGCTGTGGAGGGGCGTGGTGAACTCACTGTCGCTACTGGCAATATGGTGCCACTGCCACGCCCTTGGCCGTGAGGCTGGCGTATTTCTTTTCTGGTTTTGAGCTCTGTTCTGAGTCCCTGGAAGGTGTGATGAGCTTGGCCACTGGTACTTTTAGACATTCTTTGTGCTGAAAGAACTGCTGAATTACACCCGAATGATCCACAGCTGCTCACTTCAGCTCTATGTTTACCTTTCCTCTCTGGAGCCTGGTGCTGTGAGGGAAGATGGCACCGGTGCAGCTTAGCTGCCGCATTGTGGGCTCGATTTCTGGTCTCTGGTTATTCTTCTAGTCTTTTTTTTTCTCTGTCCCTTGTGTTTACATTTTTTATTTCTCTGCTGATGGTGTTTTCTGGCTATGAAAATTGCTGATTTTGTGGCAACAGAGATCGAGTTTTAGCAGGACTCGTAAACGCTGATTTTCTTGGTCGCCATCTTCCCGGAAGTTTTCGACTCTGTTCTTATGTGGGTACTCAATGCTATAAAATTTCCTCTTAAACTGCCTTCAAAGTATCCCATAAATATTGGTAAGTTGTTTCTCTATTTTCTTTTAATTCCAGAAGTTTATTTATTTCTCCCCTGATTTCTGATCTTACTCACTCGTCGTTCAATAGTGTATCATTCAATTTTCATGTATTTAAATAGTTTATTTTGGGTTTCCTGTTTTTTAATTCTACTTTCATTCCATTATGGTCTGAAAAGATTCAGGGAATTATAATAAGTCTTTTGAATTTGCTAGTTTGCTTTGTGGCCCAGGATGTGATCTATTTTAGAAAAGGTGTGTGGACTGCTGAGATGAATGTGTATTCTGTTGTTCCTAGTTGAAATATTCTTTATATGTCTATTAGGTCTATTTGGTTTATAGTTTTCTATAATTCTGAAGAGTCTTTACTCATCTTTTGCCTTTCAGATCGATCTAGTGGTGTGAGAGGTGTGTGAAGTCTCCCAATGTTATTGTATTTGGGTCTATTTGAGATCTGATGTCCCAGAAGGGTTTGTTTTACAAATGTGGCTGCCTCCACATTTGGAGCATAAACATTTGCTGTCGTTATATCCTCTTGGTAGATTGTTCCTTTTAACAAAAGAAAGTGCCCTGCTTTGTCTCTTCTGATGTGTTTCAGCTGAAAGTCTGTTTTGTTGGATATCAGCGTTACTGCCCCTGCTCATTTTTGGTCTCCATTAGCATGATATATCTTTTTCCATCCTTTTACTTTCAGTCTGTGAATGTCTTTGACTGTAAGGTGAGTTTCTTGCAAACAGCATATATTTGGATTATGTTTTTTAATCCACATTGCCAGTCTATGTCTTTTGATTGGTGAGTTAAGTCCTTTGACGTTCAGAGTTATTATTGAAATATGATTTTTGTTTCCTGTCGTTTTGTGTTCTGTCTTCTGTTTTGTATCCTGTTATTTCTTCTTTACTTAGATGCCCTGCTGATCAGTTTCATCTTTTCTTTGGTTCTGAAGTCTGCTTCTTTTTTCTTCTTTATAGTTTATTTCTTTAAGTATTTTCTCTAGTGTTGCTTTGAATTCATGATTCTTTTTGAGATTCTGCTTATCTTGAAACACTTTTGTTTCTCCATCAATTTTGAATATTGGTTTTGCTTGATATATGAGTTTTGGTTAGAAGTTGTTTTCTTCCAGGGTCTGGATCACATCAGTCTCTCCTAGTATTCATGACTTGGGTTGTATAGTCTGGGGTGCTTTTTATTCTTTTCCCCCTAGATGTCACCTCTCTTTTTTGTTCTCACTGCTTTTAATATTCTTTCCTTGGCCTCTGTGTTGGTCATTTTGATTATTACATGGCGTGGGGAGGTCCTTCTTTGATTTTGTCTTAATGGTGTTCTGTATGTCTCCTGAACATGTAAGTCCAAGTCGCTTTCCATGTTTGAGAAATTCTCTGAAATTATTTCTCTGAAGAGATTACGAGTGCCCTTAGTCTGTATCTCTATCTTTTATTCAGTGCCTTTTATCTGTAAGTTAGGATGTTTCATATTGTCCCATAGTTGTTGGATGTTTAGGTTTTGTTGCTTTAATGACATATATGCTGTTGAATGTGTTTTCGGTTTTGAATGAACTGTTTTCTAACAGTGATATTCTACTTTCCATTTCATCTATTTCTTTCTATTGCTATTTTCATTTCATTTATTGACTCTTTCATTTCATTCCAGACCTCTTTCTGATTCTTTCTTAGTGTTTCTGTTTCTTCTTTCATTTCCTCTAGACTTGTTTTAAAGCCTTTTATCATTTTGTAGATCAGGATTTGGAATTCCCCTTCTTGCATTTCTTGTAGGTCATTATGCATGATTTTCATTGTCTCTTCATTATTCCTAGTTCTCAGGCCTATATATTTTCAAGGTTCTCAGGCCTGTTTTTCTGTTGTCTTTCCATCGTTTGTGGCTATTATGTCTAATCCAATCTTAGTAGTAGGAATTCAGAGGTATCAGCAGGTAAGCAGTGCTTTTTCCAGTGGTAAGGATTGGGTAATGGGGAAGGAGCTGGGGTGATGGGTACAGGATTTGGGTAAGGTAGAAGATATGATTAGGTTGAATAATAATTTAAATATAATAATGTAGTATCTGGATGAGAATGAGAGAAGGTTCGATAATAGAACTCTTGTAGTTAGTAGAGTATTTAAGTATGGAGATATGAAATACCTTGAATATTAAACATGGAGAAACAGTAAGGGAAAATAAAGTTTTGAGGGAAGAGAGTAGATAGGCTAGTGTGAGGAATTTTTTTAAAGGAATGGGGGGAAGGAGCAAATAAACATGAATAAATTAGCAAAACAAGATACAAAAGCTAACAATTATACTTTGAAGGCAAAAAATAAAAGAAAAAAGGACTAAGAAAGAGAAGAGTAAAGAAAAATATAAAGGACTAAAATAAAAAGAACTAGCGACTATGTTAGACAACAAAATAAAACAAACAACCAAGCCAACAAAAAACCATAATAAAAGAAAGAAAAGAGAAAAAACAAAAACAGAACAAAGACAACAAACAAAAAATTTCTACTAATTTATAAATATGGGGCTGGGCCCATATAATATTTGTTTATCTGATTACTGGTAGATTCTGGAATATATTCCAATGTCTCTTATTTGCTCTGTACTCTATCGTCAGCTTTTAAACCCAGTCTCTGCATGATTTCCTCTCTTGCCTTTGACAGCTTTGTGCAGAGGGCATCTAATAGACTTGGCACACACCCCTGTGACTTTGTGCAGGTACCGCACCTTGAACACCTTTCCTGTGTCTCTGGAGGTTCTATCTGGACTAGCCCACTGGTTCCCTTCTCTGAGCACACACGATTACCTGGATGCCTTGGTCTGGGAAGGCTTGCTGTGTTGTGCTACTGGATCCCGAGGCTTTTCTGGGCGTACATGGTTACCTGGTCCTCTTCTGGGTCTCTGGAGGGCTGTGCCACTGTGAGTGCCACCTTTGGTGAGCACATGGGATTTTGGCTTGGGCGTCACTCGCCACTTAAGATGTTGGAGGTCTGTGGCCACTTTCAAGCACTTGTATTATATACCTGGATTTCTTGAGGCTGTCACACTTCGGCTCATGGTTTGGGCCTGCAGCCCGTAGCCCACGATGGCATCAGCAGCCAGTCCACAGCAGGTCAGTCACATGCTTGGGCTTTTTGAACTGTATCTTGCATTTCAGAATTATTCGATTCCTTCTGCCATGGTTCCTGTTTCTGTTTTGGTTCATAAGCTGTATTTATTTTGCTTGTATAGATGCTGCCTTTTCAATAGTTGAACCTTATTTGTTTCAGCTACTGAGATGTGCTGTGTCCTGCAGTCACTATTTTGCTACACTCCTCACTTTAACCTTTCTGATTAACCATCTAAACTAATGGCTCCCATAGCACTGAGCCAGAGGGCCTTTACCATAGGATTCAGAGGAACACATGAAAGGGGAAAATGTTTAGTAAATGGTAAAGGAGATTAGGATTGATGAGAGTGGGCTGAAACCTGTGTGTGCATGTGCGCACTTGCATATATGTGACAGAGAAACAAAGAGAAAATAAAAATAAATTTACTTGTGTTGATGTTTATGCCTCTAGCTTCTTGCTGTTTTTATTCATTCTCTAGTGCTTTCAAAGCTGTCAAGCATGGGGAGCAAAATAACATGATCATTTATTAATCCAGCAAAACTAATTTGACATCGATGGAGGACCATACATTATACTAAGTTGTAAAATATGAACACAAATGAGTTCTCATTTCTCTTTCTACATATATTAGAAATGGAAGTGGAGAGGAGAAATAAGAAAAATAACTTTAGATTTTTAAGAAATTCCAAAGGATGGTTTGGACTACTAAAAGAGTAAGAGCTTGAGGTAAAAAAGCTAGGAGACAGATGCTTGCATTTTGTTTCCTCTACATATGGTCCAGCTGACAGAAAACTTCCAGTGAGGAGAAGGTATGTAGCTAGGAAAACCATCTTTTCAGTCAGCAAATACTCTCATACCCTCTATATGTTGTTAAAGTGCTTCTCAAGCTTTATGATCTCATAAATCCTTTACACATTCAGAAATTGAGAAACTCCAAAGAGCTCTCATTTATATGGGTTATAGATAATTTATACCACATCGGAATTGAAACTGAGAAATTTTAAATTACTTATTTAACTCACTAAAGATAATATTAAATCTATTGTATATTAATTAATGATATTTTCTTGAAAATAAATACATTTTAAGAAGTTTAGCAAAATGAGTATCATTTCACATCTTTGTAAATCTCTTTGAATTTTGACTTACCAGAAGATAGCAGACAGAATGTGCAACCTTTTGCAGTGAAAAGGGCGGCCCTCATAGATCCCCATGAAAGAGTCTCAGGACCTCTCATGAGGTCTTTGGACTACAAGTGGGAACCACTGTACATGGGAATACTGAAACGTGAGCAGTAGATTTTGTTCATTCATCAAATATTAAAAACTTAACTATGGGCTGGTAGATAGAAAAAAATTACCTGGTAGAAATGAAGGCTTTAGAAGTTGTGACTGAGTTTGAAGCTTCTTTAGCAAATTTTCCTTTTATATTTAGGTGGCAGGGTGAAAAGGATGAGAGGGAATAATAACACAAGGTATGGGGAAGACAGGATTCAAAATACAAGCTCATTCTTGTTAGAGTGGGTTGTGAAGTAGATACTAAGAAATTGAAAGAAGAGCAGCTGGTGTCTTAAAGAGAAAATAGAATATTTCTAGTACAAGAAGTATTGATGTCATGTTTTTTGAAAAGTGTTGGGGAGGGGGAATATTAATAAGTAAAGAAACAGTTTCTTTTGGAGAGTTGAGGATGAGGATCCTACTGTGAGGCAGCTTAGGAACTCTGGTAACTATAGATTCTGGACCCCACTGTGCAGTGACCAGGATTTCATCAGGAAAATGGGACTCAGGAGTGGTAAAGCCTGTTTCTGATCATTTTTCTTTCCTTTTGTTTCAGACCATCCAGACCTTTCAAGTTACCAAAAAGGTAAAGTAATTTTGTTATCTTATTAAATAATAAACTTAGCTGCAAGATTTTTCCTTCTAGTTGTCCATTTTCCTTTCTAAAAATTGCATTACCAAGAGTAAGATAGTATTACCTTATATGTAGAAATGTTTTAAGGTTTATCTTTTCAGTACAGAAAATTTTAAATGAATAACAGTTTTTTTTACAAAAGCATTATCTCATCAGATGGCCTTTACACTGTGATTCCACATTTAAGAAACACTTTTTGTGACTGACTAATCTCAGCATAATGGAGAAACTCTAGACGAAGAAGGAGAATCCATAGATGAGCAAATAAGGCAACCTAACTGAGGGGAACGAGAGGAGGAAGAGGGAAAAACATATCAAACGAACATATCAAAGTCAATCACTAAGCCAAACATATGAAGGAAGGAGAGGGGAGGGAACGGGATGGGAATTGGGGAAGGGCTAAATGAGTGATGTGTGCATGTATGCCTCTACCATCTTGTATCCCATTAAGATGTATGACTATAATGCACCAATAAAAAATAAAAAATAAGAGAAACCTGACAAAAAGAAACTCCTATGCCAAAGGAGCTCAAACATTGATAATTTCAAACTCTGAAGTTCTCATCTCTTTAGAATAAAAATACTGCATAAAAACTAGTAAACTCCCATTCCATGTAAAACAATTTTTATTTTTAAATGTGGTAAAAATATATAAAATATAATTTAAGACAAAATATTTTAGATTGTAGAAAAATGTAAAATTGTATTTTAGAGCCAGGTGTGGTGGTGCATGCTTGTAATCCCAGCATTTGGGAGGCTGAGACAGGAGGATTGTGGTTCAAAAATAGCCTTAGTTCCTACTTAGTGAAGCTCTTTTTAACTCAGTGAGACTCTGTTTCAAAATAAAGGATAAAAAGAAAATAGGGCTGGGAGTATATCTTGGAGGTCAAATTCCCCTGAGTTCCATCCCCAGTACCACAAACTCACAAAAAATTACATTTTAAACTTTGTGTGTGTGGTACTGGGGACTGAATCCAGGGGCATTCTTCCTCCGAGCTACATACCCAGCCCTATTTTATTTTTTTATTTTGAAGCAAGGTCCCACTAAGTAAGTTGTGGAGGGCCTTGCTAAGTTGCTGAGGCTGGTGACAAATCTGTGATTCTCCTGTCTCAGCCTCCCAAGCTTTGGATTACAGGCCTGTGCCACCAAGCCCAGCTCATTTGAACCATTTTTTGTTTTTTGAAGCATTGGGAATTGAACCCAGGGGCATTCTACCTCTGAGCTACATGCCAGCCCTATATTTTATTCTCACTATGTTGCAAAGGGCTTAAGTATCTGAGACTGTCCTAGAAAACACAATCCTCCTGTCTCAGCCTCCCAAGTACTGGATTACAAACTGCACCATTTTAACTGTTTTTTTAAGAGTACAATACTGTGACATTAGGTATATTCACATTGCTGCAGCCATCACCTTGTCTATTTCTATGAAAAGATGAGCTTTTTTTTTTCTTATAAAACAAACTCAGCAGGGCATGGTGGCACATGCTTGTAATCCCAATACTTGGGAGGCTGAGACAGAAGGAGCAGGTTTGTACACAGCCTTAGCTACTAGTGAAGCCTTCCACAACTTAGTGAGACCCTGTTTCAAAATAAAGAATAAAAAAAAAAAATAGGGCTAGGGGTATAGATCAGAGATAGAATGTCCCTGGGTTCAATCCTCGGTACCAACAAAACAAAACAAAACAAAACAAAACAAAACTTGAAACTCTGCTTATTAAACTCACTCCTCATTTTCTTTTCCCATAGCCCTTGGTAACTCATTCTGATTCTATGAATTTGACCATTCTACATACCTCTTGTGGGTAGAATTATATAGTTTTTGTTTTTATTGTGACTGACTTATTTCACTTAACATAATGTGTTCAAGTACTGATACATGTCAGAATTTCCTTTCTTACTAAGGCTAAATAATATTCTACTCTATTCTATGTACATAGTAATCTTTATCTAGTTCTATTTTCATTTTTGTGGGGAAAAATTAGGAAAAAAGATAAAAGGAAGATATATGCAAGTAAGTGTGTCAATTAAGAAGAAAATTCCTCATGTCTAGAAATAATAAGGACTTTCTCTGATAACTAAAACTTGTATATTTGGAAGATTCACTGAGCATAGTGTCACATGCCTATAATCCCAGTACTTAGGAGACTGAGACAGGAGGCTCTCATGTTTGAGATCATGTTCAACAATTTAGCAAGGCCCTTGGCAGCTTAGCAAAACCCTGTTTCAAAATAAAAGTAAAATAGGACTGTAGCTCAACATAGAATGAATGCCCCTGAGTTCAATCCTCTCTACCACTTAGAAAGTAAGTAAATTCAATCCCGAGTACTGCTAGTTATTTAGTTAGTAAGTAAATAAATATATATTAAAAATCTCTTTTTTTCTCTCTCTGATATTAGATTGGTATATTTAAGAAGTCTTAGCCAGGCATAGTAGCACAAACCTGTAATACCAGTACTTGGGAGTCTGAGACAGGAGGAACACAGGTTCAAGGCCAGACCCTCAGCAACTTAGTGAGACCTTATTCTATTTATTTTGGTACTAGGGATTGAACCCAGAGGCATTCTATCTTTGAGCTACACCTCCAGATCAATTTTATTTATTTGAAAACAGGGTCTTGCTAGTTTGATTAAGTCTCACTACTTGCTGAGGCTATCCTCAAACCTCTCAGCCTCCTGTCTCAGACTCCCAAGTACAGGGATTCCAGGTGTGCACCACCACCACACCCAGCTGTGTGTGTGTGTGTGTGTGTGTGTGTGTGTGAGAGAGAGAGAGAGAGAGAGAGAGAGAGAGAGAGAGAGAGAGAGAGAGAGAGAGTGAGTGAGTTTTAGGAAAGAAGGGAGGATAGCTAAAAGTTAAATATTGCTCAAGTTAAGAAGGTGCGAACCAGAAAGAGATGGTTGATATGGGCAGTGCAGAGGAATCCTGAGGCAAGGGTGACAGGTGACCCAGAGAGTTGAGGTTTAGGTGATTGATCAGGAGAAGGAGGCTTCAGGTTCGTGACACTTAACCTTTGTAAGGCATGGCTCTCTGCTCAGGGAGAAAGAAGAAAGTTTTCAGACAGGTAGCAAAGAGGGAGGAAAAGTTTTTGTATGCTAAAAGAGGGATATTTATGGTAGAAATGTTACTGAATATAAATGACCCATTTAAAATAGACCTCCATTTAATGTCACTTGAGCATAAGTTGGCCTTGTAAGACAGTTTGCCTTAACAGTTATTTCTGATTTTTTTTTCTGAAGTAAACCAATAGTAAGGTGGCCGAGAATCTCTGAGTTTAGTGAGGGGCTCCCCCTCGGATACCAGCCAGCACAGCAGTTAACAGCCTGGACCAGGGTGCCCCGCAGTATGGCTACTAACTCACACCACAGCATACCCAGTGTCTTCAAGCTCCCCACAGCTGCTGCATTCTATAGAAAGCTGGGTCCCTCAGATATCTGCTGTCTGCAGCCTAACTGTTGGAAAGCTGAAGTGCACACTAACACAGCAGTATCCTAGATGTGCCTCTGGCCCTCATCTCAGCAGCTGCCAGAGCAGCAGGGCCTCAGGGGCAACTGCCATCCAGGCCCTCACTGCGCACTTACTCCATGCTGTAAGCCAGGTGTTATAGAGGTAGACTGAATTTACAATTATATTTATGTACTACCTATTGCCAAAATTAGAACAGGTGGGTAAAACACAAGTATCATTTGGTGTGCAGAAGGACATCTTACAGTAGGAGTATTCTTTTTGAAAAGTCTAATGCACATGTGGTTCCCTTTTCAATGAAAATAGTATTTTATTATTTATTCTCTAAAATACCTTGAACCCAGACTCACCAGAAGTGAAATTAGTGGGAGAATATATATATATATATATGAGTGGTGAGATTTATAGGCCATTTTAAATTTCCTTTTACTTCTCCCAATTTTATTAGATGTTTATCTTGCTGTTACAGCCATTGTCTGGATTTCATATTATACATGAAATTTTTCTTTCCATGTAAAGCCCAAAGTGATGCTATATCTTAGCAAGAGGAGCAGAAATACTCTTAGCAATTTTGTGATGTTTAAGAAAAATACTTGTCTGGGTAAAATTTACTTAAAATAGTTGGGTTTCCCCTCAGAGTGCTTTATATATTCAAGGTGGCGATTCCATTTCTTAAGTGTGAGCAGTTGTCTGTAGGAAAGGCCAGCATGTGAAACATCTGCTGGGTGAGGAAATGAAATTGTAATATAGTCAGGTTAAATGTGTTTGGAAGAAATGTAAAGTCACTAATGCCATGAAATTTCCATATGGAGTCACTGCACATATTTGGTATATAGCAGCACTGTAAAATGAAAACCAAATGTTTTCAAAGGGTAGAAAAGCAATTATTGAAAGAGGATTTTAAGGTTTCTATGCATATGTGTGCAGCTTTTTCAAGAACACAAAATAAAAATTATAAGGGTAAATTAAGCCCCATTATGAAACTAAGCAATTTGGGGCCCTCTGCTCTCTATTGCTAATATGTTTGAAGGTTAAAAATGCAGAACTTTTGCTTCATTTGATAAAAATAATGATCCATTTAAAATTAACTATAATGAATTATTATATAAGCCCGAAGCCTTTTCATTTTGCAGGGCTGATATTTTAAAGGTCTAAAATGAGTCTGGTGTGGTGGTGCACACCTGTAATCCCAGTATTTGAGAGACTGAGACAGGAGGATCTCAGGTTTACCCGCCAGCCTCAGCAACTTACTGGGGCCCTCTGCAACTTAGTGAGACCCTGTTTCAAAATAGAAAAATAAAATAGGGCTGAGGGTATAGCTCAGAAGTAGAATGCCTCTGGGTTCCCAGTAGAAGAAGGAGAAGGAGAAGGAGAAGGTGGTCGAAATATAATTTTTAAGTCGAAGCAATGAGCAGAAAGTCTCAAATGTGCTACTGAAACAAAGCATTTATTGCTTCATCTTAGTTGGCATTTGGCGGAGGAGGAAATTAAGCAGAATATTTATTGCATGAGGTGTGTTCTAGAAATGTTAAAGTTTCTGGCCACTTGGTATTTACATTTGAACAACTCTAGTCAGCATATTGTGATTTTTTTTGCATTCAGAATTATTTTTATCTTACCTAGCATAATCTTTCCTTAATAATTTTTAAATCTAGAATTTACAGTCAGGTGAATAATGTATAAACTTAGGGTCCTGTGGGTCGGTATGGCTTTGCATAGAGAAATATAGTCTTGGTGGGGCTAGAAATTTTTAATTGTAAATTTGTGGAAATAAGGTTACTTATTACTAATGTCTTTAGTTTCTCTTGTGTTTAAAGAAATAACATTCTGGGGGTTAAGAGCCAGACTGTAGAATCAGAATAGGTTCCAAGTTTTATGATTTTGAGCAAGTTCTTTTGCCTGGCTGTGCCTCAGTTTTACCTCATGAAATGGATGTAAGAATTAATGAAATGATATTCTGTGTAAGTCATAAGAGCAACCAGCACTTCAATAAGTGTAGCCTATTACCATTTATTTATTTTTGTAAAATTACTTTAAAAGAATAGCAGTGAAAATGCCTATGTGAGTCACTTAAAGCATATTATGTTATATTGCAATTCCCTTATTAAAATTAGAATTTGAAATAAATACCACAAATCTATAAAGTTAAGAGAACAGAATTAAAAAATCAGCAGTCTATTCTTAGTACTTTTTTTCAGACATATAGAGCCACCAGCTTAACTGCTAGCATTATTTTGAAAAAATAGTTCACAAACATGAGTAAAAAACCTATTTCAGATGAACCAGAAGTAGCCATCACAACAGAAAAAGAGCCATCATTGTTGAGAATTTGAGAGCAATAGTTTGCAAATTAAATGCTTTAGGTTTTCTCCTCCTCCTCCTCCTCCTCGATTCAAGAAAATAGAACTTTGCTGGGTGTGGTTTGTATGTGTGTTTGGGGTGGGGAAGTGCTGGAGATTGAACCCAGGGACATTCTACCTCTGAGATATACCTCTGAACCCCCAGCTGTATTTTATTTTTTATTTGAAACAGGGTCCACCAAGTTGTTGAGAGTCTTGCTAGATTGCTGAGGCCAGCTTCAAACTTACAATCCTCTTGTCTCCACCTACCAAGTAATGGGATTACAGACATGTGCCATCATGCCCAGGGAGCTGGGTGGATTTTGCAGTTTAGGAAAAGGTTAGGTTAGTCAGCTCTTATTGAATATTCAGTTCATATTCAAACCTGAAATTGTAAAGAAAATAAGGCGTGGACCTGTACATTACAGAAGAGATACAGAAATGGTTCTTTCAGTCAAAGACGTGGGAAGGGTGTCTGGGAGAAAGGGATTGGGTGGAATTGGTGATGGAGAGACCTTTCTGAGGCCTGGGAAGAGAATGAAGCCAAGCCTCAGCTGAAGAGTGGAAGGGTGAGAGATACCCAGTAAATATTTCCCCAGTACCTTCTACCAGGCACTGTGTTAGGGACTAAGACTTCACTAAGTAGGGCAGACATCTGCCCTAAATACACTCCCAGACGTATTTTATTATTTATTTTATTTATTTATTTATTTATTTATTTATTTATTTATTTATTTATTTATTTATTTTGGTGGTACTGGTGTTCCTGGAAACCCTTCTACCTCTGGGCTACACTTCCACACCTATTTTTATACTTTTTATTTGGAAACAGGGTCTCGTAAGCCAGTGCGGCTGGCTTCGAACCTGCACAATCCTCCTGTCTCCACCTCCCAAGCGTGGGGATTACAAGTGTGCACCACCACCCCCGGCATGTTCATTGTAGTTTTCTTTTTTTTCTTTTCTTTTTTTTTTTTTTTTGGTGGTACTGGGGTTCCTGGAAGCCCTTCTACCTCCAGGCTATACTCCCAGACCTATTTTTATATTTTTGAAACAGGGTCTCTTACGCCAGTGCGGCTGGCTTCGAACCTGTGCTATCCTCCTGTCTCTGCCTCCCAAGCGCAGGGATTACAAGCATGCGCCACCACGCCCGGTTTTGTTGTAGTTTTAGAGGAAAGCTTCAGGCTTTTAGGAAGTGCTTGGTTTGGTTGTTTTTCAGATTTATACTGCATAAACCTGATTTTTTTCTTTTTTTTTTTTTTTGTGGTACTGGGGGTGGAGCCCAGGGGCTTTATACCTCCGGGCTATACTCCCAGACCTATTTTATACTTTATTTGGAAACAGGGTCTCACTGAGTTGCCAAGAGCCTCACTAAGTAGCTGAGGCTGGCTTCGAACCTGTGCGATCCTCCTGTCTCAGCCTCCCAAGTGCGGGGATTACAAGCATGCGCCACCACGCCCAGCTTTGATTTCTTTAAAAGAACTGATAAAGATACAGCAAAAGAAAATAATACAGGAACAAGAGTTCTTGAAGGGACTTCAAGGAGGCTGGAGAAGATTCTTAACCATTTTTTAAATTTATAAAATGTGGCTTTTTAACCTTCTCTTTTCAGACCTAGATATAAAATATAATTTTTCATATACAGACATTATTCTGACTCTCAGTAGTCTGTGGCATATGACCACTGCTACTTCATCACAAAAATGATATTTTTGTGATAATGATATTTTAACTTTCTACAACAATTACATATAAGTACTTACAATCCCATTAAATCTTTTATTGGTAAATATTTATAGTACATCTAAAATATGAAGAATTACATATTGTTCTCTTAGGTGGCAAAAACACTCTGCATTGCTCTAAGAGGCCTTCTTTGTGTTTTCCTAGTTATGCAGCCCTGCTAGCCGACTGGCCCGTGGTGGTCTTGGGTATGTGCACCGTGCTCATTGTGGTCTGTGCCTTGGTGGGAGTGTTAGTACCAGAGCTTCCTGACTTCTCTGACCCACTGCTGGTAAGGAGAACTGAGCCTGTAGAATTTATCTGCTTTCTTTACCCTAAAATTGCCACCATGAGTTAAGTATTTTATTGCATGCTGTATTGTTATTTAATATCCCATTTATTTAAAAACCTTTTTCAGCCACAAGTAAGTATGTAACTCTCTTTTTGAAAAGTAAAGGTATGTTTTATCTGGTTTTTAAAAAGTCAAAAAACTTCCTCACCCTTAAAAATCTGGAAAATTTTTTCTCCATGTTTAAGATAAAAAGCAATATATTATAAAAACATTTCCATAAAGCCTCTAAGACTAGGAGTCTTTTTTCTTTTTCAAAAGAAGTTAAAAGAATTTCAGTATTACTAACAAATAGCAGGGTCTGTTTTTAATGTAGTAGTAGTAGTAGTAGTAGTAGTAGTAGTAGTAGTAGTAGTAGTAGTAGCAGCAGCAGCAGCAGCAGCAGCAGCAGCAGCAGCAGCAGCAGCAGTAGTAGTGGGGATTGGACCCAAGAGCATTCTGCCTCTGAGCTATATCCCCAGCCCTTTTTTTTTTTTTTTTTTTTTTTGAAACATGGTCTTGTTATGTCGCTGAGGCTAACTTCAAGCTTCTCAATCTCCCAAATACTGGGATTTTAAGTGTGTATCATCATCCCTGGCTAGTGTCTGTTTTTAAGTAAGTATTCCTTCTACAGTAGAATAGAGAAGAATGTAATTAAAAATAATTATATGTTATTTGTAAAATACTAACATTCATGACATAATTTAATTTGGTCATAATTTTATAAGATAAAAATAAATGTTTACTAAATGCTTAAGCATGAATTAGAAAGATAGGTGTGTGTGTATGTGTGTGAGGCATTCTACCTCCAAACTATACCCCCAGCCCTTTTTATTTTTTGTTTTAACATAGAGTCTCACCATTGTTGCAAGTTCTTTCTTTCCTTTGTGGGATGTTCAACATAGTTTGCAAAAAGAATCATACTATTTTGTCACAGTAAATAGGTGATCATTATCATGTCATCTTGTTTTAATGCCGTTTACCTCTAGAGTAGCTGTGAGGAATGTCTGCATTTTCTGTTGAAAACCATATATCACTTTGACATTACTTTCCCAAGCTGTTATTATAACTATATTTAGCCTGAAATGAAATACACTAATGGGAACTTAAATATTTTGCCCTAGGGTTTTGAACCAAGAGGGACTGCAATAGGACAGAGGCTGGTCACATGGAATAACATGGTGAAAAATACAGGATACAAAGCCACGCTAGCAAACTATCCTTTTAAATATGCAGATGAACAAGCCAAAAGGTAACCATTTACTTTATAAACTTAGACAAACTGTGCTAAGTGAATTCTTTAAATATTATGTAAGCAAATAGGTAAAAGGTAAAAATTTTATGCCACAGATTTTAGGATTATTTTATATTATTTCATTTTAATAGGATGAAATGTGAGGTTTTCTTTTTTTCAGAAGTGAAAAAACAATGTTGATTGTTTATATTAATTCTTCCAACCTAACACCCAGTGCTAAATAGGTTATACATTGAGAATCTACAATTACCAGTATGTTTATCAGCCTTGAAATAGCTAGAATGTTACTGAAGATGAAATTGTTATTCCATTTCAGCCACCGAGATGATAGGTGGTCAGATGACCATTTTGAAAGAGAGAAAAGAGAAGTGGACTGGAACTTCCATAAAGACAGCTTTTTCTGCGATGTTCCAAGTGAGTGGCCTCCTCTATGAACAAACCCCTGAGAAGTTTCCTAGTATTCAAGGTAGAAAATGATAACATAATAAAAACAGTGTGTGGCCAGTCACACAACCTCACTATTCCTTTTGTAGTTAAATAGATTCTAGCTAAAACATATTTTTATTTTCTAGATTAGTCAACTACTAGTCAGAATTCATCTGCAATAAAAATTAAGAAAAGATTTAATTCATCTTTAAGGAAGAGATGACTCTAATAAAATTCTTGACCTTTCCCAAATTTTCAAATTCTGCATACTATTTCTAGACCAAATTATGAGTATATATTTTTATTAAGCCCTGAAACAATCATATTTTCAAAAAATTTAAGCTTTAATTTATTCAAAAAGCATATTAAGAACCTTCTGTATAAGGTTAGCAATAAAAATAGAGAAGAACTTAGCAATAAAAATAGAGAGATGAGCAAGATAAAGTCCAGAGGTTCAAAGTGTGAATGCTCAGGGCCTGGCAAGTAGTATGAGTGAAGAAGAAGATTGGTTGATGGTGATAGTGGAGCACTGAAGAGCACCCGTTCCATCGAAAGAAGCCAGCTGCAGCCTAACTACAGCAGAATGTGGCCTTGAGGAAGCAAGGGCCCTGATGTCTCAAGAGCCTCCCATAGGTCAGAAATCCTGATTTTAGTATGGAATAACAGATCTCTAAATATTGGCAGCAAACTCATTAAACTAAATTCACTATAACATAGTAAGGTTGGGTACAGGTGCCAGGGAAGAAGGAGCACAAGGTGTAGAGGAAATGAAGATGACTATGGAAGACATTGATCTCCTGCCATGATTAGGACTGAGGAGTTGTAGAGAACTACAGCTTCTGATTGGGTATTAACATTAAATCTCTTTAGTTTTAGCCTTTTTTGTTGTTCTTAAAATGCCCTCTTCAATATGAGTTTTCTTGTCTTATTAGAAGATCTGATGGGATCTTTAATATTTCTAGATCTTGCCAAGTCTCAGGGTCTTTATTTTGTACACTGTTTTCACTATATAGTAGTAGAAAGTAAGTGCTTAGGAAGAATCTTATACTGATCTCAAGAAGCAAAATGAGTTTTATTTTCTGTCTCTTCTTTTGAAAACATATTAGAAAAATTGAACTCTGGTTAGTTGCATGTTCTGGATACATTATTTCTCTCAAGGCATTATATTATCACTTAACTAATACCTATTAGTTAATATCTTAAACCAGGAAGAGAAGTCACAAATTAAGTAATTAGTCTTCAGTACATTTCTATCTTGGCTAAAGCCACTATGGCTCTTTGTGAATGAAATGTTTGTTTTCACAAGGCAGATTTTGTTCCCCAAATAAGACAATAGCTTTCTGATAAAGACAATAATTTACTAAAGAAATTTTCAGATCATGAGTAAGAAAATTCTTTGTAATAAGGCTTTTTAAAGTGAATTTGTCAAATAATTTCATTAGTACAATTGGGCATTTTAGGTAACAAAATAAATCTACTTTGATACATACTAAATATTTTAATGACTGAGGACACAAAGCCAATACTTTCTGAGCATGTGTTTTTCATTATCTCATTTAATTTCCACAACTGTTGAAGATAAATGCTGCTATCATTTTACAAATGAGGAAGCAGACTCAGAGAAGATGTCACTTGCATAAGGTCACACAGAAAATAAATGGCAAGACCTGGATACAAAAAGATTAGACTCCAAAAATCATGCATGCTCCTTCCAGCATATCACATACCTCCCTTATTGAGAAACATAGTTTATATTAATCTGATTTCAAAATACTTTTCCCAACTCCAGCATACCACAAAGGCCATACATTTAACCAGAATATGGCATGCATCTGTGGCAGCATCCTGCACTTAGTTGTACTGTGTTTTTTAAGGACTTTTAAATTGACCACCTGTCATCTCTACTCTATAGTTAGCTACCAGAGATTATCCTTATCATATGTTCTTGATACCCCCTAATAGATCATTCTTCAACTTTATATACCATTATGGAGATGTGTTTTGAAATTACGAGTGGCATTCAGTTAATTTCCTGCTGAAAGTTCTTACATATTTTTTTTCTTAATTACAATCAGATCAGAAATAGATTTGTTATAGATTTATTATTATTTTAATATGTAGTGAATAGACAAAGGATTTAAGCTAAAACAATATTATAGCTTTAAAAAAAATTCATCCTGGAAAGAACCCTCTTCCACTAATGAATTCTCTGTGGTTTTCCACTTTGAATTGTTTCTAAATTCTGAGTCTTATGAACTAAGTGAATAATTCATAAACCTTTTTCTTTTCTTTTTTTTTTATATTACCAGGTGACCGATATTCCAGAATAGTATTTACTTCAGCAGGAGGGGAGACATTATGGAATTTACCTGCAATTAAATCAATGTGCAATGTAGATAATTCCAGGGTATGTAAAATAAAACTAAAATTTGTTTAGCACAAATAAGGTTGTATTATTGAAGCTTCTTTTACCGCTGCCCCCAGTGTCTAATCAGAGGCTTACCTACTGAAAAGTAAACAGTAGCAGGCCAGCTTTGCATTCTATCAGATCCCAGGATCAGAGTGTCCTCATGTTTCTTTATCTTTAAAATGTACTCTCTTTCTTAATAAAGAACTCTTTCTCCTTGCCATTCATGTTCTCTTCATGTTGGTCTTTTCTGTCATTTCACAGCTTTTTAGGAAAACAGTTAAAATTACACTGCATTTTCTCCCTGTTCTAATCTAGTTTTATTGTTTTCTACATTCCCTTCTTTCCTCAGGCAGTTGTTAGCATCTTAATTTTGCAATTAGGTATCTGTGCCTCTGACAGCCAATGGGTCATTTAAACCAGTGATCTCAAAGGAGAGTTTAGGGAACAGGCCAGGGAAGGAGACATCAAAGGGTATAAATATAGTGATCCAATCCAGACTGCCGAAACTCCAAATACCTTGCTGTGTTAGAAGATACCAGGATGCAAGAAGATAGGCACTTCCTCTTTTAATCTTCTCCAGTGCCAAAAAGATGTCAACATTAAAAGGCATTAAGTCAGCCCCTGGGCTTAGAAGAACTGTCAATTTTATGTATTCAGAGGCAGTTTCTCCAAGTAGAAACTGCTGTCTGATATCACTGATGGACCTATCCAAGCATAGCAACCAGACAGACAAGGAGCTCATTATGTTCTTAGCATAACTCTAAAATGTAAAATCACTGGTTAGTTAAGAATCAAATCATCTGCCCTGCTGAGAGCTAGCCTGCTGACCCAATGCAACTCCCCCATTCTTCAATGGGGTCTTAATGGAATAGAATTAGCAAGGACTCTTAGAAGTCACCCAGACTTCTCATTGTGATGACATGAGTACCTTCCAAGAACTAAGGAGCTTACCCACATCAACTAGTCAGTTGGTCTCAGGTCTCCTGAGTACTACATTTTTTATTCTAAGAGGATTTTGTGTGTGTGTGTATGTGTGTGTGTGTGTGTGTGTGTGTGTGTGTGTGTGTGTGTGTATACATATACACATACACATACAGCTAGGAGAAATGCATTCTCCTATATATATAAATATAAATATATATTTAATATATGTAAATATATTAAATATATAACTATATATTAAACCATAAACTATATATATAACTAAATATATTAAATATATAACTATATATATTACTATATACTATATATATTATATATATAACTATATATAAATATATAGTTATATATATATATTTTTGTGTGTGTGTGTGTGTGTGTGGTACTGGGGTTCCTGGAAGCCCTTCTACCTCCGGGCTACACTCTCAGACCTATTTTTACATTTTATTTGGAAATAGGGTCTCCTAAGCCAGCGCACGCGGCTGGCTTCAAACCTGCGCGATCCTCCTATCTCTGCCTCCCAAGTGCAGGGATTACAAGCGTGCGCCACCACGCCCGGCGTGGATTTTGTATATTTTAAAAATGACTTTCCCATTGGTTAGACTGTCGTTGCCACCTTTTCTCTATCCAACTCTAAATAGACCAAAGTCACAAGCAACCAAAGCTTCTCCATCAGTGGACAGTTTTTATTAACCATGTTTTCTTCTCTTCCACAGCTGTTAGGTCTTTAAATGGAGGCTGTGAATGCATTTCTCCTAGCTGTATGTTTCAACACTTCTCATATAGAAAGTTAACTCTAAAGTAGTAGATATGTATGACACTATGTGTGAGAATTTATGCTCGGTACTATGCATGACTCACAATGGGCCTGTGACTTTGGGATTTATAACACCTACGAACAGGAGTAGTGTAGCTCAGGGAAGCTAAGCAGTCTGCTTACTTTCTTGTCACTCCCTGGGTGAGAGCACTTCATTGACTTCTACAGTTTTTACCCCTCATCCCACCTATGATTGGTCTTCAGAGCTGCCCTGCCCTGTAGGTTCCAAAGAAATGGAATTCACTGAAATAATTAATAGTTCATATTTGTCAGGCATTGATCAAAATGTTCTAGATACTTTGATGAATTGTTTTATTTAATCCATATAACATTGGTATGAACTAAATACCAATATTTATCCATTTGTAGATGAGGAACGTTCACACACTTGGTATGTGGCAGATCCAGGATTTAAACCCAACCAAGTCAAAGTTCAGAGTCTGCCCCTACCCGCCACATGCCTCTATGATGAAGATACCCCTTGCCTCATTTTTACTTTGTTTTGTTTTATATATGCCATTTCCCTCTCAGAGAACTCAGTCAACATGGCCTGGAATAAGTATCTGGTTGTTGTTTTAAACAGGTAGCAATTCCATGAGTATGTGTTAGATTCTGGATGGCCTCAAAGATTCAAAAACCAGTAAACAGTACTGTATCATGATAACTTTCATCAGTGAAAACATCATATTATTTCATCTATTTGTATATGGGTGTCAGGTGATAAAAATCAACATACTGAGATAGTTTACAAAAAGGTAGATACAAATGATAAGATAAACAAATTGAACAAATTACATAAGGAGAAAATAATGAAGAAAAAATAATAATGCTTAAGATGAGATTTAAGATACAAGAATGCATACCCTATAATCTTCTATATTTGCTGGTGGTAAGTTGCAAATATGTCTCTAACATCCCAGCAGCTAGAGGGAGTGGGCTAAGAACTTTACAATCAGTGGCAAGTCACTGATAGTGTAATAAATTAAAAACAATCCCTGCTTTTCCTCATTCTAGGGCAGGAGGACTTTCTCCATAGTCTTTGTAAAAGAAATGTAATGTTATATACAGTTATAGCAATATTGAATTTCAACTGATTTGTAAAACAAACCTTATGTAGGCTAATAACAGTGTTATAGCAAAAACGTTTCTATCAAAGGATTAAAACAATGAATCTAAATATGTGGCTTCCTAATGGTTTGGCTTGGTGCATTTGAAGTGTTTTTGCACTTGTCTGAATATTTCTCTCCACTGGATTCACAATATAGGATCAGACAGTTATGAGTTCAAGTTTATAATCCCTGACAAGAACAGGACAAAATATTTTCTAGTTCATCAACTAAGATCATATCAGTACACTTTGCCAATTATTTGGGAAGAGAAGTCATGTCGTGGTCTTCTTGTAAGAATCTGAGAAAAGACCCAAGACATGTGTCTGAATGAATGGTTGGTTTGGCTAGTTATAGATCCTCACCAACAAGGGCAATCAAGACCCTTATGATCTGCCTTAAAATGTATCAGCTTATATGGCTAGGTATTGTGAGCTACTCCTGAGACTCTGGTAAGGAGAATTGTGAGTTTGAGGCCAGCCTGACTTTAAAAAAAAGTGTGGTTATAATTTTAACTTTCTAAATTAACACTGTTTTACAAATTGTGAACATCTTTCTTTTCTAGGAACAATAATAATAAATGTTTCTCATAATGATAATATATTATTCACCTGGTAATTCAACCTAAGTAATAACTTGGCTTGACAGGTCAGCTTTCAGATTACTATTACACCTTTTTCATGTTTCCCATCTCAAGCCTCTTTTAGGATTTTTATGTGTTTTGGTGATTTGAGCAGTGTTCTGAGACCCCTTGACAGTACCCCCATAATCCTGGTTGTTGTACTTAAACACTTGATTATTAACTCCTCTTAAGTTCAGTGACACACAACCAAATGAGGCAGAGCAAAAGAGCTAAATTGTAGGTCTACGCCAGAAAACACCTGGTAATCAGCCTAGTAGCTCAGTGGGGCCAGATGTTTCACTTGTCTCTTGCCTGTGTTACAGGACATTTAGTTAAAACTCCAGATTCCATTTAAATTACATGCCACTTGTACTCATGATTCAGAGAGACATAGGTCTTCAAAGTGTATGGCTTCTGCTTCTGACGCTGTTTTCTGCCTCCTAACAAATGCTCATCTTCTTAGGTGCTCAGCAGGAGCCTCAGTCGATTCCCCTGATCCTCTTCATTACTTTCTTCTGTCTGTCCTTTGATATCCCACAGGACACACTGGCATTAGCAACCAGAAGAGTGTTTCTCTAATCCTGACTCTGCTGGAAACCCTTTATTTATTTATTTATTTATTCATTCATTCATTCATTCATTCATTCCTTTTTGTGATACTGAGGGTAGAACACAGGGGCTTTTCTACCTCTAGGCTATACTCCCAGACCTATTTTATAATTTATTTGGAAACAGGGTCTCACTAAGTTGCTGAGAGCCTCACTAAGTAGCTGAGGCTGGCTTTGAACCTGTGCAATCCTCCTGTCTCAGCCTCCCAAGCAGTGGGATTACAAGTGTGCGCCACCACGCCCAGCTTTGCAGGAAACCCTTTACCCATATTATTCTTCAGAGGACTCAACTTGTAAAAAGGATTTGGAATTTGGTGCCTGAGACTCCCCAGGCTTATCAGAGTAATTTTTGTGGACAGAATATTCCTGAAGCTTAGAGAAGCCCAGAAATACATATTCTGATCCCTGCTTTTAAAATCTCTGTGGAGACATTACCTCTTCTTTTCTGCTGAACCTCCCCCTCAGCTTTTAAAACGTGAGGAACTTTGTTACAGGGAAGAAAAGTCCAGCAGTCTGCTGAATCTGGTATTAAGGGCTTAGTCTTTCTCTCTTTATTCTTTTCTTAGCTTCTTAAAATATCTCTAACAGCCAGTATTTTTTAAAGTTAGGGTATCATTTAAACTCTGCTGGTTCTTTCTTTCTTTTCTTTCTTTACCCCCTACTTTAAGACTACTCCACCCCTGTGACTATCTAACTAGGGAAGTGTGCAAAGATATGTTATAACCACATAAGCAACATGATTCTTCAAAACATCTAATTTGTGAAGAACTAGAATTAAAAGAGCTTCATTCTTTATGAAAGTTATAAGAAATTGCTTTCACAAACTTCATTTTTATTTTTATAAAC
Source organism: Muscardinus avellanarius (assembly GCF_963383645.1). Classification (NCBI taxonomy): domain Eukaryota; kingdom Metazoa; phylum Chordata; class Mammalia; order Rodentia; family Gliridae; genus Muscardinus; species Muscardinus avellanarius. The sequence goes on along the minus strand of NC_137793.1, from coordinate 67,433,722 downwards.
TTCAAAGATTTTGAAATTACTCTAGTGAATTCCTCTTCCAAAAAATGTGACAAAATATAACCCCTTTCCACATGAAGAGATCTCTACTTGCCAATCTCTTTAACCCTACCATATGAAAATGCCTCTGTAATTATCTATTTCAGTCACAAATGACCTCAATGTCCCTGACATGCCACACTGACGTACTTTAACACTCCTTCTGCAGGTCTCTGTAAGTCCTCACACATAATTCAGTAAATTATGATTATTTATCTTTTGTTGCTGCTGCTGTTGTTGTTGTTGTTGTTAGTAGTAGTGATTGAACCCAAGACCTCTTACATTCTAGGTAAGTGCTCTACCATTGAGCTACACCCCAACCCATTTTGTTTTATTTATTTTGACAGGGCCTTGCTAAGTGTCTCAGGCTAGCCTCAAATCTGTGATCCTCCTGCCTCGGCTTCCCAAGAAGCTGGGATTACAGTCCTGTGCCACAACTCCTGGCTATAACTTGCCTTTTGTGTCATTTCCCTGCTGCCCTGTGAGTAGCTTGAGGACAAGGGCCATATTGTGTAGGTACTCAGTGACTGTTTTTTTTTTTTTTTTTTTTTGAATGGATGGACAGATGGGAACATATGACCTCACTCCTTGGAAGTATAGACAATCCCTTGAGCTCCATTCCTTTAAATTCAGGATGCCAGTATCCAACTGAGAGTAGGTAGAGAGTACCAATCCTGATGTCTTCTTTTTTTTTTTTTTTTTTTGGCCTTATTTCTTACCCTTAAGTCCTTGAAAACAGTTTTCCAAAGGTTGTACATCAAACAATACCAACTTTGGATTTCAGGACTGGATCCCCAGTGCCCACTAACTAGCATTTATTTTTTATAATAGCTATCAAAGTAGTAGTTGACTTGTATTTATAATGTCCAACCTTTTTTTTTTTTTGGTGGTACTGGGGTTCCTGGAAACCCTTCTACGTCTGCGCTACACTCCAAGACACCTGTTTTTTATATTTATATCTGGAAACAGGGTATTTTAAGCCAGCGTAGTTGGCTTTGAATCTGCGCAATCCTCCTGTCTCTGTCTCCCAAGCACAGGGATGACAAGATGCGCCACCACGCCCAGCTTTGTCCAACCTTTTAATCTTTGGTCAGATATACACATGTTTTAAAAGCCTCTGTTATCAGAAAAAATTATTTAAGGACAGAATTCTGTGCACTCTTTTCCAATCTTACCTGGCAATCATATTCTCTATCTCTAGCATTCAATTATTTCAGCAACTACAGAGATGTTTCTTCTCGCTAATGGTGGGTTTTATAATGGATACAACTTGTTTTCTTCCTTGGAAAACTTTCAGACAGTAGGGTTGCATTACCTTTCTTTCCCTTCACCAGAGTGACCTCAGGGGCTTTCATGTTATTTTATTGTTGTGTAAAACTGATTATCTGCCATGAAAGCAAGAGAGATGCTATTCCAAGCTTCCTTGTTATTTATTAAGTGATTTGGTTTTCTCAAAGTTGGCAAATGATTTTACTTGAAAAAAAATCAAAATGAATTTTAGTGTTTGAATAATAACCCTTTTGGCTCATTTTTCTTTATTCTCATAAAGCCTCTTTAAAAATAAAAAACAATGACTTTTTATTATGAAAACTTTCAAACATATGCAGAAGTAAAGAAAACTGTATAACAAGTCTCCACATACAGGTCACACAATTTGGAAAGTTCCCAGCACAAAGTGAGTCTTGTTTCATCTACACCTTGTCACACAGATGAGTCCCAGCAGTATCACAGATGATAACCAGGGTTTAGGGTTATCATAAGTAATTTGGTTCTCAGAGAAGTCCAAGTTCCAAAGAAGTAAATCTATGCCAAGTTTTCTACTTAAAAAAACATTTCAGTGGAAGCTTAGTTTAATCAAGGCAAAGAGTATTTTTAATCCTACTAGAAAAAAATATATATTCACACCCTCTTTGAACTTTGGAGTTTCTTCCCCGGGGACAGCCTTTGGTAAACAGAGATGAGGAAAAATAGGGCTGGGACATCTTTAGCTCTGGTTCTTCATAGAGAAGTCTCTAGTCAGGCTCAAGAGAAGGGAGATGTTTCTTCTTTTTACTCAGGGAAGAGGGACTTTCATCTGATTTATGGAATGAAAATGTGTGTGTGTGTGTGTGTGTGTGTGTGTGTGTGTGTGTGTGTGTGTGTTGCTGGGGATTGAGCCCAGGGGCATTCTACCACAGAGCCATACCTCCAGCCCATTTCCCCTTTTTACCCATATTTCAGGAAACAATTTTAGCCCAAATCTTTTTTTTTTTTTTATGGTACTAGGGATGGAACCCAGGGGCATTCTATCTCCAAGCTACACCCCTGCCCTATATTTAAGTCTATTTAGTTTTGAAACAGGGTCTCATTGAGTTGTGAAGGACCTCACTAAGTAGCTGAGGCTGTCCACAAACCATGATCCTCTGGTCTCCACCTCCCAAATGCTGGGATTACAAGTGTGTGCCACTACCCCCGGCCAGTCCGAATCTTTCATAACTTTTGACATCAGTGCTTTTGATATCAGGGTCACTTTTTATTCACTAGACAGTTTGTATGTTAGTCTGTTTGGACTGCTATAATCATATACTTTAGACTGAGTAAGGTATAAACAACAAACTTATTTCTATGGTTCTGGGGTCTAGGAAGTCCAAGATCAATGAGCCAGCAGATTTAGTGCCTGATGAAGACAGGATGCTACCTTCTGTATATTCTTATACAGTAAAAGGCTATAAAATTGAGGGATAAACAAGTGCCCTCACGTTGTATTTAGAAGAGAATCAATTCCATTAATCACCTCCCAAAAGACCCTGCTAGTGCTGTCACACTGGGGATTAGATTTTAACATGAATTTGGGTACAGAAGTATTGAGACCCTACCAGTTTTCTAGGGAAGAGCATCCTTGCTTCCAACGATGTTAGTTGAGATATACTACTTTTGTCACCAAAATTTCCATGCTGGTAATCAGAAATTTTAGGAAAAGCCACAAATCTTTCCAAGTATCAGTTGGACAGTGTTTTTCTTAATCCTGTATATACATCAGTTTTACAATCTATCCGCTTCATTGCTTTTTACAGTGACTTTGAAATAGCTTGTTTACTAAGTAGCTGTTTTTATTTCCCTTCTTGAACTAAGCTTCCATTGGCCAACAATGCATCACGACCTGTGTGTAATTCCCAAGCAGGGGTTTTCTGTTCAAAATAAAGTACCCTGTAATATGAAATAGTTTGGTGGAGGTTTGGGAGCTCTCACCTCATGTGTAAACTGATACCTAATTTTAAGAGGATGATTTATGTACCTTCTGTAACTTTCCTATCCCTCAGGGCAATAGTGAGCCTCTCTATAGAGAACCAGTTTAAATCACCCCTTCTGTGTATCTCACTGCAGATCAGATCTCATCCCCAGTTTGGTCATCTCTGCCAGGGGACCACCGCTGCTTCCTGCTGCCCCAGCTGGACTCTGGGAAACTACATTGCCATTCTGAACAACAGGTCATCTTGCCAGAAAATTGTTGAGCGAGATGTTTCTCACACCTTGAAGCTGCTTCGGACCTGTGCCAAACACTATCAAAACGGCACTCTGGGACCAGACTGCTGGGACATGGCAGCCAGGAGAAAGGATCAGCTTAAGTGCACCAATGTGCCACGCAGATGTACCAAGTACAACGCCGTGTACCAGATCCTCCATTACTTGGTGGACAAAGACTTTATGAGCCCAAAGACGGCTGACTCTGCTGTGCCAGCTTTAAAATACAGCATGCTCTTCTCTCCCACAGAGAAAGGGGAGAGCATGATGAACATTTACTTGGACAACTTCGAAAACTGGAACTCTTCAGACGGCGTGACGACCATCACTGGGATCGAGTTTGGTATCAAACACAGTTTGTTTCAAGATTATCTTCTCATGGATACTGTGTATCCCGCCATAGCCATTGTGATTGTTCTTTTAGTCATGTGTGTCTACACCAAGTCCATATTTATCACTCTGATGACAATGTTTGCAATAATCAGCTCCTTGATCGTCTCCTATTTTCTCTATCGTGTAGTATTTAACTTTGAATTTTTTCCTTTTATGAATCTCACCGCCCTCATTATTTTGGTTGGAATTGGAGCAGATGATGCTTTTGTCCTGTGTGACGTTTGGAACTACACCAAATTTGACAAACCTCATGCTGAGACTTCAGAAACAGTAAGCGTCACCTTGCAGCATGCTGCCCTCTCCATGTTCGTCACCAGTTTTACCACTGCTGCAGCCTTTTATGCCAACTATGTTAGCAACATCACAGCAATCAGATGCTTCGGGGTTTATGCAGGGACAGCTATCTTGGTGAATTATGTTTTGATGATCACCTGGCTTCCAGCCGTCGTCGTGCTGCACGAGCGATACCTCCTCAATATATTCAGTTGCTTCAAAAAGCCCCAGCAGCAAATATATGATAACAAAAGCTGCTGGACCGTCGCTTGTCAGAAGTGCCACAAAGTTCTTTTTGCTGTTTCAGAAGCATCTCGGATTTTTTTCGAAAAGGTATTGCCATGCATTGTCATTAAGTTTCGCTACCTTTGGCTCTTCTGGTTCCTGGCCTTAACTGTAGGTGGGGCCTACATCGTATGCATAAATCCAATGATGAAACTGCCCTCCTTGGAGTTGTCCGAGTTCCAAGTGTTTAGGTCGTCGCATCCTTTTGAACGTTATGATGCTGAGTACAAAAAGCTTTTCATGTTTGAGCGTGTTCACCATGGAGAGGAGCTTCACATGCCCATCACTGTAATTTGGGGTGTGTCCCCAGAAGACAATGGCAATCCACTAAATCCCAAGAGTAAAGGGAAGTTGACATTAGATAGCAGCTTCAACATTGCTAGCCCAGCTTCTCAGGCCTGGATTTTGCACTTCTGTCAAAAACTGAGAAACCAGACGTTTTTCTACCAGACTGATGAACAAGACTTCACCAGCTGCTTCATTGAGACATTCAAACAGTGGATGGAAAACCAGGACTGTGATGAGCCTGCCCTGTACCCATGCTGCAGCCACTGGAGCTTCCCCTATAAGCAAGAGATCTTTGAACTGTGCATCAAAAGGGCTATCATGGAGCTGGAAAGGAGTACAGGGTACCATTTGGATAGCAAGACTCCAGGGCCAAGGTTTGATATCAATGATACCATCAGGGCAGTAGTGCTTGAGTTCCAAAGTACCTACCTCTTCACACTGGCTTATGAGAAGATGCATCAGTTTTATAAAGAGGTGGACTCATGGATTTCCAGTGAGCTGAGTTCTGCACCTGAGGGCCTCAGCAATGGTTGGTTTGTGAGCAATCTGGAATTCTATGACCTCCAGGACAGCCTCTCTGACGGCACCCTCATTGCCATGGGGCTGTCTGTTGCTGTGGCGTTCAGTGTGATGCTGCTGACAACCTGGAACATCATCATAAGCCTGTATGCAATCATCTCAATAGCTGGAACCATATTTGTTACCGTGGGTTCTCTTGTCCTGCTGGGCTGGGAGCTAAATGTTTTGGAATCTGTCACCATTTCAGTTGCAGTTGGCTTGTCTGTGGACTTTGCCGTCCATTACGGGGTGGCATACCGCTTGGCTCCAGACCCAGACCGAGAAGGCAAAGTGATCTTCTCTCTGAGCCGAATGGGCTCTGCCATCGCCATGGCTGCTCTCACCACCTTTGTGGCCGGGGCCATGATGATGCCCTCCACAGTCCTGGCTTACACCCAGCTGGGCACCTTCATGATGCTCATCATGTGCATCAGCTGGGCTTTTGCAACCTTCTTCTTCCAGTGCATGTGTCGGTGCCTTGGACCGCAGGGAACCTGTGGTCAGATTCCTTTACCTAAAAAACTACAGTGCAGTGCCTTTTCCCATGCCTTGCCTACCAGTCCTGGTGACAAGGGACCGGGCAAAACACATACTATGAATGCTTATCATTTAGATCCCAGAGGCCACAGATCTGAACTGGAGCATGAGTTTTATGAATTAGAGCCTCTGGCATCCCACAGCTGTACTGCCTCAGAGAAGACCACTTATGAAGAAACACACATTTGCTCTGAGTTTTTCAACAGCCAAGCAAAGAATTTAGGGATGCCTGTGCACACTGCCTACAACAGCGAACTCAACAAAAGCACCAGATCTGAAGCCAGCTCTGCCTTGTTAAAGCCCTCTCTTGAACAGCACACCATGTGTCACTTCTTTTCTCTGAACCAGAGATGCAGCTGCCCAAATGCCTACAAACACTTGACACATGGCCCGCACTCTTGCCAGCAGATGGACGACTCCTTGTGCCACCAGTGTGCTGCGACTGCTAGCAGCTTTGTGCGGATCCAAAATGGTGTGGCACCTCCAAAGGCCACACACCAAGCCGCTGAAGGTTTCATGCACCGCATGCCACACATCCACCCCTGTCCCTGCCTGCAGGGCAGAGGGAAGACACCTGGAATGCAGAATTCTCTGCCTAGGAATTTTTTCCTCCACCCAGTGCAGTGCATTCAGGCCCAAGAAAAAATCGCGAAGACCAGTGTACACAGTCTTCAGAGCATAGAAGAGCATCTTCCAATGATGGCAGACCCATCATCATCTGTCTGTAGAAGCACTGGATCTTTACTAAAAGCATGTTGTGATCCTGAGAATAACCAAAGGGGACTCTGTAAAAATAGAGACACAGGAAATGTGGAGGGCAGTGGAGGGATTGAAACCAAAGTCCTTAGTTTACCGAATCAGACCGACAAGGCAGAGAAGAAAGTGGAACTTAGCTTGTCACAAACTGATGTAATGGTGAAGTCAGAACATTTAAATCCAAATGAACCAAAACTTATATTTAACCATTTAATAGAAGAGGCTGGTTGTAGGTCCTGCCCAAACAACCCACAAAGTTGTGGCAGAATTGTGAGAGTGAAGTGCAATTCTATGGACTGTCAGATGCCAAACCTTGAAGCCAATGTGCCTGCTGTATTAACACATTCAGAACTTTCTGGTGAAAATTTGTTAATAAAAACACTATAATAAATATAGCATTAAATCCAGAACCAGTGCTTCAGTCATTCTTTTGAAATGGAAATAAAATTCACCACCTTAGAAAGAGAGTCCAAAAATATAGGAACAAATATGGTTCACTTTGTTAAAAATTATGGAATACTTTTATATCTCATTTGAACAGTAAGCAACTCCACAAGTCTAGCAATTACCTGATTACTATATTTTTTTTATTTCAAAAAGTATAATATTTTACATTTATACCCAGCTTGAAAAATAATTGTCTCTCCATCCACCAACAGCAATGAGTCAGAGACTTAAGTTTGAATACCTAGAGGTTTCTGTTCTCTCATATTTAACTGGGCAATCATGCTTACCTAGTATTTTTAGTCTAGTGTATTTGGTTGAAGTAATTAAGGCTTTTTATTGCTCAACATAAATACTAGGAATTGTCCTCATATTGATAGAGGATTCCAGGAAGTAACACCATTAAAATTTATAATATTGGCCCAGCATAATGGTGAACACCTATAACCCTAGCTATTTGGGAGGCTGAGACAGGAGAATAACAAGTTCAGGGCCAGCCTGGGCAACTTAGCAAGACCCTGTCTCAAAGTAAAGTTAAAACATGGTTGGGTTTGTAGCTCATATGGCATATGTAGCATGTGCAAGATTATGAGTTTAATTTCCAGTACTGCCCCCACACCCCCAAAAATTGCATTTTTGCCAAAACCTCATTTAAAAACCAAATTTCAAGCACTTTATTATTGCTTTTCACTTGTTTGAATGAGTAGACTATACAGGAAGCCAGTGACAGATACTTTAGTCAACTCTTGTTGCTTTGAACAAAATACCTGGCGAGCACTACTTAGAGGAAGAAGGGTTTATTTGGGGCTCATGTTTCAGAGGTGAGTTCACAATCACCCATTCTAAGACAGGAACTATGGAAGTAACACTTCAGGGCATGGAAGAGGAAGAAAAAACTGCTCCTACTAGGAAGCAAAAGGTCAAAGAGGAGGGGTTAAGGGACACATACTGTCCCCAACGCTACCTCTAGCCATGTACTGTTTCCAAACCCAGCTGTATTGCCTACATATGAGGTTTAGAGAATATTCTTTATTGTTGTTACCAAGGATCGAACCCAAGTAGTCTACCTCCAAGATACCGCCTCCCTTGAACCCCTGGCCCTTTTTATTTTTTATTTTGAAACAGTCTTGCTAAGTTGATGAAGCTTGCCTCAAACCCACAATCTTCCTATCTTAGCTTCCCAAGTATTGGGATTACAGGTGTGCACCACTACCCTGGCTGTGGGGGCATTTTAAAATCCAAACCTAATGAGGTTTATACCCAAATTGGTATCTCTCCCACATTAGCTAAAATGTCCAATTGCTCAGTTTTTACCTCTACTAACCTCGGGATCTTGAACATCATCTTGTGTCAGACCACGGTTATGTTGCTAGCACAGAAGGAAGAGCCTGAGTGGAGAGATGCGGTCACTCAGTACTGCACTCCTAGGATAACTTGAATGGTGAATGATGGACTCAGGTCAGATGCATCCTACCTCTTGAACCATTCAGAGAGAGGGAGTCATGTGTGAAGTTTTGCTTCTGTCTCTAAGGGGCCATGTCCAGAAGGCTTCCTTCTACTTTAAGCTGCATCTTGAGATCTACAGCTTACACCTGGAAATGCTAAGCCTTCAGGCAGAGTCTTAAGTGGCACTGTGTGTCTCACAGTAGATGAGTCTGGGGTAATTGAGCTGTTGAGCATGCTTTTTGAGTAATGCTTCAGATGACAGCCCCTGTCACAGTGTGTCATCTGATACCACATGCATTCCAGCTCCAGATAGAGCTCATGGCATCCTGCTTCCTCCTGGGAGTCTACCTCCAGTTTTGTCCTCTGAAGAATCTAGAAAGAATAAATTCTAAATACTCTTCAAAAGATATGCTAGTTATTTTTAAAGAGTAAGTTTCCAAATTAGATCTACTTATTATCACCAGGCCTAAAAAAAAATGCTCAGGAGCTGGACAGGATCTACAGGTGGTTGGCTCCAGGCCTCCTCCACCAAACTGCAAATTGGTAAGTAGCTTCCCACCATTTTCTGGGGTACTTCAGTGACAAGTCATTTACTCTGTCTACCTTGGTTGAACCGAATTCCATTGTATATCGACCAGTTGATCCACATTCTGTTCTCTGACATGAAAGCAAATGTCTCTGATCGTTCTGCCATACGGTCTCCCTTCAGATACCTGAAAACAGAGATCACATCCTCCCACATGCATCTCCAGTTCCTCAGTTGTTCTTCCAGTTACCAGGGGTTTAAGCAATTAAACCAGTAATGGAGTAATTATGGTCTCCTTTGGCTAGATTTGTCAGATTCCTTGTGCAAGTGTAGTACCCAAAACAGACACTTGATAGCACCACAAAGAGGAAGACCAGTCCCTGGGAGACTGCATGGTACTCCTCTGAGTTCACTTAGAGATGAAAATAACTTTTGGCTCAAGTACTACAGCCAGTTGTCAGGGAGCTTAAAGAAAACAGCCCACTAGGTTGCTCTCACTTATACTACCACTAAACTGCCTCTTCAAACTTTTTTTTTTTACAATGAAGGTTGGAAATTTACCTCCATTACCATTGCATTTAATTCTGTTAGATAAATAAGAGAAAGTGGGAAGAAGGGAACATTTTGAAAATAGAACCAGTGATACCCAATTCTAGATTCTTTGCTCTCCTTCTGAGATGTGTAACCATCAAGTTGGCTAGTGAAAATCTAGTAGTCCAAAAGCACCTTTTTTGTTGGGTGTGGATCCAGATTGACTTGAAGAGCAATCGAAGACACAGATTTCTTTACAGGTGGTCTAGCCTTTAAGACTTTATGGGAGTCAGGTGTCATCTGATTTTTGCGTGTGTGTGGATGTGTGTGGCACTGGGATTGAATTTAGGGAAATTCTACTTATGAGCTACACACCCAGCCCTATTTTATTTTTATTTTGAAACAGGGCCTCAATAGGTAAAAATAATCTACTTGCTAAGGCTTTTCTCGAACCTGTGAGCCTCCTGTCTCAGCCTCCCAAGTACTGGGATTACAAGTGTGTGTCACCATGTCCAGCTGTGTCATCTGACTTGTTCATCTTTTATTTTTATTGGTGCATTGTTGTCATACACTTTAATAGGGTACAAGATGGCAGAGGGATACATGCACACCTCACTCATTTAGTCCTTCCTCAAATTCCCATCCCATTCCCTCCCTCCTCCCTCCTCATGTTTGGCTTACTGATTGACTTTGATGTGTTTGTGAATGTACATCATATACATTAAGGAATTTCCCTCTTGCCCCCTCCCATCCCCCTCAGGTCACCTTATTTGTTCATCTATGGATTCTCCTTCTTCATCTAGAATCCTCCTATGACCCTTTTTCTCCCTAGCTTCTGCATATTAGGGACTCTCCAATCCAATTTTTTACTTTTTGTGACTGACTTATCTCACTTAGCATAATGTTCTCCAGTTTCATCCATTTCCCTGTAAATGATATAATTTTACCTTTCTTTATGGCTGAGTAAAATTCCATTGTGTACATATCCCATAGTTTTGTAATCCACTCATCTGATGATGAACATCTTGGCTGGTTCCATAGTTTGGCAATTGTGAATTGTGTGGCTATGAACATAGATATGCATGCATTAGTTTGATTTTCATTCTTTTAGGTAGATACCTAGAAGTGGTATTGCTGAATCATATGATAGGTTCATTATCATTCTCCTGCGGATCCTCCATACTTTTTTCCAAAATGGTTGCACTAATTTGCAATCCCACCAACAATGTACTAGAATTTTCACTTCTCCACACCCTCTCCACCATTTATTGTTGTTTGTGTTTTGAATAATTACCATTCTAATTGGAGTTAGGTGAAATCTCAGAGTAGTTTTGATTTGCATCTCTCTGATTGCTAATGATGTTGAACATTTTTTCATACATTCATTGGCCATTCGAATTTCTTCTTTTGTAAAGTGTCTATTTAGTTCACTTGCCCTTTTTTATCGGGTTATTTGTTTTCTAAGCAGTAAATTTCTTCAGTTATGTCTATATTCTAGATATTGGTCTTCTATCAGAGTAGATGGCAAAAATGATCTCCCATTCTGTGGACTGTCTATTGAGGTTCTTGATAGTTACCGTTGCTGTACAGAAGCTCTTCAGTTTCATGCAATCCCAAGTATTGATCCTTCTTTTAGTTTCTTGTGCCTTTGGGGTCTTATTGAGAAAGTTTTTACCTGTGCCTATGTGTTGAAGTATTGGACCTATGCCTTCTTCAAGGAGCTTCAAGGTCTCTGGTCTGATTTCCAAGTCTTTGATCTATCTTGAATTGACTCTTACACAGGGTGAGAAAGTAGGGTTTATGTCCATTTTTCTGCATCTGGTTAGCTAGTTTTGCGAACACCATTTATTGAAGAGGCTATCTTTTTTCCAGTGTATGTTTTTGGCCCCTTTGTCAAAAATCAATTGGCTGTAAATGTGCAGATTTGTTTCTGAGTCTTCTATTCTGCTCCATTGGTCTATGTGTCTGTTTTTGTGCCGATACCATGCTTTTTTTTTTTTTTAATATGGCTTTGAGTATAGTTTGAAGTCAGGTTTTGTGATGTCATCTGCATGGTTTTTGTTATCTGATTTAAATAATGGAAACTAGGGTGAAAGGAGACAAGAACTCTACTTCTCCCTGAACCCTCCATTGGACCTTGCTGTTGTCTTCTACCCATGCCCCCAGGGATCTTTTGTTTGTGCTACCCTGACTTGCTTAATTACCTCAACCTTGAATGTGTCACGGAACACTTTTCACTTTTTATTTCACCTTTGGGCTTTGAACTTTGACTTTTTTCATGAGGATTTTTTTAAGAATTCATTTACTAGGGCTAGAAAGCTTTTTGATTTTTTTTCTTTTTTAAATTCCTCATTACTGGCAACAAAAGACCAGTATTTTAGTTCTATTTCACATCTATTATCCTCTTCTAGATAATTCGTAAAGCAGAGAAGAGGATGACTTGCATCTAGGGGAAAGCCCTTTTCCTCACTGTGAAATCCTTGTTAAGTTGGGAGGTATTTGATGATGGAGAGGATTGGTGTACTGTCTTGTTAATTATGACAGAAAACATTTTTCAAGTTTGAGTCCATGTTACTGAATTTGTTCCCTACCTCTTCCTTACAAGGTCACTTTTTAAATTTGTTTGTTTGAGAAGTAGATGAGACAAAAGCAAATTTTTAATAGGGAGAAGTTATATTGTTTTAAATAATTATACTTCATCAGTGTGTGTTTATTTTTTATGTGTAATTGCTATAAAATGCACAATTCTCCTAAAACAGCATCCTATAAAGGTATGTTAAACTGTTACTATATCACATTACAGTGATCTATGCCCTAGCCTCAATAATTCTAAATTTTAAAACATTGGCAAGGGGTGATGTGAAGATCTGTTTAACAAATGTGGTCTATAGGAGATGGTTCCCAGTGTCTCACATGGAATCCATCTTTCCACCAACCGTTAGTGTAGTTTCTGAATGAAATAGGAGGAAATAGTGAAAACAGATGTATCTTTTCACTTTAATGAGGGAAAGTTGTTTCAAAAGAAAAAAGCTAGACTTGTGTAAAATAAAAAACATCCAAAGACTCATGTGTTTTTTTCATATGTTTCAGACATAGCAAAAAATAGAAATTTGTTGAAATTATGAGTTTTTTATTAATGTGGTAGCAGCTATCATGTCCATATGTTCTTTATATCATATGTTTCCAAAATGTTTGCTGGTATTTAATTGATCTTCAATTTTTTTACAGTATTTTTTAACCACTTTTATTAAGTGTTTGGTTTTGTACATTAAGAGGTTTCATATCTTTGCATTAAATATTTAGGGAAAAGATAACTAATAAGTAATTGGAATTGATTAGTAGAATCTTAGGCGTTTTACTATAACAATAATTCAACCACCATAAATTTTCTATTTTTAAAAAAAGTCACTTTTCATTAATCTTATAAATCAAAGGGTATATGCCCCAAATCAATTCACTGAATAGCCAGAATCAACATGTTGTTTCTCCATCAGTTCTCCTAAGCCATCAGTTTGAACAGGAAGTTGGAATACAAGTGTCAGCTAGGACACAGTGGAGCCTGATGGACTTCTGTGCACTAAGCATGCTTCCAGAGCTTAAGGGAGTGAATACGCTGTGAGTTTTGGGGAGCAAACATGGAATAAAGCAAGATGTTCTGCATCCAAAAGTCCTCATTCAAGAACAGGCTCTTCCTGGCAAGGGTTTTATTGTATTGTATTGTGTTCTGCGAGGGTTTTATTGTAGCTAACCTTGAGAATCGTATACTAATTTTTTCTTTTGAGTAAGCTTAGTCAGTGGCCCAACTTGTTCAGAGTGATGTTGCATACATACCCATGTTTACAGCAGCACAATTCACACAGCCAAATAACAAGTATCCATCAGCAGATGGATGGATAAAGAAATGTGGTATATACACACAGTAGTGTTTTACTTAACCGTGAAAAACAAATTATGTCATTTGCAGAAAAATAGATGGAACTAGACAATATTTTGCTAAGTGAGATTTAGTCAGTCTCAGAAAGTCAAGAGTGGTATATTTTCTCTCCTTTGTGGGAGCTAAAGATAAAATAAGAAATATAAGGGCTTTTAGATAGTTATCTGAAGGGGGTTAGGAAGAGTTAGGGAGGGGAAGAAGAAAGGCTGAGGAAGGAAACAGTTCAAATAACACTCCCACAAATCAGGCATGGTGGAGCACACCTGTAATCCCAGTGCTTGGGAAGCTGAGACAGGAGGATGCCAGGTATGAGTCCATCCTTAGCAACTTAGCAAGACCCTGCTTCAAAATAAAATAAGTAAACAAAGAGCTGGGGGGTTAGATTATAGGTAGAATGTTCTGGGTTCAATCCCCAATACCACACACACAAAAAGGACTATGGCAATACAGGGAGGTATTATTACCAACTTCACTAACTCCTGTGGTGGGATGCAAACAGATTTACACAAAGAACTATGTACATGTGGTGGTGGGGGGGGGTTGTGTGTTTTTGTTTCTGTTTTTGTTTTATACAGATCACCAAGAGCCTACTTAGCCTGCCTAAGAAAACAAATCTTTAGAATTAAAAAATAAAACTACTATGTTGTAGTATGCAATATTATATCATTACAAATCTCCTTAATAAAATAATTCTGGTCCAGTAGGAATACCTTTTGGCAAACCTTACCAGATGTTCTATTTTTCCTGTGTGCTTTTATTGGTGCATTATAGTCTCACATCATAATATAAATCGTTGACATACAGGCACAGGCTTTTGGTGCCTCCCTCCCCATTTCCCTCCTTCCCAATAAAGAGTACCCAGATTGATGTTGGTATATATTCACATGTATATACATGGTCTGTGGTAGTATTTCTATTAATTAACCTAAGTCTTCCTCCACCCCTTCCCTTTTATCTCCTTCCTGGCTCCCCTGAAGTTTCTTCTCATCATCCACATGTTTTAAGTACTCAACAAGAATGATAAAATAGCATCTCTTTGGGGGTTTTTTTTGTTTTTTTTTTTGTTTTTGTTTTTGTTTTGGTGGTACTGGGCATGGAACCCAGGGGTTTTTCTACCTCTGGGCTATACTCTCAGCCCTACTTTATACTTTATTTAGAAGCAGGGTCTCACTAAGTTGCCGAAAGCCTCACTAAGTAGCTGAGGCTGGCTTTGAACCTATGCAATCTTCCTGTCTCAGCCTCTCAAGCGCTGGGATTACAAACGTGCACCACCACACCTGGCTAAAATAGCATTTCTTTTTAAATAGTCATAACTGAGCCAGGTATGGTGGCTCACACTTGTAATCCCAGCATTTGGGAGGCTGAGACAGGAGGATCACACAGGTTCAAAGCCAGCCTCAGCTACTTAGTGAGGCTCTCAGCAACTTAGGAAGACCCTGTTTCCAAATAAAGTATAAAATAGGTCTGAGAGTATAGCCTGGAGGTAGAAAGCCCCTGGGTTCCACCCCAAGTACCACAAAAATTTTTAAAAAATAGTCATAATTGTGTGATCTCTTAGTTGCTCCCCATTCCTTGGGAAGCTTTCTGGTCTACAGGGTGACTTTTGTTTCTCTGTATTCTGGCAGCAGTCAAGTGCTTAATTCTCTATAAGTTTATAGGATGGGGTGTAGAAAGCCACAAAATGTAGCCTCCAGCTAATTTTTTTTCTTGTAAAGAGATTTGAGGAAAGGCTTTAGAGAAACAAGCAAATCCCTGACAAGAGCCTCATGGAGATTGAAGTTTACCTGTGTTTGGCTTTTCTAGAACTTGGTCTCTTCTCTTTACCTTTAGTTTTCTAAATAATATTTGTTATTAGTTGTACATATCAGGAATAGATACATATTGAATAACCTGGAACTGCTAAATTATTCTATCAAAGATCTCAACTTGAATTTCTCTGCCCTATCCTGAGAAGGACCCTGGACTCTGATTGACAGATAGGGGGACTTTTCTTCAGTGAATGTCTTTGCTGCCAGTGATGACAAATTATATAACACTCTGGTAGATATCTACATGTTACCATAAGAGAGGTTAGAAAAGCCAACTTTGAGACAAAACCCAACCATTCCTATAAATTAGTGTGAATCAATTTAGATACATCCTGTACTGGAAGCAAAATTGACTTTTTCATTAGATTGGTTGCTGTAAACCACACGGGGGTAGGAGAATTCATCTCAAACCCTCTCAAAGGTGAGAGAGGTTTTTATATTCTCCATATACTAATGCCATATTCAGTCCTGTGACAATCAGCTGATGAGTCTGTTTTAAAAGTTTATTTTACTCATCCTAGAGGGAACAACATATAAGACCACTTGCTCCATTTCCACAGTTCCATTAGTGAGGGCAGAGGTACGCTATCTGTCTTTTACCCTGACACCAGCGTTCACCATCGGCATCTATTGCCCTGTTAAATTTTCTTTTTTTTTCTTTTTTAATTTTTTATTGGTGCATTGTAATCATACATCTTAATGGTATACAAGATGGTGGAGACATACATGCCCATATCACCCAATTAGCCCTTACCCAATTCCCACCCCATTCACTCCCCCTCCCTCCTTCTCATGTTTGGCTTGGTGATTGACGTTGTTATGTTTGTTAATGTACATTATGTGCTTTAGAGCATTTCCCTCTTCCCCCTTCCCATCCCCTCAGTTAGGTCGCTTTATTTGCCTATCTATACAATCTCCTTCTTCATCTAGAGTTTCTCCTAAATTTTCTAGTCATTTATCTTTCCCCCTCACTAGACTAATTCCTGGAGAGCAGGTATACACCTCAGCGCCTTGCTGCCCTGAAATGGCCAAACTAGACTGAAAGTCCATTGCACTCAGAGCCCAGAGGCAAGGCCACCAAAAGCCAAGAGCCTCCTGCCTCCAACAAGGCCAATGTCCTGAAAATGCAAAATCTGTTCCCTCAAGATGAAATTTGCAAAACAAGTAATCACACAAGATAGATTCAAATTTTTTTAAAAAAAATAAAATATGATACGGTGGTGTATACCTATAGCCTTCTCCAGAGGCTGAGGCAGGAAGATCTTTTGAGCCAAGGAGTTCCAGGCCAGTGTTGAAAACATAGTGAGACTCTGTCTCAAAATAAATTTAAAAAAGAGATATGAAAAAGTTGAAAGTAGGGTTAAGAAAGTCCTAAGGATTTTACAATTATACCTATATGGGGAAAATAAATAAATAAAATCAGTCCGAGTGCTGTGCCATACACCTGTACTCCCAGTGACTCAGAAGGCTGATGCTGGAGGATCTAAAGTTAGAGGCCAGCCTGGGCAACTTGGCCAGACTTTGTCTCAAAATTTAAAAAAAATAATAAAAATCATCGTGGATATAGCTCAGCAATAGATCATCCCTGGTTTTTATTTCCCAGTACCACAACAAAACAACAACAAGCCAAGATATTTGGAGTTTTGAAAACACCTCTGTTGACAAACAAGACCAGCCACTTCCTAGTACTTCAACTTCTTTATCTATAAATTGAAGTTGGTGACACCTACAGTACGGTCGTGAAGGTTGGGAGAGATGAGGTATATTGAAGATGCTACTGTGTGGACATTATGGTTCCAGTAGTTGTAATGCTCATTGGATCACCCCATTTACTCATGAAAGCACATCCTGCAATAGTCTAAGCAGGCCATCGTTTGTTAGCTGTTTCACTGTCACACAGATGCTATGTCTACATCTGCCTATATTGCAAGTATTGTATATTTCACATAGTATAGAAATGTACATATGTGGTTCAGTGTACGTATTGGGTTCAAATACTTCAAAATAATAAAACTTTATCCCATTAATATCTGACTCGCTGAGACCACCACTGCGTTTAATTTTGCTTTAGTTTTTGTTAGTTTGTTTTGTTTTGTTGCAGTCTAGGAATCAAACCCAGGGCCTGGCACATGTTCTGCAAGTGTTCTGCCACTGAGCACCACCTCTAGCCCACCATTTGTTTTAAATAAGCTCCAGAAGTTGTAGGAAGACTTTTATTCACTGTGTTCACTGAGTACCACACAGATATTTTCTACTCCAATGTTATAAACTAAGTAATTTTAAGATTATTCTTCGTAGGAGAGTTGTAGGGTGTTTTTCATACCCCACAAATCTTTACATATTAAATCAGACTCTATTGTATGCGGTCTGCTAGTAAGTTTGGAATGAATGAATGAACAAGTAAATGGATGAAAGGATAAATGGAAGGATGGTTGAAGAAGCATGGACAGATATTTTCACTATTCCTAGATGATGAAATTGAGATTCATGATCTTACTTGACTACTTACCTGATAAATGTCAGGGGTTTTCCTATGATATAAACTTATCATGACTACAGCATTTGGGGAGATACTAGCAATTGAACCAGAGAAATTTTACCTCTGAGGTACATCCCCAGCCATTCTTTTTAAAACAGAGTCGGTCTCACTAAGTTCCTGAAGGCCTTGCTAAGTTGCCAAGGCCATGATGGCTTTACCATCATGCAGAGCCATGATCAAAGTACTCTTAAAAGTGGTTCACGTCAGGCATGGTGGCACACGCCTATAATCCCAGTACTTGGGAGCTGAGACAGAAGGATTGCAGGTTTGACACCAGCCCCAGGAACTCAGTGAGACCCTATTTCAAAATAAAAAATAAGGTAGGACTGGGACTGTAGCTCAGGTAGAATTCCCCTGGGTTCAATCCCATGTAACAAAACAAGAATTAGGATTTCTTGTATCATCTTAAATCTGTGACCACTCTTCCTATGCAATCCTCTCTCTCTCTCTCTCTCTCTCTCTCTCTCTCTCTCTCTCTCTCTCTCTCTCTCTCTCTCTCTCTTTTGGAACTGGAGATGGAACCCAGGGGTATTGTACCTCCAAGCTACATCCCCAGTCCTGTTTTTTTAGCCTTTTTTAATTTTTATTTATTTTTTATTTATTTATTTATTTTGGTGGTACTGGGGTTCCTGGAAGCCCTTCTACCTCCGGGATACACTCCCAGACCTATTTTTACATTTTTATTTGGAAACAGGGTCTCCTAAGCTAGCGTGCGCGGCTGGCTTCGAACCTGCACGATCCTCCTGTCTCTGCCTCCCAAGCGCGGGGATTACAAGTGTGCGCCACCATGCCCGTCTTATTTTTTCTTTTGAAATAGGGTCTCACTAAGGGTCTCACTAAGTTGCCAAGGGCCTCTGTAAGTTACTGAGGCTGGCTTTCAATCTGTGATCCTCCTGTTTCAGCCTCTCAAGTACTCTGGTAACAGATGTGCACCACCATTCCTGGATGTTGTATATTCTTTTATGGTAGAATTGTGTGTGTTGGGGGTATTAAGGATCAAACCCAGGGCTTTACACGTGCTAGGCATTCACTCTACCACTGAGCTACACTCTCAGCAACTGGTAGAAAGATTGGTCTTAGTTATAGGCTTGAGGAAAAGAACAGAGAGGGAGAGAGAAAGAAAGAGAGAGAGAGAGGGAGAGAGAGTGTGTTTAAAAATATAGGGGAGAGAAGATAATATAATTGGTGGAACAAAATTTCCTAGGAGCTGGTCAGTGATGGGTACTCACAGGGATGGGAACAAATACAAAGCTTAGCGTAGCTATGGATAAGTGGGCAGGCAGAGGACAGGCAGACCGGCTAGTCTTTTTTTTTTTTTTAAACAGGATCTCACTGAGTCATGAAGGGCCTCACTAAGTAGCTGAGGCTGTCTGTGAACCAGGATTCTCTGGTTTCTACCTCCCAAATGCTGGGATTACAGCATGTGCCACCACGCCTGGCCCCTATGTGGTTTTTCACTGGCCTGCTTCTCTTCATTTAATTTCTCTCTTTCTCTATATATTTCTAGATTATATTTTATACATAAAATTCTAGATTTTTGGTATTATACATGTGGATATTGCTATATAATATGTGTTTTATAGTATTTGTTTCATGTTTATTTTGAGGATCTTATTCAAGAATTGAAAAGCAAACCTGGAGATCTACAGTTGTTTCCACTACAATGAACTGAAGATGAACTCAGAAAATGGATAGACACCCCTAACATTTTCTAGAGTATATGCTTTATTTGAAAATCCTCTAACTCAGAGTTTTTGCTAATGCCAACCATTTGCATACTTACTCATTTATTGAGCAGATATTGCTGGGAGCTTACACTGTTGTCTTCTGTTGGTGCCTGAACAAGTCAAGGCCCTGCCTTCCAAGAGCCTGGAGTGGTAAACAAATCATCCTCAAAGACAAATGACTGCCTGGAAGAATAAACAATTTGACAATACCTATCACACAGGATTAATATCTCTATCATAAAAATCTAGAAAAAGGAAACCAATAGGAAAGTGGGCAAATGATATAGTCACTCTACAACTAGATGATTTACCATTTTAACCTATCAGATGGGCTAGGATTGTAAAGAATGACAGCATCCAGTGTTAGAACCAGAGGGCACTGCTGGGATAAGGCAAAATGTACACAGCCTTGGGAAGGACAGTTTCTGACAGCATTGTGGATGTGTACAGTGTATGATAGAAGACTCCCATTTCTAGAACTCTTTCCTCCAGAAATGACTGTGCTAATAAGTATGGGATATTCTTCCAAAAATTTGAAACAAATGTTGTACATCAATAGAGTCCTGGTTAAATAAAACTACAGAATTCCTTATTGATCTTAAAAAGAAGGATGGATGAGCTAACCTACAGATATCCATGGCAGAATGTTAAGTGAAAAGATGAGTTGTAAAGAAAATATTTAGGATAATATACACAAAACTTTTAGCAAGGCTCCCTCTGGGGGAAAAAAATTGGATATGGGATGAATTACTAATGAAGCTGTAATTTCACAGTATTTATATACTTTTTCAAATGTGCTTGGAAAGCAAGTGAATTAACTTTTCCCTATATGTTTTCAATATTTTTAAATTAAAAACATTGTTGAGCTAAGCAATCAATGGTGGTGGGCGCCTGAAGTCCCAGCTACTTGGGAGGCTGAAGCAGGAGGTTCTCTTGAGCCTAGGAGTTCAAGGCCAGTCTGGGCCACACAGCGAGACCCCGCCTCAAATAATTTGTTTTTGTTGTTGTTAAATGCCTAAATGGCACAGTGCTGAAGTAGAGGAGTGAATGAAATGTCATAGGAAAATAGAAGAGAAGGGGGAAGAATCCTGATTACATTCTACCTATCCATTGTAGTGTCTTCTCCTGCCATCCACGATTCCCTTGATAACCTTATGAAGTCACCAATGGTATCCTTGTTTTATAAATGCACAAACTGAGCACAAGAAAAATAAGGTAACTATCCTGAAAGTAAAGACTCTGAGATTAGGGAGACAGGGGGCTTGTGGGTAGGCGGGCACTGGGCTGGAGGGGATTGCTGTTGTGGGAGACCCGGCTTGTGGGGAGGCAGACACTGGGCTGCCCGGGACTGCTGTTGTGGGAGACCTCACAGTGCCACCCCCAGGTCTTGGTGCATCCAGGAAACTTGACATGTCGGTGTTCAACTTGTGGTCTACTGCAGAGAGAAGCCAGCAGTCTTGTGGAAAGGCCAGGGGCTTGTGCACATTCCCCAGGGCCCATCCCAGGCAGGCGGGCCCCTTCTGCTGAGGCTACTCCAGTTCTGCCTCTCCTTTCGGAGTCTCACAGGCTGAAGGCCCCCCGCCATCCATCCCCAGCCCCTGGAAGAAAGCCCGGCTGGGAAGCGGAGATTGCCTGTATGTCATCTAGCAGGAAATACGCACTGGTGTGAGGAAGAGAATGGAGGCTTTTCCGCATCTGCTGGGATGGAACAGGATGGGATGGGTAAACAGGAAGCTGACCCAGCCCTGGGAATTCCTGGATGAGGTATTTCTTTTTAAAGGAAGGAAGGGATATCCTGAAATTGATCATGGAGATGGTCCTTGCTTGGAATACTTCCAGACCCACAGTAGGAAGGGCTGGACAGGCTTTGTCCAGTGAACCCAGGGCCAGGACACTGTCAGAACCAGAGCAAAGACCCAAATCTCTGCTAGTCCATGCTTTGAGGGACAGAGCAGAGGGAAATCATGGTCCTTGGAGCACTGGCTCAGAAGCTGGCAAGACCTGAACTCAAATCCAGACTTGCTCTTCACCAGCTTGGGCCGACGCAGGTCCTGTTTCTCCTCTTTCATCCTCTCTCCTCTCTCTCTCCTCTCTCTCTCCTCCCTCTCTCTTCTCTATCTCTCCTCTTCCCTTCTCCCCTCTCTCATCTGTCCTTTCTTTCTTTGTAGGATTGAAGCATTCCAGGGCATTTTACTTCTAAGCCACACCTCCAGCCCTATTATGTTCTTTATTTGGCCACAGGGCCTCACTAAGTTTCTGAGACTGGTTCCGAACCTGTGATCCTCCTGTCTCAGTCTTCCAAGTATTGGGATTACAGGTGTGTGCCGCCATGAGTGACCTTGTTTCCTCTCTGAGTCTCATTCACCAGTAGAATCACACTGCTCAGCCACGGAGCCACGATGAGGAGGAGCCACAGCTGTCAGATGTCACAGGTGGGCCTCAGGTAGACCATCTCAAGGGAACTGCACAGGCTGGCTCTGTGTGGTCCTTCTGAAGCTCATAGCTTGCTTTTGAGGGTAGCATCAGAATCGGAGATGACCTGTCCTGATACACTTTGCAGTGAGCCTGGAGGTCAGGTACCGAGGGGCAACCTGATGATTTGCCTTCCCTGTAGGTGATCAGGGACCACAGGTCAGAGGGCGGGTGGAGCTGGGGATGCCATAGAGTGTCTGGCCCACATGGCCCACCACTGTTAGACACATGCAAGACTGCCACCAAATCCACAGCTGGGCCTCCAGGATGCAGGGAGGACTGCCTGTCACAGGGCTCTGGGCCAGGGGGCAGGCACCTCTCCATTTGCCTAGGCAACAGGACAGGTCTGGGCACTGACACCACAAGTGATCAGCAAGATCTGATTGGCACCAGCCTTGTGTGCCCATTGGTGCTTCAAGCCTGGATTTTGTGAGTGAACAAGTGGCCACACCTAGCTAGAGGCTGCCACGTAGGATGGCCCAGTGTAGGCTGCGGTGCTTCTCAAACTCTGGGGACTAAAGAGGAACTTGCTGAGAAGTAGACTCAAAGCTCTGGTTGCAGCAGGGAGAGGCCCCGGAGTCACATACTATGAGCAGTCCAGACGCTGATTTGGGGGCCACCTGGCCAGCTGTGCCCTCCTCCTGCTTTCTTCTTCCCAGGCCCAGCCTTCTCTTCTACTCCTTTTTTAATTTTTTCTATGCACCACTTGTTTCCATTCTTCTCTCTATACAAATCTTATTGAATACATGAGCGGAGCTGAACGACTTTAGCTCAGGGCTGATGGCTGAGGGGTGGAGGAGGGAGGCTGGACCAGGGCATGTCAGCCTGGGAGGGTAGAGTCAGAAGGACCTGTAAACATGGACATGTGACTCAGTTTCTTGAGCCTTAATGTCCTCATCTAAAAAGGAATATAGAAGCTGGGCATGGTGGCGCACGCTTGTTATCCCACCGTTTGGGAGGCTGAGGCAGGAGGATCATGGTTTGAAGACAGCCTCAGCTACTTAGTGAGTCCCTTTGAAACTCAGTGAGACCCTGTTTTAAAATAAAGAATGAAAAATAGGGCTGGGGGAGTTTCTCAGAAGTAGAATGCCCCCGGGTTTCATCCCCAATACTGCAAAATGAACAAACAAATAAATACATAGGAGTATAGAGACCCTTTATAAGAAAACAGCAGTAAATGGCACCGAGTAGGAACCCAGTAAAGACAAGGAAAGTATTACCTGCATCCTTCAACCCCTCACCCTCTTCTGTCCCTCCCACTAGCCTCCTGAGGCTGGGCTGCAAATGAGCCATCCCACCTCATTTCTATAATGGAAACCCCAGGCCCTCCACCTAGATTCCATTTTGGCCTCTTTTAAACACTTTCTCAATTTGCCCCTCAACATCCTTGAATTCTGACCTTTTGAAATTTCATAAGTAAGTGCTTGGCAGGTAAGTTGAGATTTGGGCTTGGATAAGTTCTGACTAGGTCCTTCTCTGGGAGTCTGACCCCCCGCCCCCCCCCAGTCATGATCGTGGTGATCAAGGGAGCTAATGTTCAAAGATCCCAGGAAGGCCCAGCATCTCAGGTATGTAATGTGAGTAAAGTCAGGGACAAGGGTTCTTGGGATCCATCACCAGCCAACTGGCACCCCAGGACCTCTGAAACAGCCATCGGCTCAGAAGCTGTTTGTGGAGTCTGGACCAAGCCTGTTGGAAACACAAACTTGTGAAGTCTGGCAGCCATCCGTCTCTTGCACCCAGCCCCTCGGATCTAGGTTCCCTAAGTGAGAAAGAATTACTTTAATCTCAGCCCCCACCCCTCCCAACACATCTCGCTGGGATACCATAGAGGGCTGCCGTCTGTGTCTGCAAAGCTCTTCTCCATAAATTATAGGCTTCTTAGTTTTCCCAGACTGATCTGATTACCCTGGTATGTTTCAAGTTCAAATAATGTAATCCACCTTTCCTGGAAACTGGATATTGGGCCATTCCATGGTCAAGACACAATTGTTCCCTGATGTTGGGAAGGAGCCAGGGACGGGGCTGGGCAGCTGGCCTGACCTCTTGCCACTCCTCTGATTGCCGCGAGCAGGGATGAGGGTCAGGGGGCTGAAAGAAAGCATGGTCCTGAGGGAGGAGGCAGCCTGCAGACTCATCACGCCAGAGCGGTAGAGACCAGCCTGAGCCCTTTGTGCTCCCCTCAGCTCTCAGGACTCCATCCTGAGGCAGGGCCCACCATTCAGGCTGGACACTCCAGAGCCGGCCTGGGCTCCAGACACACACTGACCCTGAAGAAGGGGGCAGTAAGATACCATGTCTCTTAAGGCCCTCTTTTGGTTCCCCAAATCTAGCCAAGTTAAGTGAACGATGAGAGCGACCTGGGCCGGAAAGTCCAGAGTCATATGCTCCTGAAGGCCATGGCTTTCTCTTATGCACCCTGGGAACTAAAGCAAGTCAGTGTTATCTGTAGAAAGCTAAATTCCTGCATCATGCCAGGACAGCTGCTCCTTGGGATTCTGATGATGTCACAGCTTCTGCAGCCTAATGTTGAACACCCCTCTCCGAGTGGGGACAGGTGCCCAGCTGAGGGCACTGTTACTATCTCGCCGGCCACCACTGGGCAAAATGCCATGGGGGTGGGAAGAGATGCTGCTTGGGGAGGCACTATGAGGAACGGAGCTGCCGCCTGTCAACTTGTCACCTCTGAAGTCTTCTTAGAACAGTCACTGATTTTTTGTAAGCCTTCCTCAAAAAAACTGTATGTCTCCCATGCTGTCTCTGTGCACTTTCTTTGGCCTGTCTTCAACCCACCCTACTGCCTTATCACAACTGGACTGAGGACAAGAAAAGTGGGCAGTTCTGCGGCCTGGCCTTGGCCAGATCATAGGTAAACCTTAACTTGAATGATGTTCATAGAACAGAACTCAACTCTGTCCATTTTGAATACAGTAATAAGATTTTTTTGGTGCAAAGAATTTGGATTTCTAGGGTTGGCTGCCTATAGGGCAGGACCCAAGAAAACTTCTCTCCTCTAGAATCAGTCTGTCTCTGGGGTGACAAGGTCTCTCCTTCCCATCCATTTCTATCAACTTCTGTCTGTTTCTGTCTGTGGACTGATGCCCCCTACTCAGTTTTCACAGGGTCTGTGGAGACTGCTCTAAATTACCTTCTTCAGCTGTGCATTCATATTACTCACCCCCAGCAGCTAACCAACCCAGAGTCTCAGATACGAATTTCAAGAGCAATAATGTGGCTGGTCTCTGAGCGGGTCCTGCTGGGTCAGGTCTCAGCAGGATGAGATTCAATCATGGCTGCCATGGAGGAGCAGGGCCTCAGAGATCACGGATCTGGCTTCTCACTGGACAACACAGGAGGGGTGTGGCAGGAGGAGGGCTGGGGAGGCAGCTCCAAAAGCCACCAATCACAGGAAGCTACCAACCTCCCTTTCAGCTCTAAACCACATGGTGTGTACCTATAATTACCTGTCAGTACCTGGCTAGGCCTGAACAGAGCTGGAGGTAAGACAAACAAAGAGTGAGGCACTCTCCTTACAGGCAGAGGAAGCTGTCTTGCCCTGGCCTGTTGCTCCTTTGCTCCATCCCAGGCCCCTATTCAAGAAGCAAATCCGAGCAAGGCTAGCAAGGAGCCCTGGCCAGCTCAGAGAGGTTCTGACGCAGTTGCCAGCAGGCATTCCTCCTATGCCTCCAGCCCAAGTGCTCCCTTCCTTGGGAGCAAGTCTGTGGATTAACAGGCCCGGTCCATTTCAAATGCTTGATAATCCCCTGAAGCGGCCTGCCTTCCAGTCTCCTCTTGCTAATCTCTCCCCAAGAATAAAGCTGTCCTGAGCCAATCTCCTGGCCTGTTGCTTTAGCTGGGCTGCAGTTCGTTTCAGATCTTAGAGTAGCTGAGGCTGGCCTGCTGGACAACCCTGGGATCCCAGCTTCCCACCAAGACAGCTGCTTCTGCTCATCCCCTTCCTGCCCGCCAACGGACATTCCATAGGGCCCAAAACAAAGGTAGGACTGGGGAAGGGGGGTCCCCAGAGCACACCTGGAACCATGGTGGCAACTAGGCTGGAAAAACCAGGCCAGGGTCCCAGCATGCATCCCCCCAGCCAGTGGTATCCCTTCCCTCATTTTGCAGGGGTGAGGTCCCAGCCCTGCAGCTTCCAAGCAGGGCTTCTCTCTGACAGGTTGGGATGGCGGCTTGATATGAAAAGCAGCTGGCGCTCCAGGCATTCACACTTGCTCAGATTTCACACTGTTGTGATTTAGGATTAGCAAGAACTTGGAGAGACAGATCAGATGTTGCCATCATTAGAGGATTTTCTCCCCCAGGGATTAGCCCGGCCCTGCCCTTTCCTCCCCTCTCAGCAGCCTTCCGGCTCCACTCCTCTCTATATGGGTTGAGCCCACCCTTTCTTAGGAAGCTTGGGGCAGCCCTGCTGGTTTATGTTTCAGCACACTGGATGTGCCTTTCTGAGCAATAATAGTAGTCTAGATCTCTGGCAACACTGCCAGGTAGACTTGGGTCTGTCCCTCGGACAGCATGTGGAGTGGCCAGCAATAGTGATGGGCTCCTGTTCATTGGAGGCAGGAGCCTTGAACCAAGAGGTGCTGGGGCATTTTGAGATGCATTCTACTCATGTAGTCACTTTGTTCATACATGCATATGTGCTTGTGCTATCAAGAGGGGATACAGTGGTGAGGAACACTTACCTTCCACAACTCGCAAGAAGGCAATCCAGCAGTCACAAAAATAATAAGAGGACCAAGATGGGGTGCTATGTAGGACAGCTCCAAGCATAACCTAGTGTCTTCCTATCAAAGTGATGCCCATGGACCACTACTAGTGCTGCAGCAGCAGTAATTATTATGGTTTTGGACTGTGACTGTTACTGTCTGGGGGAACTGTCCCCAGGGACCTTTGCTAGACCCCTGGGAATAATTCTCTTCAAATACAAAAACTGCGGGTTCTTGTCCTGAGCTAAGGATAGATATGCAATAGCCTGGACTCTTGCTGAAGATTTAAAGGAATTTGTTAAAAATATAGAAATACAGAAGATAGTTACAGCCTCATGTGACCCAGGGTCACTTGAGGGGATGCTTCGAACGAAATCACTGAAATACAAAGCACGGAACAGACTTTTTATACACATGATATCCTCCATCTTGTCTCACATAATTCTGACGTAGTAAAAAGTCCCTGTAAAGTTCCTCCCCGTACTTTTCCCGTGGGACTGAGTTTATGCCCATATTTCTCCTTTCGCAAAGGTCGACCCCTCCTCCCATTCAAACTAGATTATCCAATTATTATGTAAGTCTGTCTTCAGAATGAGGAAGTCCTAGCTTCCCTCTCCTATGAACTTGCTAATTACTTTCAGCTAAGTCAATTTTAAGTTTCAATAGCTGTTTGCTTCCTGATCGAAACCAAAACCAAGTCTTTCCCCAGGTCTGCCCTTTTTACACAATGATTCTTGAAATATAATAATCAGAGCTTTCTCAAATCTTCCTAGGCCATTCCCAATACTGGTACAGTAATACTGCTAGCACTTGCTTGAAATGCAGAGTTTCAGGCCCCATTTCCTTCTGCAAAACCAAAATCTTCCTTTTAATAAGAAATGTAATGCCACAGACACCAGCATGTTTGAGAAGCACAGGCCTCCTGGGCTGATTCTCAGTCTTGGTGCCCCTCCCCACCCCCAAACACAGATTTTTATTTCATTGGTCAGGATGTGCCCTGGACCTCAGAGAATTTAAAAGTTCTGGGGTGCCAAGCATGGCGGTATATGCCTTAATCCCAGTAACTTGTGAGGCTGAGGCAAGAGGATCATAAATTCCAAATCAGCCTGAGAAACTTAGTGAGACTTTTCTCTAAATTAAAATTTTACAAAGGATTGGGGATACAACTTGTGGCAGAGTGCCCCTGGGTTCAATCCCCAATACCATAAAATAAAAGTTCTAGGGTGGCTCTAACAGTAGCCAAGGAAAGAACCATCCGTCGAGAGGAAGAACCTCTAGGAGATAACTCAACGCTTTTTTGGACTGAGGATTGAACCCAGGGGTGTGCTACACCCAATCTACACCCTCCATTACTTTTAATTGTTTGTTTGTTTGTTTGTTTGTTTGTGTTTGGTGGTACTGGGGTTCCTGGAAGCCCTTCTACCTCCGGGTTACACTCCCAGACCTATTTTATACTTTTTTAAATTTAGAAACAGGATCTCTTAAGCCAGTGTATCTGGCTTCAAACCTGCATGATCCTCCTGTCTCAGCCTCCCAAGCATGGGAATTACAAGCGTGCACCACCATGCCTGGCATTAATTTTTTTTTTTAAACCAGGTCTTGCCAAGTTGCTGAGACTCACCTTGAACCTGTGATTCTTCTTAGCCTCCCAAGTACTAGAATTATAGGCATGTGCCACCATATTTCACTCCAACCCTTCACTTCTCACACATCTAAAGTGATACAACCAGAAACAACTAGAGAACGGAAGCAAGTGGCTGATGGCTTGGCTCCGTTTATACATGAGTTAGAACACCAAAGCAGTGCGGCAGGCCTGTGGGTTGAGGGTGTTCAGGAGCGAGGTCAGGGACTGGCCAAAAAGCGTGGACTAGGAGAGGCACAACAGCATAAGCAAAGCGCTAGATTTGGGGGCTGGGGAGCTAGGAGCTGGAGGAAATTGATAATACTCCTTCTGGGCTTGGTGAATGGGAAATGGGCACCAGAATAGAACTTCCTGTGGCGAATGGCTTGGGTCCCAGCCAAGAGCAAATTGGGCTGTGGGATTCACGGCTCATTTCTCTCAAGAAGTTTATTTTTCACACCCAAGATATTCCATCTGGTTGGTAAAGAGCAGGACAGAGGGGAGTGGAACTGCCCTCAGATTGAACAGCCTCCTCTGGCCAAGGTCTTCCCTAGACTCTGACTTATGTCTGTGTGTGCTTGTTTCCTTCATCAGTTCTGGGTGGAGGTTATTAGAAGTGAGTCACTTAGAACATACCCTCCCTTGCTCCTAGGGCAGACTCACCCCTGCTCCAGGGCGGGTGGATGTGTGTGCTCAGAAGGCTGGAGAGTGCACGGGTACCCTGGGAAATGAATAAGCCCTATCTGTGACAGTTGTTGAAAAACCCAAGTGGCCAACAGGGCCCGATCATCTCTCTTCCTGTCATTCCCTTGCGACTTTCTTGTATCCCTGGGGATGAGAGGAAAGGCTTTCACATTGTTAAGGCCCCATGCTAGTGATCCTTGCTTCCTGGAGGGAAATGTGCTCACCCTATTTGAAAGGTGAAAGTCAGGCTCAGCAAACTACAGGCTTCCCAGCCTAGTATTCCTCAGGCTTTCCCCTTTTCTGTCCTCTGGGGCCTGTGGATTCCAGTGCAGGCTTTGGAGTGTGGCTCACACCTGGCAATTCCACTCACAGGGTAACCTCTCTGGGCCTCAGTTTCCTTATCTATAAATGGGAATGGTGACAGCGTCTACCTCATAGGCTTGTTGATAAGATGCCATGAGTTTAAGTGCTGTCTTGGGGCCTTGGTTCCTGGCCTTCTATGGTGTCAATACCTAGGGGTTCTATAATCCCTTAGAAAGGCCCGTGTGCCCTGCCAAGGGACATTACCAGACCTCACTGAGTGATTGCCTTCAGGAGGTCACTCAACTGATCTTATAAACAAAGAAACACTGATATGTTTTATTATTAACAGGAATTGAATATTCAAGTGGCATGAGCTTATTTGATTATAAGGGAGTATTTCTGAGTCTGAGCATTGGCTATTTGAAGTATTCACCAATGAGGGAAAAAAATTAAATATCCAAAGTAATTAAATTGTATTGGTCTTGAGATAGTTAAAATATGCAATAGCAATTGGTTCCTTCTGTAGCAACAGGTGGGACATCTTTCCCTAAGAAAATAAGGCCTCAGGTACCTTGTAGTCTAAAATAGTCACTTGTTCCCACTGAAACAGGGCAGGGGTCTCTGTGATAGGTGCTGGTTGTTCCTTGTTAGGAAGCCACAATCTGAAACAAGGACAGGCCTAATGTGTGGCATTTGCCAATTTCCCTAGTCTAAATGCTCCCACCAAGGCTATTGCAGGTTACTAGCCTGACATCACTGGCCTGGAATTGGGAACAGATACACACACCAGGCCTCCCTAAGCCTGGGCCACCGAGACTCCAGCCTGTGAGCCACATCTCCTGCAGGGAATTCAGTGGCCTCCCTTGCCTATTCAGGAAGCTGACACCAATTGTCTTCAAGTCCCAGGGCCCAAGTGCCAAGTGTCTAAGTAGAGAGAGATGAGAGGATTCGCAAGTGGCAGTGGAGTATAAGGTGGCTCTGGGCACACTCCTGTTAGCTTCTCCCCAACTCAGCCACGTGGTGGAGGGGAAGAGAAACCTGCTGTGCGCAGAAGTTGGGCAGCAGACCTCACTTCCTGTAGGAAATTGAGTCCAGGTTGGTTGGGAATATAAGAAATGAGGACATAGGGCAGGCGACATGCATATTAGAGTATTGTTTCTGCAGAGGAGGGCTTGGTACAGAGAGAAAATGGAAGGGTAACTTGGCTCATTGATGACCCAAAGTTGTGGGATTGAAGGACAAGACAAGGAGAATGAAGTTGTGTACAGATCCCAGAGGGAAACATTTCAACTTTGAGAAGTCATCGTTGACCCCAGTGAGCCACTACGTGATCAGTGGTGTGTCCACGGGACGGTGTGGCCAAGATGGAACAAGATGGTTCTTAACGATGAAGAAATTAAGAGACTGAGGAAAGGCTGGTTTCATGGATCATCCATCGCCTTGGGCTACCATCCCAAGATGACCCAAGCAACAAAGACTTTGATAAACAAGAAAGTGAAACGAAATGATGTAATAAGGAGAGCTAGTGTTCAAGAGAAGAGGTTGTTTAAGGTGAGCAGAATATTCTGGAAAAGAAAGCAAACCAGGTAAGCACTAACTGTGCTCTAAGCACAGTGGCTTGCAGGGCTGTGGGAAGAGTTATTTTGTTCTGTGAGGGAAACAGAGGTGTTCAAAGAGAAATGTGTTTCATGTACAGCTAAAATGAGCAGAAGGTGCCCCTTCCCTCTGGCTGTGGGCTTGGCTTCCTTTTCCCAGTGGGCGCTAGCTCTCCCAGGTAGATCCTCTGGCTGAACACATCCCCTGTTCTCACATGGATTTTCCAGGATCAGAGTGTATGTCACTAATTGCTGGTTTATTCTTTCCTCCTCCAGGGAACCTTGGATGTCTGGAGAGATTCTCTTCAATATTTTAGAAGAACATAATAATTATTTGGAGGGGAGGATGCATGTAGAAGTTCAAATTAGATGCTATATCAGGAAATTATAGGTGCTGCCGCCAAGAGGAACCAACAAGAGCTGTTAGTTAGAGAAGCTGTGCTCAGCGGAGACATGAAGGAACCTGCTGTGGACCAGTGAGGGCAGGCACAGTCAGAGAAAACCTGGGGCTTCTGCAGAAACCGCTGCAGGAGTCCTGGCCTTCCCAATGGTGGCCATGGAGTGAGGGCGGGCCAGCCTGATGACAGGGACCCATTAATGATGCCCCTTAGAGAGCTATTCCCCACCACAAATGTTTTCACCTCCTTTTTCCTACCTTCTAGCCAGGGAATTGCCTTCTCCTGAGACCTCTGGGCTGGGAGAGACACTGCATCTGCCATGGCCCAAGCAGGCTCTAGCTTGGCATCCAGGGTGTGTTGTGATCTGCAGTTTTGGAATTCTCAGGTGAGTAGAATAGTGCTTGGGGTTTGGGAGAATGGTTATATGCTCTCTCTCCCCTCTCACTCCAGCTCGAGGGTGTTAGAGGTAGGCACCCCCTCACATTGAGGTCATTCCTTCTCTCCCAGGTGGGCTGTCCCCACCTGGTTTCCTCTCCCCCAGATTATTCTCATTTTCTGTGCTCACCAGGTTTTCCAGAAGGAGCTCTGTGAACACAGTGGTTTACCCCCAAAAGGTCCACTGCAGGAAAAATAACTATTGCCCTCACACCTGGTTGAAAAGAGTGGAGGATCTGGGACCCTGCAGCTCCCCACTAACAGTTTATTCAACCCTCCAGGCCTTTTCTCCACATCTGGCCAGCTCTGCTCAAACTTCTGTCCCAGAGGCCTGGGCCCAAGGCCTGGGCCAGGCAAGAGCCTTTGAGAGAAGGGATGGCCTGGGTGTTCATGTGTCTTGCTCATCGCAAAGCAATCAGTAGCACCCCAACAATAAACACCCCAACAATGCCCACTGCATCCTGGGCTCTCTATACACATTGCTTCTGGTTATTCAATCTTGCAACAGCATTTTTTTTTTTTTTTTGCAGGTCTGAAGATAGAACCCAGGGACATTCAACCTCCGAGCAACATCCCCTGCCCTATTTTTTATTTTTTATCTTGAAACAGGTTCTCACTAAGTTGCAAAGAGCCTCACTAAGTATCTGAGGCTGTCTGAAAACCGTGATCCTCCAGTCTCAGCCTCCCAAATGCTGGGATTACAAGCATACGCTACCATGCCTGGCTTCAATCTTGCAATAGTAATTCTATCTCCAGAGAAACTCAGAGAGCTTAAAGGATCCCTTTAAAAGCCAGAAACAGTGAGTGGTGCTGGGTTTCCAACTTAGCTTTGTCTATCTTCATTATCCATCTGCTTTCCGCTCATTTTTTTTTTTACATATTAAAGCCATCAGGGGCTGCTCCTCACCGTCCCCACCTGGTTTCCTCTCCCCCAGATTATTCTCATTTTCTGTGCTCACCAGGTTTTCCAGAAAGAGCTCTGTGAACACAGTGGTTTACCCCCAAAAGGCCCACTGCAGGAAAAACAACCATTGCCCTCACACCTGGTTGAAAAGAGTGGAGGATCTGGGACCCTGCAGCTCCCCACTAACAGTTTCTTCAACCCTCATGACTAAAGTCCCCATGCTTAGCAAATAAAATATGGAACCCACCATTGTCTATATGGCATTCAGAATTCACCGATCATCCTGCAATTCATCTGGTCACATGCCCTGATCCCTGTGGGCTGCAGTCCTGGTGGGGTGTGAACTAAAGGATAGGCAGAGAAGAAGAGGAGAGGTGGCCAGGGAGAGATTTGGGGAGGCAGGAGGGAAGAGAGGGGTAAGATTGGAGAGAGTGCGAGATGGCCCGCCCCCATGCCCTCCTGACCCCAGCCCTCCAGTGTGGTGACAGCCCTCCTTCTTTGTTTATCCCATGTGCAAATCACAGGAAGGGAGGGACAAGGGCTGCTGGACTTCCCTACGAGCTGTTTGCAGGTGCTGGTGGTGAGAAGATCCAAGGTAAATGACAGATTGGGTCCCTCCCCACAGGGGCATGACCCTAAAAAAGAGGAGGAGACTCTGCTGGGCGATATCGCAGGTGATGTCGCGAGGCAGGTGATGTTGCGAGAGGGGCGGTGTTCCCATGCGTAGCCCCACCCACAAGATGTTAACCTTAAAAGGAAGGGCATTTCCTTTCCAGTGGTGGAGGAGCTCGGAGGTCTCCAGGAGTGGTCCCGCACCTATTCCCGAGAGAAGGCCACACTAAAACTCTTTTCAGCGCACCCAGTCTCTCTCACCTTTTTACTGCACCAAAAACCTAACATCTGGTGCCGAAACCCAGGACGATTATTTTATTTTAATTTAATTTTAAAATCTTTTTAAAATTTCCTGCTGCTGCTGCTGTGGTTTGCTCTAGGCGGCCTTGGCGGAAACCTCTGCCTGGATCCACCAGGGTGCTCATCCCCTGAGACCACTCCCACTCCGCCCGCTGCTCCAGGACTGCGCTGCTCCGTTGCCTTCTGCTTGCCCAGACCGGAGACCATAAGCCACCTTCCCCGGCCCCGTGCTCTCCAGCCATCTTCCTGGCCCCAAACTCTGCTGAGAGCCGGCAGCCATCTTCCCCAGACCCAGCCCTGTGCTCTCCAGGAGAGCCAGTGGCCATCTTCCCAGCCCCAGGCTCTGCTGAGAGCTGGCGGCCATCTTCCCCAGCTCCAGCCCCGCGCTCTCCGGGAGTCAGTGGCCATCTTCCTGGCCCCGGCCTCTGCTGAGAGCCAGCGGCCATCTTCCCCAGCCCCAGCCCCAGCTCCAGCGCTCTCCGGGAGAGCCAGCGGCCATCTTCCCAGGCCCAGGCTCTGCTGAGAGCCAGCGGCCATCTTCCCCCACCCCCGTGCTCTCTTCCGGAGGGCCGGTGGCCATCTTCCCAGCCCCAAGCTCTGCTGAGAGCCGGTGGCTATCTTCCCGAGCCCAGGCTCTGCTGAGAGCCGGCGGTCATCTCCCCAGCCCCGCACTTTCCAGGAGAGTCCGCAGCCACCTCCCCAGCCCCGGGCTCTGCTGAGAGCCAGTAGCCATCTTCCCCTACCCCCGCACTCTCTTAGGGAGGGCCGGTGGCCATCTTACCAGCCCCACACTCTCTTCTGGAGATCCGGCGGTCCAGCCCTGAGCTCTGCTGAGAGCTGGCGGCCAGCTTCCCCCAACACACCCGACACACGCTCAGAACTGGTGGCCATCTCACCAAAGGCCATCTTAAACCTCATCCAGCCCTGATTCCACCCAACAGTTCCACAGTGTTCCCTCCTGGCTCTGCAGCCTCTCAGTGCTTCGGTTTCAGTCAGCATTGGCTGATAACACTACACTGGTAAGCTTCCCCTTCCTTGGACAAGTGGGTTCTGGCTTTTAAACTCTTCCGGACTTGGGCTCACGGCTGCTAAATAAACCTAAATATTTGGTGCCCAAGTTCTCCGAGGGTAGCCAGGCTGCCCTACGGTTGTGTAAAGGGAATGGAGACGTCCTTCTCTATCACAACCATGCTGTTTCCAGACAGTAGGCTGGATCTTGGGATGACAAATTCCTGTTTTCATCCTCACCCACTGACCAGTCATGGGGGGAAGCCAGTCATCTAAAATAGACTCCCAATCTGCACTAGGCCATGTTCTGGTTAATCTCCAGACTCTAGGTTTATCTAGGTTTTCATTATATGAAATATGCCCTAAGCAGCTCATATTTTTCTGCACAAAGTCTGGCCCACTTATGAGTTGGGTAATGGTTCTTGGTGGCCTGAGATGGGTACATTAGATCTTAAAATATTGACTGATCTTAGTAACTTTTGCAAACTGGCATGTAAATGGTCGGAGTTTCTGTACATACAGGCTTTTCTGTGTATGCATTCCTGGCTTTCCCTTTCCACTCCTCCTGACTCTACTGCTCGAGTCATGCTGGCTAGGGATTCCCGCCAGCTTCAGCTGCCATCTTGGTCACCATGTGGCAACTCACAGGCACCACATGGTGGCCTTTCTGGGTCACAGGCCTGCTATTCTGCTAACTCAAGGTCCCCATTCTGCGATGACACGTGGATGCCGGAGTCTGACCCAGCTGAGTTGCAGACCCCTTTTCCTGATGACCCTGACCCACAACACCTCTCCTTACCACCACAGTCCTCATCTTATTCCAGGGCAGCCTCCCATTCTAACCCATTCCTTTCTCCCCCACCTTTCTCCCTTAAAGGACCAACCCTTACCTCCCCCTCGCTTACCCCTGTAGGTCACCCTACCCATTCCAGAGACCCCCCCCATTCTCTCTTGGCCCCACTTCATGAGGTAGCTGGTGCAGAAGGTGCGGCTGGTGCAGAAGGCATGGTCTGGGTCCATGTTCCTTTTACCCTTCCTGACCTTGCTCAACTTCAAAAGAGACTGGGTTCTTTTTCTGCCAATTCCTCTGGTTTTATTAAGAAATTCCAACATATTGTACAAGCATATGATTTAACTTGGTGGGATCTTCATGTCATTTTAACCTCCTCTTTAACTGCAGACGAACGAGATCATATTCTTAAGGCTGCCAGGGAATGGGCCGATCAGGATCACCTAACCAATCCACAGCTTCCTACCGGAACAGCTGCAATTCCTTCTAAAAATCCCCACTGGGATTAAAATGACAGGGGTGAAGGAATAAAAAATAAAAATTACATGATACTATGCCTTCAAGCTGAGCCCAGGGTAACTCTCCAGGTAGCAGGTAAGCCAATCTCCTTCTTGATTGATACAGTAGCTACCTACTCTGCTCTCCCTTCCTTCTCAGGATCTAGTTTCCCTTCCCAAATCGAGGTTCAGGGGATTGAGGGCATGCTCTCTTGCCCACGTACTATAGGCCCCCTTTTATGCCATTTAGAGACATTTATGGTTAACCATCCATTCCTGATTATCCCTTCATGTTCTACCCCCCTTTTAGGTAGAGATTTTTTAACCAAAATTGGGGCAGAACTCTCATTTAATTTCCCCACAGCTTCTGTTTCCTCTAATATACTTCTAATGGCTGCAGCTACAGTTGATGACTAGGAAGCCAAACCTCCACTTCCAATAGATTTGGTTGACCCTATAGTATGGGATACCAGCACCCCAGTTGTGGCAACACATTACACTCTGGTCCGGATTGTCCTACGTGAACCCACTATTTTCCCTGCCCGCTCCCAGTTTCCCATATCCCTCCTTCACCAAATGGTACACTGCCCATCTCCTTCATTTTCTTGGAAGCAGGGGTTACCTAGTGGCCCCACATAAAGCCCAGTTATCAGTGCTTGAGGTGCGGTACCTAGGCCTACATCTCACCTCAAACACCCGAGGACTAACTGTTGACTGGCCTTACAAGATTTGTAGCCGCCTATCTCAGCTGACCAGGTTCAAGAGCTGCGAGTATCATGGCCTGAACTCCTGCCAATAGCTCTGGCCCGTGTAAGGGCCACCCCTCAAAGCCCCACCTTTATGAGCCCCTTTGAATTGCTATATGGTCTCCCTTTCCTGCTTAATCACGCTTTCCCTTCGGATAGCCCTCCTTTGTCTTCCTATCTTCCTTACTTGTCGTTTCTCAGGCACCTTCTTAGGGAACATGCTGACCTGACCAGTATCTCCCCCAACCTGGGACTGAAAAAGCAGCTCCACACCCTGCAGTCAAGGCCCTTAAGCCAGGGGATCAAATCCTCCTCAAGTCATTTCAATCCAAACATCTCCAACCATGGTGGACTGGGCCCTTCACAGTGATCCTCACCACACCTATCACAGCCAAACTGCTGGGGGATCCCAACTGGCATCCTCTTACCTGGCTAAAAAGGGCTCTGTTACAACAGTCCCATGACAAATTCTCTTGCACAGTGTTGGGGCCTACTAAGCTTCGTTTTTCTCGGCATAATTCTCTTTGATGTTTTATTTTAGCAGGTCCACTTGTTCACATACTACGGTGCTCTCCCTCTTCGGATGCCATACTGTCATATCTCCTCGTCTGCTAAAGTCTCCTCGAGCACACATCACCAAGCTGTCCAGGGTAACCTCCGACTCACGCTGCAGCCATACTCCCACCTGCCCACCTCTCCCAGCTGAGGGGCCCCCTTACGATGCCCCTTGACAGCAGGAAGTAGTTTAAGATTTGAATCTCTGCCCATGATCACCAAAAGGCCGGGATGACAGATTGGTCCCTCCCCGCAGGGGTGGGACCCTAAAAAAGAGGAGACTCTGCTGGGCAATATCACAGGTGATATAGTGAGGCAGGTGATGTTGTGAGAGGGGCGGCCTTCCCATGCGTAGCCCCACCAACAAGATGTTAACCTTAAAAGGAAGGGCATTTCCTTTCCAGCCACGGAGGAGCTTGGAGGTCTCCTGGAGCAGTCCAGCCCCTATCCCCGAGAGAAGACCACATTAAAATTCTTTTCAGCGAGCCAGGCGTGGTGGCGCAAGCTTGTAATCCCTGCGCTTGGGAGGCGGAGACAGGAGGATCACACAGGTTTGAAGCCAGCCGCACTGGCATAAGAGACCCTGTTTCAAAAATATAAAAAAATTAGGCCTGGGAGTGTAGCCCGGAGGTAGAAGGGCTTCCAGGAACCCCAGTACCACCAAAAAAAAAAAAAAATCCTTTTCAGCGCACCCGGTCTTTCTCGCCTTTTTACTGCGCCAAAACTTAACAGTAAAATATTGCTGCCTCTCTCCTCGGGCAGGCCATCCTCCAGGAGAGAGGACTGGGAGGGGGAGGTTCCCGGGTGCCCTCTGGTGTGTGGGCTCCCAAGTGTGCGCAGGGCACTTGGCACACAAAGAAAGGCCTAAAGATGCTGTGGGCCCCACTTCTGCCTGAGAAGCAGTTCTGGGGACAGAGAAGTGCTGTGTGACTGAGTCTTATCACATCTGGCCTGTAGGCATTGGCCAGTCTATCTTTACCCCTGTCTGCACTGTACCCACAAAGATGGTACCCACACCCTGGGGCAGACACACCCTTGGTGGTCCCCAGGGATGTGCAGTGGGGGAGGCCTCACCAGGCATTACCAGAGTCTCCACTGTATCTCTCTGAAACCCCTGCATGCTCACCTTCTCAGTGAAGCAAGTCCCTGTGCCGTTCAAAGAGGGGATGGCATGTTTTTCTCTATGGCTTTGGGATGTTTCTACTTTCAAACAAAATTTGGATGCTTCCACATCTTCTGACCTGCGCCTTGATGTGTTTATGGGATTCCTGTAGCCAAATTCTGGGAATGATGGCAGGCAGCCTATGAAAATGTCATCCTTGCATGACATGGATTGGTGCTGAGGCCAGATGGAGGCTCCAGGGCTCAGCTTGGCATCAGCTGCCTCTGACCTTCTTTCTGTGACATTCACAGAAGGACTTTGT
Organism: Muscardinus avellanarius; assembly: GCF_963383645.1. NCBI lineage: Eukaryota > Metazoa > Chordata > Mammalia > Rodentia > Gliridae > Muscardinus > Muscardinus avellanarius. The sequence continues at coordinate 67,395,072 of NC_137793.1, read as the reverse complement.
CCAGCTAGTGGCCTTCACAGAGTCTAGGCTGGGATGGTGGTGTGGGCAGATCTGAGTGAGGCCCAGGCAGCAGCAAGAGCCCGTCCATGGGGCCCAGAGGAGAAGATGGCATCCTGGAGGGAGCCGCAAAGTCCAGGTTGCTTAGTAAAGATCAGGCTGGTGTAGCTGTATGTGGTGGCACACTCCTGTAATCCCAGTACTTGGAGGTTGAGACAGGAGGATAGAAGGTTCAAGAAGGATAGAAGGCCTCAGCAACACAATAAGCCCCTTTTTAAAAATAAAATAGGGCTGGGGGTACAGCTCAGGAGTAGAATGCCCCTGGGTTCCCTTGGGTTCTATCCCTAGTACTAAAAAAAAATCAGGCTGGTGGACACAGGAATGCAGATGGTACAACCTCAGAGTCAGATGAAGTAGCCACTGGGAAAGATGTGGAAGGTAAATCTGACCAGCAGGGAGGGGTCAGTATCCAGCCACCGCCATTAGATGGGAATCCTGAAAAGAATGAGTCTGACTACAGGTGCAGAAGACAGAAATCTGAGCCATGGTCAAGGCTGAGATTACAGCTGGCAGGGCTGAGGGGGAATGGATGTCAGGACTGATGGAGGTGTCACTCCCAGGGCCGGACCTGCCTTTGCATGGCCCGGGGACATCTCCAGCTCTGCCTGGGCATCTTGCTGGCTTTGCTCCAATCCTAGCCTTGTTGGTCTTGTCTTCACCGGCCTGGTCAGCTGCTATTTGGCTCCACATAATATCACATGTGGGCTGAGTTCTAGGCTGGTCTAGGCACTTGTCCTTGTGCAGCTTCTTAGCAGATCTGCTTCCCCATGTCTCCATTACAAGAAAGGTCACCTTCATTCACCTTGGACCCAAAAGAGTGTCAAACCCACTTCCTTCCTTCTTTCTTCTCTCCTGGACAGCGATGCCAGGTTTCTCACTGATGTTCTGGCCTCTGGCTCTGTCTCCTCTGGTCCATTCCCCCTACATGGACCTTACTAGAAAGCAAATTTGATGGCACTCCCACTCCAGATCTTATGCTTGAAAACCAAAGAAGATAGAGCCTTCCAGAATCTTCTGCATGAGAATGCAGCATCATAGAGTATTTTAATCTAATATAGCTTTGTTTTTCTGACTCTGACAGTAATACATAGTGAACATAGGGAAATAAAAGAATAAAAAGAGGATTGTTTATTTGGACCTATGAAGCCAGGCATAGCCATGTGACTTGCTTTAGCTAATGATTAGTCAGTGGAAGTAAGGAGGGTCACTGGGACAGAAGCTTCCAGAACCAAGTGGGATGTCCCACACTTTCTTTTCCTACTGTGAGGATATATTTATGGCTTAATGCTACAGCATCTCATGCAGATCTTGAGAAAGCTCGATCAGGGGATTCGCAATGGCATAGATCCCCCATGAAGTATGTCTAGCATTCCTTTCTTCAAAAACCTATTTTAGGATTATTTGGATTAATATGTATAATTGGAATTTTATGTATAAGCATTATAACTAAAACTGATAGGCAGTGGCTTGTGAGAGACTCGGGCAACAAAGATGTTTTCCCAAGGATAAAGTTTGGGCCAAACATTAAGTTCAAACTGACCTTAGTTTGGGCCAATGTATAAAATTAAGTTTAAGTCAGCCTTGTAAAGTGAGACAAAGCATACTATTATTATTTAAATGTCTAACACCCTGCCCTAAAGTATGTAAATAATAACTTTTTCCCATCCTTGAAGATCCTGCTTGCATGGTTATGCCCTTGCTTTTCTGCCAAAAAAGAAAATATAAAAGTTGTAACAAATCCTGAATAAAATGGAGAAGATTGAATCTGATTTCGTGTGGCAATTCTTCTCTCATCGACCTCGGCTTCCCCTCACCAACACATGAACCTCGACTCTTGCTAGGGCTGGACCCCGGCAGCTTGGATGAAGAAGAATGGGGCACATCCCCAGTGAGCTTCCTAATGGGCCAGAAGACAAGGTGCAAATCTCACCCAGAAGAGATGCCAGTCCTGACCCAGCAGGAGGAGAGTGTGGGAGCTCCATCCATGCCATTGCCTTTCTGGACCGATGGCTCCCTGGTGGGCACTATTTGCATTGGGTTTTGGGGTGTGTCCCAGGTTGATGAGGGTGTAAAGTGAACAGGACAGGCAAGGTTATGCCCTGCTTTTTTGGTACTTGCCTCCTGGAATGGGTGGGGACAGTAGGTAAATAAAAAAATGTGTTCATTGCAGATGGTGCTAAGTGCTTTGATGAAAATGCACCTGGGAAATGGGTATGTAGCGGGCGGTAGAAAGACGGAAGGGGCAGTCTGGGTGAGCCTCTTTGGAGAGGCTGAGAATGGGATGGGACCAAGGAGTGTTTTAAATGAAGGGATTTTTAATAGAGTGACAGAAGATGTATAATTGGACATATCCAAAGAAATTACTCAGAACTTGGGACAAAGAAGAAAGGAGATGGAAAATGTGAAAAATAAATTATTGACGTGAAAGATACTATCAAACAGTGGAATAAACATTCACATAATCAAATATCCAGAAAGAGAAACTAGAAATTGGGAAAAAGGTAACATTTGAAAAGATTTTTTCTAATTGATGAAAGACACAAATTCTAAGACAGGAAATAATGTATCCTAGGCAGAAATATGTAAATAACTTTCCATCGAGATGCACTGTGGTGAAACTCTATGGAGATTTGGCCAATTCTAGCCAAGGACACGTTAGTCTCACTCTGTCCTATATTTTTGTACTATATGCAGTAACAATAGGCTATTCTACTTTCATGTAACAGTTGTTTGTTTAAGTCCTTTATAGATTTGGTCTATAAAGACTTTGACAAACCAGGGGATGCATGCCAAAAATTAAGGGATGAGTTCAAAGTCAGCTTGCTTGGGAGCAGCTGGAAGACTAAATGCCTGGACCCCTAACTCAAACCCTTTCTGCTTTTTGCTCCCAGCAGAAAGTTTCTGAGCTCCTTGGGAGCTTCCTCCACTAGGGACAGTTGTGCTTTAGGGGCTACTAAGTGAGGGCTGAGAGGGAGATTTCTGGAGGTGCAGAGAGTCCCAGGCTGCAGGGGGAATTACATGAGAACTTGCCCTTTAATCTTAGATAACCGGAGATGCCTAGGTTAGAAGTTGCTGCCTGTTGGATGGAAAAGAGGCACGAGGCTTGAGGGAGTCAGCAAATGAGTCTTTCTTACAGCTTTTTATCTTCCTCTCTGTCCCTGAGAGACGTTGGCCTGGTTGTGGTTTCTGCCACGGGCTCTGGGGCATCAGAACAACAAAAGTCTCAACAAGAGTCCCAAGTGATGGGTCAGGTTCTCATTTTGTCACTTGATCTTTGGGTTTTGTTTTCTTAAGAGGAAGGTAATTGTAGTTTCAGAAGTGACCTGGGAGGCTTCCAGCTTACTATTGAAGGTGTCACTGAGCCCCTTAACATTTCCCTCCCAAATTAAAAGAAGGTGTACGTTGTCTGTGTTTGTGACAATGAGATGTGGATAACAAAGTGCTAAAAAAAAATAAAAAAGCAGAGTAGGAAGATCTTTCTGGTGGGTGTTATGGGTTGAATGTGCCCCTAAACAAGATGTGTTGAATTCCTAATCCCAGTACCATTGACTGTGATCCTATTAAAAATAGGATCATTGCAGTTGTAGTCGGTGATGATAATGGTGGGTCCCTATCTCAATAGGACTGGCATCCTTTTATGAAGACAACCAGGTGAAGGCAGAGGCCCAGGGAGAGCCACATGAAGGTGGGGACTGCAGTGACGCATCCAGAAGGCAAGGGAAGGTGCAGACGACGGGCAGAGCCCCAGAAGATAGAAGGAGGTGAGGAGCTGGGCATGGTGGCACCTGCTTGTAATTCCAGTATTCCAGAGGCTGAGACCTGAGAATCGTGGTTCATCGACAGCCTCAGCTACTTAGTGAGGCCCTCTGCAACTTAGTGAGACCCTGTTTCAAAATAAAAACTACAAAAATAGGGCAGGGGGTATAGCTTGGAGGTCAATTGCCCCTGGGTTTCATCCTCAAACCCACACAAAAAAATAAATAATTAAATAAATAAAGGAGGTGAGGACAGATTGCCTTGTGGATATTGGAGTGGGTGTGGCCCTCCTGGCACCTTGATTTTGGACCTAGAATTGTAGGACAACTGCTGTTGTTTCAAGTTACCCATTCAGTGATACTTTCTTATGGCAACCTTAGGAGATGAATACAGTGGCCACTTGTCACCCTGGAGGCCTACCATCTGAGCACCTCTCCTCTTGAGGGAACCCTGGGAGGCATCACTGTTACTCCCTGCAAAAGCTCCAGCTTTGTCTTCATCAGCATCCTCATAGCTGTGCCCCCAAATACCTGATGACCACAGCTTAGAGGAAGGAAGGTTTGTTTGCTCATAGTTCTGAAAGTTTCAGCCCATGTGAGCTGGGTCAAATCTGTGGAGCTCCTGGATGGTGGTGGGAGGCATAGTGAGTGGGGAGGGGGGCAAGGGACACGTAGGACCCCCAAGGCCACCCCAGTGACCTCCCTCCTTCAGTGACACCCTGTCTACCTTACACCCAAATAACCTCATCAATGGATTGAGATTAGCCTCTGATGAGACTTGAAAGCCTCACCATTCAATAATGTCACCTCTGGTACCAATATGTGAGCTCTCCCAGGGGAGAGTCTGTATCCAGACCATCACACCACTCTTTGACCAGCTCCAGGCGGTTAGGGTATGGGAATGTCCTAGTTATACAGAAAATGAGGAGATAGAGCAACCATTATTTCTGAATTTTGAAAAAACCAAGGCAAGCCTTCAGGCCTGGGAGAGACCTCTGTAATGGTGACTGTGGCCAAGTACGCGTTTGATGAGGGAAACACCAGGCATGGCTGCAGACCCACCCTCCACACCGTTTCCCCGCTGGGTGAGTTTTCCAGGCTTCCCGTGATCCTGTGAGCTGCTGACCATTCTCTTCCATTAACCAGAGCCAACTTCACTGTTTGGAAAAACAGAATCCTGACTGGTGTTTGACTGGTAAGACAGCCATAAGTTTTTAAAGGATGAAGATTCTCTACACGTTTTATTTTTATTCATCAACTGACATTTAAATCTGAATCCACAAGTGCCAGTTCCTAATAGGGAGCAATGCTCAGAGGAAGACCATGGGCATGTTCTCCCCAGGAGCTCATGCAGGGTGTAGATGGACCAGATCTTACACGCGACAAAGGAACCTTTGGGGCACATTAATATGGGTTAGAAAGAACTCCAGAGATCATCCGATCAGGAAAACTTACTGGGTGCCTTGTCTAGTGCACCCTTTCAACCAATCTTGCTTTCATTGTTTCTAGGCTATTTTATTACTTTGTAACTTGTAGAAATTTGACAACAATGCAAATGATTTTTGTCTTTAAAAATGCAAATTAGACTTGGTGCAATAGCCTATGCCCGTAATCCCAGTTACTCTGGAGGCCGAAGCCAAAGCATGGCAAATTCAAGCCTAGCCTGGGCAATTTAGGGAGACCCTGTCTCAAAATAAAATAATTAAAGGCCGGGGATATAGCTCAGTGGATGTATCACTTGACTAGCATGCTCAAGGCCCCAGGTTAGATTCCCCAATACTGCGGGGCTGGGGGGGGGGAGCTCCTAAAACAAAACAAAAACAAATTCGTTGTATACAAATGTAACTGATTATTGACTCATTTTGGATCCATTTGTAAATTCATTTCAGTATTAACATAGCTCCAGTAACACTATATTGGTTCCCTCATTAATTAGCAAGTTAAACAAGATGTTTCATTGTATTCATTTTATATTGTTATGGAGTCATAATTATATTGTCTTTGTTACTGTTGTTGTTAGTATTGGAGATTGAGCCCAGGGGTGTTCTTCCTGTATCAGCTACAGACTTATTATTGTGAAACATAGTCTCATTAAGTTGCTAAAAGCTCACTCAATTTCTGAGTCTGGTCTTGAACCTGTAATCTTCCCAAGTAGTACTTGGTATTATAGGCATGTGTTGCTACCCCAGGCTTATATTCTTTTTTAATATAACAAATGCAGAATGTAGGAAATGAGAGGTACCATGAAGTATGCAGGGCCAATATCTGGGTTCTCTGTAAAGCAGAGGCCAAGGTAGGATTAAAACTGTATTTTTTTTTTTAAGGAAAGACCTCTGAGAGCAAATGGAGAGGAAAACTGGAGAAGTTTTCAGCCTTTGTACAGTCTGAGCTGGGTCCATGGAAGTCCCTGGGAGCCCAAGAACTGAATCAGCCATCAGGTGAGTCCTGAGTCGCCTGACTCTTCCTGGGATTTCTTAACAATGACCTTGCCCATTTTTCTGCATTTCTGCCTGTCTCTTATATCACTACAACTGGGCTTGAATCTTTGGGGTGCTTCTCCTATGAAGAAGGAATTCTGGGAGTGCTGAACAAGCAGCTAACTTGGGTCATCCCCTCTGACCACCACATGGTATCTCAAGTCTAACAGATCCTGGCCCTCTCCACACCATGAGTCTGTTCAGAGTCCACAGGAGTGTGCGTGTCCTCTGGATGCCTGTGGTCTGGGTTAGATACATTGGGAGATGCTACCAGGGACCAGCTTATGCATTCAGAATACCTTGGAGTTTACGTCAATCGATAGAGATCCTTTTGGCACTTTTAAAGCCCCTTGGATGGACCCCAAGAACATTCCAGAACCTCTCTCCCTTGGTAAGGCAGCTTCCTGTGCATTAGGAAGTCTCCATTTTCCTGTAAACCCCTAGTTCTCAAACGCTATGAGATGGGGGGTGTTGCCCACAAGGTGGGCCAGAAATAGTACATTCCACACACAGAACTGCATCATTTGGGACCATTCTTGGGCCTTTGACAGGTTGATATGCAGTCTTCTAGAATTTACCGCTGTTTTTTTTTACCACTTATTTGGGGCACAAGGGAGAAGGTCAGGTGTTTACCAGGAAGACAGAACAGCAATGGGAGCACAGTGATTTTTCCAGCACTTTTACATTACTGTGACCACAATAAAAAGAAAACTAAGATGTTGAAAGGTAAAACCCTAAGCTAGGTTTGTTGCAGGTTGAATCTATAATGAGATTCTCCCAACTCCCAGTCCCAAAGTGTGTGCAGAGTCCTGAATGCCAACTGAGGAAGCAAGGGGGGGAGTCCTGGGCCCACAGTGGCACCGTCAGATTTACATCTGTTCTCATCACCAGGCCTTGGCGTTCTCTCAGCCTGATGTCCAGAGAGAGTATGGGAAGTGGCCAAGGCGGAGGGGGCTAAAGCTGCATCTCTAGAAAACAATACCTCTTCACTCATGTGCAGGCAGATCTGCCCTGACGTTGTGCTGCCCGGGGCAGAGGGGCCTCATACCATGCGTCTAAATATTTAAAAGCTGTAAGAATGGCTGGGTGTGGTGGCGCAAGCTTGTAATCCTAGCATTCCAGAGGCAGAGACCAGAGGATCGCGGTTCTGGGAGAGTCTCAGCTACTTAGGCCCTTCGCAACTCAGTGAGACCCTGTTTCAAAAAATAAATAAATAAAAAAGACTAAAAAATAGGACTGGGGTGTAGCTCAGAGGTAGAATGCCCTTAGGTTCCATCCCCAGTACCACTTACAAACAAACAAACAAATAAATAAATAAAAGCTATAAGAAGCCAATACTCCATGGATGGTAATGTGTTCTCTTCTCCAGCCTTGACAAATAGATTTTCCTAGCCGGCTGGAAAGCCAGGTTTGAGCTTTGAGTTCTGTGTCAGAGGTGGTGGTACCAGGGGAGCTGGCCTCGACCACCCGTCTCTTCCCAGCCCAGCTCGCTCCATACTTCCAGGAGCCTTTGTGCACACGAGTGGGCCCCAGGTATTCATGTCTTAGCTGTCCACACCCGCCACAAATACAGCTTTCTTGACATCCTTTGGGAGAGATAGACGTGGGGAAGAGTCCTATGCTGGTTCTAAAAGAAAATTTGGAACCACATGCTTGTAATCCCAATACTTGGGAGCCTGAGACAGAAGAATTGAAGGTTCACAGCCAGCCTCAGCTAGTGAGGCCCCACAACTTAGTGAGACCATTTCCAAATAAAATATTAAAAAAAATAGGGCTGGGGGTATAGCTTGTACACACACACAAAAAAAAAAAAGAAAGAAAAAGACAAAAAGAGACAGACAGACAGACAGACACACACACACACACACACACACACACACACACACACACACCACACACACACACAGAATTAAATTAAATAAATTAAATAAAATTTGAGGCAGTTAGGTACATGCACATTACCCCAGTACTTGGAAGATAGGAGGATCACAGGCTCCAGGCTGATGAAGGATAACTTAGCAAGACTGTTTCAAAATAAGAAAATAAGTAAAAAGGACTGGGTGTGTAGGTCAGTGGCAGAACACCCCTGGGTTCAACCCCCAGTTCCATACTCATTCATACAAAAGGAAAAAAAAAAAGAAGAAGAAGAAAAATTGGGCCCATTAGGGTGAAGGATAGGGGCTCAGGTCCACTAAACATGGCCCTCAGGTTGGTATAGATTTTAGAAGGCCGGGCTTGGGCCTCGTGATCACATGAGCGCTTTACCTCCTAGAAAGGACAGCAGCCTGAGAAGGACCAAAGAAATGTCATCTACAGCGTGGGCCCCTCTGACATAGGGAGGAGATCTCTCTAGGCCTCTTCCAGCACAAAGAGTAAGTGGTTAGAGGGCCCTGCAGGCGGGGATTCATGGTCTCTGCAGAGTCTTTCCTTTGGCACCAGATGGAACCCCCTGGTTGGGGTCTGTGCCACTCATCAAATTCTTCTACTTTAACTTCCTTTTCTTTGGCACTAAGTATTGGACACAGAGGCACTCCACCTCTGAGCTATACCACCAGGTCTTTTGTTTTTTATTTTGAAACAGGGTCTCACTAAGTTGCTGAGCATCTCACTAAGTTGCAGAGGCTGGCCTTGAACCTGTGATCCTCCTACCTCAGTCTTCCAGGTATTAGGATTACAGGTGTGCACCCCTGTGCCTGGCTCTGTACTTTCAACTTCTAGGCTGGGCTCTCCTCCTGTGTTCCACATTATTAGGACCGTGAACCCCCCACATGGCAGACCAGACACTGCTTGGTGCCCTTTGGGCCAGATGAGAGGAGCGAGGTAGAACAGGAGGGAGCTGCCCCACAGCCATCGGAGGGTCCGCCTGGTCTCCTTCATGTTTTGCTCTAGAATTTGTTTACATGCTTTCCCTGTTTGCCCTTTTCCTTCCTTGGGCTTGGCACTTCTATTTTTAAAGATCTGGGCAGGGACGTGGACTAGGCAAGTACAGCCAAACCAAACAGGACTTTATCTGCCTTCACTGGCTGGTAACCAGGGCCTATCTTCCAGTTACTCCTGGAAGAATGGATCCTGTCTTCAGGCTTGGGCAGAGAGAAAGAGAAAAACAGAGGGAGAGGGAGAGAGATCCTGAAAGAGTGAAGTCCACTGGGCCATGAAAATTGAGAGATTGAGCTCAACTCCTTACACTGAAATGTTTTTCCTGGGTTCTCTCTTTAGGAACACTTGTGTGTAGGATTAATTTATGACTAAGTCTCAAACAAAAACAGTCTGTAAGCCCAACACTCAATAAAGTCTCCATTCAGCTTCTTCCCCCACTTCCTCCCCCCCGGCCGGCGGGTCCCTGGCGCTGGCGTGCAGGCTGTGCTCTGTGCAGGCTGGCAGCCCTGCATACACCAGTCTGTCATCACCATTTTCCCAACAGCATGTGCTTGTGTTGTGTCTTTGTGTCATATTTTACAATATTTTAAACTTTTTCATTATCAACATATCTGTTATGGTGACCAAAAATTGTGCCCGTGTAAGATGGCAAACTCAATAGGTAAATATGTGTGTTCTGTCTGCTCCACCATCCAGAAGTTCCCTCTGTCCCCCTCCACCCAATCTATTCCTCTCCTGCTTTTTAGGTCTCCTAAAGTCCTGAAATATATGATAATTAAATTAGGCCACCTAATACCCTACGGTGTCTTTTGGCATTCAAGTAAAAGGAAAAGTCAAACGTCTCTCACTTTTAATCAAGAGTTAGAAAGGATTAAGGTTAGTGAGAAGGACATGTCTAAAGCTGAGAAAGGCTGAGAGGTTGGCCTCCTGAGTTACACAGGCAACTTGTGAACACAGAGGGAAAATTCTGGAAGGAAATCAGAAGTGGGGAAGTGAAACATTCTCGTGGTGATATAGAAGAACTTTCAGTGGTCTGGAAAGAGGATCAACCCAGCCACAGGATTCCCTTAAGCCAATGCCCAATCCAGGGAAGGCCCTGACTCTTCAATTCTGCAAAGGCTGAAGGAGTAAGGCAGCTGCGGAAGACAAGTGTGAAACTCAAAGAGGGTGGTTTAGGAGGTTCAAGGAAAAAGGCATCTCCATAATGCAAGAGCGTTGATGCAGAAGCTAATCCAGAGGCTTTGCTTATCCAGAGGCTCCAGATAAGATCATAATCCCAGTCTTTGGGAGGCTGAGACAGGAATACCACAGGTTTGAGGACAACCTCAGCAACTTAGTGAGACCCTGAGGGTATAACTAAGAGACAGAATACCCTGGGCTTCAGCCTCCAGTAACGAAAAGAAAAGAAAAGGTAAGTGGCCAGGCTGGACAACAGATTGTGAATGTAGATGAAACAGCCTCATAGAAAGAAGATGCTATCAAGGCCTTTCATGGCTAGAGAAGACAGTGCCTTGTCTCAAATCTCAAAATACAGGCTAACTGTTCTCTTGAGGGTTATTGCAGCTGGTGGCTTTAAATTGAAGCCAATACTCATTTAGCCATTCTGAAAATGCCAGGGCACTTAAGAATTATACTAAATCTATCCTGTCTGTTCTCTATTAATGGAAAAACTAAAACTGGATGACAGCACAGGAGTTTTCAACATGGTTTACTGAGTATTTTAAGCTCACTGTTGAGACCTACTGCTTGGAAGAAAAATTTTCTTTCAAAATATTACTGCTCATTGACAATGCACCTGAACACCCAAGGGCTCTGCTGGGGATGTGTAATGGGATTAACATTTTTACTCCTGTTCCCATAACATCCATGTTGCAGCTCATGGATCAAGGAGTAATTTTTTTAATTTTATTTTTATTTTTTTGTGGGTCTGGGGATGGAACCCAGGGGCATTCGACCTCTGAGCTACACCCCCTGCCCTATTTTTTTTATTCTTTATTTTGAAACCGGGTCTCACTGAGTTCCAGAGGGCATCACTAAGTAGCTGAGGCTGTCCGCGAACCGCGATCCTCCGGTCTCAGCCTCCTGAATGCTGGGATTACAAGCGTGTGCCACCATGCCCGGCTTGATCAAGGAGCACTTTTGACTTTCAAGTCTTATTATTTAAGACATGCATCTCACAAGGCTGTAGCTGCCACAGCTGGTGATTGCTCTGATGGATCTAGGCAAAGTGAAATGAAAGACTTCTGGAAAGGAGTCGCCGTTCAGATGCCATTAGGAACAATCCTCATTCAGAGAAGCCAACGTGTCAACAGTAACAAGAGCTTGGAAGAAGTTGGTTCCAAACCACATGGAGAACATTCAGGCGCTCAAGATTTTGCTTGAAGGAGTTACGGCAGATGTAGTGGGAACTGAGGAACTTGAAAAAGGGGTGGAGCCTAAATGTGTGAATTGCTGCAATCTCAAGTTCAAACTTGAACAGATGAAGAGTTCCTTGTAATGGTTGAATGAAAATGTGGATTCAAAATTTTTTTTTTCTTTTTTGTGGGTCTGGGGATGGAACCCAGAACCATTTGACCTCCAAGCTACATCCCCTGCCCTATTTTTTATTCTTTATTTTGAAACAGGGTCTCACTAAGTTGCAGAGGGCCTCACTAAGTAGCTGGGGCAAACTGCGATCCTCCAGTCTCAGCCTCCCGAATGCTGGGATTACTAGTGTAAACCACCATGCCCGGCTGAAAATGTGGATTCTTGATGCAAAATCTCCTTCTCCTTCTCCTTCTCCTTCTCCTTCTCCTTCTCCTTCTCCTTCTCCTTCTCCTTCTCCTTCTCCTTCTTCTTCTTCTTCTCCTTCTTCTTTTTTTTTGTGGTACTGAGATTCCTGGAAACCCTTCTACCTCTGGGCTACACTCCCACACCTATTTTTTATGCTTTTTCTTTGGAAACAGGGTCTCTTAAGCCAGCACAGCTGGCTTCAAACCTGTGCGATCCTCCTGTCTCTGCCTCCCATGCGCGGGGATTACAAGCCTGTGTCACCATGCCCGGCTTGATGTAGAATCTTGAAGAAGACACTGTAAAGTTGTTGAAGTGACGACAAAGGATTTAGACTATTATGTAAATTTAGTTTATAAAGTAGCCACAGAGCTTGAGAGGACTGATTTCATTTTTAAAAAAAGTTCTGTTATCCCAGGAGTGGTGGCGCGTGCTTGTAATCCCAGCATTTGGAAGGTTGAGACAGGAGGATCGTGATTCATGGACAGCCTCAGCTACTATTTAGTGAGGCCCTTTGGAACTCAGTGAGACCCTGTTTCAAAATAAAGAATAAAAAATAGAGCTGAGGGTATAGCTTGAAGGTAGAACGCCCCCTGGGTTCCATCCCCAGTACCACAAAACTAAACGCCCAAAACCCCAAAAAGTTCTGCTGTTTGCTCAGTTCTATCAAACAGCCTCATGTGCTACAGAGGAATCAACCGATGTGGCAACCTGTGTTGTTATTGTAAGATATTGCCGTAGCCACCTCAACCTTGAGCGACTGCCACTCTGATCTGCCATCAGCCAGTTGTAATGTGTTTTCTATGAGCAGAGGCAAGATCCTGCACCAGCAAGAAGATTATGATCACTAAAGGCTCAAATTACCATTAGCATTTTTAGGAATGAAGTGGTTTTATTTATTTATTTACTTAGGTGGTACTGGGGTTCCTGGAAGTCCTTCTACCTCCAAGCTACCCTCCCAGACCTATTTTTATATTTTTATTTGGAAACAGGATCTCTTAAGCCAGCGCGGCTGGCTTCGAAACTGCGCGATCCTCCCGTCTCTGCCTCCGAAGCGCGGGGATTACAAGTGAATGAAGTGGTTTTAGACTAAGATGTGTACATTGTTGCCTAGACATAAAGATATTTCAGGATTAATAGGTGACAGTAAGATGTAAACAAACCTTTAATGTGCACTTGGAAACCAAAAAGACTTTTCTGCTTTATTGCAGCATTTGCTCTATTGTGGTGGTCTAGACCTGTATCCGCAGTATCTCAGAGGTATGTCTTAACTAGTTTCCTTGCTCAGAAATTGCATCACAAGATTCTTCATAATCAGTGTCCTCACCTTTCTGGATCATTACAGTCACAAGAACACATGTAATAGCTCCCATTTTAAACACCTTGCTGTTGCCCTTACGTCTGCCTCCACCACGGACACATTTCTTTGCTTCCCCTTCCAGCCAAACTCACCAAGAAAGCCTTTACTTGCTCTCTCCCCCTCATGTTTCCCCACCTCTTTTCAGATTTTCATTTTAAAGGTAGTAACATACATTCAGCAAAATGCATGAATCTAAAGTTTACAGCTCAGTGACACTTTATGGATACACGCACCCATGCAAACACTCCCCAGGTCAGAACATCCAGCACTGCCAGCTCCCAAGAAGGCTCCTATCTGCCCTCCCTCTTTCTCTTGTTTTTTCTTTTGGTACTGGGGATTGAACCCAAGAGCATTCTACCTCTGAGCCACACCCCCAGTCCTGTTTTATTTTGGATCAGGGCCTCACTAAGTTGCAGAGGGCCTCGCTAAGTTGCTGCCATCCTCCTGTCTTAGTTTTCCGTGAACTGGGATTACAGGCGTGCACCACCACACTTGGTCCACCTGCTCCTTTTAATTAATACCCGCTCAGGCCCTGCATCACCCCAAGAGTAACTACTCCTCTGGACTCCAGATGAGCACTCTCGGGGCAGTGGCGGCACCATAGGCAATCACCAGATGGCCTTTGGAATGCAGAAGATAGGCACTCAGCCACAGATGAGAAATCAGGTGGCCCAAGATTATTTCCACAAGGAAGAGGCAGTGGCCCTGGCCAGACCCCAGCATGGTCAGATGGGTGGGCTCTATGTGCCCCGAAGGCACCCTGAAAAAAAGATGTCCGCATGGGAACACTGAGTATTTGTGTGTGGTAGAACTCTTGCAGATGTCGGTTTATTGGTGCTTTTCAGCAGAGGGTGGGTTTTCCTATTGCCTGTGCCAGCAAATGAACACTTGTAGTTTATTGAGTTTTTCTTGATATTTGTTTTTTCCAAAATGTACATTTAGATGCCTATTTTGGATTACTCCTTAAAATCTAAAGCCACATTGTTTGGCAGATATATTAGGTAATTTGGTGTTGAAATGAAAAATCACAGGTTCTTTGATTCATGGTCTGTTAGTTTTATGCCTATCAGAATAAATTCCCCTAAATATTTCATACCCGTAGCTCTGGAATTATGTAAATTATATTCCATATGTTGAGTTACCATTCCAAAGGTTCTACTTATTACAACTTATTCTATTGCTTTCCCTATTTTTGTACCATTCTTATTTGTACTTTATTTTTCTTTTAAAAACAGGGTTCTTCCTTACAAGTTATATTAGATTTAATAACATTTTTATAATTAGGTATGTCTACCCACAGTATTCTATATAAACCATTCCTTACATTTCATTTCTTTATCAATTTTGGGTTCACTTTTCTGTACTTCTCTTTTTTAAATGTTATCTTCTCAGTGAAAAGCTATTAACACTTTATCTAATAATGTTTTCGCTTTACTCAAAAATGGTATTTTGTCAGGTACTAAATTCTAGAAGCAAAATAACTTCCCCAAGAAACATTAAGACTGACTATATTACTGTCCCATCTTAGAGACAGGCAGTCTTGTACTAGTAAGCTACAGTTTCTTTGTGGTGACCTCTTGTCATTATTTTGCTTTCCTCTTGAAAACTTCTTAGGCTTTTTCCTTTTAATGCAGTCCAGAAATGTGACAAGTACATGTCTTGGTGTGTGTTGACTTTCCTCATTCCTTCCTGTACTCCCTGAAGCTTTTTAATGGCATAATAAGCTTTTCTTAACTTTGGCAAACATTTTTCTTTCTTTATTGAGCATTGAGCAAATCTGCTTTTATGAAGCTGATAAATTCAATGTTCTGAAGCTTCTAATGGTGGGAATATGCTTTGGAGAGTGAAAACAGCTGGAACACCAGTTTCCACCAAGTTTCTACCACTCCATTGGAAAAATCTAACTGAAGTGGATGATTGGTGAAAAAAGAGCCAGGTCATGCTGGGTGAGATGCGTTTTCTGGCAGTTGAGGATGATGTCTTTTGAGAGTTAGCATTGGTTGCGAAGTACAGAGTATGGTCTCTTTATGATGGAACCTGCAATTCTTGCCTGAATATAGTGGAAGCTGGGGGCTTATGGAGGAGTCTGAACAGGCTTCTCTAATGAATGTTGTCCAGGAACTGAAACCAGAATCCCTAACTTGCCCACATTGTGGTAGTTTGGAATACGGTGCCACCTTCCACAAAACCATCAGCTCTGGTATCCTGACCTCCTCTTCCAGAATCCTCTGTCATCTACCTCTGGATTAACTGGAGAGTCTGGGGGGATTCTGGACATTTTCCAATAAGCCCAGCTCAGCACCTTGGCTATACTTGGTTATGGTTTTTATATCAATAGGCAAATAAGTCAGGAATCTCTGGGAATTCTATAGAAGCAGATTTCTCCCCCAACTTGTCAATACTGGTGAAGACTTTAAATCTACATCATGTTTACATAAATGGTAAAAAATGAAGTGATTGGCTGTCTTTGCTGTCAGATCTCACACACTCAGGGGTCATTCCAGGTAGACTGCAGATAAGGATTTGAGGAATAATAATCTTGTGATGTTAAAGAGGGGAGAAGGGATAAGATACGACTAGAGAAGAGAAAAGGAGGGCTCTCGTCAGGACAGAGGATGGAGCCCCTGGGCCAACGGTCTCATTCTGAATGCTTCCTTCTGGAAACTGAAATTGGAAAGCAGTGTGTGTGTGTGTGTGTGTGTGTGTGTGTGTGTGTGTGTGTAGGGAAGATTCTGGAGATTTCCATTTCCAGGGCTTGGAGAACCCCCAAGGCTCCCACGGGCTTATTTGACCCTCAGTTGAGATGACAGGAAGGCAACTGAACTCTTTATGGCCAGCGACCCTTTTATTTAAGTCCTACTTGCTTGTTTATTTTTTTTAATATTCATAGGGGTGCTTAAGGGTGAGAAATTGGACTGTTTCAAATTGGTGTAAAATTTACAGGACATAACCTACCCTGTGGTGTGGAAATCCTTCACTCCAAATGGCTATTTAAAAAGGGATTAGAAGGCAGAAAGCAAACTTACAATAAACCATCAAATCATGCTTGGCTACAGGTTCTCTTCTGTGTATCTTGTATTTTTCACTGCTCAGGTAATGCTTTCTTCTTATAATTTAGTAGTGGAAAATTTCATTTTTTTTCTATAGAACTGGTAATGCACTGACCATGGCAGACCTCCCTCCAAGAAAGAGCTTGCCCATTGGTCTGAGAAGCACAGGGAGCTATCATCCCCCAGCTTCAGTGTTTAGCTGAAGCCAAGCTCTCTCTTTCTAGACACACTCCAACCACAAACAGCAGGGCAGAGGTGCCAGGGCCTGGCTCTTTCTGTTCAGCTGGGGAGTCTACTAAGAGCAGTTGTTCACTGAAGTCCCCTTCGGGCTGCAGTTGCACCAGTCTGGGCTTTTCCTACCCAGGCCTCTTCCTCCCGCCTCCCCTACCTGCATCATAATCTGAAGGCTTCCCCTGTCTGCTCTTGCCCGTCTCCCTTGTACCTTCCACAGGTATTGCCCCCAAGGAATTTTTTGCATGCCTAATTTCATCTTAAAGTCTCTTTCCCAGAAGAACCCAGCTGACACGTCAAGAAGACGATGACTGCCTGAGAGCCGAGTTACAATTTTAATTACAATCCCAAGCCATCATCTCCTAAATTGTGTGTTGCAGGACCACCTGGCTACCCATGGTCTGAGACATGAGATACAATCGGGAAGTTCTGCCTACAATCCTTCTTTCCCATGATAATCTACAGATGTTCCAGTGTAGAAAGCTCTGAGAAGTCTTGCAATAAAAAACATTTATCTTTGTTTAACCCAGTTTTTTTCTATCAGTTCATTTGAACATGAACCTTCTTGTATGTGATATGCCTCTTACTTCCCAGTGAAGAGCTATTGTGTCTTAAAAACACTGAGTGGGGAATGTTACAGTCTGTAAGGCTGTGTCCCCCAGGGACACATCTCCAGCTACAGCCCACCTGCTTCGGTTACTACCTAGTAAATCCATTGCAACCCTCATGACTTCATTATATCAACTCTGAACATCTATACATGAGCTTTGCAGGGGACATTCTATATCTCACTATAACAGCTGTTACGATATTCTTGTACATTCTTTTTCAGTGGTCACATGCATGCATTTCTCCTGGTTATGCATCTAGGAGCACATTGCTAAGGCACAGCAGTCCTATGTGCTTAGCTTTACTTGATACTGACAGTTTTTCAAAGAGGTTTATCTACTAATTTACACTCCCAGTAGTGATGGATAAGAGTTCCAGTTGTTCTGCATTCCTTGCAAACTCTGATTATTGCCAATCATTTTAATTCTAGCCATTCTTGTGGAGGATGTGGTGGTACCTTAATGTGGTTCTAGTTTGAATTTCCCTAATGAGCAAGGATGTAAAGCATGTTTTTATATTGTCATCGATTCTTTGCGTATCAATTCTCTTTTGGAAAATGCATGTACAAGTGCTTTGCCCATTTTCAAATTAAAAAAAAATTTTTTTGGTGGATCTGGGGATGGAACCCAGGGGCATTCTACCTCTAAGCTACATTTTTTATTCTTTATTTTAAAACAGGGTCATACATTTTTTATTCTTTATTTTAAAACAGGGTCTCACTGAGTTGCGGAGGGCCTCACTAAGTAGCTGAGGCTGTCTGCGAACTACGATCCTCCCGTCTCAGCCTCCCCAATGCTGGGATTACAAGCGTGCGCCACCACGCCCAGCTAGGGGTTGTCTTTATATTATTGATTTTTAGGAGTCCTGTATTGTGTGGATATAAATGCATTGTCAGTTAAATGCGGTACCACCATCTTTCCTCCATCTGTGTGTCCCCCCCCCCGCCCCCGTGCTCTTAGTGATGCTTTGGAAGAGCAATTCTTAATTTTACTAAACTTCAACTTATCAACATTTATTTTGTGGTTAGTTTTTTGTATCTAACTTAAGAAAACCTTGCCTTCTCTAAGGTCATGAAGGTATTCATTCATGTTTTCTCCTAGAAGTGTTACTTGTTTTGTTTCTTTGGCATCAGGACTGTGATCAATCTCAAATTATTTTTTGTATCAGCATGGATAGAGGCCAAAGTTGATGTTTTTCCTTGTAGATGTTCAGTTGCTCTGACACTGTTAATTGAAAAGACTCTCCATTTCCTTCTGAATTGAAGTTATAAATAAAACAATCATAAGTATTTCTGGACTCTGCATTTCTCTGCTTTGTTCTTTATGTCTATCGATGTATCAATACTATACTGTCTTGATAAGTGTTGCTTTATAATCAATATCCAAACTTTGAAATTTGGTAGTACATGCCTTTTGAGTTTGCTTTTATTTAAAACTTCTTGATTAATTCTGTGTGCTGCTTTATAAATTTTAAAATCAGATTCTCAACATTTAAAAAAATGCTGCTAGCTGGGTGTGGTGGTGGACGCTTGTAATACCAGCATCTGGGAGGCTGAGACAGGAGGATAGTGGATCATGGCCAGCCTCGGCTACTTAGCGAGGCCCTTTGCAATTCAGTGAGGCCCTGTTTCAAAATAAAGAATAAAAAATAGGACTGGGGTGTAGCTCAGAGGTAGAATGCCCCTCGGTTTCTTCTCCAGTACTGAAAAAAAAAGAAAGAAAGAAAGAAAGAAAGAAAGAAAGAAAGAAAGAAAGAAAGGAGAGAAAAGAAAAGCTGCTATGATTTGATTCATTGCATTGGCTCTGTAGATCTATGTAGGAATCAATAAGCCATTCAATTTATGAACATAGTTTATATCTCTATTGTATTTATCTAGAAGTTATAATTTTTTCAGCAGTGGTTTGAAAAATTTTGTGTAGAGCTTCTCTCTATATATATATATATTTGTTAGATTTATTTCCAGATATCTGAGTATTTCTGATGTTATTTATTATAAATGACTTAATTTCTTTCTTTTCTAAATTTTGTTGCTAGCATATAAAGATACACTTAACTTCTTTTTGTGGTACTGGGGATGGAACCCAGGGGCCTTCTACCTTCAGGCTATACCCCTAGACCTATTTTATATTTTATTTGGAAACAGGGTCTCACTAAGCTAAGAGCTTCACTAAGTAGCTGAGGCTGCTTTGAACCTGGGATCCTCCTGTCTCAGTCTCCCAAGTACTGGGATTACAAGCATGTGCCACCAAGCCTGGCTTGCAGTTAATTTATTATGTTGATTTCCTGTCTGATAATCTTGTCAATTTAATGGTTAATTCTAATACTTTCTGAATTTT
Source organism: Muscardinus avellanarius (assembly GCF_963383645.1). Classification (NCBI taxonomy): domain Eukaryota; kingdom Metazoa; phylum Chordata; class Mammalia; order Rodentia; family Gliridae; genus Muscardinus; species Muscardinus avellanarius. The sequence continues at coordinate 67,375,551 of NC_137793.1, read as the reverse complement.
TTGGACTTTCAACATATCATCTAATAATAGCACAATTTTTTGGACTTTCCACCATATCATCTAATAATAGCACAATTTTACTTTCTCTTGCCCTAGAGTAGAATGTTAAATTAAAGTGGAGTTAGTGGGTATCTTTTTGTTTTTCTCAACAATAACGGTTAAAAAATGCTTTGACTGGGAGTGGTGGTACATGCTTGTAATTCTGGTACTTGGGAGGCTGAGACAGGAGGATCACAGGTTCACGGCCAGCCTCAGCAACTTAGTGAGGCCCTCTGCAACTTAGGGAGATTCTGTTTCAAAATAAAAGAATAAAATAGGGCTGGGGGTATAGCTCAGAGGTAGAATGCCCCTGGTTTCCATGCCCAGTACCATAATAAATAAATAAATAAATAAATAAATAAATAAATAAATAAATAAATAAATAACAGGTGAGAAAGTGCTTGATTATAAAAGCATTTCTCTTATGCAAAATAAAGTAATTGCATCTGAGCTCATGCAATCTTGTACTGAGATAGCCACTGAATTAGCACTATCAGGTTACTGCCAAGCATTGCATTAGCATCTTGGATGTAGTTAGGGTCTTTGTTTCCCAGCAAGGGAAGAAAGAGAAAATATTTATTGTTACTATGATTATAGATGGCGAAAGTGGGTCACAGCATTAAATCAAACAGAACTAGGACCAAATATCCTGGCTGCTGACCCCAATGTCCATCCCCCTGGGCCAGGCTGTCCTGAGAACTTATTCATATAGTACTGTGCTAGGGTTTTTGCTTTTATTCAGGCCTAATCTGTGAACTGGACTTTGGAGTTAAAATGGTCTTGCTTTTGCAGCAGTCACCCTTTCAGTGGTATGCAAAAGTTCCAAATTCAGAAGTGTTCTTCCTGTCAGCACTTGGAGGAGTGCAGATTCCATTCAGTCTCTCTGGCTCATTGTAGAATGGGGACATCAATCTTTGCTCTGAGTCGACTGCCATAATTTTTACTGTCAGATCCACAAGAGGGCTTTTAGCTGGTCCTTGGCTGAACTCAGCGAGTAAATTCTTTTGCAATATATTAGTACCCATACCTTTTTTTCTGCAGTGATTTAATGGATTTCTTGTGAAATTCAATAAAGATCACAATGTCATCATTGGTATCTTTCCAAAGTGTCTACTTTGGACCCGTTCATAATGTTGGGTAGGGGTTTGATGTTGCACTACCAAGATGAGCTGAGCTAGAGAGAACAGTCAGAAGACACTTCTTACGTCTTTGCCCCTTCCTACACTAAATGGGGAGCAAGCTTCTGAGACTCATTCATCATGTCCTCTGTTGGGTCTACCTTGGACATCTCTGACTTAATGACTTCTCATCATCTCCATTTCCAGTAACCCAGTGCTACCTCCTCATCTCTTCCTGGATTCCTGTGCATAGTCTCCTAACCATTTTCCTGCCACACACAGCCATCTAAGTGATCACAGTCAAAGTTCCCTGATGGTTTCCCATCTTGTTCTGAGCAGGCACAGTGTAATTCCTTACGACAACCCAGAAGGCCCCAGGGGAAGCATATCCCCAGCATCAACAGCCACCCTGGCCTGTGCTGCTCTCCAGAAGCCCATGCCTGCTCCCACCTCCAGCACGGGCTGTGTTTCTGCTCACTCCCTAGGTCCTTAGGACTCTGCTCAAAAGTCATCTCTCAGGTGGGCGTGGTGGAGCACGACTGTGATCCCAGCACTTGGGAGGCTGAAACAGAAGGATTACAGATTTGAGGCCAGCCTCAGCCACTTAGTGAGACCCTGTTTCATAATAAAAAGTAAAAAGGGCTAGGGGTGTAGCTCAGAGGTAGAGCACCCTGGGTGGCTCAATTTTCAATGCCACCAAAAATGTCACCTCTCTCTTAGTGACTGACTCATTTAAAATGGCGTCTCTCTCCTCTCTCTCTCTCTCTCTTTCTCTCTCTCTCTCTCTCTCTCTCTCTCTTTCTCTCTCTCTCTCTCTCTCTCTCTCTCTCTCTCTCTCTCCCTCCCTCTCTCTCTCTCCCTCTCTCTCCATTCCTCCTTGCTCAGCTTCATTTTTATCATAGCAGTTATATGAATGTTTTGTTTAATGTGTGATTCCTCAAGGTAAGCTCTTGTCTACTGAACTTTGTCTGGGTGTCTAGGACAGGGTGCACACCAAATGCTCAATAAATATGGCTGAATAAATAGACAATGAGTCACAGGTGATATCCAGGGCCGCTGCAATCACCAGGCACGGTCCAGGCAGGGGAGTGTGCCCAAGAGAGGGTATGGGGGTGGCTCAGTGGGGAGCAGAGCCAAGCCCAGGAGACTGCAGGGTGGTGACGGCTCAGAACAGAGGGTCAGCAGACAGCTGTTGACTGGGCATCCACAGCCCAGTTATGCCAGGGAAGTGGGGTAGATTGTGGACAAGCCAAAAAAGTGCCTAGAAACAGCATGGGAGACACGGTTTACTGGGGAAGCTTACAAGAGATCAGTGACTGTTCCAAGAAGAGTTCAGTGTAGACAGGCTGATAGCACCTCCATCCTTTATGGTGTGGTGCCAAGTAGCATCTCTCCACCCTTGCAGTCTTTTGTCCACTGGCGGCTGGATAAATGGAAGACATGTGTCCTCTCCACAGTCTCCTCATTTTTGCACCCGTCCCCACTCAGCGAGGTGCTTTATATCATAGACTGCAGAAGCAATGGCATCACCAGAATCAGTCTGCTTGTGTGACCACATCCCAAGGAGCGATTGTCCTTGTGTATATGTAGGAAAGTCATTTTCTACAGAACACCAGCTTGCCATAGTACCCAGTGTGCATAAGAGAAAGCCAATGGCCTTCAAGATCATTGTCTCCGGACTTTCTGCCTCGGCTCACCCTCACTGTTCCCCTATCTTGGCTAGGTTTTTAAGAGGAGAAGGGGATTTTAAAACACATGGTGTTTTACTGTCTCCTTTTTTTTTTTTTTTTTTTTTTAGGTTTGACAGAACAGGCAACCAGACAATGGGCTCAGGAAGACAGCTCAGTATGGTGGCATTGTATCTCTGTCTCCTTTTTAAGAGTTTCTTGAAGCTCTTGTCTATGTTTTATTCATCTTTGTATCCTTGACATTAAATAAAGTGACTGCCACTGAGACCCTGCTCCATAAGGTATTTCTTAAGTGAATGAATGATGGATTGGAGGAGTGATTGATGTTTCTCAGCACACCTGTTTGACGGGCTGACTTGAGTCTTCCTCATTCCAAATTCATATACTAAGTTCCAGACCTCCAGTACCTCAGAATGTGACTATTCAATGACTGATGCTAAAGAGGTGAGGTCATTATGTGGGCCTCAATCTGACTGGTGTTCTTTTATGAAAAGGGGATTCAGGCATAGACACACACAATTGACTCTATCTTAGAGGAATTACCTACAGGACCCCTTGCAGATACCAGTGTCTGCCATGTTTGAGTCCCTTGTATGAAAGGGTGTAGTATGAATATAACCTACAACAAAACCTGTCCTCCTGTATACTTTAGCTCATCTCTAGATTACTTATAATAACTAATACAAAGTCAGTGCTATGTTGATAGTTGTTACACTGCATTATTTAGAGACTAATGAAAAAAGTTTGCACATATTCAGTAGAGACACAACCTTTCCAAATATTTTGATTTATAATTGGTTGATTATGCAGAATCCTTGGATTTTTAGGAACCAATTGCACAGAGATGATGATATAAAGACCCAGAGAAAAGACAGCCATTTATAGTCCAGAAGAGACGCCTCCAAAGAAACCAACCTTGGTGACATCTTGACTTTGGACTGCCAGACTCCTGAACTATGAGAAAATAAATATCTGTGTGGCAAGCCACCCAGTCTGTGGTATACGTAGTGACAACCGGAGCAAAGTAATATGCCAGGCCAGGACTAAAATGAGTCATGGTTAGAAAGTTATGTTTTCTCCACCTTGTTCCTATTTCCCAACATCTCTTTTGAGTCTGAAGTGATGTCTCACCCTCATCTAGTCTAAGTCTTCCTCCTCCTGCTCAGCAGGCGGTGGAGACATCTTTCATTGCAGCCAGCCCTGAAGTCATGAACAGTGGGGGCATTGGAGGAGATGCTGCCAGAATGGCTGCTGGTGTCCTCACTGCACCTGGGGGGCCTGGTCACAGGCTCCTGCTGCCAGATGGGGCAAGCTTTGAGGTCAGCCTGGGACCACTGGCCGTCATCTCTGTCCTTACCTAAAGCCAGTGGTGAGTGTGGTTTGCTGCTGGTGACTAAAGCTGCTGGTACAAGCACTGTGCACATCTGGTGCTTTATCCTTAGACCGTGCAGTATTGGGGACACTTGGCCTAGACCCTGGTGTGAATCAGTGGGACCAGGACAGAGAGCTGCGAGCATCAGACTCTGTGCTGATGACAGATCCAATTGTCTCCCCCAGTCCTGGGAAACTGATACTCGATTGCTGTAGGGTTTTTTTTTTTTTTTTTTGTGGTACTGGGGTTCCTGGAAGCCCTTCTACCTCCGGGCTACACTCCCAGACCTATTTTTTATTTTTGGAAACAGGGTCTCTTAAGCCAGTGCGGCTGGCTTCGAACCTCCTCTTTCTGCCTCCCAAGCGTGGGGATTACAAGCGTGCGCCACCACGCCCGGCCAATTGCTGTAGTTTTTGAAACAGGGTCTCACTATGTTGCTCAGACTGGTCTTGAACTCCTGGGCTCAAGTGATCCTCCTGCCTCAGCCTCCTGAATAGGTGGAGCCACAAGTACACACCACTGCACCTGGATGGGCCACTGATAGTTTTAGAAATTATTTTTAATATGTTTTTTGAAAACATTCAAACATTACAGATAAATTCAAAGTTTCCCTTTGGCTACCATCCACTCCTGATAACACATTGTGGTGAGATTTATTTTTCTATGGACACACACACACACACACACACACACACACACACACACCTTATGGAAATATGCAGTTTGTCTTCTGAGAATTTTTATACAAATGAGATAACAGTAGTATTTTGTAATTGGCTTCTTGTTGCTTTTACAATACATTTTAGGGCTCTTCATGTTAGCCAAATGGAAAACTATGTCTTTTTTTTATCACTATATACCATTCTTTAGGGTGAAGAGACCATGATTTAACTACTTCATTAGTGGTCCTTATTTTCAGTTTTTCTATTTTTTATTGCAAACCATGCTTCAAGAAATGCCCTTGTACACGTGACTAGTACATATGCTATACTTTTTCCAAGATTTAACACATGTAAGTGAAACATCTGAATATGAGGCAGAGCTACCCAATAACCTTCTATGATGGAAATACTCCATTCTTCACTCTTCAGTGTGGTAGCCAGTAGCCACGTGAAACTTTTTAGCATGTGAAATGTAGCTAGTACAACTAAAGAACTGAAATTTTAATTTTGTTTTCATCCTTATTAATCTATATTTAAATAGCCAGATGTGGCTTGCAGCTACTGTATTAAACAGCACAGGTCAAAGTGAGCACACATCTTAAATTTTAATAAATACTGCTAAAATCTACTCCCAAGTGGTCTTTATGAGCATCTATTCTTTATGAGATACTATTCTCTGCTGTCTGTTTCTCCATACTCTTGCTAACACTATTTGGTTTTGCCAACAGATGAATAGTGTCTGTTATGTTCATGTTTGGATGTTGGCAAAGTTAAACATGTTTTCATGTATTCATTAGCCATTTGTGGTTTCTCTTCTGTGATTTGCCTATTCACGGTTTCCTTTCACTCCATTGAGTTGGTTTCCTCTTGTTGATTTCTAGTGGCGTCTTCTGTCTCTTCAGTAGCTATATGATCCTGTTACACATGACGTAGATACATCCTCCATCTGCAATAGGAACCAGCATGACCTTCCTGCCCCAGTCACTAGAGACACCACGCCTCGGGCATGCTGAACTGGAAGCAATCCAGCGAGCCTCTCTCACATGTGTCTTTCACAGAGCCAGTGCGGCCTTGGAGAGGATGGGTCCTTGAGTTTCTGTCGTCATTCTTCCTGGGCTGTGCAGTCAGGCCTGATGCCTGAAGTGACTCATCTGCAGAGACTCCAGCGGAGCCTCTGCTCCCAATGAGGACAGGCGTCATAACAGGAGTGCCACCCATGCACGGTGTGTGCCGTCTAGTCGGAGGTGGACAAAGCAGGCCTGTGATGCATAAGCAACGGTCCTGGGGTGATGCTCCTTGGCCCAGAGCCCAGGAGATTCCTGCATCGGTGGGGGTGGCCTAGATGGACCCAGAAGACCTTTCTAATTCCAGCACCAAGTCTACATCCTTCCTTGTTTTGTCCCCAAAGAGTGTTTGGTTACCAGGAGACTTGAATTTGTGTCCCAATGTGAACTGTGTGACCTTGGGAAGGCCTCTGAGTCTAATTTCCCTCATCTGCACTACAAGGTTATGAAGATATGCATGTTCTTGGCCCTCAGAATTTCTGTTTGGTGTGCGTGATGTTGGAAAGACAATGGCAAACTCCAGGAGCTATCATGGGGTCTCATAACCTGGGCTGGGCTCCTATGCCAGAAATCTGCCTTTGCCACCATGAAGAATTAAAACCAACTGAAGGCTCATTTATTTTCCTAAGAAGTTCCCACGAACTAAATTGTTCACCTTGGGAATATCCCAAGGTGCTCCCAGTGATAGCTAATCCCCCCTTTACAAGGTGGAGGCCAACTGCACAGAGGAGTCTGGGCATCTGCTCATTCTAGGTGTGTAGGTTTCTTGTATGAGGGTAAATAGTGACTTTGTGACTTTCATCAGAGCCATGAATGATCCACACCTGGCAGCTTGTGGGGTCTGGAGATGAGCGGAGGCCCGTGTGCTATTGGTTTCAGTGTTATATCTAAATATTTCTCAGAGCGGGGGAATGGCTGCATCATAAATTCTCTGAATCTCCCCTCAGAAGTTGCATTCCCTCTGACTTTCCTTCTTACACCCTCCCCAGATTGCCAGGTTCTTTATCCTTTTGTCCACAGCTGGATATAAGATTCCTTTGTGGAGAAAGTCCATATTTTAATGTCAAATATATTTGGTGTAGGGTTAGTGTTAAAAAGTCCAGGTCTACAAATTACCAGCAGGAGGACGTGGACAAATGGCTTAACCTCTTCAGCTCTTAATTTTTTCACTTTTGGAATGGAGCTGTTGATTCCTATGACCTATGGTTGCTCTGAGAAGTAAAGGCAATCATTAATATAAACTCCCAATCATTAACATAAACACCTAGCAAAGTTCCGGGCCCTTGCAGAGTTGTTCATCTTGTTTTTATTATTAATGTGATTATTACTGCACAGCAATAATGGTTGATGTGAAAATGAATAAAACATGCTCTCTGCTGTCGAAGAGGCTCAAAACCTCTGGAGAGAGGCTGGAGAAGAGACACAGGCATTGACAATGTGGATATGTGCACAAGATTCGCTGACTCCCCAGACAGCAGGGCAGTTATGCAAAGAAGCCCTCATGTGGGCTGTTATAGATTTAGAATAAAGTTATGGCGTATGTCAAAACAGGCCCAGCTCCGTAGCAGCTTCTGGCTGGGACCATTAAACAAGCAGGACCAGGATCAGTGCCCATTCTGTTCAGCTCCCCAGAAATACGTCCACTCCTTCTCCGATGCTACTTCCAGCTTGTCCTGCAGAGCTACTAGGTTTAGACCCTCACTCCAAATCTGTCCTTAGCCCTTGGCTGGAGCCCTCAAAACTGAAATAGGGCTCCCATTAGCTCTCAGGCCCTCTACCCTCACCGCCAAGCCTTTACCTTCACAGGTCATCACCAAGGTCAGCCCTGTTCCACCTGCACCTTGGTTCAGGGGAACAGCAGCCCTGCTTGTCTGAGAAGGGAGTCCAGACAGGAATGTCCCAAACCTGAGCACAGTGCTGCACTCAATTGGACAAGATGCATCATCTAGGTTTTCATGCCATCCTGAGCTATCAGGGACTGGGAACAGATTGTGGGTGTAAGAACCCATCATACTCATGCTTGTCACATCTAGGCTGTTCAGTATTCCACTGTAAAACACACCATCGAGGAAATGAACTACATCCGTAGTGGACAAAATGGCATCTAGATTCAGCCTTCCCTCTTCTGGGCATCGTTTCTCTCTTGATGGAGGAGAATCTGTGATGTGGACGAGAGTCGAGTCAGTGGGAGAGCTGACGTTCTGAGCAGATGGAGAAGGCATTAGAAAGAGCACAAGAGATTTCATATCAAAAGGAAATTTCTGTAAAGAGATGACCTTTAAAAATCACTTAAACCTAACGTCTACTAAAGCACAAGCATTGGCTAAAACTGTCATTAGACAATTAATGAGCAGACAGAGTAGAAACAGGAAACCGTGCAGCTGTTATCACTGAATTAGCATCGCTGGATTTCTGCTATTTGAGGTATAGATGGAGCACCCTAAACATGGAAACCATACATTTCCCTTTAGATTTACCTCTTTTTTTTTGGCTCAGGTTTCGTCTGAAGTTTTTGGTTTTTCAATAAGTTAATTATTGTAAAACTCTCTTCTGAGTTAATAGAGAATTACATGTAATTGGATTAAAAACACTTTTTATTGAGTACAAAAACAGTGAGACTGATTAACTTAATTGTCTTGCACTCACTGTTGTCAAGTCATTGAAAGCATGTTCTCCTTTTAATTAACCTTCTGGCTCTTTTTAAAGCTCTAAATCAGACGTTTATCAGTACTTTGCTCATGAACAAACACATTTTGAGTCTCTGCAGGGTCAAGGCCAGACAGTGCTCACACAGGTCCAATCAGTCAGCGAGCGAAGGCTCTGGGGTCTGTCTGTGCATGTCAGTGCCTGTGCCCTGCAGTGGTCTGTGTGTGCTCTGTATCTCCTTATGGCTATGACACTGCGATCAGTTTGTGGAGGGGAGAACTCAGGGAAGAGCCGTGGGGTCTTCCTGAATCTCACAATCTCTCTTTCTGTTTCTAAGCCTCATATACCCAGACACTTGCTGTTAGCCCATCAATAATATCTCTATCTCTTGAGGCAAACCACTCTAACCAAGCCTTCAGAGGCTGATGTATAGACCAGAATGGAATGCAGAAGCAGGGAGAGGCCTAAGACATTCTCTCCCTACAACTAGAGTGACCATTAGAAGTTAGCCTGTAAGCTTCGAAGCAGAGCCAAGGGTGTGTATGTGAAAGTGTAGTGACTTTAGACAAGAGATAAATGAGAGAACATGCTTTGATTACAAATAATGCTTGGAAGGTCTCCAAAAGAGTGGGACCATTTGATTTACTTTTTATCTTTAGTGCTTAGCCTAAAATAGATGGTCAATAAACCTTTGTTGAGTCAATGAGCAGGTCCCACAAGGATGATCTGATTCCTGGCGCTAAGCAGGGCAGGATCAAGGTCATCTGGGAGTGGTTAAGGTATGGGAGACTGGTCGCACCTCCCTACAGAATGCCTGCCGTCACTGGTTTGAAATGAGATGGTATGACTGAGGGAAGAAGGTGTTGGCTCAGTTCCAAGTGACAAATTCTAAATCAGGAGACACTCGGTAGGAGCCGAACGGTGTGCAAGGCTTAGGGATCAGTTTTCACTCTGGATACCCTGCAGTTTCATGGGTCTATCTGTGTTTAGAAAAAAAAATTCCAAGTTTGCCAGTGCCAGGCTCTGTGTCCGGCCAGGCCTGTTGGCATGCTAGCCCGGGCTGCCCAGCCTTCAGTCACCAGGAGTCCAGCCCAGCTGCACAAGATAGATGTTTCTTTCTTGATCACCAAAATATTGGGCACTTTGAGATTGGGCCTCAATATTTCCAACCCTTTAGAGCAGGGGGAAAGTGCTCTTTTAAATGTAATCCAAGACTCTCTTTACTTGGCTCGTAAAGTAGAAGAGGGCCCTTGGACTGACTCATTTCCTGCTCTGGGAGGACAACTTTGCCAGGCCTCTTGTCACCAGTGTGTGTTGGGGACCCGTTCATTCTTCTTGGGACAAATACTCCAGGAATAGAGTCAAGCATTGCCTAGCTGGTTGCTACAGTTTTGTTTAATAACATAAAAGGCTGTACATCTCTATTGAAAAAATGAAAAAATTGGCCAAAACTGGCTTTGGGGAGCTTTTGGGATAGAAGAAGGAAAATTGGAAAGGGACTCCAAGTTGAGGATAAGATTGCCAGGATGGTGGCTTTATTTTCTAAAAACAAGGGCATTATTGAGAGCTTGTTTACAAGTCCCTTTGCTTAGTATTATAAACTCGGAGTTGCTTTGGAGCTTTGGAAGTCGCGTGGGGAACGGGAGCTCTGTCACCCCAGGGAGCTGCTGAAGTGCAATGTCAGGCCTAACGGTTACCTTCATCGGGTGTGGATAGCTGTTGTCTCTCAGCAAGACTATCTGAGATCCAAAGTCTCCCTTATGAGTTTTTTCCCTATTGGCCTAGTATATTAGTGAAAGGTCATACTAGCTGCTGTAACAGACATGTCCTGAATTCCCAGTGCCTTAACACAATATGAGTTTATTTAATATTCATTTCACAGTCCAATGGCAGTGCTCCTAGCCAGACCACCTTCTGCGTGATCACTCAGGGATCCAGTCTCCTTCCATCTCATATCTCTGCCTTACTGTGAGTCCTTGGTGTGCTTTGCATTCAGCGAATGGGTGGAGAGAGAGGTCATGAGGAAGACACAGCTGCCGCCTACCTACTCTGAGCAGAAAGGGCCACCTGCTACCTGCCCCCACCTGCCACAGCGAGAACATTTGCAGGATGCTATTGAGGTTGGCGGGAGCCGGATCTGTAGCCCCCTTGAGAGCCCTACAATGACTCCACATTGTGGAGGAAAACAGGAAGACTTACTATACCTAGAAACACCTAGCATGGGGTAGAAAAATGGGGAAGAGAATGATCTTGGGAGTCTGTGTGGGGAAAGGACACATTTGTCTAAGAATTATTGCTATACTTGCATCTGGAATGTTCCCAAAGGCTCACGTGTTAAAGGCTCATTCCCCAGCCCATGGCACACCCAGGAGGTGGTAGCACTTTTGAGAAGTGGGGCCAGTGGAAGCTCATCAGCCAATGGGTGAGCGGTCCTGCTCTGACACCCACGGCCACCAGGATGTGCTGCCTTTCCACAGGCCCCAAAGCCAAGGGGCCAAAACCTCTAAAACCATGAGCTCTGATTAACTTCTCTTTTTAAATTTTTTTTTTTCTGGCACTGGAGGTTAAATCCAGAGGTATTCTACCTCTGAGCTATACCCCCAGATCCATTTTTTAAATTTCTTTTTTGGAAACAGGGTCTTACTAGGTTGCTGAGAACCTCACTAAATTGCTAAGGCTGTCCTTGAATCTGCGATCTTCCTGTCTCAGCCTCCCAAGTACTAGGATTACAGATGTGCACCACCACACCTGCTTAACCTCTTTCTTTATAAGTTTATCTCAGTTATTTCTTATGCTGATGGAAGACAGACACACAATTATCATTCTGGGAGTGAAGCTGCCCAAGTTTGGCCCAACTGAAGCCAAACCTCTGACACCTTAAACAAAGGGACACATGGACCCAGAGATGGTTTGATTCACTCTTCCACCCGCCCCTCTGTCCCCAAGCAAAGGACGTCCCTCAGGGCGCAGCGGCTTCTCTCTGTTTCTCCTTGCTCCTACCACATAGAGAATAAGAGGCAGCCTCCTGCCATTTCCTGGCCACGGACCATGCAGGACTGGTGAATGTACTGTTGTATTCATTTAACCAACAGACTTTTTAAAGTATCCTCCATGTTCACGGTCCTATTGCATACAGGAAAGATACTTTCTCTGGACCCCTGAGTTCTGATACCAGGCCACTTACTGTGACACTGGACAGCCTGCTCAGTCTCCCTGAGCTCGCCTCTCAGCCATGAAATAAAATCCTGTAAATTCTCTCTAGCTTGGTGCTTTTAAACTGAAGGAGGTTTTGTTCCCCCAGGAGACATTTAGCAATTTCCGGAGGCATTTTATTTGTTTTGTTTTCACAGTTTTGGGGAAAAGAGTGTACTGTTGGCATCTTGTAGGAAGAGGTCTGATGTGCTTGTAGACATCTTAGAAGGCACAGGACAATGTCCAACAATAAAAGATTCCCAGTCCCAAATGTCCAGAGCGCTGAATTTGAGAAACCCTGCTCTAAGCTTTAAAATTCAATGATTCTTGCCAAGTAAAGAATAATAAGTCTGGACTAGGGAGATTGGATAGCATTAATTTCTATAAATTTGGCTAACATCCCTTTTTCTGACATCAGGATTCTGTCACTAGAATTCCCTGACGTTGTTGTAGGGACCTGCCAGTGATAAATATGTCAGCCATCTAGCTGGTGCTTTATAGGAGTAAACACACGTTCTTAATGTTCTTAATGTCTCCTGACGCAGCGCTCATCCTCCCTTGACACGATTTATGGAAGTGAAGTAAGTCTGAAGTAGGCATACTGCAACTGGGCTTTTGGTCAGTAGAGGCTAGACTTTGACCTCTTGCATCTTAGTAGAGAGGTGTTGTGCCCAGATCCATTCTTTTCTTTTGTCCTCTGTGTTTGTTTCCACTGTGAGATGGAGTCAAAGGATTATGTTAGGTTCATTCATTCATGCCTTCATTCACTCATTCCCAGTATTTACTGAGAGTCTGCTACAGGTATAATGCATGGGCCCGGCGTTCTGTTTCTTGTGCTGGCCACAGAGCAGTAGATAAGATGAAAATCCTATGCTATGAATGTCACACACTAACTGGGAGCCCGGTATAAACAAATATTCGTGATAGAGTTTGTTTCTTCCGTCAGGAGACCTCTCTCTACAGAAGTCAGTTTATTTGGTCTAATATCAGCGAAGAGAATTTTCCTAAATATTTTAGTTGAGAGATTATAGATCCTACATGCTTGCTACAGAAAATCACCAGGGGTCCTCTGGAAAGCTCAGTGGAGCCAGGTGTCGTCCTGTTTAGCCTCTGGCCCTCCTCGCTCACCCCTTGCCAGCCTGCTGCCAGAGGTGCTGGGCATTTTGTCCTGGGATCCAGAAGGGAAGAGGTCTGCAGGGAAGGGAGGGAGGGAGAGAGGGGTAAGAAGAGGGCTGAGGCCCAGCCAATTCCTCCTAGGCTTGTAAAATTCCAGGGCTGAGTCCAAGCTCCCAGAATAGAAGCGGACAGAGAGCAAACTTCCTGGCTTTGGAGGCCCTGGTGGGTTGAGTCCAGGGTCTGGGAGAGGGTGTGGGTGGTGGGTGGTGGTAGGGAGGGGCCTGAGTGGCCAGAGGCAAGTGAGATCCCAGGGCAGGACAGCACCCGCAGGGTCACCATGACCACAGGAGGGCAAGCCGCCATACCACACCCGCGTGGCTACTTCTTTCTTTAGAGAGACTTTGCTTTTTGTGGCTTAGGAAGACGGCAAGCAAAAATGCATGTGGTTACAGACTGTGCAGCATGACACAGGCTGGAGTCTCTGGGACGTGGGCGGGTGAGGATGCTCAGGGTCCTCCAGTGGCTGGGAGGGAAGCGCGTGCCTGTGCTGACGCATGCCTTTCAAACAACAGTTGATTTAGTCAACTGACCTCAGTGGAAAGGTCCTTCGCTCCTCAGCGGTGTGTTAAAATGCACAGCTCAACAATTAGCCCTTTATGTAGATATATGTTTCACAATTTCTTGGGTTTGGTAAATGTGCTTTTTATATATGAAGGGTTTCATGAGGATATCAGATACAGTTAAAAAAAAAAAGCATTAGATTAAAAAAAAGAAAGACAGCCCCTGCAGAACAAATTTAGTTACTGTATGTGGACAGGAGACATAAACCAGAAGCAACAGGGCATTGATGAGTTTCAGCTGTACTCTTGGGTTTTGCAAATTCCTTGCCGTGTGAACCTGGGACGGGGTCTTTGTCCTGCTGGGCCTCAGTTTTGCTCCTTTGTGGGTTCATTCTGTAAGTGTTTTCCAGTCAAAATTTGCTAAAAGAATGGAAACAAAGCAACGAAACAAAACCCCAAATCTCTGAGCACAACCCGTATGCCTAGGAAGCGCCGCCTGGTACTTGGAGAGAATTCCTTCAGCTGCAATGCTAAGGGTGGTCTCGCCACGGCTGGTCCTGCTGGCCCCACGGCACCACCCCCATCCTCCTTCCGGGTTCCCTCTGTACCCGCAGACACGCTGCCCAGCACACTGCCTGGCACGTGTGGCCTCTAGGCAGACGTGCAAGGAGCTTAGCTGAGTTGAGCACCCGCAGGTAAGCTGAATGAGGCTGTCACTACAGAGGACATCCGTGTCACCACCCTGCTGGCACTGACCAGAAGGCCCTGAGTCAGGCTGGGGACCTATTGCCTCATAAAGTTTCTTCTTTCTTTGTAAACCAAGTCCTTTTAGTCCTGACCTTTCCCTTCTCAAAATTATAGCTGGCGTCTCTAGCTTGTGCCCTTCTTCAAGTTGGTTCAGTGTGGCTCTGAAATGTGCAGGAGGAAGGGCACCGCGTGCCAGACACACTCTGCTTTCTTATTCCAACATAGTGAGCTTACGTGGTTACCTATTATCTCCATTCCAGTGTTGAGGAGGAGGGGGATGTGCAGCGGCTACTGCAAAGGTGAGGCTGGCTGGAGCTGGGCTGAGAGCAAAGCCCACACTCCACAATTCCACAGCACCCTCCTTTCTGCTCTAAGGCTCTTTCCTCCCCATCCTGAAGGGTCCCCTGGGCATCCAGGGACTTCCCTTGGGAAGTCTCCCAAATGCTGCAGCTCATCATTGGCCACAACAGTCAGGCCGTGCCCTGTCCGCCTTGGCAGGCTCTGTGCAAACAGGACCATTTTTGATACTTGGTGATGTTAACATATCATAAGTTTATGTAATTATTATTGTTACTTCGATCTTGATTTCCTCTTGCCAGACATGATGTCTAAACAGGAAAGCACGGCCATCCTGTTTGGAGATCAGTGACTTTAGGAGCTTCTCCCTACATCTCTCTTCCCTTCTTGTGGTTTCCAAAGATTCTTTTTTGGTCTTGAAGATGACTGGGAAGTACCAATAATAGTCCCAGTGGAAGGAAGGGAAACTGCAGTGGGCTGAGTATGTGGCTGCCTCTGCCGCCAGGAGATGGGCTTTGTTCCAGAAATCCGTCCCTTCCTCCCTGCTGCGTGGGCCATGCTGGGTCCCCAGGGAGCACTGACCCTGAGCACTTGGGTGTGACCACAGGGCGGTGGGGACGAGTGTGCTGGCATCCCTGAGGCCGCCTGTTGGTCCTGGTGGCTCACAGCATCTTCAGGGCCTTGTTAATGATGGTGGAGCTGGGTGGATGGGTGGGGGGGCTTCTGGCCTGATACTCATCTTCGTTTTTGTCTTATTTTTTTGAGTTCTGAGGATTGAATCCAGGGTGCTCTACCACTAAGCTATACCCCCAGCCTTTTTTATTTTGAGACAGGGTCTTGCTAAGTTGCCCAGACTGCCCCTGCCTGAACTTGTGATCCTCCTGCCTCAGCCTCCCAAGTGGCTGGGATTGAAGGTGCGTACGACCATGCTCTGGTGTCCACCTTCGAGTTCTTAGGGCAGGTCAGTGTCCTTCCCTGTTAGCTTCACACCCTGCAGCTCTGGTTCATTTTATCTGGTTTAACTTCTTACTTACCCTGCTTTCCACAGGGGCCCTGAGAGACCAACGTTCATGTGAGAGTCCTCCTGGGAAGGCTGAGGGTTCCAGCAGAGAGAACCACACAGACACAGGCTGAGCCAGGCAAAGACCCTCATGCTTGGCCCCAGGGGGAGCTGGGCAGTCACAGAGGACCGTCTGTACTGCGAGGGGTGGGCTCTGCCTCTGCCCCCTGGGCCTCGTCCTCTGGCACAACTCTGCTCCCCCTGGGAGCACCTCCACTGCCCACGTAGCACCCCAGCACTCCCTGCCTCCCTGGCTGTGTGGGGAAGTGATAAGGAGCTTAGGGGAGGAAAGTCACTTCCCTCTCCTGTCCTAGGGACTCATCTTAGAGACGTGAGGTAATGTCTGTGACTTCTCCAGGAAGAGGTGGGCCCCGGCAGCGAGGTGCCTGTCAGACTCTCCCTCCCGGTTTCAGGAGGGACCCTTATTGGGCTGGTCTCCCTGCAGTAAAGCTGTGAGAAGCAGGGGAATGGGATTGATATTTATGAGGCTTTCAGGAAGCCAGGAGCTCCATCTATCAAAGCCAGTTGTGACCTTGTTTCTGTGTTTCTCCTGCTCTGATTGCCAACACATTTATCCACCAGGACCTGAGCCACGTGAGGCCGGGAGGAGAGGCTGGCAAGGAAGGAGAGGCCCCAGCAGGCTCCAACTGAGTGGGAGGCAGGCTTTGGGACTGGCTGCAGCCAGCTATGGTTGCACTGGGACCTGGACAATCCCTGGACAGGGATGTGCCTGCCCAGGTGGGTTGCCATCAGTCAGACCCAACAGGGCTGCTCTGAGCAGGACTTCCCCCGAGGACAAAGAGGACACTGGCAGGCTGGTGGAGGGGCCGCATCTAGAACTTCTGCTCCTTCTGTTGGTCAAGGCAGGTCCCTGAGCTTGTCTTGTCTCTTCCCTGAGGAGGAGAAGGGAGAAAGCCTTGACTCTTGCAGGTGGGGGTGGGAGGGACAGGTGTGGACAGAAAGAGGAATGGAGGCCGCCTCTGGATACTACCTGCATAGCCCATGATGGCATGAGGTTCTTTGTGTCTGTCCTTCCTTGTGGGAGGGTTCAGCCCAGAACACAAGCTTTGATATCCTGAGATCCCTCAGAAACGTGAGATATCTGAGGCCCTGCCCTCCATCCCAGGCATGTGTTCTTGCTGATTTCTTGGTGTGTTAGTTAGCTTTCCATCACTTTGACAAAATACCTGAGCTAATCCACTTAAAAGGATGAAAAGTTCGTTTTGATTCAGTTTCCAAGATTTTAGTCCATGGTTGCTTGACCCTTTTGTTTTGAGTCTGTGGCAGCACCGTACATCATGGTGGGGGTGGGTAGGGATGAGACAGAGGAGTCTACTGACCTCTGCTGAGAGGCAGAGTAAGAGAGAGAGAGAGGGGGGGGGGAGGAAGGGGCTGGGGTCCCACAGTCTCCTTCCAGGGCATACCTTCTAGAAACATCTCTCTAGGCCCCTGTCCTAAAGGTTTTACCACCTCCCAATCAGATGGGTGATCAAGCCTTTAGTATATGGGACTCTCGGACACATTCAAGACCCAAACCATAGAGCCCAGATAGGTGTGTGGCCATTGCCTTTACCCATGTAGCTTCTGCCCTACCCTTGTGCCCTCAAATGTCTCCCCTTGCAGAGAGTAGTCAGTGACCAAGATTCAGATGCTCCTGCTGTGTAGAAGTTCTCTCCAAGCAGGTTCAGAGGTGGAATTTAGACCAGTGGGTAAAAGTTCCAGAAGGCATACCTTGCATTCATTTAAGAATGAATATTGCATTCTTTAAGATTGACATAGATGATTCCTAAAATGGGGTCCCCTGTCCCTAAACGTGCTCATGACCTCTTCATAAACATTTTCTCTTGGGTTTGCACAACTGCGTTGGCCGTGTTGAGCAGAGGTGGCTTGAGCGGCCAAGCCTGGAAGCCCGGGGTCTTAAGCAGTCCTCTTGCTGTGCTGGCTCGGCTTGCTGCCTGGGGTCTCCTGGCTCTCAGGTTTGAGGTCGCACTGGCCTGTCCTTGGCTTGCCGCCAAGGCCATTGATCCTGCCCCTGCAGTCCCAGGAGGGACAGACCTGTGGTCCCAGTGAAGTAGTGTCTGTTCACACAAGGCCACAAGAATGGGGAGGGAAGGCTCCCTCAAGATCGGGCGGGGTCAGGGTGAAATGAAGGTACTTGATGTATAGAATATGTAGTCTGAGAGCAATGGGCTCCCACCTTTTCCTTCTGTCACCTCATAAATGGTTGTTGTTGCTTTCAGTAGCATAGAACTCTTGACCAAAATAGCAAAGGCCCGAGATCATTCCCTTACCGACTTCCCAGCGCAGTGGGAGCTCTGCTCTGCCTCCAGCTGCACTGCTGCAGCGAGCCTGCGGGCTGAGCGGCTGGGCTGGCACGGGAGGGTGGCGGCACCTGGGAGGGCGGTGCTCTGCTCTTTCTAAATCAGGGAGGGCTCTGAATGGGGCCAGTCCAGGGACCGGCTTCCGGGTGTGTGTGGGGACGTGGAGCGTGTTGGGTCTGGGTGAGTGTATGTGATGGATAGTATTTATTTATGTGGTCTGTATGTAGTAGGCTTTTAATATGGTGTATGTGTGATGTGCGTATGTATGTGCATGGATGTGTGTGGTATGTATGTGGGTTGGGCTTTGTTTGTGGGTATGTGTTTTGTGTGTAGTGTTTATATATGTGGAAATGTGTGCTGCTTATATGGCATAGTGTATTTACATGTGGAGTATATATGTTGTATGTGTGCTATGCACGTGGTGTCTGTGTTGCATGGGGTGTGTACCTGTGGTGCATCTGGGAGGTGGTGTGTGTTGTGCATGTAGAGGTGTGTGTTATGTTTGTGTGTGCATAAGTGAAGATGTATGTGTTGCATCTGTGGTGTGCATGTGGTATGGTGTCTCTGTGTATATGTGTGACATATGTGGTGTTTGCATGTAGCAGGTGGCATGTGTGGTGTACCTCTGTGTATAGTGTATACCTCTGTGTATAGTGTATGTGTTTCATGTGTGCCGTGTGTGGTATGGTATGTCTGTGTGCAATGTATGTGTTACATTGTGATATGTATATAGTGTGTGGTGTGTTTTGTATTGTGTATGTGGCATGCATGTACTGTATGTGGTAAGTATATAGTAGGTGGTATTTTGTGTGTCATGTGTATATATGGTATGTGTGGTACTGTATCTTGCATGTGATGTGCATATCATGTGGTACGTGTAGGGTGTTTGTATGTTATGCATGTGTGGTGTGTGGCGTGTATATAGTGTGTGGTACGTGTGTGGTGTGCTGTGTTTGTGTATCTGTCATGAGTGGTGTGTATGTCACGTGCGGTACTTGTAGGGTGTATTTGTGTGTCGTGTATGTGTTGTGTGTGTTGTGTACGTAGTGTGTGGGGTGTGGCATGTGTAGTGTGTGTGTGGCACGTGCTGTGTGTGGTGTGTCTGTGTACAAGTCCTCAGGAGGAATGTAGGTGGAGGTGGGGGCCGCATTCCCAGCCAGCCGCGCCTCCATTTGTCAGAAGTCTGTGTTTGTGTTTTCTTTGCTTTGGTTTGTTTTTGTGAGATGAGCCTGGGGTTCCTCCCAGGCCTGCGCGGCAGGGACGGCAGGGTTTCTAAGGCAGGGAGGCCAGATTCGCAGCACAGCTCAGGCTCAGCCTGGGTGTTGGCCGGGTGTGAATTCCAGCAGCCGGGCTCGCAGCCAGGTGTCACTTCTGACGTCAGATGGCGGGGACACGCTAGATGCCTCCGAGTCGATTGGATTTGAAAGGCTCCAGGTTTGGAGGCCTGGAAGACCGCCAGGTCTCGAATCCCAGCGCGGGCCTCTCGGGTTCTCCCCCTCCCGGCAGGGTGGGGAGGGCGGCGGCGGCCTACGACCCTCGCGGGGCTGTGGTCCTGCAGCGCCACCTGGGGGCGTCGAGCAGAATGGCCACGGAGGCCCCCGCGGAGGAGCGAGTGGGGCCCGCAGCGGCCTCACTCCCGCGCCGGGGACCAGCGAGAGATCACTCCACTGACCGTAGAGGAGACTGCCCGGTCCCTTGAAGATCCAGCAGCAGACAGGAAAGAAGACCACCAGGAAAACTGGGGCTTCCATGGGGGTTGCCTCACCTGGTATCCCCAAAGGGACCCCAAGACATCATTTCCCACATTCCGGCCCCACTGTCAGAAGACCACTGTCAGATTGTATTTAATGAGTAAAGATCCTTCAAAGGCTCTTAGAATATTCAGCTTGGGGAGAAGACAGAGTCCACCTCTCCCATTTTATAGGGAAGAAAACTGGTTCAGAAAGGTTAGTGTGCCTGACTCCTAGCCCAGTGCTCTTCCCACTGCTGTCCCCCAGGGTGTGGCCCACCCCACTGCACGGGGTGAATTTTAGGGCACCCGAAGAGGGACACGAGGTGGCAGAGGAGTCCCCCTTCCCCATTGGAGAAGGAGAGAGGCGAGTCCAGAGCGGAGCCAAGAACTGGCTGTGCAGAAGACAGCGAGTGGGAGGAGGAGCGCCCTCTGCGGGACAGCACCGCAGCGCAGCAGGATGACCCTGAAAACCTCTCAAGCCTGCAAACTGGCCAGAGAGACCCAAGGCTTTGTGAACCCTGAAGGATCACATGCTACGTACTGCACAAGTGAAACAAAGAAGCAACGATTGCAATAAGGGTCCCCTCTGAATTCAGCGCTCAGCCCCTCTCCCATGCGCCCCCTGGCCACCCCGTCAAGGGAGCCCTCCATCACAAGCCCTGGGGAGAGCAGGCCGCTGGCCTCCAGGCCTCTGCGGTTTCCCTTCCTGAAGCAGTGGTTCTCAGAGGTGCTGCATGCAGCCGGGGCTCCTGGGGCTGGCCAGGCTCTGTACAAAGCACCACAGAGGGCCTCATACACAGCCGAGTGGACCTGCCACAATCCTGATGGCTTGATACATGGAAGGGGGGAGGCACGCCAGGCCTGTCTGCCTGGCTCTCTGTGTCTCTGCTCATGGCCCCTGTGTGTATGTCTATCTCCATCTTTTCCCCTTTTTGTGAGGAAACTGGTCATTTTGAATCCAGGCCAAAATAAAGTTTTGTTCTGGGGTACTGGGTATTAGGACTTCAACCTAAGAATTTAGGGGTAACAGAAGTACATCTTTTACAGTATGTGGTTCTACTATGGCCGATTTCTGTGCTCTTCCTTCTGCAAAATGGAATCTGGAAGCGGAAGGAAATGGAATTCTGAATTCTGAATGGAAATTCTGAAATGGAAGGTGGTTTGGGAGCTTAAAGAACGATGTGGAGGAGGCTGCTGGGGTACAGGGCGTGGATGAGCAGTCTTGACCTCAGGAGTTTGAGGCTAGCCTGGGCAACATTACAAAACCCATCTCTTAAAAAATATATAAAAGATTTGAAGCTGGGTGTGGTGGCGCATGATTGTAATCCTCGGGCTTGGGAAACTGAGACAGTAGGATCTCACAGGTTCGAAACCAGCTGTGCTGGCTTAAGAGACCCTATTTCCAAATAAAATATAAAATAGGTCTGGGAGTGTAGCCCAGAGGTAGAAGGCCCCTGGATTCCATCCCCAGTACCACACACACACACAAAAAAAGATTTGAGCCAGGTGTGGTGGTGGTACATGCTTGTAATCCCAGTACTTGGAAGGCTGAGAAAGGAGGATTTGGGTTTGAGGACAGCCTCAGCTACTTAGTGAGGCCCTCTGCAACTTAGTGAGACTCTGTTTCAAAATAAAGAATAAAGCTGGGCGTGGTGGCACACGCTTATAATCCCCATGATTGGGAGGTGGAGACAGAAGGATCGTACAGGTTCGAAGCCAACCGCGCTGGCTTAAGAGACCCTGTTTCCAAATAAAATATAAAATAGGTCTGGGAGTGTAGTCCAGAGGTAGAAGGGTTCTATCCCCAGTACCACCAAAAATAAATAAATAAAAAAGAAAGAAAGAATAAAAAATAGTGCTGGGGGTGTAGCTTGAAGGTAGAATGCCCCTGGATTCTACCCCCAGTACCACACAAAAATTAATAAAAGAGATTTAGGGGATGTTTCACTGTCTGGGAGGTGTTGGCTTTTTATCACTGTGACACAATACAAGTCAGCTTGTACGAAGGAGATATTTATTTTGGCTCCTGGTTTCAGAGGTTTCGGTCCATGGCCACTTGGTCTTGTCACTTTGAGCCTTTGAGCCTCCTGAAACACAGTACATCAAGTTTGGGGTATGGGAAAGATGATTTTTCATGTCCTTGGGAAACCTTTGCCTTTATTTATCCATAGGTTGGACTTACATATGTATCAGAGAGACCATGGGAGGACACATGGGTTCTGCTGAGGGGCCCAGGAAGAGTCCCAACAGCTCTAAATCCCACTCACCCTTCAAGGATTAAGTCATGCACATCACAGCTTGTGTGATCCTGCCCTTCCCCCAGGAACTTCAAATTACAGTAAATTATATCACATATATTGTTTCCACCACCACTTGTGCCTAGTCAGTGGCAGCATGTATGCTCACCTTACTTCTCCTGGTGGAGCTTGGACATGTGTATAAAGAGCTAGGCATCTGAGGCATGCATGAGTCTTAGCTTTGTTTTTTTCTCCAGCCCCACCTTGTGATGCTTAAACCACCACATTGCACACACGCAAGTGCTCATTGCACACACGCAAATGCTCAAAGCATGCTTGTAAACTAAGACTGCTGGAAAAGCAGTGCTCAGCCAACATTTCTTTATCCCACCCTAGCACAGTACTGGGCACTGCTAGTCAGCTTTCTATCACTGTGACATAATACCTGAGATAGTCAGCTTATCAGGAGGAAGGTTTATTTCGGCTCATGGTTTCAGAGGTTTCAGTCCATGGCCACTTGGCCTTGTTACTCTGAGCCTCTTGCTGCACAATACATCAGGTCAGGAGCACATGATTGAGGAGGTTTCTAACCTCATGGTAGCCAAGAAGCAAAGAGAGAGACAGGAAGTGGTAGGGTCACAATCTCTCCTAACTTCCTTTCACTAGGCCCCACCTGTTAAAGGTCTCACCACCTCCCAATAGCACCACAGGCTGGTGACTCAGCCTTCAGCACATGGGCCTTTGGTGGACATTTAAAAGCCCAAGTTTAGCGGGCTGTGAATACTCAGGCTTCCCACACACTTTTTGAGTGGCACATTGTACTTTCTGGGCTTGGGAGAGGCTCACAATGAAGGTCCTTTTCAGATTTCCTCCTTCTCAAAAATGTTGGCCACGCCATTAGAGGGTTTGGAAGTTAGGAGAAGGGCCTGTAAGGCCTATTGCAACACCCTCTGGTCTCAGTCCTCAGGAAAGGCTGAGGCATCTGGCCCCATGGTTGAATCTAACCCAGGATGCTCTGAGCCACTGTTTTCTTGATACCAAAGAGATCAAATTCAGTATGAAGGTTTCTCAAAAGAGTAGGAATGGAATCACCATATTACCCATCCATACTATTCCTCCGTATTTTTTCCAAAAGATTTACAGACTATGATACTTACATACCCTCGTTTACAGCAGTGCAACTCACAGTGGCCAAATTATGGTACCAACCTATGTATCTGTCAACAGATGAATAGATTTAAAAAATGTGGTGCTGGGTGTGGTGGCACATGCTTGTAATCCATTCGAGAGGCTGAGACAGGAAGATCACAGCTCATGGACGGCCTCAGCTACTTAGTGAGACCCTTTGCAACTCAGTGAGACCCTGTTTCAAAAATAAAGACTAAAAAAAAAAGTGTTGGGGTGTAACTTGGAGGTAGAATGCTCCTGGGTTCCATTTCCAGTACAGCAAAAAAAGAAAAAGAAAATGTGGTATGCACACACAGTGGAGTTTTACTTATCCATAAAGAACAAAACTGTCATTTGCAGCAAAATGGATGGAACTAAAGATGGTATGCTAAGTGAGATCAGCCAGTCTCGGAAGGTCAAGGTTCATCTGCTGTTTCTCATATGTGGAAACTAAAGAGAAAATAGGAATGAAAGGGACTTTAGATCTAAGAGGAGAGAGACCAGTAGAGCAGTGGAAGGGAATTGGGGGATGTGGAGAAGGTGAGCAGAAAAACGAGGTCTCAGGAAGAAAACAAATCAAGTAATGTTATGTTCTCTGTGTGCGTGAGGGGCGTTCTACCTGAGCCCTTTATATCTATTTTTATTTTTTGAAGCAGGGTTTCATTTGGTTGGTGAGAGCCTCACTAAGTTGCTAATGCTGGTCTCAAACCTGCGACCCTCCTGCCTCAGCCTCCCAAGTACTGATGTGCACAATCACACCCAGCTGTTACGTCCTTATATGAAGGACTCACTCCCAATCTCAGGAACATGCTTTGGGAGGGAGGAGGGGAGGGTGGGGTCTGGAGGGAGCATGCCAAGTGATGTGTGCATATGTGAATATATCACTTTGAATCTCACTATGTTGTATAATTACAATATACCAATAAAGTTATTTTAAACATGGAATATTCCTGAGAGTCTCGGAGAATCTCTTCCCGCTTAATAATTCTGTTTGAAGTAGGTGATAATGGTTTCAGGGACAAGGTGTTGGAGATGGATTATAATGTTTTAGGGAACGAGAGTCCACAATTCCCAGACTAGATGACAGATTTGGAGTCAGGACGGTGCTGGAAAGATGAATTGCCTAAACAGCTGGAGAGAGACTTTGAAAGGGTGGAAATCTGGGGTTGGAACAGGGCCAGCTGGTGAGCTGAGGGGCCTGGAGGACTCTGGGGCCGGCAGGTGGGGGGAGGGCAGTCAGGGGTGAGGTGGGGAGAGACCTTCTTCTAGGCTATTCCAGAAAACCAAGTCTTGTGAGTTCCTGTCTGCTAGACACTGGTGTAGCCTGTAGGTGAGTGACCAATAATAATAATAATGCTGCTCCCTGCCACATTGAGGCTGGGTGCCGTTGAGAGCAGTGGCCTTGGAGCGCCCTGTGATTATGGTGTGCTTGCTGGTAAAGAAAAACAACTCACTTCACAATTGAGGCTTGAGGAGTTTGGGGCTTGAAGGACTTAAATATAAGAAATAAACAGAAAAGGCAAAAAGATGTGGCTCACGTACACCAGCTGTCATGACTGCTACTACGTGCGGCTCCTGTTTACTGAGTATGCACCTTGTGTCAGGCTCACAACACTCCTGCCAAGAAGAAATGAGGCTTGGAGAGGTAACTCGCTCAAGCAGTGATGATCAGAGCGGGGCTTTGAACTTGGGTCTCTGATTCCAAACTCCATTCTTTATTGACTTTCTGGCCCTTCCTCCCCTATAGGGCATATCATACCCCCAAACAAACGCAGGAGGTCTCCCCTGACATCATGGATAGGGTAGGACAAGCGTGACGCTTACAGTGAAACCAGGTCAAATGCAACTTTTTCTTGTGAAGTTAGTATTACAATTTGTCCTTGGATATATCTGAGCCATTTTTTTTTTTTAAATCAAGAAATCTCCTGTGGTTGAAACTTTAGGTGTCCTTTGGGGAATCAGCTCTGCTGGTTTCCTTGCTCCCCCCAGGGGCTTGCTGCTCAGCCTCCCAGTGCCTGGGACTGGGCTGTTTGTGCCTTCGAATGCAGATTGTAAATACCCACATCAGTCCAGCAAAACTCTTGCAGTTCTCTCCGCTGTGGATTCAGGGGTCTGCGGCTCTGGTCTTGGACGTGCTGGCTTAGGAATATGTGCCTTTCTCACTGTGCTGCAGGATGATGAATGTTGCTTTGCTTTCTGCTTCTTTTTCTCCCTATGTTTTCAGCTTGTTTTTACTGAAAAGAAATAGCAGTTGGCAACGTCCCGAAGCTTTTTTAGTGGGGCTCCCATAATGAGGTTTGCTGAAATTCTGGATAGGCAACGTTTCCCTCTGAAGGCTCAGGATGCGGGATTTTAAACTTTTGTGATGTTTATGGGCTTTTTCTTTCCAGCCAGCTGCGTTCCTCTCTTCAAAGATGTCAGCCTTAACCTCGCCAAGTTTGGAGTTTATAGCTCTACCGTTGGTGACTTACGTGAGTATAAAAATAGGTCAATGTTTTTTTTTTTTTCCTCTTCTCTTTTAACAAAGGGGGGAAGAAAACCAAAAAACCATGTGTGAGTGTGTGTGAGTGTGTGTGTGTGTGTGTGTGTGTGTGTGTGAGTGTGTGTGTGTGTGTTTTCCAACATCCCATCAGTCAAAAACAGTTGAAACAGTCTTAGCTCTCTTTTTCCCCCAAAAGATTCACTCCAACTCTGACTCAGATGGTGAAACACTTCAAGGAAAAAAAACATTTTTTTTTCCATGAAAGTTAAGTGCAATTAATGAGGAGGGACCCGGTGAGAGAAAGAATTCCTCAGTGTCTGCTGTAACGCCACGTACTCAGCTGCCTGACAAGCACGCGGACCATGCACGGACCACTGCAGGCTCCGTCACCCACCGCCCATGAGCGTGAGAGGCAAAGGCTTCTTTCCATTACAAATCTGGATGGCTTAATTTTCCCAGCCAAAACAAGATGAACACTTACACACACACGCACGCTCGCGTGTTTTCTAAAAACAAAACAAAGGAGTTAGCAACCGAGAATAAATCTGCCGTCCTAAATGGGGTGGGGAATGGAGGTCGGAGTATGTCAGAGCCTAAATGTAAAAGTTTAAATTCTTTTTACCACAACAGACTTGTAGCCAGTTCTGTAAAGAGTAATCCTATTTGTATTTGGTTTCTGTTTCTTCCAAGTTCAAAAATATACTTTTGGCCCTGCCTGAAAACACAGTCGAGGATTGTGCGCAGGGGAGTTTATGAGTTCGTCTGGCCCTCCCCTCCTCCCTGACCCACACTCACTTTCTCCCATAGGCTCCTAATGGTTCCGGGGGGCGTCTTCATCTGCATCCACTTTCTTACTCATTCCAGAGATCTCCTCTTTCTCCAGCTCTCTCCCCCTTCCTGGGTCTTTCCACCAGCATTTCAACATTCACAAGATTCTTCCATCTTAGAACAAAAACCTTCTCTAAGCCTTGTGTCTCCCTCCAAAATACCTTCGTCTTTTTGTCTCTCAGCTGAGTTGCTGGCTGGAGCGGTCTCCAGTTTCTGTCTCCGCTCCCTCACCCACCTGTCACGCTCCTGCAACTGCAGATGGTTCCACACTGTCCTGAGTTCATCGGTGACCTGCACGTAGCCACAGCTACTGATGATTTCTCTGGCCTTACGTTATGGGAGCTCCATGCTGCACTTAACTACAACAGTCCATTATGCATCCATCTGTTCACACCCTCCCAGGCAGTTATTTCATTTCATGTGTCTTAATTTTGGAACTGGTCTCCTGGCTCACCCCCACCCCTCCCATCACCACTCCTAAGTCCCTTCATTGAGTCTCTTTCTTTTTTTTTTGGTGGTGCTGGGGATGGAGCCCTTCTACCTCCGGGCTACACTCCCAGACACAGACACACAGACACACACACAGACACATAGATAGACAGACACACACAGAGACAGACAGACAGACACACACACACTTTATTTGGAAACAGGGTCTCTCTCTCTTTTTTTTTTTTTTTTTTGGTGGTACTAGGGTTCCTGGAAGCCCTTCTACCTCTGGGCTACTCTCCCAGACCTATTTTATACTTTTTTTATTTTTGGAAACAGGGTCTCTTAAGCCAATGTGGCTGGCTTTGAACCTGCCCGATCCTCCTGCCTCCGCCTCCCAAGTGCGGGGATTACAAGCGTGCTCCACCATGCCCAGCAAGGTGTCTCTTCCCTTACTAGCTCCTTAAATACCTCTGCTTTCCAGAACTCTGTCCCTGAGCCTTGGGTTTCCAGTCTACACCTTCTTCTACTCTGCGCTTAAACGCTCCCCTCTTTTTTTTTTTTTTTTAGCCCTAGAAGCCCCTGGCACCTCAATGGCGGGGGAGGTGTCTCAAATCTAAGATGTCATTTTAATCTCAGGCTCCTCACTTTGTGCTCACGGAATGGCTCTGGAATCTTGGAGTCATGCTCGACACCTCCTTCTCCTTTTGGTCAACTCCAAATCTCTCCCTTTTAAGCAAATCCACCTGATGCCCTAAGCAGTCTCTACATGCCTTTGGACTAGGGGACCCCAGACCCCACCAGGAGTCAGGCTTCCTCTAGTTCCCTCCAACCCACCTGTCCCAATCTGCCCTCTTCTTGCTGGCTGGCACTGTGGCCCCTCCATTTGGAAATGATGATCACAGTTAGCAGGGGCTCCTGCTGTATCCTCACTAAGGATTTATTTCACGGAATCCCTGCAGACCCCATGAGCTCAGCATGCATATTGCCCTAACTTCAGAGGTGGGGAAACCAGGGCCCAAAGAGTTTTTTTTTTCTGCCAGGTCCAATACACAGGTGGCCTTTTTGCCACCCTGGCTTTCCACAGTCCCTCCCCAGCCTTTGGCCATGCTGTGTACTTCACTCTGCACCACAGGGCAGTTGACGCCCCATTCCTGTGCTCAGCCCTGGCTCCAGGACCCCAACACAGGCCGCTTGTTGGGCCTCATTCCCTCTCTTCCCATCCCTTTCTGCCTGAATTCCTAAGGGGGAATAAAAATTCTATTAACTAAATCCTTTACTCTCTGGTGGTATCTTTGTAGCCTATTCCCTTAACTGCAGCAGGATTACTTCTTCAAAAATACTAATCGGGTCATGTTCCTTCAGCTTAAAATCCTCCAATGACATCTCCTTGTTCTTAGGACAAAGTCTAAAAGCTTAGCTTGGAACTGATCATGGTGATTACCCTAACCACAGCTCTTCCCATGCCCTGGGCAGCCCCAGGTGCTCTGCGAAGTGTGCACTGCAACTCTACCCCAGCCCGGCCTTCCTGGCTCCCCCGTTCCTTCCTTCTGACCACCAAGGGCAGAGATGAAGCAGACAAACCAGCAAAGAGCAGGCTGCCCACAGATGCATGGGCAGAGGCAACCCCAAAACAATGTCCATTATAGCCCAGTGTATGTCAGTAAAGCTGCCAGCCCCTCCCCCAGCTTCCATGTCGATCCACCTCCACCACCCAGCCTGCTGTCACTCTGGTTACTTTCCTCCAATGTCCTCCCTCTCTGCCTGTCTAGCTCCTGCGCCACCTTCACAACCCAGGGGCACTCAGGGGAGCGGCTCACGCTCTGGGCCACCTACCACATACCCCCTACTGAAGGATGCACACATCTCCAGAACAGCCTTGGAAGCTAAGAGACGGCTTCTGAATTTTATCCTAAAAGCAATAAAGTCCTTTTTAAAGTTTTTTTTAAACTGGAGAGCAGCATCACTGGATGTGTTATTGGATGTGTCTGCTGGTAGAGGAGGAATGAAGACTGGAGTAGTACTCAGGGAATCCAAGCAAAACCCCGGGGCACACCAGAGTCAGGAAACTTACAAATACCCAGGCCTAGGTCCCACCCTAGAGCCTGATGCAGTTGGTCTGTGGTGTAAACAAGGCCATGAGATTTTTTAGAAGCTTTGTGGTTGTATTTACCTTCCTGTCAAGGCTGAGAACTTTTTATTTTTATTGATTTATTTTTTGTGGTACTGGGGATGGAACCCAGGGGCATTCTACCTCCGAGCTACAACCTCAGCCTTAATTTTCAGTCTTCTATTTTTAAACAGGGTCTCACTGAGTCGTGAAGGGCCTCACTAAGTAGCTGAGGCTGTCTGCGAACCATGATCCTCTGGTCTCTGCTTCCCGAATGCTGAGATTACAAGCGTGCGCCACCATGCCTGGCCCCCAGCCCTATTTTTATCCTTTGAAACAGGGTCTCAATAAGTTGCAGAGAGCCTCACTAAGTAGTTGAAGCTGTTCACAAACAGCAATCCTCCTGTCTCAGCCTCCCGAGTACTAGAATTACAAGTGTGTGCCACCACGTCTGACCAAGAAGGCTGAGAACTCAGTCACAACAGTAATCACTAAACTGGGTTCCTTGAGAACCTCCCAGAGCAACCTTTAAGCAGTGCCTAGGGTCCTATCTCCAGAAATCATGATTGAATTTGAAGCGAGGCCCGGGTGTGAAGAGTTTGAAAATCTCCCAAGTGATGATACATATGCCTCTCCAGCGCTGAGAATCACAGAGGCTACTCTGGTAACCAGGAGTAACCAGATGAGTGAGCCAGACAGCAGGGGTGGTAAGAAGTAAAGTCAGAAATATGTAGGAGGCAGCACTGAAGCTTGGTGATGACTGCATGGTAAGGTCTGGCCAGGAGAGAAGGGCTGTCGCCTGCCCTCCTTCCTGACATACCCAAGGAGAAATGGTGGCCTCTCCAGGCTGGGGTCAACTTTCTTAGATGTTACCTTAATCCTAAATCTGATCTGCTACAGTCCTGGTCACTGAGAAATACTCAACTCCAGTCTTGTACAAGTGACAATATTCCAGGTATGTTATACTGTTAAGAAAACCAGGTGCTGCTATCTCTTGATGTCTGAAAGACCTGGTGAACTTCTGGAAATGCTGCTCAGGGACTCCATGACCCAGTGGAGAACCTGGGCAAAGGGAAGGGTCTTAGTCATTCATCTTTCCTGACCCATCTCCAACTCCATAACCTATAAACATTTGCCCTCTCATTTCTGCCATTGATTTGCCCTTTGGATGAGATGCCTGCTATTGCCTTTTGGCTAAGACCTTGGCTAAGATGGTTTCATGGGCTACCTTGGGTAAGGCCTCTAAGGTATGCATTGAGCCTGTACCTTCCTACCCCTGTACCCTTCCTGTGGGGACACTGTAATGGTTTGGATTTAGAAAGCCTCCCCAGCTTTCACAAAAACAAGGTAGCAATGTTCGAAGTGGGGCTTGGTTGCTAAGGAGGGATCCCAGGGGTGTGGCCTTGGGGATTGTGCATGTGTCTTTGAATGCCCTTGCTTGCTGGCTGTCTCTGCTTCTGGCCTCCACAACGTGAGAGCAGAGTTTTGTGTGCGCACTCTCTCCCTGCTTCCTGCCACCAAGCCCTGAGCTTCAGACCTGGCCTCACATGATCTGAACCCAGAGTCTCCAAAACACTGTGCACAAGTAAATCTTCTTTCCTCTAAGTTGTATGATCATTCCTTTTGGATTATATCACTGTGAATGTTGTCTACAAGAGACTCGCATGCCATGCCTCAGTTTCCTTGGAGGGTCCCTGGATATGCTGCCCCAGAGGGCACACACTTCCTTCTGAGGGTGGAGCAGTTCTTAGAGGGGGTGGCTGGATTGTCTGAGGTCAGCTTGCGTGATCCACCCCAATCCCCTCAAAGTCTTCACCGCATGAAGAAGCAAGGCTAGGAACACATTCCTAAACTCTTGCCTTGTCTGGTTCCTGAGCAGAGCTTGAAGATGAACAACACCCCTGAGACAGGAAGAAGGCAGAGGAAAGGCCATTATCCTCCAGAGGCAGGCACAGCCAGACTTGTGGGGAGTTGATTCAAGATGTTTCCCTGGAGCACGCCTCAGAATATCCCTGTCTGCTACAGATAATTGTGTGGCTTCGTGGAAAGCTCTGAAGTTCATCTCCTCAAGTATTTCGGGCTGGGAGCTTTGGAAGGTGGCTTTTTGGCCTTTGTTTCTCCAGGTTTTACAACAGAGCAGTTGCAATATCCCTCATTCTTGAAATAGAAAAAAAAATGGGGCTGGGGCTGTAGTTTAGAGGTAAAAGGACCTTGGGTTCAATCCCCAGTATAAAATAAAATAAAGTAAAATAAAATAAAATAAAAACAGTGGGCTCTAGGTCTCCCAACAGGCTTTAAAACATTTTCTCATTGGAAGCTCTCTCTCTCTCTCCTCTCTCCTCTCTCCTCTCTCCTCTCTCTCTTCTCTCTCTCTCTCTTCTCTCTCTCTTCTCTCTCTCTTCTCTCTCTTCTCTCTCTCTTCTCTCTCTCTTCTCTCTCCTCTTCTCTCTCTCTCCTCTTTTCTTTTCTTTTCTTTTCTCTCTCTCTCTCCTTTCTTTTCTCTCTCTCCTCTCTCCTCTCTCTTCTCTCTCTCTCCTCTTCTCTCTCTCTCCTCTTCTCTTCTCTTCTCTTCTCTTCTCTTCTCTTCTCTTCTCTTCTCTTCTCTCTCTCTCTCTCTCTCTCTCTCTCTCTCTCTCTCTCTCTCTCTCTCTCTCTCCTCTCCCTCTTTTTCCCTATTTCAATCAGAATTCAGTCAGGAAAACAGAAGCCATTCTGTATATTTCAGGCATTCAAAGTTTCCATTTAAAGAGTATACTTTCACCTTGCTAAATACATCCTTTATGCTTATTATTTTTGTGTGTGGGGGGTACTGGGGATGAAATCCAGGGACATTCTACCTCCAACTGACACCCCCAGTGCTATTTTCATTCTTTTTATTTTTTGAAGCAGGGTCTCACTGAGTTGCAAAGGGCCTCACTAAGTAGCTGAGGCCATCTTTGAACTACTATCCTCCTATCTCAGCCTCCCAAATGCTGGGATTACAAGTGTGCACCACCACACTTGGCTTCTTTATGATTATTCAATCTGTGTATCATGACTGAAAGCTCTCTTTTAGGAAGACAAGAACTAAAGAACTGCTGCCTGGTTACAAAGGCTGGCAAATAGAAGGAACCCAATTAATGCCAGTTCTTTTCCTTTTTCTTGGCAGAGGAGCCCATGTGTTTAATAAGATGCTACCAAAAAGTCAGCCTGGAGGGTTAGCCCAAGACAACAGCTTCTAACTCTTCCCTCATGTTCAGAAGGAAGACAGATGAGGAAAACCAAGCACTTGGTATCACAGAGTCCCCTTCAGTGGGTGCAGTCTCATGCTGGAATAACCCCTCGAAGCTATGAATTTAACTCTGCAAGCATGTGAAAAGGTCACTAGAGAAATGTGAATGAAAACTCTAGTGGGAGAACTTCACTCCCACTGAGATGGCTAAAATGCAAAAGAATGATACCATCAAATGTTGGGGAGGATGTGGAGCTACTGGAACCTCATACATAGTTGGCTGAAGTTCAAACTGTTATAATCATCTTAAAGACTCATAGGAAAGTTTACCCTATGACAATTTCAACCCTAGATATTGGTCCAAAAAACAATTTGTAAAAGATTGTACAGAATAACTTTGTTTCACCTAAAAACTGGAAATAGCCCAGTCGTCTCCTAATAAGACTGGATAAATAAATTATATCTACACAATGCAATAAAAAAGAAAAAGCAGATTATATGATAATAATCTAGAAGCATTTCAAAAATTATATTAAGAAATCAGATTTAAAAGTTGGTTGAATGATTCCATTTACAAAAAGTTTTAAAACAAACAAAATGACTATGTGGATAGAAATGACTAGAGTGGCTGTCTGAGTTGGGGCAGGGGTAGGATTGGCAGTAAAGGGAAAGAGGGAACTTTCTGGAATGATGGAAATATTCTATATCTTAACTGAGGTAGTGATTGCATGGGTGTAGTGATTAAAGAGTACATTTAGAATTTATTCATTTTATTGCCTTTTTTGTACCAGCATAGTGATTTCCTTCTCAGGTCTCCATAGGCATTGCCTAGCCTTCCAGAGAGGCCATACTGATCCCAAGGAAAAAAAAAGGGAACATGCATCCCAGGGGACATGGAGGCAGACCCAGGGAGCCCAGGGAAATCCCGTTGGTCCTTTTATGCAACATGGATTTTCTTCTGCACCAGTACATGTCAATGTGCATTTATTTTGTGCTAGAAACTAGCTAATTGTTTCTATACACTTTTTAATCCTGGAGAAAAACCACAACTATTAACCAAAACATAAAGCTCTAGAGGTTGTGCAACACACAGCTAGAACTGCACCTTACTTCTTCTGATTAAAAGCCTAGAGCGTCATCTATAGCTGCTACTGGGGAGGGTACCAGCTGGGGAACCCAAGGCTCATTTTAGGATTCCAGCCTGAGTGTGGATAGAGGCAAAGGCTTCACCAACCAGTGACACCAGCTCTTCTTTGTTGAACACTTAAGTCTGAATGTCTTAGAAGCATGAGAGGGAATTCTTCGTTCCCTCTCCAAAAAGCTTCTCTTGTTTTCATGGGGACCAGAACACATAAACCACTGGTAACGTATTTTTGCAAATCTCTCCAGACTTGGCATGACTTGCAGGCTTGGAAGACACTGGCCCTATAACACAGCTGCAGCTGGAGAAAGTGCTAGGATCCAATTAATGGCCCAGGTCATTGGAAAAACCATGAAGGTGGCCTCAAGTGTTAGGCCCTGAGGGCTACTTGAGCAGCAACCCAAGTCAGTGCATTAAAAAAATGTCCCAGCCTTCACTTGGCCAAAGCACCTGTTCCCTGAAGGGTGGCTGGGCCCTATGAGACATGATGTCATTGCTTTTTATCACGTCTCAGAGAGGCGACTTTCCTGGGGAGGAGACAGGGAAACAGAGGCCTGTGATGGTGAACAGCCTGAGCTGGGAAAGAAACTTGATTTCCTGCCACTTGGATCAGTCCCCAGGTTTCAGGAATAAAGCCACCTTGTCAGGCTTGCCTGAACTGTAGTGGCTGGGAGACCCACGGGAGACTTAGAGAGTTCTTTCCATGGAAATTTCTGTAAAATAAATGTGGTTAATTTCTTAAAAGCTCTATCTAAGTGAAAGATATTGTGGTAATTGAGAAATAAAATATTTAATCACTAAGTAAAACAGATTAAAATTCCTTTAACCTCGGAAAAATAAAACCAAGTAAAACATTATATACAAACACATATATGTCTTGTTCACCATTGCATGCACCTATTGAAATACTGTTATTATTTTTAGTAGTTTAATATTAAAATTCGGGTTCATTCTTTCCATATTATATGTCTTTTGTCATGGGCAGAAGTCTCAGTTTCATGTTAAGTCCATATTTATTTTTGTATATTTTAAGTATTGTTAATGAAATGCATGGACAGAGTTAAAAATTAAATAATACCAAAGACTTATAATAAAATCTTGCAGTCCTCTGCACTCCCCCAAATTTCCCTAGGCCCCCACCATAATCCTTGTGTTTTTCCTTTGGAGAGCCAGAGCAAAGAAACTCATTTAGACCAGAGGCTCTCTGGAGCAAAAATAAGGTATTTGGGTGTAGAATGTACCAGTAGTTCTATACAAATTGTCTACTACATGTTTTCTATTTCTTTAGAAAAAAACCCCACCTGTTTCTTAAGAATTTTGTTTTTAGATTGAAGAATAAGATCTTGTGAAATAGTTAACAAATTAATAGTTGCAGATAAAATATATCATCACCAAGTGTACACACTCAATTACCATAGCCCAGGTCAAGAAGTGGGCATAACTAGTGTCTCAAAAAAAACCCTCCAAGATGCCTCAAAGGTGACCCTCGTCATCACCACCATTGGTGGGTTTTGTCTTTTTGAAATTTCTAAAAATGAAACCACTCAGTATATAATTGTTATGATTTGCTATGGCTTAACATTTTTGTGAAATTCATTCATGTGGTTGCATGTAGCTGTAATTGGTTATAATTTCTGTCCAGTTTTTAGTTATTTGATTTATTCATTTTATGGCTACTGGATATGTGGGCTTTTTTTTTTCTGTAGTGGGGGTGGAATCCAGGGGCATTCTAGTGTATTGAATAAATCTAGTGTATCTACCTCTGAGCGACACCCCAGCCCTATTTTTTATTCTTTATTTTGAAACAGGGTCTCACTGAGTTGCAAAGGCCTCACTAAGTAGCTGAGGCTGGCTTCGAACCTACATGATCCTCCTGTCTCAGTCTCCCAAATGATGGGATTACAAGTGTGAGCCACCATGCCTAGCTTGTGGGCTGTTTTTAATGTTGGCTACTACAAATAATGATGATAACATATTTTTATGTGTTTTTCAGTAATTATGTAAATGGATCTATGGTGTGTATGTATCAATGACTAAAACTGCAATATCTTACAGTGTAGATAAATTCAATGTCAGTAGATCCTGATGAACTTTTTAAGTCTACCAATTTACCTGTTTATCAATAATACAGGAGAACTTCCATAGTGCTTCCTCTTTGCCACTACTTGACACACCTTGATTTCACCTGCTCTGGTGGGGGAGTTAGGGTGTCACAATGTGGCTTCAATTTGCACTTCTCTAATGACTAAAGAAGCTCAAATACCTTCTCATTGGCTTATTGAATATACTTTGGAAAATTTCTTTAAGCTCTTTCCCCCCATTTTTTTTTTTTTTTTTTTTTTTTGCAGTACTGGGGATGGAACCCGGGGCATTGTACCTCTGAGCCCTATTTATTTATTTATTTATTTATTTATTTATTTATTGGTGGTACTGGGGATGGAACCCTTCGACCTCCAGGCTACACTCCCAGACCTATTTTATATTTTATTTGGAAACGGGGTCTCTTAAGCCAGGGAGGCTGGCTTCGAACCTGTGGGATCCCCCTGTCTCCACCTCCTAAGCGCAGGGATTACAAGCGTGCGCCACCACACCTGGCTTAATCTTTTTATTTTTAAACCAGGGTCTTACTGAGTTGCAGAGAGCCTCGCTAAGTAGCTGAGGCTGTTTGCGAACCTCAGCCCTCCCATCTCAGCCTCCCGAATGCTGTAATTATAAGCGTGTGCCACCAGGCCTGGCCTTCTTGCCCATTTTTATTTTCATCTTTTTCTTATTGGTTTGTAGACACACTCTTAGATTTTTGTTATAAGTCCTTTTCATAGAATGCATGACATATATCTTCTTCCATGTTATGGTTTGCCTTTTCACTCATTGAAAGCCTTTTCTAATTGATAGAATGTCTTAATTTCTTTCTTCTTTCCTTTTCTTTTCTCCCTTCCTTCTCTGCCTTGACCCTGAGATTCTGGTGTGTCAGCCTGGGATTAGAGGTGTGCACTATTGTGCCCAGCTAGGAAGTCTTAATTCCAATATGGTCATCTCTCTTGATTTTCTTCTTTTGAATCATGGCCCTATACACTGCCCTGTCGTCCTCCAGTGCCTTGAGATAGATTCCAAAATACAATTTCTCCAGGTCTTCTAAGTGTTGCCAGTGGAAGAACGCGACAGAAATCCTTCATTGAGCATCATCTGTTTTTCCCCCTCTGGAATTTCCATATTTCTAAATATGCACTCAGAATGTTATTTCTTGATTTAATCTTATAAAGATTTTATACTGGCTTTTTATTGTGGTGGATGGACATGTAACAATCTTATACTTGTATATCATAGTCTCTTATTCTTCCAATATAATTACTTCATGGTTCAAAACTTTAATCCATACGTATTTTACATGATCTGAAGACTATCAGAACATCATTCATTGTGGATGTATGTGATTGACAAGGAATTTCTGGCATCAACTACATTTGGGGGATGAGTGAGATTCTCTTTGAAATGTTCAGCAGCCCCAAGCAGTATTCTGTATTTTCCAGAATAGTTTCTATTTCAATATGGCAAGCTCTCAGTATTCTTAGATTAAAATGAAATAGTTCCTCCTACTTTGGCATGACCCTAACCACGCTCTAGAGGTGCTATAGTTTGGATCTTGAATGTCCCCCAAGGACCCATGCATTAAAGGCTCGGTCCCCAGAGTGGTACTATTGGGAAACAACAAAAACGTTTTAAGAGATGGAGCCTAGTAGGGAGTCCTCAGGTCCCCCTTGAAGGGGATGGTGGGGCCAGCCCCTTCTCTTCCTCTCTTTTTTTGCTTCCCAGCCATGAGGTGAGCCACTTTGCTCCAACACATTTCTGACCATGATGTTCTTCCATAGGCTCAAAAGCAATGGGGTCAGCCAATCATGGACCAGAACCTCCAAAAATGAGGGCCCAAAGAAACCTTTTCTCTTCATAAGTTGACTATCTCAGTTATTTGTTACAGTGACAGAAATCTAACCAGCACAGCAGAGATTACATGTTTACTGGGCCCTGAACTGTTGAGTGAGAGAACAATCTCTTAGGGTCTCAGCGGCCCCCAGGACTCACTTCTCAACCTGCTGGAGAGATAAAGACCTGGGAAAATGGCTTGAGAAAGAAGTCCAGATACCAAGTTGGTGATGGAAGAAAAGACAAATGAAAAGAATTTAAGAAAGCTTTGGGTCTTTGACAGAAAAGATGTCTTAAACTAGAGTGCCATGGTGATTTCAATAGTGGCTAAAAAGTATGACGTGAAGAAGTCTCCCTCAAACTCCACCTAGAAGCGACAACAGATGCTTGTTAAAAGTGTCTCATTGCCTGGTATGGGGGCCCACGCCTGTAATCCCCGCTCTTGGGAGACGGAGACAGGAGGATCACACAGGTTCGAAGCGAGCCTCACTGGTTTAAGAGACTCTGTTTCCAAATAAAAATATAAAAAATAGGTCTGGGAGTGTAGCCCGGCGAAGGGTTTTCAGGAACCCCAGTACCACCAAAAAAAAAAAAAAAAAGTGTCTCATTGCCTGCTATTTATGTTTTTATTTGTATTCATTTATTTGGTACTGGGTATTGAACACAGAGTCATTCTACCTCTAACCTGCATCTCCAGCCCTTTTATTGTTTTTTTATTTTTTGTGGTACTAGAAATTGAGCCTACGGGGGTTTTAACTCTGAGCTATACCCCCAGTCCTATTTTATTTTTATTTTGAAACAAGGTCTCACTGGGTTGATGAGAGTCTCACTAGTTGCTGAGGCTGTCCTCAAACCTGCAATCCTCTTGTCTCAGCCTCCCAAGTACTGGGATTAGGAGAGTGTGCCACTATGTCAGGCCTTATTTTTATTTTAAAACAGAGTCTAAGTTGCAGCAGCTGGCCCCAAACCTTCGATCTTCCTGTCCCAGCCTGCCACTTACTGGAATTGCATGTGTGTACCACCGTGCCTGGCAGCTATTTATGCTTTTAAATATAGCAATTAGAAAAGGCCATGAGACAGAACCCTTTTCATATATCAAGAGTTATCTGTGTTCCAACTTACTGTTCCTATTAAAATATTCACCATTTGTCATTTTGCATGTACAAGAGTTGGTTTGGAAAATCAGTCATGGGGATGGTCTCCCAAAGCAAGCATGGGTGGGGGTGGGAGAGACTGGTGTCCCCAGTGTAGCATTATCCCCACCCTATCCCCACTCTCCCACCCCAAACTAGCAACATCCTTTCCTCAGGAGTCCTGTCCTTATAGGAGGTTTTGGTAAGGAGAGCCCTCAGGAGCATGGCCTCCCCGCTGCTGCAGCTTGGGGAAAATTGTGGCTGCTGAGCCCTTATGACAAGTGAGACTGTGTCGGCACAGACTGTGCTTCCCAATCTTCCTGAGTCTTGGTTGTGACTATCACAGGCAGCAGCGCTTGCTTTGCTTGACTGTATTTTCCGAGGGGACTTTACACACTGCAGATCCCTGTGGGTTACTCTCCACCCCCAACCATTCCTCCATTCTAGCCCAACTCTTGGCCGCTGGTCTAGACTGCAACTGTGCCGACACCCAGGAGCTTTATGCCTGGAAATGAAGTTCACTGGGTTTCTCAGAGTCTGTGGCCTCCCCCCCTTAGCCTCTGTTCAGCATGGCCTCACCTGTCTTGCCCTTTCCCCAGTCTAGCAGCAGGTACTGACTCCAGGCATCATAGTACACGTTGTGTATTTAGCAAGTATACACTATGGGTCAAGCACCATTCTGGGACTGGAAACACAGATGAACAAGACAAGACCCTCTATCAGGGTTCACAGTCTACATGGCCTTCACACATACTAAACACATTGGCACAATGTAATGTCACATCTCAGGGACAGAAATCTGTTGAGCCATAAGACATGGGTAGCCGTTCTAGGCTAGATAATTCCCCCAAAAGCTGGAGGCAAAGGCTGGGGAGAAGGAATTCAATGGGGGAAGAAGCCCGGGCAGGATGTGCAGATGGAAGACCCTGGTGTGGTCTGCATGGCTGGCAAGAGTGGAAGTAGAAAATGTGGTCTTTCTTCATGGGATTTATAGTCTAGAGGAAAAGGTGGCCAGATGCACTCACAACTCTCAAAGGAGGCAGGAAGTAGGTATTAGTTTAAAAAGAACAGATGAAGTGCCAGGATTTTTTTATAAGAGAGAAGATAGAAGAGAAGAGAAGAGAAGAGAGGAGAGAGAGGAGAGAGAGAGAGAGAGAGAGAGAGAGAGAGAGAGAGCGAGAGAGAGAGAGAGAGAGAACTTTGGGTTGAAAGGCTTCTCAGGGGCTTCATGGGCTGGATTAAAAAACATGTATATATATCCAGGCATGGTGGCTCATGTCTGTAATAATCTCAGTACTTGGGAGGTGGAGAGAGGAGGATCACAGGTTCAAGGATAGCCTCAGCAACTAGTAAGACTTTCATCAATCTAGTGAGACTCTATTGTATGTATGTATGTATGTATGTATGTATGTATGTATGTATGTATTTTTGGTGGTACTGGGGTTCCTGGAAGCCCTTCTACCTCCGGGCTACACTCCCATACCTATTTTATACTTTCTATTTGGAAACAGGGTCTCTTAAGCCAGCGCACTGGCATCGAACCTGCGCCATCCTCCTGTCTCTGCCTCCCAAGCATGGGGATTACAAGCGTGCGCCACCACGCTCGGCAAGACTCTATTTTAAAAAATAAAAATAAAGCTGGGCATGGTGGTGCACGCTTGTAATCCCCACTTGGGAGGTAGAGACAGGAGGATCCCGCAGGTTTGAAGCCAGCTGTGCCGGCTTAAGAGACAATATTTCCAAGTAAAAATATAAAATAGGTCTGGGAGTGTAGCCTAGAGGTAGAAGGGTTCCATCCCCAGTACCACCAAAAAAAAGAAAGAAAATAATAAATCAATAAATAATAAATAATAAAAATAATAAATAAATAAATAAAAAATAAATAATGAAAATAAAAATGAAATAGTGCTGGGGTGTAGCTCGGAGGTAGAATGCCCCTGTGTTCAATCCCTAGCACCACCACCACACACACAAAAAAATGTGGAATGAGAAACAATTCCAGGAAGAAGTAGCAAAGTGGGGGGAGGGTGTGGCTTGCATAAGAACAATTTAGCTGGTGTGTAGGGCAAGCTCAGTCTCATAGATAAGAAGGAGTCCAAAGAAGCTGGGATAAGAGGCGTGTGTGTGTGTGTGTGTGTGTGTGTGTGTGTGTGTGTGTGTTGGGGGGTGAGGACTTGGGGGACATAGTGAAGGGAAGGGAGTGACAGTTTGGAGTGCTGAGTCCCACGCCTGTGGGCACATCTGGAGCTGTAGTTGCTGGTCTGGGGGAGCTTTGGATGTGGAGGTGTCTAATGTGAATCAGGGGGTAGTTATGATGTACCTTCTTTGGTTTAAATTTTAATGCTTTTATAGAAAAATATTTCCATATTAGTGAACTTAAAATAGGTTTAGGGTGAAAAATACACATAGATTCTTTTCAGGATTAAAAAATACAAATTTAAAGAAAGTGCAACTGCCTCTGGAGGCCTTCAGTATGTGTAGTCTCTTGTGGCCATTAGGAAAATACA
Organism: Muscardinus avellanarius; assembly: GCF_963383645.1. Classification (NCBI taxonomy): domain Eukaryota; kingdom Metazoa; phylum Chordata; class Mammalia; order Rodentia; family Gliridae; genus Muscardinus; species Muscardinus avellanarius. Next base: position 67,334,774 of record NC_137793.1, on the reverse strand, counting down.
TGAGACATCTTGACATTCTTGACCAATTTAATTTTCTCAGAAGTTTTATGAGGTAGATATTATTATGTCCACAGGTGAGAAAACTGAGGCCCAGCAAGGGTATAACACACTTATAATTATACCGCTAATAAGAAGCAGAATCAGAATTGAATCCAGGATCCATATGGAAAGTCCATGTTTTTCCAAAATGGCATGTGCAGTTCATAAATGAAGTGTGGTAGGAAGGAAAGCAGAAGAATGCTAAATCATGGAAGGTTCAGGTGCCAGCCTGAAAGAAAGACCATGTGCAAAATGGTCACGCCCCCAAGGATTAGAACTACAGAAGCTGAAGGTAAGGTAGGAAGTGCACTGTAGCCACAGAGCCATAGTTATCTTCACCCAGTTCTTTTGGGGCCACCTGTTATTCATAAGGCAGAGTGTGATGGCCAGCATCCAGTACTGACATTTTTCTATGGTCAAAGAAGGAAACGGGTCTCTTCTATTTGTTTTCTACTTAATAATGTTTTGCAAATCAGAGAACCCAGAATTCCTGAGCAGCCCATTCTAGAACAGAACTCTAGAGAAATCATGAAGCCACCTGCAACTTTTCCCAAGCTGCCCTCATCATTTTTCGTGGACATTCTGTAGTCCATCAAAAAGGAGAGAACAGTATTATTGGGTCTACAAGAAAATCAGTGACGAGTGGAAACATCTTTGGGCAGCTGCAGTTTGTAGATCTGTAATTTTCTTTTTGGAGGTCAATGAGACAAAACATTGTGTTGACATGAAAGCTGATGCTGTTTTCATAAGAGGATAAAGATCTCCCCAAAGGACCCACAAATGATAACTACATGAAAAGACAAAGTGAAGAATCATTTGTGGCTTAAGATACATTGCAAGCTGCTCTTTGGACTAGGAGATGGTGGCTACAGTTTGCAACTGAATGTGGTTGTCTTCCTTCTTCTCTTTTTCTTTCTTTAGTATGCGCTGAGAGAGCTGACTGAGAAACCAGCCAACATCCTGGAGATCCTCAGGCCACCTCAAGTACTGCTGCTTCTGTACAAATCCTCTGATGGACTGATATTTCATCAACTGGTACTGGGATAGTGACCCAACCACCACCATGATGAGGACATTGCTGAGGTCAGATAAGCACCTGCCCTGCGCGTAACTGAAGGCTTCCAGGCACCACCCATCCCTGAGGAAGTGTCTACTCACAAGACAGACGATCTTTCTGCTACTCCAGATGGCAGCCTGGATGTTGGCAATGTGGTTTTCCCCTGGGACAAAGTCTCTTTCTTCAAAGCACAGATTAAATCTGTTTTGGTCACTGTACTGTGTGTCCAGGTGTTGAAGCAAAGCATTCTGTGCCCATTCAAAGTCTTTGCTACTGAAGCAAAAATAGGCATCATATTTGTATGTGTCAGGTTCTACTCCCTGGGGACGATCTCCTAAAACTAGTCTCTGGACGGTCTTATAGCAGACGAAACAAAACCCTCGGAATTTTGTGACTATGAGGGTGGTTATGAGGAGTACAGACAAAATGACAAAGAAGAAGATGAAAAGGGAAAACTTAAGGGACCTTAGGAGTTCCTCTTCATCACAGCCCTCTGTGGAAATGGAGTAGAGGGAAACGCCTATGAGTGAGCTGGGGTACATGCAGTAAATGTCGGCAGGAGACCCAAATGTCGTGACATTGGTCTGATTGAGCCAACTGATGAAAGGGCTAAGTTCACACTCACAGATAAACTTGTTATGAGTTATGTACAAGACACTAAGTGCTACAAATAAACTAGGATCAGGAGATAGGAGCTGGTTTCTGGACACATCTAGGATCTCTAAATTAGCAGGCAAACTACCAGGAGAAAGAGCTGTCAGCCTGTTGGAGTTGAGGTAGAGTTCTCTGAGTGCAGTCAGGTCACTAAATACTCCAGGAGGAAGGAAGTTAAGATAGTTATTATTCAAATACAAAAGCTGGAGATGAGAAAGCCCTTTAAAAATATCCCAACAGGACTCAGTTTCCCAAGCAAGTTGCAGCATATTTTCTCCAAGAAAAAGCTGTTCTAAGCTGAGATTCTCCGAAACAGCATGGCTTGGGTTACAAGAGGAAAGGCGATTTTGATTTAAAATGAGAATCTGGAGATGAGGTATCTGGAGAAGTTGGTAGAGATCAGCCAGATTTTCTAGCCTGTTCTCTGATAATTGGATGAAGTTAGCTGTAAAGGTGATGTCTGGAAAAGTCACCAGTTTATTACCACCTAATAAAAGAGTAGATATACTTGTAACGGCAGGGATGGTTTTAAGAGCATTGTCCCGGAGATCCAAGGTCTGTAATTTTTCTAGGAATTTGAATGTTTTTCTCTGAATTATCCCAATGTGATTATTTTGAAGATCAATGTAGGCTACCCTAGATAGCCCATAGAAGCTGGAATCATAAAGTTCCCCTAGAAGGTTGTACGATATATTGAGTACTTGGAGACTCTCGAGTCCATAAAATGCTTCATCGAGAATTTTATTTATCTTGTTGTAGGCAAGGTTTAGAATCTTCAAGTCCTTCAGCATCTTAAAGAGTTGGGATTTCAAGGAGAAGATAAAACCATGTGAAAGATCCAGGTGTACCACCGAGCTTCTGGCCAAGCCAGCAAATGTGTTTTGGTCAGGATCTTTGAGATTATAGAAGCCAAACCCAGAACCCATAATATGGTTGGCAAGAATCAAAGAGGAAATTTGACTTCCATTGATGGCATTGCTGAAGTTTCTTGTAATGTCCACTGTCCAGCCATTGCTAGACACATCAAGGGTTTCCAGCTGCATATTTCTGAATGGGTTCATGCATTTCTCCCAGTCCACCATGATACTGCTGTACAGGTTAGTATCTTTGAGGCTGAAAAACGAGAACATTTTTCCTTGGAGTGGTTTTAGCCCACTCTCACATAGCATAGGTATTTTGTTGAAAGAAAAGTCTATGGACTTTAAGGAATTCAATTCCTGAAATGAAGGGTGAAGGTAAAGGCTATGTATTTGATTTATGGATAGGTCTAATCGAGTTAAAGAATTTAAATTTCTGAAATAACCATCTTTTAATACAATATCAGAGAGACCACACCCAAATAATCTAAGTTCAAAAAGATGGGACAGTCCCTGAAAAGCATCTGGATGCAAGAAGTCGATCTGACTTTTGCCCAGGTCCAAGATCTTAAGATTGGGCAGGTTTCTGAAGGCCTCTTTGTCAATAGCCAAGGTAGTGAACTGGGCCCCAAGCTCCAGTAGCTGGAGCTGCTCCAGGAAGGAGAATGAAGTGGTAGTTACTATCCGGATATAGTTGAAGCTTATAAGGAGTCTCTCTGTTGTGTTGGGGACCTGGGGAATCTGGGTGAGATTGCAGAAATGAAATAAGGCTATCTGACCATCAAAGGAGCAAGAAGAGATTCCAAGTGCAGGACTGGCCATTAGCATCACTCCTACAAGAAGATCAAGGTGGTCTGCCATGATCCTAAGAGAAGAAGGAGAATGAAAACACAGCATTAGGTTGGAGGCATTTCATATGGGTCCTCAGAACTTGGAGGTCTGGTCTCAGACTTCTTTCTTATCTGATTCCATGAACGTGGCTGTTGGCTGATGTAGCCTGGTATAGATGAAGCTATTCTCACTGTATACCAAACACTTAATACTGTACTTTCTATATACCAAGCACTATTCTAGGTACTTTAAAAATATTCCACCTGAGCTGGAGATGTACCTTAGTGCCTAAATGCTTGCCTGGCATGCACAAAGCCCTGAGTTAGATCCTGAGTACCATGAAAAACAGGACAAAAACATACTCCACCTATTTTTTAATAGTAATTATTACGCTCATTCATTTGTTCAAGATTTACTGAAAGACATTAGAGGAAAATTACAAAAAGCGACACATTTCTGTTTTGCTTCAACCAGAGAGTCCATTCTGAGATCACAAAAGGCTCAGGTGATAGATGAAAAATAAATCATTGGGTTTTCCACCCTAACTTACCACCATGCCTTATGTTTGTGTGACTGTGTGAATGCACAATCAGAAACAAAAACCATTTCACTTGTATAAGTCAAGTGAGGGAGTTCAGCATCTATCTGGGTATCTTTCCAAAGGGATTGAAACCAGAGAACTACAGTAATTATGCATAACCATGTTCATAGCAGCACAATTCACAATAGCCAAAATATGGAACCAACCTAGGTCTCCATCAACAGATGAATGGATTACAAAATTATAAGAAATATACACAATGAAATTCTACTCAGCAATAAAGAACAAAATTATGTCATTTGCAAGAAGATGGAAAGACCTGGAGAACATTATGATAAGTGAGTTTAGCCAAGCACAAAAAGAGAAGGGACATATATTTTCCCTAATGTGCTCAAGCTAGGGAGTATTAGGGATATCAGAGGGACTCCAGATAATGGAGGGAAAACCTCAGTGAAGCCAGGAAGGAAGGGTAGAGGAGGAAGAAGGCTGAGATTCATTAATAGAAAAGCTGCATGTGACTATGTGAGGTGAATATAACGTTGTGAACCTGGACATTCAGTATCAGAAAGGAGGAAAATGGGGAAATGGGGGGGGCACCAAATACTGTGTGAATGTAGGCCATTGTCAATATGATCCACATTATGATGTGAGACTATAGTGCACCAATAAGAAATAAATAAAAATATAAAAAAATTTACTTTCCATTTTATTTTTTATATCCTGGTTAGAGCATTATGCTTATTTCTTTAAAATTATGTGTATAGGTAGGTTATGTTATTTATGAATTTAATTTCAATAACCTATAGGGTTAATTTAAATATTTGTTATAAAAAAAGAGATCTGGGTCTTATAGTGCATACTTGTAATCACAGTACTTGGAAGGCTGAGATAGTAGGACTGCAGGTTCATGGCCAGCCTCAGCAACTTAGTGTTGAAAATAAAAAAATAAAATAGGGCTGGGGGTGTAGCTCAGAGTTAGAATGCCCTTGGCTTCAATCTCTATTACAAATAAATAAATAAATAAATAAATAAATAAATAAATAAAGCAAGCTTCCAGTTTCTTCTTCCCATGTTTATTATATGTACTCTGATGACCAAAATCAGAAATTCTTTTAATCCTGTTTATTATATCCACCAGCACAGCTTATGTATCTTTTGTGGGTGGATTAGATTGGGTAATATAATAAAGAGCCTATTTCTTTTTCTTTCAGAATTTATGAGCCGGGTGTGGTGGTGCATGCTTGTAATCCCAGCATTCGGGAGGCTGAGACAGGAGGATTTGCAGTTGGTGGACAGCCTCAGCTACTTGGTGAGGTCCTCTGCAACTCAGTGAGACCCTGTTTCACAATAAAGAATAAAAAATAGGGCAGGGGGTGTAGCTCAGAGGTCGGATGTCCCTGGGTTCCATCCCCAGACCCTCAAAAAAAAAAGAATTTTATTGGTGTGATTTAATTATACATCATAGTAAGATTCAAAGTGATACATTAATATACACACACAACATCTTTTAGTGTATTTCTCTCCACACCCACCCTGCTATGCCCCTCCTTTCTCCCTGTATATGCTAGTAAAATTGGTAGTGTTACCGTCACATATGGATATAAAATTATTAGTCTTTTCCTCAAGCCTCCTTTCCCCTTCTTCTTCCTCTCTCAGTCCTCTTTCTTACTGATCTCTCTTCTCATGTTCACAGAGTTCCTTTTCTTTATTACTTTTTACTCTAGCTTCCACATAAGAGAGTAAACATATGACCCTTGACTTTCTGAGGCTGGCTGATCTCACTTAGCATAGTATTCTCTAGTTTCATCCATTTTTCTGCAAATGATACAATTGTGTTCCTTTTTTATGGCTATGTAAAATTCCATTGTGTATATACTACATTTTCTTTATCCATTCATGTGTTAGCAGACAACCATGTCAGTTCTATATTTTGGCTATTATAAAATGTGCTGCTATAAACATTGATATGCATTATCACTATAGTATTATAACTGGAATTCTTTTGGAAATATACTGAGGAGTGATAGAACTGAGTCACATGGCTGTTCCATTCCTGGTCTTTTGAGGAACTTGCATACTGGTTGTACTACTTTGAAATCTCACCAACAGTTTATAAGAGGAAGTAGCCATTTCTAAATGAGTTTCTTGTGGCTTTGAATGTGAGCTAACAATTAATTTAGTGATGATAGGCAAAATGGAAAAAATATAATAAAAGTTCAAGGGGATCTCAATAGTCAGTATGAAGAATTATTGAAAGAAAATAGAAATCAATCAGAGCAGATGAAGGTGCTACAGCTGAGAACCCCCAACAGCACACAGTATCCCTCCTCCTTTGAAGGTTTGGGATAGTCCTTCCCAGGAACTACGGGAAGTTCTACTATTTCACAACTGAACTGGTCATCTCCAATTATATACTTATCATTTATAGTCTATATATTTCCCCAAAGCATTGATAACATCAAATATAAATGATGGTTGATAAAGCAAGAACAAAATGGGCAGGCTAGCATCTACCAAAAGAGATTTCTCAAGGAATAAGATAATTTGGAATAACTGCCTTATTCCAACAGGCCCCCAATCCAGCTCCAAGTTTCCTGGTGTACAATCAATAGGGCTATGATGATAGAGCCTGTTAGATTCCTAGAAGGACTAGAGTTTTGGAGTAGAAAGAAGACATCTTTATTCAGTGCTACCCAGGGTGAAGATTCTTAAAATGCACTTCAGGAGAGACAAGAATAGGGAGAAAAACCAGGCCTTGTGACCCAAGGAGGAAAATAAATTCACATGGAACGATTATATTCACATTGAGGTTTTATTTATTTATTTATCTATTTATTTATTTATTTATGTGGCACTGGGGATGGGACCCTGGAGCATTCTACCTCTGAGTAACACCCCCACCCTATTTTTTATTATTTATTTTGAAACAGGGTCTCACTGAGTTGCAAAGGGCCTCACTAAGTAGCTGAGGCTATCTGCGAACCAAGATCCTCCTATCTCAGCCTCCCAAATGCTGGAATTACAAGTGTTCACCACCACGCCCAGCCTCACACTGAGTTTTATGTAACTTTCCCCATCTTACAGTATGATGTGGATTTCACCATGACTTAAAAGATTCGTAAGAACATCAGCCTCATTGACCTCATCTGAGGAAACTATGGTAAGCTATTGCTTACATTCTGATTGGCAGTAGATAACACATTGCCATTCTCAAAGTTTTGAGGTCATGGACTCTTTTTTTAATCTATTGTGAAATTTGAGCCCCTTCCCTCCAAAACTGCACATTTGCATCACAAGTCAAATTTTGCACCTGGCTTCAGAGAGCTCACTGATTTCCCAAAGCCTACCCATTTCAATGTCACAATGAGAACCTTTAGTATATATGAAATTTACCAGCATAGTTGTTTATGTTCTCATACAGGGGTTGGAAAAAGTTTTCTGTAAAGGGTCAGATAGTAAATATTTAAGGCTTTGTATTCCAAACACAGACCATAGATTTGCTGATTTCTGTTCCAGAAGAAAAGAGAACAGAAACTTTCATAAGTGAGAATTTTAAGTGACTGTATGATACACATGTTCTGCTGTTGAACTGCTAGTATTTTCAGGAAAGAACTAGTGTGATCCTAAGTTGCTGATAATCTTGCAGCTGCAGTTTTATCCAAACCAGAATAAGTTCTCATAATATGTAACTAGACAGAGAAATCCCTGCAGATATAGGGAAATGGGAACACCTGCTCAGAATGACAAAGTCAAGATTTTTAGCTTAAATTCTTTTTTCTTATGGATGACTCAATGCTGGTCTACACACACACATAAAACTAGGTGGCTTGACCTTCAATTTGTGGTAATAATGAGTGAAAGGCAAGATACCAAATTTTCAAGTCCGTGATAGGGAAACTAAAATTAAAATAAGTAAGGTTGATAAAATGGATCAAACAAATAGATTTTTTAAAAAATTGCTTGGGCTTATGTTGTATTGCAAAGATTCTACACAGGCCCATTTCCTTATGAAGTACAGAAAGACGTGAAATAACTACATGTTTACCTCTGAAGCAGATCTCAGTGGGTCAAATGTCAGGACAGATGAGCATACCAGGCAGGTGAGCTGTGAGTTGTGGTGTCTGGAGAGGCAGCTCATGGACAGGAGTGAAGATTATCCAAGGATTATCCAAACTGAGGCTTAGAATGGGGGCTGGAATCTAAAACGAGAGGAAGCAAACACTGAAGGAGCACAGAGGACTAATCTCATCTACAGATGAGAACAAAGTTGTGAAGTTGTCTCAGACTGGGTCAGAGTTCAGAAATATGAGAGTCCAAGAAATGAAACCATACAGGAAAATGAGAGGGAGGGAGGGAGGGAGGGAGGGAGAGAGGGAGGGAGGGAGAGAGAAGAGAAGAGAAGAGAAGAGAAGAGAAGAGAAGAGAAGAGAAGAGAAGAGAAGAGAAGAGGAGAGAAAGAAATTGAGTCTGACTTGGCCAGTGGTAGATACGATACTGGAAAACTCCAAGAGGGTTCAAGTGACCTGAAATCCAAAACCCTAAGTAGGTTGAGATTGGAAGAAAGCAAGATGGGTAAGAGGGACCAGAGTAGGACCCAGTAGAATCCTGGGAGCTTGGCCACTTGCTTTCCCCAGGCTCCTGTGGTCGGTGCCGACAGGCAGGAACAGTTTCCTACCACAGCAATAGAAATTGCTATGGAAGTTCCTCAATAGACTAGAAATGGAACCATCATATGACCCAGCTATACCACTCCTTGGCATTTATCTGAAAGAATTAAAGTCAGTGTACTATAATGATACATGCATATTCATGTTTACAGCAGCACAATTTGCAATAGTCAAGTTGTGAAACCAGCTTAAATCTTTGTTAACACATGAATGGATAAAAGTAGATTTAATATGTATGCACAATGGAGTTTTATTCAGGGATGAACAAAACTGTGTAATTTTCAGAAAAATGCATGGAGCTAGAGAGCGTTATGTGAAACAAGATAAGACAGACTCAGAAAGGAAAGGGTGGGTCCTGTGTTTTCTCTCATGTAAAAGCTGGAGTAATAACATGAAAATAGAGGGGAAATCATTCTATGAAGCCAGTATCACCTGAACCCAGTAAAGATATCTCAAGAAAATTATAGGCCAATATCGCAGATGTACACAGATGCAAAAATTCTGAACAAAAGACTTGTAATAAACATTCAAAATCATATCAAGAAAATTGTATACCGTGACCAAGTTGGGTTCACTTGAAGAATCAAGGTCAGTTTGACATATGCAAATCAATGCATGTAATTTGCCAAATAGAAAGAACTAAGGTAATAAATTATACGTTCATATCAATAGATGCCAAAAACATTTAACAAAATCCAACAGCTCTTTGTGTTAAAAACTGCAGAAAATTGGAATAGAAGGGACTTACTTCAACATCATAAAGGCAATATATAATAAACTCAAAGCCAACATCATATTGAATGGGGGAAGAAAACTTCAGAAATTCCCTTTAAAGTCAGAAATAAGATATGGATGAAGGGAGTATCACTCCTTTTCTATATAATACTCAAAACTGGTCAAAATGATAAAGCAAGAGAAACAAATCGAAGGATACAAACAGAGAAAAAAAGAACTGAAATTATCTTTATTTGCAGATGACATAATCTTATACTTGATCCAAAAAACTTAGCAAAAAGACTTCTAATGCTGATCAATAAATTCAGCAAAGTACCAGGATATAAAATCAATCTAAAAAATCATTAGCTTTTCTGTAATCCAATCATGAATCCACTGAGTAAGAAATGTGGAAAACAATTCCGTTCTCAATAGCCTCAACACACACATATATATGTATATATGTGTGTGTGTGTGTGTGTGTGTGTGTGTGTGTGTAGTATATCATATAACATATATATACATATATACATCTATATACACACACATAAATACATACATGCATATACATATGTAGGAGTAAATCTAACCAAGGAGGTAAAAGACCTCTACAGTGAAAATTATAAGACACTAAAGAAAGAAACTAAAGATCTTAGAAGATGGAAAGACCTCCCATGCTCCCATGTTCTTGGATAGGTAGAATACATACTGTCCAAATGGCTGTTCTACCTAAACTGATCTACAGATTCAATGCAATTCCTATTAAAATACCTATGTCGTTCTTCACAGAGTTGGAAAAATCAGTAAATAAAGTTCATATGGAAAAACAAAAGACCCAGCCGGGCAGGGTCGAAGCCAGTCGCGCTGGCTTAAGAGACCCTGTTTCCAAATAGAAAGTATAAAATAGGTCTGGGAGTGTAGTCTGGAGGTAGAAGGGCTTCCAGGAACCCTAGTACCACCAAACAACAACAACAACAACAAAAAGACCCAGAATAGCCAAAACCATTCTCAGAAATAAGAGCCATGCAGAAAGCATCATAATACCTGATTTCAAATTATACTACAGAGCTATAGTAATAAAAATAGCATAGCACTGGCACAAAAACAGATACATAGACCAATGGAATAGAAGTCTCAGAAACAAATCCACATACTTACAGCCTAATTACTTTTGACAAAGGTGCCAAAAACATACACTGGAGAAAAGATAGCTTTCCGACAATGGTGCTGGGAAAGCTGGATATCCATTTGCAGAAAAATGAAATTAAACCCCAACCTCTCACTCTGAACAAAAGTCAACTTAAGATGGATCAACATTCGTGAAATTAAACCAGAAACTTTGAAATTCCTAGAAGAGTGCATAGGAGCAATGGTCTAGCATATAGGCACTGGTAGAAACTTTTTCAGTAAGAACTCCCAAAGCTCAGGAAATTAAAATAAGAATAAATGGAATGTCACTGAATTAAAAACTTTCTGTGCAGCAAAGAAAATCATCAAGAGTCTAAAGAGAAAGCCAACAGAATGTGAGAATATCTTTGCCAGTTACTCCTCAGATAGAGGACTAATATTTAGAATATACAAATAACTTAAAGGACTTTATACTAAAAAACCAAATAATCCAATCAAGAAATGGGAAATTGAACTAATAGATACTTCACGAAAGAAGAAGTACAAATAGCTAGTAGTTAGATGAAAAAAATTTCAATATCCTTAGCAATCAGGGAGTTTCAAATCAAAACTACAGATATTTTATCTGACCACCATTAGAATGGCAATCATCAAGACTCTAAATAACAGCAAGTGCTAAAGAGAAAGTGGAGAAATAGGAACTCTTATTCACTATTGGTGTGACTATAAATTAGTGCAGCCACTATGGAGATCAGTGTGGAGATTCCTCAGAAAAACTGGGAATAGACCACTATATGATCAGCTACACCACTCTTGGGTATCTTTCCAAAGGAATTTAAATCATAATATTGTAGTGTTACATGCATATCCAACCCATGTTCAGAGCAGCACAATTCACAAAAGCCAAATCATGGAACCTAGATGTCTAGCAACAGATGAATGGATTATATAATTACACGGCATACACATAATGGAGTTGTATTCAACAACAACAAAAAAAAAAAACCCAAAATTACATCATTTACCAAAAAAAAAAAAATGGATGAACCTGGAAAACTTTGCGATTAGCCAATCACAGAAAGTGAAAGGTCATATGTTTTTTTCTCATATGTGGAAACTAGGGAGTAATCGGGATAAAAGAAGGACTTCAGATAATGGAGGAGAAACCCTGGCAGGGCAATGGAGGGGGCCTAGCAAGGGGGGAAGGGAGAATTAATGAAGGCAACACTTCCATTGATGTTATGCACATATATGAAATTATCAATGACAATCTTGATATTATGTGTGGGAAGGGGTGGAGTAAGGAGCAGAGTAAGCTCACCAGATGCTGTGAGTGTGTGCACGTATGCCCCTATCACTCTGAACCAAATTATGATGGAAGACTATAATGCATAGTAAGAGTATATTTTAAAAATAAAAGGGAAACCAGTAGGGTAAAAAGGAGAGGATTTGGAGAGGCAAGAGGGGAGTAAAAGGGGAGGCACTGGAGAATAAAATTGATCCAAGTATATTATGTGCATATACGAATATGGCACAATAAATCCCACTGTTAGGTATAACTGTTATCCACTAATATTTTAAAGCAAAATGTAAAATTACTTCTATGGCTAGTTCTATCAGATGACATATGAATCTTTTCTTAAAAGTCATTGTACTAGCCGGGTGTGGTGGTACACACTTGTAATCCCTGTGCTTGGGAGGCGGAGACAGGAGGATCACGCAGGTTCAAAGCCAGCCATGCTGGCTTAAGAGACCCTGTTTCCAAATAAAAAGGTATAAAAATAGGTCTGGGAGTGTAGCCTGGAGGTAGAAGGATTTCCAGGAACCCCAGTACCACCACCACCAAAAAAAAAAAGTCATTGTACTATGCAAAAATCAGGCAATAAAAACCACAGGGCTTATGGGGAAATGGGGATAGGGAATGCACTCAAACAGTGGTAGAGAGCAAAAGGGTAGACACTGAATTAAAACCATATTAGTTTGGTGACATGGTGAAGAAATACACCAGTTCAACAATAGATACAACACTTGGCTAGAAGAGATTTGATGTTTGCTTTCAGAAGTGGACATCAGAAGGGGTGCACCTTGTAAATTATTAAGAAGTGGGGAGAGAGGAGGGTTATTTGTTATCAGAGGAAGATTAGAACTTTTATTTTTGCAGTACTGAGGATGGAACCCCGGGGCATTCTACCTCTGAGCTAGACCCCCACCCCTATTTTTTATTATTTATTTATTTATTTATTTATTTATTTATTTATTTATTGGTGGTACTGGGGTTCCTGGAAATCCTTCTACCTCCAGGCTACACTCCCAGACCTATTTTTTATATTTTTAAATTTGGAAACAGGGTCTCTTAAGCCAGCACGGCTGGCTTTGAACCTGCGCGATCCTACTGTCTCTGCCTCCCAAGCGCGGGATTACAAGCGTGCTCCACCATGCCCGGCCTTATTCTTTATTTTGAAACAGGGTCTCACTGAGTTGCAAAGGGCCTCACTAAGTAGTAGCTGAGGATGTCCTTGAACCAGATCCTTCCTGTCTCAGCCTTCCAGATGCTGGGATTACAAGAGTGCGCCACCATGCCCAGCTGAAAATTGGAACATTTGATGTGCATGCCTGTGGCTCAAAACACATGGAGAACTGAGGCAACTGACAGATGCTGGGGGTGTATTTTTTTGTATTAGGTAAAATCCTTTCCTTCCTTCCTTCCTTCCTTCCTTCCTTCCTTCCTTCCTTCCTTCCAAAATCCAAGGTATTGTGCATACTAGGCAAGTGTTCTACCACTGAGCTATACTTCATGCCCTATTCCCTAATATATTAATAACCTTCCCTAGCCAGGCATGGTGATGCACGCTTGTAATCCCAGCATTCGGGAGGCTGAGACTGGAGGATCACGGTTTGTGGACAGCCTCAGCTACTTAGTGAGGCCATTTGCAACTCAGTGAGACCCTGTTTCAACAATAAAAAGACTAAAAAGTAGAGCTGAGGGTATAGCTTGAAGATATAATGCCTCTGGGTTCCATCCCCAGTACCACAAAGCAAAACAAAACTTTTCTAATACACCAGTATTATTCCCTTACATAAATTATATTAGGAAAGGTTAACATTGTAAAACAAGCATTATAGAAGCCGAGTGTGGTGGTGCATGCCTGCAATTCCAGTACCTGGGAGGTCGAGACAGAAGGATCGCAGGTTTGAAGCCAGGCCCAGCAGCTTAGTGAGACTGTCGGCAACTTAGTGAGACCCTGTTTCCAAATAAAATATAAAATAAGTCTGTAGGTGTACCTCGGAGGTAGAATGCCCCTGGGTTCCATCCCTAGTAAACACACACACACACACACACACACACACACACACACACACACACACACACAAGCATTATAGCAGAATTAGACCTTGAATTAGACCATACTCTAATTCAAGCAGTTCAATCAAGAGTGGAAAAGGTGCAGATTCTATAAATGATTCTACCCCCATGCCTGCTGGTGGAGTTTGGGGAATGAGTGAGATTGGCTTGAGGATCAGCCTAGGAACAGGGCAGACTTTGCCTTTCAGGGCTTAGGGTCATGGTCCTCACTTTTGTTCTCAGTGTTTTCATGTTTTACTGAAAGACTAAACAAGACTATCAGATCTCAGTCCTGCTACATATTAGAGTTGCCAGTGGCATCTTGAGGCCAGTGAAGCCCAGGCTTCCCCAGACCCATCCAATGACTCTCAAGGGTAGGTGTTCTCAGGAAGCTGTATTCTTAGCTACAAATGTAAATTTGAGAATCCCTGGTTTAAAGCAATGGTTCTTGATACTGGCCACACCTTGGAACCACCAGGGGACTTTTTAAAAACACAGGTTCCGGGGTCTCATCTGAGAAAGGCTGGTTCATTGGTGTAGGGTGTATTTTGGGCATCCAAAGTTGCCAAATCTCTGCAGAGAATCTCAACTATACAAAGTCTGATCACAGCCAGGTGTGGTGACACATGCTTGTAATCCCAAAGCTGAGACAGAAGGGTCACAAGTTCATGGCCAGTCTGAGCTATTTAGTGAGGCCTTCCACAACTTAGAGAGACCTGTTTCAAAATAAAGAATAAAAATTAGGGCTGGGGTGTTGCTATGTAGAATGCCCCTGGGTTCAATCCTCAGTTCCAAAAGAAAACAAAGTATGGTCATTCATCTCTTTGGTTGGAATCCTGACTATATCCAGAGCCAGTGGGGACACTTAGAAGCACTCGTGACTCAAAAATTAAACAAACCTTCCACATGCTCAGCAATTCCACCTCTGGGTAAACACCCAGAAGAACGGAAAGTGGAAACCCTATAAACCCAAACAGATATTTATATACCACATTCATAGCAGTATTATTCACAATAGCACAAAGGTAGAAACAACCCAAAGTTCCTTTCATCTAGAATGAATAAATAAACAGAAATTTGGGGGTACCAATAACAATATGATTTGACTTTAAAGAGCTTTAAAGATTCTTACAAAATTTTATTCTGACACATGCTGCAACATGAATAAATGTTGAAGACATAATGCTAAGTGCAATAAACCAGACACAAAAGAATAATGTTGTATGCTGGCTCTAGTCATGTAGTAAGCTATATGTTTCCCTGGAATCTGTCAGGTCAAACCTGGGGTGCTACTGGAGCTCCAACATGGAGAACTCACTATCTGAGAACAACATTTCATTCTTGTTTCCTGGGAGTATTTCTCTAAAGTTCACATAGCAGAACAAATCCTGGGCTAGTTCCAAATGAGGGTGCGACATTCAGATTTAGCCTTGAAAAGGCTCAAGGGCTGTGGTCAAGGGGAAGTCTCACAGGGTAAACATTCTTCAGCTGCTCAATACAACATCCCATCGAACAAGCCGATAAATGGGCATTTGATTGAAACACTTCCAAAACATTGCCAAGGCCACAGTCCACCAACTCAACATTCTGTCTCTGACAAGAGTTCCACTAAAACCTGTGGACACTGCATCAATCTCAGGGTTTGCTCCCCAGACACAATCCTTTCTTCATAAACACATCACTTCAAGGCTCTATAAAGTAATCTCTTGCTTTCACTCAGTACCACCTCTGCTTGTCCTGGAGGAACTCTTCCTAGGCTGAGTTATGTGCCAATCACTGAGCAGAGCACTGAGGAATTTCTGCCCAACAGGAGCTTATGGTCTCTACAGATTCTACAACAGTGATGTGCACAGGGTGGGTTCCTGGCCAGCAGCAACAGCAATGCAAATCAGTGTGTCTCACCCCAACCCTCCTGAGTCAGAAGCTTTGGGGTTGGGGCCTGGCAGTGAGCTGTGTCAGGCCCTCTTGGTGACTCTGATGCTCACTCATGTCTGAGAATCACTGGGCTGGAGTCTGGAGGGAAGACAGAAATGTGCAGTCGGCTCTCTATATCCTTGGGTTCCACATCTGTGGATTCAACCAAATAAAGATTGAAAGTATTGGGGTGGGGGGGGAATTGTATCTGTAATGAATGAGTGCAAGTGTTTTTCTTATATCACTATTTTCTAAATAACATAGTATACCAAGAATTTATTTAGCATTTACAATGCATTGGGTATTTTAAGTGATCTGATATTAATTAAAATACATGGTAGGATACACAAACACACACACATATGGTTTTTTTGTTTTTGTTTTTTTGTTTTGGTGGTACTGGGGTTCTTGGAAACCCTTCTACCTCCTGGTTACACTCCCAGACCTATTTTTAATATTTTTATTTGGAAACAGGGTCTCTTAAGCCAGCGCAGCTGGCTTCGAACCTGCGCAATCCTCCTGTCTCTGCCTCCCAAACGCGGGGATTACAAGCGTGCGCCACCACGCCCGACTCACACATATGTTTTTTGCAAATACTGTAACATTTTACACAAGTGACTTGAGCATCTGAGGACTTTGGTTATCTGTGGGTGGTTCTGGCATCAATCCCCTGTGGTTACCAAGTCACTAATGTGGTCCCCTGTGGATATAAGTCACTAATATATAGTGGGCTACCTTTACCACACACTGAGAGCTCCCTCCCTATCATCTTCCTAGTATTTTGTAGGTACTACTAGTAGGTACCTCTACTTTAACACCACTTTACAAATTAGGAAACAGAGACACAGAGAAGTAACTTCCTTAAGACCCTACATCTCTGTCTACGGTGTGTCACCCTCTGTGTCCAGCATCTTTGGGCGTAAAAGTTGTTGTGTTCTGTGGTCCAGCTCTGGCCCATCTCTCAATCATCATCTGCTGATCCTGTGGTCACTTCCCTTTGCTCACAAAGCACTTTGGCCCCGGTTCCCAGTGGAAGGCCAGCCTCTCAGCCCTTGTCCTTTTCGATGCCTGTATGAAGGTCCACTTTACCCCCTCGGTCATTCATTGTCGGCATGCCTCTCCTTTGAACTGTTGAGTTCTCTCAACACAACTTTTCCCTTCTTGCTTTCTCATGCCCTTACCTGTGTTGCACTACTTCCCTGTGGGCCTCCCACCTGCCCTGCCTGTTCAGTGCATGAACGTCCTGACACCGTGCCACCACTCGATCTATGTGCCTTCTCTTCAAGCCTTCCTTCAACACCATCGACCCTCGTGCCTCCTTGCTCTTCTAGCCCGTCTGCCTTGCTGGATGCCTGCTCTTTGCATGCCCACAAGTGAAGGCTAAGCTCTGGCAGCAAAATCCATGCATCATGCACACACCTCTAATATCCAAGTGTGCTCTCAATGCAACTTCTCCAAGTTTCCTTTTTCCCTCCCCAGGAGTGATTGTACACGTCATCAGGTTTCCATCACCCATGCCACCTTGCCTTGGCCTTCCCAGAAGCAGTTGGTCTTGCTTTCTATTTCTGGACCAAGAAAGGCCCTGCCCTCAACCCACAGTGTACTGCTGCCCTCTACTGGCCAGCTGTGCAGCGGACTGTTAGGATAGCAAGGCCCCCTGGATGGATCTGCGGAGGTCAAGGGAAGGGCACTGGGGTCCAGCAGGGGTGGTCTAGGACCAGTATTTTTCACTCTGTCTAATGTGGCCAGAGAAGGTGGCTCACTCATGCAAACATGAGTGCAAAAAAGCACTCACTCCAGGGCAGGGAGCAGGCAACTGTTCATGCAAGCAAAATGGAAAGCAGGCTCCACACCCACACTTCTCAGACCCATGGCATGCCTGAGCAGCAGCAGTCATTAGCATCTTTTGTGAGCACCAAGGATGAACACAGCAGGGTAAAGTCTGACAACTGACTGCAGTTCTATAAACAGGACTGAGCAATGAGCACATTAGCTTTCCAGGCACCACTGCAGGCTCAGGAGGTTGGCTGATTTATTTACTGATACTTTCTAGTCTCATTAGGCTGTTTGCATCTCTAAGTGTTTATGATGATTCCATAACACAAAGCATGTCTATTAGGTCTAGAGCAATGAGAAATTTCTCTTTCATGTGCAGTCTTTGTTCCATGAGCAAAGACTCATGGAACAAAGAGGGTGGGGAAATATCACGAGTTACTGAATTTCCAGCACTGGCAGACACTGGAAACTTCGTCAGGATGGAAATGAGCTTTCTATGTGTGAACGTGTGCAGGGCAGGGGTCTCCCAACCTCTCCTCAGAGCTGCAGTCCATCTACTAAATATTTTTAAAAATTCATCCAGAATTGGTGTCAAGTTCCCTGGTTTATATTTAAAGGTCCACCTGTGTTCCTGTTTATAAATCATAATTTTATCCCCAATTATAACAAAATTGAAATTTTATTCCCAGTCCTGCAAGGTCCCTTCACAGGTGCTGACAACTGTCTGCTGGTTCTCTGGGGCCCTTGGATAGAATGGTCTTGGCCCGTTTAGGCTGCCCTATCTCACTTGCTTTCTTCTCTCCTACCTGAGCCATCACTTTCCCCCCATGAGCAAGTAAGTAGTTATCTGTTAGTATTACACCATCTGCTTCTGAGAGTGAGCTTTCCTCTTCTGAACACACTTTAAATATCCTTTTGTGCATCTGTAGCATTACTCCCAAATGCATAGCAGGTAGAATATAACCTTCCTGTCTGTTTTCTAGCTGCAAACACTGCCTCAGGCTCATTGTTGGTCATGGACCCTTATATTCGCCAGTATCCTTGGGATCTAATGATGTAGCTTCCCTAAGCCCCATTGGAAGAAACCTCAAGGAATGTTTTCAATGTTATTGGTGTCCAATTCTGTGAGTTTTGTCTGAAGAAATCTCTAGCCCCGATTCCCTGCCTTCTAATTCTGCTACTCCTGTTCTGCTACAAGGTCTTGCTGCCTCCTACCTGGACCACTGGAATGACCACCTTGCTGTTCTCCCAGAGCAGGTGTGAGGATTTTAATCTTGATGTCCCTGAAAGGCCCATGTGTTAAAGGCTTAAGCTCTGGCCTGTGATGCTACTGGAGGTGATGGACCCTTTTGGAGGAGGGTCTAGTGGAGGAAGCTGGGTCACTGGGAGTGTGCCATCTATGGGGATACTGGGACACTGGCCACTTCCTGTCTTTCTCTTTGCTTCCAGGCTCCCATGAGGTTGATAAGCTTCTTCTAACACATGCTTTTCCCGTGCTGTGCTACTTCACCACAGGCCCCAAAGCAAGTGGTTCAACCTACCATAGACAGAAACTTCTGAATCTGAAACCACGAGTCCAAACAAACCTTTTTGAAACCCTTCTACCTCCAGGCTACACTCTCAGACCTATTTTATATTTTTATTTGGAAACAGGGTTTCTTAAGCCAGCGAGGCTGGCTTTGAACCTGCACGATCCTCTTGTCTCCGCTTCCCAAGTGCGGGGATTACAAGGGTGCGCCACCATGCCTGGCAGTCTTGGGTATTTTTTCAGTGATGGGAAGCTGACTGTGAGCACAGGGCATGTGACCCTGATACACACATCCTCCACTCTGCTATCTAGCTACCCAAGGGTGCTTCCCAGAGCACAGCTCCAACTAGCAAAGTCTTCACTGGCTCCTTATGGCCATCAAGTCTGGGTCTTAAACCTTGGACTATAATCTACTTCTGGAGTGGTTACAGTTACCAAGTAGGGATCCTTAGGGCCTGAACTCTTTATTTTACAGAGTAATAAACTTGGCCTCTCTGACCAGGTCTACAGTGACTTTGCTCTGTGTTCCAGACACAGCTTGGCAGTTTTAGAACTTGGATGCCACCCTTATTTCTCTGCTCAGGCTGTTCCCTGGGCTTGGGATGCTCATGGTGCCTCACTGGCTCATCTCGTTCCAGCTCATCCCCCAAGGGCTGCCTCAAAGGGCGCTCCTGCATGGAACAGTCCTCCATTTCTCCAGGCATGCTTCATCTCCCTCCCTTGCTATTCTGGGTACGTCTCCATGACAGCATTTTTATTACATTATGCCTTCCCCACTAGACTGTAAATCTCAAGGGCAGGAACTCAATTTTGTTCATGAGGGATCCCCTGCAGGTGCAACTTAAGCACCCCAGCAATCTTTTCTCATTAATAATATGAAAAAGATATATTTTCATCAGGAGCACTTACCTCCCCATCTGAACACAAAGGACTTTTAAGTTCTTCTCATTGTAGAAGCAGAGAATCTCCAGGTTGTTCAAAGACTTCGATTTCTGAGACTATAGGAATCTCATCACAGTTATAGATGGTAGTCTCTGTGAGTGTGTGTTGGTGTGCGTGTGTGTATGTACTTGGTGAACCAAAAGAAAGGACTTATGTTTTCCTAAGGGCGAATGCAAAAGATAATTAAGTGAGAGAAATAGAAAACATTACACAGGGTTTTTTCTGTGCTATACAGCAATATTTTTTAGGTGTGTCTCAGATGGAAATTTACTCAGAAAAAAATCAAGACCATTCTATTAATCAAGGTATGTAGGACATCGGGGTGGAAGGGATCTCAGGAAATCTCTGGCCCAGCCTCTGGCTCAAAAGGTGGATTTCTAAGTCATTCAGTCACATGGGTATTTTTCTTTCTTGTAACTCCAAGGAGGGGAAGACAAATCACTATGGTGGTAAGAAAGCTTTCCCTTGGCACCCAAGAAGTCTCTCTCATGACATGGGTCTCAGGATCAAGTACAGGAATCAGACAATTCTACACTCTCTACTCTCCAGTGAGCAGGAAACTTGCTGACTTGTGGGTTTCTTGGAGAAAAATAAAGCTAAGGTCACCATATGAGTCTGACATTTCTAAGCATTAGGACTAAGGTAATTATGGCAGTATTAGGAGACACTAATTACTTGGTTTCAGATTTAGGATGAGAGTGTCTGAAAGTTGTCCTGTAGTAGTTTTCATAATTTTATAAGTAACCAAATATATGTACAAGAAGGCCTCAAATCTGTTAAATCATGAAGTTAGGATTTAAATCCAGCACACTTGGTTGTCATTGTGATCTTAAAATCAAGCTGGACATGGTGGTACACACCTATAACCCCAGTACTTAAGAGTTGAGACAAGAGGATTACAGGCTCAAGGCAAACCTCGGCAACTTAGTAAGACCTTCAGAAACTTAGCTAGACACTCTTTAAAATAATAATAAAAAAACAGGGCTGAAGGTATAGCTTGGAAGCAAAATGCTCCTGAATTTAATCCCTAGTACCAGGACAAAAACAAAAACACTTCAAAACACATATTTTTTATATGTTTATACACTGCAAAGAGTTTATCTCCTGCAGATCTTGTTGAAATGGAGGTGCTGACCCATTAGCTCTGGGTGGGCCCCAAGAGCCAGCATTTCTTTCTTTCTTTCTTTCTTTCTTTCTTTCTGTCTGGGGATGGAACCCAGGGGCATTCTACGTCTGAGCTACACCACCTGCCCTATTTTTTTTAATTCTTTATTTTGAAACAGGGTCTCACTAAGTTGCAGAGGGCCTCACTAAGTAGCTGAGGCTGTCCGCGAACTGCGATCATAGGTCTCAGCCTCCCGAATGCTGGGATTACAAGTGTGCACCACCAGGCCTCGCTTACAGCCAGCATTTCTAACACACTCCCAGGAAAGGTTATAAGAGACCTGTCATTTGCTTTCCTGTTTATCACCTCTCTGGCCACATGGGCTACCTCATGCACCGGGGAAGACCTGGCCTGCATGACATTTCAGAGGAGCTGTATTAATATATTCACTTCCCAGTTCTTTTCAGCCCTGAAGAGTTTACAATTAGATGGTACTTCAAAGGGGACTCATTCATGGCTTCTGAGGAAGGGGAGCTGGAAGGGTCCCATCAGCTTAGCTAAGGAAACAGGAGAGCTGGGGGTCGATGTCTCCTGAAGCTCAGCAGGGGGCGCACAAAGGGCCAAACCACAACAGTAGAGGCTGAGCTCCACTGGGAGGCCTGTACTGCCTGCATAAAGTAGTGTGGGAATTAAAACAAGTAAGATCCTCTTAGTTGGATTCAAGTCCTAGCTCCACAATTTAACAGATGTGTGAGCTTGAGCAAGTGCTGAAGTCCTCTGTGCATCAGCTCAATCATCTGTAAAATAGCAACAATAATAGTTTCTACTTCTACAGCAATACCAAGAGCAGGCTACGGAAGACCCTCCAATGCCCAAACCAGAGAATCCAGTTAGCCATGTAATCGTCTAATATTTCTTGCTTAAGTACAAAGCCGTCATTTACGCAACTGCACCTCACCAGAAAGGTACTTCTTTTGAAATTACAGAAGGGGAACAGAGAGAGTAGGAAGCACGGGAGATTATGTAACAGCTTCTTATCTTCCTTTTCATCTTCAGGAGGTGGTTCCCAGCACCCCAAAACAACAAAAACAGTGAGCCTTCACTGCCGGTGATCATTTGAAGTACAGGTGGTGGTCATTTGAAAACATTATGCTAAAACCTAAATGGGTTAAATACACTGAATGGCTTCCAGTTGTCTGTTTCTGAGAAACATTAGCTCAGTTCTAGAGCATCTGGTTGAAACAAATAATTCTGATCAGAGTGACTGTGAAAAAACAACAATTAGCATAACATTTAAAATTGGAGGGAAGCCCAGCATGGTGGTGAAACCCTATAATCTCAGCATTTGGGAGGATGAGACAAGAAGATCACAGGTTTAAGGACAGCTTCAGCAACTTACGGAGGCCCTCAGCAATTTAGGGAGACCCTGTTTCAAAATAAAAAAGTAAAATAGGGCTGAGGATGTAGCTCAAAGTAGAAATGCCCTTGGGTACAATCCTCAGGAACACCCCCCCCCCAATAAAAAAGAAAACATAGGGAGAAAGTAGCTTAACTAGGAATTGAACATGCCCACCTGTCTCCAGGTTCAGGCACACTGGTATCTGCAACTCGAAAAATCAAGGTCGCAGCCAGCCCCAGCGGTACACACATATAATCCCAGTATTTGGAGGTGAGATAGGAGGATTACAGAATTGAAGATAGCCTCAGCAATTTAATGAGACTCTCTGAAACCTAGTAAGACCCTGTTTCAAAATAAAAATTATAATAGGTCTGGGGGGTGTAGCTTAGAGGTAGAATGCCTGAGTTTAATCCCTCATCCCAGTACCACCAAAAAAAAAAAAAAAAAAAAAAAAAAAAAAAAAAGAAAAGGAGAGAAAGAAAGAAAGAGAGAGAAAAAATTACCATCATTGGCTCCCCACCTGAATGCCGCTCAGCTAAGGCTGGTGTATTGATGGGCAGTGTAAATTACTAGGAGAGCTGAGTAACTGCAAGGTCAGGGAGCTGGCACTGACGAGATGTGGGAAGTCCAATATAACATTTTCTGAAAGTAACGACAGACAATCTGCTAGGAGCAGCAAAAATCATTTGTACTATGATGTCAACTGTAAGTTAGCAGGGACAGGGGAGGGTGGGTGAATAGGGAATAAAAAAACCATTAAACCACGATCAGTGATAAGCAGAGAATGGAGATGGGAAGAGAAATTAAAAAACACTTGAGAACTGTCCTGGGAAGGATCTATAGTCTGTATTTCTCTTCAACTCCCTAGGCGCTTGAAATAATGTTGGCTCTGCAGAGAATTAGAGAGGGACCTCTGGCAAGGCGAGCCCCAAAGAGGTTCAGAAGGGCGGGGACTGCAGTGACACTCCAGGGGCAAGGAAGGAAGGCATTTGCTTATGGTGCCCGAGGGCTTGGGAGCAGGCCTGCTGAGGGCTGGATAACACGCCTACCACGTGCCCACAGCCTTGTCTCTTGTAGGAGGTTCACTGCATATGAAATCTGCCTGGGCATGCTGTTGGGGGAGGGGCTATTCTCATTCTGAATCGGGGCAGGGAGTCAACAGTGACATGCCTCCAACTTGTTGGTGATTACTTCAAGATGCATGAGACCCTGGCAAAAGCACTGGGTTGGGACACTGGCCTGAGATAAAGCTGAATTCTAGTCTTCCTTCAGCCACCATCTATGCATACTGGACCAATTTAACCTTCCTTGTTTCCATTTACTGCATGGATCATGGCAGATCTGAAGTAGAAGCATTTTCACATCTTTGTGAACTCTAAAATTACCTAGGGAGACTTGCTGAGTGTCGTGACAGCCATCACAGACCACAGCCAACCCTCTCCGGAACAGAACATTCATCTCGACGTTGGCAAATTTGCAGGCCTGCTAGAGAAGATCTTTAAAAAATAGTGGAAAATAATGTTATCAATGGACCCATAAAACTGGATCCACATATATCGTGGCCTTAAATAGCAACTTCTCTCTTAAGATTTACTCTCAGAGAGGACTGCTTTTGTTGCTAGATAATATTTGGGGATTAGAAAATTTATTTTTCCCCCTCTTTTAACTTTTCTGCTCATCTCTACCTCTCCAGCTGGCTCTAGAGTCATGGCCCCAGGGCAGGCCTGCGGCAAGCCAATATCTGGAAGGACCTTGCCTGGCTTTGATTTCCCAAACAGAGGTCCAAGAAAACCTTGCAGGTCCTTCTGGCTTTATTTCCCAGAGGCCCAGTACAAGAACACAGGTTTTGCCAAAGGCTACAGGGAGAAGATGATTGGTGGTAAAAGCAGAGATATAAAGGGAGAAAGAGGAGGAGAAAAGAGGTCTGTGGGACCTAGGGAGACAGGACTGTGGTCGGCTCCAGAACATTAGCCATGTGGTCTTGAAGCAGCAGAGACTGGCTGGAACTGAAGGGGCCACCAGGGAGACAGGGACAAGGGTGCCCTCAGTGGTAACCTGTGTGGACCAGAGGCCGGAGCAGGAGACACTTTCCACTTCTGCTCCTACAGCTTATGCTTAGCAATGTATAAGATCTGGAAATTATGACACAGCCCAGGGTAGTTTTGATGGCTCCCCAGCCCAGTGAAATGAAGACTCCAACTAACAGTAAGTCAATGTCTGGAAAATGAAGAAAAAGTAGTGTTTCTTGCATGTCTGAGCTCGCTTATGCATGCTCACACCTTTTTTGTTTTACACGCTAGGAAGAAAATAAAAGGAAAACTTGAAACTACCTAGACAGTTATACCTTTGAGTAAAGATGAGGTGGAATCTCAGACCATACAAATTTAGGGATAAAAGCGGCTTTAGATTTTGTCTTTATTATGATTGTGAGTTCAAATCCTGGCAGTTTCCCTGTCTCCAAATAGGCGTGATGGTGAAGAGTAACTCAGAGAACCCATGTGAGTCCTTTGTAATACCTTTCACATGGTAAATTAGTTGTTGGATATTAAAGTATCGGTGAAACTGGCTGATATGGTTTGGATATAGACTGTACCCTGGAAGAGCTCATGAACTGATAATACAAAATGTTCAAGGTAAATAAATGAATCACGAGGGTTCTAATTTTGTCAGTGGATAAATCTATTGATGGACTCATGGATTTACCGGGTGGTAAGGCAGGCAGGCTGGGTTTGTCTGGAGAGGTAGGTCACTGGGGGTGTGGCCTCAGGGACTATATATGTCCCTGGTCCCTTGCCCTTGCTCTCTCTCACCTTCCTGTAGCCCTGCCCTGAGCTCTGCAGATGTGACCGGTATAAAAGACTGAAGCCTCTGAAGCCTCCAGAATTGTGAGCAAATTCTCCTTCCTCTAGGTTGTGGTCGTCAGGTGTCATGGGTCACAGCAGTCAGAACGCTGACTGAAATGCTGGTCCAGACAGGTGAGCAGTTTGGTGACCTTGCGCAAGTCATGCTGTCAATAGTGTCAGGACCACGAACATAAATCTTCAGGAATTTATATCCCACTTATCTTGAATTTAGCGTAGTGGCACATGGGCCTGAAAGCAGACTTTCTGAGTCTGAATCCTGGTTTACCATTTACCTTTTAAGGTACTTGGAACAGTGTCTGGCTCAAAGCAAATGCTATTTGTGTGTTTGATGCTATTAATGGTGTTATTAATTTGTATATAATAGAAGAGAAAAATATGACCATCACTCTTAGGAAGGGAAGTCAAGCTTGGGGGAATTTGAGAGAAATTTACCACAGCCAGGGAAGTGAGGACCCATCATTTCAGCATTATAACATTCTCTGGTTGGATTCAGCAATACCATGACTTCAGTAATTCCCCAGAAAGTTCTGTGGACAGTTGCAGGAGAGAGCAAAGGAGGAAAGGGAGGTTTAAATGAAATACATTCAATATAAAAAGGGCATTTATCCATGTTCCTTTAGCATACATGGGCTCCTTCCCTCCTGTATGCAAACATGGCCAACTATCTCTTATCATAAAATAAACAAATTCTCGACCGACAAATGCCTCTTTTTCTCTGAGAAATAGTCTATCCTTTCTTTCACAATCAAATTCCTCAGACATGAAGTTTAAAGGCTCCACCCAGTATCCCCATTGTCTATTTTTTTTTTTTTTTGGTGGTACTGGGGTTCCTGGAAGTCCTTCTACCTTCGGGCTACACTCCCAGACCTATTTTTACATTTTTTATTTGGAAACAGGGTCTCCTAAGCCAGCATGCGTGGCTGGCTTCGAACCTGCATGATCCTCCTGTCTCAGCCTCCCAAGTGCGGGGATTACAAGTGTGCGCCACCACGCCCGGCTCCCCATTGTCTATTAATAAGCCTCTCTTTAGCCCCTTGAGCCCTCCCTGGCTTTCCTACAGGAGGGCCTCTTTCTTTTTTGGTGATACTGGGGTTCCTGGAAACCCTTCTACTTTTGGGCTACACTCCCAGACCTATTATATATATATTTTTTAGTTTGGAAACAGGGTCTCTTAAGCCAGCAAGGCTGGCTTTGAACCAGCGTGATCCTCCTGTCTCTGTCTCCCAAGAGCGGGGATTATAAGCGTGCGCCACCACGCCCGGTAGGAGGGCCTTCTTGAGGTTCTCCTTTTTTCTTTATTATTTCTTTTTTTTAGCACTGGATAACTTTGGCCACCTGTTTCTTCTTGGAATATCTGCTTTTGTTTCCTTCTCCCCACCTCTGTCTTGTACCCCTTTCCTCATCCTTGTTCTCTGCTTTATGTTTCTTCCCCCAAAGACCACACTTGAGTTCACAAGTTGGACCATCCCTCTCTCCCCAAGACCTATCTCTGACCTTGACCTCACCTGGTCTCAAAGTGTTTTGGTTGATTCAAGGACAGTCCTAGGGCTGGGGACATATCTTAGTGGTACAGCACATGCCTAGCAAGTGTGAGGCCCTCGGTTCAATCCCCAGGAGCTCTCTTTCCCACAAATATTCCTATTTGGATGTTCTATTATAACATCTGACATGGTATATCCCAAGATGGTGTGACATTTTGCATTTTGAAAATCCCCCAGGCCAGGCATGGTAGCACATGCTTGTAGTCCCAGCACTTGGGAGGCTGAGACAGGAGGATCATAGGTTTGCAGCCAGCCTCAGCTACTTATGCCCTCTGCAACTCAGTGAAATCCTGTTTTAAAACAAAAAGAATAAAAAAGGACTGAGCATGTAGCTTTGAGGTAGAATGCCTCTGGGTTTGATCATCAGAACTGAAAAAAAAAAAAAGAAAGAAAAAGAAAAGGAAAAGACAAGGCTCCAGGAAGTAAAACATTTTTGCATGCACTCAGAGACATGTAAATGGACTTCTCCCCAGGTCATGGATCTGACTGCTATGGGACACCATTTCTGGCTGCCTCACAGGTCACAAGCCAACCTTGTTCTTTGCTATTTTTTGTAGAACTAGCCACTAAATTTTACTTTCCCTTTCCCTAAGTCGCTAGATTCATCCTTCATCTAACATTCTCATTACTCCAGGGTTGTTTCCAGCCTTCCATTCAATACAGCTATACCGAGGACCATCTCCCAGGGACAGAGTCGGCTGATGGTGTGACATCAAGGATAAGCCCTTCACTGCTTTTAAGGAGCTGGGATGAAGCCAAATAAGCGCAGCCATCTGAGGATATGACAGGTGTTGGGAGGTGATGTGCTTGGGGTGCTCTGGAACATGGAGGAGGTGTGAACCCAGCCTGAGGGGACCTTTCCCCACAGGGGTACAGGTAGGGGCCCTGAGGATCAGGAATTAGACAGAGACCGCTGGGGGAACTCTTGACAGAGGCTGCCAAGCAGCATGTCAGGAGAATCCAAGCTGGGGTGCTTTTTCTGGCTAGGGAAGTTCAGAAGGTCAGAGTTTGAGTTCAGGTGGAATATGAAGCTGGAGAGGATGTGTTGAGGCTAGATCAAGAAGACTCTAGATTCCATTTGGAGGGCAGTAGAGGGTGCTAAGGGTTCTGAGTACTATCAGCATTACACTCAGAGTCCTCAAGGCCTCTGGGAATGAGATCCACCTCATGTATCCAATCTTAGATTCTCAACAACACATAAACCACACCCAAGTAGGTAGGGGTTTATTCTTCCCTATATGTGGTATTATTGTTATCAAAATCATTTAGCCAATGCCTCCTATGTGCCAGATACCAGCCTGGGCTCAGGAGATCTCTACATGAGACACAGCCCTGCCTCAGTGAGTGAGTCAGAATCCTCGACTCCTATGGGCAATCAGGGTGGTTCAGTGAGGTCTATGCAGCGAGCAAGGGGGGGACTCTCCACTCAAAGACTGGAGTAGGGGCAGCCAGGAGAATGTTCATGGGAGAAAGTACCATTTGACATACTTCTGCAAAAAACATAGAGGGCTCGCCAGCAGAGCATTCTGAGCGCAGGAGAACCAGCATAAAAAGAAAGGCAGGCAAAAACAGTGGGTCAGAACCTTGTGGGAAGGTCAGTGAGGCAGGGTGTGCGCATGAAGAGTAGAAGGAGCTGGGCTGCAAAGGGAGGCAGGGGATTTGCGCTGCATGTCATGGCAGCAAGGATTGCTGCCTGTCTGAGCTCCACGTCCTCCTTGGGCTTCCTACCTTCCACCATGCCCGACTGTGGCTTCTAAACTGGACTCAAGACCAACTACCTCCTTTGAGTGTTCATTTCCTTTTTTAGCCCACACTGGCTGTCTCTCTAAGTCACCATATAGTTCTGTACTTAACTGCTGTCCATCTGTCTCACGGTTGCTGGTTTTATCTGACCTACACTTGGGTGCTTCTGAACAGCAGGGACCATGCCTCCAACTCACATTTGCCCCACAGAGCCGAGCACATTGCAGGTTGCAGTTCATACAACCAGGGCTGAAAATCATCAAAAATTCAGAGATCTGGTCAAAGATTTGGATCTATTTTCTGCATTCATTTGCACAAAAATTAAGAATGAAACAAACATCTGTAATCAGCACCTGGACACTTTAAGTTTCCCTTCTATCCAAGTCTGTGAGTATGTAGGACTAGTTAGACTTCTATACTCAGCAGAACCATACTTCCTGCTCAGAGAAATCAACAAAGAAGGTTCCGTGCTGGACACACCTTCCCCAGGAGGAGTGCTCCCTCCTCAAACAAAACTGAAAGATTGGCAAGATTAGCTTTGCAGTCAGACAATGGAATCAGAAAGCTTTGCTCGGAGAATAAGTGTCCAAAGGGGTGATCCTGTGCCATTATAGAAGATGGAAGAACCTGTCACAAGATGATTATGCCCACATACACGGGCACAGACAACTCATTGTTAACTATGGATTTTTTCCCCTCCCTATACTGGGGATTGACCCCGGGGGCATTCTACTTCCAAGCTATACCCTGGCCTCCATTTATTTTTATATTTTGAAAAAGGGTCTTGCTAAACTGTTGAAGTTCTCACTAAGTGGCTGAAGCTAACCTTGAATCCATGAGCCTGCTGTCTCAGTCTCTCAAGTACTGAGATTACATGCATGCACCACTGCACCCAGGTACATATGGGCCTTTTCTTTTTCTTTTTTCTTACTGCTTGTAATTAGCTTTGGCTTGGGCCCCTCCACTGGGTACCACTGGGACTTCTCCACCATGCAGCAACTGAAGGATTAGTACTTAGCATCACAGAACTTCTCCCAGGGCCATGCTCTAGGGCTCCCCCTCTTTTTTTCTTTTTCTTTCTTCTTCTTTTTTTTTTTTTTTTTTGCGGTACAGGGGATGGAACCCAGGGACATTCTACCTCGGAACTACACCCCCAGCCTCATTTTTTATTCTTTATTTTGAAACAGGGCCTTACTGAGTTGCAAAGGGCCTCACTGAGTATTAGCTGAGGCTGGCCACGAACCTGGATCTTCTTGTCTCAGCCTCCCAAATGCTGGGATTACAAGTGTGTGCCACCCCACCTGGTTTTGAAAGGTACACTAGCAAGTTCCTGGCCATTGCTTTCTGTCCCAGAGAACAAGGTGACGTGAGCCAAGGAGTCCACGAGCTCTTGCACAGACTATTCAGCACTCAGATCCTCTAAGTAAATGCAAAGAAAAGTGATCCAACCACACATGTCTAGCAAGAGCCTGGCTGCTCCTACACAGTAGTTACACCTGCCACAGCAGGTAACCAATACCCTCTTCCAGGCACTGAGCAGGAGGACAACATTAGATTCACACGATGACCAAACGGGGCATTGTTGACTGGGTCATTGCTCAGCAACGGTATCTGAAGAATACCGGGGTGAAGGTTCTTGTTTGAGGCTCCTGGTACTGGACAGATGTGTTCCAAACACTAGGTAGCTGCACAGCTGGCCCACAGCTGGGAGCGAGCCATCACCAGGGATTATCACTTCATAAGGCCTCACTTGCCTTCAGAAGGTGTATGGGGGCACAGGCAGTCAACCAAACCACAGTGTGGTCCCAAACCCACTTTCATACCTCAGAAAATGTTTTTCCAATTGTGGTTTTAAAGGAGTAGAGCCACTGGGCAGTTCTCTTCACAAGCCCCTTCCTTCCATCCATCCTTCTTTCCTTCCATCCATCCATCCTTCTTTCCTTCCTTCTTTCTCTCCTCCCTCCCTCTCTCCCTTTTCCCCTTTCTTCTGGATTGAACCCAAGGGCTTTCTACCTCCGAGTCACACACCCAGCCCTATTTTATTTTCAGTTTTGAAACAGGCCTCATGAGGTTGCTGAGGCTGGCCTGGAACTTTTGATCCCCCTGGGTCTCAGCCTCCCAAGTACCGAGATTTCAGGCGTGTGCCACCACACCCAGCTTCTCTTTCTTTCCTTCCTTCCTCCTTTCTTTCTTTCTTCCCTCCAGCATAAGGGCCAATAGTTTTTACCTTGGATTCTGGAGTTCACAAGGCAGCACCCTCTGGCAGTATGGAGGTGGGGTGTTCAAGGTCATTCCTTGACCATCTTAGTGCCTTTCTGGGATTTTTGTGGTCCTGCTGGTGATGGCCTCGTGCCTCCACTTTCCAAGGAAAACTGCGAGGTATGACTCTGGACAAGCCACCTGCCCCTTCCGCAGGACGGGGGCCGAGAATAAAACCTGCCAAGAGGGAGCAGTTCCGTTCCAAAGTGGGCATGCATGTGACGTCGTCACAGCTGAGGTTTCCTTGGGTCTGGTCCGCTGGGCACAGGCTATCAGCACAGGCGGAGAGACCTCCACCTTCCGCAGCACCGCGGTGCAGAGAGCGCCTTTCCCGGATGGGACATCTGGCCTGGAAGAGAATTGCAAACAGCCCAGGGCAGCCCCAGGAGACAAGGGAGCGGCAGGCCAGCTGGCAGAGGCGCCCGACCGCGGCTGGCAGCCGCGCCCCCGCCCCGCCAGCGACTCAGAGGTGGGGGGTCCCCGCGCTGGTCCCCTCCAGCTACGGAGCGCTCACCTCCAGGGAGGAATCCACACTCTGCCTTTGCCTGGCTCGCTTCTCCCATTGCTGAAGAGAGGTCAGCAGAGTCCAGCAGGCGCCGCTGGCCCCGCCCACCAAGGCCTCGCCCACAGCTCTGGCCACGCCCTCTCGGCCCAAGTACCTTCTTAGAGCTCTAGAAAGTGGGGCAATCTCCTGCTTGCCTCTCTGCAAAGACCCTGAGGGGACCGGGAAATGTTTGTCAGAGGAGAATGCACGGGTCCTGAGGGAGGGGAGCTTGCTGCCCAGGGCGCCAGGCAGAGGTTCAGCGGTGCCCTCTCTCCTTGGAGATATACAGGCCCTTTTGCCCTTTTCCTCCCTTCCCATCACACGAAGGAGCAAACCAGACCGAGGACAAGGACTGTCCAAAAACACAGCCGAGTGCATGTCCCGTGCTGAGCCTTCAGCTGAGCCAAAGTTCAGGCTAAATTTTAAAGGCCTCCATGACAGTTTCCACCAGGCAGATGCTATTGCGTGTGTTTGGGAGCTGGGTTGGTTTGAGGAAGGAAGTTCTGCTTTCGTTTGGAGAACTCAGGAAAGGACAGACCCTTTGCTGGCCTATGAGCCTGGCGTGCCTTTGGCCCTAACGTCTCTTTTCTTCGTACTTTCCCTCTGCTACTGGGGTTTGCTGCACTTTCAGGAAAAGGAATATGTAAAAAAAAATTAATAAATGAGAAAGAAAAGAAAGGACACTCCAGAGGGTGGCTCAATGGGCACAATGGAGAGGTTAAAGAGAGGTGATATTGCTGGGCTTGATGGCACACACTGGAGGCTGAGATAGGAGAATCACAGGTTTGAGGACAGCCTCAGCAGCGTGGGGAGACTCAGCAACCCAACAAGACCCTGATTCAAAACAAAAGTTAAAAAGGGATAAGGGTGTAGCTCAGAAGTAGAATTTACACACACACACACACACACACACACACACACACACACACACGTAAGAGTATCAGAAAGTAGCGGAGTGGCTTTCCGGGTTGAAACCCAGTTCAAGGATTGAAATGGCAGTGGCTTGAACGGGGCGGGGTGGGGCACAGACAGCAGGTGGAGGGCCCCTCACCTGACTCTGGGAACTGGGGTGTAACTGCAGAGTGGCTCCACTACCCACTCACTGTCTGGGGGGGGGTGTTGGTGATATAATATGTACCAAAGAGAAGATAGGTGTAAAACAAAGCCTGGCACTTAATTACACCGTGCGGATCTCATTATAGAGTCCTCTCAGCTCCCCTCCTTTGCTGGCAGCTTGAAACTGAGTGACAAATTGCCTCAAGTAGCTCTCAAAGGACCACATGTGGGGAAAAATGAAACTGCTGTGGGGGGGCTGAGGAGGGCCGTTAGCACGCTGCTGCTCTGGAGCTGGAAGGGAGCTGTCTGTAAGGGCCCCGAGGGCAAGCGAGAGCTGGGAGCCACAGCTGCCACGAGCTGACCTACAGGAGCCTCGCTGGAGCCAGCCTGTGTCCCCATTTTACATCAGTGGGGCCAAGAGCAAGGCGGGGGCACCATGTGCCCCCCTTTGTAGGTGGGTGCTGCACGATCAGCCTGGCAAGGCTTAGCACAGGAGTGCTGGAAAACTGTGGGGAGGAAGGAGTGCTCCAGGTGGAGCCACGTCCTCCCAGGGATGCCCAAACCCCCTCCTAAGTGCTGCACCAGACACTGGCTCTGGATACTGATTCCAATCACTGGGGTAGGGTTTGGGTCACACTGGGAAGGACTCTTAGATCCTGCCTACATGGCATGTCTTTTCACAGACAAGGTCCTATGGGGAGATGACGACTTACCCCTGAACAGACAGTACTACTTGACTTAAGTTCTTCTCAAGTGATGGCCTGGAAGTGAACTTCCATTATCTTTATCCAGTAGGTGCCGGGGAGGCAGCTGGTGGCCAAAGCCCTTGCTAATCAGGGCCAGAGGGATTGTCACTTGCTTTTTTTCACCACTAAAATCCAGAATTGCACATGTATCTGCTGGGGGGGGGGTATATGGTACTCGCAGGCGGACATCCCCTCTCCATTCATGTCGCTCTTCTTTTTTTTTTTTTTTTTTTGCGGGTCTGGGGATGGAACCCGGGGGTATTTGACCTCCAAGCTACACCCCTGCCCCCTTTTTTATTCTTTATTTTGAAACCAGGTCTCACTGCTTTGCAAAGGGCCTCACTAAGTAGCTGAGGCTGTCCGTGAACCACGATCCTCCAGTCTCAGCCTCCCCAGTGCTGGGATTACAAGCGTGCCCACCACGGTCACTCTTCTATTTTAAACCTTCAGCAGCTTCCCTATGTCCCTACGCACTGAATCAAATCCAGATTCCAGAGCACAGCCCCATGATCTGGTCCCTGACCGTTTCTCCAGTTCCTATTCCCTTAGCTTCCACCTCCCAGGCCCCAGCCTCACTGCCGTCCTCTTGCTCAAGGTGTGCACACGCTCCGCCCATGGCTGGGGTGCTCCTTCCCTCTAGTTCTGTGTGGCTCAGTCCTAGCCATGCTTCCATGGCCCCTCTAATGTCACATCTTCAAAGAGAACTTCCCTAACCTCTCTACAGATGTCTCTGATTTTGGTGGTTCTACTTGTAACTTTTTTTTTTTTTTTAACTTTACAGTAGTGTGAAAATGATTCGTGTTGGGTAGAAACCATATGTCAAGTTTCAAATCTGTTTCCTTTCCTGTGTTAGCCACATTTGGTGTGATCCTCAGTCAGGGTGCTGTGAACGGCAGCAAGCCAGGATGGCTCCGTCAGCCATGCGATCAAGAGGCAGGATGACTGAGAGCCTACAGGGTGCTCTGTTCTGAAGCTATGATGTCAGGTACGTTAGGTGTATTACATGCATTTTCTACTTATGACATTTTCAATTTATGATGGGCTTATTGGGACATAACCACATTGTAAGTCGGGGAGCATCTGTATCTAAATTAGATCCCTCCTGTTATTCTCTCCCCTGGTAACCTGTTCTCTTTACTGATCTCACTTCAATTTGTAATTGTTTATTAATGTAGTTAGGGATCAAGGTTATTCTCTCCTTTAAACTATAGACTTGGACTGTAAGCCTCATGGCAGAAGGAGCCATGTCTGATTTGTTCACTTGAAATCTAGTATGTAGTAAGTATTTCCTAAGAAATATCTGCTGATTAATGAATGAATGATACCAGCAGTCTTTGTTTTTATTTTATTTTATTTTAAGTACTGGGATTGAATCCAGAGGCATTCTACCTCTGAGCTGCACCCCCAGCCCCATTTTGTTCTTTATCTTGAAACAGGGTTTCATTAAATTGCAGAGGGCCTACCCAAGTAGCCAAGGCTGGCTTAGAACCTGCAATCCTCCTGTCTCAGGCTCCCAAGTACTAGGATTACAAGGATGTGCCACCACGCCAGGCCAGCAGTCTTCATTTTAAAGGACAAAATTAAAACTCTGTAAGTTTGCAACATAAACACTAACAACTATTCTATTTCAAAAGTAACAAGCTAGGGCTGTGGCCCTTGCCTGCAATCCTCCGACAAGAGGGGTTGCAGGCTGAACCAGGAGGATCTCAGGTTCTAGGACAACCTCAGCAACATAATGAGACTCTCAGCAACCTGGCGAGACCCTGTTTTGAAACAAAACAAAAATTCAAAAAGGGCTGAGGATGTAGCTCAGAGGTAGAATGGGTTAAATTCTCAGTAATGTGCATATGTGTGGACACACACACAAACACACACACACACACACACACACACACAATTCAGAGTATTCCTAAAACTAAACTTCCATTCAACAACCAGATTGTCCACTAAAGACTTTGTGCATCTCACCAGGAATATCAATTGAAGATCTGGCTTTCATTATATTAAGGAGTTCCCAGTCCACCGGTCCAGTGGGGGAGTTGGACATGTAAACAAATGGCTATGAAGTAATTCAGTAAGTGTTGCAATAACATAGACTCTAGCTCTGCTTGGAAGCCCCTGACTCTGGGACCAGATGCTACAGTCGCTGCAGACAAAAGATGTTGACAATTCTCTCCTTGGACAGGGCAGAGGAGGGCATTCTGGGCAGGGGAAGAGGGAAGTAATGTGGCTTGTTTGGGGGGAGTTGCTAGTGGTTTGTTAAATGGGTGGTGATTGTATAAAGGGTCAGAATGGGTAAAGCGGCGGGAGGCAGGGGCCAACTCACGGGTAAGTAAAGGCATGCTCATATTTTACTCCG
The DNA here is from genome assembly GCF_963383645.1 of Muscardinus avellanarius. Taxonomy (NCBI): domain Eukaryota; kingdom Metazoa; phylum Chordata; class Mammalia; order Rodentia; family Gliridae; genus Muscardinus; species Muscardinus avellanarius. The sequence goes on along the minus strand of NC_137793.1, from coordinate 67,299,167 downwards.
GCTCTTCAGGGTGGGACCCACTGGGTGCAGTGACACAAGGGGATTCTACACAGTGTGTAGAATGAGCTGAGTAGGGGATGAGGTGGTTGGTAGAAAATAAGTCCAGTAAGGAGGTATTGCAGCTGTCCAAGCAAGATAAGGAGTCTAAACTGGAATGGTGGCATTCATTATTTCTATCAGTACATAATTTTTGATGCTTTTATGAACCAGACACCATGCTAGGTCGTAGGATGTAATATCAAGTGTAAACATTTACTGAGTGCTTGCCATATCTCTGTTCTTTTCTAAGTACTGTACATGGATTAACTGATTTATGATCCTAAGAGTCAGTATTATCATCATTCTTATTTCATAAATGGGGAAATGGAAGGAGAAGATGTTATATAACTGGTGCATACTTATATAGCTAGTAAATGACAAAGCCAGGGATTGAACTTAGGTAATTAGGCTCAAGAATTCAAGGTCTTGCCTGGCATGGTGGTACATGCCAGTACTTGGGAGGCTGAGACAGGAGAATCACAGATTTGAGGACAGCCTCAGCAATATAATGAGAATCTCAGTAACCTAGGAAGACCCTGTTTCAAAAAACAAAAAATAAAAGTGGGCTGGGATGTAGCTTGGAGGTAAAATGTCCTTGGGTTCAATCCCAATACCATAAAAAAGAAAAGAAAAAAGTCTATGATATTAGCCACCATCCTATATTGATATCTTGGTAAGAATAAGCTAGACATGGTCTCTTTTCTCACAGAACCTACATTTTGGCACTGGAGGTGTAGAGGAGAAGACATATTTATGTTATAGAATAAAAAACCCACCAATCTCTGTTAGAGCAAGAAATGGTAGGGAGATTTGACAAGACTCTGGATTTGTCATTGGTGGATGGTTGTGGGGAATCATGGAGTGGGAAAATACAAGGTTGGAGTGAACTTGGAGAAATGAGTTGTGTGTAGTTTGTGATTGGATGGTCTTTGTAATTTGTAGGTAAAGCCATCCAGTGGGAGGTTGAAGTCGTGTGTCTAGAGAATAGAAAAGATGTTGTATAAAGACAAAATTGAAAGACATTAAGATAGAGTTAACAGGCAAAAATATGGGTAAAAAAACAATAACCAGAGGACAGGCAAAATCAAGGCCCAAGAGAGACCAAGAATTCACGATCACAGGTTGGAGGCCAACCTTAGCAATTTAGCGAGACCCTCAGCAACTTATTGAGACCACCAGCAACTTAGTGAGACCCTGTTTTGAAATAAAAAAATTAAAAAGGGATGGGAATGTAGCTCAGAGGCAGAACAGCCCTGAATTCAATCCCCAACACCAAAAAGAAAAAAAACCAGAATACAAAACTAGAGATGTTTGCTACACAAATAACTGCCCAAACACAAGTATCCAGATTATAAAAGGAACAAATACAAATCAGTAAGTAAAGACCAACAAAAGAGATGAATAACACAGACAGGTACTCCACAAGAGGAAGTCCAAGATAGTCAATAAACAAATGAAAAAGTGCTAAACTTCATTAGTAATCTAAGAATGCAGTTAGCACTGTAACACATGAAATATTATAATACAGTATATTGACCAAAATAGAAAGTCTAATAATAAGTGTTAGTGACGATATAAAGCAACAAAACTTCTCACATGTTTTTTATAGAAATATAAATTTGTGTAATCACTTGGGAGAAGTTTGGTTTTATCTTGGAAACTGAAACTTGGAGATTCACATGCTCTATAGTAGAAAATTCCATGCCCGAGTAATAATACTTTCTTTCTTTCTTTCTTTCTTTCTTTCTTTCTTTCTTTCTTTCTTTCTTTCTCTCTCTCTCTCTCTCCCTCCTCCTCCTCCTCCTCCTCCTTCTCTTCCCTTCCCTTCCCTTCCCTTCCCTTCTCCTCTCCTCTCCTCTCCTCTCCTCTCCTCTCCTCTCCTCTCCTCTCCTCTCCTCTCCTCTCCTCTTCTTTCTCTCTCTCTCTTTCTTCCTCTCTCTCTCTCTCTCTCTCTCTCTCTCTCTCTCTCTCTCTCTCTCTTTCTTTTTTTCCATTTTGCGGTACTGGGGATGGAACCCAGGGGCTTTCTACCTCTGAGTGACACTCCCAGCCCTATTTTTATTCTTTATTTTGAAACAGGGTCTCACTGAGGTGCAAAGGGCCTCGGTAAGTAGTAGCAGAGGTTGGCCTCAAACTGCGATCCTTGCCTCCCAAATGCTGGGGTTACAAGCATTTGCCACCATGCCCAGTGCACAATACTCTTATATGTCAATGTTTAAAGAAGCATTGGAAGCATTGTTTGCAATATCCCCATAGTAAACAGCTTCTAGGATGGATCCTAAAGACTCCTGCCTCTTAGTGTTTATGCACTTCTGTAATGCACTCTCCTTACCTGTGAGCTGAGCCTAGTGACTTCTAATAGATGGAATATGGCACAGTTGGTGGGATGTCACTTCTGAGATTAGATTTCAAAGAATGTGACATTCAACTTCCCTGCACACACATCGCAATTTTTCTCTCTCCCCCTCTTACTTGCTTTCATGAAGCCAGCTGCCATGTTGTCAGCTGCCTTGTGGAGAGACCCATGTGGCATGGACTCAAGGGTGACCTCCTGCCAGCCACCAGAGAGAGGCTGGAGCCATCAGCACAACAGCCTGTAAGAAAACAGCTCTTACTAACAACCAACGGATGAATATAGAATTAAATGCATTCCCCATCTGAGCCTTAAGGTGAGACTGTAGCCCAGCTAACATCTGGATTACAGCTTGTGAGAGAGCCAGTGCACCTAGCTAGGCCATGCTGAGTGACCCACAAAAACTGTGACATAACCCATGTAATTTTAAGTCACTACATTTTGGGTACTTTGTCACACATAATAGGTAACAATTGCAAATCACCAAACTGGAAATCACACAAATGTCCATCAAAGTAGAAAGTGCAGATCAATAATAATATAATGGAGCATTATACATCATTGAAAGAAATCATCTATGACTAACCAACTAATAACATGAATGAAATATACAAACATACAATATACAAAATAATAAAGATTCAAAAGAGTATGGAAGAACAGGAAAGAAGTCTCAGTAATCTTTCAGGGTGAAGTCAATGTTCTGTGATTATGATGGCCTTCTGAGAAAGATGTAAGGGATAAAATTACAAATTATATTTGTAATATTTTATTTTTAAGGAAGCAAATATGGTGAGATGGCAGGATTTGATAAAGCTTAGTGGTGTGTATATGAATATGTATTATTTTCTATGAAATGTTGTATGCCTATAAATGCATCATAATAAGTATTGAACCTTTATATCCCCCACCACAGAGAAATGAATTTTCTAGTCATTAAGTTAGTTGGTTATAAAGCTGAAATTTGAATTCTAATTTTTACCTAACTCCCTAAAGAAGATTGAGATATTAACCTCTCAGAAATCAATGACTCTGAGAATCAATGAATTGCAAACCATCTATTTTTCTCAGAAAAAGTCAGTGTAAATAACATAAAGAAACCAGCATGGATTCAGATTACAGAAGAGCCACCAGGAAAGACATCCCCCCTAAATTCTCAGGGTCAGAGAATCTACAGCCCTGCGCTCCCATTTATTTCTCTCTGAAGTCACCTCACTTAATGCCTCTGAGTATTAATCTCACTCTTCACTCTTTCTTTGAGATGCTCTGTCTCTAAGATGACCTTTCCAATCTTTGTGGGGGGTGGAGGTTCTATTAAACTTCATTGTTCAAGAGCTGTTGATAGCAACACAGAACTGGAAGGAAAAATCATGCTATGGGGGAACCTCCTTTACTGCGCCCTGATATTTTTATCAAGTTGATAGGAGAAAATGAGCATTCAAGACCTAAAAGCAGAAAAAAGTAAAACATATTGAACATACATTATATGTGAGGCTCTGTGCCGGGCACCATCATTACATCATGAGCCCATAAATACTGTGAGTAGGTGTTATCGTGGATAGAAACTAGGGGACACGTGGCTGGGAATGGGCAGAAATAACAGAACTAACTCAGGGCAACGCAGCCCAAGGATCAGCTTTCCAGTGCATTCCATATGGAGGAGGTGGAAAGATGGCTCAAGAGAGGCCACATTGAGTCTGAGCATTCTCACAGGCTCAGGGTCTCTGTTCTTAGCTCCAGCTGGATGGGCTTTCCCCCAGCTTTTTTTATCCTTTAGCACCCTGGATCAGGGATTGTCTAGGAAGCATGGAAAGATGAGACTAGAAGACACAGGCAAAATATTGAAAAGATGCAAACATTCATAAAGGACTGAGAAATACTCCATTTCCTTGAGCACCAGATCAAATGTGTCAACAAAGAACTTCAATCAGGTGTAACAGGAACTTGAAAAACAACCTCAGATCCAGCCACATGAGGGTGTGTTTCAAACACTCAAGGGTGTGAGAGCCTGTTCTCAGCTAGCTCTTGGCAGTCCTCCAGAAGCTGATGCTGAGACAAGGACTCTAGTTACTTCCAGGCAGGAATAAGGAGAAAGGTCAGGACCAAAAGGTCAGGACAGCCTAACCCATCCGTTTCTAAGAAGTATTTTCTCTCTGAAGTCCACTCAGTGATTTCTGTTTAGGTCTTATTGGCCAGAGGGACACTTGTCTGCCCTGTTTTCTAAGGGAAGCTGAAAAATGTACTGACAGTAGTTGTTGATTTCTAGTTGGACCTTCAAACAAAATTCGGCTTCTGTTAGTAAAGAAGAAAGGGAATATTAATATTGGATGGCCCCAAAGTATTGAAATCCCTGATAGAAAAGAAAAAGGTATATTTACACTTGAAGATATAGAGTATATTTTCAGTGGTTCATGAAAAACTGGGCTTTAAATTTTAAAAATCCATTTGAATTTTGTACTTAATTCTATATCTGCTTATAAAATAAAGGGAATGTGTCAAATTACTTATCTGTTAAATTACTTAATTCTTCACCCCAGAAACTCTTATGTGAAATTCATGCTTTCTGAAGATGTCTTATATTTACTTTCATTTCTTTCACTCCCAAGAAACCTTCACACACCCCTGTCATTGGAGGTCAATAGCCCATTTAAGACAATCTAGAGTACTAGGGTAGATGAGAAGCAGGAGATGAAGTAGGAATTTTAATTTATTTCTTACTTGGGGACAAATGTTAACATGTTTCTAGAACCCCTTACACAGACCTGGCAGGGTTCTAGCAGGGTTCCCCCCAGCTCATGCACCCTCAGCCATTGCTCTCTGCCAACCATGCTCCATCCTCTGGGTGCATTAAGTCATGGAAAAGTCTTTAAGCATTTTTTTTAGTTTACTTTTTACAAACCCAGAGCCTTAGGTCAGGTTCTTTAGAAGAAGATGACACAGAGACAGAAATTTGTGTATAAGTGAATTTTTTCTTTTCTTTTTTCTATACTTTTATTGGTGCATTGTAATTATACATCACAGTGAGGTTCAATGTGATACAAATATATATGCATCCAGCACTTGGTGTTTCCCTCCATAACCCATCCTGCTCCTACATTGAACCTTGTACATATTAGTGAAATTGTTAGTGATATCTTTATATTTGGACATAGCATTATTTGAACTTTCATCAATTCCTTCATCAATTCTCCCTTTTATCCTCCATACCTCCTTCCCCCAATCCCCTTCTACTATCCTACTGTCCCCTCTCTGTATTCACCTAAAGTCATTTTGTTTCCTATTTTCTCAATAGATTTCACATGTGAAAGAAAACATAACCCTTGACCTGCAACTGGTAGATCTCACTTCGTGTAACAGTCTCGAGCTCCTTCTATTTTTTGCAAATGACATAATTTTATGAGCCAGGTATACCACTCCTTGGTATCTTTACAGAAGAATTAAAGTAAAAATATATAGTGACACATGCATATCTATGTTTGTAGCTGCACAATTCACGATAGCCAAATTATAGAAGCAACCCAAGTGTCCATCTACAGACAGTACTTAAGATTAAGTCACAATCTTTTGTATGAATGGATCTATTGCAGCATTTTTTATAATTCTGAAAGAGTGGGTCAGGTGAGCTTCTTACCAGGAGATAATTGTCTAATCAATTATGGTACTTCTAAATCATGAAATACATGCAACCATTAAAGATCATGTTATTGAAGAATATTTAATGTGTGTGTGTGAACACTTCACATGTTACCCTTTAAAGAATGCCTTATGAAAAATAGCTATTCTAAAAACAGTCAAATGTGTTTGATGAAAAGACTTTATCCCAGTAGGTTATTGATCTTCCTAGTGTCAGTGTGCAGGCATCAGATCATCCTCAACTGCAGAGAGAGGACTTTGACCTGTGCAGCTGTGAGTATAGCACTACAACCTGCAGTAAGACAGCATGCCAACAGCATTTTAGGAAACTTTCAGACTTTACCCCTTCCTTGTTCTGAAAGATCAACCAACCTAGTAACTCAATGAATGTCTGGGGTTGAGGAAATATTAACTCATGAAATTTTATTATATAATAGAAATCATGTCAACAGAGTAAGATAGCAATTTCCTTTTTGAAAATAATATAATTGTATGAAGATATATACACATGAATGTAAAGTTTGAAGAAAACCCATATCAAATAGAAGAGTGGTTTCCAGGGCCTGGGAAGGTTTGTGGGAGGGTGGGATGGATAGAGAATGGCTAATTGTACACAGGTGCAATTGGATATAAGGAATAACTTCTAATGTTCTTTAGCACAGTAACTGTGGTTGACAACAATTGAGTGTTTAAGAAAGCTATTGTAGAGAACTTGAACTACGAATAACATTATCTTTTTGTGTTGTGTTCCCAACACACACAAATAATAATATGTATCTGAGGCAATAGATATTCCAGTTATCCTGATCTGATCATTGCACATTGGACACATGTATTGAAATGACACGCTGTATGCCATAAAAATTTGCGACCCAAACCCAAACCCAAACCTGGATTATCCACCTTTATATAACAAAGGAGAATCTATGCTCGCATCATTAAAAAGGGCAAATCCCAGGTGTCTTTATCAATGTAAGTTAGAATCATGGGTATACATCTTCCTATAACCCAGGTTTTCTAGCTTGGGTTGTAATTTTTCTTCCAGTGGTGCACATTTTTTTTATACAATACATAGCCCAAGAATCTAAAAAGGAGAATGCATGTCTGGTATGTTAAATGCAATTCCCAAACCTCTTTAGCAAAATACATTAGAATCCTGTTTTATACACCTTTCAGTAACTCAGGTTTCTTAGCCAGAGCTTTACTTTTTCTAACATATGCCCATATTGTTTATAAAGAATAATGGATATTAGTACCTAAAAATAAGAATCCATGCCTGATACTTTCTACAAATGCAATTTCTAATCCCCTTTACCAAAATATATTATAAGTAACTCAGATTCCTAACTTATTCTTTAGGTTTTTTTATACTGAATACAGTGACAGAGAGATTATAAAAGAAGAATGCAAACTTGGTACCTCAACGAAATGTAATTGACTAAGCCCTTCATGGAAAAAAAGGTGGAAACCCAGGTTATGCACCTTGCTATGACACCGGTTTCCACACTTCTGCTTAGTTTTTCTTACAATGGCACATATTTGTTTATAGAGAACACTGGATGACAAAAGCTAAAATTGATTAGAATCCCATAAATGCACCTTCCGACAACTCTGATGTTGTAGCTTTGGTGTTTGTTTTTCTTATCATCCCCATGTTGTTTTATACTGAACATAGTGACCAAAAAGCTAAAAATAAAAAAACTAAGCCTGCTACTTCAAACAAACTTAATTGCCTAGGTTCTTTATGAAAAAAATGCAGAAACCTGGCTTATACACCTACAGGTAACATAGGTTTTGTTAGTTCTTTTTTAGTTTTTTTTTTAATACAGTGGCACATATTTGATTATAGAGAAGACTTGTTCTAAGAAATCAATAAAGGGGAATAAGTTCTTGGAATGTGTAACAAATGCAAACCCCAAGTGTCTTTACCAAAATAGATTAGAATCTCAGATACACACCTTCCAACAACATAGATTAGTTTGTGATTTAATTTTTCATACAATGGTGCAGATTGGATTATAAAATATGGAGAGCCCCCAAAACTAAGAGAATCCATGCCTTGTACATTAAACTAAAGCAATTCCCAAGACTCTTTACCAAAATACATTGGAATTCTGGTTTATACATCTTTCAATAAGTGAGGCTTCCTAGGTAGAACTTTATTTTTCTTACATTTTCCCATGTTGTTTTATAAAGAATACTGGATATTATTATGTAAAAAAGGAGAATACAAGCTGATATCTCCAACACACAGAATCTGTAAGCCCTAACATACGAAAGTATGTTAGAATCCCAGTTGGTACACCTTTCAATAACTCAGGCCACCTAGCTTGTGCTTTAGTTTTTCTTACAATCCTAAATATTGTTCAATACTTCATCCAAATATAATTACTTAGGCACTTCTTGAAAAGAAAATGGGTAGAAACCCAGAGTATAAACTTTCAAATAATGTAGGTTTTCTTGCTTCTCCTTTAGTTTTCCTTACAATTACACACTTTGGTTTATAGAGAATACTGGGTAATAGAAACTAAAAGAGAAGAGTATAGTCTTGGTACTTTAAACAAACACAATTCCCAAACTTCTCTACAAAAATACATTAGAATTCCCTTGTAGACACCTTCCAATATTCAGATTTCCTCTTTTGTGCTTTTGTTTTTCTTATAATCATGCATATTGGTTTATAGAGAATATTGGATATCCAAAAAAGGAGAATCCAACCTGGGTACTTTTTTTTTTTAAATTTTTTTGGTGGTACTGGGGTTCCTGGAAGCCCTTCTACCTCCGGGCTACACTCCCAGACCTATTTTATATTTCTGAAACAGGGTCTCTTACGCCAGCGCGGCTGGCTTCAAACCTGCGCGATCCTCCTGTCTCCGCCTCCCAAGCGTGGGGATTACAAGCGTGCGCCACCACGCCCGGTCCAACCTGGGTACTTTAAACAAGCATAATCACTTAGGCCTTTATGAGAAAATGACAGACACCCTAATTATACACCTTACCAAACATGGATTTTCTAACTTTTGCTGCCTTTTTTCTTACAATTATACATTTTGGTTAATGGAGAATAAGAGGTCCAAGAAGCTAAAAGAGAAGCATCCACGCCTGGCACATTACACAAATGCAATTCCCAAGCCTCTTTATCAAAATATGTTATAAATTGAGTTCATACAACTTCCAATAACTCTGGTGAAGTAGGTTTAGCATCAGTATTTTACCATCACACATGTTGCATTATATGGAACATAGTGAGCAGGAAGATTAAAAAGGAAAAGGCCAAACCCACAGCTTCAACAGAACATAAATCCCTAGACCCTTTAAAAAACATAGAAATCTGGATTATGCACCTTCATATGATTTAGGTTTTGTTGCTTCTGCTAGTGTTTCCTGCAATTGCTCATAATGGTTTATAGAGAATACTTGGTCCAAGAAGCTTAAAAAGGAGAATACATGCTTGAACATCAAACAGATACAAATCCCAAGTGTGTTTATCAAAATGAGTTAGAGTTTGGGGCTATACATCTTCCAATAACATAGGCTTCCTAGCTTGTGCCTTAATTTTCTTACAATGGAGCATATTGATTTATTCAGTATGATGGGCTCCAAGCTAAAATGGACAGTCCATGTCTGGTACAGTAAACAAAGGTGATTCCCAAGCCTTGTTAAGAAAATACTTTAAGCCAGGCGTGGTGGCGCATACTTGTAACCCCAGCATTTGGGAGGCTGAGACCAGAGGATCACAGTTCACGGACAGCCTCAGCTACTTAGTGAGGCCCTCCGCAAATTAGTGAGACCCTGTTTCAAAATTTAAAAAAGAATAAAAAATAGGGCAAGGGGTATAGCTCGGAGGTCAAATGCCTCTGGGTTCCATCTCCAGACCCACAAAAAAAAAAAAAAAAAGAAAGAAAAGAAAAGACTTTAGAATTCTGGAATATACAAGCTCCAATCAGGTTTCCTAGCTAGAGCTTTCCTTTTTCTTATATTTACCTATATCGCTTCATGGAGAATACAGGGTTATTAGTAACTGAAAAGGAGAATCTATGTATGATACCTTCAACACCCACGACCCCCAAGCCTTTTTACCAATATATGTTAGAATCCTTGTTTGTCCACCTTTCAATAACTCAATTTTACTAATTCGTGCTTTACTTTTTCTTACAACTCCACATAATGTTTTGTAATGAATACAGTGAACAAGAAGCCAAAAGAGAAGAATCCACGCCCAGTACTTCAACCAAACATAATTACCTACGCTGTTCATGAAAAAGTGATAGAAACCCAAGCTATGCACTTTACAATAACATAGATTTCCTAGCTTCAGCTTTACTATGTCTTACAATTGCACATAGTTGTTTATGGAGAATTAGTGGTCCCTGAAGCTGAAGAAGAAGCCGCCAGGCCTGGGATATTACAAAAACACAATTCCCAAGTCAATTTACCAAAATGCATTGTAATCCTAGTTTATACACCTTCCAATAACTTTGGTTTACTAGCTTGCACATTGGTCTTTCTTATTATCCCACAGATAGCATTATCCTGAATACAAGAACCAAGAAACTAAAAAAAAAAAAAAAAAAAAAAAACACCTCTAAGGCTGCTACTTCAATGAAACATAATTATCTAGCTCCTTTATAAAAAAAAAAAAGGGTAGGAACCTGGGTTATGTGCCTGCATATAACACAGGTTTTGTTCCTCTGCTTTAGTTTTTCTTATAATTGTACATGTTGGTTAGTGGAGAACACTTGGTGTGAAAGCTTTAAAAGGAGAATTCATGCCTGCAACATTAAGTAAATGAAAATCCCAAGCATCTTTACCAAAGTAAGTTAGAATGTCATGGTGTACATTTTTCAGTAAACCAGGTTTTCTAGCTTCTGTTTTAATTTTTCATGCAGTAACCATATTCATTTGTAAAACCAAAAAATAAAAAAATAAAAAATAAAAAAGATGGGACCCAGAATCTAAAAAAGAAAATCCATGCTTGGTCTGTTAAAAAAACACAATTTCTAAGCCCCTTTGCCAAAATGTTAGCATCCTGGCTTCTACTCCTCCCAATATCTCTGGTAAGCTGGCTTATGCTTTAGTTTTTCTTACAATCTCACATATTGGTTCATTTGGAGTACAAGTGCCCAAGAAGCTAAAAAAGAAAAATCCAAGCCTGCAACTTCAACTAAACATAATCCCCCTGGGCCCTTTATGTAAAACGTTATATACCTCCGTGTACATATGTTTTGTAGTTTCTGCTTTTATCTTCCAATTGTGCATATGGTTGTATAGAGAATACTTGATCCAAGAAGCTGATAAAGGAGAACCTATGGTTGGGACATTAAACACATACAAACCCCAAGTATCGTTAGCAACAGGAATTAGAATCTCAGGTTAGACACCCTCCTATACCTGAGATTTCCTAATGTGTGTTTTAATTTTTCTTACGACGACACATATTGTTTTGTAAAATATATTCTCCAGAAGCTAAAAGTGAGAATCCATGCCTGATATTTTAAACAAATGAAACAAACGCAATTTTCAAGCATCTTTACCAAAATATGTTGGAAACCTAGTTTATACACCTTCCTATAATTGCTTTTTTTTAGCTTGGGCTTTTTCTTTTTTATTCGCCTCTATTATTTTTTCAGAGAGCTATTGGTATAAGTACCTAAAAAAGAGAATTCATGCCAGATACTTTCAAAACACACAATAACATCAGGCCCCTTTACCAAAGTACATTTGAATCCCAGTTGATTCCCCTTCCAACAATTCAGGTCTCATAGCCTGTGCTTGGGCTTTTCCTATAAGCCTACACATTGTTTAAACTGAATACAGTGACAAAGAGGCTTAAAAAGAAGAATCCAAGCCTGGTAATTCATCCAAACAAAATTGCATAAGCCTTTCATGGAAAAATGGTAGGTATATGGCTTACACATCTTCCTATGACACTGGTTTTCATGTTTCTGCTTTAGTTTTTCTTACAAGAGACCTCATGGGTTTATAGGGACTCCTGGGTGACAACTTAAAACAAGAACATATGCTTGATGGTTTAAACAAATGCAATTTCTAAGCGTCTCTACCCAAATACATTAGACTCCAGTTTATTCACCTTCCAGTCATACAGGTTAGTAGCTTCAGCATTAGTTTTTCTTACTGTCTCACATGTTGGTTTATGCTGAATACAGAGACCAGGAAGCTAAAACAAAAGCTCAAGCTTGCTACAGAGCAAAAACATAATTCCCTGGATCTGGTTACATGCCTTTGTAGAATAAAAGTTTCATGGCTTCTGCTTTAGTTATTTTTACAATTGCCTGTGTTGTTTTATATATACATGCTTGTTCCAGGAAAAAAAGAGTCTGTGTTTAGAACATTGAGGCGCATCCAGTGACTTCACCAACACAGGTTAGAATAATGGGTTATACGCTTTTCTGTAATCCAGTCTTCCTAGCTTGAGTTGTAATTTTCTTATAATGGTGCGTATTGCTCTTTACAATATGATGGGGCCCAGAAGCTAAAGAGGAGAATACATGCCTGGTATGTTAAACAAATGCAATTACTAATCCTCTTTAATAAAATCTTGGTTTATACATCTCTCATTAACTCAGGTTTCTTAGCTGGAGCTTTCCTTTTCCTGGCATTCACCCATTTTTTTTTAATAGAGAATAATAGATATTAGCCCCTAAAATTAGAATCTATGTTTGATACTATATACAAACACAATTTCCAAACCCTTTTACCAAAATACATTAGAGTCCCAGTTGATACAGTTTCCAGTAACTCAGGTCCTTAACTTATGATTGCGGTTTTTTTTTTTTTTTTTAAGTTTTTTGTCTTTTGCCAGGCGTGGTGGCTCACAGTTGTAATCCCAGCATTCGGGAGGCTGAGACTAGAGGATCACGGTTCGTGGACAGCCTCAGCTACTTAGTGAGGCCCTCTGCAACTCAGTGAGACCCTGTTTCAAAATAAAGAATAAAAAATAGGTAGGGGGTGTAGCTCGTAGGTGGACTGCCCCTGGCTCCATCCCCGGACCCACCCACCCCCAATTTTTTTTTTGTCTTTTTGGACTGAGGATTGAACCCAGGGCAGTGCACTTGCCAGACAAGTGCTTTGCCACTGAGCTACAATCCCAGCTCGATTTAGTTTTTTTTTTCTCTAAATACTGAATAAAGTGACAAAAGTTATCAAAGAAGAATGCAAACCAAATGTAAATGTAACCTGAAAATCCAGGTTATAAACCTTCCTGTGACAAATGCTTCTGCTTTAGTTTTTCTTACATGAGCACATATTGTTTTACAGAGAATGCTGGACGACAAAAGCTAAAAGTGAAGAACATATCCTTGGTACTTTAAACAAATGCAATTCATGAGCTTCTCTAAACCAATATGTAAGAATTTTGGCTTTTATATCTTCCAATAACTGTGGCTTAGTAGCCTCAGTAACAGTTTTTCTTACCCTCCCACATGTTGGTTTGACCAAGAAGCTACAAAAGAAAAATCCAAGCCTGCTACTTCAAACAATCTTAATTGCCTAGGCCCTTTATTGAAAAAAGGTAGAAATCTGTGTTATATGGCTACATATAATATATGTCCCACTCTCTCCCTCCCCTTGTGGCTGAGATTGGGATTGATAAATTAATATATGTATATAGCATTATTTTAACTGTTACATTCTTTATTTCTCCTTCTCCCCTCCTTCCACAAACACACGCCATCATTCCACTGGATTCTCTGCTATTCTTTCTCTTTTCAACTTTGTTACCAATTTCTATCTAGTTTCCAAATATGAGAAAAAGCATACGATTATTTGTTTTTGCAACTGGCTAATCTTGCTTAGCATAATATCCTCAAATTCCATCCATTTTCTGGCAAATGACACAATTTTGTTCATTTATACGGCTGAGTAAAATTCCATTGTATGTATATGCCACAGTTTTGTGATCTATTCATCTGTTGAGGGACACCTAGGCTAGTTCCATAATTGGGCTATTGTGAATTGTACTGCTATAAACTTGTATATACATGTATCACTATAATATCTGACTTCAATTCCTTTGGAAAAATGCCCAGGAGTGGTATCTCTGGGTCATATGGGGGTTTGATTCCCAATTTTCTGAGTAATCTCCACACTGATCTCCATAGTGGTTGTACTAGTTTGCAGTTCCCCCAACGTGTATAAGAGTTTCTATTTCCCCACATTCTCATCAGGAATTTATTATTTTTGTTCTTTTTTTTATGGTACTGGGGTTCCTGGAAACCCTTCTACCTCTGGGCTACACTCCCAGACCATTATATATATGTATATATATATACATATATATATATATATATATATATTTTTTTTTTTTTTTTGAAACAGGGTCTCTTAAGCCAGTACGGCTGGCTTCGAACCTGCACGATCCTCCTGTCTCCACCTCCCAAGCGCGGGGATTACAAGCGTGTACCATCACACCCAGCTTTATTTATGTTCTTGATGACTGCCATTCTAATGGGTTAGATGGACTCTAAGATGGAATCCAGTGTAGTTTTGATTTACATTGCCATGATTGCTAATGATGTCCAACATTTTTTCAGAGATTTCAAATATTTACTGGTCATTGTATTTCTTTGTTTAAGAGTGTTTATTCAGTTAAGTTGCTCATTTTCATTGGATTTTTTAGTGTTAACTTTTTAAAGCTCTTTGTATATTCTAGCTATGAGTCCTTTATCAAAGATTAGCTAGCAAAGATATTCTCCCATTTTGTAGGCTCTCTCTAGACTCTTGATTGTTCCTTTGCTGCACAGAAGCTTTTAAATTTAATGTCATTCCATTTAATAATTCCCATTTTAATTTCCTGATCTTTGGGGAGTCTTACTGAGGAATTTTATACTGAACCTATATGCTGGAGCATTGGCCCTGTGTTCCCTTCTAACTGTATCAAAGTATCTGGTCTAATTTCTAGGCCTTTGATCTAGCTTAGGTTGACTCTTGTGTAGAGTGAGAGATTTCAGTTTAATTCTGGTCTTCCACAAATGGATATCCAGTTTTCCTGACATCATTTGTTGAAAAAGTTGTCTTTTCTCAAGTGTATTCTTTTGGCACCTTCAACAAAAATCAACTGGCTATAATTATGAGGATTTGTTTGAGTCTTCTATTCTGTTCCATTGGCCTATGTTTCTGTTTCTGTGCCAATACCATGCTGTTATTCCTATCACTTTGTAGTATAATTTGAAATCAGATATTGTGACACCTCCAGCATAGTTTTTATTTCTGAGAATTGCTTTGGCTTCATAGGATGTATTTGGAAGTGTCCTGTTTTTTTTCTATTTCATGAAATAGATTGAGGAATTGGGATTAGCTCTTCTATAGAGGTTGTATAAAATTCACTTGGTAAACCATCTGCTTCTGGGCTTTTGTTTTATGGTAGGCTCTTTATTGCTATTTCAATCTCTTTGATTGATATTGGCTGGTTTAAATTTTATATATCTTCTTGACTCAGTTTAGTAGGGTTGTATTTATCTAGAAAGTTGTTAATTTCTTCCAGATTTTTCATTTTGTCAGAGTAGTTTTTCAAAATAGTGTCTGATAATCCTCTGGATTTCTACATTGTTGGTGGTAATATCTCATTTTTTATTTCTTAGTTTCATAATTTGGTTTGATTCTCTCTTATTTTTTATTAAGTTGGCTAGTGGTTTATCTATCTTGTTATATTTTTCAAGAAAATAGCTTTGGTTTTGTTGATTTTCTGTATTGTATTTTTATTCTCTACTTAGTTGATTTCTGCTTTGATTTTAATAATTTTCTGCCTTCTACTGGCTTTGTGGTTAGACTGTTTCTGTTTTTCAAGGACAATGAGGTATGTCATTAGATTATTTATTTGATTTTCTGTTCTTCTTATGTGGGCACTCAGTGCTATGACTTTTCCTCTTAATACTGCCTTCAAAGCGTCCCAGAGGTTTTGATATGTTATATTTCTATTTTCATTTGTTTCTAAAAATTTCTTGATTTCACCCCTTATTTCTTCTATGACCCATTCTTCATTCAGCAGTGTGGTGTTCAGTCTCCACATGTTTATGTGGTTTCTCTAGATCTTCTTATAGTTTATTTCTAGTTTCATTTCATTATAGTCTGAAAAGACTATAATGTGACAGGGAAGATTGTAACATTTTTTGAATTTTCTAGTGCTCACTTTGTGGCCCAGGATGTGATCTATTTTGGAGAAGGTCCCATGAACATCTGAGAAAAATGTGAACTCTACTGTAGTTGGGTGGAATATTCTATATGTGTCTAATAGGTCTATTTGTTGATGGTGTTCTTTAGGTCTGAGGCATCTTTACTGACCTTTTGTCTAGACAATTGGTCTATTGGTGTGAGAGGGGTGTTAAAGTCTCCCAGTAGTATTGTATTGGGACTTATGTGTGACTTAATGTCACAAATAGTTTGTTTTATAAAAGTAGCTGCACCTGTGTTCAGGTTGTTATGTTGACTATTGTTATTTCCTCTTGCCGGATTGTTCCTTTACTAGTAAAACATTACCTTCTTTATCTTTTCTTATAAGCTTGTGCTTGAAGTATAACTTGTCTGATATCATAGTTGCTACTCCTGCTTTTTTCTTCCAGTCCTGTTGGCATGGATTAACTTGCTCCAGCCATTTACTTTTAGTTTGTGATTATCATTACTTGTAAGGTGTATTTCTTGTAGGCAACAGATAGATGGATTCTGGTTTTTAATTCATTTTACCACCTTGTGTCTTTTTATTGGGGAGTTGAGGCCTTTTATGTTCAGTGTGATTATTGAGAGATGGCTTTTAATTCCTAATGTATTGATATTTAACTTCTGTTTGAGATAGTGTTTGTTCTTCTTTGCTTAGTTGTTTTCTGTTTCTATGGTTCTGGAGTATATTACATATTTCTTCTTTGCAGTTAATCTTGTTGAGTATTTTCTCTAGTGCTGGTTTGGAAGACATTAATTCGTTCAGCTTTTGTTTGTTATGAAAATTTTTTTATCTCCTCATCTTATTTGAGAGGTAGTTTTGCTGGGTAGGAAATTTTTGGCTACAAGTTGTTTTCTTTCAGAGTTTGGAATATGCTACTCCAGGCCCTTCTGGATTTCCTGACTTGGTTTGGAAAATCTGGAGTGATTATAATTTATTTGCCTCTGAATGTCACTTGGTATTTTGTTTTTGTTGCCTTTAAGATTCTTTCCTTGGCTTCTACACTGGTCAGTTTGACTATTATGTGGTGTGGGGACTCTTTTCTCTGATCTTGTCTAAAGGGAGTTCTATAAGTTTGCTGTACCTCTGTATCAACCTCTTGTTCTATGTTTGGAAAATTTTCTGATATTACTTCTTTGAAAAGATTGTTGATCCCTTTGGTTTCACCTTCTATTCCCTCTTCTATGCCAATTATTTTTAGGTTAACTCTTTTAAAATGTGCCCATATTTCTTCAATTTCAACCCATGCTTTTGAATTGTTTTTTTCTAAATTATATAACATGCATTCATTTTTGGAGTTATCTTCTAGGAGCAACATTCTATTCTCCATGTGGTCTAATTGATTGTTTATAGTTTGAATTGTTGCTTTCACTATGATGATTGCATTCTTTATTTCTTTCAGACTCTCTCTAAATTATTTTTGAGAGTCCTGCATTATTTCAACATGATTTGACCTTCTGGAGATCTCTGCAATTCTGTGTCGTCAGGTTCTGCTATTGTGGGGTTGTGGAAGCTCATTGCTTCTTTGTTATTCCTCCTTTTTATGATTTCAGAAATTTGTACCTGTTGCTTTTGGTAGATTTCTCTCAGTCTCTAGGTGTCAGCTGGTATATCCAAAGGCAAGTTGTGCTGTATTCAACAGTTAAGGTTGAGTGCAGAGAGAAGTGAAGTCATAAATGCAGAAAAGAATGAAAAGGGATAGAGAGAAGAGAGTAGGTATGTATAAGGGAAGAAGCTTAGGAGAGGGGCTGGGAATAGAGTGATCAAACAAGCATACACACACACATACACAAACAAAACAAAACAAAACAAAAACAAAATAATGTAAGCTTACAAATATATGAATATTCAGCAGACTGGGCTTCTACAGTCTCTCTCTCTGTGCAGACACTGAGTACCACTGGCATCCCGGTATCAATGGAGTTGTATCTAGTGTTAAGCATAGATCACCCTCCACACTTTCTACAGATGGTGCTGCTGTGGTGCCCACAGCCGCATGGCAGGCAGGTTTCTTTTCTAGTGTTGTTGAGCACCACTCTGGATTTCTGGAGGGTGTGGTGAGCTCGGCTGCCACTGCTGAAAGTTGTAGTCAGTGTTTGCGCAGGAGGAACAGATGGCTTACAATTCCGATGATCTGCAGCTGTTTACTTCGGGTCCTCGGTTGTTTTCCTGTTCCTCTCTGGAGTCATGTGCAGTGGAGTAAGATGACACCACTGTGGTGCCCATGGCCACAAGGCGGGCAGATTTCTTTTCTGCTCTCTAATAGGTCTTCTAGCCTTTTTTTTTTTCCCCAGCTGCCTTTGTTCTTTTTAATGTTGTGGCGTGTTCTGGCTTTTGTGAGAACACTATTTTTTTTGTGTGTGTGTGGTACTGGAGTTCCTGGAAGCCCTTCTACCTCCAGGCTACACTCCCAGACCTTTTTATATTTTTATTTGGAAACAAGGTCTCCTAAGCCAGCGCGAGTGGCTGGCTTCAAACCTGCGCGATCCTCCTGTCTCCGCCTCCCAAGTGCGGGGATTACAAGCGTGTGCCACCACACCTGGCTGAGAACACTATTTTTAAAGCAATGGAGATTGAGTGTCAGCAAGACTGGCGGGTGCTGCTTCCCTTGGTTGCCATCTTCCCAGAAGTCTGGTTGAGTTTGTTTTTTTTTTTTTTCTAAGTAAAGTACATGTCATCAGTGAACAATGATAACTAAAGTCCTTCTTTTCCTATTTGTATTCCTTTCTCCTTTTGCTGTGGCTAGAGTTTCAAAAATTATGTTGAAAAGGAGTGGTAACAGTGGGCATCCCTGACTTATTCTTTATCTTAAGAAAAATTATTTCAGTTTTTCTCCATTCATTATGATGTTAGCTTTGGGTTTATTATGAATAGCCTATATGATGTTTAGGTAGGTTTCTTCTGTCCTTAATTTGTTCTTTTTTTAATCATGAAAGAATTTTAGATATTGTCAAATGCTTTTTCTGCATCTCTTAAAATGTTAATTTGCTTTTCATCCTTAGCTCTATTAATGTGGCAGTTATGTTTGTTTATGTATGTTGAACCAGCCTTACATTCCTTTAATAAAAGTCAATAAGAGCATTGTATACTATTTTCTTGATATACTTTTGAATGAGAATTGCTAATATATTCTTACAAATTTTTGCATTAATGTTCACCAGTGATATTGGTCTGTAATTTCCTTTTATCATGGTATCTTTATTAAATTTTTTAATTAAGGTGATTCTGGCTTTGTAAGATGAGTTTGGTAGTCCTTCTTTTTCTATTTCATGAAATAATTTTGGTTTATTTGGCTTTGTTACTTCTAAAAGAGTCTTGTAGGACTCAGCTGGGAATCTATCTGGACATGAACTTCTCTTTGATGGATGACTTTATTGCTGTTTCAATATCTTTGCTCTTTATTGATCTGATTAAGTTGTTTTTTCTATCCTATTGGTTCAGTTTAGGTAGGTTGCAGGTATCTAGAAATTTGTCAATTTCTTCTAGATTTTTCAATTTATTTGAGTATAAGTTTTCAAAATAGTTTTTAATAATTTTCTGGATTTTCACATTATTTGTTGTGACATCTCTTTTTTAATTCAACTTTTATACTAAAAATTTGGATCTGTTCCCTCTCTTTTCAGTTAGATTGGTTAAGGGTTTACCAGTCACCTACCTTTTCAAAAAAAGAGCCTTTTATTTTATTGATCTTCTGGCTTGTTTTCTATTTCATTAATTTGTACTCTTGTTTTGAGTATTTCCTGTCTTCTGTTGGCTTTGGGGTTAGTTTGTTCCTGTATTTCAAGGGCTTCAAGGTACACAATTAGATTGTTTATTTGTAGGCTTTCTGTTTTTCTGTGTGTGCTCAACGTTTCAAAATTTTACTCTTAATATTGCTTTCAAGGTGTCTTATAGACTTTGGTAAGTTGTGTCTCTATTTTTCTTTGATTCTAGAATTTAAAAATCTTTCCCTTTAAGCTGGGCATGGTGGCACATGCTTGTAATCACAGCATTCAGGAAGCTGAGACCGGAGGATCATGGTTCATGGATAGCCTCAGCTACTTAGTGAGGCCCTCTGCAACTTAGTGAGACCCTGTTTCAAAATAAAGAATAAAAAATAGGGCAGGGGGTGTAGCTCAGAGGTCAAATGCCCCTGGGTTCCACCCCCAGACCCGCAAAAAAAAAAAAAAAAATTAACCTTTATTTCTTCTCTGACCTAGTCTCCATTTAGTATTATATAATTCAATTTCCATTTATTGTTGTGATTTTTCTGTATCTTCTTATTGTTGGTCTTTACTTTCAGTCCATTATAATTAAAAAGATGCAAGAAATTATATCAATCTTTAAGGATTTTTGGTGTTTGTTGTGACCTAAAATATAGTTTATTTTGAAAAAGTTTCCATGAGCAGCTGAGAAGAAAAGTGTATTCAGCTGATCTTGGATGGAATATTTTGTAAATGATTAGGTTCAATTGGTTTATAGTGTTCTTCAGGCCTGAAGTGTCTTTACTAAATCTTTTGTCTTGAAGATATTTCCAGTGGTGTGAAAGGTATGTTGAAATCTCCCAGGATTATTGTTTTAGAGTCTATCTGTGTTTTCATGTCAAAAAATATTTATTTTATGTAGGGAGGTGCACCGATATTAGGTAAATAAAAGTTTACTATAGTTATATATTAATATTTGATGGGTCCTTTTATCAGTAAGAAGTAACTGTCTTTGGCTTTTCTGATATGTATTGGTTTAATGTTGGCTTTGTCAGATATGAGATTAGATACCTCTCCTTAATTTTTGGTCTCCATCTACATGGAATATCCTTTTCCATACTTTTAACTTCATCTATAAATATTTCTGCCTATAAGGCATGTTTCTTGAAGGCAGAATTAGTTGTATTATGAGTTTGAATCTAATTTGTCAGTCTATGTCTTTTATTTAGGGAGTGAAAACATTGACATTCATTGTTATTATTGAAAGATGACTTTTATTTCCTGTCGTTTTGAGTTATGTTTTTTGTTTAAAGCAATATTAATTTCTGAGTTGCTCATCTGATGGTATTCATCTCTTCTCTGTTTTCAATGTTTATTTTTAATTTATTCCTTGTGATTGATTTCTTTGAGTGTTTTCTCAAATGCCAGTTTTGTTGTCATGAATCTTAGAGCTTCTGCGTATCCTGGAAGATTTTTATTTCCCCATAAGTTTTGAAGAATAGCTTTGCTGGATATAGAAATCTTGGCTAGGAGTTGTTATCTCTAGGGCTTGAAGTCAATCATCCCATGCCATTCTGGCTTTCAGTACTTGGATTGAAAAATGTGGAGTGATTCTTATGGTTTTGCCTCTGAATATCACCAATTTTTTGCTCTTGACACATTTAGGATTATCTCTTTAGCCTCTATGTTATATATTTTTATTGCTGCATGGAGATAATCTTCATTGATCTTGTCTAATTAGGATTTTGAATGTATCCTACACATGGAAATTTTTGATATTATTTATTTGAAAAGATCTTTATTCTCTTGGTTTATGATTATACCTTCTTAAATGTCATACTCTTATATTTGGACATTTGATATTATCCCATGTTGAATGTTCTTTTTTTTTCTTCTCAGTACTGAGGATGGAACCCAGGGGCATTCTATTTCCGAGCAACATCCTTGGCCCTATTTTTTATTCTTTTATTTTTGAAACAGGGTCTCACTTAGTTGCAAAGGGCCTCACTAAGTAGCTGAGGCTGTCCACAAACCCAGATCCTCCTGTCTCAGCCTCCCAAATGCTGGTATTACAAGTGTGTGCCACCACACCCAGCTTGAATGTTCTTTTCTTGATGTTGTATTGTCTTTTCTATATTCTTCACTAATTGTTAATTTTGAATGTACTATCTTCTAAGGCTGACACTTTGTGGTCAGTCCATGTGGTCCAGTCTGTTGGTCATATCTTCAATTGAACTGTTTGATTCTTTCAGGTCATTCAGGGTTTCTGTTATTTCTTTATTAAAATGATCTTTCAAGTCCAGAATATTCTCTGATTTCATTCTTTGATTGTATAGAAAATCAAAATTCTGAATTGTCCATCTAGCATGTTATATACCTATCATTGACTTTCATTACTGTGGAGTTGTGAGGATGTATTGTAGTCTTTATTGGACATTTTCCCCATATTTTAAGGGTTCTTAGTTTTGCAGTTGCGTTTTGTAGTTCCCTCTCTTTGCTAGTGCATTGTATATAGTTATTATCTTTTTATAGTGAGTCCTGAGATGGGGTATGAATTAGTCTCTGAGTATCTGCTTCTTATAATCAGGTATTTAAAATAGGCCCTCACTATTCTTTAAGTGGGTATAAAACTTGGTATTTCTGAGAATTGTCAGTGTCCTCTTTGCCTGGTAACCTCCTCTGGGATGGCATATGGGTTGTCTATAAATTATTGTCTATTCAGGAAGAGAGTTTGCCCTCAATTGTACTGTTTTGTAAATGTTGGGAGAGCTGTCTAGAACTCCCACCATATTTGGATCTCAGTGTTCCCTATTGGTATACTGTGGGTGTATAGGTGGGATTTGGTGGATTTTCTTTCAGGGTAGTCAATGTTTGAAGAAACTGGTAATGTAGCATATATTTCTCAGAGTCCTGCCTTTCCAGTTCAAAATTCTCAATCCAGGTTTGGATATTTATGACCAGGTGGACACTCTATTATTTTGTAAAATGAGAGGAAGGAAGAAGGTAGGGTAACAGAGATAATCAAAAATAGAAAAAAAAAACCAGATGGGGAAAGCAAAAATGACTATGATGACATCAATAACAAAACAAACACCCAAGAAAAGGAGGAAAAGAGAAAATGAAAACACAGACAGAGAGCTGGGCATGGTGGTGCACACTAGTAATCCCAGCATTTGGGAGGCTAAGACCTGAGAATTGCGGTTCACGGACAGCCTCAGCTACTTAGTGAGGCCCTCTGCAACTCAGTGAGACCCTGTTTCAAAATAAAGAATAAAAAACTGGGCAGGGGGTGTAGCTCAGAGGTCAAATGCCTCTGGGTTCCATCCCCAGACCTGTAAAAAAAAAAAGAAAGAAAGAAAGAACCAAATAGAAAAAGTCTGCAGACTAACCCATACATGAAACAGCAAAATTAATGAAATGAAACTCCCAAGAAACCAAAAACAAACATAAACCAATAAAACAAAAATAAATAAATAAAAGCAAAAAATGAAAGTAAAAGAAAGGGGGAAAGAAGTAAAGAAAAAACAAAACAAAAAGAGAAAAATAAACCACCTAAGAGCAACAGCCAACCTATGACCACAACTATGATACAGAAACAAAAAATAAAAACAAAGGAAAACACACACAAAACAAACCCCCAAAACAACAGCAACACTTTTTTTTTTCACTTTGAATGAAGACTTGATCTTGTTGGTAGTGAGAGTTCAATGAAGGCATCTTCTGCTTTAAATGGTTGTGTGCTTCTGTTGCCTCCATGTAGGACAGTCCAGATATCCTTTACCCATTAGCAAGAGGGATCCAGAAGACCATGTTGAGGTACTTTGCATCTTTTCTCCACTCCTTTCTGGTTCGGTTTAAGATTTGCAGAGTCTACAATGTACCAGGGAACTTTGCTGATGATTTATTGGGTGGGAGAGGAAAAAAATCCTCTCCCTTTGTGCAGACACCTTGATCCTCCTAGCATGGTCTGAGAGCATCCTGGGGCCTGTGATTGAGGTGGGCACCACTCCCTCCCGGGTGCGTGTTCTGGAGGGGGAGAGGGTGCTAGTGAGAGGTCTGGAAAGCATTCCCTGGTTACCCCAGGCCCTGCTTGCAGCAGTTTGGTGTGGGGTTGGACCTTGTTTGTACAGTGGTTCTAGGCTCTCCACCACCCTAGTTGGGGCCCTTGTAGTTTAAGTCTGTGTTGCTGCTGCCGGGCCCACAGGAGAAGAGCGTGGCTGCTCTTTTGGGATGGCCCGACAGTGGCTCCTGACCGCTGATACCCCTGGGTCTGAGGTGTTGCCATTGGGGCTGCCCCCTCTGGGGGTGCTGGACCCCTCTGTCAAGGAGTCCTGAAGGCTCTTTTCTTTCTTCCTGGCACTGCTGTTATTGGGGTACCCTCAGTAGCTGCCAGCGGTTGTTGGCTCCTCAAGGAAACGGCCTGGCAGGTGGTTGGAGCTGATTCTGTTTTGGGGAGAGGATCGTGCTGGGGAAAAGCTTGCCTGGCTAGCTGCTGTGGCACTTTGAGGTTTCCCCTCAGCAGAACCTGGATGCTGCCTATGCTGCGTCCAGCCTAGCAGAGTGGTTAGCTCTGGGAGATGCTAGCTCTGGGAGGTGTTCCCTGGCCTAAGCCAGCCCTCCTGTCTGGTCCGCAGGGCCCAGTCCTCTGGGCTGTCCCTGAAGGTGGCACACCACACCCACCAGGCCTTAGCTCTGGGAGGTGATCCTCCACCCTGACCCTGAGCGGGTCTTACTGATTCTTATTCCTCAGGGCCTGTAACTCCAGTACTCTGGAACCGGCCAGCGACCACAGGCCCGCTCTGGCTTTTAGAGCTGATCCCTGGCCTGCCCTGGTCTGACTGACGCTAATTCTGCAGTGGACGCCAAGCTGAGCGGGTGGGCAGGTCTAAAGTCCTTCCTGCTCAGTCCTGCTCTGCACCTGGAACGGGGGATTCAGCACCATGCTGACGTTGTAGCCTTGGGTCCCTTCTGTGCGTGCTGTGTCGGTGGGGGAGGGGGGCTGGAACCTGACTGGAGTCCTTGGGGTCTTTGCAGGGCGGGGGAGCGGGAAATGCAGTAACTCCTGGCCCAGGTCCTCCTTTTGCTGTGGCAAGCCCGCAGGGATCCATGCGTCTGGGGATGGGTACTTCCGCTCCCTGGGGATGGGTACTTCCGCTCCCTGGGGATGGGTACTTCCACTCCCGGCAACAGGGACACCCTCTGGGTGTGGAGCACGGCTCTGAGGTGGGAGTGGTCTTCTAGGCTGTGACTGCAGAGGCCAGTATCGCAAAATTTGCAATTGGGCGAGAGATCTGCATAGGCAGATTCCCCCGCAGGGTCGGACCCTTTGCCATTGGCTTCTCTTTTTATGGCGAGAGCTGTTTCTAGGGATCAGAAGTTGATAGCTTGGGCTAGTTAATAATTCTGCAATTGTCAGTTATTCCTGGCTTGGCTCTCTTATCTTAAAAAGAATAGGTGGGTGAGGGCGTGGTGGCCCACGCTTGTAATCCCAGCATTTGGGAGGCTGAGACGAGAGGATCACGGTTCGCAGACAGCCTCAGCTACTTAGTGAGGTCCTCCTCAACTTTGTGAGACCCTGTTTCAAAAATAAGAATAAAAAATAGGGGAGGGGTTGTAGCTCGGAGGTCAAATGCCCCTGGGTTCCGTCCCCAGACCTGCAGAAAACAAAAAAAGAAAAAGAAAAAAATTGTTTTTAGTATATTTCTATTGGTGCGTTGTGGTCTCATAACAATGCATTTCAGAATGACATCCATGCAGCTCTTGGTGAGCTTCCTGAAGCTCCCTTTTTCCTCCCTCGCCTTCCCAACGGGTGATACTGAGATTGGCATTGATAAATTCACATATGTACACGATGTTGATGGAAATGTTTCCTTAGTTAATGCTCCTCTTCCTCACCCACCCTCCCTCAGACTCCTGCCATAGCTCCATTGGAGTTTCTCCTCCTTTACGTAAAGTCCCTTTTGTGTCTGGATTACTGCAGATTGCTTTGAATAGAATGGCCATTTTGATAATATTCTGCCTATCCAAGAGCATAGGAGACCTTCCATTTTCTTTGAAGATCTTCAATTTCATTCTTTAGTGTTGTATAATTTTCGTTGTAGAAGACTTTTACCTCCTTGGTTAGATTTATCCCCTATGCCATTTTTTGGTGCACTGTAATCATATATCTTGAAGCAGTTCAGGGGGATAGAGGCATGCATGCACAGTACTCGTTGAACACTCTTCCAGTTCCTCCCTCCTCCTTCCTCCTCCCCACCTTACCATGCTCAGCACAGTGATTGGCTTTAATAAGTTTGTGCATGTCCATCATGTCCATTGAGGTGTTCCCCTTTTCAAGTCTTCCTCCCCCTCCCATATTCCTCAGTTAGGTCCCCTCCTTTACTCCACTAAGTTTTCTTCTCCACAAGGAATTGTCTGGAGGCTTTCCTGTATCCCAGTTTCTCCCTAGCTGCTGCATATGAGGGAGAACTTCTGATCTTTCACTTTTTGTGACTGACAATTCTCACTTAGCATAATAGTCTCCTGTTTCATCCATTTTCTTGCAAATGACATAAATTTGTTATTCTTTAAGGCAGAGTAGAATTCCATTGTGTATATATCCCATAATTTTGTAATCCATTCATCTGTTGATGGACTTCTAGGCTGGTTCCATATTTTGGCAATTATGAATTGTGCAGCTATAAACATATATATGCATGTGTTACTATGGTAGTCTGGTTTCAATTCTTTTGGGTAGATACCCAGGAGTGGTATAGCTGGGTCATATGGTAGGTTCATTCTCATTCTTCTGAGGACCCTCTACACTGTTTTCCAAAGTGGTTGCACTAATTTGCAATCCCACCAACAATGTATCAGAGTTCCTATTTCTACACATCCTCTCCAGTATTTATCATTGTGTTTTTAATGATTGCCATTCTACTTGGCAAATCTCCAGGTGGTTTTAATTTACATCTCTTGATTGCTAATGACATTGAACATTTTTCATGAATTTATTGACCATTTGTATTTCTTTTTTTGTCAAGTGTCTATTTAGTTCACTTTTCCATTGTTTGGGTTATTTGTTTTTGTAGTGATGAGTTTCTTGAGTGCTTTGTATATTCTAAATATTATTCCTTCTATCAGAGGAATAGCTGGCAAAGATTTTCTCTAATTTTCTGGCTCTCTCTTGAGGTTCTTAATAATTTTCTTTGCTGCCTCTAAGCTCTATAGTTTTATGTAATCTCACATATTGATCCTCATTTTAATTTCTTGTGCTTTTGGGGTCTTGTTGAGAAAGTTTTTACCCATATCTACATGTTGGAGTGTTGATCCTATGCCCTCTTCAAATAACTGCAAAGACTCTAGTCTAATTTCCAGATCTTTGCTCTATCTTGGACTACCTATTGTGTAAGGTAAGAGTAGGGTTTAGTTCTATTTTTCTCCATATGGATGACCAGTTTTGCCAATACCGTTTGTTGAAGAGGCTATCTTTTTTTCCCCCAGTGTATGTTTTTGACCCCTTTGTCAAAAATAAATTGGATGGAAGTATGTGGATTTGTTTCTGAATCTTCTGTTGGTCTATGTGTCTGCTTTTGTGCCAATACCATGCAGGTTTTTTTTTTAATTACTATGGCTCTGTAGTATAGTTTGAAGTTAGGTATTGTGATGCCTCCTGCATTGTTCTTATTGCTGAAAACTATTTTGGCTATTCTGGGTCTTTCATTGTTCCGAATGAATTTAATAATTGACTTTTTATATTTGTGAATAATGACCATGGTATTTGTTTTTATAGGAATTGCTTTGAATCTGTAGATTCTGGGTCTTTTAAGTACAGTCATGTCATGTTCAAATAGAGATAATTTCAGTTTTTATTTTCCTATTTGCATTACTTTGATTTCCTTCTCTTGCCTTATTGCTCTGGCTAGAGTCTTGAGGACTATATCAAAAAGAAGTGATGATAGGGAGCATCCTTGTTTTGTCCCTGATTTTAAAGGAAATTCTCATAGTTTTTCCCCATTAAATATCATGTTGTTTATGGAGCTTATTGTATGTTGCCTTTACGATGTTAAGGTATGTTTCTTCTATTTTGATTCTCTGCAGTTTTTAGCATTAATGCATATTGGATTTTGTTGAATACTTTTTTAGTGGCTATTGAAATGATCATGTGATTTTTCTTCTTAGTTCTGTTTATGTGGTGAATTATATGAATTGTTTTTCATATGTTGAACCTGCTTTGCATCCCTGGGATAAACCTGACATGGTCATGATATTTAATTTTCCTGATGTGGTTTTTATTGCACATTGCTCGTATTTTATTTATAAGTTTTGTGTCTAAGTTTATCAGTAGTATTGATCTATAGTTTTTTGAGCTGTCTTTATTTGGCTTGGGTATTAATGTGATGCTGGCTTCATATAATGTGTTTGTGACAGTCCCATCTCTATTTCATGGAATATATTGAGAAATATTGGAATTATATCTTCTAAAAATGTTTTATAAAATTCACCTGGGAAACCATATAGACCTAGGCCTTTCTTTGATGGTCGGGTCTTTATTGCTGTCTTAATCTCTTTGATTGCCATTGATTTGTTTAAATTTTATATATCTTCTTGATTCATTTTAGCAAGGTTATATATGTCTAGAAATTTGCCAATTAATTCTAGGTTTTCTCTTTTGTTTGAGTATAGTTTCTAAAAGCAGTTTCTGAAGATCCTCTGGATTTCTGTGCTGTCTGTAGTAATATCATCTTTTTCATATCCATCTCTTATTTTAGTATTTTGAGTTGATTCTCAATTTCTTTTGGTTAGGTTGGCTAATGGCCTATATGTCTTATTTATTTTTCCAAGAAACCAGCTTTTAGTTGTATTGATTTTTTTGTATTTTTTTTTTTGTGTGTGTGTGTGTGTGTTCTCTACTTCATTGATTCCTGCTCTGATTTTAATGATTTTCTGTCTTCTATTGGCTTTGGGATTAGATGTTCCTGATTTTTAAGGACTTTGAGGTATGTCATTAGGTTGTTTATTTGGTGATTATCTGTTCTTCTTATGTGGGAACTCAGTGCTACAAATTTTCCTCTTAATACTGCCTTCAAAGTGTCCCAGAGATTTAGATATGTTTTATCTCTATTTTCATCTTTTCTAGAAAAATTTTTATTTCTTCCCTTTTTCTTCTTTGCTCCAATTCCCATTCAGCAATATGGTATTCAGTCTCCATGTATTTAAGAAATTTCTCTGGGTCTTCTTATTGTTGATTTCTAATATCATTCCATTATGGTCTAAAAAGATGCAGGAAATTATGTCCCATTTTGTGAATTTATTAGTACTTGCTTTGTGGCCCAGGATATGGTCTATTTTGGAGAAGTTCTGTGAGCAGCTGAAAAGAATGTGTATTCAGCTGTAGTTGGATGGAATATTCTATATATGTCTAGTAGTACATTTAGTTTATGATGTTCTCTATGTCTGAGGCATTCTTGCTGATCTTTTGTCTTGAAGATTGGTCTAATGGTGTGAGAGGAGTGTTAACATCTCCCAATATTATTACGTTGGAGTCTATGTGAGATATAATGTCATGAGAGTTTGTTTTATAAAAGTGGTTGCATTTACATACAGAGAATAAATGTTGACTATCATTATATCCTTTTCTTGGATTGTTATTTAACCAGTCAAAATTACCTATTTAGTTTCTTTTGATAAGTTTAGTTTGGGGGACTTCCGGGAAGATGGCGACCGAGAAAAGCAGGGCTTAAGAGCTCCGCTAACAACCAATCTCCATTACCACAAAATCAGTGCCTTTCATATCCAGAAAACACCATCACCAGAGAAACAAAAAAATCACCAGGCTCCAGAGAGAAAGCGGACTGAGAACAGAGCTCAGAGCCACAGAGGAGATACACCGGCCTCACACCCGAGGATGCGGCAGCAGCGCCATACTGCCGGCGGCAGTGGCAAGTTCACTGGACAGCTACAGCAAGCCGAGGTGAGCCGCTGCGGAACAGCCAGGCGGGATTTCTCACCGCAGGTAAAATCTAAAGCTCCCAGTGGCTGAGCTCAGCACACGCTGCAGGGATTCAGAGTGGAACTCAAAACCAAGAAGAAATATGCCAGCCTCACAGCTGAGGGCGTAGCAGCGGCACCATATTGCCACCAGCGGCAGCAGCAGCGAATTCACCGAGTCCAGTACAGCTACATCTGCATACTCAAGAACAGTGAGTCAAATTGCAGGCCACAGAGGAGAAATCCCAGTACTGTACTCCCTGGGACTTGACCCAGTGGAGGAGGGGCGGTGACAGAGATATCACACCATAGGAGAACGTGCAACCTGGCACCCCCCACAGTCTAAAGCAGCCTCTATCGACTCTCTGGGTTGGAGACTCTGTGATACAACCCAGTTAAGGAGTAGTGGGGTCTGAGATACTACTGACTCGAGATCCAGAACACCTTAAGTGAAGTCATAGTGACCCAAGGGAAGAACCCAGAGAAGGCACAAACTTCCGAAATCATGGGAAAGAGGAATAATACTGGAGCAATGAATGCCCACAACCCCACAACATCAGAACCCGATAAAACAGAAGATCAGAGATTTCTAGAAGATCAAATCAGGAAAATAACTGTAGAAATAATAGAGGTGCTTCGAAAAGAACTCAGAGAGAGCCAAAAAGAGATAAAAGATGAAATTAATGAAGTAAAGGCCTCAATTCAAAGCACAAACAACCGATTAGACCACATGGAGAACAGAATCTCACTCTTAGAAGATGATCATTCCAAAAATGAATGCATATTTTCTAATCTAGAAAAAAAAATCCGACAACAGGAATCTGATATTGAAGAAATATGGGCCCATTTTAAGAGAGCTAACCCAAGAATAATTGGAATAGAGGAGGGAAAAGAAAGTGAAACCAAAGGGATCAACAATCTCTTCAAGGAAGTAATAGCAGAAAATTTTCCAAACATAGAGCAAGAGGTTGATACACAGGTCCTGGAAACTTATAGAACTCCCTTTAGACAGGATCGGAGAAGAGGATCCCCACGCCACATAATTGTCAAAATGACCAATGTGGAAGCCAAGCAGAGAATCTTAAAGGCAACAAAAGCAAAGGGCCAAGTGACATTCAGAGGCAAACCAATTAGAATCACTCCAGACTTCCCAAAACAAGTCATGAGAGCCAGAAGGGCTTGGAGTAACATATTCCAAACTCTGAAAGAAAACAACTTCCAGCCAAAAATTTCCTACCCAGCAAAACTTTCTATCAAATTAGATGGAGAAATAAGAAGCTTCCATGACAAACAGAAACTGAAGGAATTTATGTCTTCAAAACCAGCACTAGAGAAAATACTCAAAGAGATTAACTACAAAGAAGAAATAGGTAACACACACCAGAACCAGAGAAACAAGATTTTCCATCCAACAGACAACTAAGATTGGTTATCTGTGGAGATTCATTATTTATGTTAGTCTTTTACCTATCTCTAAATGGTATTGTTTGCCTTTATTGTTGTTAATTTTTAGGATTTCTAGTTAGAATATTAATATACCTTCAGATATAGCATTTGGAAATATTTTATCCCATTCTATTAGTAACTTTTAACTCTGTTTACATTGTCTTTGGATATACAATATTTTTTTTTTATTTTTTAGGGAGTTTGTATACTCTTCTATTGCCTGTGCCATTGAAATCATATTCAAGAAATCACTGCCAATTTCAATGTTGTGAGGTTTTATGACCCAGATTTTCTTCTAAAAGTTTATAGTCTTAAGATTTATATTTAGGTCTTTTATCAATTTTGAGTTAATATTTGTATATGGGATTAGGTAAGGGTCTAATTTTATTCTTTTCCATGTAATTATTATTTTTCAACAATATTTAGTTAAAAGATTATTATTTCCACCACCAAATGTTTGTGGAAACCTTGTCAAAAATAACTTGACAATATAGGGAAGAATTTAGCTCTAGGCTTGTATTTAACTCCAATGGTTTATATATCTGCCTTTAGAATAGTACTACACTGTTTCAATTATTGTAGCTTTATATGGTTTGAAATCAGAAAATATATATCTTCTAGCTTTGTTCTTTTTCAAGATCGTTTTGGGTATCTAGAGTCCATATTCCATATTAGGATAGATTTTTTTCTGAAAAATAAATTTATAAATATACGATAGTTTCACCTAAAAAATAGAAAAAAAATATTCTCTGGTAAGAAAGAAAGCAAAAAGAAATATTGAAATGTTATCTTTAAGTCATCAAAAGCTTGGTATCAAACAAATGAAACTGTTATGTGAGATTATCATTTTTAATTTTGGATAAATTGCTATAATACTAGTGTCAACCACTAAGCCAAGCATGGGAGGGAGGGATGGGGAGAGAATGGGGTGGGGATCGGGTGGGGGCTGACTGGGCAATGTGTGCATGTATGTCTACAAAAGTTTGTATCCCACTATGATGTATGAATACAGTATGAATAAAGTTTAGTTTGAAGTCTATTTTTTCTGATATAAGAGTTCCTACTCCTGCTTGTCTTTGAGTTCCATTAGCACAAATTACATTATTCAAGCTCTTCACCTTTATTTTGTGAATATCTTTGCCTATTAGGTGAGTTTTTTGAAGATATCATATAGACAATGATCTTGAATCCATTTAGCCACTTTTTGTATTTTAATATGGGAGTTGAAGCTATTGATATTCTATTTATTGAGAAAGGATTTTTAATTTTTAACATTTTGAGTCATAATTTCTGTTTGAAGTAGTGTTTGTTCTTTGCTTAGTTGCTCATTTGATGGAAATTATCTTTTCTCTGGTTCTAGTGTTTATTTTTTATTTCTTACTCATAATTTATTTCTTTGAGAATTTTCCCTAATGCTGCTTGGAAGACATGAATTCTTTTAGGTTCTGTTTGTCATGGAAAAATTTTGGATTTCTGTCAGATTGGAAAGATACCTTTGCTGAGTAGAGTAGCCTTTGCTGTAAGTTGTTTTCTTTTAGGGTTTGGAAATGTCACCCCAGGCCCTCCTAGTTTTCATGGATTTATTTGAAGGCTGGAATGATTCTTATAATTTTGTCTCTGAATTTCACTTAGTCTTTTACTCTCATTGCATTTAAGATTCCCTCCTTGGCCTCTATGCTAGTCAATTTTATCATTATGTGGTGTGGTTAGCCTTTTCTCTGATCTTGTCTTATTGGAGTTCCATATGTTTCCTGTACCTATGTTTAGAAAATTTTCTAATATTATTTCACTGAAGAGATTTTTATTCCTTTGATTTCAGCTTCTAGATCTCTTTTATGCCTATTATTATTATTAGGTTTGTTATTTTATTTTATTTTTTGCAGTACTGGTATTGAACCCAGGGGCATTCTACCTCTGAGCTACATCCCCAGACCTATTTTTTATTCTTTGTTTTGAAACAGGGTCTCACTAAGTTGCAGAGGGCCTCTGTAATCAAAATAGCTGAGATTGGCTGTGAACCTGTGATCCTCCTGTCTCAGCTTTTCAAGTACTGGGATTTTAAACATGTGCCACTATGCCTGACAGGGTTGCTCTTTTAAACGTATCCCAAATATCTTAGATGTCCAGCTAATGCTGTCAAATTTATTTTTCTATATTATATATTATGAATTTTTGCACTGATCATCTTCTAAGAGCAAGACTCTGTTTTTCATCCATGTGGTCTAATCTATCACTGATGGGTTGTATTAATGTTTTCATTTTATTTATTGCATGTTACTCTTGTATAAACCCCAACTGCTTAGGCTGGACCAGATGGGTGAGCCAATAGAATGTACTTCCAGACACTAAGGACAGGCCAATCCCAGCCAACAGATGGAGCCACCTTGCACCTCACACACAGAATTTTAAAAGTTCACAGAACAAAAACTTCATAGCTCACACCTCAAAACTACTCCCTATCAGGGAGGGGGTTAACAGATCTTAACACCTGTGTCCTATAAATGCCACCATTGTAGCAGGAAGATAGAATCCTGGAGTAGCTGAAACCTTCTGCTGGTGATCTACAAGCAGAACAACAGAAGGGTGATATGGGATACAGACTGCAGAGATACTATCATAGAGGAATAAA
This sequence comes from Muscardinus avellanarius, assembly GCF_963383645.1. Classification (NCBI taxonomy): domain Eukaryota; kingdom Metazoa; phylum Chordata; class Mammalia; order Rodentia; family Gliridae; genus Muscardinus; species Muscardinus avellanarius. The sequence continues at coordinate 67,265,244 of NC_137793.1, read as the reverse complement.
TACAGAAAGCTGTGAATAGTCATATGGCTGAGGCTATTCACTTTTAAGACATACCTTGAGGTAATATTTGCCTCCAGAATAGAATATCCTAAACAGAGAGAGATTAGACATAGGAAATCCAGAGTGAAAGAGTGAGAGCCAGAAAAAGCAATATAGAGACAAACTTAAGAAACTTAAGAAGCCTGAAAAAATGAGAAAGAAAAGCAAGAAAACAACCAGTCCCCACAATCCCACAACAGCAGAAGTTACCAACTCAGAGTTGCAGAGAATGCCAGGAGAATTTATAAGTTTAATAGTTGAAATGATTCAGGAATATTAGAACAGAGTTTAGGGAGAATCTAAAAGAAATAAAAGATTATATCAATGAAGAAACTGATACCCTGAATAGGAATTTAAAAAACTATAAAGAAAGTGAAGGATAACTGGTATATACTAGGGAAAACTGTGATGTAAAGAATGGTGAAGAGTAAGTGAGAAGGAAGGGGATAGAGTAAAGGATGCAAGAATAAAGTAGAAAATATAATAAACTATAATGAGAGCTTAAATAGGGATAGGAAAAAGATAATAAAAATAATGATACTGTATAAAAGGAGAATTTTAGTAAACAGTATGAAACATATAGATACAGTGATAAAAATTAAATAGTACAAGGAACAGGCAAACAGGTACACTGAGAATCAATCAATCAATCAATCAATCAAACAAACAAGCCAAAACAGTCATTTGCCCATATACATACAAGAGGAAAAGAGAAGAAAAAGGAATAAATAGAAAAAGGGGCGAACCTTAAGAATTGTTTAACTGAGTGAGTACAATTTCCTTGTTTGAGAAGAACTGAATTATATTGTGATTTTGGATAGTCCCTTGCCAAATTTTTCTTTCTTCTTGGATTGAGGCTTCCTTAAAAGAGATGTAAATGCTGCTTCAAAGCTCTGGGTCAAGGCTGCACCCCTGTCTGCTGGGTTTCCTACTTTGTTAAAGAGGCAGAGTCCAATTTATGAAAAAAACTGGCAGGTGAGTAGCCACTCACTTTTGAAACTGATTCACCCCAGCGCACATGTGCTATCAGGACTGGAAAGCCTCTGTTGCTGGAAACAATCAAACAAACCTAAATGGTACCTCGGTGGGAGCTGGCAACACCAACTTAGAAGGCGACTACTGCTTCAACAACTCCACACCCAGAGGGATGTGCAACAAGCTGGAAGGCAGCAGTCCTTATACCATGGACAAAATCATTATTGTTCAGCTCATCTACCAGTGGAAGTACCACTATTGCCATTCAGAACATTCATATTATCAATGAGTCAGAGCCAGTCAACACCTATGCTGGCGATGCCACCAGACAGTGTGCTACCTATAATCAAAATGCTAGCTTGGGAGTTCAGCAATTCAACTTCAGAGGAGTGGTCCCGGGTTCCATCTGGATGGACCGAGATGTCTATCTACAGAAACCCATTTGGGCCAAGATCTCTGATAAGGGGGTGCATTTCCATCCTTTGCTGGCTATGGGGGGCTTTGGACTAAAGCATCCTTCTCTCATGATGCTCATCAAGAACATGCTGGTGCCGGGCAAGTGCCGGGCAACGTCATGGCTTTCCCCTAGGATGCTATCAACAGCTTTATCTCTTAATACTCTACCGGTCAGGTGATCATGGAGATTGAATGGGAGCTGCATAAAGAGAACAGCAAGTGCTGGAACCCAGAAATGCAGTACACCAACAATCACAACAATCCCACTTTTGTGGATTTTGCTCCAGATTCTGTGGGGTTTTACTGGGCCTCTTAGCCTATTTGGTCTCGTTACCTTACCCATCTTTGTAATTGCTTTTTCAATAAATGGTGTATTCGCTTCAGTTATATTTTATGGTCTGTGTGATTATTTTGGAGACAGCCAGGGGGCCTTCCCTATGCAGCATTCTTGGGATTGGAAAACCACTGGTCATTTGATAGGCCTCACCTCCAAACACTCACTTGCTCCATCACTCATGCGACTTTTCTTTTTCTGTCATTTTGAGTTATATTTTCTGTTTGACACAGTATTATTTCTCTTTTGCTTAGTTGCTTATCTGGTTGAATTTGTCCTTTCTCTGGTTCTGGTGTTTATTCCTCATTTTTGTGTTTTATTTCTTTAAGTATTTCCTCTAGTGCCAGCTTTTTAGTCACAAATTCTTTCAGTTTCTGCTTGTCTTGGAAGGTTTTTCATTTCTCTGTCATTTTGAAAGATATCTTTGCTGGATATAGCAGCTTGGTTGGAAATTATTTTCTTTAAGAGTTTGGAGTACATCATACCCAACCCTGGCTTTCATGGTTTAGGGTTAAGTCTGGAGTGATTCTTATTGTTTTGGCATGAGTGTCACTTGTCCTTTCACTCTTGGTGCATTAAAATTTCTCTCCTTGAACACACAAGCTCCACTGGAATGCTCTGTAAACTCACGGTCTTGATGAGGCCAGTTGTAGCCTCTCAGTCCACCAGGAAGGTCCTGTAATTTTCAGTCCCAACAAGTTCAGCTATAGCCACAACAGGAGTTTGCTGAATGGCTTGGCTAGGCAATCTGGAGATTCTTGGTCCCGAGGTTTTCAAGTGTGGAGAGAAGAATGTGGTTGCTCTTCCATGTTGATTCTCTGCAATCAGTGGCTTGGGATGATTTAGCTTCTTCTTTACTGGAGTTCATCTCCAAGAGCTCCTGGATTTTGGCAGTTGCCAGCCCCCGTGCGAGATTGCCAAGATGACTCCTGCCTCAGCTCTCCACTCACCAGATGAAACACGGAGTGTTTTCCAGTCCACTGCTCTTTGTTCAGCTTCCAAATTCAGCTAAGTTCTGACTTTGCTTCTTCTCTTCAGTTCTGGTTGCTTTTTTCTCTTGCCAGGAGTCAGTCTTCTTGCTGGTTGAGTTCTAAGTCTTGAAGCAAGCAAAAAATGCTGCCTTCCTCTATTCTGCCATATTTAATCTTCTAATATTTTTAAAACTATGCTAGTCATGAACTACTAAATTTATTCCCTAACTTAGCACAGTTTTCTCCCATCTTCTGTGGGGCAGCCACACTTGAAGGCATTGCCATTTCTACAGAACCACAGAAGGGGTACAGACATAGGTGTGGCAGAGAGCATAGGCTTGGGCTGGGAGATCAGGTGCAGGAACTGGCTGTTCTCCTAAGGGTACATGGCCTTGGGCACTTCTCCTCACCTCTGACTCCTGCTATAGTTTGAATTTTTGTAGCCCCCGTTTATATGTTAAAACCTAATTTCTGGCCTCTGGCCCCGACCCTGGGCGGGTGGGCAGGCGCTGGCGGGGCACCCTTCGGCGACCCCCCTTCCACCCGGAAGGACCCTGTGGTCCGGGCCTCTGGACCCGACCCTGGGTGGGTGGACAGGTGCTGGCGGGGCACCCTTCGGCAACCCTCTTTCTACCCAGAAGGACCCTGTGGTCCGGGCCTCTGGCCCCGACCCTGGGCGGGTGGGCAGGCGCTGGCGGGGCACCCTTCGGCGACCCTCTTTCCACCCAGAAGGACCCTGTGGTCTGGGCCTCTGGCCCCAACCCTGGGCAGGTGGGCAGGCACTGGTGGGGCACCCCAAGGCGACCCCTTTTCCACCCAGAAGGATCCTGTAAAAAAGGAAAAGAAAAAGAAAAAAGGAAAATATCAGAGAGTGGTCAAGGAGGCCGTGGTGGATGCCAGGATACTGGAGATGCAGACAAAACTTATCCAAATGAACTGGAATTATTGGAAAAATTCCCCACTAAGGAGGACTGCTTCTTCTCTACATTGTTAAGAATCTTGGACATCACCTGTAAGGAGAGAGACTTTAGTGGAGACCAAGAAGAAAGGCGGTGCTGAAAGCGGTCTCCACGTTGGCGGTGGAGACTTGTATCCAAGAGAAGCAGAAATCAGAGCCTACCAATCTTTTTTTTTTTTTTTTTTTGAGAAATTATACCAAAGGTCGAATGCTACTGTCACGCATGCTTAGGAACACTGGACAACATTCAGAGTGGAAAAAGAGCTTGGGAAAGATTTGAAATGGTGGAGACAGTGGCAATGGCAGTGGCCAATACTCAGGGGAGGCAGAGATCTGATGCATTACACCTGGAACCTTTGAAGTAATGACCCCAGAGGTAGAATACTAGCCCCACGCACCTTCGAAAACTTGGAACAAATGTTTGGGCGAAGAGGGTGCTCGAATTAGAGCCTGCCGAGAGGTGAGGCTGGCGATGGACACAGCAAAGCTGGGATTAGAGCCTGTCATGAGGCAAGGCCGGTGCTGGAGCCTCCGAGGCCAGGATTGGAGCCTGTCGAGTGGTTAGGCCGGTGCTGGGGCCAGTGAAGCTGGGATCGGATCATGCCGTGAGGCAAGGCCAGTGCAGGGGCCTTCAACGATGGGATCGGAGCCTGCCGAGGGGTTAGGCTGGTACCGGGGCCAACAAGGCCAGGATTGGAGCCTACCGTGAGGCAAGGCCGGTACTGGGGCCTCTGAGGCCGGGATTGGAGCCTGCTGAGGGGTTAGGCTGGTGCTGGGGCCAATGGTCGATATCGGGGCCTGCCGTGAGGCAAGGATACTAGTGGGGCTTCCGAGGCTGGGATCGGAGCATGCCGAGGGGTTAGGCCGGTGCCAGGGCCAGCAAGGACAGGATCGGAGCTTACTGTGAGGCAAGGCTGATGCTGGGGCCTCCGAGGCTGGGATCGGAGCCTGCTGAGGGGTTAGGCCAGTGCTGGGGCTGGTGAGGCCGGAATTGGAGCCTGCTGTGAGGCAAGGCCATTGCTGGGGCTGGCAAGGCCGTTGCTGGGGCCTCCGAGGCCGGGATTGGAGCTGCCGAGGGGTTAGGCCGGTGACGAGGCCAGCGAGGCCGGGATCGGAGCCTGCTGTGAGGCAAGGCTGGTGCTGGGGCCTCCGAGGCTGAGATTGGAGCCTGCCGAGAGGTTAGGCTGGTGCTGGAGCCAATGACCGGCATCGGAGCCAGCCATGAGGCAAGGCCACTACTCGGGCCTCTGAGGCCGGGATCGGAGCCTGCCAAGGGGTTAGGCCGGTGCTGGGTCCAGCAAGGCCAGGATCAGAGCCTGCCGCGAGGCAAGGCTGGTGCCGGGGTCTCAGAGACCGGGATCGGAGCCTGCCGAGGGGTTAGGCCAGTGCCGGGGCCAGTGGCCGGCATCGGAGCCTTTCATGAAGCAAGGCCGCTACTGAGGCCTCCGAGGCCTGGATTGGAGCCTGCCAAGGGGTTAGGCCGATACCGGGGCCATCGGCTAGCATCGGAGCCTGCCATGAGGAAGGCCAGTGCTGGGGCCTCCGAGGCCGGGATCAGAGCCAGCTGAGCGGTTAGGCCAGTGTCGGGGCCAGCAAGACCAGAATTGGGGCCTCCCATGAGGCAAGGCCGCTGCTTGAGCCAGCGAGGTCTGGATCAGTCCACCCAGTAGCCAGGCCACAACTGGGGCCGTCAAGAGTGGGATCAGTATTTGCAACGCGGCATGCACAGAGAATATCGCAGAAAATTAAAACCAGATGCTTCCCCTAATCAGCAATAACCAGGAGGAAAGGGGCAACAGGAAGTGGTTGAGCTATAGAAATGGCGCTATAGTGAATCAATTAAGGTGACCAATCAGAGGGTATGGAATAGGGGAGGATGGAGCCTCTTTCAAAAGCAGGAGGTACATAAACATATGTATCAAAGTTAATCACCAAACAAGCATGGGATCGAGGGAGGGGGAGGGAATGGGATGGGGACTGGATGAGGGCTAATTGGATGATGTGTGCTTGTATATCCTCTCAAGTCTTGTATTCCAATATGATGTATGATTACAATGCACCAATAAAAATAAATTTAAAAAACCAAAAAAATAAAAATAAAAAACCTAATTTCTAATCTCTAATGTGATGGTATTAGGAGGTGGAGCCTTTAGAGGGCGATTAGATCAAAAGTGTTAAGTCCTCATGAATATGCTTATTGCCCTTATAAAAGTGACTGCAGAGAGCTCCATTGTCCCTTCCACCATGTGGAATTAGAGGGAGAAAATGCTATTTATGAGAAAGTGGGTCTTCACCAGACATTGGGGCTGCTGGTGCTTGATGTTGGAATTCTAGCCTCCAGAACTGGGAAGGGGCCAGAGGGAGAGGGACCCACCAAGTACTCTAAGTATGTATGTCACTGTCAACATGATTTACATTATGATGTAAGACTATAATACACCAATAGAAGCATATAAAAATGTAGTGTTACCCAGGGTGCCCAGAGAGGATTTATGTGTGCATTGCTTCAATCCCTTCAGACAGACACCATCATTTTGCCTTCTTCACCTGTGAAAAGGAAGAAGCAGGGTCATTCTCCCAGGGTCACATAGAAAACAAATAGCAAATGTGGAACTTGACTGGAGCCTCCAATGATGTCAATCACTGAGTTTTTGGAAACTGAGAGAAAGGAAATTGGGAAATGGAAGAGAGCAGGCAGATACTCCAGCCTAAGGACTTGCTGACTGCTCTCGAGGAAGCCCAGGAATAGAAGAGAAACATAGATAAGCAAAATAGAACCAAATGCTAGCCAGGCTAATGGCTATACAACCATACAACCAAGGCTCTAGCTCCCCAAGGAAGTATTTCATCTTGTTCAAAATTACTGCTCCCCAAATGATGGTAATTCCCTAGAGCCCCAGCAGAACCACCAGAAACCAGTCCTAGCTGTGGGTTCTCATGCAGGGCAAGGGAACTTTTCATAAAGACTTTTTTAAAAAGCTACTTTAAAGTGTAAGATTGCACAACCAGTCTTGGTGGCTCTGACAGCTCAGCCCATGAAAGAATCTCCATCTACCCTGTCTCAGCATGAATGACGAGTTTGCAGGGAGCCCCAAGCCAGGGGAGGAGATGAGGGGAAAGGACAGGCAGCGCTGGAGAGCAGGAGAGGCTTTATAAATAAACCTGTTTTCCCTCTGCCTTGGAATCACAGCACCGGGACAGGCTATAAAATTAAATGAAGAGCAGGTAGGGCCCTGGAGAAACGGAAGCTGCAGGAGGGACAGCAGTGCAGTCAGGTGGTGAGCTAGAGGCTCAGGTTAATGATGATACAGGTGCACAGGCAGCTGCTGGGAGGAGTTCAGAAGCTCAGGCTGGCACTGTGGAAGTGTGTGTGTGTGTGTGTGTGTGTGTGTGTGTGTGTGTGTAGACAATATGAGAGAAAGACAGATTAAGACATTTGTTGTATTTTGACCCCCTTTCCTTTTTTTAAGTATACTTTTATTGGTGCCCTGTAATTATATCATAATAAGATTCAGAGTAACAGAAACATATGCGCACTTGGTGTGTTTCTCTCCAGAACCCACCCACCTCCCTCCCACTCCTGTACATATTATTGAGATCAGTATTGATATTTTGATATAGGCACATAGCATTATTTGAACTGTTTTCTTATTCAAGTCTCCTTTTTCTCCTCTCCACCACATACCCATATTCTCTTCCACTATAAAAAATGGGCAATTGAGCCGGGCATGGTGGCACACACTTGTAATCCTCGCGCTTGGGAGACGGAGACAGGAGGATCGCACAGGTTCAAAGTCAGCCGCACTGGCTTAAGAGATCATGTTTCCAAATTTTTTTAAAAAGTATAAAATATGTCTGGGAGTGTAGCCCAGAGGTAGAAGGGTTTCCAGGAACCCCAGTACCACACACACAAAAAAGGCAATTGAACTGAATAGACACTTTTTGAAAGAAAAAATATAAATCAACCCCTTTTTTCTTAACCTGATCAAATTGGTTCTTTCCTACATAGAGATTTGTATGGGTCTGTACACTCTCTCTGCCAGTCCATTCCTCCCCTCATCCTCAGAGATCATTGCAGAATATTTTCAGGAAAGATGTATTCAACTTCCACACCCTGCACCCCACTGACCAGGAGTGGAAAGATGATCAGTCAGGCAGGCCTTGAGGAAGGGGCTCCAGCATGACTACTCCAGGTCTTCCAGGGAGAGAAAGGACTGTCTCCCTCTGCAGAGCACAGGAAACTCTCAGTGTTCAAATTCAAGAAGTCAAGATGTGGCATACATCTGTGGTAAAATGGCTCCTGGTATTGTCTGGAGTTAGAAGGCTCTGTTTGCAGGTGACTGCCGTTTCTCTCAATAAAGTTAAGTGTGTTCTTACTATCTTTACTACATAGATGTTTCTTTGATTCTAGCATCCTCTGAAGTCCCTTCCCTGCTGAAGCATCTTGATTAAATTTCCTGGTCCCTCTGCCTCTGGCCCCTGCACTCCACAATAGGCTCCTTGGTTCAAGCTGGCCATAGGAGCTGCTAAGAGTTTATCAGAGTCCTAGGTCAGATGTATGACTGTGGGGGTCCCAAAAAACCAGGTCTGACCACTCACTACAAAACCAAACAGAAAAGGTAATACCAAAAAGCAGGAAATGAACCTTAATCAATATGGCCATTTTGGCAAGGCAAAGTGAGATACAGCATTTCAGCCCTGTCTTCAGGGTTCTAAAGATATTGCAAGTTTAAATAGGGGAAGAATTGTTGAAGAGGTGAGAGCCATGAGCAATTAAATGGCTTCTGTCATGGTGATAATCACCAAAAGGTTCAGCCCTGCCAGCTTTATAAAGCTCAGTGAGCTCATAGATTTGTGAACACATCCAGATGCTGAGAGGCACAGTGAGACTAACCTGAGCTTTTACAACATGCTAGATCCAGTCCACCATAGACTAAGGAAGAATCTCAGTCTTCTCATTGAGGAGTTCTGGGAAGATGGTGATCGATAATCGATCGAGGAAAGCAGCACATAGCAATCCTGCTGACAATCGATCTTTATAGCTGTGAAAACAGTGTTCTGACAAAAGAAAAAAACAGCATAAATTTGAACAAAGCACCAACAAATGAAAGGCAGCAGAAAAAAAAGCTAGAAGACAGAGCAGAGAGCAGAGAAGTACCCTGCCCGCCTTCAACAGCTGCAGCCTTAGGCACTGCAGTGGTGCCATCTTGCCTCACCACACAGGGACTGCCAGAGACCCCAGGAAAAAAAAAAAAAAAGCCAACCACTTGAAATGAGCTAAGTGGCTGCAGCTCATCAGAATTGTAAATGATTGGCACATCCTGTAAAGAACCAAGCTATGACTTGCAGCACTGGTGGCCAATATCACCATGCCCTCCAGAGAGTCAGTGTAACACTCACCAACACCAGAAGTGAACCCGCTGTCCCCACAGGAGACTGTCCAAAGTGGCCACAGGGACTTGCACAGCAAGCCATAGACTTTCAGGTTTTGAGAATTTGTAGTTCATCCTAGAAAAGGTGGGGCTGGAGTCTGTTGTTGAACATAGCAGAGGTTCAGATTAGCAGACGGCCCCCAGGGCCAATCAGCCAAAAAGGCCTACAGTCAAGTCAGGCATGGTGGCACACACTTGTAATCCCCACGCTTGGGAGGCAGAGACAGGAGGATAGCGCAGGTTTGAAGCCAGCCACACTGGGTTAAGAGACCCTGTTTCCAAATAAATAAGTATAAAAATAGGTCTGGGAGTGTAGCCCAGAGGTAGAAGGGTTTCCAGGAACCCCAGTACCACCACCAAAAATAAAAATAAAAATAAAAATAAAAATAAAAAAGGCCTACAGTTCCCGGAGCTCAGAGCCCTAGTAGTACCTCCAATAAACACCACAGACCACCCAATTGTGGTGACCGGGGAGAAGTCAGATCAACCTAGCCTTAGCTATGGAGAACAGGGACTCCTCTTCATGTGCACTGGTCTGCTCCCAGCAAGACCTGCTGCCTACACAGGCAGGGAGAGACTACAGCTCAGTATTGGTGAAAAGTGTAGAGGGAGACCTGCGCTTAACACTAAATCCAGCCTGATTGATACTGGCCACCTGCATAGACTTAAAGAGTCTCAGAGACAGGTCCATTCTGAGAGTTCAGAGACTCAGGTTGCAGCAGGAAAGGTCCCGATGGCACCCAGCACCTGAACAGAGAGAGGCTGCAGAGGCCAAGTCTGCTCGGTATTTACATATTTGCAGGGTTGCATTACTTTGTTGTTGGTGGTGGTGTTTTGTGAGTGTGCGTAGATTGTTAGCTCTCTTCCCCACCCCTTTCACAAGCCCATTTTCTTTTTTGGTGGTGGTACTGGGGTTCCTGGAAGCTCTTCTACCTCCGGGCTACACTCTCAGACCTATTTTATTTTTGGAAACAGGGTCTCTTAAGCCAGCCCGGCTGGCTTCAAACCTGCGCGATCCTCCTGTCTCCGCCTCCCGAGGGAAGGGATTACAAGTGTGCGCCACCATGCCCGGCCACAAGCCTCTTACCTTGTACATATCTACTCTCATCTCTTCATCCCTTTTCCTTTTTTTCATCTTTTCTCTTTTTTGTCTTGTATTAAATCTACTTCATATCACTATACTAAATGCTCTACATTGGTTACTAGAATTCTACTACATATTCACTGTCTCTAGTCTCTACTACATACTACCTTACCAAACTTGTACTCTGATTCTATTCAGTCCTATCTGTGACTTTACCCTATTCTTGCATTTACAACTTCATCACTTTCCTTCTCACTCAACCTTCACCATTGGCTACAACACAACTTGCCCTTGTATATACCAGCTAACACCTACAGAGTGAGAGAAATCTATCAAAATCAACAAAGATACAAACTTCTAAATAGTTTCTGTCAAACTGTGGTCCGGCTGATCATTATTTCAGTTCTGACTCCAGGTGGCTCTGAGGAAGTCCTTCTCACTTGAGGAACAATTTCCACTTGTGGCACAGGTTGTTTATTTACATGTCACCCTGGACGAGGATAGTGACTGGATGCTTCTAGCTACCCCACCAGGGCTCTGCTACTATGGAAGCTGACAGTAAAATGTCCTTGCAAGTCTTGACTCAGTATCAAAGGAGGACAAGACAGGTTAGGTAAATTTAGGGCTAATAAGCCTTATACTACCAGTTTTTAGACGAACACTCCTGGGGACTGAACCTAGACACATGTTAGGCAAGTGTTCTACCAATGAGCTACATCCCAGCCAAGATGCCAAGATTTTTTTTCTGCTTCTAATTCTCCACTGGAGACCTGCAGGCCTATGTAAAGAGTCAATGTTTTTAGAAAAAGTAGCTCTCAGCTGGATGTGATGGCACAAGCTTGTAATCCCAGTACTAGGGAGGGTGAGACAGGAGGATCACAGGCTTGCGACCAGCCTCGGCTCCTTAGAGAGGCCCTCTGCAACTTAGTGAGACCTTATTTCAAAATAAAGAATAAAAAATAGGGCTGGGGATGTAGCCCAGAGATAGAATGCCCTAGTACCATACACACACAGAGAGAGAGAGAGAGAGAGAGAGAGAGAGAGAGAGAGAGAGAGAGACTAAGTCTCTGTTATAAGAAGAATAGCCAGGTCTTTTCAAGTCTATATAACATTTGTGGAGCCCAGCACTCACTGAGCTAGATACCAGGAGAGGTTAAAGTCTAAGATGCCATCCTGTTTCAAGAGTCTTGCAGCCTGATTGGAGACAAAAAGAGACATGTATGTAGTATCTCTAAATGATAAGGAATATCTGTGAAGATAGGTGTATTCTGAGCACATCTGGCCCAAGGAGACCATTGACCAAAGATGTGTAGCATGACCCATAAACACACACATTTTTCTCCCTCAAATCTCTCCATGGCTAAGTTGTACAGCCACAATGCACCTGCACCCTAGGTGGGTTTTTCAAGAACTCTCAACATGACCTTGAAAATTGGCCTCTTGTGAGTTAAGTTCACAAAATAAACCAGTGGCTCTTGGCCAGTGGGCACTGTGGCCACATGGGGAAAACATATCCTGGTTCTGAGATATGTCTCTATCAATCTGATTCAAATTGAGTTCCAGCCTCTTCTTCTGAATGATTTTGAAGGTAGATGTGTTAGTCAGTGTATTGTCATAGTATCAAATAATTGAGGTAATTGACTTATAAACACAAAGAGTTTATTTTGGCTCAAGGGTTAGGAGTTTCAATCCACATTCAGTTGGTCCTGTTGCATTTGGGCCTGTGGCAAAGCAGGACATCATTGTGAGGGGCACATGTTGGAGCATAGCCACTCATCTCATGGCTCAGAAGTGAAAGATAAGGAGAGAAAGGGGTGGGGCCCCACTATCCTCTTCAAGGTCCTCTTCCTGCTCCCATTGAACTGACCACCTCCCACTAAGCCCTACCTATGAAGGTTTACCACCTCCCAATAGCATCACAGGCTGGGGATCATACCTTTAACACATGGGCCACTGAGGAATAGTCCAGATCTAGACTATAGCAGCAGAGTTGATTTTGTCTTCTCACTCATTGCCTTTCTTTGCTTGCTTATATTTCAGCTATAAATATAAATTTATATTTCTCCCGCTCTGACTAGGAAAGAGCTTTGCTAACTTGAAGAAAGTCCTTGAGCAACACTGTCCTCCACAGTCCCTTCTAGAGATACAAATGTCCTTCAAATCCCTGAGACTGAGGCTTAAGCCATCTCTTCTGAAATTCTCTTACAGAAAGAGGCATGGTGTTAGGTTTGGTTTTTCCTTCATACCAGGAGCCAGTTGTTATAAAATTATGGAAAGCTATTCCAGAGAACATGCTGCCCACTTTTAGAAATATGCCTGAACTATATAGATTCCGCCAGAGTCTATTTATACAATGCTAAATGAGAGCTCCCCACATACAGAGAACTTTAACATCCCCAGATAAATAGTTCTGTGAAGAGAAAAATGGAAATTATGACTTAAAGCCAGCCTCAACTTCTGTGCAGTGCATACCAATGTGGCTAGGGCAAAGTAGTCACTACTCTCTTATGCACATATAAGACCTGCATAAATTTTTTCCCTGAGACTATAAGAAAAACAAACACACTATTGGTTATTTAGTTTCTTCTTTGGAAACACTATAGGGACAGCAGGGTTAAATGCTAGCTCTTTAACCAGATCTGCGAATTGACTGCACCTTAAAACATCACTTTGAGCAGGATCAAAAAAGGATAAGCAAGTCCAGAGCAGATGGGTTGGAAGGTGCCAAGTTTGTGTCAAAGATTTTTATAATTGGGCTTTTGCAATCAAACAAGAAACGAATTCACACAGGTAAAGAGGAAGTGTAAAAAATCTGTAAGAATTTCAAAAATGAAATGTGGATGAGATGAAGCACCACATACTAGGGGATGAGACAAAAATTAGTCTCAGAAATTGATCACTAGGAAGGACCACTTGTAGAATAATATGAGCTGATGATTCCTGGAGGGGCCATGAGGTACCTGTGGGACAAGGTCAGGGAATTCCTGCAGCTCTCAGCACATTCAGCCTGGCCTCATGAGCTCCTGCATCAGGGGAGCTCACACAGAAGGGAAAGTGAATGAGGTAGAACTGAGAGGGTGATGGGCTTAAACAGTTTCTTAATGATTCTGCTAAATTTAATAGACTCTTCCTCAGTCTTAAAAGGAAAAATAAAGATAGGTAGGGGGTGGGGAAAGAGAGCACAGGAAAAAGAGTGCACGGCAGGGGAGGGAATGAGACAAAGTAAGAGGAATGTAAAGTAGAGAAAAATAAAAATGAATGAAGGTTAATATGACAGAGCCAATATTAAAATAAATGCAGTGTGTGTGTGTGTGTGTGTGTGTGTGTGTGTGTGTGCGCGCGTGCGCGTGTTAGATCACTTTTCCCTTTTACTTCTGCTAAGGATAACTAGAAACTCTGGATGGTTTACATAAAACAAACATACAAAGACTTCTGAATTGTGTGTGTGTGTGTGTGTGTGTGTGTGTGTGTGTGTGTGTGTGTGTTACATATCCCAGATCTGAAGCTGAAGAAGAAGCAAGCAGTAGATATAATAAGAACAAGCAGCAGCCATAACAATAAAATGAATGAAAACAAAAAACCAATCCAACAAAAGCCAAAAGATGAGGAAAAGAGGCAATTTAATAAGACAGAAAACTTTTAGACAATAGCCTTTCTACTCCAAACACTGCAGAAACAACAACAACAGAAGCAGCAGCAACAATAGAACACTACCTCCATCCCTTCCTATGATAACAAAGACCTGGTGGGAATTACAGACTTCTATCTTCATGAGGCTATAATAAAGTGCTCTGATATCCCTTACAGGGCAGTGTCAGAAAAGGCCAAGCAGAGAGCCAGGTCTTTCATCTCTGATAGCTGGTGTAAGCAGAGATCGCATTACAATCTAGAACTCCTCACTTATCACTATTGAGAAGTCCTCCTTTGGGTGTCAATAAAAGCTGAATGGAGGACCATGATTTTTACCACATATGGCAATTACAAGGCAATGCTCCCTCTTCTTTAAGGGTAGTGACTCAGAAAGCCAGCTAAAACAGAAAGCTTAAATAAGATTCAATCTTATAATTTTAAAACATCCAAGTTTTAATTTCAAAAACTCACTTATACCAAGAACCAGGAAAAGCTCAGGCTGAGTGAAAAAGGACAAGCAACAGAGAGAAATATCAAGATTACAAAAAGGTTAGAACTCTCTGATAACAATTTTAAAGTAGTTGTAATGAAAATCCTCTGCCAACAATTAGGAACACACTTTAAATATATAGAAAACCCCAGCAAAGGAATGGAAGATATAAAGAACTGAATGGAAACTTTAGGACTTAAAAATACTATACCCCCCCACCAAAAAAAAAGAAAAAAGAAAAATCTAATGGATGGACTATCAGAATGGAAGAGATACAAAAGAAGTGAGCTGAAAGATACACAGTTTAAACAAAAGAATGAAATAAACGTTTTTAAAAAAGAACAGAGCCTCATAAACTTGATTTTGTGTTATTGGAGTACCAAAAGAAGAAAAGAAGAAGAATGGGGCAGAAAGAATATAGATTTTTTAAAAATGAGAACTTCCCCAATTTGGCAAACAACATAAACCTTCAGACTCAAGAATCCAAGGAAATCCCATATAGGGTAAAATTAAGGAAACTTTCATCCAGAACCATAATAATTAAAATTCAGAGAACTAAATGCAAATTTAAAAATCTTGAAATAAGCCCAGTGAAAGCAGTTGCTTTATCCATAGGGGAAAAACAACTCACTCAAACAACAACATATTTCTCATCAGAAACTATGGAAGCCAAAAGAAAGTAGAATGACATTTTTTTTCCTTTTGGCACTAGGATTGAATTAAAGGGCATTCTACCTACAAGCTACATCCCACATCTTTTTATTTTTAATTTTTAAATAAGGTCTAAATTGCTGAGGATCTTGCTAAATAGCCTCAGACTCCCAAATACTGGGAATACAGGCATGTACCACCACTCTTAGGAGAATAACACTTTTCCAGTGTTGAAAGAAAAGAATTGTTAGCCCAGAATCTTATACCCAGCAAACATATTCTTCAGGAATAAAAGTGAAATGAAGACAAGCTCAGATGAAGAAAATCTAGGAGAATTTATGATCTGGCCTAAAAGAACAGATAAAATTCTTTAAACATAAAGGCAATAATAAAACAAAACAGAGCATCAGAAAAAAAAATATGGGTAGACATGGTAGACTTTCCTTCTCTTATTAAATTCAAATTATGTTTGATGGTTGAAAAAACACAATATCCTTTGATGTGGTTCTAAATGTAGAGGGAATCTTTACGACAATTACAGTATAAGTAAGAAAGAAAGCAGCAGCATAAAGGGGAATGGGATTTCTATACATGACTAGAAATGAAAGACATCACTAGACTGAACACGTTATGGCTATGTAATATAATACAATTCCTAGGACAACCACTAAATGTACTATACAAAAATTGATATTAAAAACCATATAGATAAATCAAAATGGGATTCTAAAAATGTTCATGTAACTCATGGAAAGGAAGAAAAAATGAGAAACAGAAATAGAAAACAGAAAATATAAAATTAGGAGATTCAAAATGGCGACTGCGGAACACAGCACTTCTCAGTAGCTGGAATAAATAAAGTTCAACTACCTAGAAGGCAGCGTCTTAAATAACAAAATAAATATATCTCGGGAACCAAAACAGATCCAGGAACCTTGGCGGAAGGAATCCAGAAACTCTGAACTGTGAGGTCCAATGCAAAAATAAAATAAAAAATAAAAATAAAAGTTCGGGCATCAGATCTGCTGCAGACACAACCTGGCCGCCCACGGGTGCCAGCACCAGTTGCCAGTCCAAACCGCAATCCCTGGACCTGACTGACACCACCGTGGCAAAGAAAAAAACCCCAAGAGTCTGAAAACAGACATAGAGCTCCAACATCTTAAGGAACAAGCGGCGTCCGAGCCAGAAGCCTGTGTGCTCACAAAAGACTGGACCACAGTGGCACAGCAAGTCCTCCAGATACCTGGATCAAGGAAGCCAGGTATCTGAGTGCGTCCAGAGAAGCTGTGGGTCTTAGCGTGCACCCCAGATCTGGCACTAGCCTTGGGCAACTGTTCCCTGCCCCAGACTCAGCACTATCCTAGTGTGCCCTGCCCATACCCCAGGATCTGAGCTAGTTGTCTGTGTCACCCACAACCCTAGGCTTGGCGCTCACCTTGTGCACCTAGCCCATGCACCCTGCCCGAGCCTGAACGCTAACCTCGAGGGCCCAGCCCGCTCCCCAGGACAGCAATAGCTGTATGCGCCCCACCTGCACCCCGAGACTGGGAGCTAGCCCCCAGCCTGTGCACCAGGTCCAGCACTAGCCATGTATGCCCACCCCACGCCTTGGACAAGATGGCTTTCCAAGTGAATTCTATAAAACCTTTATAGAAGAGCTAACCACAATACTTCTCAAACTATTTTGTAAAATAGAAAAACACCAGGCCTCTCCCAAATACATTCTATGAAGCCAACATCACACTAATACCCAAACCGAATAAAGACAGTTCAAGGAATGAAAACTACTGGCCTATATCTCTGATGAACTTGGATGCAAAACTATTAAAAAAAAAAATACTAGCAACACACATTCAAAACCACATCAAGAAAATCATACACCATGACCAGGTAGAGCTCATCCCAGGGATGCAAGGCTGGTTCAGCATGCAAAAATCAATCCATGTAATTCACCATATAAACAGAATCAAAGACAAAAATCACATGATCATTTCAAAAGACGCTGAAAAAGCACTTGATAAAATTCAACATCCATTTATAATAAAAACATTGCAGAGAACTGAAATAGAAGACACATATCTCAACATCATTAAGGCAATCTACAATAAGCCCACTGCCAACATTATATTAAATGGGGAAAAACTTCATGAATTCCCCCTAAAAACAGGAACAAGACAAGGATGTCCATTATCACCACTTCTCTTCAATATAGTACTAGAGACTCTAGCCAAAGCAAAAAGTCAAGAAAAGGAAATCAAAGGAGTACAAATAGGAAAAGAAGAACTCAAACTTTCACTATTTGCATATGACATGATACTATATTTAGAAAACCCAACAAACTCAACCAAAAGGCTTATAGAACTGATCAACAAATTTAGCAAAGTGTCTGGATACAAAATCAATCTTAAAAAAATTAGAAGCTTTCCTGTACACCAACCATAAATCCACTGAAAAAGAAATTCAGAAAACACTTCCACTTAGGCTCTCCCACAAAAAAATAAAATACTTAGGAATAAACTCGACCAAGGAGGTAAAAGATCTCTACAAAGAAATTTATAAAACATTAAAAAAAGAAATCAAAGAAGATCTTAGAAGATGGAAGGAACTTCCATGTTCATGGATTGGCAGAATAAATATCATTAAAATGGTCAGCCTTCCCAAAGTGATCTACAAATTCAACACAATGCCCATTAAACTACCAAGATCATTCCTCACAGACATAGAAAAATCAGTTCTTAAATTTATTTGAAATAACAAAAAGCCCAGAATAGCCAAAGTAGTTCTCAGCAACAAAGACCATGC
This sequence comes from Muscardinus avellanarius, assembly GCF_963383645.1. Lineage (NCBI taxonomy): Eukaryota > Metazoa > Chordata > Mammalia > Rodentia > Gliridae > Muscardinus > Muscardinus avellanarius. The sequence goes on along the minus strand of NC_137793.1, from coordinate 67,247,419 downwards.
AGGAGGAATCACAATACCTGACTTTAAACTATGCTATAGCCGGGCGTGATGGCGCACGCTTGTAATCCCCGTGCTTGGGAGGCGGAGACAGGAGGATCCCGCTGGTTCGGACCCAGCCTCACTGGCTTAAGAGACCCTGTTTCCAAATAAAAATATAAAAATAGGTCTGGGAGAGTAGCCCGGACATAGAAGGGCTTCCAGGAAACCCAGTACCACCAAAATAATAATAATAATAATAATAATAATAATAATAATAATAATAATCAACTATACTATAAATTCATTGTAATAAAAACAGCATGGTACTGGCACAAAAACAGATACATAGACCAATGGAGCAGAATAGAAGACCCAGAAACAAGTCCATACTTCATTTTTGACAATTCATTTTTGACGATTCGTTTTTGACAAAGGGGCCTAAAACATACACTGGAAAAAAAGATAGCCTGCTCAACAAATGGTCCTGGCAAAATTGGTTAACCACATGCAGAAAATTGGAAATTAATCCCACTTTCTCACCCTCCACAAGAGTCAATTCAAGATGGATCAAAGACTTGGAAATCAAACCAGAGACTTTGAAGCTCCTCGAAGAGGGCATAGGTCCAACACTGCAACACATAGGCGCAGATAAACACTTTCTCAACAAGACCCCAAAGGCACAACAAATTAAAAGGCAAATCAACATGTGGGATTGCATGAAACTGAAGAGCTTCTGTTCAGCAAAGGAAACTGTCAAGAACCTCAACTGAGAGCCAACAGAATGGGAGAAGATTTTCGCCTCTGATAGAGGACTAATATCTAGAATATACAGAGAACTCAAGCAACTCAACACTAAGAAAACAAATTATCCAATAACGAAACGGGCAAGCAAACTAAATAGACATTTCACAAAAGAAGAAATTCAAATGGGCAATAAATGCATGAAAAAATGCTCAACATCACTGGCAATCAGAGAGATGCAAATCAAAACTACCCTGAGATTTCACCTAACTCCAAATAGAATGGCCATCATTCAAAACACAAACAACAACAGATGCTGGCGAGGATGTGGAGAAGTAGGAACTCTAAGACATTGCTGGTGGGATTTCAAATTAGTGCAACCACTTTGGAAAACAGTATGGAGAATACTCAGAAGAATGGGAACAAATCTACCATTCGATCCAGCAATACCACTTCTGGGTATCTACCCAAAAGAAAGGAAACCAAACTACCAAATTAATGCATGTGTATCTATGTTCATATCTGCACAATTCACCATAGCCAAACTATGGAACCAGCCAAGATGTCCATCAACAGATGAATGGATTACAAAACGGTGGGATATGTACACAATGGAATTTTACTCAGCCATCAAAAAACAAAAAAAAAAAAAACTCAGTCATTTTCAGGGAAATGGATAGAACTGGAGGACATTAGGCTAAGTGAGATTAGTCAGTCACAAAAAATAAAAAAATCAGATGCTTTCCCTAATATGTGAAAGCTAAGGAGAAATGGGTCATAGGAGGAACTCTAGATGAAAAAGAAAATCCTATAGAGGAGCAAACAAGACAACCTAAATGAGGGGATGGGAGGGGGGAAGAAGGAAAATCTCTAAAACACACAATGTACTTAAACATATTGAAGTCAACCACTAAGCCAAGCAAGGGAAGGAGGGATGGGGAGAGAATGGGGTGGGAATTGGATACGGGTTAAATTGGTGATGTGTACATGTATGTACACACAAGTTTTTTACCCCAATATAATGTATGAATATAATGCACCAATAAAAAATTTAATTTTTAAATTTTTTGTGTGTTACTGGGGGAGGAACCCAGAGGCTTTCTACCTCCAGGCTATTCTCCCAGACCTTTTTTATATTTTATTTGGAAACAGGGTCTCACTAAGTTGCTGAAAGCCTCACTAAATAGCTGAGGCTGGCTTCGAACCCGTGCGATCCTCCTGTCTCAGGCTCTCAAGCGTGGGGATTACAAGCGTGTGCCGCCAATCCTGGCCTCCCAATAAAAATTTTTAAAAAGACAACCTAAATGAGGGGATGGGAGGGTAAAAGAAGGAAATTCTCTAAAACACACAATATATTTAAATATATCAAAGTCAACCACTAAGGCAAGCAAGGGAAGGAGGAATGGGGAGGGAATGGGATAGGAATTGGGTAGGGGTTAAATTGGTGATGTGTACATGTATGTACAAACAAGATTTTTTACCCCAATATGATGTATGATTTAATGCACCAATAAAAAATTATATGATATAATGCACCAATAAAAAATTATAAAAAAGTTGGATCTGAATCTTTACTTCTCACCATGCATAGGAATCAATTCGAGATGGATCAAAGACTTAGAAATTAGACCATAGACTGTGAAGTTATTAGAGAAAGGCATAGGATCAACACTCCAACATATAGGCACAGGCAGTAACTTTCTCAATAAGACTTCCAAAGCACAGGAAACCAAAGAAAGAATTAATAAGTGGGATTTTATCAAACTAAAAAGTTTCTTCTCATCAAAGGAAACCATCAAGAACCTAAAGAGGAAGCCTACAGAATGGGAGAAGATCTTTTACCAGCCACCATTCTGATAGGGGGCTAATATCCAGAATATACAAAGAGCTCAAAAGACTCTACACTAGCAAAACAAACAACCCAATCAAGAAATGGGCAACTGAACTGAATAGACACTTCACAAAAGAAGAGATACAAATGGCCAATAGATACATGAAAAGATGTTCAACATCACTAGCCATCAGGGAGATGCAAATCAAAACTACGTTGAGATTCCATCTAACCCCAGTCAGAGTAGGAAGCAAAAAGAAATCAAACAACAACAAATTCTGGCGAGGATGTGGAGAAAGAGGAACTCTTTACACTGTTGGTGGAAGTGCAAAGTAGTTCAGCCGCTATGGAGATCAGTGTGGAGATTCCTTAGAAAACTGGGAATAGGCCGGGTGTGGTGGTGCACGCTTGTAATCCACGCGCTTGGGAGGCAGAGACAGGAGGATTGCACAAGTTCAAAGCCAGCCGTGCTGGCTTAAGAGATCCTGTTTCCAAATAAAAAAGCATAAAAAATAGGCCTGGGAGTGTAGCCCAGGGGTAGAAGGGTTTCCAGGAACCCCAGTACCACCAAAAAAAAAAAAAAAAAGAAAAGAAAACTGGGAATAGATCCACCATTTGATCCGGCTATACCGCTCCTGGGCTGGATATCTTTCCAAAGGGGTTGAAGTCAGAGAACTACATTTACATATGCATACCCATGTTCATAGCAGCACAGTTTGTAATGGCCAAAATATGGAACCAACCTAGATTTCCATCAACAGATGAATGGATTGCAAAATTATGGGAAATACATACAATGGAATTCTATTCATCTATAAAGAAGAATAAAATAATAGCATTTGCAAGAAGATGAAAGGAACTGGAGAACATTATGTTAAGTGAGATTAGTCAAACACAGAAAGAGAAGGGACATATGTTTACTCTAATATACCCAAGCTAGGGAGTAGTGGTAATACCAGAGGGACTCCAGATGATGGAGGGGAAATCTCAGTAAAGCTAGAATTGGAAGGATAGGAGAGGAAGAAAGCTGAGGTTGTTCAATGGAGGAGCCACATACAAATATGTGTAATAGTATAAATATAACATGCTAAACTGGACATTCTTTATTGGGAGGGGGAAGGGAAATGGGGGGGAGAGGGCACAAAGCACAATCTAAATGTACACCATTTTCAATATGTTCCACTTATAAATAAAATAAAATATGGAAAAAATAAACTAAACCTTAAAACTCTGAAAATAAATAAATAAATAAAAAAGAAAATGTAAAATTAAATGGCAGACTTAATCCCTAACATATCAATAACATATCATATATAAATGTTCTAAACACATCAATTAAAATATTGGAACAGTGAATAAAAAGTTACTTCTTTCCAAACTCTGTGCTTTTATAAGAAACTCATGTCATATATAATGACATAGGCAAATTGAAACAAGGGTAAGAAAATATTTAGTGTAACCATAAATCAGAAGAAAACAGGTATGTTATATAAATTTCAGATAAAGTGTATTTCATAGCAAAAAAAAAAAAAATCCCAGAAACAGAGAGATTAATGTAATGGCAGTAGGATCAATCCACCTAGGAGACATAGCAATTCTAAATGTGTATACATCAAGTATAAAAGCTGCAAATATGTCAAGCAACAGAAAAATTGTAAGGAAAAATAGTCAAGTCAACAAAGATAGCTGAACTCATCAATATACTTCTTTTGACAACTGATAGAATAACTAAACAAAAGTTGGCAAGATGTAGAATAGTACCATTAGCCAACAGACTTAATAAATATTGTAGAATGCTCCACATTACAATTAACCTTACCAAAGTTTCACAGAGTGTGATCTTTGACCACAATAGACTCAAAGAAGAAACAAGACGAAGTTAAGCATACTGTAATCCCTGTACTTGGGAGGCTGAGACAGGAGGATCACAGGTTTGAGGTCAGTCTCAGAAACCTAGTGAGACTATATTTCAAAATAAAAAATAAAATAGGGTTGGGAGTGTAGCTCAGAAGTAGAATGTCCCTGGGGTCAATCTCTAAGAAAAAATAAATGGGAAGTTTTACCAAATACTTGAAAACTATACAACACATATCTATGCAATCCATGGTTCAAAGATGAAGTCTCCAGGGAAATTGAAAAAAAAAATCTTGAACTGATGAAAATGAAAATACAACAAATCAATTGTGGGTCACATATAGACAGATTATTGCTATATATTATTATAAAAGAGGAAATCTCAAACCAATAATCTGAGTTCCACTTCAAGATCCTGGGAAAAGAAAACCAAAACAAAAATAAGAAAGAAAATAATAAAGATAAGAACAGAAATCAATGAAATGTAAAACAGAAAAGCAATCAAGAATAAAATAACATTTTCGTGCAAAAAAAGTGCTGAACTGAAAATGAGCAATCTAAGAATTGAGGTAAAAGGGCCACCCCCAGAACTGGAAGTGGTTAAACCCATAGTTTATTGAGAGGATTGTTATGGCAGACTGGAACTAGCAAATGATAGGTAGGAACAGTAATTTGACTAGACCAAAAGATTAGGCTCCTGGGATCGGGGGCTACATTTGCCTCCTTTGTCAACTTTTTATTATGGTTACAAAAGATATGAGATAATCAACTTAAAAAGAGGAAAGGTTTATTTGGTTCACAGTTTTGGAGGTTTCAGTCCACGAACAACCCTGTTGCTTATGGCAGGGAGCACAGGGTAGAGCAAGCTGCTCAGCTCAGAATCCAGAAGTAGAAGAGAAGAGAAAGAGGGAGAGGGAAGAAGGGAAGGGGAGAGAGTCCCAATGTCCCCTTCAAGGGCATACCCCATACACTGGAAGACTTTTAACTAGCCCTCACCTCATAATGCTTCCATTACCATCCAATAGTGCCACAGCCTAGAGACAAATTATTTATTATATGAGCATTTAGGGGATGCGTATCCAAACCATAACACCTCAGGTAGCCATACCAGTTTAATAAGTGAATATATAAGAAAAATTCTCTTGTATAGAGTAGGATGAGGCAAAAAGTACATTTAAAAATATGACCAGAGTACCCTATTCTCATTAATAAAGGCTTTCCCTCAAGGAAAACTATTTTATCAAAGTATAATCAAATTGGGTTTTATAAGACTATAACTAAATGGAGAAAAGGGAATTACCCAGCTCCATCCAGGTTAAGTGGGGAGGGGAAAGCTGAGGAGGCAATTGTGAGGATCACATCCTTGGGGCATCGGCTTACTAACAACAGTCTGAGACCTAATCATAGTATTTTAGGAGGATTCTCCCTTTCCCACTTACAGCCACATCAATAGGGCTCATCTAACATGTAATTACAACTAAAAGGACTGCAAGATTCAGTACCTATTTAAAAGGGAGTCTAGGAAAAGACAATAGGGGAGACAAAAATACAGATACTAGATGAAAAATAAAATAAGAGCTTGAACATGAATGTCCATAGCAATTTTATTCATAATAACCCGATGACTGAAAACAACCCAGATGTTCTTTAACAAATGGGTAAGTGGTTATGAAAACCATATTTCCTCTATACCATGAAACCCCATGCAGAATACACAAAAAGCAACCTTGTGGATTTTCCTAAGCAGCCCTTGTGTGAAGAAAGATTCTCCTGAGTACCACCATCCAGCTCCTGTAGTGGGCAGGACTGCTCCTCCCTCCACACTCAGGTGCTTCCTTCACCTTCGTGGCTTTCACAAGGTGCTCAACTCTCTGGACCTTCCCCTGCTCATCCTCCTAACAAGCAGCCCCAGCACAGCATATGGCCAGGCTTGCAGATGCTTAGAATGTGTCAGGGCATTATCTTCTAGTTTTAAGCTAGGGGGACCATGCCTGTCTGGAAAAACTATAGATGAGGGAGGCAGGGGGAAGAGAGGAGTGCTTCCCAAGAAACTCCCCAGGATGGGGTGCTCCTTTATGTGAATCTCCCAGCTGAGGACTAAGGCTCGGCAACAACCAAGCAAGCCAGGAAGAGGGTAGGAACTGCCCTGGTTGGAGGTGGGAGGTGAGTCAGAAACCCCGAGGCCAAGTCTGTGTGTCACTCATGTGTCACCTTGGAGGGCTCGGCACGTGTCTCCTGGAGAAAGCCATGATCCTGTTTCCTGGTATGGCAGAAAATAAGGAGTGGACAGTAAGAGACGGCCCTGGAGGACAAGGATTAGCATAAAGAGACACGCACCTCCCTCTGCCTGGGGCCACTTAAGAGCAGTACAAATGGACTAAGGGATTTGCAAGCTTCCTGCTTGTTATGAGATTCTTACACATTTCTGCACGTCTCCTTGGGAGGAAGAGAATTTCTTTACTAACATAACATCACTGGATGACAAATGTGGCATCTACAAAGTGACCAGGACTTCTCTCATCTTTGTCATATTGTCTCTCACCTCCCCTTTTAAAGCCAGCTCTGCTGGGATGTGGGTCTCTTCTTCCCTTTGCTACATTCTACCTCTCCCTCACATCTCTCTCCCATTTGACTACAGCCTGCCACCCCTAAAATTGGGACCTCCTCCAGGATGAGCTCTTGGCTGGAGCCCCATGGTCAGCAAATGCACAGTGTGGTCTGCAAACTGTACCGCCTGGCTATGTGGTTCCTCCCAGGAGAAGGTGGATGGGCATTTCCAGCACAAGTTCTAGTTTCTATTATTTTCAATTTTCTTTTTTTTTTTTTTTTTTTTTTTTTTGGTGGTACTGGGGTTCCTGGAAGCCCTTCTATCTCCGGGCTACACTCCCAGACCTATTTTTACATTTTTATTTGGAAACAGGGTCTCCTAAGCCAGCGCGCGCGGCTGGTTTCAAACCTGCACGATCCTCCTGTCTCTGCCTCCCAAGCGCGGGGATTACAAGCGTGCGCCACCACGCCCGGCTATTTTCAATTTTCTAAATCCAAAACTTTTGAGTTTCTCACTATTGCAGAGCAAATATAAATATGATTGATGCTAGACAATTTGTATAGCCAAGTTCTTAGGTGTTTGCCAGGTTTATCATGTATCTGAGAGGCACATATATATTTTTACTCCTCTAAGAGATGGGTGAAAACAGAAACTTTTCACACACAATAAAGACTATTTATTAAAACCTGAGAGCAAACATTTTACTAAGTGGAAAAATGCTGAAGTCATTTTTATTAACTCAAAAACAAGATAGTGCCTGTTGTCATCATTATTGGTTAACACCTCTTTGGAGATGTATGTATGTATGTATGTATGTATTATGTATGTATTATGTATGTATGTATTTTGTGGTACTGGGAATTGAACCCAGGGGCATTGTAACTCTGAGCTGCAGCTTTAGCTCTGTTTTATTTTCTATTTTGAAACAGGGCCTTGCTAAGTTTCTGAGGCTGGCTGTAAACCTGTGATCCTCCTGTCTCAGCCACCCAAATACTATGATTACAGGCATGCACCACTGAGCCTGGATTGGCAAATTTAATTAATACAATAAGACAGAAAAATAAATTGCTTGATATAAACATTGAAAAAAAGATAAAAGTACTGTTATAGATAATTGAGAGTTTTCTATAACCTCTTAGGTTTTAGTAGAATAATTAAAATCAGTAAGAGAATTTAGTAAAGCAAATAGGTGGATAAATATATATGTTTAGATAGCAAGAGAAAGAGTGAGCTTTGATCTATGATAGCAATAAATATTTAGGAATGGAAGTAGAAAAAATAGTCCATTATAAATAGACACTATAAAGTTCCTAAGGATATACTTAAAAATAAAGATATGATATTTATGCAAATAAAATACTAGAATTTTTACCAAAGGACATAAAAATATCCCTCAATGAATGGAGATATACAAGTCATATTTTGGAATTGAAAGACTGAATATTATATAAATGCCAACCTTAAAAAATTAACATATAACCGGGCATGGTGGCGCACGCTTATAATCCCCATGCTTGGGAGGCAGAGACAGGAGGATTGTGTAAGTTCAAAGCCAGCCTTGATGGCTAAAGAGACCCTGTTTCCAAATAAAAATATAAAAATGGGTCTGGGATTGTAGCCTGGGGGTAGAAGGGTTTCCAGGAATCCCAGTACCACCAAAAAAAATAAAATTAACATATACATTTAGAAACTAAGATATAAATTTAATTCCCACTTTTATTGTGGAGTACTGGAGATTGAACTCAAGAGTGTTCTACCTTTGAGCTATACCCCCAGGTCTTTTTATTTATTTATTTATGTATTTATTTATTTTTATTTTTGTGGTGCTGGGGACCTCGTGCCTGCTAGGCAAGAACTCTACCACTGAGCTACATAAACCTACTTCTAAGGAATGGATAAAGTAATTTGATTTTATATGAATAAAACAATTTAAAATTTCAAGTGTTCAGAGAATAAAAGCTTAGGAAAATAGAAGCCAGGTGTGGCATTGCATGTCTATAATTTCATTATTTAGGAGGCTGAGAAAGGAGGATCACAGGTTTGAAGCCAGCCTCAGCAATTTAGCAAGGCTCTCAGCAACTTCATGAGACCTTGTATTCAAATTAAAAATAAAATAGGGCTGGGGATGTGCTCAGAGGTAGGATGGCCCTGTGTTCAATCCCCAGTGACACACTCACAAAATAATAATAATAACAATAACAACAACAACAACAACAACAATAATAATAATAATAATAATAATAATATGAGACCTGTCTCATAGACAATAAAACTTAGAATCGATCACCTAATACCAAACAGATCCTATGTTGGCATAGGATCTAATCAACATATTAAGAAAATAGATTAGAAAACCCAAATAGATGAATAGAAAAACATAAAATACAGTGTTGATATTTCTAGTCAGAATGAAAGTATGGTTTATTTAATCTATGATAGCAGGACACCTGGTTATCAAGTTCTAAGAAAAACAAAAGCAAAATTGTGTAATCAGTTTCATAGGTATTTACTAGTTCTATTGCATATCTGAAAGCTACATAATTTTTTTTACTCTAAGAGATTGTTTGGTGTGAATAGATAGAAACTACTTATACACAAAAAGACTACTTACTGAAAACAGAGAGCAAATACTAAGTTATTTCTATTAGTTAAAAACAAGATAGCGTCTGTTGTCACTATTACCGATTAATACCTATTTGGAAGACTTAACTAGTACAAAAGCAGGAAATTGGATGGATTGAAATAAACATCAGCAACTAAGATAAAAATAATCTCCTCATAAACAGATGAATGGATTATGAAAACTATGCTATATAAACAGTGGAATTTTACTCAGCCAGAACAAAATTAGAACAAAAGAAGAGCAAAATTATGTCATTTATGGGAAAACAGATGGAACTAGAAAATATTATGATAAGTGAGATTAGCCAGTCTCTGAAATTGAAGGGTCATATGTTTCACTCATATGCAGAAGCTAGAGAGAAATTAGAAAACAAAGGGACTTCAGATAAATAAGGGGAGATACTGGTAGAAGAGAAGAAGATTTGGGGAGGTGGGGATGGGATAGGGGAGACTTAATGAAGGAAACAGTTAAAAATGCTATGTTCATCTATGAAGTTATGAATACCAATTGTAATATTATGTACAGGGAGGGGATGGAGCAGGGTGGGACCTGGAGGGAAACACAAGTGCTATATGGACATATGTTTCTATTACTCAGAATCTCACTATGATGTATTAATTACAATGCACCAATAAAAAAACTTCCAAAATAAAGGAGACCTTTATGGTGTACAAAAACAAAATTGAGATTCATTAAAGATTTTCAGGTCAAAATAAACATTAACCTATTAGGATAGACTTTAGGAGCATATTTACATAATTTGGGGGGAGAGCATATTCTAAACTAAGTCATAATCCAAGGGGATATTAAAAAAATAAACACTTTATGTGAAAGAAAAATCTATGAGTGAGATAAAAGAGCAAACTAGAAAATATATCTAGGAAATATATCTAAATATATAAATGGTTGGTGTCTCTTAAACCATTGCAAATATCTATAAATTAAGTATATTTTTAAAGACAAAGTAAAATGTAGGAAATATCCACCAATTTTTAGAATAGGCAATCCAGTCTAACAAATGCATGGGAAGGGGTCCAATCTCACTAGCTGACAGGGAACACAGCATGTGTAAATGTGGTCACAGTTCTAGTTATGACTTTAGGGTGACCAATTTGTCTAGGTTGCTTGGGATTTTCCCAGTTTTGAAACCTGTCAATCCTGGGCAAACTGGTATGGTTGCTCTTGAGAGAAAGAAAAAATCAAGAGAGGAATTTGGAAATTTAGATAGATCAAGAATATATTCAATGAGAGTGAGTTAATCCCAAAATTCTTTAAAATGGAAAAAGCCAAGCCATATCTAATTAGTGGCTTTGTGCTTTCTCACCATCCAGGGATTAAAGGCTTCAAGAATAAGGTGATACTGATTATATGTAGGAAAATTAAAAATGTAAGTGAAATGGCTGAAAATTTGTACATAGAGGGGTTTGAAGGTTTGTATAGGGCTGACAACTCAGTCCTCTCTGCTTGTCAAGCTGTGAGCCCTGCCATGGGGCCCATTCTGGCTGCACAGAGGGGAGCTTTCTGCTTTGCACAAAGGTGACACACAGGCTAATAGGGACCTTGGCACTGGCCATCCTGTGATCTGTGGAAAGCACTGGGATGTGTCAAGCCCAGGCGCACAGCATTGTGGCAGCCCTATTTGTGGTTCAAGGTAATGTTTCTGGGAAGTTTCTGCCAGGTGGGGCTAGTGGTTTGTAGGATTTTTTTTATTGGTGCATTGTTGTCATGCATCTTAATGGAGTACAAGATAGTAGAGGCATACATGCATACATCATTCATTTAGCCCTTCCTCAATTCCCACTCTATTTCTTCCCCTATCCTTCCTTATGTTTGGCTTACTGATTGACTTTGACATGTTTGTGACTGAACACCATGTACATTAGGGAGTTTCCCTCTTCCCCTCTCAGTTAGGTCACCTTATTTACTCCTCTATGGTTTCTCCCCCTTTGTTTAGATTTCCTCCTATGACTCGTTTTCTCCCTAGCTCCCACATATTAAGGCAAGCATCCAATTTTTTACTTTTTGTGACTAATATCACTTAGCATAATGTTCTCCAGATCCATTCATTTCCCTGCAAATGATATAATTTTGTTCTTCTTTATAGTTGAATAAAATTCCATTGTGACATATGTACATATCCCATAGTTTTGTAATTCATTCATCTGTTGATGGACATCTTGGCTGGTAATTGTGAGGCTATGAACAGAGATACACATGCATTAGTTTGGTAGTTTGGTTTTCATTCTTTTGGGTAGATACCCAGAAGTGGTATTGCTGGATCAAATGATAGATTTGTTCCCATTCTTCTAAGGATCCTCTATATTGTTTTCCAAAGTGGTTGCACTAATTTGCAGTCCCACCAACAATGTATTAGAGTTCCCACTTCTCCACATCCTCACCAGCATTTATTGCTTGTGTTTTGAATGATTGGCATTCTAGTCAGAGTTAGGTGAAATCTCAGGGTAGTTTTGATTCACATCTCTCTGAATGCTAATGATGTTGAGCATTTTTTTCCATACATTTATTGGCCATTTGAATTTCTTCTTTTGTGAAATGTCTATTTAGTTACTTGTCCATTTTTTAATTGGGTTATTTGTTTTCTTAGTGCTAAGTTTCTTGAGTTCTCTGTATATTCTATATATTAGTTGTCTATTGGAGGAATATTTGGCAAAATTTTTCTCCCATTCTGTTGGCTCTGTGTTGAAGTTCTTGTTAGTTTCCTTTGCTGTAAAGAAGCTCTTCAGTTTCATGACATTGTCCATTTCTCATTCAGCAGTGTTGTGTTCAGTCTCTACATGCTTATATGTTTCCTCTGGGTCTTCTTATATTTGATTTCTAGTTTTATTTCATTGTGGTCTGAAAATATGTAGTGGAGTATGTCACATTTTTTAATTTGCTAGTGCTCACTTTGTGGCCCAGAATGTGGTCTATTTTGGAAAAGGTTTTATGAGCATCTGAGAAAAATGTAAATTCTGCTGTAGTTGGGTGGAATATTCTACATGTGTCTAATAGGTCCATTTAGTTTATTGTGTTCTTTTGGTTTGAGGCATCTTTACTGACCTTTTGTATAGAAGATCAGACTAACAGTGTGAAGTGTTGAAGTCTCCCAGTTTGTATTGAGATCTATATGTGATTTAATGTCACAAAGAGTTTGTTTTATGGGGGCTGGGATGTAGCTCAGTGGCAAAGTGACACTCTGGGTGTGGCATGCTGGGTTCGATCTCCGGTTCCAAAAAAAAGACAAACATAAAGAACCACTTTAAAGAGTTTGTTTTATGAAAGTGGCTGCACCTATGTTTGGGGCATAAATGTTGACTGTTTTTATTTCCTCTCGCTGAATCATTCCTTTTACCAGTAAAAAATAAAAATAAAAATAAATAAACAAATAAATAACCTTCTTTATCTCTTCTAATAAGCTTGGGCTTGAAGTCTAACTTGTCTGGTATCAGAGTTACTACTCTTGCTTGTTTTTTATTTCCTTTGACATAGACTACCTCACTCCAGTCCTTCACCTTTAGTTTGTGACTATCCTTACTTGTAACATGTGTATCTTGCAGGCAGCAGATAGATAGATTCTGGTTTTTAATCCATTTGCCACCTTCTGTCTTTTTATTGGGTAATTGAGGCCATTTATAGTCACTGTGATTACTGAGAGATGATTCTTAATTCCTGACATTTTGAGTTTTAACTTATGTTTGCAGTAGTGTTTGTTCTTCTTTTCTTAGCTGTTTGTTTTGATGGAAATTATTGTTTCTCTGGTTCTGGTGTTTGGTACTTATCTTTTCTTTGCAGTTAGTCTCTTTGAGTATTTTCTCTAATGCTGGTTTGGAAGACAAATTCTTTCCGTTTCTGTTGGTTGTAGAATATTTTTATTTTCCCATTGAATTTGAGATATAGTTTTGCTGGGTAGAAAATTTTTGGCTGCAAGTTTTCTTTCAGAGTTTAAAATATGTTGCTCCAGGCCTGTCTGGCTTTCATGACTTGGTTTGGGAAGTCTGACATGATTATAATTGGTTTGCCTCTACTCTGGATGTCACTTGGTCTTTTGCTTTTGTTACCCTTAAGATTCTCTACTTGGCTTGTATGTTAGTCAGTTTGACTATTATGTGGCGTAGTGAACCTTTTCTCTGATTTTTTTTTTTTTTCCGGTCTGGAGATGGAACCCAGGGGCATTTGACCTCTGAGCTACACCCCCTGCCCTATTTTTTATTCTTTATTATGAAACTGGGTCTCACTGAGTTGCAGAGGGCCTCACTAAGTAGCTGAGGCTGTCTGTGAACTGCGATCTTCTCGATCCTCCAGTCTCAGCCTCCTGAATGCTGGGATTACAAGCATGTGCCACCATGCCTGGCTTTTTTTCTCTGATATTGTCTGAAGGGAGTGCTATAAATTCCCTGTACCTGTGTATCAACCTCTTTTTCTGTGTTTGGAAAATTTTCTGATATTACTTTTTTTTTTTTAAAGATTATTGATCCCTTTGGTTTCACTTTCTATTTCCTCTTCTGTACCTATTATTCTTAGGTTAGGTCTTTTAAGATGGACCCACATCTCTTCAATGTCCAATTCATGCTGTCCCATTGTTTTTTCTAAATTATACACTGCACTTTCATTTTTGAAGTGACCATCTTCTAAGAGTGATATTCTATTTTCCATGTTGTCTAATCTATTACTTATAGCTTGTATTGATGGCTTCACTTCAATAATTGCACCTTTCACTTCTTTTAGAGCTTCTTTCTGATTCCTATTCAAGGTGTCAGATTCCTTATTTATTTGTTTCTTTATTACTTTCAGGTTCTCTCTAATTTCTCTTCAGAAATCCTGTATTATTTCTACTGTTATATTTCTGATTTGTCCTTCTGGAAATCTCTATGATTGTGTTTTGTCTTGTTCTGTTATTGTGGGGTTGTGGGAGCTCATTGCTTCCTTTCTCTTCCTCTTTCTCATGATTTCAGATTTCTTAAGTTTGTATTTTTGTTGATTTTGATAGCTTTCTCTCACTCTATAGGTGTCAACTGGTATATAGAGGGCAAATTGTGTTGTAGTCAGTGGTAAAGACTGAGTGAGGAGAGAGGTGATAAAGTGGTAAATATAAGAATAGGATAAAGTAGCAAATAGAATTGAATAGAATGTGAGTTTGAGTTTAGTAAGGTAATATATATAGAGAGAATAGATATAGAGAATATGTAGTAGGATTCTAGTAACCAATGTAGAGTATTAGTAGAGTGATATGAAGTGGATTTAATACAAGATAAAGAAAAGAAGAGACACAAATAAAAGGGATGGAGAGAATAGAGTAGATGTGAATAAAGAAGCTTTTAGGAGGGGTGGGGAAAAGAGAAAACAAACAAGCACACACATACAATAACATAAAACAAAATAACAACAAAATAATACAACCTACAGATATATGACTACTGAGCAGACTTGGCCCCTGCAGTTCTCCTGAGTCTATATGAATTCTTTCAGCTGTTTAAGGTTTACATTCTATAATAGGTTCTTGAGCATATTCCAAGCACTCTCATTTTCTCTGTAACTTATACTAACAATGTCAGTTTATAGCCCCGCTTTTTGGTCTCCTTCAATGATTGGGACCCTGGCCTACTGTCTCTCTGTGTAAGCACTGAGTGCCACTGGCACCTTTTCTGTTGCAAGCCTTGGGCTCTGAGCTCTCAAAAAGAACCTGTCTCTGAGACTCTCTAAGTCTATGCAGGCAGCTGGTATCACTGGGGCTGGGTTCAGTGTTAAGTGTAGGTCTCCACACTTTCCACTGACACTTAGCTCAAATCTCTCCCCACCTTCATAGGCCACTGGGACCAGACACAGTGTATACATAGGAGTTTGTGTTCTCCACAAATAGGGTTGGGTTAGTCTGAATTCTCCCTGGCCATCATGGGTAGTCTGTGGCAGTCTCCAGAAGCCTTACTAGGGCTCTGAGCCCTGGGGAATGTAGGCCTTTTTCCTGATTGGCCTTGGGGGCTGTTTGATAATCTGTGCCTCTGCTGTGTCTGACAACACTCTATCCCCACCTTCACCTGGGTGAACTGCAAAGTCTCACACCCTGTGAGTCTGTCACTTGTGGTGTGAGTATACGCAGCTGTGCTAGGTGGTCTCTCTTGGGGACAGTTGGTTTACTTATGGTGTTGTTGAGCACTGCCCTGGATCTCTGGAAAATGTGATGAGCTCCACTGCTGCAAGTCATAGATAGGGTCTGAGCAGGAGAAGTCAACCACTTACAATTTCACTGTGCTGCAGCTGCTTGCTTCATTTCAGGGCACTGGCTTTTTTGCTGGGGATCTCTAAAGGCATAATACTAGTGGTCCTGGCACAGTGAGGCAAGATGGTGTCACTACAGCTGCCATGGCTGCAGCCATTGAAGGTAGGCAGGGTACTGTTCTGCTCTCTCTTCCACCTTCTAACTTTGTTTCTTCCATCTTTCAATTCTTGGTGCTCTGTTCAAATTTTTGCTGGTATCTTTCTCTTGTCAAGATGCTATTTTCACTGCAATAGAGATTGTTATCAGGACTAATATGTGCTGTTTCCCTCAGTTGCCATCTTCCAGTTTGTAGTATTTGAAGGTGTCTGGTGCTACCTTTCAGATTTTGAGCCTTTACTGAGGGGAGGCTGTGTTCCTCTCCAATGCCCAACTGACTGTACCACTTGCTGCTGCCCTTAGCTCTCTGTGTGTTTTCCACACAGCCAGTTCCACAGAAGCCCTTTTATATTCCTGGGTCTAGTAGCTCCTCTCCCTATGACCAGGCTTTTGAATCCCTCTTGCCTTGGCTGGCGATGGGAGCCTCTGCATCCCCATACAAGGATTCTGGGGCTGTGTGTCAAGTTTTAAAATTCAATTTCTAAGATGGCCACCAAAAAACTTCCCACCTTACTATCTCTCCTTACAATTTGTAATTGGTGTCTCTCACACAGAGATAGGAGGTCTAGATTCCCTGCCCTTAAATTTGTGAGGGTTCGTAGCAAAAGTAACATTATGTGAGGCCTATTCCTAAAAGGCAATACAGCTCTGCCTGGTTCTACTGGGACATCTATTCTTGGGACACAGCTGCTATGTTGTGAGAAAGCCCAGACTGCCTGTATTCTACAGGTAGATCTTCTGGCTGATGACACCAGCCAAACTCTGAGCTGACAATCAGACAGTGATCACAGAAACCTTTAAGATGGCTCCTGCCCTAGTTGTCCTCTGAGTGTGAGAACCACCTAGCTGAGGTCAGAAAATCTTCAGAACTATGAGAAATGATAATAAATTACATAGCCAGTCATGGGGGTACACATTTGTAATCCCAGTACTTGGGAGGCTGAGACAGGTGGATAGCAGTTTTGAAGCCAGTCTCAGCAGCCTAGTGAGGCTGTCAGTAACTTAGTGAGACCCTGTTTCCAAATAAAATATAAAATAAGTCTGGAGGTGGCCGGGCATGGTGGTGCACGCTTGTTATCCCCGCGCTTGGGAGGCAGAGACAGGAGGATAGCGCTGGTTCAAAGCCAGCCTTGCTGGCTTAGGAGACCCTGTTTCCAAAGAAAAAAATATAAAATAGGTCTGGGAGTGTATCTTGGAGGTAGAAGGGTTTCCAGGAACCCCAGTACCACCAAAATAAAAAAAAATAGGTCTGGAGGTGTAGCCTGGATATAAAAGGCCCTTGGATTCCATCCCTAGTACCACAAAAAACCCTTAATGTTTGAAGCCACTGAGTTTTGGGGGGACTGACTAATCAGCAATAGATAACTGGTGCTCAATTCTGGCAGTTGGGCACTAAGGTCAAGACTTGTCCTAATAAATCTACTCCTATCACTCTCTCAGGTGATCAGTTATTTGTTCACATTGTATTGGCTGAGCACGCATGTCATGCCAGGCTCTGTGCTCAGTACTGGGGACTCAAGACAAGAACAAAAAATTTTGGTGCTGCCTTTAACAAATTGTTTGTTCCAAGGAGAACCTCATCCTCCTCCATAGATGGAGTTTCTGTTCCTACCTGGCTTCCTCCTATCTTCCTCCCCAGCCAGATTGCTCCTAGCAGTGCCTAGCTCTTGCCACTCCAGAGACTGAATTCTGGATGGTGTTATTGGCTTCCTGGGAGAACTAAAGAAGGGTCGTTTGAAGGGTAAGATCACATGAATGGACCTGAACAAAAAAGGGACAAATCTATTCTAAACTGAGAGGCCTCTGGCAGCAGACACCTCGCCCAGGATGGGGCCAGTGGGCCTTCACTGGCAATTGACATTGGTGAGGGTCACTGCTAGGAGGTCACTCAGGGTGGCATTGCTCATGTGGCCTTTGATTCTTCCACTAGAGAAGCACCTGTTAGGGGAGGAGGTTGGATAATAATTCAGGGCTGATTAAGAACATACTGGGTGTTACCCTCTCTGAGGTTGGCCCAAAGATCTGTGTATTAACCCATTTTGTGCTGCTAGAACAAATATCTGAGAATGGACAGTTTATAAAGAACAGGAACTTATTTCTCACAATTCTGACATTTGGAAAGTTCAAGGTCAATATACCAGCAGTTTCCGTGTCTGGTAAATGTTAAGGACAAAGAGTTGAATTCCCCTCATCAAATCCTATAAAGAACACCTAATCTCATTTGTCTCCCAAGGCCATGCTTCCAACTAGATTGTATTTGGGATTTGGGATTAATTTTCCACATGAATTTGGGGTATATCAAAACCTTAAACCCTATAAATCTGTAAACTATAGAGAAAAACTTCTTCCTCAGGTGCAAGGACTTCTGGACACTTCAAGGAGCAGGCGTAGACTACTATGAAGGCTGGGGAGGCAAATGGTGATTTCAGAACCCTGGGGATGATGGATACAGGAGGGTGAGAGGGTCCCAGGTTCACTGATGGAGCTGAGAGTCTATGGACTCTGGAGGAAGGGAGGATGTTTTAGTCAATATAGCTTTCATAACAAAGTACTACAGGGCAGCTTAAAAAACAGAAACACATTGTTCCACAGTTCTGAGGGCTGGAAGTCCAAGATCAAGGGGTTGGCAGGATTGGCTCCTTCTGTGGGAGGAGGATCCTTTGAAGCCAGTCCCTGGATTCTGATGGCTGCTGGGAATCTTTTGCATTCCTTGATTTGTAGAAAGATCATCTTTATCTCTGCCTTCATGTTCAGATACTGTTCTCCCTGTCTGGATCCTGATTTTCTTTTTCTTTTTTTGAAAGACAGAAGTCATATTGGATAGGGCATACTATAGTGATCTCATCTTAACTCTATTCATACTGCAATGACCCTATCTCCAAATAAGGTCACATTCTGAGATGCTAGGGTTAGCATTCCAACATATGAGTCTGGAGGGACTTAATTTACCCTATAACATGTGAGAATAATACAAACCAGGTGTCTCACCATATAATTAACTATTTATCTCAAGAAATCTGTTCAACAACCCTGTGAGAAAAGTATTTTATTTTTCCAATTCTTTATTATAAAAGATAAAGATAAAACATAAAGCAAAGCTAAGACAATTTTATAGTAAATATCACAACCATATTCCTGCCACCAAGATTTTACAATTGACATTTTATTATATTTATTTTGTCACCTAATTCATTCTTCTATTTATTCATACCTCATTCTATCCATTGATTTACTTTATTTTATATATTTCAGAGTAAATTATAAATATCAGCACACTTCACTCTAAATGGAGCATGGAATAACTAACCAGCATTCAATATTTAACATATTTTTTATTTTTAGGTAAAATGTATGCATAATTAAATTTTCAAATTTTAAGTATATAATTATTGAGTTTTGAAAAATGCAAATAGCCATGTATCCAAATGCCTGTCTGGAAGTTTCCCTCCTGTCTTTTCTCAATTAATTCCTGCCTCCACTCCCCATAAGCAGCTGCTGTTCTAATTTTTTTACCATAGGTCAGTTTTGCTGTTTTAGAAATTCATGAAAATGGAATCACACAGAATACACTCTTTAAGGCTTTTTTCCACTGAATATAATGCCTACACGATTTGTCCATGTTGAAGAAATGGTACTGCATATGTCGCTAGTTCATTCCTTCCTAATTCTGTACTTGCTGAGTGGCACAGTCTCCTCTCAGCATTAAGGTTGACTGGTTTCAGGATCCTCACAGATGCCAAAGTTTGTAAATACTCAACTCTCTTACACAAAATTCTGCATTATTTACACATAATATACTAGCATCCTCCTGTATATATTAACATATCTAGATTACTGATAATAGCTAATACAATATAAATGCTACATAAATAGCTTTTATACTGTACAGTCTCAGGAATTATTACAAGGGAAAAAATCTATGTATGTTCAATACAGATGCAATGATTTTTTTCCAAGTATTTTTTTATCCAGGTTTAGTTGAACTAGCCTGAAGATAGGGAAGGCCTACTTGATCTCATTTTATGGACATATTCATATTCATGCTTTCTCTCAGCACTGAGTATTGGCCCACGGGAATTCTACCTCTGAGCTATATCCTCAGTCCTATTTTATTTTTTAATTTGAAATAGTCTAAGTTGCAGAGAGCCTTGCTAAGTTGCTGAGGCTGGCCACAAACCTGCAATTCTCCTGTCTCAGCCTCCCAGTACTGGGATTACAGGTATGTACCATTGTGACTGACTTACATTCCTCTTAATAAGCTCTTGGGTTGATTCCAGCATTTGACTATTAAGACTAATAACACATTTGCTTCTGTAATTTACCAATGAAGAAAATGATGCTCCAAGAGTGTAAGTGAAATTGTTCACATAGCTAGTGAGGGGCAGAATAAAGACTTGAATTCAGTCAGATCTGCCTAAAGGTTTCCTGGCTGCCATGAGGCAAGCAAATCCCTTTGTCACATGTTTCTGCCATGATGTATTGTGCCGCTATAGGCTCAAGTGCCAGGGCCAATTGACCATAATGTAATGTCTAGAACCATGAGCCAAAATAAACCTTTCTTCTTTGTAAATTGATTAATCTCAGTTATCCTGTCACAGTGACAGAAAGGTGATTAACACAGAGAGAATATCTTATAGTTCACTTCTTAGCCTGTGGGTCTGGGTGGCCTTACAAGGGCAAGCATATTCATGTCTTCTCAAACCTCTTTTTCATTGATGAGAAAGAATGTGAGTAAGGGACCTTCCTGGGCAGATATATGAAGCCCCTCTCCCCTTTGCCTGTCTTTGTAGGATAGACAAGGATTCATGTCATGCTTCCATGTCTGTTTCTTGTACCCTCTTGCTATGTGCTCCCAGGCCTCATACCTAATATCCCATCCTTTTGGTATCTGTTACAGGAAAAGCCAAAAAGTTCAGCTGTGTGAGTCTAAGTTACACAGACCTTGACATCCTTGGGTTTCTCTATGTGGGCTCCCCACTCAAGGAGGTATGGTAGATACTCATTTTGGAGAGGACAAATGATGTGAGATCTGAGTTAGTCCCCAAATAATTTTTACAAATGCCTTGCAATTTTTAATGTATCCTTGGAAGCATACAGTTATTATTCATTTATTCATAGAGCATAAACTAAGCACCATGAGTATAGATGTGATGGAAGCAGATCTGGCCTTGCCTTCCAGCAGTTTTGAGTCCAGAGATGGGTGAGGACATGGGACAGGTGGTGACATGCCTTGGAGCAAGACCTCTGGCAGGGGAGTAGGGCTTCAGTCACAGAGCATAGGAAGGGTGGTCACTTAGTGATGTCTAAATTTAAGCCTGAAGGCTGAACAGCAGAGGAAGTGCATGTGGGACCCTGGCTGTTGGATGGGCAGGGTCAGGTGAAAACCAGAGAGGAGTGAAATTTGGGCAGAGTTCAGGGTGCAAGGGTGGGAAAGTGAGGAAAAGCCTGGCTAGAGAGGACCCTGTTTGTGTGAAGGAAAAGGACACATTCCTTCTGAGGGTGACAGAAGGCCCTGGTGGGTCCGGGACAGGAACTGGAATGTTGTTTCTGTAACTGGCTGGGTGGTTCCAGGTAGTGAGGGGAAGTGGCACAGCTGGCTGGAATTCAGTTGCCGGGCAGCCAGGGCTCTCAGCATGGCCTGGCAGGCACCTGCCCAACCTTGCTGGCTCCTGCTGCTGGATCACTCCCCTGTCCACCCAGTATGAGGAGGCAGAGGCTATTTCAATTGCTTCCTCTGCTTTTTCATCCAGTGTCCTCTGAGTCCTGAGCCAAACTTCAACTCCAGAGCCTGCAATATAAAAACAGGTGGGGTTTCTAAGGAATTCTGACTTAGTTGACATCTGATGGTTCTAACAAACCTGTCAGCAGCAGTGTTCCCATGACCCAGCATGACACTGTTCCCTCCATGAGGCTGATGGGAACACTGGGTTGGTTTAACTATACTGAGACCAGTCCCCAGCTCTCCTT
Source organism: Muscardinus avellanarius (assembly GCF_963383645.1). Classification (NCBI taxonomy): domain Eukaryota; kingdom Metazoa; phylum Chordata; class Mammalia; order Rodentia; family Gliridae; genus Muscardinus; species Muscardinus avellanarius. Next base: position 67,225,506 of record NC_137793.1, on the reverse strand, counting down.
TCCCCCTGTACCCACACCCTCAGCCCTGTCCATCTCAGAAAGTGGGCTTGGCTGACATGCTCTGCGGCGAGTGGCTTTGCTTCCGTAAGCAGCAAATGGTTCTTTAGCAGGACACACAGACATGGCTGCAGTGTGAGGCCAGGGCTGGGGCCCTAGAGCTCCTCTCTCACTCCCACAGTTCCCAAACAACATTCAGTCACTATGCTCACAGGCTGGATGGACTATGCTGTTATTTGTTGAAATTTTTCTTACATTGATACACTTAAAATCAAATAAACTGATTTTAAAGAGAAATTGTTTTATTATTATGTAATAAAAAATTTTTCACACTCCATAAATGAATGCAAAAATGAAGGACTAAATATTGAAATTGGGCTCAATCATCCCATGATCTACCAGAAGGTAGGTGTACCAACTTTGGGCTTTTATCTGGATTCAAGAGCATTTGTAATGAAGCCCCTGACACAGTCAGGAGGAAGGACCCATGTTCCCTTCGTGAAGATAGGCTGATGCTGACCTAAAGGGACAGGAGTTCACAGTGTAGGGCAGAGTCAGGGGCCTTTAAGAGGAAGTCCCCAAGTGGCAGGTGGGACTGGTCAGTAAAGACCTCCTGGACACCCAGAAGGATAGTGGAAATGACACAAAGTTAAGGACATTACTGGCTGATGCAGAAGCTGGAAGCCCCAGTGCTCCCATGGGGCCCAAGGACAGCCAGAGAGGCCAATATAACCGGCCACGGGGGACCTGTGAGCCATGGGGTCTGGACTAGAGTCCTGGAGTCCAGTGAATAAAGTTTTAACAGAATTAATCTTTATTTTATTTGCCTTTTGGAAGAATTATTCTGGGGAGAGGTTGGGAATAGAGGGAGGAGGTCACCCTGGAAGGGCAAGAGGGTAGGTGTATAGGACATGCATTGGTTTACTCCCGAGTTGTAGGGTTGCAGAGGCCAGCTATGATAGCAGGGATGGGAGGGAAGGGTGATGGGGAACCCTTTATCAGAGAAGAGCCTGCAGGAACAATTTACAGAAATGACTTCACTCATAGGATACAACGGCAAGGGCTGGCTCCTCTTCTGTGCATGTTTGTGCTACAGGCTGCTCCCGTACCTACTCCCACCCTCCTACTCACCTTCCCAGACTGTTGGCTGGATGTGGTTTCTTCAGAGTTCAGCACGGGCCATCTGCTCTTCTCCCTCTTCTCACACTCTTTGGGTTCTTCACCTGGCTAAATTTTGCATATTGATGTTGTTTTCTAAGGGCCAAATGGCTCCACTTCCATGAGCAGCAAATGATCCTTCCATGGACCATGGTGATGGAGAAGTGTCTGATTTCCATGTCCAACCCAGTCTTGCTCTTGTATTTCAGTCTCCCTCCTGAATCCCACCAGCATTCGGAAGGGCAGTCCTGGCTTCTGGATGAGACAAGAAGAGGGCGAGGGCCTTGGCAGGGAACCAGGCTCCTGACCAGCGGTGCATGAGTCATACAGACTGGCGCTGCCTTGGAGGTCAGATGGGAATGGGGACTGACAGGATGAGGAGCAGCTGTGCTGCAGGTGGAGCTGGTCTGCTCTGAGAGCTCCAGGTGATAGCCTGCCTGTTGGATGCGGTTCTCTTTTGCCAGCTCCACCCTCTTCCCCCATGTACTCCCCTCCCTTCCTTTCTCCTTCTCCAGGACTCCCCAACTTTAGGCCTCCCCTTCCTTCCGTTCCCATCTCCCGCCCTTCTCCAAACAGGACTGTCCAGGTAACATTGAAGTAGGATTTGTGAGCCACTATTCTTCATGGATTTCTCTAATGCTGCTCTTCAGAGAGGGCTTGCTCCTTCTCAGGCACAGGCTGTGCACACTGCCTCTGCTTCATCCTGCCTGGCAAGCAGCTTTCTGTGCTTCAGGCCATTTCCTGGGAGTGGTGAGGGCACTCTGAGTTCCTGAGCTGAGGGGTGGGAGAGTCTTCTAGAGCCGAGGCTAATGGGATGAGAGGGAATGCAGCAATGCAGGTGATCCAGGAGAGGGAAGTGGGTCAGGGTGGGACTGAGTCAGACCCTGCCTAGCAGGTGGAGATGCAGAGGATGGAGCTGGTTGGTCGTAAGGCTGGTTGGAGTGGGTGTGGTAGTCAGAAACCTGGGCTTCTGGCTCAGGGACTGTCCAGTCTCACCAGGTTTGGGCTCTCCATGGTTGACTCCAAGATTGCAGAGCACCTGACCCTCTGCCTTTGGAAGCATCCCATGGTCCCTCTGTCCAGGAGAGGAAAAACACAGCCAGTCATGTTTTCAGCCTGTTAGCACTTCTGCAGAAAGCTGTACAGGCCCAGGGAGGTCTCTGTGTTCCCTAGAGATAGTTCAGAACTCCTGCCATCTCTGCTGAGAGACAGCAGGGACACTCCCCACACCTCTAGTGCTGGCTGAGGCCCAGTCTCTGACCACTTAGGAATCAGAAGCAGCAGCGCTGGCTTGACTTTGGCCGGTCTTGGTGTGTCTCCATACTGAACACACAACAGGCCTGGCAGGAGGAGGGGATGTTCTACCTGGTGAGCTGGCACCCAGAGCTTTCTGAAGGCAGAGAACTGAGCTCCAGCCTGGAATACTGGCACAAGCAATGTTAGGAATCAGCTAGCAGTTACCCAGCCTCATCCAACTTGCTCTTTGGCAGGGGTGAGGGTGGAAACTGCAACCCAGAGAGGAAGAGATCTGCTCAAAGTCATGCATTTTGTGATAATCTCAAGCCCAGAAACCAGTCTCTCTGAATGACATCCTTTGTCTAGTAAATAAGCAAACTAGAGAGATGGCAGCAACAACAGAAGGCCACTGATGGGTATGAAGGACCGACCCCCTGGCTAAAAATGGAGGGCGGTAGCACTGGCGAAAGATGAACAGTTCAGGCCTTGAAGGAAATGCTGTAGTTTAAAGGTACTTTGCCTTTTATGATATTTGTTATTATTATCATCATTAGTTTAAAATTTATGATTTAGGCCAATGGAATATTTACCTACATACCCCAGGGTTGCTGAGAGAGTTAAAGAGCCAATGGTCATGAAAGTGCTATATAAACTCAATAAGCTTTGCAAATGTTAGACTTTATTATCACCTTCTTATCAGAGGCTTGCATTCCTAACACCTGGGCTTTATAAAGATTGATAAAATGATAGAGTTGGAAGGAATCCAAGTTCCCAAAGAGTTTAGGGACTCTTTAAGAAGAAGTTTGCAAACTTCAAATAAGACTCAAGACCAGCCTTGGCAATGTAAGGAGACCTTCAGCAACTCGCGAGGCCCTGCTTCAAAATAAAAACAAAAAGGGCTGGAGGTGTATCTTGGAAGTCGAACACCTCTGGGCTTCGTCTCTGGAACTACACACACATGGGCACACACATACACACCCTACACAGAACAAAATGAAAGTTAATATGAAAATGCATATTCATACAGAGTGAGACACCACAACAAATGACATATTTCAAAGAACTGACAACATAGACATTACAAACCCCAGAAAAACTCACAAAATATTTTATAAATGATTATGGATCACCTTCTGTCACTCATCTGTAATACATTTATTCTACATGTTTTGGTTGAATATTCTTTGATCTCTTCGCAGAATAATTTTGTATTATCATCTACTAAAGAGAGAATAAAAAACACTCCCGTCTTCTTGTAAGCAGGATGACCTCAAAATTATTTTTTTTAATCCTTGGTAGTTTGAAAATGTGTTTCTTTCAACTTCTTCATTTGGTACTGGTGACACCATGTCGGAGCTATCCGGTGTTACAGTGTTCAAGGTCCTGGTTTGGGGCAGCCGTTCCCTCTGTGGCTTATAGGCTGGCCCACATAGGCTGCTTGGGCCACCCATTGGCTTATCTGGGTTCCCTCCTCCACTGGCCCAGTTCTGGAGTGAAGAGTAGGGTGGAAATAAGGAATTGGGTCATGGGGACCTCTGCGGCTGAGCAGGGTCCCATTCTGATTCTTCCTCTTGGGACAGAAGAGTGTGCAGCCTGGGTGGGTGAAGTCCTCCAGACTCAAGTAGGTTCCCATCCATTGAAGATGGAGGACAAGGGCAGGCCTAGGACCCAGCTGGGGAGTGGTGTGTGACCTCAGCTGGGACAGTGCACCCACCTCAACTGTGGCCACTGTGGTCTCCTCAGCAGCCCCAGGAGAACATAAAGATTTGTGCTGAGTGTAGGTCTATGAAATGTAGGCCTTGGTGGTCTCATAGTTAGCCCATCTGTGATGCCTGACTAACATTTTACAGGGGGTCCCAGGATACTCTGTAATATGAGGGTCCCTGAGTATCCTGCTTAGCTTGGGCTTTTATAACAATATTATAGACTATGTGGCTCATAAACAACAAATATTTGTATCTCATGGTTCTGGACGCTGGGAGTCCCAGACCAGAGTGCCAACATCGGCAGGTCTGGATGAGGGTACTCTTCTAGGTTGCAGATAGCTGACTTCTTTTTGTATCCTCTCTGACACGACAGAAAGAGGACAAAAATTCTCTAAGCTCTTCTTATAAAGGCATTAATCTCATTCACAAAGATCCCTCCCTTGTGACCTAATCACCTTCTCAAATATCATCTCCTAATATATCATCTTGCATATTAAATATCAACATCTGAACTTTGGGGTGGACATAGCATTCAGTCGATAACATGCAGAAAATTGTATGCTTACCATTACCATTAAAAATCCGAGAAGTCCTTCAGTATAGAAACCAACAATTTGCTTAATGGAACTTTCCCTAAATTTGAACCTTTCTTTAACCTAACATCTATTAACAATCTGCATTTAGGGAAATGCTGCCACATAGAGATTTCCTCAGAAAAAAGTGATGGTTATGATAGTCTAAGACCTGCAGGAGGAATCCAAAGAAGGGGACCCTAGGACTGGTCTTCTTTTCCAGGATCCATAATGTTACATTCAGCAAAGGGCCAGAATGAGCAGGACACACAATTGGCACAGGCTTAGGTTGGATTAAATTCCAGGTAATTTTTGTGTGTGTGTGGTACTGGAAATGGAACCCAGGGCATTCTACCTCTGAGCTACGCTCCCAGGCCTAATTTTATTTATTTATTTATTTATTTATTTATTTATTTATTGGTGGTACTGTGGTTCCTGGAAACCCTTCTACCTCTGGGCTACACTCCCAGACTTATTTTATACTTTTATTTGGAAACAGGGTCTCTTGAGCCAGCAAGGCTGGCTTTGAACCTGTGTGATCCTCCTGTCTTCACCTCCCAAGCGTGGGGATTACAAGCATGCGCCACCACACCTGGCACCCAGCCCTACTTTTTATTCTTTATTTTGAAACAGGTTCTCACTGAGTTGCAAAGGGCCTCACTAAGTAGTAGCTGAGACTATCCTTGAACTGCGATCCTCCTGTCTCAACCTCCCAAATGCTGGGATTACAAGCATGCACCACCATGCCCAGTCCAGGAAATCTTTTTAAATTTAATTTAAGACAATCTCGTTGGGTCCAAAATAGATGTCAGGGTAAATCTGAGTGACAGGGAGAATCAAGTGTTGAGGATAGAAACACTGTTCAGAGTTTAGAAAATTAGAGGTAATCTCAGAAATCACTAACAAGAAGCCCAATTGCTCCAAACACAGGGACTCAGGTTATTCCTGTGGATATCCAGACTGTGGATAAACCATTGTATCAACCTTAAAGAAACAGAGGTCAGTAATATCAGGTCCCTGAAATGCCCCTTTCAGTGCACAAGACTCACCAGATCTAGGAAGCTATGAGAGCCAGCCCAAGCTGGAATGTCTAGATGAGTATTATCAAGGACACTGGCTTTCTCTCGTGTGTTCTGGGAACTAAGGCAGCTAGTGGTATCTAGAAAGCCAAGACAGCTTCTCCTTGGGACGCTAGTCATATGAGGAAGAAAGCAAACCAAACAAATTAATGATGCCGCTGCTTATGTACTCTAACTTGTAAACACCTCTCCCTGCAGCAAACGATGCAGATCAGAGTACTATGGACAGGAAAATGCCCATCCAGGTGGCTGCCCCTGGGCAAAATGTGGGGAGGGATAGGAGGAGCCAGCTTCTGGTGAAGCCCCTCAGACATGGTGAGCAACAGAGGTACACCTGTCCAGCCGGTGGCCACTAGTCTCTCTCTCTCTTGTGAAGCACTGAAGCCCATACTCACCTCCCACCTCTGAGTGTCTTCCTCCGTCTCCTGGCAGCCTGTATTCCACTGATGTAGCACACTGGGCTGTGGACATCGCAGCGATGTTTTGAGTGTGAGCTGGATGTGTCTGCAGGAAAGGTGTGTGGGTGTGGAAGACACACACTTGCTGTAAACTTGTGACTCTGAAGGCAAAATGACCTCAAAAGTATTTACAAGTGGAGGACAGGAGGGGGGCAGGGCAGGACTGGCGCATAATTTGTGAAAAGCCACTTAGGCAGATGGAAGACGTGGCTGATGTGACAGACACAGACCAGACACCATATGTCATTGTGGTGTCAACGCCTCAGACTCTTGCTAAAAATATTATTCAACTTGACTTCCCTTAAGAATAATAACAATTACCATTTTTAAACACTTATTTCTATGATCAACATTTCATTAGGCATTTTACATTTGCTGTCTTATGTTATCTTCGCAACAACCCTTTAAAGCAGATGGTATTCCTAGTCCTTATGAATGAGGAAACTGAGGTTCAGAGAGATTAAGTAACTAATGCTTACTCACATAGCTGGAGGATGGTAGATCTGGGATGTGAATGCAGGGTTTCTCATTCCAAATTCTGTTCTTATTCATTTGACTACAAACTAAATAACAAGGGCCACTGCAGGGGTCAGGACAGCTCACATGACTCTTTAATATCTACTCTTATTTATTTAGAGCTCCAACCCACCAGGGAGGAGAAGCTGAACCCACTAGCTTAGGCCTCAGGATCCCAGGCTTCAGAGACAAGGATCTTAACTGAGAGCTCCAACCCACCAGGGAGGAGAAGTTGAGCCCATCGGGATGTCAGCTTAGGCCTCAGGATCCCAGGCTTCAGGGACAAGGATCTCAACTGAGAGGATAGAGTTATTGAGATCCATTGACTTAGATGAGAAACACTTGCCTCCCATTTTGCTCACCTCTAATTGAATTTAGTATTTCCAGCACTTACCATGTAGGCAGCAAACCATAATATTAGCTGTACTCATGGCTTTTTTATCCGGTGAAATTTTAAAAAATTATATCACATGATAGTGTTTATAGATATCTCAAAATAATATTTCTGCCACTCATCACTTGCATTTATGGCAGAAGTTAGACCTCGGCAGACCTTGTTATTTAATGTTACTCATAAAAAAAAAATAGCACAATTAGCTGGGTGTGGTGGCACATGCTTGTAATTTCAGTACTGAGGAGGCTGATACAGATTTGAGGTCAGCTTCAGCAAGACCGTCTTCAACTTAGTGTGACCCTGTCTTAACAAAAAAGAGGAAATAGAAGTGGGTGGGAGTGTAGCTCAGAGATAGAATGCCCCTAGGTTCAATCCTCAGTATCACCACCAAAAAAAACTCCACTATTATGTGATAGAGGAGTTTATTAAAATTTTGTGATAACCATGATTCAATATAATTCATTGGTTTCATTTTATTTTATGCATTTCAAATATTCTGCAGAGCAAAGCTCCAGACATAAAATGGCCTAGGTGCCCTGACCCACAGTGTGCCTGGGCCAAATCCAGCTGCTATCATTTACTAGCTGAAGGATATCAAGTAAGGTCCATTGCTTCCTGAATGTCTCTCTTAAATTAGGTTTTTCAATTTTGACCCATGGATGACACAAGGCATCCCTCTTGGGATGTCATGGTGGGAGTGGGCACTGTGCTGGGCTCTGAAGGATTCACAGTCGCAGCCTTGGCATCTACTCTAGGCAACACCCACCCCCTGTTGTAACATCCCCAAGCATCTCCTCCAGATACTGCCATATGTCCCCTGCCAGGGAAGGCAAGACGCCCTCAGTAGAGAGCTATTATGCTAGAGGCACAGGTCTCATGGAGAGTAAGCCATGATAATGCCTCAATACCCAACTGCCCAATCAAAGAGAGTTTTTATCCAGTTTCTGTTAGGACACCAGATCTTAGTAAATTCAAGGATAAAAGGTCATAGCCTAAGATGCCACGGGAAGTCCCTTTCTGGAGTATGGACAGCTCTCATGGTGGTATTTTTTTTTTTTTTTTTTTTTTTTTTTTTTTTTTTTGGTGGCACTGGGGTTGGAACCCTTCTACCTCCAGCTCCAGACCTATTTTTATATTTTTTATTTGGAAAAAGGGTCTCTTAAGCCAGCGAGGCTGGCTTCAAACCTGCTCAAAATCCTTCTGTCTCCGCCTCCCAAGCACAGGAATTACAAGCGTGTGACACCACGCCCGGCCCATGCTGGTAATTCTGACAAGGAATCTTGAGGATCCCAGCTTTGGTGAGCTCACACTGGAGCCAGGCAATGGAGGACCCACGGATGACTGAGGATGATGCTGATCTGAAAAACGGGACCTGGTGTTAATCCCCAGAGGAACAGGAGCTGTGAAATATGCTCAGCCCTATCTCAAAGGGTTCTGAATTCCTTAAAAACGCCAGAAAAAGCCGGGCGTGGTGGCGCACGCTTGTAATCCCCACGCTTGGGAGGTGGAGACAGGAGGATCGCGCAGATTCGAAGCCAGCCTCGCTGGTTTAAGAGACCCTGTTTCCAAATAAAATATATAAAATAGTTCTGGGAGTGTAGCCCGGAGGTAGAAGGGCTTCCAGGAACCCCAGTACCACCAAAAAAAAAAAAAAAAAAAAAAAAAAAAATGCCAGAAAAACAAGGGCAGCAGAGACCGGCTATTGATCTGGTGGACAATGCAGGGCTGCGAGGAGACTAAGAGAAAGAGGACAATTCTTGATTCTTTTGGAGTACTGAAGCGGGAATACAGTCATGCATCACATAGCAGTGTTTTGGGCAAGGATAGCCCAGATATACCATGGTGGTCCCAGAAGATTATGATGGAGCTTGAGAAAAACCCATCACCCAGTTACATGATTGCTGTTGTAATGTTATAGTGCAACATGTTCCTGGCACATTTGTAGTGATGCTGGTGTAAATAAACCAACAGTACTGCCAACTGTATAAAAGTATAATGTATATAACTGTGTACAGTACATAATACTCAACAATAAATGATGATGTCACTGGGGTATGTATTCACCATGTGGTACTTTTTCTTGTTGGAGGGATCTTCTACTTAGAAGAAAGCACTTACTGTAAAATAGCATGTGGTGACGCTGGCGCAGTGGCTCATGCTTGTGATCCCAGTACTTGGGAGGCTGAGACAGGAGGATCCAGGTTCATCACTGGCCTCAGCAAGTTAATGAGGTCCTCCAAAACGTACTGAGATCCTGTTTCAAAATAAAAGAATAGGCGGGCATGATGGCGCATGCTTGTAATCCCAACATTTGAGAGGCTGAGACAGGAGGACTGTGGTTTTCAGACAGCCTCAGCTACTTAGTGAGGCCCTCTGCAACTTAATGAGACCCTGTTTAAAAATAAAGAATAAAAAAATAGGACTGGGGGTGTTGCTTGGAGGTAGAATGCCCCTGGGTTCCATCCCCAGTACTGCAAAAATAAAAAAAATAAAAAATAAAAGAATAAAATAGGGCTGGGAGTGGTGTAGCTCAGAGGTAGAATGCCTCTGGGTTCAATCTCTAGTAATACACACACACACACACACACACACACACACACACACACACACACACACTAGCATGCTGTGTTAGGTCAGTAGCAGCTTTATACATCTCAGTTTTATCTTGTTTCCTGATTGCATCAAGAGGCCACATCTACTGACTGACCTATTCCATCCAGCTTTGTGTAAGTACACTCTATTGTGTTGGGACAATGACAGAATCAACTGACAGTGCACTTCTCAAAACATATCTATTACCTTTAAGACATGTGTGACAGTAACAGAAAATCGAGAGGAGCTTCTGGTTTTGAGGGTTTATATCACGCCAGCGCTGTTCTGAGCAGTCTCTATCATTGCTGTATTTATCCCTTACATTGAACTATATGGGTGAGTACCATTAGTGTCCCTGGTATACAAGAGAAAGATGTGAGGCTTAAAAGTCAATTATCTTGCCTGACTTCTTTTTCCCTAAGTGACAGGGCTTAGGCTTAAGCCCAGGTCTGATTTCAGTACTCAAGAACTTAACCAGTAGGCAGCACAGCTCACATGCCTATACCAGGTGCTCAGAAATCCCAAAGCTGATGTCACTAAATCAACATTGGGGACTGTGGAGGCCAGAGAGGTGAGAGGTGAGAGGTGAGAGGTGAGAGGTGCTCATTTGAGACAGTGTTTGACAAAAATGGAGGAAAAGGCAGATTCTGTGGCCCCTGGTCTTATGAATTCAGTGTGAGTGGTATACAAGCATCCAGATCTATTATTAATCATATGACTGTCAGCCCTTAGATGCTGAAGTGGTGGCTGATAAAACTCACTGTCAGATCACAGTGAACAAAAACACGTCATACCAGTCTAACTCCATTCGTCCTCATGCTTCTGCTCTTCTGATGGCGTGACAGGTGGAGAGGGAGGGCGCTCTGCAGGTGGCTTTCCACAGAGCATCTGCTAACGTTCATCACGACAACCATGAGGACAAGAAAGCTTTAGCTGGACCTTAGCAGGTGAGGCTGCTTTCTTGTGGATTGAGACCTGAGCCACAAAGGGCCCAATGGGCAGATGAAGGCTGGAGGGAGTGGCATGGTAAACTAGAGATGACTTAACAGAGTGGGGAAATGTCACTGTGAGATACTTGTGGAGAAAAGCAAACAGCACCAACAGGTGGATTTTGGCTACGTCTGGTATAGTGGGGAGGGGAGCCCGTATTACAGAATTGCCTGGATTAGAAATAATGACAAGCGCTAACACCTCGAAATATGAACCCAGGCCCCATGTGGTTCTAATCCTTTTATGTGAATCAGCTCATTGAGTTGCCCCTGACAACCCTATGAAGTAGGCTTCTTTATTTCCCATATTTCACAGCTGAGGAATCTGACGCAGAGAACAGCGTCATGGCGAGCAGGTGGTTGAGATCAGAGCCCCATTTATCCCTGAGGTTCTGCTGGAAGGTGGCCAATGTGTGCACAAAAAGATGATGATCACCATTTGCCACGTGGTCAGCTGCCCTTCTCCGGAAGCCTTCCCTGCCTCCCCGGTGGGGCGAGTGGCCTCCCCATGGTCTTGCATGGGACCTGGTACGTGGCACTGTCCTTCCACCTCCACGTGGTTTGTAGTTTCTTGTGCACCATGACTGCCTCTCCTTCTAGGCTCATCTCATCCATTCAGGAAACCTCAGCATTAAGGATAGTGATAATTCATGGGCTTCCCATAAATGCTGGCCAGGGAATTCAAAGGGATTTAAGGAGTGGTGAAGTATAAAGGAAAATGAAAGGACCCAGTTCCATGGAACCAGAAGGTTCAAAAAGGTGCATGTGACACACAGAGCAAGATTTTAACACAAGATAAAATGAGAGGGGATGATATAAGAAGAAGCTTGTCATACCCAAGAATGTGGTGTTACAGGAGCCCATGGAATGGCCTTTCCCTGAACTCTTAGCCTGGGAGGTAAAGACCACGGTCTTAGACTCACTGGCCACTCACATTCTGCTCCAGCCTCAGGAGCTAAGAAGTCTGTGAATAATAAAAGTTAAGTTCTAAACACTGAGCTTCTTTCCTTTTCCTTTTAAAGTACAGAAATAAAAAGACATGGAAGCTGGGCGTGGTGGTGCACGCTTGTAATCCCAGCATTCGGGAGGTAGAGACCTGAAGATCTCAGTTCAAGGACAGCTTCGGCTACTTAGTGAGGCCCTTCGCAACTCAGTGAGACCCTGTTTCAAAAAAATCAAAAGGATTAAAAAATAGGACTGGGAGTGGAGCTTGGAGGTAGAATGCCCCTGGGTTCCATCCCCAGTACAGGAAAAAAAAAAAAAAAGGACATGAAAAGAAACCTAAATGTATATTAGTAATAGTAAGTGAAAGAATTCACTCTAAAAAAGCTATATGGTTTCAACTATAAAATAGTCTGAAAAAGGCAAGCCCAAAGAGACAGTAAAAAGATCAGTAGTTGTCAGTGTTGGTGGGTCGGAGACAGATGAATAGATTGAGCACAGAGAATTTTTAGGGTAGTGAAAATATTCTGTATGATATACTATAATGGTAGATTTATATCATTCTATATTTTTCAAAAACTATGCAGTATAAAACATACAGACAACTCTAAACTGTAGATTGTACCACACTAATGTAAAATAATAATATGATAATCCATGTAGTTGTGCGTGTGTGTGTGTGTGTGTGTGTGTGTGAGAGAGAGAGAGAGAGAGAGAGAGAGAGAGAGAGAGAGGATGGAAATTCTATATTCTGAACAATTTTTCTTTAAACCTAAACCAACTGTAGAAGATAAAGTCTACTAAAAAGGATAGTGATCTTAGTGGCCTCACCTTCAGCATAATTAGGTGCATTGCATTTGTGCTGACATATATTCACAGAAATGGGAGAGCACTATAGAGAAGCCACCTCCTCACTCCCTGGGATAGCTGTGAAAACAGACTCTGCCAAGATCAACCTGTAAGCTGCCTACTTCCTTCCCATCTCTCCCCCACAAATACACAGCAGGCAAGCATGCCTCTTAGAACCTGAAATGTTGCACAATTACAAAGAATTTGTAGGCTAAATCAATCTAATAGCTTGGTTAGGCTTTTAGTTGCTCCATGTTATTACTCTAAAATGGATTTCAGGAGGGGTACACTTAGTATCTGCTCCTTCTGGCAGAGGCCAAATGAATTAAGATCCAGAGAGTACCACAGGGCCTAGAATCCTTGTGAGCTGGTTCCTTATCTCTCAGACTTATCCAAATCTGGCACACCTGTAAAGTTTCTAAAGCATATATCCCTTTCTAAGGGGATGCTGAATGGGGGCTGTTCCTGAGCTCCAGATGCCCTGTGGGAAGAGAGGCTGGGAGGAGTTTCAGGCAGGTGTTGGTAGGTGTAGAGGACATACAGGAGGGTCAGTTGCTAAGGAGAGATTGAAGGGGTGAAGCTGAATGCGGATTGACTCTGGATTAACTTTCTTTTTAATGTAAGAAAAGAGAATTCCCACCCTGTCCAACCTGGAAGAAACCTCTTGAGATCAACTGCTCCTTCCTCTCACTGTAAAGTAAACTGGGGCCTAGAGGGATTCCCCTGTGGCAGTCTTACACTGGGCTCTGATGTCTCCAACTCTCAGGTCCATGTTCCATAATTTCTTCCTTCCTTCCTCCCCTCCTTCCCTTTTTCCTTCTGTCCATTGTATGTGTATGGGCTACTGGGTATTGAATCCAGGGGCATTCTAGCTCTGAGTTTTACCACAGCCCTATTTTATTTTTTATTTTGAAATGAGGCCTTACTAAGTTGTTGAGAGTCTCCCTAAGTTGCCAAGGCTGTTTTTTTTTTTTTTTTGTGGTCCTGGGGTTCCTGGAAACCCTTCTACCTCTGGGCTACACTCCCAGACACCTGTTTTTTATATTTTTATTTAAAAACAGGGTCTCTTATGCCAGCGAGGCTGGCTTCAAACCTGCGCGATTCTCCTGTCTCCATCTCTCAAGCACAAACACGGGGATTACAACCATGCGCCACCACACCCGGCGGTGAGGCTGTTCTTGAACCTATAATCCCCATCTTGCTCAGCCTCAAAAGTACTGGGATTACAGGCATGCACCACCACATCCAGTTCTCCATAAAATTTAATCAGCCTGCAAAGTAGCTTTCAGACCAACTCACTTCTCCCATCTCACCCTAGCACCTTCCCTGCTTCACACCTTTTAGTGGATACTCTTTCTCCTAAGAAGAACCACTTACCTCTGTAACATGGACCCCAGGGCTTTATGAACTGGCCCTTACTGACCTGCTGTCTCATCTCTCTTGCCCTCTGTCCACTCTCCCCTCTGCTCTGCCTCTCTCCACCCCCAACCCCAACCCTAGGCTCTGGAAGAACAAACAACCCTCCATTTCCCAAGCCCATCCAGTCTACTATGGGGCTGGGCATGTGACCACTCCTGCCCTGTCTCACTGCTCCAACTCATCTCACTCTGCCTGTGGCCAGCATGGCTGCCACTCCAATGGAAGCATGCTCCGAGCATCCCATTGAGGAGCGGGGTGCTGCAGGCCCCACATCATAGCTTGCTGTCTCCCAGTTCCAATTGTCCAATAGACTGGAGAACATGTAGCCTGGCATGGAACAAGTGGTTAAGAAATATTTCTTGATGGAGATGAGGTCTTAATACTTTTCTACTCTAAGCTGAAAATATTAGTTGCAGTTCCCTCAGACCCTTTCCCATTCCCTTTGCTCACGTTCTTTATGTATCTGCTGGTGCCTAGCTTTCTTTTCTCAATGGTCTTGGAGGACTGACCAGCAGGGCAGGGCTCTGTAGGCTACTACAGCAGCTTGAAGCCCATGGATGGGGCTCGCGGCACGGAAGATTCACGGCTCCTCTTCAGAGGCTGGGCTGTGCCTTTGGCCACTTAACATAATGCATTGCAGGCACCTGGGGACTGCTATTCAGGCCAGCATGGGATGGTGCACTGTCTGTTACGGCAGTTAAATTCATATGCGTTGAGGCGCACACATTCTGCATTAAGTTTTATGATTTCAATACCACCATGCTTGGTATTCATCCTCCCAGACAAGTGACTCCCGCTCTCTCGGGCCCTGTTTTACCATCTAACCAGGCATCTTGACTGTGGATTTCCCCCTTTATCACCTTGGAAATGTAGAGGCATTAACTTTTATGCCTTACATCCAAAATAGACAATAAAATTAGGGAAGCAGGTTACTGATAATCTACAGGGCTGAGTCTTTTATAGAGTCTTTGGGGGACTTTCTGAGTTTGTTCCTGCCCTCCCTGAGCAGAACTTTCTGCAGTGTTCAGAGAAGGGTTATGCTGGGAAGGAGGGCAATGCCTAATGGACAAAGATTAAAAACTTTCTTTGCACAAAATCTTAGCACACAGGAGCTAGGGATGAATGGGTTCCTGGGTAGCAGATTCCAGAGGAACAAGTATAGCTCATTTCAGCCCATCGGCTTTGGACAGCCCCAAACAGACATGAAGGGACCAAATCAGATCCATGGCACCTGGGTCTGCGTGTGGGAGACAGCAGCTGGTATGCGTCAAATGCCCACTGTGCACCAGGCGCCTGAATTACCTTAGCCTCCTCCTCCCCCAGCCCAGTGATGAAGATCTAACTTCTAAATGACGGGACTGAGGCCCGGGGAGGTCAATGATTTGTCCAAGTGTACCACCAGGTAGTGGAGGAAACAGGATTGGGAGCCAAGTAGTGTTTCCTTCCAAAGCTCACATTCTCCCATGATGCTGAACTGCCTCTGTGGGGAACAGCTAGTGATGGGGGTCAGAGGAGGGGGGGCATGCTGGGCATGAAGGGAGGAAGGAGGAGTGGAAGAGCCGCTGGGCCCAGCAGGCTACAACATTGGACAACACGGACCTGCTGCATGGGCAGGGGCCAGTGTTTCTGCATGAATAGGAAGGAGGGAGCCCTGTCCCTGTACCCAATGCTGGGTGGGTAAAATTAGGTGGAAAGTGGCCTAAAGATTTCACACCAGTAAACTACAACCTTGCAATTAAAGAGCTACGTGGATATGAGGTGTGAGGATGCCGGTGACTTCTTCTGTGCTCATGATAGGGAGCAGGTGAGCAGAAACCCCCTCTGCAGTTTCTTGGTGTGAGCATTTCAGCAGACACTGTGGGCCAGCTCTATTGCAACAGCTTTGGCTTCTCTCCTATGTGTTCCTCAGTGACAGCCATCTCCTGAGAAAGAAAGCATGTGGGGTGGGTGCAGTTCTCTTTCACAGAGAGCACTGCGAGAGCACTAAGTCACCATCCAGCCAGATGTTTTCATACACAAGGTGGCACAAGAAAGGCCGAATGATCTGTTCCATCACATCCAGAGGGCCTCCTGGTACTTCTGACTGGGGATTAAACCCAGGGGCATTCTATCTCTGAGCTACACCCTCAACCCTTCTATATTTTGCTGAGGCTGGACTTGGACCTGTGATGCCCTGTCTCAACCTCCAAAGTATTGGAGGTTACAGGTGTGTGTGCTCACCTGCCCATGGCTTAAAACAGAAAATCAGGATTATGACATTCTTGGAACAGCATGAGGATTCTTTCCTCCTCCTATAGCATCCGTGATAGTGGGAAGGGGGAAAAAAATCCCAATAGCACTGATACTACTATTCATGGGTAGACTCTGATGTGGCTACAAAGGATAGGAATGGCAGGGGGAGTCATAGTGATTCAGTTGGGCACTGTTTGGTGATGCATTTAATTACTTTTCCACGAGCTTCAGTTCTTAGAATAATGTTGACAACACCTGCACATGTCTGGGCCCTGTGGTACCCATCTCTCCTGAGCTTGGTGGGGAGCTGAGGCAGCTGCCCACTGATTCAGTTTCCTGGAAAGAGGCAGGGAAACCTCAGAGACAGTGCACAGGCCTGTCCCTGCCTGCTTTGAGGAGAATGAGGCTCTTCCATGGTGGTCTGTGACTTGCAGGTAGGGGTATGGGAGGGAGCGCCGGTGTAGAGTGAATAGCTTAGGCCTGGCTCCCTGGTGGAGGCTGCCCACAGTGGACCTGGTTTCCCCTGTTCCTACCTGGCTCATGTTGTCATGCCAGGTGATGCTTAACCCTACACCCTGGGAACAGCAGCCCTTCAAATAAATGGGGCTGGTGATGTGAAGCTGTGCCAGATCAGGAGTGGCTGTCACACAAGCAATATGCAGGTACGGGCACTGGCACCAGGCGAGGGCAGGCTCTGCGCCAGGTGCCTGGCCAGCCAACCCCCTTCCATGAGCTGTCTTGTTCAGCCTCGGCTTCTTAATCCTACATTTTATTTCCATCACTCATGATCGGTCACCTCCTTCCTTCCCGCCCGTCTCTACTCTACTATTAAAGTCACGCTTCAAACTGTCATTTTCTTTTTAATTTTTAATCAGTCTGTGTCAAGAAAAAACAGGACTCGATCATCCTTCCAGGCCCCACTGCTCTGTTGGCACAGCAATTTTCTGGATCAGAGTTTTGTTTATATTTGTCTAAAACCCAGAGGAAGAAAGGAATCAGCTTCACAGACCAATGTGTATTTGAAGAGACACTTCCAGATCTGGGGCATTTTTAAAAAATATCAATCAGTTTCTTAGGAACAACACCCAGTGATACCTTGAGACCCCCGCAGTAGGAATGCGGGAGTAGGTAGGTGGGGGAGCAGCCAGGCCCCAGGAGCAAGAGAGGTGGACAGTCTTGGGACTGGAGGCAGCCTCCTGTCTCAGCAAGACAAAAATGAATCAGGGAATAAAGGATGCAACCTCACTGTGACGGGCCCCGCCCATCAGCCAGTAAGTCCGAGAGCTAAGATGGCGCTGAGCGGAAATCTTCCCCAGAGCACTTAGGTGGTAAACAGCTTTCAGGAAGTGACGACAAGAGCATGAGATACACGGGAACACCGCATGCCATAGGGCAACAGCCAATGGACTGGCTGTTGCCATGAGTTGTGCACGTGAACAGTCTGCTGATTGGCTGTTGGGCTCTATATAAGGGGAAGATTTCTGGGGGGAAGAGAGGGAGAGAAGAGAAGATTTACGGGAAGAAGATTTGCGGGAACTGTACAAGAACCTGGGGTAATAAAACTGCTTGAGGAAGATCGTGTAAGAGTCGTCACTGCGCGCGACAAGTGGTTGGCCCGTACGGGGACCTTCGCTTTGATCAGAACCTCGGCAGTCCAGGGCAGCCGGCTGGTAAGTACTCCTTGACTCCGAAAAGGGAGGAGGAGGCTCCGTTTACGGAGGGTTATTTTCCCCGATCAAAGGGGGCTCCATTAAGGAGGATATTTAGTAAATAAGGCTCGCGGATAAGCGAGGCTCGCGGAAAAGCGAGGAACAGCGCTGTATTTTCCCCGATCAAAGGGGGCTCCATTAAGGAGGATATTTTTTAGTGTAAGTAAGTTAGAGAATCGGGCTGGTCCTGATTCGACAAGATGGGAAATAGTCCATCTCACCCATTGCATAAAGCATTGAAAGCTTTGTTGAAAAGTAGAGGCCTAAAGCTTAGGGACAAGACAATACAAGATTTTCTCGAACAAATAGATAGGGTAGCGCCATGGTTTACAGTATCAGGGAATCTTTCTTTAGCAAGCTGGGATAAATTGGGAAGAGACGTAGAACGCGCCGAAGAACAAGGTATTGTCACAGGAGGGACTCGGCCGCTTTGTCGGCTGATTCGTGCCTGTTTGGAAGAAAGGCGCTTTAGAAAATTTGTGCAGGAGGGCCAGGCAGCTTTAGACGGTGTAAAAGAGGAACGTTCAACTTCCTCTAAAGTGGCCAGTGAGGAGGATTCAGAGTCAGAGGGGGAGGATGAATCTGAGGAGGAATTAGAGGCCATTTGTAAACAAGTGAAAGCTTTTGAACTGATTAAAGAGGAAATTTCGCCTCCTCCGTATAACCCTTCTGCGCCCAGAGCAGGAGAAGGTGTCTCTTTTAGTAGTCAGATGTGGAGAGATGCGGGAATTTTTTTAGCAAATCAAGCTTTTCCAGTTTTCCAGCTGCAGGAGGGGGGAAATCGTTATCATGAGCCTTTGGACTTTAAAATAGTTAAGCATCTCGCAGAGTCAGTTCGCACATATGGGTCGTCAGCTGCTTTCACTATAGCAATAATAGAGAGTTTACATCGCTATGCCATGACCCCAGGAGACTGGCAAAATTTGGTTAGGGCCACCTTAAATCCTGGCCAATATTTGGATTGGAAAGCTTATTATATAGAATATGCCACTGAACAAGCTGCACGTAATCGAGCAGCAGGAAATTCAGCCTGGGATATAGACATGCTGATGGGCCAAGGACGATTTGCTAATCAACAGCTTGGGTATCCACAACAGGTGTATGAACAAATCAACAGACTCGCTACCCAGGCCTGGAAGGCCCTCCCTAACAAAGGAGAGGTATCTGGTAACCTTACAAAGATTACTCAAGGATTGACTGAACCCTTTTCAGACTTCGTTGCCCGTCTAGTAGAGGCTGCGGGAAGAATTTTTGGGGATTCTGACGCGGCCATGCCGCTCATTAAACAATTGGTCTATGAGCAATGCACTAAAGAATGCAGACAGGCCATCACTCCTTACAAACATAAAGGCCTAGAGGTGTGGATGAAGGTGTGCAGGGAACTCGGAGGACCCTTAACCAATTCAGGACTTGCTGCAGCCATTATACAGGCCTCCGGACAACAAAGTAAGAATAGTACCAAAAATGGCAATTGTTTTTCCTGTGGAGCGACAGGACACTTAAAACGAGATTGTCCTAAGTGTAGGGCGTCCCAATCTTATCCTTCTCCTCCTGAGTATTGTCGTCGATGTAGAAAAGGAAGGCATCCTACTTTTGAGTGCCGTTCGGTTAAAGATATCGATGGCAACCCCTTGCCCTATACTGGAAAGCAATCATCAAATACTCAGACAAAAAACGGGAGGGCGGGCCCTCGTTCCCAGGGCCCACAAAAATATGGGAACCCTCAGGTGTATGGGGCCATGGAGACACAGCCACCTCAGTGGCCCAATTTACAGCCTCCGGAACAGTCCGGCGAGCCACTCCAGGTTCGGCAGGATTGGACCTCTGTGCCACCTCCAGGCTGGTATTAACGCCACAAATGGGGGTTCAAATTATTGAAACAGATTTTCAAGGTCCTCTGCCACCTAATTCTGTTGGCTTACTTTTTGGAAGGTCTTCCTCTACCATGAAAGGACTTGTAGTCCATCCGGGGGTTATAGATGAGGATTATACCGGTATTATCAAAGTGATGGTTTCAGCGCCCCGGGGTATCGTTGCCATTTCCCCTGGGGATAGAGTGGCACAGTTACTTTTGCTTCCCAGTCTACATGGTATGTTTCCTTCAGCAGAGGGACGACGCGGTATTGGTGGGTTCGGTTCTTCAGGAAATGAGTTAATATCTCTTGCCTTTGATATGGGAACTCGTCCCTTGATAACCTTGGACGTGGAAGGCAAGCAAATCCTAGGACTTTTAGATACTGGGGCAGATAAAAGTGTCATCGCCTGTAAAGATTGGTCATCTTCATGGCCCACTCAAAAGGCTACCGGAGAACTTAGAGGTTTGGGTTATGCTAAAACCCCTGACCTCAGTGCTAGGGCTTTACATTGGAAAGATCAGGAGGGACATAAGGGGCAGTTTGAACCCTATGTGCTGGAGCTGCCAGTTTCCCTCTGGGGAAGAGATTTATTAGTGGACATGGGATATTCCTTACAAAATACATCTTATTTCCCCCAAGCCCATAATATTCTCCTTCGCCAGGGCTACCACCCTTCCTACGGGCTGGGAAAACACCTCCAGGGACGTAAAAGCCCAATTCCTACTAAAGAAAAGAGTGGTCGCGAGGAACTGGGTTTTGTGCAGTAGCCACTGAGGAGGCAATTCCCATTACCTGGAAGACGGGAGATCCAGTATGGGTTCCTCAGTGGCCTCTCTCCCGTGAAAAGCTTGAAGTAACAAGGAAATTAGTACAAGAGCAATTACAGTTAGGCCATATCCGGCCATCCACCTCTCCTTGGAATACCCCGATTTTTGTGATAAAGAAAAAATCTGGAAAATGGAGGTTATTACACGACCTCCGAGCCATAAATAGCCAAATGCAGATTATGGGGCCAGTCCAACGAGGGCTTCCACTCCTCTCTGCTATTCCGAAGGAGTGGCCACTTATCAGCATAGATATAAAAGATTGTTTTTTCTCCATCCCTTTAAATCCTGCGGATACTCCTCGTTTTGCTTTTACTGTTCCCTCTATTAATCAAGAGGAAATTGACAGTAGATATGAATGGGTGGTCCTCCCACAAGGAATGGCCAATAGCCCTACCCTCTGTCAATTATATGTAAATAGTGCTCTTGAGCCCGTAAAAACCAAATTTCCAGAAATTCGGTGTATTCATTACATGGATGACATTTTGTTAACCACAAAAAATCCCTCCATACTTGAGGAGGCTTATTGTCACCTTGTAAAGATTTTGGAAACTCATCAATTATTCATCGCCTCAGAAAAGGTACAAAGAGGAGAAAATATACACTTTCTTGGCAACATTGTTCTCCCCCATGCAGTCCTGCCTCAAAAATTAATCATCCGCACTGATCAATTAAAAACCCTCAATGATTTCCAAAAACTGTTGGGAGACATTAATTGGGTTCGACCCTTTTTACAAATTCCTAACCATGCCTTGAAACCTTTATATAATCTGCTCGTAGGCAATCCTCAATTAGATTCTCCTCGCGTCCTTACCGATGAGGCCCGCCATGCGTTACAATTAGTAGAACAAGCACTTACGAAAGCGTCTCTCCGTCGAGTGACCCCTGGACAGCCATTATGGGCTTGTATCCTGGCCACTGAAAAACAGCCTACTAGTGTTCTTTGGCAACAAGGACCCCTTCTTTGGATTCACCCCAAAGTCTCCCCTCAAAAGGTAGTTGAATATTATCCCACCAGTGTAGCAAGCCTTGCCCTTAAAGCCATTCAGCAGTGCATCCAACACTTTGGCAGAACGCCCGATAAGCTGGTGGTACCGTACACTGCTCTGCAAGTACAAACGCTGGTAGCCACTATTGATGATTGGGCTATACTTATGTGCTCTTTCAGTGGTGAAATAGACAATCATCTTCCCAAAGATCCATTGTTACATTTTGTTCTGGAACATCCTCTCATTTTCCCATTGGTCACTAAAAACAAACCTGTAGCTAATGCAATTAACATTTTTACTGATGGATCCAAAACTGGTGTGGGGGCCTACCTAATAGAGGGAAGCGATCCTGTTATCATCCAATATTCACATACCTCTCCACAACTGGTTGAATTAAATATTGTTTTAGAAATTTTTAAGAGAGTTTCTTCTCCTTTCAATTTATTATCAGATTCACAATATGTGGTTAATCTGGTTAGATCGCTTGAATGCGCGGGTCAACTCTCTTTACATACTCCTATTCATTCTATGGCTAGCCAAATCCAGATTTATATACATTTAAGAAAGACACCATTCTTTATCCAGCACGTTAGGACACATACTGGATTACCTGGCCCTATTACATATGGAAATGATCTAGTAGATAAACTCACCAAGATACATATGATTTTTTCTCTTACTCAAATGCAACAGGCACAGGCATTTCACCGTCAATATCATGTAAATTCTAAAACATTACAACAGCGATTTAAAATCCCTCGACATCAGGCTCGGGAAATTGTAAAAACCTGTAATGCCTGTGCCCCTTTTTTACACCCCTCACATGTGGGCATTTGCCCACGAGGCTTGCTCCCTCTACATCTCTGGCAAATGGATGTAACTCACATATCTGAATTTGGAAAATTGAAATATATCCATGTTTCCATAGATACTGTCTCTGGAATTATTCATGCATCTGCTCATGCCGGGGAAAAGGCACATGACGTCGTCAATCATTGCCTTGAGGCCTGGGCAGCATGGAATATGCCTAAAGAAATAAAAACTGATAATGGCCCGGCTTATACTTCCCAAAAATTCACATCTTTTTGTTCACAGATGGGAATAACTCTAAAGCATGGCCTTCCGTACAACCCTCAGGGACAGGGTATTGTGGAACGCGCCCATCGTACTCTTAAAGAATGCTTGATAAAACAAAAAGAGGGAATTGGAACCAATATGAAACCGAAGCAGCGCCTATCCTTAGCCCTTTTTACTTTGAATTTTTTGCAATTAGATGTCAATGGCAAGACTGCTGCCGATCGTCATTTTGCCCCCTCGGGTACGAGCCAGGGTTTCGTGCGTTGGAAGGATGCCCTCACAGGGCAATGGAGGGGACCTGACCCAGTGCTCACATGGGCCAGAGGCTCTGTTTGTGTGTTTCCACAGAACGGCGCCGATCCTGTCTGGGTTCCAGAGCGGCTGACTCGTCTGGTGAAACAAAAGGATGATGAGCCATCGACTGATTCTTTTGGGGACCATGATACTGTGGAATTCCAAGGATAGGAAGTGATCCACAATGGGGGCTTTTGACTGCTTTTTCTTTTCTATTGCCTTTGAGTCATTCTGCTCAAGTTCTTCCCCGCTTAATCCTTTTACCTTTTCCCCTTAAAATTGGCACAGGAGCAAATTCTACTTTTGTAGGTTATAATTTTACTTATTAGAGCCTGACCATGGCCTTTCATTCTAACCTATTTGATCTGTGGCTTCTTTGTGGGATAAATGGCAGTTGCACGGATTTAGCTCCCCTTGTCATGATTAATGATAATGCGTTTATTGCCGCTAATCTTTCTTGCGAGCTTTCTGCATATCCTACAGATAACCGGTCATCGAAATTTGACAATTTGACAAGACGGTTGCGGTTGGAGATCATCAAAACCAATACTACTCAAGTTGACCCGGTGATGGCCCGCACCTTGATGTCCTGGATCCAACAAGCAGCTCGTCATTTAAAAGAGTGGGCTGGACTGGGTGCTCTTGGTCTTTGTCTGGTCTTACTGTGTATCTTATGTCTCTACTGTCTTAGAAAACTAATCCGTCAGCGCGCTACAGATCAAGTGCTCATAGCTCAGGCATTTGCAGCCATGGAGTTGGGACAATCCCCTCAAATATGGCTTGCGGCGATGGGAAAGTCTTAATGACAGGATGCCAGCTAGGACTGCACTCGGGACCCCGGGAGGGTGCATCCCGAGGAGGGCATGCTCAACTGCATACGGGTTGCCACTGATTCTTGTCCCGTCCCTGGCAAAAGGTGGTGGGCCTAGAAGCCCCTTCCAAACATACAGGGGTTGAGTCCTCTGTCCTCTCCTGTCTGAAAAAACAAAAAAGGGGGAACTGTGACGGGCCCCGCCCATCAGCCAGTAAGTCCGAGAGCTAAGATGGCGCTGAGCGGAAATCTTCCCCAGAGCACTTAGGTGGTAAACAGCTTTCAGGAAGTGACGACAAGAGCATGAGATACACGGGAACACCGCATGCCATAGGGCAACAGCCAATGGACTGGCTGTTGCCATGAGTTGTGCACGTGAACAGTCTGCTGATTGGCTGTTGGGCTCTATATAAGGGGAAGATTTCTGGGGGGAAGAGAGGGAGAGAAGAGAAGATTTACGGGAAGAAGATTTGCGGGAACTGTACAAGAACCTGGGGTAATAAAACTGCTTGAGGAAGATCGTGTAAGAGTCGTCACTGCGCGCGACACCTCACGCTTTCTTTGGAGGTACGATATGTTTACAGAAACAATTTCTGTTTTGGAAATCAAAAGAAAGGTTAAAGTTAAGTTTGGGGGTAGGGACAACATGATAATAGTCACCCAGAGAGAAACTCAGACAAATTGGTGAACGGAGCCTTTTTTAAATGCCAAAACCAAACATCACTGTGGTTACTTTCTCCACCGTGAGATGCATTCGAACAAATGTGTAAAGTCACAGGATTTCTCCAATGCCCTGCATCCCTGCCACACCGTGAATACAAATACAGATGTTCCATTACCAAATGCTGATGCTCTGAGGCTCTATCACATAGAGGGCACAAACTCTACTTTTTGAAGAAATTTCCAGAAAGTGGAGTCAGCTCATCTCTGTTTCTTTCCTCACTGGAACTGCTATGTTCTGCTCTGCACAGAGCTGTCCAGCTAGAGGAAGGTGGTCCATGTGTCACAGGACAGCCTTTCTTTTGGGATCCCATGTCTTACTGAGGGTGCAGGGGGCTCTGCGCCCCTTCCAGCAGCTCAATGTGGACATTCTGCAGAGACTGACCCATCTGGCTTTGGAGTCCAGAGACAGTTTGAAGCAGATTTTAGAAGCAATTTACATAATGTGACATGCTTTCAGAGGGGCACGGAGTACTAATAACAGAAGTTGACAGGACATGTGATTTGATGGGCGGTGCATGGAGTTGTCCCTTATTCGTAGCAGGAGACACGTAACATCTTCACCCAGGATGGCACGGGGTTTCCCCTCTGCCCTTTGTTCCCAAATGATCTTGACAAATCCTCCAGTGTTATTTAAGAGCACTGCCACTGCAGTCTGTCAGCCTCACTGTTGGGTTCAAGACGTAGGATGTGAATCACTGTCCCCAAGGAGATAAATTAGGAAATGTCCTTCATGCCCCAAGCTCTGTCCTTCTGCGGCCTCACTCCAAGTCCAGGTTCCTTTCCCCAAACAGGCAGTCGGATCATTGGGAGTTCACTGGTTAGGGATCTTCTTCCATTAGAGGGATCTCTGTCAAAGCAGAGGTGGTTATTAGCTTAGTACAACCAAAAACATTCTAGCAATGTGGAATTATGAGTTTCATTAAAATATCCACAATGCCAGAAATCAGCAAGAAGAAGAAAATGTTAAGTGCCATGTACCAGATAAAAATCAAATAAACCAACTATCTTGTGTAATATCTACTTGCTAGAAAACAATTGTGCCCAGTTCATAAAAAATGAAATGTTAGACTTTAAATATAGGCTCTAGTGGTCATACAGGACAAAATGTTACAAATTTGAACACAGGGAGGCATTGTGGTTTTCAGGGAAGAAACTCTGCAGGGACCTAAGAGGCCTCTGTTTCCAGGTTGCTTCTTCCACTTACTGTCAACATACGCTGGAACAAAAGCTCTCATTTGCAAAGTTGTGCTAGTGCTGGTCTAGCCTAGGAAACAGAGCCCTAATTAATTGGACACATTTTCCCTATCTTGTTATGAGCTACATTTCTACCCTTCCTTGCAAAAGATTTCATGCATCTTTTACTTCACAGAGGGTAGAAATAACTTCTACATACCTCTCTGGTCCTGGGACACTGCCAGGCCCTCATACACACATCCAGGTCATCTCCCTTTGCATGTGTATGTTACCCTAGTCTTAAACCCCCACTTTCAGAAGTGCTGCCTAGTGCAGGGATAAAGAAGGCAAACATCCTCTATCCTACAGAGGCCTCCAAAGCAAAGTACATCTACTGCAGCCTTTCAATTCTGGGTGGCTTGGTGTTTTTCAGAAATTTCCATCAGTGGCCTCATTCCTTACAGTAACTGGCCTTGCCGGTGAACCTCTACAGGTAGAGCAAGCAGGAAGCAATGGGCTGAATGAGAGGTAACTGGCTTGGCCCTGTGCTGGGGAGCAGGGGCCTGTGTTACAGAGAGGGGCTGGAGGCGAGGAGACACGGCTCAGTCTCGGGGCACACTCACCATCTGCAATGTCGATGCCTGGGCTGGAGGACGCTACCTCCCCCGCCGTGCCTGTGATTGCATCAGGGCTGTCGGAGGTGGGGGCGCCCCCTTGGCACGTGGGAGGTGAGTATAGACTCTGGAGCAGCTCAGAAGAGCCCGAGGTGCTGTCACAGGTTTCTGACTCTCCCGGTCCTGTGTCTGTGTCCCCAGAGCCGGGATATGCTGGGGGACTCTGGTCATCCACAGGTAAGGGGCATCCCTGGCCCATGGAGGCCAGGTACCCTGGGCCTAAGGCACTCAAGCTTCCACTCACAGCCTCATCATAGGACGGGAGCATGACAGGCACGCCGTCCACCACTACGAAGTCCGGGTCGCTGCTGGAACTCCTGGGAGGGCCCCTGTGTGGAGGAAATGGTGTCAGCATATGAGAGTGCCACATCAGCCCAAAAGGAGGCCGCCAGGGCTCCCCACCAGAACCGGGGCCTCGGGACCCTCAAGGGGGGGATGGTGGTGCAGAAGGGCCAGGCTCCTGGTCTGCTCTGGCAGACAGCACTGTCCCCAGGGCTACATTTGGAGAAGGAGGCTTTGCTCCTGTCACTGTATCTTCCTGCTCCAGCTCTTCCTGTGGCCTCTGACTCTGCTCCCTCCTGGTGCTTCCTATCTATTTCCTGTGGTCTCTGAGCTTGGCCTTAGGGCTATGAACTTATGTGTGTGTATGGGGTGGGGGAGACCACATGGCCCAGTCCAACACAAGCATCCCAGCATGCCTCTGCTGTGCCCCCATGTCTGTAGAAGGTGGAATAACACTGTCCAATGTCTAAGGAGTGGTGGGCCCTAAGTGCCCGGGGAAGACAGCTGGCTTGATATGCTTTTTTTATGTTTTCTGCTATGGTATAAAATTCCCTTGATTTTAGACAAGATAGAACAATAGCTTGAACCTCATTCAAGTTTCCTGGGCTCATGGCCACCTCTGAGCTCACCCAGCATGGTGGTCTAGGCCCAGCCTGGCCTGTGCTGCTGTGTGAAGGCTCTGGGTGGCTCCGCTGCCTCACAGGTGCTTTTCTTGGGGGCACACACATGGCTCCTGGCCTGGCTGCTGTGTGTCCCATCATGCGGCATGTTCAGACTGTGGGGCTTGAGCCCACATGGTGTCTGACCAATGCCTGCGCTCTGCCTGACCCCAGAATAAATCTGGAGTGGCAAGCAGGTGGCTGACAGAGCTCAGCTCCTTATTGCCCCTGCTGGGAGCCAGAGCCGAGTGCTGAGACCAGAGGTGGAGGGGTAAGGAAAGTTCTTGAGTCCATTGACTAGTTGACATATCCTACAAAGTCTTGGCAGTGATGGTGGTGAGCTCCTTGTTCCAGTTTGAAGCTACCAGGAGAGGACAGGAGACTTCCAAGGCCCAGGAGACTGCGTCCCGGCAGGTGGGAGGCAGGAGAGAAGGGTTTGCTTCACTTCCGTGCCCTGTGTCCCTCTACTAGCCACTGACAGTGCATCCTTGACAAATGACCTCCCCTCCTCTCTGCCCTCTGCTGCCCACACTGGCCTCTTCTCCTCACTCAGGACTTCCTACACCTTCGCTGACCTGTCATCAAACATCTCCACAGTGTCTGCTCTCTGGGACATAGAGAACAAATCCCATTCTTGGCTTGCCCTTGACAATCTTACTATTCATGTGGACAGGTGGCATCAACTTTCCCCAAACTAGAAATTGATGAAAGATGGGAATAGTCGAGGGATTAAGAACATCAGGTGAAAGAGTTTGGTGAACTTTTTTAAAAAACCTCAATATTTAGTCGATATCCTGGAAATTTCTTCCAAGTATATGCAGAAAAATAGCTTCTGTGGGCCATTTGAAAGCACTTTAATGTACTATAAATCATAGCCATGTAGTTCAGCTTTCTCTTTGTAATCCTTTGGACTTCTTGAGATACTGTAATTGCTCAGTGATAGAACATGGTCCCTTGATTAATAAATAATAATGCTGAAGGCCGAGAGAGAGGATGGCAGGTTTGAGAGGAAAGAAGGTTCCGGTACCTCAGCAAGGGCTTGGCAATGGCACGGGATGGCACCAACACACTCCTGGCCTGGGGAGGGTGCTGGTGATGCCCACCTAGCACACTGCTATGGCTAGGTGGGTGGGGTGCCTGTCAGACCACATGGGCTACTGCTGCTACACCTGCTGTTATGGTTTGAAATGCCCCTAAAAAGCACATGTGTCGAAGGCTTGATTCCCAGTCTCCAGTCCTACTGGGAGATGTAAGGACTTTAGGAGTTGGGGCACAGTGTGCAAGTTAGGTCATTGGGAGCATGCCCTTGACGAGGCTGAGGGGTCCTCAGGCCCTTCCCCTTTCTTTCTCTTCCCATCCATCTGAGACAAAAAGCTCTGCTTCACCGCATGCTCTCTGACATGATGCCTGCCTCACCCCAGGACCGAAGTAAGCAACCATGGACTGAACCATGGCTCTGAACCCATGAGCCAAAAGTAAAGCTTTCCTCCTTTTAAGTTGTTTATCTCAGGTATTTTATCACAGTGATGACAAGCTAACTAATACTCACCTAGCATTGCTAGGTGGGATGAGGCGGGCCTGGAGGTGTAAGGCTAAGGGAAGGGATGGATGCTTTCTCCTCCAAGCTCCAAGCTCCACTGCCCCACTCCTCATGTGCCTGGAAGGTGTGAGAGGTACACTGAGGTTGTCTGGAGGGGAGAGAGAGAGCTTTCTCCTCCACTAAGTGGTACATGTGGTCCTGGGATAGACAGTCCTGGAGGAGGGGGGGAGGGGTGATAAATGCCCTGTTCTGAAGCATTAGGCCTAGGTCCCAGTGATGACAACAACTGAGGGTGAAGACATCAGCCTCAGCTCACTGGTGCAGGGAAACATCCCTGATAGTTCAGATCTGACTTTCAGGTAGTCTCACTAGCTATTTCCTGATTCCTTCCATGCCAAAAGCATTCCCTCTTGAGACTTCCCAACACACAGCAACTGACCTTTGCTGTGTGGTGCACTCTGACCTTGTCTCCTTGTCTGTGTGCTTGTCTAATCCTGCAGGGCCACATACAGATAGATGTCATGGGAATGGCACCCCTGGTGGATGTTGATAGAAATGGCCCCCTGGTGGACATTGATGGGAATGGCACCCCTGATGGACATTGATAGAAATAGCACCCCTGGTGGACATTGATGGGCATGGCACTCCTGGTGGACGTTGATGGGCATGGCACCCCTGGTGGACATTGATGGGAATAGCACCCCTGGTGGACATTGATGGGCATGGCACCCCTGGTGGACGTTGATGGGAATGGTGTCTCTGGTGGGGCAGTGTTCAGTGTGCAGCCCTGGCTTGCTCCCCTTATCTAGTCTCCACAATGCCCACCAAAGAATGGTCTGGGAAAAGGAGGGATACGAAGCCTGTTTCCAGCATGGTTTTCTGATCCCCGACACCCCAAGCATCCCAGGAAGATGTCTTCAACTTTTCTCTGTTCCAACTTAGAACCTCGCTTTGCACTCCCCACCTGCTGTCTCTGCTCCACTGACCTGGGGGGGAAGTGGGCCTTGAACTTGGTCTGGAACATCCTGGCCAGGATGACAAGCAGCAGAACCAGCAGCACGCTGGTCGCTGTGAACGCCACGATCTTCCATGTGGTCAAGAGGGTCTCGTGCGTGCTGGGCCATGTTTGCTCTGCCATGAGAGAGAACAAAGCTGTGCATGAGGCTCTCTGACTGTGACAGGTGTCACAGTCCCCTGTATGCTCCTGTGATCAATTCAGCTGGCACAAGAGACACACAGAGTGTACATCCTGCCTCCTGGGGCTCAGCAGAGACCTTGCACCTAGCACAGTGCCTGCAAATCTTGTTAGGATTCACATATCACTAAAATCATCTTCTGAATGGGCTCTGCCAGGATGAAGACAGGCCTGCCTGCTTATGCTCCAGAGCTGGCATGGGCCTAAGTAATGTGCTCACTTCTCGAGCAGAGAATGAAGCTATTCTGAAATGCACCAAGGGCTGGGGAGGGGAGAAGCAGGGCTAAAACCTTTAGTGATATTCTGAGACAGTCTTGGTTGGGGTAAAGGATGGTGGGTGAAGCAAGGGAGAGGAGAATCAAGGGAACATGCCTGTTTCTTGGCTCTCATTCTGCTATCTCTGGCCATCAAGAGCCTGTAAGAGGTATCAAGAGAATGACAGATTCTTATCCTTTTGAAAGCCTCCTGGCTTTCTCCCTCCCCTCATCACGCTCAGGGGCTGTCCTCTTAGACTCTCTGCACCTCTCCCCTTGCCAGTTCACATGAGTATTACCTGCGTGTCTCTAGATATCCAGCAGTAATAAATATTTCTGTTATATGCTATGTCCAGCAGAGTAGTATACAACCATCACCAGTGCTTGGGGGGTGGATGCAGCTTAGGACTGTGTGCAGGCTGACTGACGGGAGGGCAAAGGGCTCTCACCTGACTTGATGCAGTAGACTTGATAGGAAGGGAACCACTCTCCGTACTGACAGGTGATATACTTGTAGTCACTGGTGAGGCTGTAGCCAGGATCGCAGTAAAACTCCACCACAGTTCCATGGTTGTAGTGCTCGCAAGGCCGCGGGTGGCAGATGAAATCTCCGTGACTCACCATTGGAGGTAGTGGACAAACTTGGGCAGTGGGGGAGAATAAGAGTTTCAGAACCAGAGGTTCAGCCTGTCTCAAGCCCTTCAGATACGCATTGGTCTAAGGGAGCACAGCTGCCTAAAGATGCGCCTATGCGTGAAACTCTAGTCCATCGTGTTGGACAGGAGATGGTCCCTGTGTTTTCATGTAAGATCAAATGGAACCCTGTTAGAATATTCTGAGCACATGCCGCTGTCACATGGCATTGTAAAGTACATCGTAAAAGAGAGGTTCGCTTTACAATGCAAAGAGTATGCCTGTTTAATAGATGGTATTAAGCTACTCTATTAATAATGTATGCTATTATGTGCCAGACAACCTAGTAAATAAAATTAAGAGAGTTGTAGGCAAGATCTTAACTGAAAGACACAACTATGTTTCTGTGACCGTGGTAGTCATTTGGGACTGTTGGAATCACAGGGCTGTGGCCTAACCTGGTTCCCTCCTATTCTGCTGGGGTTTGGCCAATGACAGTCAAAGAGCAATTCTTCTAGCTCTTCTCCCAGATCTAAGACACGGCCCTTGCACACAGGCATGACCAGACCAACGGGGAACAAGGGTTAGGAGCTTGCAGGGTCTGGGTTTGCTTCTGCCACCAACATGGTGTGACCTTAAACAGGCCATTTAACCTCTGTCAGCCTTGATTTGTTCTCCTCTGTAAAATGGATGTGTATTTCCCTAGAAGATATTTGGGGGGTTTCTGAGTAAATTCCATGATATTAGGGGAAGAGAAAAGCTGCTTTCAGGTTTCTATCTTGAGCCTGCATTCTAGGCTACACAGTAAGGATGGAATCAGGAAGATTGCTTTAGCAGAGTTTTATGCTTCTGTATCTTATGCCATAATGAGCTCTCTGTGATGCGAGAGCTCCGAAAGAAATAGCACTACCACTTCAACATACTTCAGGAAACAACTGACCCATAAGCTCTGTACCTGTAGAAACAACTAAGAACTTAGACCCCGACAAGACAAATCAAAAGAGAGTTAATGTTTTTTTGGTACTAGAGGCATTCTACCTCCAAGCTACACTCCCAGCCTCTTTTATTTACTTATTTATTTTTTATTTTATTTATTTAATTTTTTTGGTGGTACTGGGGTTCCTGGAAACCCTTCTACCTCCGGGCTACACTCCCAGACATATTTTTATATTTTTATTTGGAAACAGGGTCTCTTAAACCAGCGTAGCTGGCTTCAAACCTGCGCGATCCTCCTGTCTCCGCCTCCCAAGCGCAGGGATTACCAGCGTGCACCACCATGCCCGGCTATTTTATATTTTTAAACAGGGTGTTGCTAAGTTGCTGAGGGTTGGTATTGTGGAGGCTGGCCTTGATCCTGCAATCCTCCTTTCTCAGTTTCCAATTACTGGGTTTACAGGCATATGCCACCAGGCCTGGCTGAGAACTAACTAAGCCCCTTCCGGGTGCAACCAAATGCTCTGGAAAGTAACAGAATGTCAGGCACTACCCACCACACATGGGCTGGTTCTACACAGAGAGCTGCCAACCCCAAACTAGATGCTCTGTGGAGGCCACAGAAAGGCATGCAGTAAGCAGTACTCAGTAGCAGCATCTGTTCACTGAGGCTGGGTAACAAGGTGGATTCCCCAAATGGAGGTATCCCAAGGTGTGTGGATACAGGTACTCTCTATTTCTTCATAAACAATGCTGCAGTATGTGTTTTGTTGACTCTTTTAGAGATGGGGAGACAGGAGCTTACAGTTGTAGCTGAAAGAGTGGGTAGGAGGCCAGGCTTGCTCTAGATAGGCAGATGTCTAGATTCCAGCTGACCGAACAAATCCCTGCTCATCTCTGAGCTTCAGGATCTTCATCTCTAAAATGGGAGCCTCTGAGGGATGTTCTGGGGGATGCTAGTAAGGCTTTGTTTCAGGGCTGACCAGTGGCGCCAGCCTGGACCTGAGTACCTAAGGTCAGGGAAGGTAATGAGGTCATGACTTACAGAGATTATGGAAAAGTGAAGCAGCCAAAAAAGGCACCCCACAGTCAGCCATTGCCAGGGGCTGGTTGGATGAAGGAGTCTTTATTGTTGGGATCCCCATGACAGGTCTATTCATAGGAACTATGAAGGTCTATTCTGTAGGAGCCAAAGCCTGAGAAACTGAGACACTGCTGGGATGCCCCCAGAACAGAACAGTGGGAGAAGACCCAGTTTCTACGGCTGACCTGCTTCCAGACCCTTCTGGGCAAAGCTATGGGGTGCAAGGGAGCCTGTGAGACAAGGTCTGCAGTGGGCAGCCTACCTGTGACATGGCCAGTGCAGGGAAGGTTCAGGGATAGATCTGAGGCCCATGGGCCCAGTGTGTGTTGGGCTGTCAGGTGGCTTCTGTGAGGGCCCCCCAGGGGGACACTGGCAGGAGCAGGATTTGAGTTTTGACTTGAAGGCTGAGGAGCTTTTCACTGCCCCAGGGTGTCCCCTGGGCAGGTGGTTACCCTTTATCAGTACTGCCCATGGTGTGGTCATGTTACCCCAAGCATTTACACTTCCACAAACTGGGGCTCTTTTCAGATTCCATACCTCCAGGCTGTTCTGAGAACATCTCAAGGAGAAAATAAACCAGTAAGTGAGGGAGAGGGACAGAGAAAAAGGCACTGGCAGAGGTAGCTGGTCTGGGAGGTCTAGGGGTGCTCCTCCCTTACCAGACGCCCTCCTCTGTGCCAGTTTTCCTCCTCTCAGTTCTTGGAGGGACACAGGAAAGGGCTGAGGGCTCATCTGGCTGCCTGGGGTCTCCCAGCACTGCCGCATGCTCACAGAGGCCAGCATATTCTCTGGGAGAGGAGGTCCTGCTTTCTGTTGGAAGAGCATACTAAATGTCCACCAATAGATGAATGGACACACACACAGCCCAAATATTCAGTCTTTAAAAAAAAAATACTGCCATCTGTAACAACATGACTGAACCTAGAGAACATTATGCTGAGTGAAATAAGCCAGACACAGAGAGAAAAGCACAGCAGGATGCATGATCTCGCTTATAAGTAGAATTAAAAAAAAAAAGTCAAGCACATGGAAACAGAGTTACAATGCTTATTACCATGGGTTTTAGGGTGAGAGAAACTGACAAGGCACAAAATTTTGAATGATGAAGGAATCTATAGCAGGGGCTATGTCTTATCCTGAAAATTCCTAAGGGTAGATTTCAGGCATTCTTGG
The DNA here is from genome assembly GCF_963383645.1 of Muscardinus avellanarius. Classification (NCBI taxonomy): domain Eukaryota; kingdom Metazoa; phylum Chordata; class Mammalia; order Rodentia; family Gliridae; genus Muscardinus; species Muscardinus avellanarius. Next base: position 67,191,484 of record NC_137793.1, on the reverse strand, counting down.
AAATGGACAAGTTAACTTGCTTGCATATAATAATCAATTCACTAAGTCTATGCATATCAAAACACCACCATGCTGTATACCTTGAATATAAACAACCTTGATGAAAGAAAAAGCAGATAGGCCACTGAGGTGTTCCTCCCAGCAGGCTCTCCAAAAAGTCCTTGAGGGCCGCCACAGGATTAGAACATTACCAGAACTGTTTCCAAGGCCCAGGAAACCTCATGAAAGAGACCTCATAATGTATGCACATTTGTTATCAGAAGCATTTTTTCTCTCTCTTGGCCTGAAGGATAAATGACTGCTCAAATAATCACATCGACCCCAAGGCAAATGGTCCCAGGCCATGCTAAAGAACTGCTGTACTGAAGTGAGGGGAGCTGGCACAGTGTGCTGCTGATGAGCTGCAGTGTTAGGCTGCTTCTTTAATTTCTTAGGGTCTTTGCTTTCCCATCTGTGTAATGAGAAACAATTCCTAACTCACGGCTGCTGAGACGATCAGAAGCTTTCTGGAAATTGCAATTCACAAACGTCAGGAGCACAGTGGGCACTTAATAAATAATAGCTATTAGCAACACTGGTGCCCCAACTCCACAGAGTTCCCATGCTGCACTGCCAGGCTCCTCATGCCATCAGAATCCCAGGATGGCACTGTGACAGCCTCCAGAGGATCTGAGTGCATCTCACCATGTTCTCTTGGAGGCCAGATAAAAACCACCCCTAGTAGAGGCTTTCATTTTAAGACTGTCATAATTGGCTTGTAACAAAGATTTGTTTACCCCTAAGTAGTAACATTTATTGTCACACCTTGTAGAGTTTCTAATGACTGTACCTGGTAGACCTTCAGATTTGCTGTGAAGAAAACCTCCAGTGGTGTGGTTGGGGAAGTGTTTCTTTTGACTTGGAAGCCAACAATAACAAAAGTGTTATGGAATTATTAACTTGTTGAATCTTTATTTAAGAATCCCAAAGGAAGAGCCAGGTGTGGTGGTGAACGCATGTAATTCTAGCGCTTGGGAGGCTGAGACAGGAGGATCGCACAGATTCGAAGCCAGCCTCAACTACTGAGTGAGGCTCTCAGCAACTTAGTGAGACCTTGTTTCCAAATAAAGTATAAAATAGGTCTGGGAGTATAGCCTGGAGGTAGAAAAGCCCCTGGGTTCCACCCCAAGTGCCCCCCCCATACAATCCCAAAGGAATATACTCTCACTCCACACAGTCTCACCACAATGGGGCTAAACTGAGTTTGCTAGCCTCCTCTCCGTCCTTTCCTAAGATGCAGACAAAGCTACAGAGAAGGGGATGGACACATTTCTCAAGGCAGGAGCCTTCAGCTCAGGGCAGACCTGGGGGTGGCATGAACAAAGTTCTTTCTGCAGTCTATCTTTTAAATACCTCTCACATCTTTAGAAATTATTAGCAATAATTATTGCTTTTATGAGGTTTATAGCCTAGACATGTGTGTGTGTGTGTGTGTGTGAGAGAGAGAGAGAGAGAGAGAGAGGGAGAGAGAGAGAGAGAGACAGACAGACAGACAGACAGACAGACAGACAGACTTGGGATTGAGCCCAGAGGTAATTCTGCCTCTTATTTACACCACTGGCCCTTTTTGGTTTTGTTTTGAAACAAAGTCTTACAAAGTTGCTAGCACTGGCTTTGAACCTGTGATCCTCCTTTCTCAGCCTCCCAAGTACTGGGATTACAGACATGTGCCACCATGCTCAGCTTGGCTTGAACATTTTTAGCCTGGACATTGAAGGCAGAATCCAAGTGAGGTTCTGCTGAGGTTCAGCCAGAAATAGGTAATAATTACTTTCCACCAGGTCAACGTTCTGCTCCTTGTTTGATGACGGAGCATTATGGCTCCTTCCAGAATAGCAGGAAATCTCCTGCTTGTACAAATGGCTGCACAGTGCACTTTTTAAAAGCATATTTAGTCTTTCATGGAATTTGATAGAAGCAAGATAGAAGGGGCTAGGGGACAAAGCATGAGGCTCAGGGGCTGAGACCCTCATCTGTCCTGTGTTAGTAAAGAATGGCCAGAGATGGGGCTGGGCAGGAGAGCTGAAGGCCTGCTATCAAACTCTGGTTCCCCTAGTAAGCCCTCTCTCTCCTTAATTTTTACTTATTCATTACTGGTGTATAGGAAAATAATAGGCATATATATATATATGTATATATATATGTATATATACACACACATATATATATTAAACTTTTACCCCACAATCATGATACAATCACTTATTAATCCTAGAAGTTTTTAAATAAATAAATTATTTAGATTTTCTGCATAAATTATCAATTATTGACAAAAACAGTTTTTTTTCTTTTTCTAATCTCTATATATTTAATTTCTTTTTCTTGACTTGTTGACTTTCAGTATAATGTTAAAAAGGAGTGGTGGAAGGAAATATTCTCGTCTTATTCCTTATTTTATTTTATTTCTTAATTTTAATTTTTTTTAGTGGAAAATTTTCTAGTTTCTCATCATTAAGTATGGTGTTAGCCATAGGTTTTTTGAAGATATTCTTTGTCAAGTTGGGGGCATTCACCTTTATTCTTATTGAGTTTTTAATCATGAATTGGTGCCAGGTTTTGTCAGATCCTTTTTCTGCATCTGTTGATATAATCATGCACCTTTTCTTTTTTTAGCCTATTGATTTGATGAATTATATTAATTCATTTTCAAATGCTGAACCAGCCTTGCATATCTGAATAAATCCTACTTGGTTATGGTGTATAATTTTTTATGCACTGTTGGATTTGATTTGCTAATATTTTATTGAGGATTTCTGCATCTATATTCATGAAAGATATTGATCTCTAGTTTCTTTAAATAATGTCTTTATTTGGTTTTGCTATCAGGGCACTGTGGCTTCATAGAATGCGTTAGGAAATACCCCCTCTGCTTCTACCTTCTCATTCAGTTTTCTTAACTATCAAATGGGAAAACTAATATCTATCCACTAGAGTTTCTGTGAGGATTGTCATCAGCTCATATTAGGTACTAATATTGCTGGATTATTTTCAGGGATGGGGATTTGTGTCCCCAGCCTGGCCACAGATGGAGCTTCTGTGGAGTTTGGGAAGAGGGAAGCATTTTGCTGGTTGCATGAAATTTCCCAAATTCTTCACACTCCCTGACTGGCCTAGGCACAGACCCTGCTGCTTCTCTGTCTCATAAGAGATGCAACCAAAGACTGATTCTTGCCCCATTCCCTGGCAAATACATGTTCCAATTAAGTGTTAGTTTGGAGAGTATTCTCCCAGCCAAATTCTCCCCATGAAAGGCCAACCAGCCAGAGGGACTTCAGTTCTAGGCTCCTTCCTGGAGCACACTGGCTCTGCAATCATTCCTATATGGAGATACCAAAGGACCTTCTAAATGCTGGCTCACTCTTAGGAGGCCTGGGAAGCTAATAAACATAGAGGGTTTGGGGATGTAGTACTGAGCTTCCTGCCTCACTTTTGGCAATCCTATCTAGCTTCTTCTGGAAGGTAGACTGCACCATTCTCTGGATAGACGGGACTTCCCTGTGACATGGCCACACTGCCTCCCTCTTCTCACAGGGAATTCAGAGCCACTTCCTCACACCAAATCATGGCTCCCATCTCTCTAGTCTCTTTCTTTTATTCTCTGCAGGTGACTCCCAATCTTTAGGCATACTCAACAACAGTGGGGGTGGATGGCTCAGAGGCCCCCAGGGCCAAGTAGGAAATGCTAATTAAAAGTATTGGAAACAGACATTCCGCTGTTCCCACAAGTCCAACTAGATGGGTTGGGGCATTTTCATTTGCTTACATGTAAATAAATTTCAAATGACTTTTCTCCTGTTCTATATTTTCCAAGCTCCTATCCTTACTGTCTATGCTCAGGAAAGGTCAACTACTTCTATTGCTATAAGTAAAATAAAGCTGGAAAGAAAGCCTGATGCATTTCTAAAAAAAAAGGATTATTCTATGATCTCTTCCTGTTTTGCATATCAGTGCTGAGAACCAACCCCTTTTTGCATAGAAAAGGAAGTCAATTATACATGGAGAGTCTACATTTTAAACTTTCTGGCTTCTTCATTCTCTTGTATAAGTACATCAATTACATTCTTTTACTCTTTTTTTTTTTTTTTTTTTGTACTAAGAATTGAGCCTAGGGGCATTTTACCACCAAGTTACACTAAGAGCTGGATTTTAATTTGAAACTTAGTCTTGCTAAGTTGCTGAGGCTGGTCTCAAACCTGTGATCTTCCTTCCTCAGCTTCTCAAGTACTCGGATTACAGGTATAAGCTACTATGTTTGGCTCTCTTTTACTCATTTTAACGTAGTTCATTTACTTGACAATTTTTTTTTTTTTTTAGGAACTGCCAAAACTGGGTTCTACTTGGTCCTTTTTCAGGTGATAAATAAAAAAAGAATATTTATGTGGCTGAGTAAGGTTTCAGCTCAATCTGATGAAGAAAAAACTCTCCCACACTCAGATTGAGATCAAACTCCCTGTATACACATTTCCCAAGGGGCTTGGCAGACACCTGGATCAAAAGGAGTCAGATGTTCTTTTATGCACAATAAGGTCCAGATGGTACTCTAGTACCCGCAAGGGAATAGATATCAAAGGTAAAAGAATGTAGAAATGAAAGGCCAGGTCTCCATGCTTCCTCTAAGATGGCCCATGTGAATAGCATGCTAGAGAAACCGAGGATCTCCTGATATAAGTGAAGGCTTGGACATGACCATGGCCCTGGAAAGGAAAGAGATGGGACAGCAAGTGTGGTGGATTAAAGGGGCCAGTGCCAGTGGGATCAAAGGAGAAGATAAAAGGACCAGTAAGAGAGAGGTTATAGGTGGAATGGTCTCAACAAGGAGAAGGCAGGTCATATGAAAACGTCCTAGGGGTCTCGGTCCCTCCATGTGGATAACGTAAAGGCCTTCACCTGAATCTCGGACTCCACCCGGAGGCTACAGATTGGATTATATTACTGTCAACTGGTGGTGCTGAAGCACTTGCAACAGGGAATCTGGATAGTCAGAGCCAGAAGAAAATACCCACCAGCTAAGCAACAAACTTATTTCAAGTGAAAGAACTCATGTTAACATCTGGCCAAAAATTTTCCACCATGGAAACCAATGGAAGACACAGAAAAGAGGCTCACAGTACTGGAGGGGGTTCAAGGATGTACTTTAACTGAGCTGTTTAGGGAAATACCCTAGGGAGATGACTTCTGGACTGAAACCAAGAACATCTCTGTTCCTGGTGGGCTCAGAGACCAGTACCTGTACATTAGCCATTAGCTATTGTACATTAGCCATTAGCTATTTGCTACAAAGTCTAAAACACAGTAAAAGAAAAATTAACTTGACCTTTGTTACAAGATCCATGTGTATGTTCAATTCCCATTTATTTAAGTGTAAACTGACTACAGTCAAGTCTCATAATTAAAATGGGATTGTATTATATCTTTGTGTCTTTATTTTTCCATATCCTATTTTTATTTTATATAAGTATTGGAGTGTATTAGAAAATACCACTACAGAGGTGTGAAGCACTGATTCTATCACAAATACATATGTGAATGGATGATGCATAAATACCAGAAAGGACCCTGTTAAGGGTCCTTAAGGGCAGCGCTAGAGGAAGACATGCTAGGCAAGGGGATGGTATATGGAAAAGTGAGTTGGAGGCACTGAAAGGGGGCCTGGATGGTGGCTGTGTGTAACCAGAGAGGGGAGGGCTGCATGGCACAAGGGCAGGGAGACAGATAAGGCAGCATGTGTGCACTCTATGGCCCCATGACAAGTTGGGGTTTTATCAGAAATATGAAGGAATACTTTGAAAAGGATCAGCATGTCTTGGAAAAGAAAAGCATGGTGGTACACGCTTGTAATCCCAGCATTCAGGAGGCTGAGACCAGAGGATCACGGTTCGCAGACAGCCTCAGCTACTTAGTGAGGCCCTTCGCAACTCAGTGAGACCCTGTTTCAAAATAAAGAACAGAAAATTGGGCAGGGGGTGTAGCTTGGAGGTCAAATGCCTCTGGGTTCCATCCCCAGACACCCCCCCCCCAACAACAACAACAACAAAAAATCAGTTCTGTCTGAACGGGCGACTGGAGAGTGAAGAGCAAGCATAGATTTGGGCCCTAGAAGGTAACTCTCATTACCTGAGAGATGATGGTTGGAAGGAGACTGATAGAATACACTTTAAAAGTCTAACTATGTTCCTACAGTAGAATTTGTTAGACTTATTTGGGGGCTACTGGAAGAAGAATCAAAGCTAACTCCCAGATTCCTGACTTGAGTTGATGGTGGTGCTATTTACCATGTTGGATGTTTACTTTGTGGGATGGGAGTGCTACTGAATTTGGCTTTGCACTGGTTAGGTTTTATCTGGAAGCCAGTGTCATTCAAGCACCAATCAGGCAGCTGGAGAAAATGTCTGGGATAAATTTAGAATTCAGGAGTCATAAGAATAGAGAGAATATTTACAGCCACCTAGGAGAGAGAGCAGATAGAAAAAAGAAAGTCCCAGTCTCAATGCTGAGACATTGGGTCCTCAGAGAGGAGACTGAGTTGAGTAAGAGGGAGTAGTTCATAGAAAGCTGATAAAAATGGGAGGAGAAGACTGACCATTGTACTTGGCCACATGGAAGTCACTGGTGACTCTGAAAAAAGCAAGGTCAGTAAAACGGTAGATGGGAAGCTATTTGGAGTGAATTAAAGAGTGAATGGGTAGAGGAAACTGTAAGTGGCTCTTTGAGAAGTCTCCTGCCCCAAGAGCTCTGAAATTGTTCATATGCTGTCAGGAGTGGTCCAACATGGAAGAAGAGACCAGTGATACAGGTGCAGGGGTTGGACAAGGGTAGTCACTGAGGAAGTGACAGGACTGTGATCACACAAAGGCGTGGAAAAGCTGGCCTTCGACCAACCTGGAGGGAGGGACACAGGCATGAGCAGATCCATGGCCAGGAGGGTAGGGAGATGAGTTGTTTTCCAAAGCCCCCATTTTCTAAATAAAGTATAATGAGCCATTGCTTAGCAATGGGGAGGGGAAACTTGGAACTAAGAACTGTATACTATAGTTCTTAATCCATCTATATCTTTCTCTATGTGCAAAAGAGGATTTATTTAAAAGTAGTCTATGTGCCTCATGAATATTCACACAACTTATTTTTTGGGGGCAAAAAATATTTCTGAGAACCTTCCTACAATAGTGGTCTACCATATGCACTTGCTATAAGGAATAACCAATGGATGTGTGTCTGTTCTATAAAACAACAAAGTATGCATTCTCCAGTCATTTGCTGCTGTGATTACAGGCAGCACTCATGTTCACTGCCACATTAGTGGTGCATGTGAAAAGTATTTTAATAATTCAAGTCAGTGACTCCTCAGCCCTGGCTGCATGTTGGAGTCACCTGGGGAGCTTTGCCTAATTGTTGAAGGCGAGGTCCCTAGCCTTGGAAATCTCCCTGGGTGATTATAATGGATAGCCAGAGTCTAGAAGCACTGTCTCTTGCAGTTGCAATAAAGATCTGAAGAAAGTCAAGCTCCCTTTATTCTCCACCTGTTGAGGATGGATGGCTTACAACATTCAGTGAAGCTGGTGTGCTGTGTGAATTATACTGCCAATAGTACCTGGCCTGGGTTTCCACCTTCCACCAGTCCCTTGCTGTATTTGAACTGCTATCCATTGACCATTGGTTTGGGGATCATCTAGGAGCTTGTTAGACATGCACAGGCTCTAGCTACATCCCAGACTACTGAATCAGAAGTTTCCTATTTACAAGATTCCAAGGCAATTCATATACACAGTGCAGATTGGGAAGGACTGTCCCAGACCACAAGGAAACTTTGAGGCTGAACTCCACCATGATGAGAAAGCTGGATCTTCATGCCAGAATTGTGACCTCAGCTGGCCTTGAAGAGCAGGGGAAGTGGAAAGAGAGCCAGTAATTGTGTGTATTGAAGGCAAGACATCCCTCAAGGCTACCACGTTGTCTACATGGCACAGAGGGAAACCAGAAGCATAGGGACTATTTCACTCTAACAGGTACAGACTTACTTAGCCTGTGCCTTTGGGAGCTCTGCTGGCTTCTGAGAGTCAAAGCTGCCATTGTGCCAGCTGTCCTCAGTCTGATCTAAGTTTGAGTAATGATTCCAGGAAGCTATACAAATTCTCCATGCTAAAATCATAGCTGTTTCCAAGGCTACATTTGAAACTTTGCTTTTAACTCAGGGAAAAATCAATAAATATTATACAGAACATTACATTTTCCATTTCTGTTTGGTTGTAACAATACAAAAGGCCAGTAAATGTGTCCACCAAAGGAAGCAAATAATCATGAGGCTGGGTATTCACTTGTATCCAGGCCGGATAGAACATGGTGTTTACCTGCTCAGAGATGTGCTGACAGGTCAAATTTAAGATCAATATTACCCAGCAGCCCTGAGGGAGGGGCTGTGATCTGTTTTCTCTCTCAGAAGCACCACATTAGGGTATCCCTGAAGAAATACAGAATGCATCTGATGACAACTCTGAAGCTGCAATGTAACACACACACACACACACACACACACACACACACACACACACACACACCTTCATATAAGAAATTGGAAGTGTGCTTGCTGTTGCAGCCACACAAGCCAGGGTGGCACACAGGTGAGGGAACAGGTGCAAGCCTGTGATTTACTCTGACAGCTTTGCAGCAGGGGAAGACTGGTACTGAAATCAAAAGCAGACACATGTTTCTGTGTTCTGATGAGACTGATATTTTCTCGCAATGACTGGAGCACCAGCTAAATTAACAACAGCCTAAACCACCACCAGGTGAGAACGGATCACAGGGCACCTGTGGGGTCAAGTGTTCTGAAGACCACAGACCTTTCTCAATCCCCTACAGCTAAAATTCCTAACACAATCAGAACCTCTTTGTTTCTTTAGGGGAGATAATCAGAGGCACAAGATTAAAAAATAGTGTTCCACAAGGTGAGCCGGAAAGTCCACAGTCAAGGGAGTATTTAGAGTCTGCATCTCTGCAATCAGCCAACCTGTCCACTCTCAGAGAGTTATGGTTTAGGTCTGGTATGTCACCCAAGGGCTCATGTGTTGAGAGTATGTCCCCCAGTGCAACAAGCCGTGGCTGGAGGGGGCAGGTCATTAGGTGTGGCCATGAGGATTATATCTATCCCAGGCTGCTTCAGGTTTCTCTCTTGGCTTTTGGCTGCCAGGAGCAGATGTGGCTTTCCTTCCTCTACCATACACTAAAGCCCTGCCACCAAACTGCTCTGCTGACATGTGCAGCTAACCACAGGCTGACCTCTGAAACCTCCTGTACCTCTAACATTGTTAGCCCTAAATAAACCTATCTTACTCTAAGTCATGCTTGTCTGGTATTGGGTCACAGCAACAAAAAAAGCTGATTAAAACAGAGTCGATGTTGGAGTTCAATGTTGCCAGTGAATCTGGTGTTTCTAACTTCCCATCCACAAAGCAGTTTCGCCTTCCACAAAAGTGGCACTCAGATAAACTAATGTAAGAGATTTTTGAAACTCAAGTTTTTCTCCTCTAATTATGTTTTTCTTAAGTTTTTGGTACTTTCTTGATCTTGCCTAATAGTGAATATTAGCAGATGAGGAGATGAATAATTTATTCATCAGTTAATAACTGTGGGAAGCCATTGGTCATGCTGTGTTCGTGGTGTGTGTGTGTGTGTGTGTGTGTGTGTGTGTGTGTGTGTGTGTGTGAGAGAGAGAGAGAGAGAGAGAGAGAGAGAGAGAGAGAGAACGTGTATGTGGGCGTGCACATGCTTTTGGGTATGGATTCTAGATTATACATAGACAAAAACATTTTTTGCTAACAAAAATGCTTCTAAGATGTACATGATAGAATTAATTTCATCAGTATTTCTTAGTAGTCTGCCAAAATAAAATGTATGCTATTCTGTGAAAAGATCACATTTTCTGACATCTAAACAACTTTGAGAAACATTGCCTTAAAAGGCATGGACAGTGGAAAGAGCAAGCTAGGAGAAAAGAAAAGGAGAAGACAGGATGGTGAGAAGAGACACTGAGAAGACAGAACTCAGTGGCTTAATGAGAGATCCCAGGAGCAGCTATACACATGGGGCCAAGGGCACTCTCCAGGTATGAACCTGGCAATTTACTTTCTTTTATTTTCATCCTGAGCTTTACTTTCCATCCTAAATGGAATGGAATGATGCCTACTTGCAGGGGTTTCATAAAAATCAGTAATAATTTCTATAAATCAACAAGCACAAGGTGTGTACTGTGAAAATAGATGCTCAATAAAAAGAGACAGTTACTATTTTTAGCTATATTATGAGCCAATGAGCTACAATGCAAGAAGTAATCACAACTATAATACTTAACAAGCACTTGCCATGAGGGCAACGTACCTGCCCATTACATTTAATCCTTGTAAGATCTTTGCAGAGCAGACACTGCTGTTGCCTCATTTGCACAGATAAGAAAACCAAAGCTCAGAAAGGTGAAGCAATTTGCACAAGGTCATCTAGCAAATAAATAGGAGTGGGATTGGACCTGATGGTGAATTGGAGGCTGACACTGAATCATTCGCTGCAGCGTCCCATCGAGCCTTGCAAAGGGGTTTTAGGTGTATGTAAAGGAAAGGAGTGTAGGGCTCCCAAGGGCCAGATTCAAGAGCCATGGTTTCCATATCTGCTAAGATATGTATTATGTGCAGTGGAGTTAGAATTTGCAGAAACCTTGAGGCTCATTAAAGATGGAAAACAGGGGAGCTGGAGGCACTCAATAGATGGAGAAGTGCCCCTGTTTGGCTCCGTAGGCATAGGTAAGGTGACATGAACTGGCCAGAGGAGTCCTTCCTCACGCTCTGGGGACAATCAGAAGTCACTCACAGTTAATACAAAGGGCCACAATGTCTTTAAAAATGTCATGCAATATGGCCTGGTAAGGTTCCTTACACATACTATTTTAGGCATGGTTGTCTATAGAATTCTTGGCTTCCCAGCTCCCTAGAAACTTTTCTCCCCAATGGAAAAAAAAAATCCGTCAGAGCAAGATATTTATGGTATAAAAATATAGACTGATATAGGCACAGCCGTTTCCTTGTGATAGAATGAGATAAGGCCTAGTTTTAAAATCTGAATTTCAACAAAAGTGGTTACAGTTTTTAAAACATCCAACCATTTTCCCAACTTCTTTACTGCCTGGACTGATTAAAGCTCTTCACAAATGGAAGAGACAGGGTTAGAAAATTCATTGGGTTCTCATCCATCAAAGACCAAGCTGGCCAGAATGTGAGCAAAGCCCTAGACTTTTTTCAGAAGCCAGTTTCCAGGAGAAAGATAAGATATGGGTGAAGTGCTGTTTTCTCTAAACACTTTAACTGGAGAGAAATCTGAGCCAAGTTTAGAGTCAGACATGATCTTCTGGCAGAAACAAAAACAAAACCAACAAAGAGTCCTCCTTCTATACAAAAATAGAAAATGATTGTGCACACAGGTGTGTGGCTACAGATTTTGTAAAAAAAAAAAATAACAAGATGCAGAGATGGACATGGGCAGGCACAGCTCTTCCACTTGTTACCACCCACGGTGTCTGGTTTCTCTAGGAGAAAAGAAAGGGAATTATGTCAATGGCTTATGAAAAAAAGTAGAAATGTGAGAGGTGTGGAGGAGAAGGGGGAAAAAAGGAAACGACTGCAAAAGCCTTGAAGTGACCAAAGAAATTTATCACCTTCTGTATGGCACCTGATTGCAAGAGGTTTTATTGCTATGAAACACAAGTCGGCCAACTTCCCAGAGAGGAAAGAGAAAATAAATCCTGCCTAGAAGCAGGGATAGAGAAGTTATCCAAGAGTTTAAAGACAAAATCTCCTACTTGCAGTGGTCACTTATTATCTAATCATAATGAAGTTACCCTGTGGCATAAGCAAGAGTCTCAGACCACTGGACATAGCTTTGCTGTTGCTTAGTTCTATGCTTCTTTCAGTAACCTGACCTTTTAAATGTTACAAAATAAGGCTATAAGCCGGGCTGGTGTAATCCCCGTGCTTGGGAGGCGAGGACAGGAGGATCATGCAGGTTCAAAGCCAGCCTTGCTGGCTTAAGAGACCCTGTTTCCAAATTTAAAAAAAAAAAGTATAAAATAGGTGTGGGAGTGTAGCCTGGAGGTAGAAGGGCTTCCAGGAACCCCAGTACCACATAAATAAATAAATAAATAAATAAATAAATAAATAAATAAAGTCAGGCTACAGCTCACATGTCTGGATTTTCTGAAACTTGGAAAGGACTATACAATTATTTTGATGAGAACCATGAAACCAGCAAGGAAGGCTTTCACTGCCCTAAACAGGATAGTCTTCCAGGCGGATGCAGGCCATGGAGAAGTGTGCACTCAGGTGAGATGCGGGCTTACATGGAGTTGGGTGTTAGCCTGCCAAGATCCCATTTCTTTTTTTTTTTTTCTTTTTTTTTGGTGGTACTGGGGTTCCTGGAAGCCCTCCTTCCTCCGGGCTACACTCCCAGACCTATTTTATATTTTTGAAACAGGGTCTCTTACGCCAGTACGGCTGGTTTCGAACCTGCGCGATCCTCCTGTCTCCGCCTCCCAAGCGCGGGGATTACAAGCATGCGCCACCACGCCCGGCCCGAGATCCCATTTCTGAGTGTGAGTGTGCAGAGGTTGGAAGGGTGGCTGGAGACTTCCTGTGGTGTCCTCTTCCACTCTTACTTTGGAGGAAGATGCTATTCAGTGAAACCCCTCTATTAGGGAGAATGTCACCTACTTTGTGCTTTATACCTCAAGTGTGATTGTGCTGAGGTTCAGCCAGAAATGAATAAGAATTTCTGTGACCCACTGACATGAGCATAGAGAAAACATTTCTGCTCATACACTGACCTGCACTTGTTTCAAACAGGGCTTCCATAGCTGATGTCACTAAAGTGAGATTGGGACAGCCCAAGAGTTCCTCTTTCCCATGCCCAGGGAACACACATTTGTCTTTAAAGAGAACGGGAGAGTCTTTTTGTTTTGGCGAATAATATCTGAAAATCCCATAAGACTTTGATGTAGGCTGGATTTCTCATTAGGGTTATAAATTAGCGATCTACCTACATACTTGCAGGCTGAGAATCTGAAGAAATATTGTAATTTTTATGTGGCCCTAAAAATCATTTCAATTCTCTGGTCTCTGGTTCCTGGGAAGGCAGAACTAAGGAAATGGTTTTCAGATTTTATACTGGCAAACTGTTCCTTCAAATAAAACTTGAGTGGGAATGTACTATGCTAATATGAAAAATAGAGCCACTGGGGCTGGGGGCAGCCTGGAATGAAGCTACATGGGTGATCAATGTATTCCCCAGGCTTCCCAGCCCAGAGGATAGCAGTCCCAAGCCATCTGGCAAGCAGCACACAGCCTTGTATAAATGGCTAACATGGTAAAGCAGAGGGAAGGGTGCAGCCTGGGGCAGGCAGATAAATCAGAAGCCCTCCTTCCACCTTCTATGAATAGAGGCCCCACAGCTCTGCGGTCAAAGAGGAGAGAAAAAAGCCACTCGCTGCTCTTTTCTCCATTTTCTGCTGATTCAATTTCCCAGCTGCTGGCAAGATCATGGGTGAGTCTGCAGGGAGCCTGAAGGGACAGGAGAGGCTAATGGAGACCATGCCCCCAGCCAGTTGGTCTACGCAGAAGGGTGGAGGCTGGGGGTTGGTACTAGGTGACCAGTTGGTCACTGTTATTATCACTACAGCTGAGGTGAGTATGCCTTGAATTCCTAATAAGCAGAAGCCCCACAGCACTCAGTACAGTTCTGAATGGCACCATTCCCTGGGAAAAAGGGCTGCAAAGAAGAAAGAAAAATAATTCCCACATTTTCCACCATTGTATGCTATGCAGCTTGGGGAAAAATCATATAGGCTATCTTCCTCCTTCCTCCAAACCTTCTGCATGCTAAAAATTCAGGTTATAGGGGGCATTAATGGATAAAGAAGTTGTACGTGATGGCTGAGCAAAGTATTCAGGTGGCTAGAGGCCAGTATCTCCAAGACAGGCAGCCAGTGCAGGAGAAAGAACCTGTCCTGGGGTCCCATTGGGGCTGCTTTTGAATCCTAATCTGCAGTTTACTCCCTAAGCCCAAGGGCTTTTACCTGGCCATTTTCTTTTCTATAAACAGAGAATCATTATACCCAGAATTGTCTTGAGGCTGAAAAACAGTCTCAAATAAACTGCCTGATACCAAACATCTACTCCCATCTATTCCTCTGCTCTCTCCCTAGAGAGGAGGGCTTATGGGATGATTGTATGAGTATGAGTGCAGGGACTGTGTTGGCTACCATCAAGGGAGAAGCACACCTGGCACCAGTCTTTCACTTTGCCACCTGCCTGCAGAGCCAGTGGAGGCCAAGGCAGCCTTGCTGGGAACAGTTCTGATAAATAGCAAATAATGCAGCTGCCAGGAAGGAGCTCTGGAGATCAACTTTTTCAACTCCTTCACCTTCCATCTGAGGAAAGAGCAGAGCTAGGGTTGGAACCTAGACCCAGTATCCAGCAGGTGCTCTGGGTCTAGAGGGCCAGAGGCATAGTGTCAGTAGAAGGCACAGGCTCAGGAGGCTCAAGGGCTGGCCTGCTGATGAGGGTCCTTGAGAAAGGCCGGAGCGCCCCGAACCTCAGTGCCCTCCTCTGCAGTTGGCATCAGATGTTCCTCATGGCTACGGCTAGGGTGGTGGATATCACTGACAAAGGCACCTGCAAAGTGCCTGGCAGCGGGGAGAAGCCAACAAATGTGGCATGGACCGAGGAAGTCTTAGTTAGACCATGCACCTGGGCTGGGGATGTGGAAGCAGTGGTGCTTGCTGTCTTAGAGTTGCTCACAGAGATTTCAGATTATTATTTTTCCCTGTTCAAAAATGCAAGTGAGAGAGGGAAAGGAGACAAATCTGGGAGAGCTGGGTGTGTGGCCTCGATGGGCACTCCGGCCCGAGGTCCTGCCCAAGCTGCTCATCTCCAGTGCTGACAACTCATCTCTACAAAGGTGGTACAGGGTATGGCAGGGATGTGGGGGCTGTGATGCCTCAGGCCTTCTACACCTGGACTCTATGAGCAGTATTTCAAAATCAGTGTCAAGGAATCACTGCTGTGATGTTTTTCTTTGTTCACATCCCTTCTTTTACTTAGAGTCTAAGGCAGAGTAGTTTCTGGTGAATGGAGCTGCAGGTCCGCCTGCAGCGTGTTTGGGTCACCTGTGGAGCGGGAGAAACCCCGAGCTTCCTGCGCCCTCCCGGTGAGAGGTGGCAAGAGGAGGACAGAAGTATTATCAAAGAGTCCCCGCCTCCAGCTTGGGGAAGTAACTTGTGGCAATGGACCCATCATGGACAATGATTCACAACCACCTTCTTGAGAACAACTCTAGACTCTTTTCAGTGCTTTCATTTCCATTTGAGATATGGGAACAACCTACCTGCCCTGGCCGCGCTGTCTTGACTGTACCTGCAGGTGTTACCCCTAGCCGCATGCCTCCCAGGGGCCTTCTCTCTGTTCTCCTAAGGCAGGCAGCGTCTCTCATCTGATGAGGCCCAGATTCTTGGTGGTGTCCTCCTGTTCCCTACCTAACCTGAGATTCATTTTGAAGTCCTAAGGCACTTCTGAGTGAAGTCAGGATTCCCAGAGGGAGAAATCATGGCAGGTACCTCTTGTGCCAGGCACTTCTTGTACCTGAACATGTTTTGACTCAGGAACAAAGTATACTGTAAAATGCAGCTCAGGAACTGGGAGTCCTCCACATCCAAGCTGGCTTTGAGTTTTGATCTCGAATTGGAATCTTTCAAGTTATTTCTCTTTTGGCCAAACAGGGTTCTTTGGTTTCTTATTTTTTCTTCCTTTTCTTATAAAAGGATGCAGACCTAAAAGGATCCCTTGGCAGCAGTAGGTTCTCAGGAAACCACACTGCGGCATTGTCTGTGCTTGGATCTGAGGCTGTGTGATTAAGCCTTCATCTCCTAACATGTGAGTGAAGATAAATGGGGATGGGGGAATCACTTAGTGTATTTTCAGTTTGAGAATTGTCAAATTTAAAAACAAAATGTTTTCTAAGTTCAGCTTCTAATGGGGTTAGCTTTGCTTGTTCCTGGAAGAAATGTGAGCCATGAGGTTGAGAAGTCCCTTGAAAATGTCAGCTTGGGGAAGCCACTGCCCAAATCATCACAAAGAAAGAATTAGGTACCTGTGGTTCTTGAAATGATGTATTCCCCTCTTTGGGAAAAGCAAATAAACAAGCACGGGGCCAGCCCACACTGAAAAGAGTGACTCACCAACAGGGTCCCCCATTCTTTCAACACCATGAAGTCTCTCTTTAGAGGACTTCCCTATGTCCCCAGAGTAGGTAACTATCTTTTACCACCAAAATTCCTGAATGCCTTAAAAAATAGGATATTCTGAACCTAGCTCCAACAGTGGGGAGAGTGAGAGTCCATGAACAACATAAACTATGAGATCCCTGGTGGGGCAGACACCTTGAATAATTAATCTTCTACTGTGTGCTCTTAATCCTGCAAAATTTTCAATATCTAGGCATAAAAAATATTAGCTGAATGAATATGTGGATTTCACAGGCATTTATTTAGAACAGTACATTGCATTGATTCTGATTTCTTTAATTCCAAAATTTAATCTCACAGAATCTAGGTCCTTCCTAGATTTTACCCCTTACCTTCCTTTAATTTCTAGAGATCTATTGAAAGAAGCACTTCTAGCTGAGGTATCTAAATCCTCTAACTTAAGTTGGGAAAACAAAAGAATCTTTAAGTGGCTGGCAGCTACAACTAAGGACTCCAAATTCCAAGGTTTTGTGCCAACCACCTGTTTCTCTGACCCTTGTCACCTGCCTCAAAGATGCACAGTCGTGTGATCTCTACTGTTCACCTGCCATTTGAGCAACCTGCTCACAGGAACTTCTCTAACTAGATACCCAGCACCTCTGAGCCACTTCTGGTCCATGTGAAAACCCTAATGTGAAGAGAATGTTCCAGATACCAAAGGCTTTTGAAAGGTTCTTCCTCCTGTAAAGAAAGAGCCCCTTTCTGTTGTGCATGGCCAGCATCCATTGTAGCCACAAACACTCAATGCCTGGGGGATTCTGGGAAGTTAGGGCTCCTTCCTCCTAGTCTCAGGTGTGCATGTGCCCTTCCCCGTACCATCTGCTGCATAGTTACATTTACTTGTGTTGTGTTCCCCAATATCCTTCACTTCCTTACTCTTCAAACCTTTGGTCTGCTGCCCTCCAGACTCTTAGGCCCACCGCCTAGGCCGATGAGCTGATGAGCTCTGCAGTTTCAAATATACAATCCTTCCATATGCATGAAGCTCAAGTGGAACCAGAAAATACTACTATTTGTTCTCCAGGGAAATAAGCAAAAGTCCTTGGGCAGAATTTTCACTTTGCAATCGTGATACCACCTTGCAGAACTGTCCTTCCACCCTTTCCAAAATGTAGACACTCTCACATGCCTCTTGATACAAGTAGCTGTGTGTGTACATGCACACCTCCTGGACCAATGCAGACCTCTAGATAATGGAATTTGTCTTCTTGTTTCTCTTGTTAAATTATAAACTCTGCAAAGTAAGGATTATTTCCTTTCCTTGCTTTGTTTTGCAATTTCCTAGTATCTAGCTCAGTGTTGCTCTGGGTCTAGAAGGTGTTCAAGAAACACTCCTGGCAAAGTAAACTGAGTTCTTAGCACTTAGAAAGGAAAAATTGTTCATGTTCACTAAGTTTTTTAAAAAAGAGATTTTGTGGATTCTGTGTGTGTGTGTGTGTGTGTGTGTGTGCGCGCGCGCGTGCGCGCGCGAACCTAGGAAAGAGACAGAAAAAGGCGAGAAACTCAGAGATGAAGAGGGCCTGGGAAGCAAAAGAATTAAGAGACCCAGATGAGAAGTCAGAGACCCGCAGAAATACAGGCCAATACACAAGGACCCACGGAGCCCTCCAGGTCCAAGAATATATATTCACCTACTTAAAAGTTTGTAGCCAACATGCTAGTTCAAGGCTTTGTTATTTTATTTTTTTTATTTTTTATTATTTTTTTATTTTTTATTTTTTTGGTGGTACTGGGCTTCCTGGAAGCCCTGCTACCTCTGGGCTACACTCCCAGACCTATTTTTACATTTTTATTTGGAAACAGGGTCTCTTAAGCCAGTGCGCGCAGCTGGCTTCGAACCTGCGCGATCCTCCTGTCTCTGCCTCCCAAGCGCGGGGATTACAAGTGTGCGCCACCATGCCCGGCAAGGTTTTGTTATTTTAAATGCTTCATCCCATGACAGCTATGAGGGCGCAAGTATAGTCCAGACTGTGTCCATTTTCAAAAAGAAAAGTGTAAGAGTGTAGGCCTCAAAATTCATGACCGTACCTAGGTCCTTAGACTTCTTACCATCTTTGGTGATACTGCTGAAGCCTTTCCTTCCAAATCATCAACTCCTCATGAAGGCAGGCCCCAGTAATTGGATTGTTTACATGTAAGGGTTACAGAGTCCTGCAAATGCTGGCTCTCTCTTTCACTAGGGAGAGGAGGCACCAAGTAGTAGAAATAGCCATGTACAGAGAACTAGAGGGTCTGGACAGTCATGCTGTCCTCTGAAGTGTCAGTGTCCTGATACAAAAGGAGACCAACCATCTCTGCCCAGCTCACTGGCTGAACTGAGGCTCCACTGTATCATGGGGACTAACAGGCACCGTGAGGCAGCAGCTATGGGAGCTGGCGGCCACCTGGTGGATAGCAGGGCCTCCTTCTGGACTCACTGTTCTCTGCAACTAGGATTTCTTGAGGAGGACAACCAGATTATTTGGATAAGTTCTTTCTACAGCATTAGTTCTTTATTTTTTTTTTGACTTTTTAAAAAAGTGACTATAAAAATATCAAATCATCCTCCCTGTTGGATTGCAAAGTAATCAGAACAAGCTAATTAGACACTATACCTTGGTGATTAAGATCAAGAGCTTTGAAGTGACAAAGATCCATACTGGAGTCCCAGTTTTTCCACATACTAGCCGCAGGACTTGGGACAAATTACCTAACCTTTAAGTCTGATTTGTGCATCAGCAAGATGCAGTTGATAGCAGTCAAAGGGTGTTATGAGGAGCAAATGAGACACTGCCTCAGATCCTTTGGTCAGGCCTGACACCTACGTAGTCAGCTCTGAAAATTAATGGTGACTATCTTTGTTGTACATTATTTTTCCCATGATCTGACTCATCTTACACAAACACAGCTAAGAATATACAAGTAATCAACACGGCCCCTGAACAACCATAATAGTGCCCCAATATGCATGCCCAAAGCCTGGACACTTTATTCAGAGAAAGCCTTGCCCAGATCCTCACTTATTTATGGTGACTTATATAACACTCTAAGGACATCAATAATGAAGAACATTTGATTGACCACTTACTAGGAGCCAGGTACCTCACTAAATATGTTGGATTTATTATTACACTGAATCCTCAATGTCCCACAAGGCAGGTCTGATCATCACCCCATCTTACAGATGAGGAAATGATGGCTGATAGAGGTGAAGCAACTTGTCCCTGGTGAAAGTGACTAAGCAGTAGACCCAGGATGTGAGAATGTCAGTCTGACATCAGCTAACACATCTAATCAATATACTGCATTGCCTCCACGATCAGCTTGGGAATCCCATCTCCGGGCTTACAGCAGGCTAGAAAAAGAGGTCGGGTGATGGGAGAGCTGCAGTGACATATGTCCTGACAGCGACAGGCCCACTGGTGTATTAGTGGCGGGAGAGGAAAGAGATAAGGATCCAATCTCTTTCTCATAGAGAAAGGCTTGCACGACGCCCACACACTCACTGCAGGGGTCAGAACGCCCTAATACACTTAAAAGCCTTAACAGCATCATAATTTCATAGCACAGCACAATCATTCCCACTATGCCATCCAGGAAAATCAAATCCTGCAAACTGTGTCATTAGAAAGGCAGTAAGATGAGGGGATGATATATTAAAGGGGGAGATGCCCTTGAGACAGTTAATCTATGTTGAATACCCTGCAATAATATTATGTAAGTGAGGCACTGATGTTTAAAAACATTACATACAAGTAAAGAAAGACTTAAAGAAATTCCAGTACCTAGGCATAACTTGGTAACTTTCTCATGAATCGTTGCCTCTTATTTTAACCAACTGTTCATGGCTTTTGTTTTTAGAGACAGGGTCTCTGTTTCCCTGGCTGGTCTCTAACTCTGGACTCAAGGGATCCTCCTGCCTCAACCTTTCAAGTAGCTGGGACTATATGTGTACACCACCATGCCCAGCTCATTGCTTACTTTAGTCCAGTTTTTCTCTAATATTTTTGTGGTTTTTTTGTGGGTCTGGGGATGGAACCTAGGAGCATTCGACCTCCGAGCCACATCCCCTGCCCTAATTTTTTTATTCTTTATTTTGGAACCGGGTCTCACTGAGTTGCAGAGGTCTCACTAAGTAGCTGAGGCTGTCCGCAAACCGCAATCCTCCGGTCTCAGCTTCCTGAATGCTGGAATTACAAGCGTGCACCACCACGCCCAGTTGTTGCTGTTTTTCTCTAATATTAAGAAAAGCAACCATTCAGTCCACTATGTATCTGTCAGCTTAGAATCATGGCTTTTGTACCTTTAGCCTGTTTTGCATTTAAAAGGGCTTACAGACTAAGTCCACCACATAATAGAAGGGGGCATGTATTAAAAAGAAAGATGTAAATATTATGTAGAAACAACAACAGCAGCTGAGGGCAAAGGCATTAAAGTGGCCATCCTGGCCCAGGCAGTGTCAGCCTGGGTTTTCAGCATCCTTCCTGCATCAGAGCTGAGGCTGGCAGCAACAGCAAGACATGTGCTAAGCAAATTTGTTTCCATCCAGAAGCAGCTCACAGCTCCCTGTTTATAACCTTAGATGGCCTCCTCTTGAAGTTAGATTTGGTTTTATGTCTATCCATATCATATTCTCTAGGTTCCATAAAAACTGTTTCTCAAGGTCCCAAATGAAGCTTGTCAAAAACTGCTTGAAAATGCATTTAAACAAAATTTGAAGAGATTTTACAATGGGAATTTCAAATGGATAAAATCAAACAATATCCTTAAACTAACCATCTGAGCAGGGAAAAACCCCAGAACCTTGGGGAACTTTCTTCATAGTCCATGCCCACGTTGGCCAACCTGCAGGGTCCAGACAATGGGCAGGCTATTCCAGTGGAAACAAAGGGGAAGGCCTTGTCCCTAGAGGGTAGGATGGCAGATTTAGCAAACAGAAGTCCAAGAGATACTTGAATTTCAAATAAGCAAAGCACTTTTTTTCTAACCAGAAGTATCCATGCAATATTTAGGATGTGCTACTATTAAAAAATATTTATTATTTATCTGAAATTCAAATTTAACTGGGTATCCTGCATTTTATTTATTCTTTTTTATGGGTCTGGGGATGGAACTGGGGTCATTCGACCTCGAAGCTACACACTCTTCCCTTTTTTAATAATTCTTTTTATTTTGAAACAGGGTCTCACTAAGTTGCGGAGGGCCTCACTAAGTAGCTGAGGTTGTCTGCGAACCACGGTTTTTAGGTCTCAGCCTCCGGAATGCTGTGATTACAAGCGTGTGCCACCATACCCAGCTGGGTATCCTGCATTTGATCAAACACTTCTATCCTTGGCTTTAGTCCCCTAGATTTGAGAAAGAGGGGCAAGTGGGGCTTCTAATGACTAGCCTAAAATATGCTAGGGCTCCAGCTAGCCCCACCCCAAGTACAACTTTTCCTTTAGAAATAAGCACCGTCTCTGATTCTTCTGAGCATCACCCTCCACAGCACTTTTCAGACCTTGACCTTTTCCCTCGAACACCATGCTGCAGAGCTGCTATAAACTTGTAAAAACTGGTTTGCATCCACATTCTATTATTTCTTTTGTTTCATATTTTGTTTCTTTCCCAAGCAAGATTGGAAATAGGAGCTGGATGAGGTGGTGCACACCTGTAACCCTAGTACCTGGGAGGCTGAGACAGGAAGATCACAAGTTCAAGGACAGCCTCAGCAATTTAGCAAGGCCCTCATAAATTTAGTGAGACCTTGTTTTAAACTAAAAAAAAAAAAATAGGGCTACGGGTTTATCTCAGAGGTAGAACATCTCTGGGTTCAATCCTCAACACCTCAAAAATGAAAAAAAAAAAGAAAATAGATTTGGAGGGGTTCTTAGAGATTTCCTTTTCTTTTTTCTCTTCCCATAGAGACCCCCTCTTACCTATACTTATTCAGATACTGAGAACCACATCAGGCATAATTTCAGGATGTGTGTAAAAATGAGGGCTGAACTGGCACGGTCAATTGCCTCGCTGAAGATTTTATGAACTGCACCCCCAGGACACTGCCTGGATTCTGGCAATGGATGTCCCATCCCCTTCACTGTCTCATACCTCTGAGTAGTGGTCTTTAGTGATCTGCACTCCGTGATTATTTAGATTCAATAGAAATGGGGAAGAAAGAGCTCCTGCTTTCAGGCTTCCAAGGACAAGCTTGCTACAAAGCATTACAGCGGAGCTATGAGATGCACGGAAATGTGGAAGAAACATGGACACAATGATGAAACAAGGAGTGAGAGCGATGATGCCACATGCAGTATGTTTTCATTTGGGGCAGAGAAAATTAATTTTTTGAAGACATTTCATTTAACTTTGCAATATTTTGCAGTTTAACCTTTGATGCTCACAACTCGTTCTTTTATCCTCTCTCCTCCCCTCTAAGTCTAAGGATGGGGGAAATCTAACAAAGATGGATGCGCGTTTGACATCTAGCTGTAAGTATAGCTTTGTGGCAAGTGATCTCTGCTCCGGAAGGAGGCAATCAAAGCGTACTCAGGGGACAAAAGTTTATGCTGGCCATAATTCGCAGTTCTTCACTTCCTACCAAAGCATCCCCTTTTATCATCCAAAATACACTTCCAAAAGACTAAAATGTGTTACCTTCCAGAGCAAGGCACCGGGGTGGGCTGGACGACCAGATAAGGTTGTGCAAACACTCAAGATACTCAGACCCCTCGAGTTTAAATCCAGGAAAACAGCGGTAGGCAATCACCGTCCCCACTGGGAAGGAAGTCTGGAACTCAGAGATGTTCACATAGCCATTAGAAGAGGCCAGAGGTCTCAGGCAGCCTGCGAAATGTGATAGAACAAAGGACAGATTTCACTTGGTCATCTTTGTACATTCAAACAGAATACTGGGGGAAATGAACTCTGAAGAAGTAAGTACCTTGGTTTTCAATGCAGACTCCTTAATTTAACTAGTTCTATATATAAGGCAGACACTTGCTTGTGTATTTGCAAGTGACATCAAAAGGGTCAGATAAGTACTTAGGAGGGAGGGGGTTGGTGGTGAGTGTGTGATGTGGACTGGTACACCCCTAGCCAGGTGGTTTTGGCCCTAACTGCACATTAACATCACCTGAAGGGCTTTTTTAAAATGCTAGTGCCCAGGCCCTATGCCCTGGGCCTGGGGGTCACTGTCTTTTTAGGGGAGCTCCCAAGTCATCCTAGTGTGCTGTCAGTGTTGAGAACCACTTGGATTCCCTTAGGAAAGAGATGCTGCAATGTTTCCGTGGTGGAGGTGGTGGGTTTGGGAGGGTTATGCTCCAAACTGGATCCCAGGGTAGTAGACTATGGATTTGAAACCTGAGCCAATACCATTACACTTTTGAAAATTCAGTTGTATTTTACATGAAATAGATGAAGAATCCTGAAGCGCTGTGGTTCTCAAACTTGAGAATAACCCCAAGGGCTTGGTGAACAGAGGCTGCTGAGCCCACCTCAGGGCTTCCGTCTCCCAGTCTCCAGGGGACCTGAGGATTTGCACTGCAATGCCCCAAGTGCAGTTTTGCTGAAGTCTGGAAAGCATATTTAGGGAAGCACCACTGGACAGTGAGCTGTGCATCCAACACAGGATTCTGTGTGCTCTCAAGGCATATGGGACCTGGATCCCACATTTCTACTTCTGTAAAGCACTAGATGCCTTTGGTCTTGAAGGCTGTTCAGCCCAGGAGAACATTCCATGGGCCACAGAATTCTGTAGTGTGCAGCACCCACTGTGATCATGGAATTTTTTATTAACTTCGGTAATTTCACTGGAGGGAACAATGGCCCTGCAGAGCTGGTGTTCTTCCAGGTGAGAACTAATTGCATGTGGAGTCAGTAACATATAAGAAAACACCTACTTTCCCTTCTAGTCCCCAGACGCAGGTTGTAGGCAGTACATGCAGGATGGCAGATGATTGAACCCTGTCCTGAAGCTGACTTTGTAAGATACTATAGGTGTCTGAAAGGAAGCTCTCAGCAAACTGCTCCTGTGGACACCCAGGTCTATGGGACCTGTGCATCAGAGAGAGTGGTGGTAGGTGGGACAAGTGAGGCATGGGGGGTGCAGAATTTAAGGAAGCAATAACACTAGGGGTGGTGAAGTATGGACTGTGTACTGCCATGTACTGGGGCCACCGAGCTCTGCATTTCCAGGAGACCCCCAAAGGTGGCAGAGCTCAGCCATGATACTCTCATGGCCTTAGATACTCTCATGGCCTTAGATTTTTAAAATATAATATAATAATAAAAACTAACAACATTCATGGCAAAAGTGAAGTGTGAGTGGTGGAGGGGATCAGAAATAAACAGAATTAATAATTAACAAAAAAGATGAACACTTAACATAAACACACGAATGCATCAGAACCATTATGCACAGCTCAAATGAGTTGGCACAAGTGTTTGTGCCAGGTCCTTCTCCTAGGAAGGGGCTGCTGTTCTGCACTAGCCACATGAATATACTGGTTTCTCTCAAAAAAAATGCTAACTGTGACACAACAAGAGCTGGAGGCATAAAGATACTGCCTTCTAAAACATAAACTTCCCACCAAAAATGTTCTTCAAGCAGCTTCTGCCCACCCCCAGAGGAGGTGGTGGGTATAATCCATGCAGTCAGTCAGAGTTGAAAGGAAAAGATAGGCTCGTTCTTGGTTGGAGGCAAGCTATCCTAAATGCAGTAGAAAGCTGGCTTCAACTCAGTAGTTCAATGTATTTCCATTTGCACTTGTAGATAATAGAGAGAAGCCTCCTCAGGCGTATAGGCCCCTGGATCTATAGGTGCAAATAAAAGTTACAGAATGAAATGTCACTCCAAGGGCCAATTATATTCCCAGGGGGCATAGAGAGGTGTCAGGTTGTCTAAGGCAACTTTAATTCTTCATCCCCTGGGCAGTGCCAGGTAGGCGTCTGGGAGGAAACTGGTACAACAGCAGCTCAAGCTGGTGGGATCCCTTCTGCCTAAGTAAGAAAGGACAGGGCAGAGTGGGGACCAAGACACAGGATAGGGTGCCTCTACTATGCATAGAGGGCTCTGAGGAGGAATGAAAGTGGGGCTACAGTATATGTCGTCATTTGAAGAGACACAGCTCTCAAGAGCAGCCTGCCAAGGGCAGGGGGATAGTTCAGGGGTAAAGCACTCGTCTGGCATGTACAAGGCCCTGGGTTCAATCCTTAGCACCACCAAATTAAAAATTTAAAGGAAGCCGGACGTGGTGGCACATGCTTGTAATCCCCACGCTTGGGAGGCAGAGACAGGAGGATCGCACAGGTTCAAGAGACCCTGTTTCCAAATAAAAATATAAAATAAGTCTGGGAGTGTATCCCGGAGGTAGAAGGGCTTCCAGGAACCCCAGTACCACCAAAAACAAACAAAAAAATGTAAAGGAGTAGCCAGTAAGCCAGCTCTGTTGTTGCAGACCTAAAAATCATGTCTCAACTGGGATCCAGGTAAGTGGGTGCAGGAGCAGGGAATCTGAGCAGCAAAAAAGAAAGCATGTATCTGAGAACCTCAAGATGATAGCCTAAGAAGTAAACCAGCAAGGATGTGTTTTTAAAAATCACCAGGGAAAGAGAACTGCTGAGGAGGCCCCTGGGGCTTAAGTGGTACAAAAAGGATGAATGAAAAGAGTGAGACTTAAAAAAAAAAAAAAGGAGGGTAGCCTCAGCCTGAGGTGATTTTCTTCTCCATGGCTCTGACCATCCTAGAGCCCTGGAACCAATCAGTGGATAATAATGTTTATTTGAATAAGCAGCTCAAACCAGGAGCCAGCCACTTGTTTTGTAGCCAATCTCTGAACATGTAAATAAGTCACAAGTCTCTTTTAGAAAAGTAATTTAGGACAGGCCGGTGGCACCAGCAGTGTCTGGGGGGGAAAGGCAGGGAGTGAGATGGCTGGGCTGTCTCTGTCCTAATTCTAAAAGCTTTCTTCCTTCGTGGGGTCAGGGCTCTTAAGATCCAGAGTAAGGAAACAATTTATTTCTGATGATGGGACACACAAAGCAATATCAGAGCCTGCCAGTTGTGATTTCCAGGCACAAAGTTAACATTCATTTCAACTTTAACATGCCAGTGCTTTTGGAGCAAATGAGATGACTCTCCTTCTCCCTCGAATTATGAATTATGTATTGGCTTCTTGGTCCTTTAGTCCAAGTCACGTCAAAAAATAAAATCAGAATTAATGTGAACTCAAGGGCTTATTTTCAAAAAGAGGGCCCTCTATGTTGTTCCAAGCAAATTTTAAAAATATGAGAAGATAAATATTCACCATGTGATTTGGATGAAATTTGAATTTGATTATTTTTCTGCTCTTCATGTATTATATTATATAGTATTCAGAGATATATTATATAGTATTCAGAGAAAATAGCCTCTGTAAAATGGACTTTAACTATATTCTTATACTACTGAAATAAGCATAAATACCCTGTTATTTTCATTAAATATATGCTAGTTCATCATTGTGTTCATAGCCTAGTTATGCGTCTCCTAATTCCTCTCTTCCTCCCCTCTCTTTTTCTTTCTTTCTTTTTCCTGGCAGTGCTAGGTATGGAATCCAGGGCCTTACACATACTAAGCAAGTGCTATGCCACTAGCTAAAGCCCAAGCCCCACATCTCCTAATTCTTAAACCACTTTCAATTTTCTAGATTAAGGAACCATCCAACATTCTAAATAACAAGCAGTTTCCTGTTTATACTTTAAAACTGGGTTGTGGACCTGCACCACTAGGAGTGAAGGTGGAGGTCCTGAGAACAGAGCCCCGGCTGTCACAGTGAGGATACAGTGGGATTCATAGTGGGTAGATGACTTTGTGATCTCTATCACTCTATGAGAAAACACATACTGCCGACAAAGAGTTGGAGAAAAGAGCAGTTGACAATGATGACTTCTGGCCCCTACCTTGACAAATGGGCAAGTTATCCCATGTTCCGTCATCGCGACATAATGAAACCAGATTGTATAGGTCAGGGTAACGGATCTTGAATCCTTCATGACAGGTGATGATTAACTTATCTCCATGCCTATATGTCTTGTTATGAATCTCAGCATCTTCAATTTGAGGGATACGGCAATCTGCAATTTTGTAAAAGGTACATGTTACTTTTGGAATTTAAAATGGTCAGTGGCATCACAAGAAAATTCTTATTTTCAGAACTGGTCTCAACCCATACAACAATTGGCTACATAGTACCTTTTGGTCACCAGGCTCAGGTGCCAACAATAAGCACATGGCCTGCTTCACAGGAGGCACAAGAAAAGATGGCTCAGAAAAAGGGACCAGCCAAAAAAGGAACTTCATTTCCTGTGTGGGACACTTTACCCTATACAATTGATCTGATTAACATTTTCAGAGATAAATGAAGAAAGACAAGGGTTGGGGGGCTCACCAGCACCTTCTATCTGGCTACATACTTCACTGTGTTTATGGTGACCACATCACACAATGCTAACTGTTGGGTCCATTCCTGCGGCTGCCTAGTTATGCCACCTCCTCAGCTGAATCCGCTGAGAAAACACAGTGTGCAGGGTGGCATGGGGTTGAGCTGTGGCCGCCTTTGCCATTAGTATTTACTATCCTCCTTGTTTGCTTTTAGAATGATAATGAACGGAGCTGCTTATACTCTTGCCAATCTTACAAAGACTCAGAGCAAGCAGCTGTGCGGCCTCCTAAAAATGGAGCCAAGCACAGTGTAGTGTGCAGGAGGAAAGCCAGGCAAGATGGGGGTCAGGAGGCAGCCAAGGAGGAGCAAGGCACCCATGCAGCAGAAGGATGAAAAGATAACATCAAATGAGTGAATGACAGCTAGCTACTTCTAGCTATACTTGCTTCCAGCTTACCAGGCAGGCCCTTCTGCTCCTCAGGACGAAGTAGGACCCTGCTACTCCTTCCCCTACCTATCCTAAGCACTGCCCAACTAATCCCATTTGGATGACTATGTGTCTCTCTTCATCTTTTATGGGCACGTCTCTGTTTAATGTTTCTGGCTTTATGCATGTCTCTTTGCAGTACTGGGGATGGGAACCAAGGCCTTGGGCATGCCAGGCAAGCGCTCCACCACTGAATCACACTGCCAGCCCTGTAGATGTTTCTGATTTTAGAGGTATATATGCTGGTAAGTATGACCTATAGATGGGTTATGTTCTACATTTATTGGAACTTAACTTTATTTGAAACAAGGCAAAATCTAAAGACAGTACTTTGCTGTGCTGAAGCATTTTAACTGGAAAGAAATTAAAGTCAGAATACTATACTAATACGTGCATGCCCAGACTTATAGCAGCATAATTCACAACAGCCAATTATGAAATCAACCTAGGTGTCCATCAACAGATGAATGTATAAAGAAAATGTATATATACACATAATGGAATTTTACTCAGCCATAAAGGAGAACAGAACTATCTCATTTGCAGAAAAATAAATTGAACTGGTGAACAATCATGTTAAGCGAGATAAGCCTGACTCAGGAAATCAAGGGCTGCATGCTTTTTCTCATATCTGGAAGGAAAGAAAAGGGAACTCATGAAAATAGGGGATCAGCAGAACAGTGGACGAGGGTCAGAGAAGAAAAGTGGGGAGGGAAAGGAAAGGTGTGGGGAGAAGAAAGACCTCACAATGTTATGTGCATGGATGAATGTATCACTATGATCTCATGAATATGTACACTTATAATGCACCAACAAAAATTTTAAAAAATTAAAATGCTAACAGAAGCCATTTGAACTTCTGCCTGAGAATCCTGTGAGCACAGGGCCCTGGAGCCTGGTTAATGGGCTTTCATTGCAGCCCCAGCTACTCCCCCTGAGGAAACCTATTGTCAGATCTTCTCCTGGCCTGTGAACTTCAACACAGAGAGTCTTGGCTGGAGATAAGTTCTGGTTTCAATTTTACCTCTGGTTTTTGGGTTTCAAGCTATTGAAAGAAATTTTCTAACTGTTCATGTTTCATCCATAGTTGTTTTTGTTTTGTTTTTGTTAGAATAGCTAAATTCCCCCCAAATCAAGCCCATAGTAATCCTGTCTGAAGTAGCAAGATAACTGACAATTCTTTGTATACCACAGCTGCCTTCTTTTTAATGGAAAACCTATGTTTTTTGTGGCATTATGCAGAAATTATTCACAACAAATTAAAAACACACTTATCCATGCATCTGTCTGTCTGTAAAACCCTGGCTATAGTTATTTGGCAAGCATATGTGGAAACAACTATTTTCACAATGGACTTAAAATTTGTTCAAGAATTAACCAGCATACTCAGGAGATGGACAGCTATAGAGAGTGCAGTCAGTGGACAGAACTGGAACATCACAGACATGTAGACACTGGCTGGCTATGAGCAGAAACACCCAAGCCTTGTTCCCAAGGTCCATTTCTCAGCCTCTGATGTTTAACCCAGAAGGCTTTGCATTTCAAGTAAGAATTCCAGATTTCTAGCCGGGCATGGTGGCGCACACTTGTAATCCCGGAGCTTGGGAGGCAGAGACAGGACGTCTTTTGCAGAACATATGCCACAGGGTTCCTGTGGAATTTCCTGCCTTCTGTTTTTGTTTGTTTGTTTTTGGTGGTTGTGATCGAACCCAGGAGCATCCCACCTCCAAGCTACACTCCCTGCCCTTTTTATTTTTTTTAATTTAAAAAATAACTATTGAGGCTAGGCATGGTGGCACATGTAAGTAATCCCAGCATTCAGGAGGTGGAGACTGGAGGATCTTGGTTCACAAACAGCCTCAGCTACCTAGTGAGGCCCTTTGCAACTCAATGAGACCCTGTTTCAAAAAATAAACAATAAAAAATAGGGTTGGGGTGTGGCTCAGCGGTAGAATGCCTCTGGATTCCATTCCCAGTACTGAAAAAAAAAAAAAAATAACCCACTATTATTTATTTAAATAAGATCTCTTAATTTGCGAAGGGTTTTGCTAAGTTATTATCTCAGCCTATCTCCTATCTCAGCGTCCCAAGTATTGGGATTACAGGCATGAGCCACCACCAGCTGTACCCCTGTGATTATGTAATCTGCTCAAAGAAGAGTATCCTCGGGGATAAGGCAGGGCCAATTTACTCTGTGGGGAGCTATTAGCTGGAGGGTAAGAAATTAAGAGTTCATGTCTCTCCAAGGTGGAGAAGCCAGGAAGTGCTGTGCCCTCCGAGTAAGGACAAATCCAACATAGACTGGAACTAGCTCTAACAAAAGACCTGAACTTCAACAAAGGAAAAATCATCTACATCATCTCTGATTTTTTATGCTTTATGTCTGGCATCTGCTCCCCCACTGAAGAAGAGTGTCTCTGAGATATATACAAACCCAAAGAGTTGTCTGTGTCAACAAATAACCATGGACCTTGTTTCTATGGAAAGAGAGAAGCCAGGACCTTTAGTCTCTGAAAATAAATGTGTAATCTTCACCAATGCTAAGGTTTCAAATGGAAATACAAGTGTTCCTTGACTTATGCTGGGGCGGTGTCCAGATAAACCCAATGTAAGCTGACAACATTTAAGTCAAAATATATTTAATACACTGAACCTACGGAACATCCTAGCTTAGCACACAGTACAGTGGAAAGTATCAGTTGTATCCCTTCATGATATTTTGGCAGATGAAAAAGTGTAAAGTTGAAAAATCACAAGCTGAGTCATCATTAAACTGGGGGCTATTTGCAACACAATTGTCTATAGCATCCAGTCATCAGAAAAAATTTAAAGCCACTTTAAACATATTATTACTAAGGACTATAAAAAGTATTTATCAACAATTAGAACTGTGGTACATGAGACATAAATGGGCACTTTCAGGATATAGCCTAAGGGATATCAAAGGCTCCCATTCTGAAGTAATCTCTCACCAGCCCACCACTGTCATTAATTTTATACCCTGCTCCTAGTAACAATGGGGATTCAATTTAATGAATACATAAAAGAAGGAATGAAAGATCCTATGGCAGTATTACACATTTATACCTAAGTTCAAATTAATTTATCAGATTAGTTAGCAGAGAGCAGAGTCCTGGGGATAAAGCAAGAACAGTAAAAGAAAGTTTCAAGAATATGTGCCATACATTGGATTTACTTTTCTCTAAAATGTTAGTTAGATGTGAAAATGAATTTTTTTTTTTTTTTTGGTGGTACTGGGGATGGAACCCAGAGGCTTTCTACCTCCAGGATATACTCCCAGACCTATTTTACATTTTATTTGGAAACAGGGTCTCACTAAGTTGCTGAGAGCCTCATTAAGTATCTGAGGCTGGCTTCGAACCTGTGCGATCCTCCTGTCTCAGCCTCCCAAGTGCAGGGATTACAAGCGTGCACCACCACGCCCTATAGATGTGAAAATAAATTTGACTCCTTAAACATGCCAAATTTCCACATTAATATTCTCCATAATGATTCTCAGGGACCTGAATACATAATATACACTCAGAGACTCACAATCCACATTAGTACATTAAACAATATGAAGGTATTGCTATAAAGAATTCTACTTAATTTTTATTTTTATTTTATTTTTATTATTTTGTTTTTGGTGGTACTAGGATTCCTGGAAGCCCTTCTACCTCCGGGCTATACTCCCAGACCTATTTTTATATTTTTATTTGGAAACAGGGTCTCTTAAGCCAGCGAGGCTGGCTTCGAAACTGCACAATCCTCCTGTCTCTGCCTCCCAAGCACAGGGATTACAAGCATGTGCCACCATGCTCAGCTTACTTATTTTTATTAAAACAGCATTCATAAATCTTATTTATTCATCCTACTGTCCATTCATCCACTTAGGGAATTATTGAGCACTGACTCAGGACTGGTATGTCATAGGTGCTGCAGATAGAGAAAAAAGTCTAGAATCTTACTCTTATTATCTGCAATGAGAGGGACTTCTAAGAGAAAAATTAAGACACAAATGAGCTTGAAAATAACAGGCAATGCTCACCACTGTGATACACACATTCTGAGGTGAGAAGATAGAGACTGACTCGGGGACTCATTTAATTTGGGCAGACAGGAAAGGAGCCTCTAAGGAAATGACATTTATTAAGCTGAGACCCAAATGACAACATAGATCCAATTATGTGTGAGACTTGGAGAAGGACATTTCAGGAAGCAGAACAGCTAGTGCAAAGGCCAAGAAAAAGCTTTGTGTCCTGAAGAACACGAAAGAGGATCTGTGTGCTCAGAACATTGTGACCAAGACTGGGAGGAAAGGCCAGACGACGAAGGGCCTTGGGGAGTAAGGCAGGGGAGTTGGGGTCTTATTTCAGTGTGATGGGAGCTACTGGAGCTTTTTAAACATGGGCTATGGCATGATTTGAGCTATATCCTAAAGGGTTTGCCATGTGTGCAGTGAAGGATTCACTTTACCCAAAGCAAGGTGCAGCTTTGCTCCCAGATCCTGGGAAGTAACCTGAACCCTTGCCACATCCTACCTGCATGATGAACATCTCTGTTTATCTGGAGGCTTTGGGCCAGGCTACACAGTCTATGCCAACAACATGACTTAAGCTGGGGATCCTGGGCTACAAAATACTAGCTCAGTTCCTGGGGGGGGGGGACTGGAAACTAAGGTCAGCCACAAATAGTCAATTATGTCTGTAGGACCAAGTCCCAGGAAAACTCTGGACACTATAGTGAGGGTGAGTTTCCATGGCCATCAATACTCCAGGTATACTGTTATAATTGTTACTCAGAGAAACACTGTCTGTACATATCCACTGGGTGATGACAGCTCCACGCTCATGCCTAGTAACTCCTAAATCTTGCCTGTGCACCTCTTCCTTTGGCTGCTTTTAATCTGTTGTCTTTTCAATGTAACAAACTTTACCCATGAGTATAATAGTTTTTCCGGGTTCTCTAAATCCTACTAAATTACTGAAACTGAAGGTGGCTTGACACCAAACTTGCAGATGGTGTCAGAATGAGGGTGGTCCTGGGGACTTCTGAACTTTGTACCACAGAATCATTCTTTTACTCAGTATCTACTAACATCCCTCGGAATTACTTTCCCATATCAGTGCTATTGTGCACCTCTACTGGTGTAAAGAGCTACCATTCCAGTATAACTCAAAAAATACTGCACACAGACCGGGCGTGGTCGGCACGCTTGTAATCCTTGCACTTGGAAGGCAGAGACAGGAGGATCGCGCAGGTTCGAAGCCAGCCGCGTGCGCTGGCTTAGGAGACCCTGTTTCCAAATAAAAATGTAAAAATAGGTCTGGGAGTTTAGCCCGGAGGTAGAAGGGCTTCCAGGAACCCCAGTACCACAAATAAATAAATAAATAAATAAATAAATAAATAAATAAATAAATAAATAAATAAATAAAAATACTGCACAGACCAACACTATTTACTCAGGATCAGGTTGCAGAACTGAATGGAATTAACTGAGGCAAATTATGTCATCATAATTTGAGGCAATCATATGAGGCAAAGAAAAGGAGAGATGACAGCTGATGGTGTTCCAGAAGGAGCTCACTGGACAGAGAGCCGCTTCATAGAAAAGAAGCACCACCACATGGTTTGGTTTTGCTTCATAAACAGGCTGGCCCAAGGTATTTATTTCTTCTTTAGAGGATATTAACTTCCATGAAACCTGAAGAAGTATCAGAACAGGACATTCAATACATTGTGGCTCTCAACTGAATGTTAATGTGAAATGATTATTAGGTCCCAGCTTAAAACCACCAAGAAAAAGCCACATGGAAGAGAGTTGGTTAAAGTAGCTGTTAGTTATTATGGTAAACATGCTTCTTGTGGTTAGTGTCTTCGTTTGTCTTATAGAATGGTACGTTTTATTTATTTGTGATTGACAAATGCAATTAGCATCTTTGTGTTTTGAGTAAAGTTTTATATTTAACACTTGGATAGTAATTCTTTGGGGTTTCCTAGCTGTCCACTCTGCAGGACAGACACTGCTACACATTCTTCTGGGCATAAAAATATTATATCGAAAAACTTAAATCACCAGGGATGGTGGTGCACACTTGTAATCCCAGCACTTGGGAGGCTGAGACAAGAGGATCACATAGGTTCAAAGCCAGCCTCAACTACTGAGTGAGGCTCTCAACAACTTAGTGAGACCCTGTTTCCAAATAAAGTATAAAATAGGTCTGGGAGTATACCCCAGGGGTAGAAAAGCCCCTGGGTTACATACTCAGTACCACCACCCCCCAAAAAACCCCTAAATCAATAAATCAGAAAATCTAGATGGAGTCAAATTCCTAAAACAAACAACAAATAGAAACTATACAATTGATTAAAACAGATGCAAGAAGAAACCGAAATCGTCATACTCCTTCAAAATAGTAAACAAATTGAATTTAACTAAAAGTCTTCTTATAAAAAAAAACTCCAGGCCTAGATGGCTACCCATGAAGTCCATTAAATATTTACAGAAGAAATAACAGTAGTCTCACACACTCTTTCAGAGTTCCTTTCTGATGGACCACACTACCTGTACATGAGTGCAGCCTCGCCTGGATTACACAACCTGGCAAGAACATCAGAGAAAGAGAAAAACCTGGGCTAATCCACTCGTCAACATAAATGCAAAATTTAAGATATCAGCAAACATTATCCAGCAATAAATAAAAAATACATCACCGGTAAATTGATTGAACATTTGACCATCAACCAATGTGTCCCACTACAGATAAAACTTCTTGACAGAATCAAGGAGAAAATTACCATGTTAATAGATGTGAAAAGCATTTAGTAAAATTCAACATCCATTTAGGATATTAACAATGAAAAAAATCTTAAGCTAGGAACTGAATATAACACACAATATAATAAAAGATAACTTTTTTTTTTTGGTGGTACTAGGGTTCCTGGAAAGCCTTTTACCTCTGGGCTACACTCCCAGACTTATTTTTATACTTTTTTAAAATTTCGAAACAGGGTCTCTTAAGCCAGTGTGGCTGGCTTCAAACCTGCGTGATCCTCCTGTCTCTGCCTCCCAAGCGCAGGGATTACAAGTGTGCGCCACCACACCTGGCTAAAGGATAACTTCTTAAAAATCTCTCACAAAAATACTAAAGGCATCCTACTTGAGAATGGGAGCAAGAAACAATGTTCACTTGTCCCCTTGTATTCAGCATTCTGCTGTAGTTCCTAACCAAAGTGGGGATGCAATAAAAGGGAAAGAAAAGTATTATTAGCTGGACTTGAATACACATGTCTATAATGAGCAGGAGGATTGCAGGTTCAAGGCCAGCCTCAACAACTTAGCAGAACCCTGTTTCAATAGGGCTGGAGATGTGGATCTAAGATTGAATGTCCTGCGTTCAATCCCTATTACCACAAAGGAAAAAAAAAGTTGTATTATTCATACATGACATGGTTATGTAAGTGATAAGCCTCCAAAATTTACACAGACAAATAGTAAAAATAGTAGGTTTAGCATGCAGGAATTTCTACACATCAAATTTTTAAAAGAACATATATTTGTCATAAAAATATAAAAAATGTGAATTTTTAGGGATGTATCTAACAAAAGGTATATATGACCTATCTATATACAGAACACTATGAAAGATTGTTGAAAAATATTATAAAAAGCCTAAATGAATGGGGGAACATTCTGTGTTCCTTAACTGAAAAAACTCATATTGTAAAGGCACAATTTTCTCCAAAATTTAACTATTGGGCCAATAAAATCATTTAAAAAATTTAAGCCAGTTTTGATGATTGAGAAGCTGATTCTAAAACGTATTAGAAATGCAAAAGAATAAGAATCAAGACAGTCCTGAAAAAGAAAATCAAAGGAGAAAATTGATTTTCTAGAATCTAAGACTTAATGATAGAATTAGAGTAATTAAAACAGTATTGCGCTGGGTGTGGTGGCGCACGTTTGTAAGCCTCGTACTTGGGAGGTGGAGACAGGAGGATCATGCAGGTTCGAGGCCAGCCTTGCTGGTTTAAGAGACCCTGTTTCCAAATAAAATTATAAAATAGGTCTGGGAGTGTAGCCCAGAGGTAGAAGGGTTTCCAGGAACCCCAGTACCACCCCCCAAAAAAACAGTATTGCACTGATGTAAAGATAGACCATCTGGGTGTGGTGGCATACGCCTGTAATCTCAGTACGTGGGAGCTGAAACAGGAGGATTGTAGCATGGAGGCCAGCCTCAGCAATTTAGGGAGGCCCTGTTTCAAAATAAAATAGTAAAATAGGTCTGTGGTTGTAGCTCAGAGGTAGAGGTAGAATGTCCTTCTGTTCAATCTCCAGACACACACACACACACACACACACACACACACACACACAATCTCAGAAAGTCTTGAACCAAGACATCTTCTCATGTTGACAACAGTGGCACTTCAGAGCAGTAGAAGAAGTCTTTCTATAATGAGTATTGCTGGATTATAGTAAATACACAAATCAAGATCGGGTTGGAGATCTAAATGTGAGAGGCAAAACAGTGAAGTTCTATGGCTGGGCATGGTGGTGCAGGCTTGTAATCCCCGTGCTTGGGAGGCGGAGACAGGAGGATCATGCAGGTTCGAAGCCAGCCTCGCTGGCTTAAGAGGCCCTGTTTCCAAATAAAAAATATATATATATAACAAAAGTAGGTGTCTGGGAGTGTAGCCTGGAGGTAGAAGGGTTTCCCGGAACCTAGTACCACTAAAAAATAAAGAAGAAGAAGAAGAAGAAGAAGAAGAAGAAGAAGAAGAAGAAGAAGAAGAAGAAGAGGAAGAGGAAGAGGAAGAGGAAGAGGAAGAGGAAGAGGAAGAGGAAGAGGAAGAGGAAGAGGAAGAAGGAGATCTAAAACTAGATTAGAGAACACCTTTGTCACACTAGAGTGTGAAAACATTTTTCTTTTTCTTTTTCTTTTCTTCTTTTTTTTTTTTTTTGGTTGTACTGGGGTTCCTGGAAGCCCTTCTACCTCCGGGCTACACTCCCAGACTTATTTTTATATTTTTTTTATTTGGAAACAGGGTCTCTTTTTTTTTTTTTTGGTGGTACTGGGGTTCCTGGAAGCCCTTCTACCTCCGGGCTACACTCCCAGACCTCTTTTTACATTTTGTATTTGGAAACAGGGTCTCCTAAGCCAGCGCGCGCGGCTGGCTTCGAACCTGCGCGATCCTTCTGTCTCTGCCTCCCAAGCGCAGGGATTACAAGCGTGCGCCACCACGCCCGGTGTGAAAACATTTTTCTAAGTTAAGAAAAAAAAACACTTCAGCATAAAGAAAAAGACTAATAAATGTGACAAAAACTAAAATTCGAATCCTCTGTTTAGCCAATGACATTGATAAGAGGGTAAAAACATAAGCCACAGAACAGACTTGCAGCCTCTAATCAACAAAGAGCTTGGCTCCAGTATACATAAAAACTCAAGATCAATGAGGAAAAGACAGCTAGTAGATAAATAGGCAGGTGAATTAAGTAGACACTTCCAGGAGAGAATAACAAAGCTGGCCATTAAACACAACAAAGGTGCTCAACCTCAGTTACCATGAAAATGTACATTGAAACTAGACATTCCATACCTACCAGACGGCCAAAATATTGACAACACCAAGCGTCACCAAGGAGCATACTCTGCTGCGGATGGAGTACAATTGGTACAACCTCTTTGGAAAACCAGCATCCCTCTGGATGCTGGATGTTTGCACATCCTGTGCCGTGCAGTCCACTCTTAGGTGTACAGCCACCAGAAATATGACCACACATATTCACCACCAAGTATATTCAAAACAGTATTATTTGAAACA
The DNA here is from genome assembly GCF_963383645.1 of Muscardinus avellanarius. Lineage (NCBI taxonomy): Eukaryota > Metazoa > Chordata > Mammalia > Rodentia > Gliridae > Muscardinus > Muscardinus avellanarius. The sequence goes on along the minus strand of NC_137793.1, from coordinate 67,153,416 downwards.
AAAGCCAATTGGAAAAGAACACCTAAATTTCCTTTAATATCAGAACGTTCCAATTATGGTGCATCCAGATATTAGAACACTATTCAGGCTGCGGATGTAGCTCAGTGTTAGAGAGCTTGCCTAGCATGTGCAATGGCCTATATTAGAAACTCAGTCCCACAAAAAATTAAAAATAGAGCACTGTGCAGCAATTAAAACGATCAAATGGCAGCTATATGCAAGACTACCAAGGATTTCAAGCATAATGTAGATCAGACACAAAGTAATCCTTACCCTATAATTCCATGTATGTGAACTAAAAAAATAAAGCAAATGTAAATTAAACTTGAAACAGCGTCACATTTAGAAACACATGCCACTCGGCTGGGGGCTATACAGGCAGTGACTCGCCTCACATCTTAGAGGGAGGCGGGAGGCAGGGCGGGGTGGGCTGTAGAGGGCCAACAGTGTCCTTCTCTATACCTAGACAATGGTGGCATCAGTGATGGTTCATTGGACTGTTCACTTTTGTGTACTTTTTTCTATGAGTACTATATTTCATTAATTTTAAAAAGGTTAAAACACAAATAGAAAAATTAATTCAGAAAGGAAAGTATAAGAAAATCCATGAAAAAATAAATGTAACTATCTTTCCCAAATTGCTTGGAGTCTCTGGATCTGGCAAGCTGAGAGTGATTATATAGAATTTTGTGAAATAAATAGCTAAATATATTGGGGTTCCCAAAAATTCTCAAAGGCATTAAAACCTTAATTATCTGTCAGATATATATGCTTATATATATATATGCAATACATATATAATATTTATGTGTATATATACATGAATGTATGTATACATGAATATATATGTATATATACACACACATATATACAAATACATACTATATGTAGTATTCATATATATACACTCATATGTATATGCAGTATATGTGTGTGTGTGTGTAAAGACTTTGATGTGGTACTAAATACCCAAGGGTATTCTAGAGTCTCACTAAGTTACTGCACACTGGTGTGCCACCTGTCATTCTCCTGCCACTGCCTCCCAAGTACTGGGATTACAAACATGTGCCACCAAGCCCAGTGCAAAAATTTTTTTAAGATGGCAAGTTTATCTTTAAATGTAGATTATGGATGTTGGTGGATAAACTGGGTGTGATGCAGAGTTTGATTAAAATAAGTCTTTCTGACTTCTTGCTTTGGTCTTGATAACCACAATTGTAATTATTTTATCCTTAGTGGAACTGAAGTCATTTGCCTCTTTCTGGAAAGTAAAACAACATGGAAGTGACAGCAATCATTTGGTAGCCAGAGATGAACCCCCAACAAGAGGGGAACTCAGCTTCCCTCCTCCTGGACAGATGCTTTACAGTGCTTCTATCCCCCATCTTGACACTCTCCTCCTGGGGCGCCAATGACAAGTATCTCAAGGAGCCTCTGATGCCACCGGCACCTACAGGCGCCTGCTAAATTTAGATTCCTAGTGCATAAAAAGCTTTGAGCCCGGTGCCTGGGAATGCGCCTTTATTTTCCCAACGTATCCCTGGGCAATTCCCAAGAAATCAAATGCTGAGATGCGCTGTCATGGGCTATACCAGGCCAGCCCCAGTGATTAAACAGACTGAAGAAAACATGAGTCAAAACGCAAAGGCTGGTGTGGAATTTAACAACTCCCAGCCCATCTCCTAGCAGCTGTGTCAGCCAAGTGTAATTAGGCTCTAATCTGAGCAGGCTGGGGGCCGCTGTTTGCTGAGGCCCTGGCTCTTGCAGACTCGGTGCAGGGTTCTGAGGAGACCTGTCTTTAGTACCTAACAGACATATGTGATAGCAACTGGGGACAAGGTCAGCCCCAAACTGCTGCAGAATGGGAAGAGAGATGAATTCCACTCAAGATGCGTCTGGAAGGACATCTGTGGGGAAAGCCCTGCATTTTTTATAAGCATCCAACCTAATTCTGGGTTGTTTCAGCCAGGAGCTTGTGAAAAACTGCTTTCTGGGGAGTCTCTGCAGTCAGTTTGGCATTCAAGGTCGCTACCAATCATTGTTTGACCTTTGTACACGATCCAACAAGGGTCTGAACATGTTACTGGTGTTGTTCTCCATTTGCCTAATAATTCTGTGACTTACAGCCACCCCCACCTCCAGGGCCCCTATTCAGACAGGAGAGGATCCCAGTGCAGCAGTGAGCTGAAGAGTGCCTGTTCTCATTTAGACTTTCTTTCCCTCTGCATTTGCAGGGCTGGTTGCACAGGCTTGCAAACCCTGCCTGTGGTGGTCAGCTGTCCTCTTGCAATGGTGATAACTGATCATTTCTGTCATTTATCTTTACTGGATCTGCCCCAGTCTGACCTTGTTTCCTCTGGATTTTTTTTTCCTTTCAAGTCATGACCATATTCAATTTAAAGAACTCTTTTTAGGAGCAGATCCCAAACTCACAATACAGAAAAGCAGGGAAACACACCAAATGCTGTGTGCATGGGTGTGTGTATCTCTTTGAACCTTGCTATAATGTATAATTACAGTGCACCAATAAAAGTATTTTTAAAAAATAAAAGACAGTGATCCTGGGGACAGGTAGAGGCATCCTCTGCTCTTTTTCCATCTTAGAATGGAAAATGAGAAAAGAGTATCTTAGGGGAGACATGTAAATACTTGCCCTTATGGGCAGAGGCTGTTGTTTTTGATAACTCATATCTAAGGCAACAAGAAAGAAATTTTAGGTGATAGAAAATGAATATGAGAAGAAAAGGATGATAAATAAAACATTTTTAAAGCATCTGTTTTGGTGAAGCTTCCAGAGGTAGGAGACAACCCACCTTAATATATGACTACCTGTAAAAAGGAATCAGACTACCCTGCTTTTGAAAAATGTTCACATCCAGAGTTCTGATGAATAAGGAGTTAGCTGCCAACTTTATTGCCAGCTCTAGTTTATGAGTGAGGTTATATCTTTTAATTGGAAATTTATAATGTAATAATAATACTTAAGTTCACACTGCACCTTTCCCCCGGAAGTGCAAAGGACCTTCTTAACATCAAATTATTCATATTTTATAGCAATGCTGGTCAGGTCTGCAAGAGCCAGCATATTTTAATAAGCACTTAAAAATAATGCTTGATGAATGGATTATATTTTCTCTTTCACACTCCATAAGGAACTAGGAAAAAGAAGAGTTAAGCATGGAGACAAAATAAATGGTGTGAACAGTCCTCCTTCTGAGTTCTATGCCACCTTTATCTGCAGCCAGGTAACCAGGTAACAGGGAGCTCAAGACAAAAAGAGTGGGTGGGTGCAGGGTGGAACTGCCTAGAGAACTTTTAGAAATACCCAGGCCTGGGCTCCCATGCCCAGAATGACTGAAACAAGGGTCTCTTAGAATGAGTCACTGGGGCTTTTATTTTTAAAAGTTCTACAAGTGAGTCTGACCTGCAGTGAAAAAGGGTCAGAACACTGGTAGGATTCCCAGTTTATGTGCTGTGTACCTTGTGTACATCACATAAACTTGTACAGGCCTTGATTTCTTCATTTGCAAAGTGAAAACATAGATGTTCTCTGATTCTAAGCGTGAATGATCTCCAAGGATCTCTGCTAAACACTAAAGAAAATCATCTTTTTTCTTTTCATGTGTGAGAATCAGCTGAGAGTCTTTCTACATGCAGATTCTCTGGCCCCATGATTAGCATCCTAGTGCAGGAGGTCTGAATGTACATTTTCAACAAGTTCTGGTATAGGCTGCCCCTGGCACACTCAGGTTCTTACCAAGTGTGTGATAGCAAGAGGCCTCCCTAAGGGGGTGTGGAACTGAGGCCCTTATGTGTCATCTGCCTCCACTCCTCTCCTCTCTGCACTTTCAAGTAAAATGAGCATCTTGGAAAGCATGAATCTGGATCCGAACCCCAACTCTGGCACTGCCTATAAGACTATGAGGAATCTAGCCTTTCTGAGTCTCTGCTATGAAGGATCACTATAGTAATTAAAGAAGATACTACATATCAAGAATAGGTACTCAGCCAATAATACAGACACCTCCTTAAACTAGTGAAGTCTTGTTGGGGACAGGAAAACAAGGTGATATGTAGACCAGGGACAGGCCCATGTGTAGGGGATGGGTAGGGTGCAGGAGTGGCACCCAGGAAGGTTTTGCCTTCAGTGATGAAGGCAGGGGCAGCTTCTAGATTGACATCTAACTACTCCTTCTTCTCATTCAACCCCTTTCCTCTGTATCCCTGTCCATCTTTGTCAACACCCCCAAAGTACATGCCATGGGATAGGTAGTTCGAGCCAAAGTGCCTTACAGATAACTCAAACTATTTAATACTGGAACTATTTAATTTTTATTTTTTTTAATTTATTGGTGCATTGTAGTCATTGCATCTTAATGGGATAAAAGATGGTGGAGACATACATGCACACATCACCCAATTAGCCCTTACCCAATTAATGCCCCATTCCCTCACCTTCTTTCCTTCTCACGCTTGGCTTAGTGATTGACTTTGATATATTTGTTTAAGTACATCATGTGCTTTAGAGAGTTTCCCTCTTCCCCCCTCCCATCCCCTCAGTGAGGTCGCCTTATTTGCTCCTCTATAGAATCTCCTTCTTCATCTAGGATTTCTCCTGCTACCCATTTCTCCTTAGCTTCCTCATATTAGGAAAAGCATCCGATTTCTTATTTTTTGTGACTGACTAATCTCACTTAGCATAATGTCCTCTAGTTCCATCCATTTTCCTGTAAATTATGTAATTGTGTTTTTCTTTATGGCTGAGTAAAATTCCATTGTGTATATATCCCACAGTTTTGGAATCCATTTATCTGTTGATGGACATCTTGGTTGGTTCCATAGTTTGGCTATGGTGAATTGTGCAGCTATGAACATAAGAAACACATGCATTAGTTTGGTGCTTTGGTTTCCTATCTTGTGGGTAGATACCCAGAAGTGGTATTGCTGGATCAAATGGTAAGTTCATTCCCATACTTCTGAGGATCCTCCATACTGTTTTCCAAAGTAGTTGCACTAATGTGCAATCCCACCAACAATGTTTTAGAGTTCCCACTTCTCCACATCCTCGCCAGCATTTGTTGTGTTGTGAATGATTGCCATTCTAGTTGGAGTTAGGTGAAATCTCAGGGTAGTTTTGATTTGCATCTCTCTGATTGCTAATGATGTTGAGATTTTTTCATGCATTTATTGGTCATTTGGATTTCTTTCTTCATGAAGTGTCTATTTAATTCACTTGCCCATTTTTTGCTTCATAGATTTTAATTCACTTTGCCCAGGTGGTTGTGTTAGTTTTCTTAGTGCTGAGTTTCTTAAGTTCTCTGTATATTCTAGATATTAGTCCTCTAAAAGAGGAGTAGTTGACAAAAATCTCCCATTCTGTTGGCTCTCGGTTGAGGTTCTTGATAGTTTCCTTTGCTGTACAGAAGCTCTTAAGTTTCATGCAATCCCACATATTGATTTGCCTTTTAGTTTCTTGTGCCTTTGGGGTCTTGTTGAGAAAGTTTTTATCTGTACCTATATGTTGCTGGAACTACTTAATTGCAGCCAAATCAATTAGAAAGTATGTACTAAGCATAAGATATATGGGGAAAAAGGATGCCCACATGCTTTCCTTGCAAAGGATGAAAACTGGCTGAAGACAATTGTATTTGGAAGTTGAACATCAGTAAAAGAAGCAGCCTGGGAAAATATCAGCACCTCCTAAAGGAGCCCAAGGTGACTATCCATGGGCCACAGGCCCACCTGGGGAATTCCAATTAGAACCAGGCCACCTACATCAGGTAAAAGCAGAGGCCAGGTGGTTGCAAAAGACCACGGGTGACTAATGAAGTGACTAATGAAGATGAGGAGAGGGAGCTGCCCTGTGTTGGGTCTCCATTTCCTACGTCGTGGATAAGAACTTCCTGCTCTGACATAAACAGCAACATCAAGTGAGATACAGACCTGGTCATCACATGCACAATGGCTACAGCATGTCATTTGTAACTACATCTTCTTCCTAGATTGAGGGATCTGCCCCTAAAAAAGCACTGACAGATTGGGTGAGGTCATTCTGTGAGTTATGGGAAAATCTCTTGGAGCCAAACCACATTTTTCTGCGCTCCATGGACACAGGTCCCACCTGTAAGCCTTGATTTTTGCAAGGCACTGAAGGTGATACCCAAGGTCTCAAGCAGGAGACTGTGATTATGATGGTGTGTGTCCAAGGATAAGCTCTGCTGAGGCAGCACTTGGGGGGAGGTGCAATTTATGCATGGCTTAAATGATGCTTCTGTCTTCTACCTGGCCCTCTGCTCCTCTTCAGCTCAAAGGAAAGGATTGGCCTACGAAAGAAAAAAAATTTCCAGAAAAGCTTCAACTTGGACAGCTCATTTTAAAATAAGCAATGCTGTGCAGAAGTGCAAGTAAGGTCTCTTAAGAGCATTCTTCTGGGATTAGGAAGAATGCCACAGTTGTAAGCTGCATGGGCACCTGCTCTGGAAGACTCACGTAAATAAGCTGTAACTTATTACAGCTCTAGCTGTGCTAGAGCTGGGCATGTTGCCATCATGAAAATACTGTATTTTTAAATATAGATTTATCTGAAGTTGACTTGAAACTGAGTAACCAGTGCACCCAGTAACTGTTCTCAGAGCTGCTCAAGGAAAATGGTTGGGAAGAAAGAGAAAAGACCCCTCTGCCTTGCAGAGAACGCTTGAAGAGGAAGTCCTCAAATATTAAAAACTCGTTTCATAAAAATTTAAGTCTTCAGCAGCTCTAGCTTAGTCTCCTTCCACCTCCAAAAACACCCACTCCAGAAAAGGAAACTCAAAAAGAAAAAGGGTTACGTTTCTGTACACAGTTTGTTTTCTACACACCCACTGAGTGAATCCACTGAGATGCTGAAGGTCCTGAATCTTGGACCTTCACTTTTAAAAGTCAGAAGGATCACTTTTAAAAGTGTCACAAACACTGTTCCCCAGAATAAGAAAAATAATATTGGGAAGAGGTATTCAGGTGCTGTACAACACTGACTTGTAGCTTAAATAAAACTTTCATCCTACACAAGAACTGCATGCAATTAATTATTTAGCTCTGCTCACAAAACAAAAATGAATACTTCTGTCTAGCTAGTATCGCACATAAAGGATGAGATGTATTCTTCACCCCAGATGTACAAGGAGGTGATTAAGCAAAAACATATTTTGATCATTATTTGTAATCAATGGGTTTCAGTGAGACACAGGTTGGTTTTTCTCCTTTACTCACCCCAAATAATATCTGTTCATAAGATTTATAGATCATGAGATGACTTTACTTTAGTCTCCTTGGGATAATTCTTTTAAAATATACTGCCTCTTCAAGTGTGCAAACCAAAGTGACTGGACACAGAGATGGCTGACTTCAGCCCTTTGCAAAGGTTTTGGGGAAGAAGCAACATCTTTTTCATGTCCTGACATGAGACATGTGTTGAAGATGTGTGTTTGTAAAGCAAATGCATGTAAAATCAATATTATTTCATCTCTATCTTTTCCTATGAAAGGAGCATATTTACTCTGGGAAAGTGTCCCCCAGTACCCATTTGACTGGTTTTGCACAGGGCAGAGGCCCAGATGGTGGCTAGCACATACATCTTTGGTACATCAGCAGCCCTGTGCTCATGGGGCATATTTTCAGTCCTCTACCAATCCCAGGGTCTCCTTTCCACCATAGGGGTCATCTCCCATGTTTTCTTGAACCATAGACATTTTCACCGAGGCTTGGGGTCATGAAGGCTTCTACTTGTAAAAGTCACTTGGGGAAGCACCGACAGCTCTTGGGTTAGAGAATGCTGGTACCATAAAAGAAATTCATTTCCTATAGTACCAGTTCTGTAAGTCAAAAGTAAAATTGAGTTTACTTGGAAAAAGCAACTTGGATTGGAAGAAAGGGCCACGTGAGAAGGGAGGTTGGTTGGTACATGCGGCAGAATGAGTTAGAGGATGAAAGGAAAATATGTGTGGACACACAAGAGAACGTTTGCCTAACACCACCTTGTTTCTGCAGAGCATTTTACTGCTATAATGCATTGCAATGCCCTTGAATTCGTTCTTTAAAAACCTGCTTCTCGCCAGGTGTGGTGGCGCATGCTTGTAATTCCCATGCTTGGGAGGCAGAGACAGGAGGATCACACAGGTTTGAAGCCAGCCTTGCTGGCTTAAGAGACCCTGTTTCCAAATAAAAATATAAAATAGGTCTGGGAGTGTAGCCTGGAAGTAGAAGGGCTTTCAGAAACCCCAGTACCACCAAAACAAACAAACAAACAAACAAACAAACAAACAAAAAACCTGCTTCTCAGACAGAATGGGCTTGCATCATGAAAGACTGGAAGGAGTCCAGGTAACAGTGACAACCCCCAGGTCTAGGACAGGTCTGTTACTAAATCATCATTTCACTCTGGGAAGGCTCTTTAGTTTCTTTGAGATTCACTTTCTCTATTTGTCAAACAAAAGCTAAGTCAGAATGAGGGCTTGGGTTATGTGACTTCTATGAGCCCCTCAACTTTGAACCTGGATGTTGCCATTTGTTCCAACAATGTGCTCTGGTGTAGCTGATTAGAGTGGGGCTTTTGTGACACAACCTGGAAGAGGAGAGAAAAGGCTGACTGAGAATTAGTCTCTACTTTGCTGCTTCCTCATCAGCTGTGTGGCCTTGATAAACGGAGTGAACTTCTCTGAGCCTCAGTTTCCTAATCAGGAAATGAAGACAATAAGACTCATCTGGTATCATCTTTATGCATGGTAAATGAGACAGTGAATCGGAAAGCACTTTTAAACTTTAATGACCTATAAAATGTGGTAAGTTATTATTGTTATTATTATTACCACCATTGTAAAAATTCATTAGCCTCTTAGAGTTACCTGTAAAGAAAATAGAATAATTCAGCAGCCCTTTGTATTCTCCCAAAATAACTCCTAGCAAGGAGCAAGGGCTATTTACAAAGTAGAAAAAAGTTTCCATGGCATATAGACTTCTGGGTACCTCCACTAAATCCTATAAGCCATAGAGAAAATAAAGAAGGCCTATGACATATACAATGATGATTTTCTTCACCATCAAGGCAATAAAAGCAATCGTTTATGTAGATCTTTCAAGAATCAACAAAATTATCACTAAAATTAAAAGTAAATATACTGCCAGACATGGTGCTGCATGCCCGTAATCACAGTACTTGGGAGGCTGAGACAGGAGGATCATAGGTTCCAGGCCATTCTCAGAAACTTAGCAAGGCTCTCAAGCAACGTGGTGATAGTGAGACACATTTCAAAATTAAAAATTCAAAAGGGCTGTGCATGTGTCTTAGAGGTGGAACTCCCCTTACCACTGGGTTCAGTCCCTCATACCACAGAATAAATAAATATAATAATAATAATTAATAATAATAATAATAAAGGAAATATACCATTGTACTGAGAGAGGCCAATACCTGTTCTTCCAAACTTCCCACCTGATGATGAGAACCCAGCACCGTCACTGGAATGAGAGACCTGGACCCTCCTTTAGGAACCTGGGCCTCATCTCAGGCTATACAGTAGAAGAGCTGACTCCTAGAGGCCCCTCCCAGCACAGTTAAGTCTTGATTCATGCCTGCTTCAACCTCAGCCTCGCTGATCCTCTGACATAAATAACTACTCGGCATTCCAATTAGTTAAACTCAGTCCATTTTTTAGAACTCTAAATGTGTCTACGCTGAATAAAAACAAAACAAAGAAGTGATATATACATATATATATACATATATATACATATACATACACACAAATATATACACACAAATATATATTTGTTTGGACCCACATATTTAGGTTAATTATCAGGACTAAATGAATATATCGTCATTACCAATGCATTTAAGGGTAATTGCTAGAAACAAGTGTCTCTAGTGTCAATCTTCTCTGATTGCCACAGTTCTTTTTTTTTTTTTTACTTAAATACATCACATCAAACAGAACTGATAAGTAGTCATTGATTTACTCCTCTGAGTAATATACATCTTATGTATCAATAAATACAGTTTCTGCACAATATATTCACTGCACTTTTTACTAAGAAACATGGAAATGAGTGCTGAGTTGGCAGCCTGATCATAAATAGTCCTCATGTTGTCTGAGTTGCTCATTTGCTTGGACAAAAATGGTGATAAATTGAATTGTAATTAACATAAGAGAAGACTGACTATTCCTTTTAATGCTGAGATTAACTGATCCCCTAGCCCAGCCCTCATGCAGCCTTAGCCAGGAGCATGGAGAACAGCCCAAGGCCAGAACTTTACCTTCTTGCACACAGATGGGTCTGTCACTTGGGACCCAGCCTAGGGTTCCGTTAAGATGTTTCATACACAGTCTCTTCGAAGAGCCCTTCAGCTTGAATCCGTCTTGGCAGTGAAATCGGGTCACAGAGCTTTCAAAGAAAACCCCTCCACTGGGGGTCCTGAAGCCATTCTCTGGAACGCCTGGGTCAGCACACACCTGAAGATCATCGAACCCTACATTGCCAAAGAGAGGAAAAGGTACCTTGAGTTCACTCTTCTGATGCCAAGGGTCTTCCCATTTAGGACACCCTAAGTCTGTATAACTGACAGATACCATGTCATTTCACCACCTTGGACCACTCCACCTACACCACCAACAAAGCCCAGAGCACAAATATTTCATTGCATGTGTCTTTGGCTAGGAGAGGCCCCAGGGATGAGGAAGTGTCTCTGCATGCATAAAGCTTCAGATGTACTCTCAAAGGGAAGGGCTGGAAACTCCTGGGCTTTACCAAGGTATCCTACTCCATTTTCTTATTAAATCAACTGACAATTTTTTAGTGAATTTATACCAAGAACTAATATGCATAACTGAAGGGAGCTGGTATGCCCCTCTGCTCCCTCCCCCAGCATGACTTGGGCCAAACACCATCAAGACTTGACATAGGGGTCTCAAGCCAGACCCAGGTGGCAGTGAATATCATCAAGCTCTTGGAGGATTTACCTGGTTCCCGCTGCTGCTCAGAAATCAAACTCATGCTCCTATTTATCATCCTGGACTTGCAAAACAATCTCAGCTATAAATGAATTTCCCTGGCTTTAACCTTTATTGCTTGGATAAAACGCAATTCCCTCCCCACCTGGCCTCATGGCCCTAGACAGACACCCTGTCAGCATCACTGTGCTGAAAGCCATGCAGCACAGGAGGTATGGAGGTGGCAGGATGTCCAGAAGTCACAAATGTGCTCACTCTGCAGAGATGAGGAACCAGTGGAGCAAAGGGAAAACCCAGGAGGGAGGACAGTATGCACACATAACAACCTTACTTATTAAGTTGGCACAGGTCAGTAGGGGATCATGGGAGGGAAAGAGAAGTATGCCATACCAGAGGATGGGTCAACCTCTGGGAGGCCTCCAACTGACAGAGAAAACTAACTTACTTTCCTTCCTTCTTTCTTTCTCTCTCTCTTTCTTTCTTTCTTTCTTTCTTTCTTTCTTTCTTTCTTTCTTTCTTTCTTTTGTTTATGTGGGGATTGAACCCAGGAGTGTTCTACCTTTGAGCTATACCCCCAGCCCTCTTCTTTTTTTTTATTTGGAAACAGGGTCTCACTAAGTTGCAGAGGGCCTCACTAAATTGCTGAAGCTGGCCACAAACCTGTGATCGTCCTGTCTCAGCCTCCCAAGTACTGAATTATAGGCGTGTGCCACCATGCCCTGCTCTCAGCTGAAACTTTCAAATGGACAAAATTTTACAGAGGAGGTATCACTTAGCCTTCTCAACAGCTGCTCCTACCCTATCTGGGTTGTACCCTAGCAGTGCAAATGTGTTCCAGTCCAACACAGGGGTAGTAGAAAGTGATTTAATGGTAATTTTTGAGGGAAAGTACTGTAGATTGCCAAGTGCTTTCTCAATGATGGGTGTCAATAACTTCCTTCAGAGTCTTGGGAAAATGGGGAATCTCACAGTGCATCCTTTTAGGCATATATCCTTGGTGGTACTGAGGTGGCCAAATTAGCCACAACAGAATTCATGATTTCATCATACCCCAGAAAGCCTAGAAGCACATTTGTCTGAGAGTTTGACACAGGGACATGGTCAGATCAGACTCACATTTTAGAACCACTTCTGGCACCCATGTGGAATACTGATGGGTATAGATCAGACAGGGGATGAGAAATAATCCAAAATGCCTCCTTACCCTCAGAACAACTGAACCAGGCCCTCCCTGGGCAGAGTGGGGTCCAGGGCTGCAGTTTTACAGAGGTCTCTGCATAGCTCTTGGACAGCTAGTCCAGTATCTGAGAACTGTGGCACTTCAAGGCCACAGCTGCAACCCAGGGTTCAACTGCTGAGTCAGAGGTAAGGCAGAGGCAAAAGAGGCATGAAGGACACAGTCACCAAACCTGGTGGCCAAGTGGATGGGGCCGGGCCAGGGGAGGGGGTAAAAGGAGGCATCTTGGATACTTAGCCCCACTCAGGTTGACAGGACAGGATGCAGAGGGGCCTGGGGAGAAGGACGAGGAGCTCCGTGGTGGTGCGGGGCATCTGAGTTCTTGGGAGTACCCAGAAGTGTCTGGGTAGCAGCTGGAGAAGGATCCCAGAGGTTCTGAGTGACCTGAGTCACATCCATGCACAGGCAGCAGCTGAGGCAGAGGGCATACATGGGCCTAGCATGCCTGAGAGGGCAGTGGTGATACCAACTAGGGACAGAGAGAATCAAGGGACATTCAGAAAGAAAACCTGACCGGTGTCAGATCAGGTCAAGGGGCAGATTTTCAGGAAGGAAGGAATGGGCAGTCATGTCAGACATCCCCTGCTGTTCAGCTAGCAAAGGTCAAGAGCATGTGCTGGCTGAAAACAGAAGGCACTGGGACCACTGTCCAGGCAGCTTAAAGGACAGGAAAGAACGGCTCCCGAGGAGGGAGCATGTCTGCCAGTGTTGGAAGATGGAAAGGTATGGGCTTTTTTCTTGGGATCTTCATTGTGAAAAGAACAAAGGGAGGTATCTACCCACAGACCAGGGTCAAGGAAGGGTTTGTATTGTTGTATTAACATGTTAAGACAAAGAAGGTCTGAAAGTATCTATATAGATAGGAAGGAGAAAACAGCAGACAATGAAAGGTAATGCTGAGGATGAGTGAAGGGGAGGCAGCTGGGGCAAACTGCCTCCACCTGGACGTGAGTGGGGAACAGACCCACGCCATGGAGAAGGGACTAGTCTTCTACCAAAATAGGAAGAGAAGTTCTGCTAGGACTTCTACTGAGAGAAAGACATTCCCCATAACATATGCCTCCTCTAGGACTCAGCTGAAATGCCTCTTCCAGACAGCCTTCCTTCCCTTTTCACAGTCTAAATAGAAGACTCTTCCCATCAAGTTACCCTGGGCTCACCTCTCTCAGGGTATTCCTCACTCTGATCATCACCCCTGGTCCAATTACCTGTCCCCCTCATACTGTCAACTCCTGGAGAAGGAGATAAGACATCAATCTTCACCTCCTAAGCACCTAGCATTGTGGAGAGTGCATGGTAGCCATTCCACAGGTGTTACTAATGAAGGCTAGAAGGGGGTAGATGGATGAATGGATGAGTAAGTGAATGAAGTGGGTAGATGGGTGAATGTGCAGGTGGTGAACAGAATAGACAACTAAGTGGGTGGGTGGGTAGATGGATGGATGGATGGATGGATGGATGGATGGGTGGATGGATGGATGGACAGATGAATGGAGGAGTGGGTGGATGGATGAAATGGCACTGAATGCCAGTTATTCTGCTGGACTACAACTGTCCCTACCCCATCAAGCAGTACCATCTGCGGCCCCAATAGTATCAAAAGCTTATATATTCCACAGGAAAAAAAAAGATGTGAGAGTGCCAGGTGTGGTGGCTCATGCTTGTAATCCCTGCACTTGGGAGGCTGAGACAGGAGGATCACACAGGTTCGAAGCCAGCCTTGCTGGCTTAAGAGACCCTGTTTCCAAATAAAAAATATAAAATAGGTCTGGGAGTCTATCCCGGAGGTAGAAGGATTCCATCCCCAGTACCACCAAAAAAAAAAAAAAAGAAAAGATGTGAGATGGTCTTCTCCAGCACAGACACATTCTCCTCTAACACCCTTTCATGTTTCTCTCTTCTCCCAACAAATGGACTGTATTCCTTAATTTTCCAAAGCCTTCTCTTAATCCACAACCCCAAATGCCTCAGCCCTCTTGTTCCCTTTCCAACATGGAAGCCACAGGTAGATCTACAGCACGACTTTGGCTGAGATGTCTGTGCCTACCCCACCCACAACACACACTTATTAGCCAGTCATCTCCTGCTGACAACATCAGCTCTGCTGAGTGCTGAGTCCCCTCAGCTGGTCAGACCCTCTGCCCTGTCTCAGAGAGGGACAGATCATTCAAGGGAGAGCAGAAGACCCAGCAGAAAAAAATGACTGAATCTATCAAGAAAATGACTTCTACGTTTATAAATGATGAGCGCTTCAAAGAATCATGATGTGAGAGCAGCAGAATTTCCACGTGAATCCAATTCTTCACTCTTTCTTACTCCTTCCTTTTAAGTGTTATTCCCATCTACTTCCTCTGCTTTTGTTTAACCATAGCTAACCTCCGAGTGTGTTTCTGTGCCTGGCCCAGTGCTAATGATCTATGATGCTTCTGGCCATGGGACCCAGACTTTGGCACAGAAGAGGAGAAGAAGAATGGGTAGTGAAAAGAGCTGCCAGAAGATGGGATGGTACAAGAGAAGATATTCTTCATTTTGGACAACTAATCGCATTGAGCAAGATAGTAATTTTCTAGGGCCTGCCAGGGCTTAGATTATCCTTTTCAAATTATCCCCTAGCAGATCAATTCCCAGCCTGGGGCATTTTTCTGTTGAGCTGTTCTGTTAGTATTCTATAATGATGACCCTCAGACCCATCTGATAACATATCCATTAAAGAGTGGGCTGGTATAGGTGTTAGGAGAGAGGTATGGAAAATAATTTGGATTGAGTCCACACAGTCTTAGCCTAATAACCTGTATTTCTTTTCTTTTCTTTTTTTGTATTGGGGACTGAACCCAGAGGTGTGCTATCTCTGAGCTATACCCCCCAACACCAGTTTATTTTTGTTTTGAAACAAGGTATTACTAGGTTGCTAGTAGTCTCACTATGATGCTGAGGCTGGCCTCAAACCTGCAATCCTCCTGTCTCAGCCTCTCAAGCACTGGGATTACAGGCACGTGCCACCATGCCCAGCTAGAACAAACCTTGATATCCCAACCTATTTTTCTCTCATTCTTCATTCTACATTCTCCAAGTAATCACAACTTGGAGAAGAAATGAGAGTGTAAAGATATAAACAACATATTTATGCAGGGGAGGAGTGGGAGAAGGGAACATTCCATTTTAATCAGTCCTCGACAACAGTGGCATCCCTTGGCAGTTCCTCCCACGTTCAACTCAAGAGTGCAGCACCTGTATCCAAGAGACAGACTTGGGATGGTTAATTTTAGCCCTGTCACCCTAACTGGGCCATGGGTGCCCAGATATTTGATGAGACACCCTCATGGGTATATCTATGAGGGTTTTTCTGCATGAGATCACCATTAGCATCTATATACTGAGTAAAGCAAATTGCCCTCCCTAATGTGGGAGCACCTCACTCGAAGGCTGAAGGCCTGAACAGAACAAAAGGCTAAGCAGGAAAGAATTCCTTTCCTCTGCCTGACTGTCTTCAAGTTGAGATGGAAGTCTTCTGCTGTTAGACTTGGATGCAGATCTGTACTTGTATCATTTTCTACCCTGGTTCCCAAGCCTTTGGACTTGGATTATAACTATACAACTGGCTCTCTGGGCCCTTCAGGAGACATAGGTAGGTAGCTAGGTGGATAAATACATAGACAGGTGATAAATAGATAGATAGATCAATCGATCGATCTTCCCATTGGCTCTGTCTTCTTCTTCTTCTTCTTCTTCTTCTTCTTCTTCTTCTTCTTCTTCTTCTTCTTCTTCTCCTCCTTCTTCTTTTTTTTTGGTGGTACCAGGGTTCCTGGAAGCCCTTCTACCTCCGGGCTACACTCCCAGACCTATTTTTACATTTTTATTTGGAAACAGGATATCCTAAGCCAGCGTGCGCCGCTGGCTTCGAACCTGCGCGATCCTCCTCTCTCTGCCTCCCAAGCGCGTACGCCACCACGCCCGGCATGGCTCTGTTTTTCTGAAGAATACAGATTCAGTGTTCAGTCTTCTTAAAAGTACTTGGGCACATAAAACATGTGAATGATACAAATGCTGTCTGTCCCTGCCTCCAGAGGATGCCTCCCCTCTCAGGATCCCTGGGTTCAGCCCATCGGGTGAGAGTAGTGCCTGGGCCCTGGCTTTGGAGAGCCCAGGAGCACAGTCCCAGCCTGGGGCCCTCTCTGGTGCTGACCACAGGCCACTCACCTGGCCAGCCTCTCCTCTTGGATATTGGTCTCACCATTGCTCTCAGTTTTTCCTGCCCAATGTATGACCCTACATCAAGTCAAAGGCAGTAATAATTGGGACTCTCATCCTCAGTGGTGACCAAGATCTTCTGTTTTTCTTTTCTCCTAATGAAAATTAGTGTGACAAGGATTTCAGGAGCTCCTTTCTTTCCAAAGACGTGCATTCAGTCTAATTATAAAGTCTTGACACTTCTTATCTGGTTATTTCTGAGCTACAGAAACCTGCCGGACAGTTTCACTGTGAATACTGTAAGAAGTCTTTGAAAAGAATCAACAATGAAAGAGGTATGGAAAGCAATCTTTGGGGCTATTATAATGGAAAAGTCATATTCTAGAAAGGAAGAGTGTATCAAATGTAGCCAAATCGATTTGGAATAAGGCTACATTTCCACTTTCCTATAAACTGCTATATGAGTCTTTGAAAGAAGAAATGGGACATGGACACAAAAACTGACTTTGTGTGCATCTACTCATGAGAGAGTGCTAGAGCTGGTGAGAAAGGAGCATCCCTGCAGACATTTAAAACAAATACCTTTACAAATATTAAGTAGGTTCAAGAGCAAGCCTTACCCTCACAAATGCTTACTACAGACTCACATAGTTGGCATTAAAATCAACTTCAAGGTCGTCTGGTCTGATCCCTTTGGCAGGAGAGGTTAAGGGATTGGTCCAGTTACCTTGATAGATAATTGCAGAGCTGGGACTTCTGACTCACACTCCAGTGCTCTTGCCACTGACAATGTTGTCTCCCCTTAGCCTTTTTCCTGTCATACTTCAGCTTGTGCATGGCTCAAATATTCATAATTCTACCAAGTTTTTAGAAAAAGAACACCTTTAAATATTGAGTCCCCATAATTATTAAGGCAGGGCTAGGTAAATAGCATTGCTGAAATGATTTAATGACACAGAACAATCTTCACGGTTCCCCCAAAACCAATACTTCTAAGCACACTGTCTCAGCTCCATGAGGCCAGGGTATCTCATGTGTCACCTAATACATCCAAGAACATGGATCAATATCCATCAAACATCCATTGACTATAGCCTGGTTCTATACTACATTCTGGTGATGAAAGATATTCTTGGTGAAAACACATCTTAATCCAGAACCCCACACTGGTTAGATGAAACAGTCCTGGAGACTAGAGTGCACACTGCCCTCAGCAGTAAAAGAATAAAGAGGAAATGTAGGTTTGAGGAAGTTCCTCTTGACCACTGATGGGCTTCCTGCCATTGATCTAAACTTTGTCATTCCAGCTTCCCACAGGCTGAAGTTTGCCTTTTCCTCATCACAAGTAATGCAGATAGTTTCTTTTAAATCACCCAACTAATAAACTACTTCTGTGTTTCCATAAACCTTTATACTGGAATGAAACCCTATGTCCTATTAGATAAAGAAGCTTTCTCATTAAAAAAAAAAACTCTGCAAATTTAATTATCTAGCCTGTTGAGTAAAGAAACCAAAAGACCAACTACAAGGAATCATACTGTATGTCCTAAGAATCTGTGGGCAATGGGTTCCTTAACCATCTCACTGTCAACACATGGCTCACCCCACATCACCACCAGTTTCCTGTCATTTCAAAACCCCAACTCTTAGGACTACTTGGACTTATTCTTCTAAGTGAACGTGTATGTTGACATCCTATCTCATCCAGGATGAGATAAGCATCCAAAAGCAATTTGAACTAGTTTTGTATCTATAACAAGATATCAGAATGAAAAGAATAGAAATAGAGAGGGCAACCTTAAAGTTATCGTATTAGGTTAAACCTAGTAAGCACATAAACTAGTGTTCTAATGTCAGTATTTTAAAACATAATGTTCCTGGGTATTGGTGGCTTGATGGTACAGAACTACCTGGCATGCCAAAGTTCCCAGACTCCTTGCAGCATCAGAAGAGTGTGGTCCACACTCTTCCCTGCCCACCAACCCATCAGAAGCTTCTGGTCACGCATTGAGATGTGCACCTGCGTGGGCATCTGGAGGGCTCCTCTTGGGTCATACACTATAAATGGTCCCAGGTTCCGCAGGTCTGCCCTGAGCTGGTATCAGGCTCAGGCATTTGGAGGATCTTCTTCCCTAGTGGTACATAATTGAGGGACTACCAAAAAGCTTTCCCAAAATGCCAGGACTGACAACCAAACTGGGCCACTCAGGAATGCCTGAAATCTCAGAGAAGGAACAGGGAGAAAGCCCATCCATGCAAACCAATCTGCCTATGAAGGAGGCCACGGTGCACCAGAGGAGACCCTGCAGGAATGAGAGGAGGGCCTAGAACCAGTGTGTGGTAGATTCAGCAGAAAATATAAATATGCTGTTAAAAATGTGATTTGCTTTATAAAAATTTATTATAATGCATGTTTTCATAATGAGATCATTATTAAGTATTGCCTTCTCTTCTCTGCTCCAGTCTAAACATCTGTGTTTGGCCAAATTTCAGCTTTGTTTTTATTTTTTACTTTTTGGTGGTACTGGGGTTCTTAGAAGCCCTTCTACCTCCGGGCTACACTCTCAGACCTATTTTTTATATTTTTATTTGGAAACAGGGTCTCTTAAGCCAGTGTGGCTGGCTCTGAACCTGCGCGATCCTCCTGTCTCTCCCTCCCAAGCACGGGATTACAAGTGTGTGCCACCACGCCCGGCTCATCTTTGATTTTAAAAAGAAAAGAGAAGGAGAGAAAGATATTTTTTAAAATGAGTATGAAGAAAGGAAAACTGTCATTTGTTTTTTATTTAGTCTATCAATTAACAGTGTTGGGCACTGGGAGAAAATAGAGTTGACATCCATTCAATGAATGGGAGCCAAGGTGTCCAAATAGTGAACTTACATTCAGGATGACCAGCCGCTTTTGATGTGCAAGTTCTGACCATACTGTAGGTCTTGAAATCAATTTTAAGAGTCACATCCGGCCCTCTTCATAAACAAAATAAAAGAGAAAGGAAAAATCATAGTACTTCCTACCCAGCAAGGGTATTGTTTTGATAGTGTTTGGTTTTATTTATGCACACATTTGTTTGCATTGTAAACTGTGTTTCTTTCAGTGTGTAGCAAAATATTTGAAAAACACTGGGTTCAATACTCTCCACTTTTTCATAAAATTTGAAAACATGTTTACTAAAAATAATGTAACTGGAGCAAGACGAGGGATCTTGAATCCCAGCTCAGTTGTTTCTAACTGTACAACCTTGGGTGAGTTACTTAATCTCTCTGTGTCTCAGACTTCTTCATACATAACATGAGTATTATAAGAACACGAGTACCTACATCCGGGGGCAGTGTGAAACTCGCACGAGCAGAGGGTGCAGAAGGCAAATCACAATAGTGTATGCAAGCAGTTATGTTCCTAATATCCAACCAGCCCTCGAGGAGTGAGACACATTGCTTCCTACAGAGGCAAGTGCCTGATTTCGCAGAGCCCCTGACTTCTGAAAATACTCACACCTACCCTTTTCCCTGACTTACCCCAGAATCAAATCTTTGAAAATAACTGTTGAACTTGGGCACAACAACAAATACTTCTAAATGGAGTCCTTCTCTTGGCCAATGGTTGAGCCATGAAATAATAAGTGGCAACACCAAACCTCCAGAAAACGAGACTCTGATTCCTTTAGGACCCCAGCATGCAGGGAAAATCTGAGGGCCAGAGGCTTTCAGCACACGGGACAGCTCTGGCCTTTGTTCTAAGAGACAGTGGCCTGGTTCCAATTAGAAAAAAGCCTGTTACTGGTGTCCCTTGGGGTGAGCACTTAGCTCCAAAGCACCTCCGCACAGGTGTGTGTGTGTGCATGTGTGTGTGTGTGTGTGTGTGTGTGTGTGTGTGTGCGTGTGTGTGTGCGTGTATGTGTGTGTGCGTGTGTATGTGCATGTGTGTGTGTGTGTGTGTGTGTGTGTGTGTGTGTGTGTCTTCCTGGCACCAACAAGTTAAATCAAATCCCAACCATCTTCCTACAACAGAAACACCAAGAAATTTAAGATTAGTGAACCAAGACCTCAGAGCAAAAGACAAGATTTAAAATAAATGTTCCACTAAGAGACAATGGACAATGCACACAAAATTCAACAAAGAAACACAAAGGAAACTCGAATTTCAACAAAGGAAACCAGAGTTTTCTAAATTAATTTTCTGGTTATTCCATAATTCAATGTATTATTGGTTACATATTTAAGAGAGATCTGGGGGAAGGGAAGCTAATTGCTGTTACTACTTATTAAGCTAACCAGTCTTTTCACTGTAAAAGCAGTATCCCTTGGGAAATACAGAAAAAGAACACAGAAAGCAAGCCTGGGCTAGTTACTATAGTAATATTTCTGCTGTACTAACAGAATCATGTGCTATTTATTATAGTAGATTTGTACTAATGAGATGTCACTTAAACCTAGTTTTCAGAAGACAGGACAAGTAGAGGGATGCTGAATTCATCTATGGGATTGAAAGCTTAGTGTCTTGATTCTGTTTCCCAGAAACCACATGAAACACTGTGTCTGTGATTATAAACATAATAACTCTGAATATTTGGATGCTAATCAAGTTAGGTAACTTTTCTCTAGAAATAGTGAAAAATGTTTTAATGTTTCAAGAAATAGCCAGAGATGAAATATAAAGTCTGCTGCATCTGAGTAAGTATAAATGTCACAAAAATAAGTCTTAATGGCATCATTTAGACTTGATTAAAATGGATAAAGACCACAGATGTGGAAGGCATAGTAGTCTCCATTTGATGCCAGAACTGATATTTTCCCCCTCTTGATTTAATTTGCTTTGATTACCCAATTATTCCTAAATCCTTTCACTCCGTTTCAGCTCCAATAAAATTGATAACAATGCTAACTCATAATGGGCTTTCACTCTAGTCTCATGATACTGTTCCATAAAAGCATGCCCAGCAACATAAAATTATTCCAGACTGCAGTATTATAACAGGAAAAAAACAGAATCAACTTTTATCTGAAACAAAGCAAGCACAGAGTACCATTCTTCAGAAAAATCTGAAGATTCCTCTTATCTTCAGGAAGATGGAGGCAGATAAATCTTATAACAGATGTAAATTTTAAGATGATCATGTATCCAACTATTTGAATGAGGCTAGTTTTTTTTTTTTTTTTTTTTTTTTTTTTGGTGGTACTGGGGTTCCTGGAAGCCCTTCTACATCCGGGCTACACTCCCAAACCTATTTTTGCATTTTTTTTTATTTGGAAACAGGGTCTCCTAAGCCAGCGCGCGGGGCTAGCTTCGAACCTGCGCGATCCTCCTGTCTCAGCCTCCCAAGCGCGGGGATTACAAGCGTGCGCCACCACGCCCGGCTGAATGAGGCTAGTATTTTTAAAAACAGGGATGGTTAAAGATGTGGCTGTTTTCTGAAACCCTTACCAAATATGATAAAGGTTGCATGTCTACCAGCTCTGGTCCCCAGGCAGGTAAATTGATCTTTCTGGTTTTTTAAAATATACTTTTATTGGTGCATTGTAACTATATATTATTATATTTGGGACCAATATGATAGAAACATATGGATATGTGCATATAGCACCTGTGGTGTTTCCCTCTGGGTCCCACCACCCTTCTTCCCCTCCTCATTCATAATATTAAAATTGGTATTGACAATTTCACATATGTACATAGAATTGTTTATATTATTTTCTTCATTAAGCCTTTGCCCCTCTCCACCAACTCCCTTTATACTATTTTACTGGTTTTTCTCTGGGTTTTAATCTTATCACTAAAAGAGGCAGGGGGATGGTTTCTCAGGCCCTTTCTACTTCTAAATTCCACAAATTCTAGTTTCTTCTTGATAAAAAAAATGATGACAACCTGTTAGAGCACAAACACTTAGAATGAAGCCACCCAGAAGACAATTTGTGAGTAATTTTTAAAAAGTCTCTAGAAGGCAATCTCAATAGGCCTATGAGATGTGTTTTTAAATAATCAATTTCCCCTTCTTTTCTGTGAACAACAGCTTTAGAGTAATACGAAAATGTGTTTTCCACATGCACGCAACTTCCGTTCACAGAGCCTTTTACATGCACCATCTCCTTTCATTCTCACAGTATCCCCATGAGGTCAACATAACAGTTTGATAGGATTAGTTCTCACACTCACTTTATGAAAACCTAACTGTTAATGGTAATAACTTTCAAACCACCTTTTTAAGTGACACTGCATATTCCCTCCCCTCCACAGTTCATTCAGAAACTAGAGTCCAGGTCACAGATGAGGCTTGTAATCTCTTTCAAATGCCCTTGGGACATTTTTTTGGGGGGACGTGTAGGAGGTATCAGGTTTCCATCACTGAAAAAATACTTGAGAAAACCAATTTATAATTTAAAAAAGTTGTTTTGGCTCATGGTCTAGAGATTTCAGTCCACAGCTGGGTGGGCCCATTGCTTATGGACCTGGGGCAAGGCAACACATCACCGTGGGGAGTGCAAGCAGAGCAGAGCTGTTTACCTCATGAAAACAAGAAAGTGGAAGAAAAGAGCAAGGACTAGATCCCAATTTCTCCTTTAAGGGCATGACCCCACTAACCTAACTTCCTCCCCATTAGGCTCTTATTTTTTTTTTAAATTTTTATTGGTGCACTGTATTCATACATCATAGTGGGATACAAAAAAACTTTTGTAGACACACATGTACACATTGCCCAGTCAGCCCCCACCCAATCCCCACCCCATTCCCTCCCCATCCCTCCTTCCCATGCTTGGCTTAGTGGTTGACATCTAGTATTATAGCAATTTATCCAAAATTAAAAATGATAATCTCATATAACAGTTTCATTTGTCTGATACCAAGCTTTTGATAACTTAAAGATAATATTTCAATATTCCTTTTCCTTTCTTTCTTACCAGAGAATATTTTTTCTTTTTTTTTAGGTGAAACTATCATATATTTATATATTTATTTTTCAGAAAAAATCTATCCTAATATGGAATATGGACTCTAGATACCCAAAATGATCTCAAAAAAGAACAAAGCTAGACGATATATATTTTCTGATTTCAAACCATATAAAGCTACAATAGTTGAAACAGTGTAGTACTATTATAAAGGCTCTTATTTATTTATGGATGTACTACTTTTGAGTTACACCCCCAGCCCTACATTTTTATTTTTTATTTTGAAACTGTGTTTCACTAAATTGCAAGGGCCTCATTAAGTAGTTGAGGCTGGCTTCACAACCTGCAACCCTCCTGTCTCAGCCTTCTAAGTACTGGGATTACAAGTGCGCACCACCACGCCTGGCTTGGTCCTACTTCACAAAGGCTCCACCACCTCCTAGTAACACCATAGACTCGGGAGAGGGACAGAGCCTTCAACACATGAGACTTTGAGGGGCATTAAATATCCATACTTTGATAGGTTGTGAAATAAAATATGGAAGAGAAACTGCTGCTGACTTAGGACAGTATTTGCCAGACAAATGTCCTCGTTTACTGCCAGGGTCACCTACCAATGGGTAAACCTCAGCACAGGCTTGGACAAGCAACCAGAAGATGAGAGCTCTGCTTGATTTTTGTTTTTTGTCTCATCGCTATTAAGGTGATTACCTAGAGGGAACCCTTGTTTTTTTCTGTCATCTATTTTTCACCATAAAATAACTTGTCTAAAATTCAAGTATCCATTTTCCCCTGACTGTTCATCACTCTTAGGTTGAAGCAACAATTGCGATGCTTCCTATTGATCAATTATTGGGATGTGTGCCAGCAGGTCTTTTATCTGAATGTGGCCAGATAATTTATTTAAAATAACACGTTTTAGCTGAGTGTAGTGGTACCTGCCAGTAATCCCAGTACTTGAAGGTTGAGACAGGAGGATCACAAGTTTGATGCCAGCCTCAGCAACTTAGCAATAACCTGTCTTGAAATAAAAAGGTCTAGGCATAGCTCAAAGGTAGAACACCTCTAGATTTAATCCCCAGCACTAAAAAATTTAAAATAAAAAGTTTTGTTACTTATATCACTCACCAAACTATTTATTTAAGTCAAATGGGATCTTTATAAAAATATTCTAAGAACTACAAAATAATATGCAAGAATATGCAAACAAACTTTGCAGAAATATATAGATACTATATATTTATATATACTATATAGACATTGCAGAATGTTGTTATTGGTAAGAACCTTAGAGTTCATTTAAATATTTTTCCTTATTGTATAGATGAGAAAATTTAGACCATAAAGTATAAAGGTCAGTGTAAGTTTACATGGCGCTGATGAGAAGAGGAGCTGGGGCATGGGGCTGGATCCCTAACAAGGTCCAGCTACCCCGAGGGCAGCAGAACAAACCCTCAGCAAGGGAGTGCGTTTCACAGGGATCATGAAATATAAAGGACAGACTCTAAAGAAGGATGAAATACAAAGGATTTTCTTATAAGGATGACTATGTGAATTCATTCAAACCCACTTGCAGAAAATATGCTGTTCTTTTCTGACTAAAAAAAAATGAAGGCGCCAGGCATGGTGCCACACACTTGTAATCCCAGCATTTGGGAGGCTGAGATGGGAGAATTACAGTTCGGGGACAGCCTCCGCTACTACTACTTAGTGAGACTCTTTGCAACTCAGTGAGACTTGTTTCAAAATAAAGAATAAAAAATAGGGCTGGAGGTGTAGCTCAGAGGTAGAATGCCCATGGGTTCCATCCCCAGTACTGAAAAAAAAAAATTAGGGAACATAATTATTCTGATGCATGGAGTTGCTTTTCTTCCTTTTCCAGAAAACCATCTTAAAGTACTACAGGGTAAAATATTAAAAACAAACAAAAAGTTGCAACAAACCAATAGGGATTCAAGGTAAAAATGAAAATAAAGAGATAGAACCAACCATCTTGAAGAGCTCTGCCACCCGTACATGTAGGTCAGCCTCCTTCTCTGAAATGGAATAAAAATATTTCCTTTATACCTTGCACTGTGTCATCTGCCTATTCCTATTCAATGTTAGTTGTCTTTGTTAGCAGGAGAAAGCTTTGTATGTAGCCCATGAGTGATCAGCTGGACATGGGCATTCCTGAGTGTGGGTGTGGAAGGCTTCCCATTTTTACCTTTTACTGAGTCCTACAAGGCTATCCTTCTCCTTTGGGTGGGCATCTCGGGACTGTTCCTTTAACCAGAGAGGTCAGTGAACCTGGATGCAGCTCTGTGTGCAGGAGTCAGCCTCTATGGCCCAGCACTGTGGTTCTTCCATAAGGCACAACTGTAATGCTGCGACCTTGGGCTGCAGCAGGGGGTAGACTTACTGTTCTTCTTTTACAGGAAACCCGTTGGTAAAATTTCATAGCACCCTGATTTGCAAACACATTGGTCAGATGGCACTTTCTCAGGAGCACCTGCACAAGTGGAGCCTGAACTAAAATACTAGTGAATGATCTATTTATATAACAAAAAGCTCTGAAAGCATCTAATTATATTTTTGAAGATTTTCTAATCATTAAATGTTAATGACTATGAGATAATCTCCTACATTAACTAAAAAAAACTCAAAACAATGCATTTAGGAGGATTTTTTAAACATGGATAAAGGGTGCATATAGATAAAAAAAAAAGTAAAAGGAAATAGGCCTAAATAAATATTAGCTGCATTATTTGGAATTGAAGGCTGTATATAATTCTTTATACATTTCTAATTTTTCCAAATTCTCTATGATAGACACTCATAATCAAGGAACAAGTGTTTTGTCGTTGTTTGCAAACTCTAACAGCACAGAACTGTTAAACTAGGAGTGAGTAAAAATGTGGGCCTCCACAGTCACACACAGTCTTAGAGATTTAAAACAAGATGAAACAAAGCAGTCAGGTTCCTTTAGGGGTTTGAGGCACAGCGGACTAGCTCTTCCTTGATGGTTATTAAATTCCACAAAGATGCCTGTAAATAACATAATGTCCCTTTTGTGGTTCCCTTAAATCATCTCCCTGCCCGAGGAGCGGCATTTCCTCCGAGCCACCTAAGACTCTGAAGGTTTTCAGCAATTGTCTAAAGGCTGGTGACATCTAAATGCTGCTGGAATGCTTTATAACTCTCCTTCCCAAGAGGGTCTCCTGCATGCTGAGAATAAATGTTCCTCGGCAAGTACCAGGAGACAGGGAGAAGAAGGAGCCCAGATGGGTCCTGGGAAGAGCAGCCGGCTGGTCGGGGCTGATAATGAACCACTGCATCCTATCTGAACTCACTTAATTTCCGAAACACTGCATTATAAATATGCTGTCAGTGGAGATGGTTGGTTTGTGGAGAACGGAGGTGAATCAAAAATGTGTTGATGAAATACCACCAGTTCCCCAAACAAATACCCTTCCCTCTGATCTTAGCTGAAATGCTACCTGTGTTCTCCAAGAAGCCTGTGCTGCTATGCAACAACGCTGCTTCCTAAATAAATAAATAAATAAATCACAGAGAGGGCATTGAAGCATTGGCCCTTTTTACCTGCTGGCTTCTACCCTAATTTATGGCTCAAATGGCATAAATTAACTTAAAATGATTTCAAGGGAAAAAATTGCAAGGACGTTCTTGTTTGTTCAGAAATAGACTCCATTTTTATTGTTGCTGCTGTGGTTTGCTTTTGCTGCAAAATAATATATCTCTACACCTCTGACGCAGAAGCAGATAAATTCCCCTTTTTTATTTTTAGTGGCAAAATATAGCCCACACTATGATTACAGACAAGAAAACAAAACAGTAACAATCTGCACTGAGGATGTAGGCAAAAGGGGGGCTTGTACTGGATTTCTACCCGCTTCCTCTTATTACTTAAAAGACAGGCAGAGAACTTTATACTCCAGGATCCAGCTTTGTGTTAATTTGCTATATGATGGATTCACTTCCTGATTTCATCTCTCTGCTATTAGTCCAGTGAGAAGCCACAGGTGGTGCCTCCACTTATAAAGAATTATTAGTGAGCAGCTACCGGGACGAGGGGGAGTTGTGTGCTCCATTTGCAGGGCTAATGGTTCAGTTCATGAATGGTTGCTCAAAATATTTTATACCAGCCAATCTGAAAGAACATATGATTTTGGTTAAACTGAAGGACTCTTGGATCCAAGAGGCCCACATATTCATACCTTGAGCTGTCATGTAAATGAGATCGCCGTAATTTCAGATTTCGATGGGGAGAAAATGAAGCAGCTGCTATTTAATTTTTTATGACGCCTACAATTTGTCTCATTAGCTGGCAAATAGGATAGGCTGGGAACTGAAAGCATCTTGGGCCTCAACTCTGCATGAGAGATAAAAGCGATGGTATTAAATCACCCTACGGATTGGGGACTGGCTGGTGCTGGGGGAAAGAGCATCTGACTCTAAATCCTGGCTGCTAGGCAGGCCCACTGCCTCAGTGACACACTGCCTTCAGCAAAGTATGGAAGCTTCCAAAGCCCAGGTACCTACTTACTCTAAGAAGCAAGGAATCTGGAATCGCCCTGTCCATTGCTCAGAGCTGGGAAGCACCCAGAGGCAAAAATGCCTGGGTGCTTAGAAAATTATGAAAAAGTATTCAAATGCAATTTGAGATTGACTGAGATTCCAACTGGAATCACAGAGGTGCAGCTGGGAGGGGGCCTTCACCCTGAGATTCAAGGCAAACCTCTACATTTCCCCTGCCTCTACTCACAGTGTTATCAATCAGCTAACGAAAGGAAGAACTAAAACTAGTATTTCCCAGGTCACTTTCAACTTAGGAACATGCTGATGTTACATGGTGACAAGTCATGGTCACCTGCCGACAGAAGTCCAGACACCACGTAGAGTGAGGGAAGCAGACAAGAAGCAAAGAACAAATGGAGCTGGGCCATAAAACAGTTTGGCTCGCTGCTGCCCCTGGCTCCTGGGAGAATCCCTTTAAATGCCTGGAATTTCTTGAGTGACAGAAGTGCCTTTGTGGGTCTCATGTTAGTTTCTGCTAACAGATGACTCATGGTGACCCCCAGATAATTTATGCTAAATGGATGTATCAGGACAGAAAGACTGCCAGACGGACAAATGGTGTGAGTAGAGGCTTTGAGCCCAACTTCCTCTATCAGTGAGAGGAGATGAGGACTGAGTACAGCTACATGGCTGATGATTCAATCGCTTGCGCCTACATAGTGGAATCCCAACAGAAACTCAGGACACCGAGGCTCAGGGAGCTTCCGTGATTAGTGATACACACCGATATACTAGGAGAGTGATGCATCCTTGGGACATGGAAGATTTGCAAATATTTGGGACCCTCCCAGGCCTTGCCCTGTGTGTCCCTTTTTGACTGGCCTTTTTTGGCAAAGGTGTAAGTATGACACTTTATGAATTCTATGAGTTGTTCTACCAAATCATTGAGCCTGAAGAGGGAGTGGAAACCCTGTTTTTATATCCAGTTAGCTAGAAGGGCAGGTGGCCTGGAAACCCCAGAGCTAAAAGCTGACACCTGAAGTGACCGCAGTCGTGCTGGGGGCTGTACCCTCAGCCTGCTGAGTTTACACTCATTGTGGTGCTGGTGTCAGAACTGTGCTGCAGAGTGAAGGTGGCAAGAACCCAGCACCAGATGTGAAGGTCAAGATGTGGAACTGAATCAGCACACCAAGGCTTGAATTCTGGTTTTACCAGCTCTTACCTGTGTGACATTAGGCCAGTTACTAAATCTTTTCGTTTACCTGAAGCCCTGTCTCCTGACTGGCAAAATGGGAAGACTATCTGTCACTGGAACCATGGGATTGAATGAAAAGGCAATCCAAGTCCCATATAAATACAGAGTGAGCAGAAATCTGATCTTAGCAGAGTGGGTGGAGCAGAGCTGAATGGGAGGCTACAGACTTGGCACTTGTTTCAAGTCCTGAGACCTAGTGTGGAACATGGAGGGGGGCAGCTACATTTGCTGGGGCCCATGGACGAGAGGCAGCAGTGAAGAAGATGAGCTGGAAATGCTCCAGAAATCTCCGCTGCGCAGTGTCTGACAAGTTCCATACCTGCTGAGAACTTTCTCTCCTACCACATGGGTTGTCTCAGGTTTTGCTCAGATGGAAAAGGAGACGGTGAGGGAGTGGAGCTCTCAGACCACCCCCTGCTTTATGTTGAAGTTCTCTTCTATTTTGGAGTTCAAGGAAAAGATTCCTTTGGGGGAAAAAAATCTGCTGCTCTGTTTTTGTTTTTTGTTTTTTAAAGTTAGTCTTACAGAATAGATGTGATTAACAGGGCAGCTGCTCCCTAGGAAGTGATCCTAGGTTTCAAGAATTAGATGTCAAAGTTAAAATGACCTGGCTTTTGGAGGAAGAGACTGCAATTAGGAGTCCTGATTGCAAGGGAAAGGGATGCTAGACACATATGTTCTATCTTAAAAGCCTGTACTTACAATAGCAGGTTTCCCAAAGGTCACAGAAAAAATAGGGCTAATTCTATAGCGAGACTGTAACAAGAAAGGGAGGTGTGGAAACGCTGAAAAGCTCTTGCTACTGTGCAATCCTGGGAAAGAAACTCTAGGTGTTAAATGTGCCTACAAAGTCAAAAAGGCACAACACCAGGTGACCAGGAAAGCACAGACAGGTGTGCCATGGGCTTGAAGAAGAGGGATGGCACAGAATGAGTAGAAACCAAAATAATCTGCAAAAATCTTAAGTAGCAAAAAGAGGTAATGGAGAGGGGCTTTATTTACTATTTATCCAGCAACCTGAACCAACAGGAATGGGTGCTTCTGGGAAAAAGTGAATATTGCCTCTTTTTATACAGTTCTTGTGGGAGTGCTAAAGTACTACTCTTTTGCATCCCATGGCTTATAGGATCCCCACTGAACACGGCTCCTTCAGTCTTAGAGTCCCTCTATGTCCAACTACGTGTGCACACCCAGATTGAAACCTGGGGGCAGGATGGTGAAGAAAGCCAGGAAAGACACCATGTAGCACTATAAACTCTCTATGCCCTGATAACTGTCCATCTACCTGCATCCTCCTTCTTCTCCAAGGATGAGTCTGTCACTCAGGGCTTCTCACTCTCCCATTCAAATAGACCAGTGAGGTCCAGGCGGTACCCACCAGGTCAGTGCCACACCCAGGCAAGGGCAAAAGTAAGGCTGGGCTGGGGCTCATGGCCCCATACTCAGTTTCCCACCAAGGAAACAGAGACTCAGAGAAATCAAGTCACAAGGCCACAGAGTCAGATTCCATCAGGCTCCCTCTGCTTCCCAACACATGTCTCCATCTCTTGTGGTCTTAAATGATTGAATCTAGCTGGCAAGGAAGGCAAGGGAGGTGTCTGAGGCAGGGACACAGGCCAGTGCAGAAGAGGAGAGCAGAGTGAAGAGGAAGGGCTGGGCTGCAGCATCTTGTAGGGATCGCAATTAACCAGGGTGGGCAGGATGACGAAGGCCTCAGGTGAACCAGTGGAGTCTTGGGAATTTCCCAGACCTCAATCTGGTTCTGGAAAGACTTTTGTTTTGAAATTCCACTAAATTTCTCAAAAAGTCTCTAGGAAACTTTAGGAAGTAACTTTTACCAACAGTTCATATTTCTCCTCCACCCCCTCAAAAAAATTCTAAAAACAAAATTCAAATCAATGTTTCTCTTGAATCCAAGAAACCCATTTGCTCCAGATTTGCTTGGCTATGGCCTCCCAGAGATGCTTGGATGTCATAGGGAGCTCTTTCCTGCTTGGCCTTCTCCATACAAGGTCAGAGGAGGAGGCTCTGTGCTTCCCCTCGCCTTGAAACAGGTTCCTACTCCACTGCAGGTTCCCGTGCATCCACCAGACATACTGTCGAGTTGCCCACAAGCCAACATGTGCGGCAGTGGGAGACATCTGGCTTGCAGCTGCTAGGAGGGAATAAAGCTGCTCTTTCCACAGGATCGAATTCCTTCCTGAGGCAACTTTTTGTTTTTGTTTTTGTTTTTTGGCTGAATTTTAATCCATGGTTCTTTCTGTTTGTCAATAAAATTGAAATTTTCATAATGACATTTCCAAGTAGCCAAGAAAGAAAAGGTGCAATGTACTTAGGAATGCCCCTTGACCTCTTTGCCGCAGAAGTATTGGTGGGAAAGGCAGGCAGTGGGAAAGGGGAGGGTTGGAAGACAAGCAGATCTCAGTCCAAATCCAGTCATGCCGCTTGGTAACCAGGTAGTCTTGGTTGGTTAAGGTTCTCTCCACTTAGGACTCCAGTGTTCTCATTGGCAAGGCCAGGTGAATGCTCACCAGTCTGTGGTGAGGACTAGATGAAGGACAGTGTGAAAGCCAGAATAAAAATGCCTGAGCAGCGGCCAGCAGCTCCCTGGGTCTTTCCTCACCCAGGAAAGATTTAACAAACAAACAAACAATCCTTTCCAGGGGTTTCATTTCTGTCCTTTAAAAACATGTAAGTGAATACCAAAAAAGTTCTTTCCATCTCTTCTCTGTTCCACCATCTCAATAAGCGTCACACATCTAAAAGGGGCAGCAGTGCCTCAAGTGGAGTCTGCCCTGTCCTGTTTGTAACAGCATCGCCAGGGAAAGAGGGAGGAGACGGGCTGGTTGATGAGGAGCCCCTGTGCACATGAGCCAAAACGCATTCAGCACTTAGAAAGAGACTGGGACATGGGGGCCCTTCCTATTTCCTAAGCAGGATGGCTTATCCCTCTGCTTCCTAGGGCTCCCAGGGCCATCTGGCTGGATACAGACTGAGGGGATGGGATTGCCTGCTAACATAAGCATCTCCCTGAGCGGAGCAGAGGAGTGGCAGACACATAGGGCAAGTTTTAATCTAACTGCCTGCTCCCCAAGCAACTCACCCAGAGAGAAGGAACCATTCTCGCACTCTGCGGGTTTGAATACAGGTAAGTGCTTACCTCCCAAGGCTGTTAGAGTTCAAAGGAGATGTTATATACAAAGCATTTAGAACCCTGCCTGGAAAGTGGTAAAGAGTATGTGCTGAGCAGCAGCAGCAGCATCACCATCACCATCAGGGCCCTTCAGCTCCTCTGCAGATGTGGTCGAATCCTCTGGGCAGCCCATGCAATTCTCTCTTTAATGACCTGCCCACATCAGTGGTCTAGAACGCACTATGTTGCCATTATTATTTAATCATGTGTTTGTTGGTTGAACTAGATAGAGTTTGCTAAATGTTTTAGTGCAATGAGTCTCTCTGGCAATCTGGTAAAGCCCATGAACCCCTTCTCAAAAGAGTGTTTTTATTTATTTCTTAATATGTTTTTATTGGTACATTCTAGTCTCACACCATAATGTAAATCATGTTGACACTGACATACATGCACAAATGCAAAGGATATGGGAATAGTGGTACATGCCTGAAATTTCAGTAATTGGGAGGTCAAGACAGGAGGATCAGAGGTTTGAGGCCATCCTCAGAAGCTTAGCAAGACCTTATTTCAAAAATAATAATAAGGACTCAGAGGAAAAATATCCCTGGGTTCATTCCACAGTACAAACAAAACAAAATTCATAGCATTATAAAGTAACTTCCCATACTGAAACAGAGTTATCCAAATATTTAAGGCAAGTCAGGCATGCTAGTGCATGCCTATGATCCCAGTACTTGGGAGGCTGAGTCAGGAGGATCACGAGTTTCACAGGTTTCAGACTACCATGGTAACTTCATGAGACCATGCCTCAAAATAAAAAACAAAATAGGGCTGAGGTATAGCTCAGAGGCAGTACACTTCTGGGTTCAAACATCTGTGGTATGGCAAATACATATGCATCTTATTAACACATCAAATACAATGTACTGCTATATCTAAGAACTGCCCTAAATTCCAAGTAGAGATTAATATAAACGACATTTTTAAATATTGACAAGAACTTTAGGTGATGTGAAAATATCCTTGATTTCTGCTCCTGCCAAAGTCACGAGTATTGAGATTACTTTGCTCATCTCCTTATTTTTGTAACAAAAGACTGAACTTCAGCTAGAAATTCATGAAAATAAAAAGGTAAAATTTTCCCCCATATGAGTTTATAGACTGGTTGAATTCTGTTGAGAATCTTCATCTAAATGGTGAGTTTCTCAGAGTTCATGTTCTATTTACGTTTGTAACCTTATTGTCAAACATAGAGCTTGGTACACAGGAAAGACTTGGCACCTTGTTTTTTTTTTTTTTTTAGATCAATGAATTTAGGACACTGTGCCAAAAGGTACAAAACTGACAAGATTCTTGCCCTCTAGAAGCTAAAATCTGTGCACAAATAATCGTGATACAAGATTACAAGATGAGAAGTGGCAAATGCCACATGCAGATTACCAGAGTGCATGGACAGGGGTGTGTGTGTGTGTGTGTGTGTGTGTGTTTGTGTGTGTGTGTGTGTGTGTGTGTGTGTGTGTGTGTGTGTACAAGAAGTAGGGAGCAGAGGTTGGCAATAGGAGCTGAGCATTTACCAAGTCACTTTGAAATTATTGGTCATAAATCTCCTTATCTAGAGTAAGATTTTCATGGACAAGAAGCATGTTTTATTTATGTTTGTACAGCTGGAATGATATTTTGGAAATATTAAACTGATGTATTTTTCATTCCCTTATAATCATGCTCCCTGCAGCCTTCACATAATTACAGAGAGGCTTTTCCCCTGGGATGAGGAGCACAGCACCAAGGCAGGCCACCAAGGAAGGTGTGTGGCCGAGGAAGGTGTGGCCTGCCACCAACAGGCAGAAGGGCAGCACCGAGTACCTGCCCCTCTTCTGCTGGGGGCTGATCTGCAAAATGATGCAGGGAAGGAAGGAAGGAGGGGGAAGGGAGGAAGGGGAAAAAAGAGGAGAGAGGGAAGGAGAGGCTAAAGGAAGCTGAAAGCTGAAGGTGCTTGTTTCCTGGAGCCCTTTGAGACTCTGGGTGCAGAAAACCATTTCATAAATGTCTCAGAATCAACATGAGATGTGCAGCACAGAAGAAACGGTGTGTCAGGTTCAGATTTACAGGGCCCAAGAAGCCACCCACCAGAATCCCTCAGCTTCTATGTGGCATGAAGAGATCCAAGGAAGACATGTAAGGTTGCTGCAAACAGGGCCAGCAGGCCTGCCTTAAGGCCATTGTGGAGAGAAGCAAGGCGGCTCCCTTGCCAAGCCGTGAGTGTGTGCTGCCGTGGCTCCTGTACGACTTGTACCCCAGGGACTCATATGATCCTAACATATGTGCTGGAGGCTTGGTCCTCAGTGGAACCTTTAAGAGGTAGGGCTACTGGACTCCCCCAGGTCAGTTGGTGCCCTCAGAAGGGATGGTGGGCCTCAGTGTCTCGTTCCATCTGGTGATATGATTTCTGTCTTCCACACACACTCCCACCATGATGCCATCCACCATGAGGTCCTCTCCAGCATCTGAACACTCGAGGATGCCTGAGATTGGGCTTTCAGCCTCCA
Source organism: Muscardinus avellanarius (assembly GCF_963383645.1). NCBI lineage: Eukaryota > Metazoa > Chordata > Mammalia > Rodentia > Gliridae > Muscardinus > Muscardinus avellanarius. The sequence goes on along the minus strand of NC_137793.1, from coordinate 67,118,669 downwards.
TAACTGTGAGCCAAATAAACATCTCTTCTTTAAAAGTACCCAGCCTTAGCCAGGCATGGTGGTGATCGCTTGTAATCTCAGTATTCAGGAGGACGAAACCAGAGGATCGCGGTTCACAGACAGCCTCAGCTACCTAGTGAGGCCCTCTGCAACTCAGTGAGACCTGGTTTCAAAATAAAGAATAAAAAATAGGGCAGGGGGTGTAGCTCGGAGGTTGAATGCCCCTGGGTTCCACCCCCAGACCCACACACACAAAAAAAAAGTACCCAGCCTTAGATTTTTTTTTTTTTTTACAGTGATAGAAAACTGAAAACACAATCATCCAGGGAAGGGGCAAATGAGAAAATAAGTCCAAGACTCAGAGAGAATCAACCAGTGAGCACATGGCCATGTGGAGAGGCCTCAGGACAAAGAGTCATGAGTATGTGCTGGGCGGGGGGGCTCCAGCCCTGGATACCTCACCTCAGGATGCCTGGTGAGCAGAGGGGCCAGGGCTCTGGGTGAAGACCTTAAGACTGTCCTGTTGCTAGAAGGACACTGAGCCATTGAGCATTCCCTACCCCAACAGGCCATTTAGGGAGAAAGAAGAGGAGATCTGAGAAGGCAGAAACAGCCCAGACAGAAGGACTGAGCCTGGACTTCATCTGCCCAAATGTTTACCAAAAAGTGACTGAGCTTAACTGAAGAAATTTACCCTAAGGGAGAGACATTTAAGGAGTCTTCCCATCTGTGGATGCAAAGCTACATTGCCACACAGATAGCTCCAATAAGTAAAGGAGGCAAATGTTCATTTATATTTTTGGCACATCTGAGTGCAATGTATAAATTTCAATTTTTCCCTGTCCTTCCATGTCCTGGTTGTAAGTCCAGTTCCCAGGATGGTCTTTAGCACCCAGTGCACATGTGACAAATGCTTATGAAGGTAAACTGAGCTTTGGTACATAGGAAGCAAGGGACGGCTAAGAGATGGCCATGCTGAGAAAGGAAAACAAAATGCAGAGTCAAAAAATACAAGGACTGTAAAAGAGCTTTCTGGGGTGGTTCCATGTACGGGCACATGGCTACCACAGCTGTGACTGACTTACAGAATCAATAACAGTGACTATTCACAATGAGGACCAAAGACTTCTTTAAGATTTCTCTATTTACAAAAGTAGGGTCGGAGCATGTTTGTACATGCCTTTAATTCAGTACTTGGAAAGCTGAGACAAAAAAATCACAAGTTCAAGGCCAACCTCAGCAATATAGCAAGACTCTCAGCAACTTAATGACCCTGTTTCAAAATAAAAAATAACATAGGGCTGGGAGTATAACTCAGAGATAGACCACCCCTCGATTCAACTCCCAGTACCACAAAACGATAAAAGGAAGGGAGGGAGGGAGGGCAAGGAAGCCAGGTACAGTGGCATTAGCCTGTAATCCCAATACATGAGAGGCTGAGACAGGAGGACCTCAGGTTCCACGCTAGTGTGAGGTTACCTAGCCAGACCCATTTTGTACAGTGGTAGAATGTCCTGGGTTCAATCCCCAGTATTTTCTTTCTCTCTCTCTCTCTCTCTCTCTCTCTCTCTCTCTCTCTCTCTCTCTCCACACACACACACACACACACACACACAACACACACACACACACACAGAAACATATGTTTTAGAATGACTACTACACAAAGTGGTTATTTTTACGTGTGTGTGTGTGTGTGTGTGTGTGTGTGTGTGTGTTACCGAGGATGGAATACAGGGCCTCATACATTCCAGGCAATTACTCTACCACTGAGCTATACCACCAGCCTAAAAATGGTTATTTTAAACAAGTATCTTATTTATTTATTTATTATTTATTTATATATTTATTTATATATTTATTTATTTATTTTGGTGTTACTGGGGATGGAACCCAGGGGCCTTCTACCTCTGGGCTACATTCCCAGACCTATTTTATATTTTTTATTTGGAAACAGGGTCTCTTAAGCCAGCTGAGACTGGCTTCGAACCTTCGTGATCCTCCTGTCTCAGCCTCCCAAGCGCGGGGATTACAAGCATGCGCCACCACACCCAGCTAAACCTATATCTTAAAGGGTTACAATGGTGGTGCACGCTTGTAATCCCCACGCTTAGGAGGCAGAGACAAACCCTAGTACCACCAAAAAAAACCCACAAAAAACAAAAAACTTCACTTACACGGAGCCTGCCCCTCCTCCTCTAAAGATGCTGGGTGAATAAAGCTCAACTGTACCTGGCCTCTCCTCTGTGCATCTGGGTCTTGGCAGGTCCAGAAGTGCAAGCAAGCCTCCCTTAAAATGTCCTGCAGACTCCCTCTAGGTGATGATGCCACCCACATCAGCTTGGCAGAGCAGGGGCTGAGTGGGTCTCTATGGCTGAGTGAAGAGGTGGTGGGCACTCCGGTGTGGGGCCTTTGTTGCATATCTCTACATCACCTACTCTTCAGTGTGGTTGAGGTGAGCTCATCCCTGCCTCCATTTTTCCAAAAGTGGAAGGAACCAGGCATTTAGAAATCAGAATGGTTCTTGTGCTCAACCTGGCCATCTCTATCCCTTCTTTACTGTCTTCCCCAGAAGGCAAGAAAACCTTCCCTTAATAAAGGTCTTTATTTAAATCAGTATAGAAAAGCAAATAAAAGAATTCCCAAAGAACATCATTTAGTTGAATTTAGCCATGAGGAGAGAGAGACAGACAGACAGACAGAGAACACATGACTTTTGGCCTGTTGTGGGTGTAGCTCAGTGATAGAGCACTTTCCTAGTGTATACAAGGCCCTAGGCTCCATCTCTAGCACCAAAAACAATGAATCTAAGAAAAAATATATTGAAAGTGATGGGGAAGTTAATTTTGGAAGTTACAGTACTTCTATAAAGTTCTAAGGAAAGACAACTCATAATTCATACCAAGCTTCACTGCCGTGCACAATTTCTTTTACTTCAGGGTCAGCTTATCCCATGACTTCACACATCTACCAGACAGAGCAAGAGAAAGTGGCTTTCCTATTATATGGTTGAAACTTGTCTGTGTGACCCCACCACCACGGGGCCATGAGGCTGAGGGGCTCCCAGAGAATGGCCCTAGATGCTACTCACTCCATGGTTCCAAAAACTCAGCAAGAAGACAGGGCCACTGCCAGCCCACAATGAGCATTCCTGCATTTGGAAAAAGGCAGACACAGTTCCAGACCAGAGTCAGGCATGATGAGCAGAGCTTCTCTCAGCCTGGTACCCTTGGAACGTGTGTCATCCTCATTGGCCTTTCACAAAGAGTTATCACCAGCCTCAAATATTCAGTAAGAGGTTGCATTTACATACAGGGTCCATTTGGTCAGACCCTCTAATTGTTTGAAAAAGAGCCAGATTGCTGAAAATATATCTTCTTGATTGGGTGTGATAGCACACACCTGTAGTCAAAGTGCTTGGGAGGCTGATATAGGAAGATTGCCGGTTTGAAGCCAGCCTCAGCAACTTAGCAAGGTTCTCAACAACGTAGTGAGACCCTGTTTCCAAATAAAAATAAAATAGAACTGGGTGGTGTACCTTAGAGGTAGAATGCCTGTAAGTTCAACACCCAGTATCAAAAAAAGAAGGGGGAGAGAGAAAGAAAGAAGGAAGGAAAAATATGTTTTTTTGAAGAGTAATCTCATGTTTGGCACTGGCTCACAGGAAAGAGTTCTTGGCAGCTGCCTCCAATCCCTTTATGCACAAAGGCAACCTTTTCCTTCATGCTCAAGATTGGAGAGACACAGAATACGACAGGGTGAATGCCATCTGTCCTTAGTAATTAGTGTTCTAAAAAAAGTTTGTTTAAAGAAAATGGCATTTTTCACCTCTGTTCCTGGATGTGATAATCATGATGTCAAACTGTCTAAGAGTGACCATTCATAACACATCTTTCCTGCATTTGTGACTCTGTATGTTTTATAAGTAGATCTAGGTTCAGTGTCTCACTTAGTCCTTCCTATTGGATCCCTACATTCTCTACTGTAGGGATAGGAAGATGGGATGTGAGGTGTTGCCTGACCACAGTAGGTGGCTGAGCCAGGACTCGGACCCACCAGCCCCCTTCCTACCCTGGCCCTCCAAAACTCAGGGTAGAATTTCTCTGAATAGAGAGTCCATATATTGTGTTCTTGAAAAATTCCCAGTTTCTCTAGTGAACTTATCAGGGACGTCTCTTTGTCCACATGTTCCTCCATGTTTGCTTTTCCCACCCTATTGCCCAAACAAGGAATACATGCACCTGCCCAGGTGACAGGAGACACCTTCTCCCAAGTCCCTCCTTATTTTCCCCAGTGCTGAGCTCATCTTCAGGGTTCACTGGGAACAAGCCTGGCTTATCCAACTGCCAGGCCCATGTGTCGGCAGCGGCACTGGGGATGGACAGTATTTGCTGCTTCCTTGGCTGGTGGACGAGCTAGCTCCTCGGGATCTATTAGGGGGTCTATCATTCAGGGTCAGATGTGGCTCCTGGTGGAGACAATTCCTGGATCCAGAGATATTTTCTCACCTACCACTACTCCACACACTTTTATTTTGGCTCCAAATCTAATGAACACTAGCACTAGACCGATTAGTGGCAAGAAGGCAAAAATCAGGCCCTGTTTTTAGTTCATCACAGATTTCCAGTGCTCCAAAGTTGACAATTCTGTCCTAGTAGTCAGGGTACCTTCCTCTACCAGCATCTTCCCTTCCTCTCCAGCAAACTGTACTCTGGGGGTGATTTTTACTTTAATTCAGGAGCTTTATCAATGGATATAAAGAAGAACAAGAAAAGTGGGTTCTTGAGTTCAGTTTTGTATGTATCCTCTGGGAGAAGGTTAAAACTAACATGCAGGTAAAACTGTGGTAGTATTAATGACTTTCATTAACCAAGGTATTCCATTCTGGATCAATAAAGAACTCAAAAAATTTAACACCAGAAAAACACAAATAACCCAATTAACAAATGGGCTGAACTGAATATACTTTTCAAATGAAGGAATACAAATAGCCAAACAAATATATGAAAAAATGTTCAACATCATTAGCAATCAGGAAAATGCAAATGAAAACTACCCTGAGATTCTATCTAACTCCAATTAGGATGGCAATCATCAGGAATACAAACAGTAATAAATGCTGAATAGGATGTGGGGAAATAGAAACTCTCCAACTCCTACACTGTTGGTAAGACTGTAAATTAGTACAACCACTATGGAAATCAGTGTGGATGTTCCTCAAAAGACTAGAAATGGAATCACCATATGACCCAGTCATAGCACTTCTCAGTATCTTTCCGAAGAATTAAAGTTAAAATACTGCAGTGATATGTGCATATCCATGTTTATAGCAGCAAAATTCACAATAGCCAAATTATGGAACCAACCTAGGTGTCTGTCAACAGATGAATGGATTAAAAATATGGCATACTGCTGGGCGTGGCAGTGCACGCTTGTAATCCCAGCACTTGGGAGGCTGAGACAGGAGTATCGCACAGATTCGAAGCCAGCCTCAGCTACTGAGTGAGGCTCTCTGCGATTCAGTGAGACCCTATTTCTAAATAAAGTATAAAATAGGTCTGGGAGTATAGCCCAGAGGTAGAAAGCCCCTGGGTTCCACCCTCAGTAACACACACACACACACACACACACACACACACACACACACTGTGGCATATACACACAGTGAAATTTTACTCTGCCATAAAGAAGAACAAAATTATGTCATTTGCAGGAAAATGGGTGGAACTAGACAACATTATGCTAAGTGAAATCAGCCAGTCTCTGAAAGTCAAGGGTCATATGTTTTCTCTCATTTTTGGTAGCTAGAATGAAAATAGGAAACATAAGGGATTTCAGTAAAATAGGGCGAGAAAACAGTAGAACAGTAGAAGGGGACTGGGTAAGGGGAAAAAACAAGGATTGAGGGAAGGAACAGTATAAATAAGGTTATGTCCATACATGAAAGTATTGCTACCAACCTCAGTAACATGTATGGGGAAGGAGGGAGAGTTAGCAGGGTGTGATATGGAGGAAATATGCCAAGTGCCATGTGCCTGTATGTTTCTATCACTTTGAATCTCACCATGATGTATAATTACAATGCACCAATAAAACTACAAAAAAGGATATAACCCTAGGTTGTCTGATGTGGCCTAATAATTTATTTCATTCCAAAACTAAAAATCAAACACCTTTGCCTGAAACTACCCTCCCTTTTCCCATTTGTTCACACTCTAAGTCCAAGCTCAATGTCCCTTGTCCTAAAGTTGTAACTGTCCATCCTATGACTGCCCCTAGAACTTTGTCTACATACTCCTTTCTAGCTTTCTCTATTTTATTGTCACTGTGCTCACCTTTTATTCTAAGCTCCAGGGAGGCACACATCCTGATTTAATTTTGCATCCCTAAAGATCTTACCACTGGGCCTTTCACGTGGGTGGAGCTCCGTGAAAGTTGATGTAGTGGGTGGATGGAGGGATGGACGGACAGATCTTCCTTCATGCATGCTACTACAACTCACTCTCTTATTTCTTTGGAAAAGCAGCTCACATTCATCCTCATTATCACACTCATTTGATTCCAAAGCACGTTCTCAGCTGGGGAGGTTTTGCAATTTCTCCACTGCCACCACTAAATTAAAAGCACACTGGCATACTGTAGCAGGGGAAAGCTATAAAAGGTCCAGAACTTGAAGGGCTAGATTTCTGACTAAACCACAATCCACATATCACTGTTCTCCCTTCATATTTAAGAAATAAAAGTTGTCTGGTTTGGAAAATTCCCCAGGCCTTCTCTCTCTTTAATATGCTTTCCAAGCTCTGCTGAAATACCTTTATTCTTCCCTAAGACCCTCATTACTTATTTTCATCAAATGTTAACTCTTAACCAAGGAGATTCAGAAAAAAACAAATGAGAAAAAAAAGTCCACACCAAGGAAAGTAAAACAGGTTAGTCAACAGCAAAAGGAATATCTGCCAGTAACAACACCATTTGTCTTAGTTACTGCTTTTAACTTTCTCTCTTGCCTGGCATTAATAGAAATAAAACTGCATGTCTCTGGCCTCATGCCGTTAATGTACAGTTAGCACCCCAGGCAACAGGAGCCATGGAGTTCAAGTATGGTGGAGACAAATTCAAGTAAACAGATTGTAGACACAATTGATTGCAGCATTTAGTCTCCTGGTATTATTCACATAGCAGGTGAGTTTCATGTAAAAACAAGGGGTCCCATGGTGGGACAGCCCCACATATCCAGCTAGGGCCTCCACATCACAGAAGTACTTACCCATCAGAAATAAAAGATGAAAAGATGGCCAGGAAAAGGAGTGGAATGAAGGGTGATGCCAAATTGTGAGCAGTGATCTTTGTTTTAATAAAATGCCTTACACCTACATACCACTTCAGCTGCACCCACCCTCACCTCTCCTTGTCATAACCACTGCCAGGGGTGTAGCAGCTGTCTCACCGGATGACTGCCTTTGAGGGCATTTTTTTCATGGCAGGCTCATCTAAACCCTTTAATGGATCCACCCCAAGGACACCTACTGAATCGTTTGCTTATATTTCAACACCAGATCCGTACTGTTTTCCCTAATGGCATTAGTGATTCTAACTGCTCAGAGCAGCAATACATGCCAATAACCCAAAGAGCAATTGTGACAATGGCTTAGATTCAATTTGTGGCACCTCAGAGTGCACATGTTGCTTTCACTTTCCAGTGTCACAGAGAGACTGGCACTTTAGCATGTAGCCGTCACCCTGAGCCACAGAGGCCCCAAATGCGAGCTTTCCCTTTTTTTCTCTATTCTTCCCATTTCAAGCCAGCTGTGAAACCTTGTATGCCAACAAAGCTCTGTCATTTCTAGCAAAAACTAAGCTGAACCTGTATTGCCATACAGCTGGGGTTCAGCATGGCTAAAAGGCCTCTGAAAAGCAAATGCAAACATGGTCTGCCATTTAGAGCCATGTCATGCCACTACTTAAAATCCCTTGGTTGATTTCCAAGGCCTTTGATGCTATCTGCACACAGCAGAAAGTGAGGTTCTTGGGGGCTGAGAACTGAAACCACAACTTTCCTGAAGAACTTACTCACTGAGCAAGGCCTGACTCACTTGACCTCACGTGCCTCTTCTAACCAGGCTTGAAAGACTTGGTCTGACCAGGCCATCAGCTCCAACAAGCAGGGTTTGGGCTGAGGAGTCCGAAAGACCTCAGGAGCCTATGCCTCGACCTGGTGCCACCAACCCAGAGATGCAAGAAATCACCCTGAAAAGCCACAAAAAGGCAGTGACAAAATGTCCAGGTAGTGTTGAAAACAACAGCTAAGAGTCATAAGATAGTATGTTTTTTCTCATATGTGGGAGCTAGAGAGGAAATAGGAAACAAAGTGACTTTAAATAAATGAGTAAAGAAACCAGTGGAATAGTGGGGGAAGGGGGTTGGGAGAGGAGGTGGGGGGGGGGGAAGGATGATTGAAGAAGAAAATGGTTCAAATAAGGCTATAACCATACATGAAAGTATTACTACCAACCTCACTAACACCTAAGGGAAAGGAGGGGGAGCAGGGTAGGATACGGAAGGAAATACACCAAGGGCTCTGTGTGTGTGTGTCTGTATCACCTTGAACCTCACTATGATATATAATTAATTATAATGCACTAATAAAAATATTAAAAAATTTCACCAGATGTGGTGGTGCACGCTTGTAATCCCTGCACTTGGGAGGCGGAGACAGGAGGATCGCGCAGGTCCAAAGCCAGCCTTGCTGGCTTAAGAGACCCTGCTTCCAAATTAAAAATAAATAAATAAATTAATTAATTAATTTAAAAATATATATATATATATATATTAGGTATGGGAGTGTAGCCAGGAGGTAGAAGGGCTTCCAGGAACCTCGGTACCACCAATATATATATATATATATATATATATATATATATATATATATATATATATATAATTTCAAGTAACAAAATAGCTACTCATGGATGTGCAGGAAGCAAGTCCTTTATTGGTTCTAAAGGGCCATTTTGACATTCCAGCATCCCATCCCTTCATGCCCTGACCTTCCACCTGTGCTCTGGTTCACAGAATCCCAACATGGGCATTCTGGAAAGCTTCCCTAAGCCCACACAGAGAAGGGTGAGTGAAGGGGAAAAGAGCCACCTGCATGGTACTGGCTATCAGAACCCTATTTCCAGCTTCTAAATTCTAGTCCTCTTGAGCAAATGCCAATTGCTAAGTGAAACAGCAGCCAGGGTGGTTTGTCAGGAATGCTCTATGTGGCCATAAAGTAAATAAGATGTGGCCCATAAAATGTTTGAGGGCACTATTAGGAAGCATAGCTAGGCTACCTCAAAGCAATTTGTTTTATATGTGCTCATATACATACATACCTACAGAAAACATTACAGTATATGTATAAATGAGATATCTATATTCACAGTACCTGAATTCCAACAAGCATCAAAGGGATTAAATTACTTTGGTATGCTCTCTTGCAAAAATTGAATATTTACTGCCGTTGGTATTTATAACAATTTCTAGGCATAGGCATTGCCTAACACCAGCCTTCCTGGTTCAGCGCATGGAGATATATGAAGTTTCTCAGGATCCATCCACTTACACTTGAGGTTGTTAGTTATGTTTTAATGCTGTAATTTGGATTTAAGGCTTTAAAATACATGTCCTGGACACTATAACATGCCCTAAGCACCCTGTAGTGTATAATTCTCAGTGATGGGGAGTCATGGAAGACAAGAGACTCCATAGACAACACTCTCTTTCAGGATATGTGTAATAGAGAACTAGAACCAGGGCTTAAAACTTGATTCTGAAGCTTGATCCTTCCCTCTCTTTCACTCCATCTTTTATACCTTCCTCCAGTGAAAAGGACATGGGAAGGGGGACGTCCTACAAGGGCCTCACAGTGTTCATCTCCAGCCATGCTCCCACTCAAATGCTCACACATCCTGGCACCCTGAGTGGACATGGCCCCAAGCACATGTGGCTGTCCGCCACAGCCACCTCGCCTAAACTGCTACCCTGGCAGGGGGTTAGTCTCAATACTGGGGCGGGCAGGATTGCTTCAAAGCTTTTCCACTAACTCTCTTTCCTCAGACCTCTCCCTCCATATCCTGGCATGGCCTCCCTTCCTTATTTCCACAAAAGAACCCCATTCCTCCCAGGTACTGACTCTCATCTCAGTTGTTACAGTGAGCACACACAGGCACACCTACTTGTTCCTGATGGGCTGTACCAGGGAGCCGGATTTGAAGCGCAGACTTTGCTGGAGCTGCTGCCTGGACTCTACCTTGCTCCACTGTAAGTCACTAAACCTCTCTGGCTATTTCCCTTCCTGCAAACTGGGACTATCAGTACCTCCTTAAGAGACAAGAAAGAGAATTTACCAGATTATATATGTGGACCATTTAGAACAGTGCCCGGTCCTATTAGGTGCTCAATAATAAGAAAAAGTTATTCCAGAAGAAATTAAAATGAAATTAGGGCTACTGTTTGAACATGAAAAACTTAATACTTGATCATTTTTCTCCTTTCCAAAACTCTGATGACATGAGAAAAGAGGATTAAGAAATTGCATAAACCCCCCCAACAGAGATGAAAAGACATCTCTGCTTTTGTAGAGAATGGATAAAGAATTAAGCAGAACTGAGAACACTAAGTAAGGGGCACCAGCAAGCCATGGAAGCCAGGAGGGCGGGGGAGTTAAAAACTCTAGGTTCTGCAAAGGTGGGTGGGTGTGGGGGGCAAGGACAAAGGGACTGGCTAAAATAAGGACAATCTGAACCCCGCTCCCCTCTCAGGCTGAGCCTCCGGATGATCCTGTTTCCCCAACATAGCAGGCGAAGAAAGGCTGACTCTTTGAAAGCCCAGACTTGGAGAAAATGAACAGTATACAAGAAAAGATCTCCAGATGTGAGAGGGCCATTCCCAAACACAAACTCCTCTCCAGTGAAATGGCTCGGCCCAACCCAATCAATTTTCTGTGATGCCCAGGAATCAACAAGCCATACCCATGAAGCAAGGCTTCCCTTACTGTCTCCGTTTTAACTTTGAATGGTCCAGGGAGCTCCCAGTTTGAAAGGCTAAGCATGAAGAAATATGAGACAATAAAGAAACACCAAAATTATTATCCTGAGAGATATAAGAAAATGTTATGCATCTAAGCATGCTACTTTACAAAGAAACAGAGAGAATTCTTAGCAATTAAAAGATGATAGTTGAAAAAAATCACCAAAAATGTAGAAGAAAAGTTATACAAATTTCTCTGAAAAGGGAATAAAAGAGGCAAAGTAATAGAAAACTAAAGAGAAATGATAAGAACACCTAAAGACTGGTCTGAGAGTTTTAGTGTCACACTTATAGGAAACCCAAAAAGAGTAAATGTGAAAATGAGAGAAGTAACATAAGAAAAATTCCCCAAAATAAAGTGTATTAGCCTCCAAACTGATAAGGCCATAATGAAGAACAGCCTCTCATATCATGTACATATTGGGAAATTTCAGAGAACCAGAGACAAAAAGAGAAGGCCCTAAGGTTTGTGGAGGGGAGAAGCCAGGTCCAATATAAAAGACTGAGAATTATATCAGAGTTCTTATAAATAATACTAGAATCTGGAAGACAATGGAGTGAAAATTCTTGAGGGAAATTATCTTTGATCTAAAATTTTGTTTTACCCAGCTATCAGTTAAGTATAAAAGCAGGTGGGGGGCACGAAGGGGGTAACATTTGAACAATAAAATCTCAATATTTCCCTCAAACCACCTTACTCAGGATGCTGCTAAAAGATGTAGTCCACCAAAATCAGAGTATGATCCAAGAAATGAGGAAGCTTAGATTCAGAAAACAGGGAAACCAACACAGGAGAACCAGCAAATATCAAGATATGGGGGCAGCCAACCTGGAGAAGAGCCCATTTAGATGGGAATGGTGATCACAAGTACCAGAGAGGTGATACCTACAGGGGGAAAAAGGATGGCTAGACCACCAGGTGCATCTGTCCAAATGGAAATGGTATTTAAAGAGGTTTAGAATTCTTTTGGAGATTTAATAGGGGGGAGGATACAGCAAAACAAAACATCACCAAGGTGATTATTAACTTCTGGAAGAAGAAAATATAAAAAAAAAAAGAAAGAAAAGGAGATGTCATTTTGTCATTCTTGTATGCTTTTGGTCTTAGCAGTGAGCGGTACTTAAAACATCACAACATAAACAGTGACTATTGATTTAAACAAAAAATAGGAGACCACTGAGAGAAAAAGAATGAGAATTGGGAAGGGAAATGTCACTGTTCTCCACAATTTGAAAATAATAGACAACATCTAAGATTTTCAATATGTAAATCCTAGATCATTTATAAGCAAATTATCTAGAAATGCAAGGTAAAAATGCATTCCATTTTAGTATTGAAAGTGGCTGCCTCTGAGGAGCCGGCCTGGAAGGCAGAACAAGCAACTATTTTCCTGTTCTGAACTTCTGCCCAGAAGTCACAGCCCCTGTGATTAATACCAGCATTCTTGCTTGTGTCTTACTTAACACAGAAGAATAGAAAAAAAATGGGAAACAAGAAACATAAGATAAACAAGGAGAGATTCCAAATAAAATAGTGGAAGGGATTTAGAGGAGAAAGACAGGGAGGGGGAAGGAGACTTGAAGGAAACAGATCCAATAATGCTAGGTTCATATACAAACTTATCAACACCAATCTCAGTAACATGTGCAGTGAAGAGGAAGGCATAGGGTGGGATGTGGAGGGAAACACACCAGGTGCCTGTGCATATATGTTTCTATCATTCTGAACCTCGTCATCATGTGTGATTACAATGCACCAATAAAAATATATTTTTAAAAACAAATTTGGCAAATGGATCTATAGACCTATATAAATTTGCCTCATTCCTATGGTAGCATCTTACTGCTACCACATTAACGGAAGGCTTTAATAATTTATTCTAACCTTTTTTTTTTTTTTTTAGACTGACAAAAAATTCACACAGTCTGTGTTCTGGGCACTCTTGGAACCAAGTTCTTATGACTCTAAATCTAATGATAATTCTATCTCACCAACGTCTATCACAAATCTGATGCATTAGAAAAAATTGAAGAATATTTGGTGAAGGTGTGATTATCATGCCCCATAGTATATTACTGCAGCCCACCCTTTGCATGGCCGGGGGGAGGGGGAAACCTGCTGAACTTGAAGCCTAGTGAGTGCTGGTCACTAAGACATCTTGAAAGGACACCACTACGAAGGGTCTCCCTCTTCCAGTCCTGCACCCTACCAACAATTCTTCACTCAGCAGCCAGCTCAGTTTCTTAAAAGTACTTTTTTTATGTTTTTAACAAGAGTGCTTTATCAGACTACAACACATGAAGACAAGGTTGTATCTCTCATAGTCATCACGGATCGCTCAGTGCTCAAATATTAGTAGAAGGCCTGAATGAAGGAATGGCATTTCACAGAACCTACTCACAGATGTGTCGAGTGGCTGAAACCTCAAATGTCTAAATTCAGCTTGATGTGAAAGGGAGAGAAATAAAGATCCAAGTAATGGCTCCTGTAAATGGGGGTGGGGAGGTAATGGAAGCTCGCTCGTGCTGCAACTGGGTGTTAACAGCAGGAACTCTCTTGCAACCTGAACACCACGGGAGTAAGCCATCTGCTCAGAAGATGGCAATTAGGACACCGCAGCCCAGAGCCCAGAGCACACTTTCCCTCCCTCGCCAGTGTCAGCTGCGCAGTCACCTGCTACATAGTCGGTCTACAGAGTCACCCCTCAGGTTGGCTTTTGTCCCCAAGAAGAAGGACTATTGTCTTTAGCATAAACAGAGGCAAAAACAAAAGCAGCAGAGTGAGAAAATGAGGTGAGTGCACATCATATCCCTTGAGAGAGATGCCAGGAGCCCTTGAGAGGCTGCCCCACTGGAGGCCGCCCAACCTCTGGGCAGGGCCATTTTCTTAGGCAAGACTTGATCTGTTCTACTTCAGGTCCCTTGACTCCTAGGGAATGCTTGCACTATTTTCCGTTTATTTAAAAAGGTGAGTGGAAATAGTACATTTATCCAGGACAGATCCACACAGCCAGATATAAAAATGCAAGTTCCTTTTGTTGGATTGGAAATACAGTATGGTGAAAAGCCTTAGCTCACACAGAATGCACTGCTATGTATGTATACATATGTCTTTCACCAGAAGTGGAAGGCTGAATCAACTATGGCCTCATAAGGGTAACTAGGTGATGTGTATATGTATGTCTCCATTTGGAGACCCTGTTTCCAAATAAAATATAAAAAATAGGTCTGGGAGTGTAGCCCGGAGGTAGAAGGGTTCCATCTCCAATACCACCAAAAAAAATAAATAAATAAATTAGTGGACTGAAATAATAAAAAGATTCCTGAGGGCTGAGGCTGGGAGCCGCTGTGCTTAGAGGAATATCTGGGTCTTCTGCTTTGAAATCAGATCCATCCTGCTGCACAAAGGGCTGAAAAAGAAAGAGAAATGGGGAAAGCCATAAAAAAAAAAAAAAGGAGAGAGGCCAGGAACGTATGGCGGAAGGCTTTGTGTGTCATGCCTTGGGGTTCATGCTTCTGCCTGCAATAGGGGGAGCTTGAGCAGTTAAGCAACGCAATCCAATATGCTTGAAAACAACTGTCTTAGTCCAGTTGGTGGTGTTGTTATAACAGAGTAACACAGACTGGAAAAATTTATAAAGAACAGAGATGTGTTTCTTATAGATTGGGAGGTCCAAGGTCAAGAGGTAGTATCTGGTCAGAGCTCTCTTGGTACATTATCCTATGGCAGAAAACAGAAGGGCAGGAGAGCACCAGAAAGCAAGAGGTGGCCAAACTCACTTTTCTAACAAGCCCACTTTCCCCGCAACCAACCCACTCCTATGATAATGACAGGAACCCAGTGGGGAGGACAGAGCCCCATGACTAACCTCCCAACACTGCTGCACTAGGGATTAAGTTTCTAACACATAAGCTTTAGGGGACACATTCAAAGCACAGCAACAACTCTGTTAGCTGCAGTGGGGATGGGTAAATGGGCTCTACTGGAGGTGGAGAACCCAGCAGGAAGCTTTTCCAGTGGTCCAGGAGGAGCTGGATCAGAGCCTGTTGAAGGCGATAGAGATGGAGGAAAGAGAAAATGCTAGAGGCATTTATGACAAAGCACTGCCAAGATAGACTGGTACAGAGATACAGAATGGCTCCTAGCCCTCTGATTTGAAGGACAAGGTGAATAACAATGTCATCACTAGATGGAAAACACAGAGGAAGAAGCAACTGGAGGGAAGAACATAATTCAGTTTAAAACAACTGAGGTGTGTGAGGAAATGACAACAGAAGTGTCCAAGAGCCATCTATATATTCACATCAGTCAAGAAAAGCTAGGACAGAAGAAATATTCCAGTTCTAGAGGGCAATTCGAGTCATGAGGTCACATAGGTAGACTGTGTGGCATGAGAGAGAAGAGGGTCAGGCTCTTCAGAGAGAGAGTAGGAGGCAAAAGTGAAGGAGATTCAGAAGAATGGTTGAAAGAAGAAAAACTCAGAAGAGAGTAAGTAACAGTCATGGGAGGAGAAAGTTTCAAGGAAAAGTAGCAGTCAAGTGCTTCAAAAGAGCCTGAGAAAGCAAGAAGTGACAGGACCCATCATGCACATGGATTTGGTGTTCACATGTCTTAGGAGGTGACATTTACTGAGATAATTTCAGTGGCATGGTGGGGGTGGAATCATATTGTTGTGGGTTGAGCAGTGAGTTGGAGATGAGGGAAAAGACTAATCATGGACCATTATCTCTAGGAGCTCGTGGGGAAAGGAGAGCACAGGCAGAGCCAGGATCAAGGAAGGGTTTTATTTGAGAGGGGAGAAGGTTGGATGCTTGACTGCTGAGCTAACGCCAGTAGGGGAAGTGGTACAGTGGAAGAGGGTCCCAACCTGACATCCCTCATCCTGCTGCCATGCTGCCAAAGCTGCATAGCATCTCCACGGCCAGATCCCTCCCAAATCTGCAGTGGGACTGGAAGAGTCATGACAGCAAAGCAGCCAGATATCCATCAGAAACTCAAGATAGTTTTTAAATATATCACTCCTACACTCCCCAGTGACTGCCGAGGCATTTGGACAAGAATGACAGAACAAGCTCCGAGAAATGTACACCTGAGTTCCTGCAGGAGGCAGAAGCCAGGTGTCACAGTTCTCCTAGAATAGACCAGTCCAAGGCCTGCCCACACAGGAGTCCCTGCACAGTGCAGGGCCACCCAGCAGTCTTGAGGGAGACAGACACTAATCTGCTAACGGAACTGGACTCTTACTCCAATAGCCCTCCGCAAAAGCACCCAACTTCTTATCTCCTTAAAGTAGTCTTACTTTTACCCAACAGGTAGGAAAACTTGCAGGTGATGGAGCTCTGTAATGATTTTGCACAAACTGGCATCCCTAAAGATGACGACACACAGCCAACCCATGGAGGGACATTTTGGCTTGTGCTGTGGGCCTATATGCTAGATCCAGGACCCTGAGAAAAAAACTGAACACCTCTAGAAAATGAGATGCTGGTTTCCCTGAGAAGCAAGGAGTCACAAGTGTGTTCATCACCCTGTCCCTGGACCTCACGGCCTTTCTTTCAAATGGACAGGAACTTGGGCTCTGGCCTGTCAGTCCTTCTGAGGGGCAGAGGGAACAGCTGGTGTCTTAAGAAGCCCTGAATTGGTGAAGCCTCTGCAGAGCTAGAGGAGCAAGCACTCTGTACTGCAGCTGTGATTAAAAACCAGCCACCTAGTCAGGTGTGGTGGAGCACACCTGTGATCCAAGCATCTTGGGAGGCTAAGACAGGAGCAACTTAGTGAGACTCTTGAGATAAAATAGAGTTAGGGATGTAGCTCAGGGGTAGAGTGCTTCTGGGTCCAATCCCCAGTATCTGCCCCCAAACTAGCCACTTTTGTGTTAAGAGAGGGCAGGAAAAATGTCCAGGAGCAGGGAATACTTTGAGAGTCATGGGCCACCATCCAAGGTAAGAAACAAGCTGTCAATACTCAGTCCTTTAAGTCCCTGCTCACCTGAAGGTAGCTTCTGTCCACAGAGCATAATATTCAGACTGTGTTGGTCACAGACAGCTGGCTCTAAGAGGTTCTAGGCAAAAGATGACAGCAAGAGCCAGATGAGCTCTCCTCCAAAAGGGCATGTGGTCCTGCTCAGTCCCGTGACCTACCCAGCAAGGAAGTTAAGGGGAGAGAATGAAGCCAACAGGCCCCAGGGAGAGGGAATGACAAGGGCTGTCAAGCTCCCCAGAGGATCATTTCTTAAATCTCCATCGTCTCAGAAATATAATAAGCACCCTGACAAAACTGACTTCTAGAAAGAGACATACTCGACCTCATCCATCAATTCCCATGTACTGTACATAATCTTTTAATGTGGATTGCATGTAGGTGCTACCTGTTCTAAAAGAAGAAATAAAATCAACTTTAATGGCTAAAATATACATGTTTGATATGCAAAGTCCTTGCACTAGCTTTCTCATCTTGGAGCAGAAATTGTAATAATCTGGTGTTGTTTGGGGGAAGTGATTTTATTTTGTTGCTGTTGTTACAAATGTTTTATAAAGCCCTAAGGTAACAGGGACAGTGGCAGTCCTGGGTCTGCCTGGCATCCCTGTCTCAGGGAGTGTCTGTCACCCGCCAGCCCTCCACTCTAGCTCAGGAGCCCAAAATGCAGACCCAGATGCCTGTCTGGGTGCTCAGCAGGCCACAGACGCTGCTGCAATTATCAAGCTGGATCATGATTCAGCATCAGATGCGGTCAGCCTCCACCAGAGCATGGCGGATGGCTTAAAAATAGCAGTGGCTGCATTTCACCAGCCCAGACTACACAAGAGGCAAGGCAGCTGCCTCCAGAAGAACCTGAACAGGGTCCCGCCACCCACCTCCCCCTTGGTCCTTCCCAATGTGCCTTCCAGCTGTGTGGGAAACAGAAGGGGCTAGCTTCCACCAAGCTCTTCATGCAGAATATTGGATGCAGACATGCCTAGGAGTCCTGGATTCTGGTCCCAGTATTTGTGGGTCCAGGTCTCATTGTAAATACACAAATGGAAATCAACACTGCTCTGCCACGTCTGAGGCAGGATAATAACTACATGTGCAGTGGCACCCTTGGGGGCATGCCCAACTCCTCCCTCCCCAGTTAGCAATAGGTAAAGTGGGTAAGCTCTCAGCTTGAATGAGAAAGGTAAAATGGAACTTTGTATTCAGAGGTTTGGGTGCAAACTCATTCCAACAACCTGGCAACAGGCAACACTTTGCTTCCTGCTCCCTCCACCATCCTGGCCAAGCTGAGGAAGTTCCCAGGACCAGAGTCAGGTATGAAGCAGAGCTAATGAACACGCATTTGCTAGCCATGTCAAGAGTACTGGAAGTAACATGAAGAGTGCTACAGAAGATGCTCAGAATAGATGAGCCCCAATAAGTCAACATCCTTGCCTTCTACAGTTCTGCAGAGCCATGGCTAAGGTCTTCCATGGTAGACCAAAGCCATGATGAGGCCATGACTAGAGGACAAGCAGGGCCAAGGGCACATGGAATGGAAGGAACCACAGAGGGCCCTCGGGGTCCTGTGATTTACCTGGTTTCCATTTTAGTCATGTTGTGGGTTAATGATTTTTTTTGAAATGAAACTGTAATGTCCTCAGGGCTGGTTGTTGTCTTTATAAATGTTCTTTCTACAGAAAAATGGATGGAACTGGAGAACATTATAGTAAGTAAGATTAGTCAGTCACAAAAAATAAGAAATCAGATGTTTTCTCTAATATGAGGAAGCTAGGGAGAATAAAGGTCATAGGAGGAACTCTAGATGAAGAAAGAGAAAACATAGATGAGCAAATAGGGAGGCCTACCTGGGGGTGACTGGAGGGGAAAAGAGGAAAATTCCCTAATGTACATGATGTACATTCACAAACATATCAAAGTCAATCACTAAGAAAAACATGAGAAGGAGGGAAAAGGAGGAAATTGGGTGGGAATTGGGGAAGGGTTAAATGAGTGACGTGACATATCCATGTATACCTCTACCATCTTTTATTCCATTAAGATGTATGACTACGCCGGGCGTGGTGGTGCATGCTTGTAATCCCCACGCTTGGGAGGTGGAGACAGTAGATCACGCTGGTTTGGAGCCAGCCTCACTGGCTTAAGAGACCCTGTTTCCAAATTTAAAAATATAAAATAGGTCTGGGAGTGTAGCCCAGAGGTAGAAGGGCTTCCAGGAACCCCAGTACCACCAAAAAAAAAAAAAAAAAAAAAAGATGTATGACTACAATGTACCAATAAAAAAAAATGTAAATGTTCTTTCTACTTATAACCCCAAAGGAGATTTAAAATAGTGGGAGGTTTGCCATTTTTTCTAAGAATACTAGTATTGAATAGATGTCACTTGTCCCAAATTAATCTACAAAATTAACTAAGTGACTCTGAAATTTATCCGGAAGAATAATTTCACAGGACTAACGGCAAACATTTTGATAGAGAAGAATAATGAGTGGGGATTTGCTCTATCTGATTTTAAAGGGTATAGTAGCAAAATCATATGGTGCCAGTACAGGAAGAGACATCAAATCAATGGAATATAATAGAAGGTCTAGAAACAGACTCAAATAGCTATATGATATTAGTATATTATGAAGGTGGTATTTCAAAACAGTGGGAAAAGGACAGACAATTCAATAAATACTGTTGATACAACAGGCTAACCTTTTGGATAATAATAAACAATACCCTCACTTCTCCCAATACACACAAATGAATTTCCTGGTTAATGTTTAAATATAAGAAATATAAATGTGTAAAATATAGTTGGATTTTTTTTTTTTTTTTTGCGGATCTGGGGGTGGAACCCAGGGGGATTCAACCTCCGAGCTACACCTCCTGCCCTATTTTTTATTCCTTATTTTGAAACTGGGTCTCACTGAGTTGAGTTGCAGAGGGCCTCACTAAGTAGCTGAGGCTGTCCGAGAACCACAATCCTCCAGTCTCAGCCTCCCTAACGCTGGGATTACAAGCATGCGCCACCACGCCCGGCTTATAGTTGGATATTTAAATAACCTTAGGTTGGCAAAGAACTTCCAAAGCTTGCCACCAAATGGCAGGAACCATGGAGGAAAAAAAGTGGCAGAATGATCACAAATGCAGTGAAAACAACTGAAAGCTACAAGAACACAGTGGTAATGGATGGAAAGTGATGAATATTTGGAAAGATTTCTTTTTACAAATTAATAGAAAAAAATAAAACATCAATAGAAAAATTGGCATAGAACATGGATCAACAATTCAAAATAAGGACTATGTATGTCCAATAAATATATGCAGGCGCTCCACAGGCCAGGTGCACAGGCCTTCTTTCTGTTTCTGGAATCTTCTGTGCTATCTCCTAACACAAGATGTCAGGAGATCCTCCTCTCCCTTGATCTCCCCTAATTCAAACCCATCAACTCTTCCGTAGACCACATGAGATTCCCTCTTCTCTCCCTCCCTCCCTCCTTCCCTCCCTCCCTCCCTCTTTGTGGTACTGAGGATTGAACCCAAGGGCATTCAACCTCTGAGCTCCACCCCCAGCCCTATTTCCTTTTTCATTTGAAAACAGGGTCTCATTAGGTTGCTGAGAGCCTCACTAGGGTGCTGCAGCTGGCCTCAACCCTATGATCTTCCTCTCTCAGCCTCCCAAGTACTGGGATTAAAGGTATGCACCACCATGCCTGGCCCCCTCTCCCCTCTTCTAAGCATTTTCAAAACCAACTAGCTTTCCTCCGTGGCACTCTTTACACTTGTAAGTCCACACGTTTTTATGATTAGCAGATTGTTTACCTCCCCTACTAGACAAATGACCTCTGTTTCTGCTGACCACTGTACATACAGCACAATGGTTAAATAAATTAGAGGATATGCTTAAAATGGAAGCATAACTGTAATGGAAGGTTAACTGTACAGTAACTTAAATGATGTTGTAAAAGATGAATTCTTAAAATATTACAAAATACATCATTGCATATTATTAGGAAAGGTGAGTTACAAAACAGTATATATGTACAATAACATAAATGTATACAATATATATGTACAAAAAATGTATTACAGGAAAGAGCCATGCATCACATTTTCAAGTGTTAGGATGACATTTATTTTCTTAATTTGCTTATCCATATTTTCTAAAAAGATTCATCAATGGATGCACACACACACATACACACACACACACACACACACACACACACACACACACAAAATCACATACACATGGATATGTATACAGCTTTTCAATATGATAAAAAACAAAACAAAACAAAAAACCTCTGGTTTTCCTCTCTGATTCCTGTGCCATCACTGTAGGAACTACAGTGGCTTCCCTTACCACACATTCTCCCTGACACCAGCTTCCCTTCTTCCTTGCAACCCCTCCAGTTTTATTTCCACCAACAGAAAAAAGGAGCAAAGCTCAGCCCCAAGGCACACGCAAAGCTCCATTTAGCCACCTCCAAGGCCCATATTACTTATCTTCAGAAAATAAAAAAACTGAATGTATGAGCACAAATACATGTATGGGCGTTTTGGTTTGTTTTGTTTTGGTACTGGAGATTGAATCCAGGGGCATTCTACCTCTGAACCACACCCCTAGGCTTTTTAGTTTTTATTTTTAAAAAGGATCTCACTAGGTTGCCGAGAGTCTATGTTGCTGAGGCTGACCTCTGATCCGACATCTTCCAGCCTCAGTCTCCCAAGTACTAAAATTACAGGTATACACCACCACACCCAGCTAATATATGAGGTTTTAAGAAACCCTTACATTTCCATGAAATAGCTAGACTCCCAAAGAGAATTAAAATGTGAGTTACAATTTTCTAGAAATCTCTCTGATTAGCCCGGAAAACTATCTTCTCAATAAAGATATGTGGACATCTTCACCACCTGAGAAAGTGTAAGAAGGACATTTGCAGCAAAGATTGTTCTTACCATATTTCACAGAGATGAATGTATTTTGTATGTTCAGTATACACAGGGTATAAGATGAACAAGAACTAGTGAGGTAAAAGGGAGGGCTTCCAGGGTAGGCTGGAAGTGGGACCCTGCTTCTCAAGGGAGGGTCTCATATAGCCAAAAGGTAAACGTGGGGTTGCTCAAGGGCCCTACCTGCCTGGCTAACAGAAGTCTGCACTGGTGTTGCTCTTTCCTGGGGGCTCCAGCCCTTGAGAACAAAATTGGCCTGCTTATTTGCAGCTAAGGGAAGAGCCAGTTTGCACTTAATACACTGAAGGAATTGTTCAAGGATTGCTCATCCCTGAAAAATACTTAGTCTTGAAGGGCTGCCAAGGACAATGTTCAGTGTGGGCTCGGAAGGACAGAGTGAAATTCAAACTTCAACCCCAGAAAAACTCACAACCTTCTTCTGCAGACCCCTCAACCCTCCTTCCACCAAGATAGACACTTCCCACTGGGGACCGGGCACGTCGTCCCTCCAACAAAGCTGGCCATCTCGCCATCCGAGAAGGTGGCACATGCCCGGGAGGACAGGCCAATTGCATCCTCGAATCTGTCTGGACCATTTCCCTGGGTTCAGAACATTTAGCACTGTTTCTAAAGTTCAAGGCTAAGAATTTAGAAGTTAAAACACAGAACAAAAAAATATATTCTGCGGAAATAACCACAATTTCCTCTCTTTTGTCTCTCCCTTCTCATTTATAACTTGAATATTCTTCTCTTTGTCACTCCTCCTTTATAGTTTATTTCTCTTAAGGAAAAAATTAATATGAGTCATTGGTTATTAAGTCTACACGGACACTTCTACCACCCACCTTAAGAAAAATGTAATTGGATGCTGTGGTAATGCCAGGAGGGCTTACATCAAAGCAGTGCCCTCTAACCAATAATGAAGACACTGTCCCCAAAGTCAATAATGAGAACCAAACACAGAGCTAGCTTTGGTTCACCATCCCCTCCATCTGCAGAGTTCCACACACAGATCGCCCACACCCTGAAGCCCTCTTGTCCCTGATTTTGGTAACATTGTCCTGACTCTGCATCAATCTCTCTGCACATTCCTTTGGTCTCCTATCAGGAAACTGAGGCACATAAAGGTTCACAGACATGTCTAAGATGCGTATTAAGAGATAGAGCAGGTTTCAGGCCAGGCCCCCACTCTCTCCCCCAGCCCTCTGAAGCACCCCAGCAGGCTCAGTTTTTTTTTTTTTCTCTAGACTACTTAACATAGATCATGGCAACTGCTTCCCATGACTCCTAAATTTGCACTTATAACTCCAGTTTTTCCCTTTCCATCCTTCATTCTCAAATGCTTGTTAGGCAATTCACCTCCATGCTAAAATTTAAGTACCTTAGGACCAAACTCATCATCTTTCTAAACTGTGCTTTCTGTCTGACATCTCCATTGCGGTTGATGACCCTGCTCTTTCTGATACCCATGAGACACCTCCAGCTGCAGTTTCAGTTTCATCTTCAGCATTTCCCTTTAACCTCTTTTTTTTTTTGTACTGGGGATGGAACCCAGGGGCATTCTAACCTCTGAGCTACACCCCCAGCCATTTTCTTTTTATTCTTTATTTTGAAACAGGGTCTCACTGAGTTGCAAAGTGCCTCACTAAGTAGTTGAGGCTGTCTGTGAACCACAATCCTCCTGTCTCAGCCTGTCTCTTGTAATCCCACATGCTGGGAATACAAGCATGCACCACCATGCCCAGCCCCCTCTAACCTCTGTTGTCATCTTTTGAAATGTGCACCCTAGATTTTTTAAAGCTGATACCTCTTCAGGGCCATGTCCCCTGAGATACTTCCCCATGGTCATCCACTCCCATGTCTCCCCTCCATCTTCCCCTGCCTACCATGGCAACCAGACTAAGTACCCCAGGCAGGGATGCTTCACCTTGGCCTATGGGCATTCTTGGTAGACAATTCTTTGTTTTAGAAAGTTGTTGTAAGATGTTTAGCAGAATCCCTGGTATTTGGCTGGGCGTGGTGGCGCACGCTTATAATCCCAGCATTCAGGAGGCTGAGACCCTAGGATCGTGGTTCGCAGACAGCCTCAACTACTTAGTGAGGCCCTCTGCAACTCAGTGAGACCCAGTTTTAAAATAAAGAATAAAATATAGGGCAGGGGCTGTAGCTCGGAGGTCAAATGCCCCGGCTTCCATCCCCAGACCCACAAAAAAAAAAAAGAATCCCTGGTATTTACCCTCCAGACAGTAACAGGCTCCTTCCCCACCCACCCTCCTCACCCCAGTTACAACCAGAAATGTCTCTAGACGTTGCCAAACATCCCCTGGGAGTAAAATTGCACTAGCTGAGAACCATAGCACTAAAGCCTGGCTCAAACATGCTCTTCCTTTCAGAAACACTCAGTGACTTGCCAATGGCCTCCTGCTGAGTTTGCGAGGCATTTCCAAGAGATTAGGAAATGAGTTAGGCACAGTAGTACATGCTTGTAATCCCAGTAGTTAGAAGTCTGAAAGAGGAAGGTTGCAGGTTCGATGCCAGCCTCAGCAATTTAGCAAAACCCTGTTTCAAATAAAAAATACATATGGCTAGGGGTAGAATGTCCCTGGGTTCCACACACATATAGTCAATTGATCTTTGACAAAGGGGCCAAACTCATACGATGGGGAAAAGACAGCCTTTTCAACAAATGGTGCTAGGAAAACTGGCTATCCATTTGTAGAAAGATGGAACTAAATCCTTACCTCTCACCATGCACATGAATCAACTTGAGATGGATCAAAGACTTGGAAATTAGACCAGAGACTGTGAAGCTATCAGAGAAAGGCATAGGCTCAACACTCCAACAGAGAGGCACAGGCAGTAACTTTCTCAATGAGACCTCCAAAGCACAGGAAATTAAAGCAAGAATTAACAAGTACGATGGCACTGAACTAAAAAGCTTCTGCTCATCAAAGTAAACCATCAAGAACCTAAAGAGAAAGCCTACAGAATGGAAGAAGATCTTTACCAGCTACTTTTCTGAAAGAGGGCTAATATCCAGAATATATAAAGAGCTCAAAAGACTCTACACTAGCAAAACAAATAACCCAATCAAGAAATGGGCGATTGAATTGAAGAGACACTTCACAAAAGAAGAGATACAAATGGCCAATAGATACATGAAAAGATGTTCAACATCATTAGCCATCAGGAAGATGCAAATCAAAACTACACTGAGATTCCATCTAACCCCAATCAGAATGGCAAGCATAAAGAAGTAAAATAACAACAAATGATGGTGAGGATGTGGGAAAAGAGGAACTCTATTACACTGTTGGTGGGAGTGCAAAGTAGTTCAGCTGCTATGGAGATCAGTGTGGAGATTCCTTAGAAAACTGGGAATGGATCCACCATATGATCTGGCTCTACCACTCCTGGGTATCTTCCAAAGGGGTTGAAATAAGAGAACTACAGTAACATATGCATACCCATGTTCATAGCAGCACAATTTGTATTAGCCAAAATATGGAAACAACCTAGGTCTCCATCAACAGATGAATGGATTACAAAATTATGGGAAATGCACACAATGGAATTCTTCGCAGTAATAAAGAAGAACAAAATCATGTCATTCACAAGAAGATGGAAAGACCTGGAGAACATTATGTTAAGTGAGATCAGCCAAGCACAGAAAGAGAAGGGACATATGTTTTCTCTAATATGCTCAAACTAGGGAGTATTGGAGATACAAGAGGGACTCCAGATAATGGAGAGGAAACCTCAGCAAAGCTAGAATAAAAGGGTAGGCAAGGAAGAAGGCCTAGTTCATTAATGGAAGAGCTATATTCAAATATGTGTAAAAGTATGAATGTAGCATGGTCAACGTGGACACTCATTGTTGGGAGGAGAGGAAAGGGGAGGCAGGAGGAAGGGAGGGCATCAAGCACTGTCAGAATGTATGCCATTTTCAATATAATCCACATAAAATTTTTAAAAATATATGCTTTAAAAAAAAAAGAATGCCCCTGGGTTCAATCCCCAGTATAAGAGAAAGAAACAGAGACAGAGAGAGACAGAGAGACACAGAGAGAGAGAGAGAGAGAGAGAGAGAGAGAGAGAGAGAGAGACAGAGAGAGACAGAGAGAGACAGAGAGAGAGAGACAGAGAGAGAGAGACAGAGAGAGAGACAGAGAGAGAGACAGAGAGAGAGAGACAGAGAGAGACAGAGAGAGAGAGAAAAGGAAATTACTTTTTTGTTGTTTTGTTTCTGGAACAGAAGTTATTTTTTGTTTTTACTTGTTTATACTTTTATTGGTGCACTGTAAGTATACATCATAGTGAAATTCAAAGTGATACATAAATGCATGCATATATTACTTGTTACTTTTCCCAGTTACAATTTTCTTTCTCTTGAGGCTTAATTACCTTTGGACTACAGTTCACCATGTACTAAATAAAAAATTGTCTACAAAGGCAAAGCAGACAGGACTGGCTGGTGAATTCACCCCTGCTTTGGTCAAAGGCTCCAGTGGCCAAGGAAGAAGCAGTAACCACCCCGCAGACTGGAAGCTGAGTGACTTGGACTGCATCCACAGTGCCAACATCTCCTAGTTCTAGAACCTGTGCCCATCCTTTAACTTCTCCTTGCCCATGTTCTCATCTGAAAATGTGTTACAGTTTAGATCTGGAACATTCCCAAAATGTGTTTTAGTTTGGATTTGGAATGGCTCCTGTGTTGAAGGCTTGGTCCTCCATGCAGGAAAGTTCAGAGGTGGGGCTTTGAGAATTGATTAGATAAGAACTCTGACATCATCAATAGATTAACCCATTCATGGGTTCATGACTGGATGGACTACTTGGGAGTGGTGGGACAGAGAAGGTGGGGCCTACTAGAGAAAACTGTTCACAACGGCACACCCTGGAAGGGAATGTCTCATCTTTTGCCTTTTCCTCTCCCTCTCCCTCTCCATCTCCCTTTCCCTCTCCCTCTCCCTTTCCCTCTCCCTCTCCTTCTCTCCCTCTCTGCTTCCCAGCAATTCTGCCCCACCTCCTGCTCCCCACCACGATGTTCTGCCTCACCAAAGACTCAAAGTAATGACACCAAGTGACCGTGGACTGGAACCTCTGAAACTGTCAGCCAAAATGACTCTTTCTTCCTTTTAGTTGATTTTCTCAGGTCTTTTGTCACAGTGATAGAAAGCTGACCAAAACAAAACGTGAATGAAAATAGTACCTGATTCACAAGGTTATTTTGAGGTTAAATAAGTTAATATGTATAAAGCACCTGGAATGTGCCTGGCAAGAAGGAAGTAACTAAGCCGGGCGTGGTGGCGCACGCTTGTAATCCCCGCGCTTGGGAGGCTGAGACAGGAGGATCGCACAGGTTCGAAGCCAGCCTCAGCTACTTAGTGAGGCTCTCAGCAACTTAGTGAGACCCTGTTTCAAAATAAAATAGAAAATAGGTCTGGGAGTATAGCCTGGAGGTAGAAAGCCTCTGGGTTCCACTCTCAGTATCACCAAAAAAAAAAAAAGAAGAAGAAGGAAGTAACTGATAAATATTAGCCAGTAGTATTACTATTTACTAATGTTAGTATGACATTTTCAGCTATATCGCCTGTTTATCCCCAAAACATGTTCTCAGTTCAGACCTGTGTTAGTTATCTTTCTGCTGCTATGACAAAAGACCTGAGATAATCAACTTTAAAAGGAGTAAAGGCTTATTTTTGTTCAGAGTTTCAGAGGTTTCAGCACAATATTAAACTCTGTTGCTTTGGGGTGAGGCAGAAAACCATGGTGGGGAGCATGTGGTAGA
Source organism: Muscardinus avellanarius (assembly GCF_963383645.1). NCBI lineage: Eukaryota > Metazoa > Chordata > Mammalia > Rodentia > Gliridae > Muscardinus > Muscardinus avellanarius. The sequence continues at coordinate 67,090,884 of NC_137793.1, read as the reverse complement.
ACAAAGCTGTTCATCTCATGGTGACCAGGAAGCAGAAGAGAGAGAGGACAGACTAGGGTCCCAATATCTCCTCCAAAGGCATGCCTCCAATAACCTAACTTCCTCCTACTAGCCTCACCTCTAAAATGTTGCATCACCTCCCAAAAGCTTCACAGGCTAGCAACCAAGCCATCTGGAGGACATTTATCCAAACTATAGCAAGGCTAAAGTAGGGATGTCCTTCCCTGGCCATGAACATACCTCATTTATTTTCTCCAGCAATACCTGCATTCATTCTTTCTTCTAAAACCCTTGGCTATACATTCCCTTCTGTTGAAGTTCTACATATCTTTCAAGGACTAACTCAAATATCACCTCTGCTACAAAGTCCTTCCCTCTTCAAACAAGTCAGAAGTCATCTCTCCCACTCTTGAACTCCACGGTTCTTGGATTATGCACCCAGCAACTTCTGTAATGATGATGGGTGACAGAATTATTTCCCAATAAAGTATCTCAACCCTCATGGGCAAAAGTCCTATAGTACAGATAACTGCATCCCCTGATGAACTTGAATATATACATGAAATAATTAAGGCATGATTTCTTGTGATTACCTTTCTGACAGAAGTATTTTGAGGTATATGAGTATTTAACAACTTCTACTGGACTGAGCTGGACATTTTTATTATCTATTATGGATTGGATATAATGTCGCCTGGAAAAGCTCATGTATTGGCAATGCAAAAATGTTCAGAGGTGAAATAATTGAATCATGAGGGGTTTGATCTCACCAGTGGATAAATCCATTGATGTGTTAATAATTTAAATACATTTATTGGGTGGTAATGTAGGTAAGTGGTGCATGGCTAGAGAAGGTGATTCACTGGGGGGTGTACTCTCAGGGAATATATTTGTCCATGGATCCCCTGCTCATACCTCGTTTCTTTCCCTTCTACCTATCTATCTCTCTTTCTTGCTTTCTTCTTATTCTCTCTCTCCCTCCCTCCCATATCTCCCCCTCTCTGTCTCTCTGTCTCTCTGTCTCTCTCTGTCTCTCTGTCTCTCTGTCTCTCTCTCTCTCCCTCTCATCAGAGATTCCTCTCTGGAACTTGGGAGAGAGAGACCTGAAATGAAGACACGGACAACTGCCTCTCATGCAACTGACAACTTTATTCTCTAGAACTAAGTTTTTATACTCTTTTCACAATTATGCTAAAAATCATGACTTCAAAAGAAAGAAAACATCAAGGTACAATAGAGAATGATTGATATAGGACATACATCATATGCTCACAAGATATAGTTATGGAAGGGAAATTGCAGGAACAGGAAGGAACAAAGGAACCTGGTTAAAGATTATTAAAAATGTGATTGAGGTCAGTTCCTGCTCTCACAGGTGGGCCAGGGTCATGAAATTCCAGAAAGACTAGGAGTCACCCAGAGTCTTGGAGAATTTGGCCTTTCGCCAAACCACCTTGACTCTTTCGGAACATTTTGCTTCTCAGGCTTTATCCATGTCCTCTCTCTCTTCTCTCTCTCTCTCTCTCTCTCTCTCTCTCTCTCTCTCCCTCTCCCTCTCCCTCTCCCTCTCCCTCTCCCTCCCTCCCTCCCTCTCCCTCCCTCCCTCCCTCTGCTTCTGGCCTCCATATGAAAACAGCATCCCTCCATATACCCTACCACTGCCACCACCATTTATGCTTGCATCCAGCCCTATGTACAAAAGTCTCTGAAACTGTGAGCCCCCAATAAACCCTTCCTCCTTTAAGTTGTTATGTATTTTGGTGACAGTGATAGGGAAGTTGACCAAAAGGCTAACATATGTAGTCTTCTCTCCATTTCTATGGAAAAAGTGGTTCCAGTACCATCCCCCCTCCCCTAAAGATACTAATTTCTGCAGATGTTCAAGTCCCTTATATAAAATGGTTTTGCATTTATATATAACTTATACATATCTTTTATACAAAATGGTATCATATTTACATATAACCTATATACATCCTCCTGTAGACTTTAAATCACCTCTAGATTACTTAAAATACCTAATACAATGCAAATGCTGAATAAATAGCTGTTATGCCATATTGTTTAGAAAATAATGACAATTTTTAAATGGCTATACATGTTGAGTACAGATACAAGTTTTACAAAAATATTTTCAATATATGCTTAATTGAACCCATGGATGTGGAACCTATAGGCAGAGGACTGACTGAACTTACAGCAGAGGTTTTCTAGTTTCCACAGTTCTTAGCCACAAGGTCTTAAGCATGACAAATTTCATTTGTCTACTTAAAAATAAAGTGTTATAAGTGTTGAATTTCATTCTCACATAATCACTAACTGCTTCATCCTAGTTTTGCTTCTGGGTTGGCTCTGATGCCTGCACAAGGCACAGTAGGAACTAGCAGTTGGTGCTCATGCACATGGAGTTCTGGGCATGACGATTCCTCATCACAGTTACTCCTGAGTTTCTGTGTGAGCACGTGAGGCTCAGGGAGGGCCTGCCAACTCAGGCTACACAGTGTTCATGAAACAATGGGGTCTTACCTACCCACCAGGGTGGCCCAGAAAGGGAGTCAGGGCTCCTCTGCCCTATAACTAGTGAAGCCAGCTAAGGCCTGGACATACCAGGACATAAATCCCTAATATGACAAAATACCCAAAATGTCTTTCAGGAAAAGCCTCCAAAACCCACTGAAGGATAGTCTGAAGACACCTTTTCAGAAATAGATGTGTGCAGGAGCAAGCACCCCCAGTTACTGACTGTTTTTGCTGATAAACAGACGTTTAATGATTTAATGATACAATGTTCTTCAAATGCTACAGAGACTTTTTCAAACAATAATCCAGAAATATATAACCACCATGCAGCACAAATCTGAAATAAACTGGTTTCTTACCACAACTACTCTGAAAACACTGCAACCCTTCTCTCCAAAATAACCCTAATCTCACATGAAACCAGTCACCATTGGGGGTGGGGGGGACCAGAAATCCAGCTTTGTGGTCAAAAGTAAGAACTAAAGGAAAGATAGCAACTCAGTGCTTAGCTGGTAGAAGCAGGGAACTCAGTGCCCTTCTGTTTTGCTCTTCTTACTCATGCTCTCTTTGTCTCTCTTCCTCAGTCCATCCATCTTAGCTCTCAGGAGGTTTGAATAGGCCATCTGAAACTGAATTCACTTCCCTAGAGCTCACCACAGTGCTGATCTTCCTTTTCCCATCAGTAGCTCTCAGCAGACACTTGTTGTCCGAGTACTCACTGCTATCCACAAAACCCTTCCTTGGTGTGAGTTTAATGCGACCATCATACTTCTTCAAGGTGATGTACACACTGCTGGACCACCTGAACTTCTGGAAGAGCCTATTCAGCTCCATCAAGAACTGCTCAACTTCTTCCTCTCAAAAAGAACCACCGCTGTGTTACACACCTGACTCTGCATAAAACACTGACCTTTTGACATCACAAGCCCAAAATCCTCTGTGCAGAACATGGTGACTCTCTGTATAACAAACATGAAACCCTCGAGAAGGTCTCATGACTGCCCACACCTGGGAAAGAATCCTCTAGTCAACAGGCAGCTTTTCTCCTCTCCCTTCCTACAAATACCCCTGCTACCAACCAGTTGGGAGGTAGATCTGAGCCTCCAGCTCCTGACCTCTTTGGCAGCCTACCTCCCAATAAAGCTTTTTCATTTTGCACAGCCTGGGGCCATAGTTGGGCTTCTCTGTGCACTGGGCACCTTTGCTCCACATTGCTGACATCATCCAGGGTGCTGCCACAAACAGAGCTGTCAGTAGTGCTGCAGACAACAGAAAGGACCTATCATACCTGCCTCAGGCCTGTCTACAGGCCTGGTCAGCTGAGCGCTGATGCCCCTTGGCTAATACTTGGGGAAACTGGGAGCCCCTGCCAAGGGAGACTGAGGCAGACAGGAAAATGAGGAGACAAAGGAGCAAACAAAATTATCTTCCCTGGGAGGTGGGGTGTGAAAGACAGCGGCATGCCAAATCCCACCAAGAAGTCCCCAGCTTCTCTGAAGCCAGAGGAGGGGCATGTGTATTGGAAGGAAATCAAAAGAAGTACTCAACAGCACCTATGCATAAGGAATACATTACTCAGAGGCAAGAGGAGGCACTCTTCAAGAAGGGTTTAAATGAATTTGAGGCGCACAGGTCCATAAGAGGTAAAACATTAACAAGCAACATGGTGAGCATTCATCGAGCTTGCAGTCTGGGCCAGGCCTTGATGTAAGTTCATGCCCTTGTATTATGTCTTTTAATCCACATAACCCCAGGAAGTGAGTCCTATTCCCAGCTTTCTGAAGGAATATGAATGATGTCATGGAGAAACCCCACCTGAGAGGTGAGACCAGGGTCCCAGTCCCAGCTCTGCGCTCAGCAGCACCTCGCAGCCTTTATCTCCTCACCAGTATCAAGACGACCTGGAAGGCTTGCAGCCTGATACTTCGTCCCAAAGCCCAGACTGGGTGTGCATGGTCTACACAATAGGGACATTTGTTACATTTCTAATATTCATTATAGGACAAAATCTAACGTTTTTCATGTGCAACTAAACCATCCATTTATAACACTGGAAATAGTAACATAATCACAGTTATAAAATCTCCAGTGCTTCAATATGTTATAAGAACATGCTGAATTACAGAGATAACCGAGACAAAAGCAGCGCCTCAGCCTGTTCATTGGAATATTTCTCATTCTGTCCACAATTTCGTGGAAAAAATAAAGATGAATATTTCCCACTCATAATCTTTTATAAACTCAAGCTTTTGGGATCCTACCTATCATTCATCTCAGACTCTCCCACCTGCCTCAAACACTGCTTTGCATAGAGGTGGAACACTCTACCTGTTCTCTCTCTACCTGTTCCCTTAATACTTTTGCAGGAACCACTGAATGGCAGAGGTGTTTTCTAAGTTGTACAGTGAATCAATGGCCAGGGTGGATGGAGGGTTAAATTAAAGGCACAGCTCTCTGATGGCTGTCAGTCCAGATGGCATTGTCAGCCAGCACTGCCTCTTCCTCTCTAGATCGCCTTTCCTCACGGCACGGTGAACCCAAAGGCAGCTATTCCCAAAGCCTCCAGAAAAGACAAATCTAAAGAGACAGACCTAAATCATTTCCAAATCTCTCAAAAACTGTTTTCTGCTCTATATAACCTCTACCAGTAGTTTAGCCAAAGACAGATTTCAAGAAGTTTGTTCTAAGCTTGTAATCTTTTCTAACCATTGTTGGGTTAAATGAACACATCTGAGAGTCTGTTGAGAGCTACAGAACAGACCCTTGTCAGAGAAATGCAGACACGAATGTTTATGCAGGTATGGTGCAGAGATGTCCAGAAGCTCATCCATGTACATGAGGCTAACAACCTCTAAGATGTGTGGGGCAGAGAGGGATACACACAAAAAACTAGATCACAGCTGACAAAGCTACTGCCCTATCTGTGTTCATGAGGCCCCCTTCTTTAACAAAAGAACACAGACCCCTTAGAAGGCCCCCAACCCAACTTGGATACATAAATCATTCAGATGCCTCATTTGTTTTAAGTATCACAAGAAGAGAGAGAAAAGCAGAGAAAAAAAAGAAATGTTTTGACCAGAAGAAAAAATAATGCCCTATAAAAGATAAATTCAAAATGACTTAAAAATACAACCTAAGACAGACTCCTATTAATATAGCTATTAACTCTTCACTTCTCCACAGGCTAAGTCCCTGTAACAATTCAATATTTACCTGACCTAAACCAGGGGTGGGACCCCTGGATGGCCTGGGGAGCCACTTACAATTGATTTTTAGTGGCCAGCAACTGTAATCAAATAATGCAAGTGTCTAGCAGTAGGCTGATTAGGTTAGAGTAAACTTGATAGCCCTGTTATTTGGGAAACTCTGCAAATATGAGCTTCCACATCACCTCAGGACCTCAACATCAGTGTCTGCATGCAGAGCAAACCTTGGGAAATATTTGTTGAATAACTTAGTGAAATCCACCAATAGGGAAATGAATGGCTGGTAGCCCCTCCTCCCACCACCAGCACACACAAACACAGGTAGTTTCATGAGAATACACTTTTGCTCACATTGCTTCTCCTTTCCTTTCTCATTCAATTGCTATACTTCCTGCACCCTCTCCTCCTAGAAGCCTTCCCAGATTTTTCCTGGCTGGGATAAGAGCTCTGAGTCCTCATAGCAGCATATCACCAGGATTAACATTTATCTTCCCTTGATATCTTCTAAGAACTGGAGTTTGTCACCCCAAATTCATATTTTGAAGCTTTAGGGCCATTAGGAGGTAAAGTTAAATGTAGTCATGAAGCAGGGTTCTAATCCTATCAGACTAATGTTCTTATTAGAGGAGACAGCAGAAATATCTCTTTCTTGAGTCCCACTCTGTAAACATGCCAAGGAAAGTCCACACAAAGACACAGTGAGACAGCAACTGTCTGCAAGCCAATAAGAGCCCTCAGCAGAACCCGACCTGCCGCCATGGACCTCTTACCTCCAGAACTGTGGGAAATCCACTGCAGGTGTTTAGGCCACCTGGTCTGTGGTATTTTCTTATGAGCCGCCTTAGACAGCATCCCACATAGACTCAAGCTCCTTGACGGCCAGTGTGGTACTTCCTCATATTCCTAGCCCTAGTACCTAACACAGTCCCTGCACATAGTAAGTACTCAATAAATTATTGTTGAGTAAATATTTAGGGGTAGATGAAGTTAAAAAATGGAAAAGACCTCTTTGCTTTATCATGTTTATGAGTACAAAACAATGTTTGAGCCTCCATCAAAGTAAATAAGAACTCTACCCCACAATGCTGTCACTCACAAAGGAAGGGCAAAGTGCAAGCCAGATGTCAACCTGTTACTGTTCTTCCTGCCTATTCCTCCAGCTGTTGATACTGCTGGCTCACATGCCAGAAGCAAGACGGGAAGGAGAGTTTAGAAATAATCCTAAGATGTCTGAGCCAACAACCTCTGCCATTCATATAGCGGTAAGTCTTGGCTACTGAGCTCAGCTACAGAGTCCTTCCATCCTCCAATCAAGCAACCAGCATTCAACTGGGTGTTGTTCTTGGACAAACAAGAGGACAGCCTAGTGCCTGCCCTCCCAGAGCTTACAATAGCCGTGTGGAACCTGACAGCAAGGTTTGCTCTCCCAGTCCTTCTCCCAGCATGAATTGGTCCATAGACAAGTGGTAACCGAGTATCTAGAACCCAAAAGGCACAGTCCAGTGAGAAAAAGATGAGTCAGGCTCAGAATAAGGAGCCTAGTGATGGTGACAACAACCATAGTAACAGTCAACATTTATCAAAAGGTTACTACATGCCAGGCTTTACTCCATGTTTTTCTATAGATTAAGTTATTGAATCCTTACAACAGATCTATGATATGGGCAAGTACCAGTATCCCTATTTTACATATGGGAGAACTAAGGCAGAGACAAGTAATCCCACACATGCATAAACCATGTTGCAGCAGAGCTGGGCTCTTGTCCCAGAGTGGACAGTGTCTGGACAGCCCACCTTCTCAGTGACTACCTCAAATTACCACATGGGTGACAGGGACCTTCTTTTTCTTCATCTTAGAACAATCTGGCTGGATGAGGTGCAGTCTCCTATGTTGGTGAAAGAATATGAAAGAGGGGGCAGTGTATAAAGCAAGTGTATAAAGCAAGCAGTGTATAAAGCAAGGGCAGTGTATAAAGCGGGTGGCAGCAGGTGAACCCATGGGTGGCTGCACAGTCAGGTACACCAACTCTGTCCAGAAAGACTCTATGGGACAGGAGGGGCTCCATGCAACCCTCTGGACCAGACACTTCTGGGGATTTCTCTAGTCAGTGTTCAATGATTCTAGAGCTCTGGGAGTTCTAAGAAAAGTGCTGGGGAAGCCAGTGGCCTTCTGAGACATCATGGAAGGTTCTGGAAGTGAGATGAACAGTATCTTAGGAGATGAGAGACTCTTGATGGTTTTAGAAAGGGAAAGAAGGCATCTAGGCCCAGGAGCATTGTGCAGAGGTCAGCTGGAGGAAGAAGTACATACCTTGGGACAGAGAGAATGAACAGTTTCACCAGGGCTAATTTGATTTCTGCCCCATCCTTTTTTCCCATGTCAATGAACCATCTTTGGAGCATCATCTTTCTTCCAGAATTCTCAGTGAGTATGTGGCCATCTTGCTCTTTGACTATGAGAGTGTGTTTATCTTAATCCAGGTACAGTACTGAAAAGAAATTCCGTTCATGTAAATTGAAAGCCCAATAGGAAATGGGCTTGGTATAATCTTCGCATTTCCACAGAAGTTCTTTTATGCCACATCACCAAGAATGTAACCCAGCTTAGGAACAACATCAACACCGCAGGCATAAATGCCAAGTGTTAGGAGGTAAGAGGCACACAAACTCTACAGTGAAAGTAAAGACGAGCAGGCAGCTCGCTTCTGAGCAGAGACCCGGGGAACGCAGTGCATGGAGGGACCTGAGAAAGCACAGTCTCAGCAGCAGCAGCAACAACAGACTCGCGGCAGCCTGCCCTCAAGTGTGGCTGCAGTTGTCTACGCAAGCTGCAAAGGCAGTTGCTACAGAGTTAGGGCGGTTTTCCATCCTGTGTGTGTTTCTGGCACTCCTGAATAACTAGGTCTTCCTTCATCTGGAGATGACAAAGGGCAAGAGCTCAGCGTGCTCATTTCCATGTAAATGAAAATGGCAGCGGTAGAATTTCAGCAAAGCCACTCTCAAGAGGATAGATACCTCATAAAACCATAGGAGACCCTCTGCTGTTAAGTCAAAGCCCATGGATCAAGCTGCATTTGAAGGAGCCCTCTCCCAAATAAGACCCTGGCATTCCAAGGGCCCATGCATTGCAAAAGTCTGAGACAGTGCAGTGCTGAGCAGAGGCTGCAGTGAGGTGCCCAGCAGGCTAACAGGCTGCTTTTCTGTAGAGCTCAGCGACTAGAACCCAGACAGAGGATTTCCTGTTGTTTCACAAAGGACTAGGTATCCCAAGATCTCCAGCCCACAATGCCCAGGAGCAGCATCCTACTTACAAAGCTATAAAGAGGTTTCCCAAGAGTCAGAGCCAGTGTGCAGCCAGAGGTGAGAGGAGGCACTGGTAAGGATTCTCTGGATCCGAATACAACTCCTGATTCACCCCCTGCCCTGCCTGAGACTGTCATCCCCACACCATCCCCACAGGCTTCCGGTGACAGAAATCCCATGCTGGGTAAAGGAGAGGCAGACCCTAGGAACTCATAGGGCAACCTCCTCCCCTCATGGACCTGGGAAACACAGTAATGAATTGCTTGCCTGCCTCCATTGTTTGCTTTCATTTTCCTGAGGCTTCTGTGAGGACACAAAAAGAGCCAACTGGGCTTGGGCCAACAGTGCTGCAAAGTTCCTCTCAACGGCACAAGGACCTTCTCCATTTCTAGACATGACTATTCATTGAATGTGCCAGCAGCAGGGACTGAGCACAGACTGGCATGTCTCATTTTGCAGCGAAACAGCTCCTCTGGCCGCCTAACATCATGTCCACACAAAATGAGCTTTCACGGGGTCAGGACCCACATGTGGGAGGCGTTTACGTGCTGTGGAGAGCATCCCTTGCCCTCCTTTCGTACTCTGGGAAGCAAAGGCAAAAATGGCCCTAGGCACAGTAAAAAGCTGTCTCCCTCCAGACAGGTAGTAATCACTATTTTGTATTTATCAAATGCCTTCTGACACTGCCTGCTGTATGCCTGCATGTCCCTCACCCCTGTGAAGTGCAGAGAAACAAGCCTTACTGCCCCTGATTTATGGAAGAAGAAACCAAAGCAAGGAGAGGTTAAGTGACTTGCTTCAAAGGTGACGGAGCTGGGCACCAGGTAGGGTGAGAGAGGAATCACTTTCTGACAATGGCACCTTTGAAGATTAACTGACAGCCTGGGAAGACTGAATCTTTAAAGGGCTTGAGGATAGGGCTGTGAGAGGGTTGGGGGGGGGGGGACCTGCACCAGAGCACTGAGCACTTAGAAAGTCCCAGTGCCCCAGTAAGACAGAAGATGGGTCAGAAGAAGGATGAGATCTCCCATCAGGACCACTGCACTCTCATTGGAAGGGAAATATTCAAAGCCACCTAGTGAGCCTGCTGAAACCTGGCTCTCCACTTAGTTTCATCCTCCCAGAGCAAGGAGAAAAATTTTCAACTCTTCTGCAGTTAAAACTTCAACAGATTCTCCAGCCCCTAATCATGGTCCTTCTCCCTCCTGGCCCTGTCAACATTCTCTCCAGTTGATATGGACATCCAGATTCATATTACTTAAACATGATCCTAATAAAAACATTAAGATGCCTTCTGAATCAAAATCCTAAGGGGCAATCAATAGCCAGAATCAAGTGTGGTTAGCTTTATTTTCTCAATACTTGGGATGGAACCCAGGGGCATTCGACCTCAAAACTACCCCCCACCAGCCCTATTTTTTATTCTTTATTTTGAAACAGGGTCTCACCAAGTTGCAGAGGGCCTCACTAAGCAGCTGAGGTTGGTTGGCATCAAATCTGAGATCCTCCTGTCTCAGCCTTCCAAGTACTGGGATTACAAGCGTGCGCCACCATAAGCCACTTGTGGTTGGCTTTAAAAAAATTATTATTACCAGTGGCACAAATCTAATCCCAATGCATAAGCAACTGAAACAGGAGGATCACAGGTTCAAGACCAGCCTTGGAAATTTAGTGAGATCCTTTCAAAATGAAAAACAAAATAGGGTTGGCGGTATAGCTCAGAGGTAGAATCTCCCTGGGTCTGATCCCCAGTAAACACACACACACACACACACACACACACACACACACACACACACATACACACACATACACACACACATTATTATTATTATTATTATTATTATTATTATTATTATTACTACTACTACTACTACCAACACTGAGAAGCAGCACAACTACTCGGCCTTTCTGACTTCTCCTCCCAACCTGTTAGCGTGGCTATTTCCTGGGCTCCAGCCTCATTCTCTCTTCTTTGCTTGTTCTACACTCTCTTCCTGGGAAAGCCCAGCCCCTCCTATGGCTCTAGCTGCCCTTTCAACATAGATGGCATACACATCTTCATCTCCAGCCCTTATTTCTCTCCTGAGCACCAAATTAAGTTTTCAATGCCTGATGGACAGATGGTGCCCAAATGGAAGTCCTGCAGGCAACGCCAGCCTCCTTGTCCAAAATGAACTCATCAACTTCCCTAAACGACCACTGCTGGGCTCTGCTAATGGCTCTTCCTCTTCATCCCTCCCCCCTCCCTGTCCAGGCAGCCCTGTGGCCTCAGCTAATGTCCCCTCTCTGAAGCTTTTACCTCCACTCATTCCTCTCTAGTTAAAGCCCACAGCAAATCCTTCCTGAGCCAGTGCACTTTTCCAACTGCCCACCCAAAGAAGATCAGGTTCAGGGGGCAGGGCTGTCTGTGCTTTGCTGCCCGCTAGATCTTCCACCTAGTCTCTGACAGAGGTACCATAAATATTTACTGAGCAAAGGTGTCTACTTCTCCATCTTCCATAATGCTAGAAAATTCTTTTCTAAAACAAAGAACAAATCATGCTAGGCCCCTGAAGGTATATTTGATAGGTTCCCAGTTGCCTGTAGTGTAACATTCAAGTTCCTAAGCATTGCAGTAGGTAGCCACGTGAGTCCAACGTGTCCTTCCAATCTCTTCTTTCATCTCTTCTCAATCTAACTGTCCTTTAACTAAGGCTGCCCTGAGCAATTCCTTGTCTTCAATACATATTCCTTCTCATTCTGAGTCTCTGTTTACATTATCCTCTCATAAAAAAAAAAATGCCTCCAAACAACTTCTCTACCTGGAGAATTATTTTACTATTCAAGACTTGGCTCCAAGGTCTTTTTTGGTAAGACTTCTCCTTCAACCTCCCTTTCCCCAGAGTCCCCAAGATAAATCACTGTTGTTATAGTACCTACTGTACCATCTCACGGTGGTTAATTCTATGGGACCTCTGGGTCCAAGGATCAGTGGTTACCCAGTGAAGGCCTGCACTACATGTCTACCCTGGCTGTGTTTGTTATGCTATATCCTCCAGGACAAAGGGAACTTTGGGTGGGGCCAGCTTTGGCATAGTGATTGTAACAAGCATTCACTATTGTTTTAGATGATGTTGATATCATCAACATCAAACAGTTATTGATGCTTACCCTTGTTAAAGCATCTGATTCTTCCAATGACCAGGAAAGGCAGATGGCCCAAGTATTATCCCCTTCTCACAGATAATGAAACTGAGGCAGCAACTGAGTTGCAATCACTTATCATGTTGGTAACAATAGCAAGGAAAACTGGCTCTATTTTCTGAGGTCCTCATACAACTCCAGTCCTATTCCTTGAGAAACTAAAACAAACTTTTGGCCAGGCGTGGTGGTGCATACCTGTTATCCCTGTACTTGGGAAGCTGAGACTAGAGGATTGCAGGTTTGAAACCAATCTCAGAAATTAAATGAGGCGTGCATAAACTTAGCGAGACCCTGTTACCAAATAAAAAATAAAATAGGGCTGGTGGTATAGTTCAAAGGTAGAAAGCTAGGTTCCATCTGCAGCACTACAAAAAAATAATAGTAAAAATTAAAATAAAGTATACCTTCCAAGTTATTATAAAAACTAAATGAGCATTTATAAAATAATGGCATAAACAGAAGGATGTCTGGGTAAAACCTGGTCCTCCATTCACAATCCAAAGAGGAAAAAGAGTCTGGGCAAGCCTTTTAAAGGTCACATACCAATTCAGAACTGTATTGTTCTAAATCATATATCCTGCAAGTTTCTAAAAGATTATTTCCCCATTTTTTAAGAATAATTCAAACACGGAGGTAGCCATCAATCACACACTGTCATACTATAACCTAAATCTGCCCAAAAAACTGCCCCCACCAAAAAAAAATCTTAATTTAACATGCACCCTGGGGTTAGGTCCTATCATTGAGACACAGAGTCAGTAGGAGCTAGCTAAAAGAACAATTGAAAGCCTCTTCCAAGATTACCTATCAAATCTCTACAAAACAAGCAGATCTTGTTTGTCTATATAGAGAAAAACCAGAATTTCTGAGTGTAAGAGCCAAGAAATTCTTCTTCATGCTTAGAATTTGAATTTGAAAATCATCTAGATCAATAACAATACTGTGGCTACACCAATGTCAAAAAATCCACAGTTAGAATTTATTTTCCTTCTTTCTTAAAAGAACATCCTTCTTACTAGATCATCCAATTCAACCACATATATCTTTTATAAATGCAATCAGACCCAAGAAATAGGTCTTTTGTAGTTTGTCACTCTCAGAAAAAAGAAATATAGTGCATGAGTGACCTTCCTTCTTCAGCTCTTCTTCCACACTGGTAATTCCAGGAGATAAAATCACCAATTTCAAGCAGACACATGAGATAACCAGGTGGAACCTTTATTTCCAGAGAACCTCACCCTTACTCTTCCTCTGTCTGAAAAGCTCAATTTATTAGGATTAAGATGGCATGGTCACCAATCAAGTTTACTGGATTCTGCAATTCCTCTCACTTTAACAGCCAAAACCCATTCCTGAAGACTGGCACACACTCCTGTACAGAGAGGTTTACCTGGCCTTATGGGGCCAGACGTGCTTCTGCCCCGGGGTAGAGGAAGAAGAGGCTTACCCACAATGGCACATCCAAGTTTATCGTCTTTTCCAAAACATGTCAAGAAATATTTTTGTCTGACTTCACTGATGATCCTAGTTTACCTTGTTTAAGATTAATAAAGCAATTGCAATACTCCCAATTAAGAAGCTATTTTAAAATGCACTTTTAATTCCAGTTTGTGAACAACTCAATTATTTCTATTTGTTTTTCCTCTTGAGTTGATAATTTCTTCTCTTAGAATAGCACAGCCCTTCTTTTTCGTAAAGAACAAGAAATGCGAGGTCAAATTCTTCCCTCAAACACAGCATGTTAGGCTTTTAAACCATCCAAAATACCTTCCTGGACAGCAGAGTTTATTAATTCAGATATGATGAACTATCACATTTTATCCTACTTCAAATTTAAGCTGGGGGGGGGTAATTTTACTCAGGCTCACAAGCTTTGAATATAATTTTTCTTTTACTTTTCAATATATACTAAAGAAGATTATCATCTACATCATACAACTAAAAAGATAAATTTAAAGGCTGCCCTGGAATGACTAAGAGGAAAGTCTGAGGCAGTAGGCCTGGTGCTTGATCTGGGTTTGTCTGACCATATGTGGAAGAGCAACCTCACTCATGATATCTCTTAAATTTTAGGGGAAAAAAATAAAAAATAATCTCCTACTGTACGGGGTTCAGAAAATTAAAGATAGCAACTCATTTAAAAACATCTCTCAAACTATATACTCTAGACACAGATTGTAAGGTTTTATTAGTGCTTATCCAGGTTACATGGAAAAGAAACATTTCAAGGAAGGCCATAAACAGCCCAGAAAATCATCAGAAGGAATGGAGATGGTGGTGACAACCATGGGTGAGGTCCCCAAAGCCCAGCCATTTATTTACCCATGATTGGCCACTCAGAGAAGGTGAGAGTTAGAGCATGTCCCATACTGACCATCTTCATCAAACAGCCCATGGAGACAGGTACACAGGTTCTGGTCCCTTGCCTTTCTCCATTCAGAGCACAGCCTGCAGGCACTCTGACCTTTACTTTGTCTTTGGTAGTGAGATTTTTTTTGGACGGGGGGGTTGTGGGGGAGCTTATTATTGTTGACAGGTTAGTATGTTATGCTTTCTGCTTTTTGAGGGATCACAAACAAGAGTTCCCTTATATCAGGGTGAAAAGGGCCAACATTTCAAAATATTTGATAATTCCAGCTTAAAGATATGTGTTTGGAAAAAAAGAGATGTTTTAGTCAAACATGATAAGGGAAAAATGTTTTTAGGGATTGTGACTTCCATCCTGGCATGCTAAAAGAAAGACTGTAATAAAAAGGATGATCTGGGCTACCGTACTTAATAGCCAGGTGACCCCAGACAAGTAGCTAATCTTTCCATGGTTCAGGATCTTCTTTTATAAAATGGGGATAAATAACAGTATCTATGTTGCATAGTTGTTTTGAAAAACTGAATGGGTTAACATATGTACAATGTGGAAAATAGTATTGGAACACACAAAGCACTCTCTAAATGTTTGCATTTAGTATTATTAATAGCTTGGAAACTTTTAGAAATCACTCAGATATCGGCTAGTTTAAAATTCTGTCCCATCTTCCATGAGTAGTAACAATTGAATAGCTTGTGCTAGTGAAAATGGACTGATAAATAGACAAAATGTTGCATCTGATGCATGAGAATGTACATCTTACCCATTTTTCCTAGTGAAATGTGATTGTGTATGTAAACAAATTAGCCTATTCTTTTTTCCCTTTCTGTCCCTCAATTCAGAGGTAATGATTCTAATGACCTGTTTAGACATAGCGTTGCTATGTGTGGTTATTTCAATTATCAAACACTAAATGAGCTTTCAAAATAAGGCAAAGATACAGAAAAGCAGTCTGCAAAATTACTCTTCTCATCAGCATCAATAAATAACACTAGACTTTAAATTGAACTAAAAATATACATTTAAATTAATTTTGTGCAAGCCTTTTGTACAAATGCAAAGTTTTCTTCTCAAAAAAGAAACTGGTGCTTACTTATATGTTTATTCAGGATCAAGAACTGGGTCTCCTTATCTGTATTATTCCCAGGGTGTACAAGGACACTCAAAAATGATGGAAAGATAGATGGAAAAATGAGGCTGGCTTTAGTCAGAGCTTAGAACCCATCAGTTCCTAAGAATTCCCCCTCGTCATAAGAATACATTCCAAGACCTCCAGTGGATGCTGAAACCATAGTGAACCCTGTGTACATCATACTATGATTTTTTCCTACATATACATACCATTATAAAGTTTAATTTATAAATTACTTACAGTAAGAGATTAACAGTAATGATAAGGTGGAACAATTGTAATAATATATTATAATAAAAGTTATGTGAATGTCATTTCTCCCTCTCAAAAATGTACTGTAAGCTGGGTGTGGTGGCACACGCTTGTATTCCCCGCGCTTGGGAGGCTGAGACAAGAGGATCGCACAGGTTTGAAGCCAGCCTCAGCTACTTAGTGAGGCTCTCAGCAACTTAGTAAGACCCTGTTTCCAAACAAAATATAAGATAGGTCTGGGAGTATAGCCCGGGAGTAAAAAGCCCCTGGGTTCCACCCCCAGTACCACCAAAAAAAAAAAAATGTGTACTGTACGGTATTCATAAGGATCATTCATACCTAGGCTAGACGGACAGAGTGGGATGGCACAAAGTTTCATCAGGCTACCCAGAATGGTCTGCAATTTAAAACTTATGAATTGCTTATTTCTAGAATTTACCACTTAATATTTTAAGACTACTATGATGCCTGCTAACTACAACCATGGAAAACAAACTGAAGGTAAGCAGGAACTTCTGCAATCACAGAAACAAAGAACATTAGTGCTATGGAAGAAACTAAGTCAAGGGGTTACACAGCCTACTCCATTTAGTAGCCAAGGCTGAGCAGAAACTCCATCAATCCTACAAAGAATGCAGAGCCCCATTCTAGACCACAGCTTCCCATCCAAAGCATCCTTAGACCTTAGGAAGGCTTTGAAAATATGACTCCGGCACCAAGAACAGAATAATGTAGGTGTTTTTCCTCATGCTTCTAATCAATATTTACTGGAGAGAAAGCTTCACCTACACGGTCATTACTCTCAGGAATTAAAGAACCGCTGAATCTCTGTCTCACCTCTCCTGGCCTCCAAGATGAGAGATTTGCTACTTGTTATAGCAAATTCTTCTTCTGCCCCCAAAGCTTTCAGATTTCATCCTGGGGATAAATTGAAAGAATTTCCAGGCTGCTTATTTTAAGGCAGTCTTTTGTTGAAGAAATATGCTTTAGAGTTTCAGGAGTTTGGACTTTGTTTACAGACTGAGTTAAGTGCAGTTTGAAATTGTGAATTTTAGATGTAATGCTGCATGAAAAGATTGCAATCTACCATGTAAGAAAATGTTTTCTCATTAAAACTCCCAATAGACTCATATCTACAAGTCAGCCGGTCAGTCAGAAACCATTTGTTTCTACCTGCTGGTAAACACTTCAGTACTCCAGCTCCATGACCCACATGAGACCTCAAGGGGCTACTTGGACCTCAGCCACACCAGAACCATGACTGGGGTGCAAAGCAGGCAGCAGGACTAGTAAGCTGTACTTTCGATAATCACATTCGCTTGATAAGACCCTGCTCTAAACTCTACAGTGGGTCCCACTGCGTGGTGTTTTACATGCAGAAATCCTCATTGAAGTTTCCAGGACCCTTGTGATAAAGATCCAACCTACCTATCCTTCTACCTTGCTGATTCCTTATAGGTATCCTATGTTCTAGGCTAACCAGACACTCCAATCACATAACCACCTCCTCACCTTTACACCAGGTATCCCTGCCTCAGATGCTCCATCCCCCTCCCCATCCCATCCTAAGTGCCACTCTTCCCTGGAAAATTATCTGATGTTTCCTCTAACCTCCTAGAGCCCCTCCAACTGGATATGGCCTCAACCACCACAACATATGTAGTTTTGAAGCTCACCTATGATAATTATTTTCTAAATGGTGTGGCAATAATTTGGGGATCCTATTTCTTGCTTTCAACCAACATTAGCTAGGCATTTACTTCAAATCAAATGCTTTGCTGGTGCCTAGGGCACAAAAATGAATGAAGTCAAGGTTCTTGCCCCTAGTGAGTTATGGACTAGAAGCCTGCACTCAAGACCAATGGGAGCCCAGGCAAGGGAATTCACTTACCGGGGAATTATGAAAGAGATTAGAGCATTTAAGTTGGGTCTTGGAAAGAAATGTGTTTATTGGGCAAAAAAGTGGGGTGTACGGTGGTTTTCATAGGCAAAAAGAACATTACATGAAATAGTGATTGGCTCAGGGTAGAGGATGGGCACTTGATGTTTTTTGAATGAACAGATCAAAGGTCCTGAAGATAAAGGATCATCTCAACCTCTTCCTCTGACTACTGCCTGCATTTACTGAGCACCTACATAATTTCCATCTCCCACAGTATCCCCACAAATTATGTGTTATCATCCTCATTTTATACATGAGAAAACTGAGGTTCCTAAGGCCCAAGACCCCCAAAACTAGTGAGTATCATGACCCAGCCTAAGTTCCTGGTAATGGAAGGGACTGGCCTTCAAGACGTAGAGCCAACTCTTGACTCCCTTCCTCTAAGCCTGAACTACTCTGGGTACCTCTCAAAACCCATCAGGCTTCTGGGAAAGTGAATAGGGGAGAAAAAGAAAAGCTACTGAAGCTATATTCCATGCAGATCCTCAGAACAGCAGGTACTGGCAGGGGTCCACTTGGGGCATTTGAGTTTAGTCTCCCCAAATGAGAGCCCTTCTTTCTAATTTATAAAAGACAACTTGGAGAGAGACACCCAAAAGTCACTTCAAGCCAAGCCAGATTCACGAAAGCCCTTCTTAAGGGTCAAAGAATTGAATTCGATCTCTGGCTTTCTAGGACAAAGCATTTCAGTTTTCATGGAAATTTTTTCCCCTTTTTTCTCTGTCTGATCATTTTCTCAATTTCTCCCTTTCAAGTTCAGGCTTTTTCTACAACATCAGTATTGGGCACATGCTATTTTCCTCCTAGCTTAGTCTATTATATCTTGCTATTGTGGCACTCCTTTTCCACTAAAAGCAATCAAAAATGAAAATCCACATTTCAGAACAGTGTCTATTAAATATGCACCTTTTTGTGGATTAGAAAGAGAAAGCTCCAAGGGCTGGTCTTCTGTTCTGTGTGTCATGTAAAGATTAGATAGTGGGTGACACTTCTGTTCCCTCCCAGGCCATTTGCTTTGGTGACAGGGAGTGATGGTGGAAGGTAGGAGTCCAAAACAACTGATTTTAAGGAACATCTCAAAACATTGCTTATCAAAGTGTGGTCTTTGAACTAGTAGCAACTGCTTCACCTGAGAGCTCATTAGAAATGTAAAATTGGAGCCGGGCGTGGTGGTGCACCCTTGTAATCCCCAAGTTTGGGAGGCAGAGACAGGAGGATCACGCAGGTTCGAAGCCAGCCATGCGCGCTGGCTTAGGAGACCCTGTTTCCAAATAAAAAATGTAAAAATAGGTCTGGGAGTGTAGCCCGGAGGTAGAAGGGCTTCCAGGAACCCCAGTACCACAAAGAAAGAAAGAAAGAAAGAAAGAAAGAAAGAAAGAAAGAAAGAAAGAAAGAAAGAAAGGTAGGTAAAATTGGAGCCGGGGCATTGGCACGCTTGTAATCCCTGCACTTGGGAGGCGGAGACAAGAGGATCACACAGGTTCGAAGCCAGCCTTGCTGGTTTAAGAGACCCAGTTTCCAAATAATTAATAATTAATAATAATAATAATAATAATAATAATAAATAGGTCTGGGAGTATAGCCCAGAGGTAGAAGGGTTTCCAGGAACCCCAGTACCACACACAAAAAAAAAAAGAAATGTAAAATTGGCCCCAGCCCCAGACTCATGGGCTCAGAATCTGCCTTTTAACAGGATTTTAGGTGACTTGGGTGCACATGAAAGTTTTAGGAGCACAGGCCTAGTAGCTAAGGTGATGTTGTCTTTACAGGCTTTCCATGTGGGTTTCTCTCTTAAGAAAGGAAAGTTCTGTTTAGTGAACTTCATAAGATGCCACCACCACCCTTCCCTCCCCAGATGTTATTTGTAGAGGAATTCTGAAATGAGAAACAATCTTCGACAAATCAAATCTTTGCCCAAAAGAGTTCAAGGTAAAACATGGCTAATGGCTAGCCTTCCGAATCTGAGGGGTGACAGGCAACTGTGTGTGTGAGTGTGTGTAGGTGTGTGTTGGCAGGGCCAGGAGGTCACAACTGGAGATTAAACCCAGGAGGGTTCTACCTTGGAGCTACATTCTCAGACCTATTATTTATTTTTTTTTTTTAATTTTGAAACAGGGTGTTGCTAAAATACCAACCACATGCTGCTGACCTCGAATCCATGAACCTCCCAAGTACTGAGATTACAGGCATGTACCATCATGCTGTCTGGCGACAGGCAACTCTTAGTCCCACTTTCTTTACCAAGGCTCTGGATCTTTTTGCTCAGCATGACTCCCTCTGAGGGGAGGGGGGAGGGAGGGCACGCAGTGAAAC
The DNA here is from genome assembly GCF_963383645.1 of Muscardinus avellanarius. NCBI lineage: Eukaryota > Metazoa > Chordata > Mammalia > Rodentia > Gliridae > Muscardinus > Muscardinus avellanarius. The sequence continues at coordinate 67,070,665 of NC_137793.1, read as the reverse complement.
CATGCACATGACCAGTGAGCCTGAGTGGGGCGTGCTGTGCACTGAGCCCCAGGGAGGCTCTATAAACATGAACAGGCAGAACCAACAGCACAACATTAGTCCAGTCTGTGTTCAGACCTCACACATCTAGTAGCCACAGTCAGGACATACAGAGATGAACTCCGATGAACTTCTCCATCATCTACAAGCAAGGCACCAACCAGGAAGATGGACAATTACACGAACTTGTTTGGAAGGGAGGAAAACTCAAACTGAAAGGCAAGACAGGTGGCCCAGGCCTCAGTGGAATGTCCTGCACCTTGATTCCTGATTGCCTGTGAAGCAGAGCCAGTGTCCAGGGCAGGACAGAGGCTCTGATCAGAGCCCAGGCAGGCCACACAGATTTCCTGGCCTCACCTTTGACCTCCTCTGGTACACAGAGGATGACCACCTCAAAGACATTTCTATAAGAAATGGGAGAACCCCAAAAGTTACTCCTTTCTAAAAAAAAAAAATTGCTTTTCTTTTCTTCCAGTTCTGACAGCTATGCACATCACAACAAACACTTTTTGACCCCAGGCTCAACTTGTTATTCTTCTGCCCTACCCTTACTAATTTTTCACTTTTTTTCCAACCTTACCTTCAGATTCTCATAAATAACAATGTTTTGAAAGGCAAAATAGTTTATTTACACCAAGAAATACTTGTTTTCCAACCAGTGATTATTTATATATTCATAGCATTTCAGCTCCAGAAACAAATCCTGTCCTGTTAACAGTATGCAAGCTCTCAATGAAAACTTGAAATGGACAGGATGGATGGACAGCAGAGAGCAGAGGCGGCCATGAGTTGCTTAGGCTTTGAAATTCAGACAGGAGCTCCATCTGTCTTCCTCTACCACAGCCAGCAGATAGCCCTGTCCCTCAGAACCAGGTATATTATAGATTAGCCGCCTACAGAGCCTATGGCTATCAATTTTATTTCGGCTAACTTCCACTTCATAGAAGAGCACTTGACTTGTTTCCCCTGTAAATCAAACCTGGATGAACTAAGCAATCTTCCAGAAGCACATCAGAAGAAAATCTTTGCACCCCTCCCCCAACACAAACACATGCACAGGCATGCCTGAACACACTACTTTCCAAAGAAAGAGAAAGTTAACTTTCAAATAAACCTGTCCTTCAGCCAGTGTGGCCATGTTTTCAGACCCTTCACATTCCCAAAGGTGGTCCTTTTAACTCTCACTTAAATCCAGAGGCTGAAACCTGACTTCTGTCTGCAGAGGGCATGGACAGGGTCAGAGGCTATAACCACCTCTCTCTCTCTCTCTCTCTCTCTCTCTCTCTCTCTCTCTCTCTCTCTCTCAACTGAGAATGGTGGGCCAGGCTTTATTGTCCCGTCTTTTAGGAAAGCCAGGCTGGGCTGCTGGTGGGAAGCTCCAGACAGAATCTGGGTGTGTGGACCTGTGCAGGTTCCACAGAAGAACTAGGAACTTCAGGGGTTTTGAAGGAGGGGTGGGTTTTAGGTTGGGGCACCCTGGGTTCTCTGATACACCAGAAGTCTGTATTATGGGGTGGGTGCAGCAGGGCTGACCTGCCAGCCAGACTCTTGCCCCTCTCAGGCCATCCCAGGCCAGGACGTCACAGCGGGGTCACTCACCGCCCGTGAGCTGTGCAGGGCCAAAGCACAGCGCCAGCTGAAACCACAGGATCACGGCCAAGAGTCTCTGGGGGGACTGAGGCTGCTGCTGCTGCTGCTGCTGCTCTAGAAATCCATCTCCATTACTCGGGTTCATTCCATGATACATCTTTCATCCACAGAGGGCATCCAGCTTGCAAGAGTCTGCAACCAACCAGGAGCGCAACACGACAATACCGGCTGCCTGCTGGGGCTCGGCCGCGCTCGCACTCGCCTTGGGTCCCGGCGCCTGGGCTGCGCGGGCTCCATCCCCGCTCTCCCCGTGCGGCCCCCGCCCCTTTCCCACGGCTGGATCTCCCCGCCATCCATCCCCAGCGCGAGGTACACTGAGTAACAGCCGCCGCGGGATGCTGCGCGTGCGGGAGCGGAGGAGGAGGGGAGGAGGGCAGGGTTAGCGCACCCTGGCTCCGCGCCGGTCCCGGGGACCCAGCGGCTGTGACCATGACAGGAAAGTCTGAAGCCTTCCAGCGTCTCGGGGCTGGGAAAACACTTTTCCCCGGGCCTATACGTGCCACTCTCAGGAATCTCACAATGTGGCACCGGCTCCCCGCAGCTACTTCTCTGGTTTTCCCCAGGATCGGGGGGGGGGGGGGTCTGTTGCCCCAGTCCCCAAAGAGATTGCGCTGTCAAAATAAATCCCCTCCCTCGGGGAGCCGAGCGGGCGCCGACCCCGCCGGCCTGCGCGCGCCCCCGGGCTCGGGTCTTACCTGTGGGTCTCATGCATGCAGCTGCCTTCCCGCCTCCTCCTCCCCCCGCCGGTCTCACCCGCATCTGTGCGCGACCTCTGCTGCCGCCGCGGCGCGAGCGAGCGAGCCAGCGAGACGGAAGCCCCGGCGGCGGCTCGCGGCCCCCGCCCGCCCGCGCGCTCCCGCCCGCCCTCCTCCCGGCCCGCGAGCCGCCGGGCGCCGAGGACTGCAGCCGGCCGCGCGCCCCCGGGGAGGCGCCCGCGCGCCCGCTACCTGCGCTCGCGAGCCCGCGGCGGCGGCGGCGCGCGGCGGGGGCGGGGCGGCGGCGGCGGCGCGCGGCGGCGGGGGCGCGCCTCGGGAACGGAGCCCGCGCCGCGGCGGGGAGGGGCCGGCAGGGCGGGAGGGGAGGCCCCGCCGCCGCGGCCAATGGGAAGCCGGCGCGCCTGCACCTGTCGGGGCGCGAGTCGCCTGCCGGCCGCTCTCCCGCGCACACGCAGGCCGGCCGCCCCTTCCCCGGCGCGGGACGGCGGCCCCTGCCGGGCTGAGCACCGGCCCCGGCCCGCCGCGGCCTCTGGTGGCCCCAGCGCGCGGCGCGGCGCGGCGCGGCGCGGGAGAGCACCGTGCCCTGGACTGCGGCCGCCGGGGAGGCTCCGCGAGGGGGTCCCGGCCCCCGCGCGCCGGCCTCCGCCCCAGCCTCCCGCCACCCACCGACTCAAGCGGGGCGGGCGGGGCGGGGGCGTCGGCTGCCAAGCCTCTTCTGTTGCCGCCTTCCAGCCATCCACCTCGGCCGAGGCTCTGTGCATCTCCTCAGAGCCCCAAGGACAACCTGAGGCGCCCGAGACACGTTCTCTTCCTCCCCATGCCAGACCCCTTGGCATTTCCCCTTTAGCCAGTGTCGAGAGCGAGGGCGCTTTGCTTGCCTTGAAGATGCACTGGCCCCTGCGGGTCCTTGGCTTAGGAGGCACTGTCCCAGGGAGAGGGGGAGCGTGAGGAGTGCCCATGCAGAAGACTGGGTGCCTAGGAAGGGGGAAACATCTGGGATGCGCGAATCGGAACCCAAGAGCATGCAGGGTGCTTGCCCTCCCTGGCCCCTGGTGTCTCTAGAAAGTTCCTGGTCAGTGCTGCCTCTGCTCGGTTTCTGTGTCTGAGCTCAGCCGTCTGCAGGCTCAGCTCTCACTCCCCACAGCTCTGTCCCTCTGCAAGCGAGGCGTCCTCTGGGAGCTGGGCCCAGAGGGCCCAAGTACCAGCCGCTGTGATTAAGGGGCGTGAGCTAATGAGGTGGTCCCTGCAGGCAGCACTTTAAAAGCAGTGGCACTCCATTACTCGGTAGCAATTTGTGGCTATGAAAACCATGTTTCTGGTACAGCCACCAAATCAGCCCGTACTTCTATTGACTTCCCCAAAATCTCACATACTGATAATAGTTGGGAAATTACAGCTTTTACTGTGTCGACTCTTACTGAGAGTAATTTTAACAAATTCTTGCAGGATAGATTATCTTTTGGTAGATGAATCAAGCTCAGAATTTTCTTTTTCCGATTTGTAAAATTGAGATGGTGGCTTTGCACAGAATAAGTTTAAGCTTTCGTCTCTAGCACGAGTGCTTTGCTGATAAAGCTTGTACTTGGGGTCTCCAAAATCGGCTGGACATTTTTCCATGTTTCCATAGACCTATGATTATCCTCTACAGATTTTTATTACATTGTTTTCTCAGGAAAATATTCTACCTCTTTTTAATAGCAATCAAATCTACAAGGCTCAAAAATATTTGTCGATCATTTGTGTCTATAATATATATAATATATACTATATATATATATATATATATATATATATAGCCTTAAATGCTATTTAAATCTCTTTGTTGTACAGTTCATTTATGTCAGAATTGAAAGAAGAATCCAAGATCCTCTGGGAAAACATGGTGTCTGTGCATGAGTTCCCTCTCTGACATTTATAAAAATGTGGTCATCCAGCCTCTCCAAGACTTCTTGAGGAAGCCTGATATATTTGCTGGCAGCAGTCTTAGACAAAGCCTTCCTTACATGGAATTGAAATTTACCTCCTTGAAACTTTAACCCACAGGCTCTTGCTGTCCCCTTTGAGCCCACACAGCTTCTTAAGACAGGATTTCGTCCACTTGGAAATGGCTTCATGTTCCCTTTAATTGTCCCTTTGCTGGGTTAAACATAGCCATTTCCTTCAATGTGACAATTCCATGACGCCCCACCAGCCTGTGGCTTTTCTCTGGATGTGACCCAATTCCTCAATGCCCAGCAACCTCCAACTATCAAAGTTTGTTTTGGAAGAGGACTCCATGTTTGCTGGGGGGAGAGGGGGTCTGACAAATACAGGACAGGTATGGTACTCCCTGTATTTTAAAATAATTTACCATTATTTAATGTGACTAATGAAAATAAACATTTTGGGGCAGATAAAGCATATTATTATTTTGTTACTTTTCTATATTATCTCATGTATTTTTTTTTTAGAGCTGCCATAACAAAATAACACAGATTTGGTGACTTAACCAACAGAAATTTACTTCCTCACAGTCCTGCAGCCTGGAAGTCCAAGATCAAGATATCAATAGGGTGGTTTATTCTGAGGCCTCTTCTTGGCTTGTAGATGGTTATCTCCTCCCTGGGTATTCACATAGTCATTTCTGTGTGGTGTCTGTGTCCTAATCTCTTCTTTTTAGTCAGATTGGATTAGGGGTAACCCTAACAGCCTCATTTTAACCTGCCATTTTTAAGGCCTTATCTCCATATTTGGTCATATTTTGAGCTACTGGGTGTTAGGGCTTTGACATATTAGTATGGGGGAAAAAAGGACAAAATTCAATCTGTAACATCTCACAACAAAAAATAAAGAGCCAGTGATACACCATCTTACTCATCCTTAGGTGAGGACGGCGAAGACAAAGGAGATGGATCCATTTACTAAAGCTGCCCAGCCAACAAAGTCCTCAGTTGTGAATCCAAGGCACTTCAACTCCCTCCTTACAGCCTTCCTGCCATCCCACAGCTACTTACATAACTATATTTTACCTCGAGGAATCTTCAAAATAAGTCATCCTCAATGTATTGGGATCTATATTTGTCTGAAGAAGGGAGAGAGGGTAACTGAAACACAGGAGACAGGATGGCTTACTTCCTACTGTGTTGGGGAAGGCTTACTTTATCTCTCCTCCTTGCTCATACAGAAGTCAACTACAAACCCAATGACAGTAAGAAGAGGCATGAAAAGAGAGCCTGGAATCTTCCTCCCAAACACAGAACAGCCTCAGGGTTCTTTTCTGGGAAGCTTAGAGAAGCCACCCCTACTCTGGCTTCCCCACCTCTCTACATGAATTCCTCAGCTCCCATCATTTCTCTGCCCTCCACCCTGACAATAGGGTTGATTTCCAAAACTTTTTTTTTCTGTTTTTAATTTTTAAATTTTTTTATTTTTAATTTAATTTTTTATTGGTGCAATATATTCATACATCATATTGGGGTAAATAACTTGTGTATATATACATGTACACATCACTGATTTAACTCCTACCCAATTCCCACCCCATTCTCTCCCTGTCCCTCCTTCCCTTGCTTGGTTTAGTGGTTGACTTTGATATGTTTAAGTACATTGTGTGTTTTAGAGATTTTCCTCTCCCCCCCCCATTTCTCCTCCTTTAGGTTGTCTTGTTTGCTCCTCTATGGGATTTCCTTTTTCATCTAGAGTTCCTCCTATGACCCGTTTCTCCCTAACTCTCACATATTAGGGAAAGCATCTGCTTTCTTATTTGTTGTGATTAACTACTCTCACTTAGCATAATGTCCATCCATTTCCCTGTAAATGATGTAATTGTGTTTTTCTTTATGGCTGAGTAAAATTCCATTGTGTACATATCCCACAGTTTTGTAATCCATTCATCTGTTGATGGACATCTTGGCTGGTTCCATAGTTTGGCTATGGTGAATTGAGCAGCTATGAACATAGATACACATGCATTAGTTTGGTAGTTTGGTTTCCTATCTTTTGGGTAGATACCCAGAAGTGGTATTGCTGGATCAAATGGTAGATTTGTTCCCATTCTTCTGAGGATTCTCCATACTGTTTTCCAAAGTGGTTGCACTAATTTGCAATCCCACCAACAATGTTTTAGAGTTCCCACTTCTCCACATCCGCGCCAGCATCTGTTGTTGTTTGTGTTTTGAATGATGGCCATTCTAGTTGGAGTTAGGTGAAATCTCAGGTTAGTTTTGATTTGCATCTCTCTGATTGCCAGTGATGTTGAGCATTTTTTCATGCATTTATTGGCCATTTGAATTTCTTCTTTTGTGAAATGTCTATTTAGTTCATTTGCCCATTTTGTTATTGGATGCTTTGTTTTCTTAGTGTTGAGTTTCTTGAGTTCTCTGTATATTCTAGATATTAGTCCTCTATCGGTGATGTAGGTGGCAAAAATCTTCTCCCATTCTGTTGGCTCTCGATTGAGGTTCTTGACAGTTTCCTTTGCTGAACAGAAGCTCTTCAGTTTCATGCAATCCCACATATTGATTCTCCTTTTAATTTGTTGTGCCTTTGGGGTCTTGTTGAGAAAGTGTTTATCTGTGCCTATGTGTTGCAGTCTTGGACCTATGCCCTCTTCAAAGAGCTTCAAGGTCTCTGGTTTGATTTCCAAGTCTTTGATCCATCTTGAATTGACTTTTGCACAGGATGAGAAAGTGGGATTAATTTCCAGTTTTCTGCATATGGTTAACCAGTTTTGCCAAAAATACCATTTGTTGAAGAGGCTATCTTTTTTCCAGTGTATGTTTTTGGCCCCTTTGTCAAAAATCAATTGGCTGAAAGTGTGTGGATTTGTTTCTGGGTCTTCTATTCTGCTCCACTGGTCTATGTATCTGTTTTTGTGCCGAAACCATGCTGTTTTTATTACAATGGCTTTGTAGTATAGTTTAAAGTCAGGTATTGTGATTCCTCCTGCATGTTTTTTGTTGCTGAGAACTACCTTGGCTATTCTGGCCTTTTTGTTATTCCAGATAAATTTAACGACTGATTTTTCTATGTCTGTGAGGAATGATCTTGGTAGTTGAATGGGCATTGTGTTAAATCTGTAGATCACTTTTGGGAGGATGGCCATTTTAATGATATTTATTCTGCCAATCCATGAACATGGAAGATCTTTCCAACTTCTGAGATCTTCTTCAATTTCTTTTTTCAGTATTTTATAATTTTATTTTTTTTACAGTGAAGAATTTTTTTTATTGGTGCACTGTATTCATACATCATAATGGGATAAAAAAAAAACTTTTGTAGACATACATGTACACATCACCCAGTTAGCCCCTACCCGATCCCCACCCCATTCCCTCCCCATCCCTCCTTCCCATGCTTGGCTTAGTGGTTGACATCTAGTATTATAGCAATTTATCCAAAATTAACAATGATAATCTCATATAACAGTTTCATTAGTCTGATACCAAGCTTTTGATGACTTAAAGATAACATTTCAATATTTCTTTTTGCTTTCTTTCTTACCAGAGAATATTTTTTTCTTTTTTTTCTTTTTTTCTTTTAGGTGAAACCATCATACATTTATTTATTTATTTTTCAGAAAAAATCTATCCTAATATGGTATATGGACTCCAGATACCCAAAATGATCTCAAAAAAGAACAAAGCTAGAAGATGTATATTTTCTGATTTCAAACCATATAAAGCTACAATAATTGAAACAGTGTAGTACTGTTATAAAGGCAGATATATAAACCATTGAAGTTAAATAAAAGCCTAGAGATAAATTCTTCCATATATTGTCAAGTTATTTTTGACAAGGTTTCCATGAACACTTGGTGGAGGATATGATAATCTTTTAACTAAATATTGTTGAAAAATAATAATTACATAAAAAAGAATAAAATTGGACCCTTACCTAACACCATATACAAATATTAACTCAAAATAGATAAAAGACCTAAATATAAATCTCAAGACTATAAACTTTTAGAAGAAAATCTGGGTCATAAAACCTCACAACATAGAAATTGGCAGTGATTTCTTGGATATGATTTCAATGGCACAGGCAATAGAAGGGTAAATAAACTCCCTAAAAAATATTGTATATCCAAAGACAGTGTAAACAGAGTTAAAACTTACTGATAGAATGGGATAATATATTTCCAAATGCTATATCTGAAGGTATATTAATATTCCAACTAGAAATCCTAAAAATTAGCAAAAATAAAAGCAAACAATACAATTTAGAGATAGGTAAAAGACTAACATAAATAATGAATCTCCACAGATAACCAATCTTAGTTGTCTGTTGGATGGAAAATCTTGTTTCTCTGGTTCTGGTGTGTGTTACCTGTTTCTTCTTTGTAGTTAATCTCTTTGAGTATTTTCTCTAGCGCTGGTTTTGAAGACATAAATTCCTTCAGTTTCTGTTTGTCATGGAAGCTTCTTATTTCCCCATCTAATTTGATATAAAGTTTTGCTGGGTAGGAAATTTTTGGCTGGAAGTTGTTTTCTTTCAGAGTTTGGAATATGTTACTCCATGCCCTTCTGGCTTTCATGACTTGGTTTGAGAAGTCTGGAGTGATTCTAATTGGTTTGCCTCTGAATGTCACTTGGCCTTTTGTTTTTGTTGCCTTTAAGTGTCTATTTATTTCATTTGCCCATTTCTTGGTTGGGTTGTTTGTTTTGCTAGTGTAGAGACTTTTGAGCTCTTTATATATTCTGGATATTAGCCCCCTTATCAGAGTGGTGGCTGGTAAAGATCTTTTCCCATTCTGTAGGCTTCCTCTTTAGGTTATTGATAGTTTCCTTTGATGAGAAGAAACTTTTTAGTTTGATGCTAACCCACTTGTTAATTATTGCTTTAATTTCCTGAGCTTTGGAGGTTTTGTTGAGAAAGTTACTGCCTATGCCAATATGTTGTAGTGTTGAACCTATGCTCTCCTCTACCAACTTCACAGTCTCAGGTCTAATTTCTAAGTCTTTGATCCATCTCGAGTTGATTCCTGTGCATGGTGAGATATAGGGGTTTAGATTCATCTTTTTACAAATGGATAACCAGTTCTCCCAGCACCATTTGTTGAAAAGGCTGTCTTTTCTCCAGCGTATGAGTTTGACCCCTTTGTCAAAGATTAATTGGCTAAAGATGTGTGAGTTTGTTTCTGTATCTTCTATTCTAATCCAATGGTCAGTATATGTTATTGTGCCAGTACCATGCTGTTTTTACTACTATTGCTCTATAGTATAGTTTGAAGTCTGGGATTGTGATGCCTCCTGCATATTTCTTATTGCTGAGAATTGCTTTGGCTATTCTGGGTCTTTTCTTTCTCCATATAAAGTTTATGATTGATTTTTCTATGTCTCTGAAGAATGTTGCTGGTATTTTAATGGGAATTGCATTGAATCTATAGATCAGTTTTGGCAGAATGGCCATTTTGATGATATTTATTGTGACTATCCATGAGCATAGGAGATCTTCCCATCTTCCAAGGTCTTCTTCAATTTCTTTCTTTAATGTTTTATAGTTTTTGTTGTAGAGGTCTTTTACATCTTGGGTTAGGTTAATTCCTAGGTATTTTATTGGTTTTGAGGTTATAGTGAAGGGAATTGTTTTCTTTCATTGTGAATTCATTGTTGGCATAAAGAAAAGCCACTGGTTTCTTTAAGTTGATTTTGTATCCTGCATCTTTGCTGAATTTGTCAATCAGCTCCAGAAGCCTTTTGGTTGAGTTCTTTGTGTCTTCCAGATAAAGGATCATGTCATCTGCAAATAAGAATAATTTTAATTCCTCTCTTCCTATGTGAATTCCTTTGATTTCCTTCTCTTGTCTTATTGCTATGGCAAGAGTCTCAAGGACTATATTGAAAAGGAGTGGTGATAGTGGCATCCTTGTCTTGTTCCTGACTTTAGAAGACATTTTTGCAATTTTTTCCCATTCAATATAATGTTGGCTTTGGGTTTACAGTATATTGCCTTAATGATGTTGAAGTACATTCCTTCTATCCCAATTTTCTGCAGTGTTTTTAACATAAATGGGTGTTGGATTTTGTCAAATGCTTTTTCAGCATCTATTGCTATGATGATGTGGTTTTTGTTCTTGGTTCTACTTATGTAGTGAATAACATGTATTGATTTGTGTATGTTGAACCAGCTTTATTTTTCTGGGATGAACCCAACTTGGTCATGATGTATTATTCTCTTGATATAGTTTTGAATGCGTATAACTAGTATTTTGTTTAGAATTTTTGCATCTATGTTCATTAAGGATATTGTTCTGTAGTTTTCTTTTCTTGATGTATCTTTATTTGGTTTGGGGATTAATGTGACACTGCCTCATAGAAGGAATTTGGGAGAGTTCCATCTCTTTCAATTTCCCGGAACAAGTTATGAAGTATTGGTATTAGTTGTTCACTGAAGATTTTGTAGAATTCAGCTGTAAACCCATCTTGGCCTGGGCTTTTCTTTGGTGGAAGAATTTTTATTGCCATTTCTATTTCTTTGGTTGCTATTGGTTGGTTTAGGCTTGCTATATTCTCTTGGTTGAGTTTAGGTAGGTTAACTGTGCTTAGAAATCTATCAATTTCATCCATGTTTTGAAGTCTATTGGAGTATATATTTTTAAAGTAGTTTCTGATAATCTTTTGAATTTCTTCACTATCTGTGGTGATATCTCCTTTTTCATCTCTAATTTTGATAATTTGAGTTGATTCTCTTTTTCTTTTGGTTAGGTTGGCCAGGGGTTTATCAATTCTATTAATCTTTTCAAAGAACCAACTTTTTGTTTTATTGATTCTTTGAATTGTTTTTTTTGTTCTCTATTTCATTTATTTCTGCTCTAATTTTAATGATTTCTCACCTTCTGCTGGCTTTGGGAATAGACTGTTGCAGACTTTCTAGGTCCTTGAGTTGTGTCATTAGGTTCTTTACTTGGTGGTTCTCTGTCCTTCTTATGTGGGCACTCAATGCAATAAAATTTCCTCTTAATACTGCCTTCATAGTGTACCATAGATTTTGGTAGGTTGTGTCTCTGTTTTCATTTGTTTCCATAAATTTCTTTATTTCTTCCCTAATTTCTGCCCTTATCCATTCATCATTTAATAGTGTATCATCCAATCTCCATGTATTTTGGTTGTACCCATGTTTGGGGCATAAATATTTCCTATCATTATATCTTCCTGGTGTATTGTTCCTTTTAATAAAAGGAAGTGCCCTGCTTTGTCTCTTTTGATGTGTTTTAGTTTAAAGTCTGTTTTGTTGGACATCAGGATTGCTACCCCTGTTCTTTTTTGGTCACCAATAGCAAGATATATCTTTTTCCATCCTTTCACTTTCAGTCTGTGAATGTCTTTGGCTGTAAGGTGAGTTTCTTGCAGACAGTATATATTTGGATTATGTTTCTTAATCCACATTGCCAGTCTATGTCTTTTGATTGGTGAGTTAACTCCTTTGACATTAAGAGATATTATTGAAATATGATTTTTGTTTTCTGCCATTTTGTGTTCTATTTGGGTGATTTGGTCTTTCTTCTTTACTTAAATGGCCTACTTAATAGCTTCCTCTCTACTCTGGTTCTGAAGTCTGCTTCTTTTTTCTTCCTTATGGTTTATTTCTTTAAGAATTTTCTCTACTTTAGGCTTTGAATTCATGAATTTTTTAAGATTCTGTTTACCCTGAAACTCTTTTGTTTCCCCATTGATTTTGAATACTAGTTTTGCTGGATAAATAAGCTTCGGTTGGAAGTTATTTTCTTCCAAGGTCTGAATCACGTCATACCAGTTTCTCCTAACATTCATGACCTCGGTTGTATAGTGTGGGGTGATTCTTATTGTTTTGCCTCTATATGTCACCTGTCCTTTTGTTCTCACTGCTTTTAAGATTCTTTCCGAGAGTGGCCGGAGCTGCGGAGCGGAGTGGCCGGAGCAGCCGGAGCGGAGCGGCCAGAGTGGCCGGAGCAGCCAGAGCCGCGTCGCGGAACGGCCGGAGCGGCCGGAGTGGCCAGAGCCGTGGTGCGAAGCAGCCAGAGCCGTGTCACAGAGCGGCTGGAGCAGCGTGGCCTACATCTCCCCTAGCAGCACCAGGCTCCAGAGAGGAGGGAGACTCAAAACAGAGCTCAAATCCAGAGAGGAGGTACTCTGGCCTCGCGGCCTAGGATGCAGAAGCAGCGTCTTACTGCTGGCGGCAGCGGTGAGTTCACCGGACGGCCCTAGACCATTCCACTCAACCAGCCACCAAGCGCCTGAGAGGAGGGGCGGACAGCGAGCCGAGGTGAGCAGGTGCTGAACAGCCGGGCGGCAGTCAGCAGTTTTGTTGGCGCAGGGAACATCTAAAGCTCCCAAGGGCCGGGCACAGCACAACTGGCAAGGACTCAGAGCGGAGCTCAAAACCAGAGAAGAAATACGCTGCATCACGGCTGAGGGCGTGGCAGTGGTGCCATATTGCCAGTGGCAGCAGCAGCGAATCCACCGACTTCACTACAGCTCAATCAGCGCACTCAACAACCGTGAGTCAAATTCCGGCCCCTAGGGGAGAAATCCCAGTACTGCACTCCCAGAGACGTGCGCAGATAGTCTCCCTGGGTCGGAGATTTTAGCAGTGCAGCCCAGTGGGGGAGTGGCAGTGGCAGAGATATCATACCATAGTCACAACTCCCCGCTGGAGAACGCCCAACTTGGCACCCCCCATGGTCTAAGCAGCCTTGATTGACTCCCTGGGTCTGAGACTTTGTGGTACAACCCAGTAAAGGAGTAGTGGTGACTGAGATACCACAGACTCGAGATCCAGAGCATCTTAAGTGAACTCATAGTGGCTCAGGGAAGAACCCAGAGAAGGCGCAAACTTCCAAAATCATGGGAAAGAGAAATAACAATGGAGCAGTGAATGCCCACAACCCCACAACATCAGAATCTGATAACACAGAAATCCAAAGATCTCTAGAAGATCAAATTAGGAAAATAACTTTAGAAATAATAGAGGACTTTTGAAAAGAATTTAGAGAGAGTCAAAAAGAGATAAAGGATGCAATTAATGAAGTAAAGGCCTCAATTCAAAGTATAAACAACAGATTAGACCACATGGAGAATAGAATCTCGCTTCTTGAAGATGATCATTCCAAAAATGAACGCATAGTTTCTAATTTAGAAAAAAAAAACCCAACAGCAGGAATCTGACATTGAAGAAATATGGGCCCATTTCAAGAGAGCTAACCTAAAAATAATTGGAAAGAGGAGAGAAAAGAAGGTGAAACCAAAGGGATCAACAATCTCTGCAAGGAAGTCATAGCAGAAAAATTTCCAAACATAGAGCAAGAGGTCGATACACAGGTCCAGGAAACTTATAGAACTCCCTTTAGACAGGATCAGAGAAGAGGATCCCCACGCCACATAATTGTCAAAATGACTAATGTGGAAGCCAAGGAGAGAATCTTAAAGGCAACAAAACAAAAGGCCATGTGATATACAGAGGCAAACCAATTAGAATCACTCCAGACTTCCCAAACCAAGTTATGAAAGCCAGAAGGGCTTGGAGTAACATATTCCAAACGCTGAAAGAAAACAACTTCCAGCCAAAACTTTCCTACCCAGCAAAACTATCCATCAAATTAGATGGGGAAATAAGAAGCTTCCATGACAAACAGCAACTGAAGGAATTTATGTCTTCAAAACCAGCGCTAGAGAAAATACTCAAGGAAATTAACTGCAAAGAGGAAATCGGTAATACATGCCAGAACCAAAGAAACAAGAATTCCCATCCAGCAGACAACTAAGCAAAGAAGAATAAACAGTATCTCAAACAGATATAAGATCTTAACATGTTGGGAATTAAGAATTATCTCTCTATAATCACACTGAATGTAAACGGCCTCAACTCCCCAATAAAAAGACATAAAGTGGCCAAATGGATTAAAAGCCAGAATCCAGCCATCTGCTGCTTATCAAGAAACACACCTTACAAGTAAAGATAGGAACAAACTCAAGGTAAAGGGCTGGAGCAAGGTAATTCATGCTAATGGTACTCGAAGACAAGCAGGAGTAGCAACTATGATATCAGACAAGTTAGACTTCAAACCCAAACTTATTACAAGAGACAAAGAAGGTCACATTTCACTGGTAAAAGGAATAGTCCAGCAAGAGGAAATAACAATAATCAACATCTATGCCCCAAACATAGGTGTAGCTACTTTCATAAATCAAACTCTTTGTGACATGAAGTCACACATAAATCCCAACACAATAATATTGGGAGACTTCAACACACCTCTCACAATACTAGACCGATCTTCCAGACAAAGGGTCAGTAAAGATGTCTCAGAACTAAAGAACACCATTAACCAAATGGACCTGTTGGACACATATAGAATATTTCACCCAACTACAGCAGAGTTTACATTTTTCTCAGCTGCTCATGGAACCTTACCAAAATAGATCACATCCTGGGACACAAAATGAGCACTAGCAAATTTAAAAAATGTTACATACTTCCCTGTGTCATTTCAGACCATAATGGAATGAAACTAGAAATCAACTATAAGAAGACCCAGAGAAACAACATAAACATGTGGAGACTGAACACCACACTTCTGAATGAAGAATTGGTCATAGAAGATGCAAGAGGTGAAATCAAGAAATTTCTAGAAACAAATGAAAATAAAGAAACAACATATCAAAACCTCTAAGACACTTTGAAGGCAGTATTAAGAGGAAAATTTATACCACTGAGTGCTCATATAAGAAAAACAGAAAATCTTCAAATAAATAGCCTTATGACACACCTCAAAGTCCTTGAAAAGCAGGAACAATTGAACCCCAAAGCCAGCAGAAGACGGGAAATTATTAAAATTAGAGCAGAAATTAACGAAATGGAGAATAAAAAAACAATACAGAAAATCAACAAAACCAAAAGCTGGTTTCTTGAAAAAATTAACAAGATTGATAAACCACTAGCCAACCTAACTAAAAAAAAGAGAGAATCAACCCAAATTATGAAGATAGGGGATGAAAAAGGAGACATTACTACGGACAGTGTAGAAATCCAGAGGATTATCAGAAACTACTCTGAAAAACTATACTCCAACAAAATGGAAAATCTGGAGGAAATAGACAACTTCCTAGATAAATACAACCTTCCTAAACTGAGTCAAGAAGATATAGAACACTTAAACCAACCAATAACAATCAAAGAGATTGAAACAGCAATAAAGAGCTTACCATCAAAGAAAAGCCCAGGACCAGATGGTTTCCCAAGTGAATTCTATAAAACCTTAGTAGAAGAACTAATCCCAATACTACTCAAACTATTTCGGGAAATAGAAAAAACCGGGACTCTCCCAAATACATTCTATGAAACCAACATCACACTAATACCCAAACAGAATAAAGACAGTTCAAGGAAGGAAAACTACAGGCCTATATCTCTGATGAACTTGGATGCAAAACTATTAAACAAAATATTAGCAACACGCATTCAAAACCACATCAAGAAAATCATTCACCATGACCAGGTAGGGTTCATCCCAGGGATGCAAGGCTGGTTCAATATACGAAAATCAATCCATGTAATTCATCATATAAACAGAATCAAAGACAAAAACCACATGATCATCTCAATAGATGCTGAAAAAGCATTTGATAAAATTCAGCATCCATTTATGATAAAAACACTGCAGAGAATTGGAATAGAAGGAACATATCTCAACATTATTAAGGCAATCTACAATAAGCCCACTGCCAACATCATATTAAATGGGGAAAAACTTCAAGAATTTCCCCTAAAAACAGGAATGAGACAAGGATGTCCACTATCACCACTTCTCTTCAATATAGTACTAGAGACTCTAGCCAGAGCAATAAGGCAAGAAAAGGAAATCAAAGAAGTACAAATAGGAAAGGAAGAACTCAAGCTTTCACTATTTGCAGATGACATGATTCTATATTTAGAAAACCCAACAAACTCAACCAAAAGGCTTATAGAACTGATCAACAAATTCAGCAGAGTGTCTGGATACAAAATCAATCTTAAAAAATCAGAAGCTTTCCTGTACACCAACCAAATCCACTGAAAAAGAAATTCAGAAAACACTTCCACTCAGGATCTCCCACAAAAAAATAAAATACCTAGGAATAAACTTGACCAAGGAGGTAAAAGATCTCTACAAAGAAAATTATGAAACACTGAAAAAAGAAATCAAGAAGATCTTAGAAGATGGAAAGATCTTCCATGTTCATGGATTGGCAGAATAAATATCATTAAAATGGCCATCCTTCCAAAAGTGATCTACAGATTTAATGCAATGCCCATTAAACTACCAAGATCATTCCTCACAGACATAGAAAAATCAGTCCTTAAATTTATAGCCAAGGTAGTTCTCAGCAACAAAGACCACGCAGGAGGAATCACAATACCTGACTTTAAACTATACTACAAAGCCATTGTAATAAAAACAGCATGGTACTGGCAAAAGAACAGATATATAGACCAATGGAGCAGAATAGAAGACCCAGAAACAAGTCCACACACTTTCAGCCAATTGATTTTTGACAAAGGGGCCAAAAACATACACTGGAAAATTAGATAGCCTCTTCAACAAATGGTGTTGGCAAAACTGGTTAACCATATGCAGAAAATTGGATGTTAATCCCACTTTTTCACCCTCTACAAAAGTCAACTCACAATGGATCAAAGACTTGGAAATTAAACCAGAGACCTTGAAGCTCCTTGAAGAGGGCATAGGTCCAACACTACAACACATAGGCACAGACAAACATTTCCTCAACAAGACCCCAAAGGCACAACAAATTAAAAGGAGAATCAATATGTGGGATTGCATGAAACTGAAGAGCTTCTGTTCAGCAAAGGAAACTATCAAGAACCTCAATTGAGAGCCAACAGAATGGGAGAAGATTTTTGCCACCTACACCACTGATAGAGGACTAATATCTAGAATATACAGAGAACTCAAGAAACTCAACACTAAGAAAACAAAGCATCCAATAACAAAATGGGCAAATGAACTAAATAGACATTTCACAAAAGAAGAAATTCAAATGGCCAATAAATGCATGAAAAAATGCTCAACATCACTGGCAATCAGAGAGATGCAAATCAAAACTAACCTGAGATTTCACCTAACTCCAACTAGAATGGCCATCATTCAAAACACAAACAACAACAGATGCTGGCGAGGATGTGGAGAAGTGGGAACTCTAAAACATTGTTGGTGGGATTGCAAATTAGTGCAACCACTTTGGAAAACAATATGGAGAATCCTCAGAAGAATGGGAACAAATCTACCATTTGATCCAGCAATACCACTTCTGGGTATCTACCCAAAAGATAGGAAACCAAACTACCAAATTAATGCATGTGTATCTATGTTCATAGCTGCACAATTCACCATAGCCAAACTATGGAACCAGCCAAGATGTCCATCAACAGATGAATGGATTACAAAACTGTGGGATATGTACACAATGGAATTTTACTCAGCCATCAAAAAAAACTCAATTACATCATTTTCAGGGAAATGGATGGAACTGGAGGACATTATGCTAAGTGAGATTAGTCAGGCACAAAAAATAAGAAATCAGATGCTTTCCCTAATATGTGAGAGTTAGGGAGAAAAGAGGAGCAAACAAGACAACCTAAAGGAGGAGAAAGGAGGGGGGAAGAGGAAAATCTCTAAAGCTCACAATGTACTTAAACATATCGAAGTCAATCACTAAGCCAAGCAAGGGAGGGAGGGACAGGGAGGGAATGGGTTGGGATATGGGTAGGGGTTAAATCAGCGATGAATACATGTTTGTACACACAAGTTTTTTACCCCAATAAGTTGTATGAATATAATGCACCAATAAAAAAATTTAAAAAAATTAAAAAAATAAAAAAAAATAAACTACAAAAAAAAAGATTCTTTCCTTGGCCTCTATATTGGTCATTTTTGTTATTATGTGTCGTGGGGTGGTCCTTCTTTGGTCCTTTCTCAATGGAGTTCTGTATGCTTCCTGGACATGAAGATCCAAGTCTCTTTCCATATTTGGAAAATTCTCTGAGATTATTTCTTTGAAGAGATTACGGATGCCCTTGGTCTGTACCTCTATCCCTTCTTCAATCCCTATTATTTGTAAGTTAGGATGCCTCATATTATCCCATATTTGCTGGATGTTTAGGTTTTGTTGCTGTAAAGATTTCTGTATATCGCTGACCGTGTTTTCAGTTTTGGATGTACTGTCTTCTAACATTGATATTCTGTTTTCCAATTCATCTAATCTTCCAGAATTTCTTTCTATTGCTGTCTTCATTTCACTTATTGACTCTTTCATTTCATTCCAGACCTCTTTCTGATTCTTTCTTAGCATTTCTAACTCATCTTTCATCTCCTCTAGACTTGTTTTAAATCCTTTCATCATATTGTAAATCAAGATTCTGAACTCCCCTTCTTGCATTTCTTGTAGGTCAGTATTCGTGATTTCTGTTGTCTCTTCATTATTCCTGGTTCTCATATTTATAGCGTTCTCTGTCCTGTTTTTCTGATTTCTACCCATCGTGAGTATTATGTTTAGACCAATCTTAGTATTAGGAGTTTAGAGGTCTCTGCCAGTCAGCAGAGCTTTTCCAATGTTGAGGGTGGGTGATGGGGGAGGAGCTGGGGTGATGGGTAAAGGCATTGGATTACGTAGAGGATATGTTTAGGTTGAGAAAGACTTTAAGTATGCTAAGGTAATATCTTGCTGAGAATGAGAGAGAGTTAATTAGTAGGACTCTTGTAGTTAGTACAGTAAGTATGGAGATATGAAATACTTTGAGTATTAAACATGGAGGTATATTATGGGGAAAAGTTTTGGGGGAAAAGAGTAGATAGGTTGATGTGTGGAAGTTTGTAAGAGGGATGAGGGAAGGATTAAACAAACATAAAAAAATATCAACACAAGATACCAAGACTAACTATTATGTAATCAAAGAAAAAGAAAAAGAAAAAACAAACAAAAAGAGGAAAAAGATAAAAGAAAAGAAAGAGAAAAAAAGGACAAGAATAAAATAAAAGGAACTAGCGGCTGTGTGAAACCAGAAAACAAAGCAAACTATCAAATATATATAAAGAAACAACAAGTAGAAGTAACAGAAGGATGGGGGAAAAAATAAAACAGCAACAACCATAACAAAACAAAAGCAATATAAAAACAAAACATCAACAGTAAAAGAAAAAAAACAGTCCTACTTATTTATGAATATGGAGTCAGGTCCATATAATATTTGAATGTTTCATTGCTTTGATAGCTTTCAGAATATCATCCAATGTCTCTTAATTTTCTTTGTTCTCTATTTTCATCTTCTTAAGTCACACTCTCTGGGTGTTTGGACACCTTTCTTTCCTTTAACTGCTTTGGGTTTAGGTGTCAGGATGTCTGGTGTCACTGTTAATAGATTCTGTACAAACCCCAGGTTCTGTGTAATTCCAACCTGTAGTCAGCACCTCTGCACTCACCACCCTAGATTCAGTCCTGTGCTTCCCTACAGCAGGGGTGGAGGGTGTCCAAAGTATACTTGGAGTCTCCCCCTGAGGTCCTGTGCAGATATTGCATCTCGATGAATTTTCCTGTATCTCTAGAAATTCTAACTGGGCTAGTCGGTGTGGTCCCAAGATGTACCCTAGGCAAAGGGTTTCTGGTCCCTGGACACACACACTTACTGCCAGAGCACTGCCAGTTCCGAGAATGCAGTTTGGGTGTACTGCTTTACTGGGCCTTGGTGTGAGTGGGTGCAGATGCCTAGTGCCTGCTGCTAGGCTCCACCAGGGTGCACTAGGCTGTGCTCTAGACTAGAGCTGAGTCTCAGGCTACCGGGCGGGCAGAAACTCCCGGAGGTGGGCCAGGGATGTGGCATA
Organism: Muscardinus avellanarius; assembly: GCF_963383645.1. Lineage (NCBI taxonomy): Eukaryota > Metazoa > Chordata > Mammalia > Rodentia > Gliridae > Muscardinus > Muscardinus avellanarius. The sequence goes on along the minus strand of NC_137793.1, from coordinate 67,050,424 downwards.
GGCGCACACGGGTCCGGGGGCACAGGAGCTGCACAGTATCCAGCAATGGTCTCTGCCTCCAGTGGGGCGTACAAGTTGGGGGCCCGAGGAGGTCACATAGGCTCACAGAGCTTTTGCCGCCTGGGAAGCAGGCCCCTGGCAAGGTAAGTGCCCGGGCTCCAGCTGCGGGGCTCCCACAGGGTGTGCGGACTAGGTGCACAAGGTGAGCGCCAAGTTTAGGGGTGGGGTGGGGTGGGTATAGGCAACTAGCGGGGGTCCTGGAGCGCAGACGGGGTGCACGAGGACAGTGCTGGGTTCTGTGGTGGACAGATGCCCAGGGCCAGTGCTAGACCTGGGGTGCATGCTAGAACCCGCAGCTTCCCTGGATGCACTCAGGTACCTGGCTTCCTTGGTCCTGGCATCCGTGGGGATCCCTGTGCCACTGTGGTCCAGTCTTTGGTGAGCGCTCAGGATTCTATCCTGGGTGCCACTCGCTGATTAAGATGGGGCTCTATGACCATTTTCAGTCTCTGGTTATTTTGCCGCGGTGGTATCAGTCAGGACTAGGGGATGCAGTTTGGGCGGGCAGCCCGCGCACTCCGCGCTGGCGCCAGCGGGCTGCCTGGTTGTATCTACAGCAGGTCTGAAGCCCAATCTTTGTTCTTCGAGTTGAAGGTTTCCGCCGAGGTACCTGGATCTGTTTTGGTTCCTGGGCTGTATTTATTTTGTTAAGACGCTGCCTTCTAAGTAGTTGAGCTTTATTTGTTTCAGCTACTGAGAAGTGCTGTGTCCCTCAGTTGCAATTTTGAATCCCTTCTGGATGTTTAATTTTATCAAATGCTTTTTCAGCATCTATTGAAATGATCATGTGATTTTTGTCTTTGATTCTGTTTATATGGTGAATTACATGGATTGATTTTCGTATGTTGAACCAGCCTTGCATCCCTGGGATGAACCCTACCTAGTCATGGTGTATGATTTTCTTGATGTGGTTTTGAATGCGTGTTGCTAGTAGTTTAATAGTTTTGCATCCAAGTTCATCAGAGATATAGGCCTGTAGTTTTCCTTCCTTGAACTGTCTTTATTCTGTTTGGGTATTAGTGTGATGTTGGTTTCATAGAATGTATTTGGGAGAGTCCTGTTTTTTTCTACTTCACAAAATAGTTTGAGGAGTATTGGGGTTAGCTCTTCTATAAAGGTTTTATAGAATTCACTTAGGAAACCATCTGGTCCTGGGCTTTTCTTTGATGGTAAGCTCTTTATTGCTGTTTCAATCTCTTTGATTGTTATTGGTTGGTTTAAGTGTTCTATATCTTCTTGACTCAGTTTAGGAAGGTTGTATTTATCTAGGAAGTTGTCTATTTCCTCCAGATTTTCCATTTTGTTGGAGTATAGTTTTTCAGAGTAGTTTCTGATAATCCTCTGGATTTCTACACTGTCCGTAGTAATGTCTCCTTTTTCATCCCCTATCTTCATAATTTGGGTTGATTCTCTCTTTTTTTTAGTTAGGTTGGCTAGTGGTTTATCAATCTTGTTAATTTTTTCAAGAAACCAGCTTTTGGTTTTGTTGATTTTCTGTATTGTTTTTTTATTCTCCATTTCGTTAATTTCTGCTCTAATTTTAATAATTTCCCGTCTTCTGCTGGCTTTGGGGTTCAATTGTTCCTGCTTTTCAAGGACTTTGAGGTGTGTCATAAGGCTATTTATTTGAAGATTTTCTGTTTTTCTTATATGAGCACTCAGTGGTATAAATTTTCCTCTTAATACTGCCTTCAAAGTGTCTTAGAGGTTTTGATATGTTGCATCTTTATTTTCATTTGTTTCTAGAAATTTCTTGATTTTACCTCTTACATCTTCTATGACCAATTCTTCATTCAGAAGTGTGGTGTTCAGTCTCCACATGTTTATGTTGTTTCTCTGAGTCTTCATATAGTTGATTGCTAGTTTCATTCCATTATGGTCTGAAAAGACACAGGGAGTTTTTAAATTTGCTAGTGCTCATTTTGTGTCCCAGGATGTGATCTATTTTGGAGAAGGTTCTGTGAGCAGCTGAGAAAAATGTAAACTCCACTGTAGTTGGGTGAAATATTCTATATGTGTCCAAGAGATCCATTTGCTTAATGGTATTCTTTAGTTCTGAGGCATCTTTACTGACAGTTTGTCTAGAAGATTGGTCTAATGTTGTGAGAGGTATGTTGAAGTCTCCCAGTATTATTGTATTGGGATTTATGTGTGACTTCATGTCACAAAGAGTTTGATTTATGAAAGTAGCTACACCTATGTTTGGGGCATAGATGTTGATTATTGTTATTTCCTCTTGCTGGATTATTCCTTTTACCAGTAAAATATGACCTTCTTTGTCTCTTCTAATAAGTTTGGGTTTGAAGTCTAACTTGTCTGATATCATAGTTGCTACTCATGCTTGTCTTCAAGTTCCATTAGCATGAATTACCTTGCTCCAGCCCTTTACCTTGAGTTTGTTCCTATTTTTACTTGTAAGGTGTGTTTCTTGTAAGCAGCAGATGGCTGGATTCTGGTTTTTAATCCATTTGGCCACTTTATGTCTTTTTATTGGGGAGTTGAGGCTGTTTACATTCAGTGTGATTATAGAGAAATAATTTTTAATTCCTAACATGTTAAGATTTTATTTCTAGCCAGGTGTGGTGGTGCACACTTGTAATCCCCATGCTTGGGAGGTGGAGGCAAGAGGATCATGCAGGTTCAAAGCCAGCCGAGCTGACTTAGGAGATCCTGTTTCCAAATAAAAATAAAATAGGTCTGGGAGTGTAGCCCGGAGGTAGATGGGCTTCCAGGAACCCCAGTACTACAAAAAAAAAAAAAAGATTTTATTTCTGTTTGAGATACTGTTTATTCTTCTTGCTTAGCTGTCTGCTAGATGGGAAATTTTGTTTCTTTGGTTCTGGCATGTATTGCCTATTTCTTCTTTGCAGTTAATCTCCTTGAGTATTTTCTCTAGCGCTGGTTTTGAAGACATAAAGTCCTTCTGTTTCTGTTTGTCATGAAAGCTTTTTATTTCCTCATCTAATTTGATAGAAAGTTTTGCTGGGTAGGAAATTTTTGGCTGGAAGTTGTTTTCTTTCAGAATTTGGAATATGTTAATCCATGCCCTTCTGGCTTTCATGACTTGGTTTGGGAAGTCTGGAGTGATTCTAATTGGTTTGCCTCTGAATGTCACTTGGCCTTTTGTTTTGTTGCCTTTAAGATTCTCTCCTTGGCTTCCACATTAGTCATTCTGACAATTATGTGGCGTGGGGATCCTCTTCTCCAATCCTGTCTAAAGGGAGTTCTATAAGTTTCCTGGACCTGTGTATCGACCTCTTGCTCTATGTTTGGAAAATTTTCTGTTATTACTTCCTTGAAGAGATTATTGATCCTTTTGGTTTCACCTTCTTTTTCCTCCTGTATTCCAATTATTTTTTGCTTAGCTCTCTTAAAATGGGCCCATATTTCTTCAATGTCAAATTCCTACTGTCGGATTTTTTTTCTAAATTAGAAACTATGTGTTCATTTTTGGAGTGATCATCTTCTAGGAGCGAGATTCTATTCTCCATGTGGTCTAATCGGTTGTTTATACTTTGAATTGAGGCCTGTACTTCAATGATTGCATCCTTTATCTCTTTTAGACTCTGTCTGGATTCTTATTGAAGGTCCTGTATTATTTCTACAGTTATTTTCCTGATTTGATCTTCTAAAGATCTCTGAATTTTTGTGTTATCAGGTTCTGATGTTGTGGGCATTCATTGCTCCATTATTATTCCTCTTTCCCATGATTTTGGAAGTTTGCACCCTCTCTGGGTTCTTCCCTGGGTCACTACATCTTCACTTAAGGTGCTCTGGATCTCGAGCCTGTGGTATCTCAGTCACCACTACTCCTTTACTGGGTTGTATCGCAAAGGCTCAGACCCAGAGTGTCAATTGAGGCTGCTTGAGACCATGGGAGGTGCCTGGCTAGGCATTCTCCCACAGGGAACTGCAACTATGGTGTGATATCTCTGCCACTGTCACTGGGTTGGACTGCAAAATTTTCCGACCCAGGGAGACTATCAAAGCTGCGCAAGTCCCTGGGGGTTCAGTACTGGGATTTCTCCTCTAGGGGCCACAATTTGACTCACGGTTGTTGAGTGCACTGATGTGTAGCTGTTGCAGACTCGGTGAACTCGCTGCTGCCGCCCCTGGCAATATGGTGCCGCTGCCACGCCCTCAGCCATGAGGCTGGCATGTTTCTTCCTTGGTTTTGAGCTCCGCTCTGAGTCCCTGCAGGGTGTGCTGAGCCCAGACCCTACAAATTTTAGACACTCCTTGTGCTGAAAAAACTGCTGAACTTCACCCCGCTGTTCCGCAGCTGCTCACCTCAGCTCCCTGTGCACCCCTCCTCTCTGGAGCCTGGTGGGTTGTTGAGTGCGCTTATCTGGAGCCATCCAGTGAACTCGCCGCTGCCACTGGCAGTATGGTCCTGCTGCTGCATCCTCGGCCATGAGGCCGGCATATCTCCTCCCTGGTTTTGAGCTCAGTTCTGAGTCCCCCTCCTCTCTGGAGCCTGGTGCTGCAAGGGAAGATGGCACTGTCACGGTTCCGTGCCATGGCTCCGGCCGTGGCACTGCGGGCTAGTTTCTTTCTGGTGTGTGGTTGTTCTTCCAGCCCTCTTTTTCTCCGTCCCTTGTATTTACAGTTTTTATTTCTCTGCTGATGGTGTTTTCTGGCTATGAAAGGTGCTGATTTTGTGGTAATAGAGATCAATTGTTAACAGGACTCGTAAACGCCGCTTTTCTCTGTCACCATCTTCCCAGAAGTCCCTGATTTCCAAAACTTATGAAAGCTCTTTCTTCATGGCCTAGACTAAGAGTTCACTTTGTGTGGCCAACAATATTTTATCCCATATGTGTTAGTGGAGCATGTACTATGAATTGGATGCTGTTCTTAGTGCTGGGGATGCAACAGTTAATGAACTAAAACATCTGTGCCCTCCGAGAACTTATATTCTAATTAAGGAAGACAGATGATGACTAAAAGAACCAAAACATTTCATATGGGAGGTGCATATTGAGTGCTAGGCAGAATAATAAATCACCGAACGGCAGAGGGGATGGGCATTTCAGAATATAGCTAAGTGGTTGTAACAGTGTTCCAAATATACACTAATAGAAATAGTAAAAAAAAAAAAAAAAAAAAGTAAGATTAAAAAAAATAATGAAATAGGCGTGATTTCTTTCTCTTCAAATGTCTTACCATCCTGGTAGGACATCTCTGCTCCAGAGTCATTCAGGGAACCAGGTTTCCTTTGCCATCTCCTAAGGCATTATCTGCATTTGTGTATTTGCAGCTGGATCACTGGCTTGCCTGGCTTTCAGACTGAAGGAAAAAGGCAGGGGAGGCAGGGAAAGGGGGTTGAAGGGACACAATTTCTCTTTTGGTAGATAAGGCAGAATTAGTTAACAAAGGAGTTCATTAGTGAGTATCTGATCACAGGGGCAGGCCAAATCGCAAAGGAAACTGGGAAATGTAGTCTTTTGTGGGCAGCCAGGTGAGACGAAAGAAGAGAATGAATTTGGGGGACAGGGAAGCTGTAGACTATCTTACCTTCTGAGGAAGGATAGAGGCTGTGATTTTTTAATGAAGTGTACAGGGAAACCCTCACTGACAAGGTGATATTTGGATAAAAACCTGAGGCAAAGGAGTGAACCTTGTGGTGTTTGGAAGGGAAAGCATCTCCAGGCAGAGAGAAAAGAAAATATATACCTAAAGCAGGGTCATGCCTGTCAAAGATGGGAAATAGGAAGGTTGCTTCCCAGGAAGTCTGGAGGTCTAGTGTGAAGTGAGCATGGGAGAGCCAGGGGGTTGAGGTCAGATTGGTTTCTGACTACATGGACCTTAGAGGCCTTGGCTGAAGTCTGGCTCTTGCTCTGAGTGAGAAGAGAAGCCACTGGAGGTTCTTGAGCAGAGAAGATTCGTGATAGGACCTAAGCAGAAAGTGGCTGAAAAGATTTATTTCCAGCATAGGATCAACCACTGGGCATCCTTCTGTGCCCTGGGGCCCTTTCTTCCTCCCTCCTGAGCACCTCTCAGCTCCTGCCCCTGAGGACCAAGAGTGCCAGCCTGGATGGCACACTGCTTCACAATCCTCCCCAGTGGTCCAAGCCTAACACCACCTCCCACCCCCTCCCCTTTTTCATTCATCCTTCCATGATCACATGTAGTACAGACTCCTATGGCAAGCAATGCACCCAACCATGTCTCTGAATAAATAGATGGTGAGAGTTCCAGGAACAAAAATAGTATGTATCTACTTGGTTTTCCTGTGGCTGAGCACACCGCTTGGAACACAGTAGAATAATCCAGGGGTTTTTTTTCTGAACTAAATTAATATTAAGGAATTAATATCAATCTCTCCCTGTCTTGGCCCATTTTTGCACTATAAAAGAACTCCACAGAGTAAGTAATTTATAAACAGTAGAAGTTTACTTGGCTCATGATCCTGGAGGCTGGGAAGTCCAAGGTCAAAGGGCTGCATCCGATGAGGGCCTTGGTGTTGAATCATGACATGGCGGAAGGTGTCATATGGGAAGAGAGGAGCACATTAACACACTTGAGAGAGAAGGAAAAGAAGGGAGAGGGAGAAAGAGCACAAGAATGAGCAAGAGTGCTGAAAGAGATTAGAACTCACCCTTTTGTGAAGGACCCACTCCCTCCATAACTAACTTCTCCTGTGATAACAATATTATTCCCTTCTTGAGGGTGGAGCCCTCATGACCTCACACCTCACATTAGGGGGGTGCACTGGGGATTAAGTTTCCAGTTTGTGAACCTTGTGGTACACACCTCTTGATATGGGAAGCCAGAGAGTTGATCTTTTTCTAATTGGGTTTCCTCAATTCTGAGCAGCCAGAAAAACATACAGTCACCCACAAAACATTTAATGAGCCCACAACATGAAGCAACATGAGCCTAGCATTGCACTAGAAGCTGTGTTGAGTGCAGATCTAGAATTTTCAAAGAATTTCAAAGCTCCAACCATCTCTGCCCTGGAGGGGAACACACTTAGTGAGGGGATAAGCTTCAGGTGAGCTCATTCAGTCCCACTCCCATCCATTCTGCCATCCATTCCGAGTGCACTTGGTGGGTAGCTGGAGTATTCCAATGATTGTGCTAGGTATGGAAGACACAAAAAGGGAGGATAGGATCCTTGTCTTCAGGGAGTTTGTAGTCCATGAGGAGAGAGAGAGAAAATAAACCTACAATTATAGTACCACAGTGAGAAAACTGATTGAGTCCCATAAAGGAGGGGGTGCTCTGGGAAGGGGCCCTGAAGGTGACTTCACATGCCACATAAACAGAAGTGTGGTGAAAGGAATATAGAGGAGAGGAGGTGCAGTGAGCTTCTGGGCAAATGACACGTCTGTGCAAGGACTCAGAGGGAAGGGTGAGGATAGAGACCACGGGTAGAATTTAGCATGCAAGCTGGGGACTGCCAGGAGGTGCGCCTTCTGAGAAGCACCTAGGCCATATCACAAAGGGACTAGGAGGCCAGGCACATAGTTTGGTTTGTGTCTGAAGTCAAAGGATGAAGACTGGAGGGACACTTTTTGGGGAGAAGTTGGGGTGGGGAACAAGAAAGAGACTATTCACCCTGGCCCACAGAGCCATGAAAGGCATTCAACATCAGTGATAAGTTGGTACATGCCCATTAAAATAAAAAACCTATTTTCTCTCCTCAGACCACAAACAGATGATGTGTGATAATAGCAAGTGTTTGGACATGATTTGGGGAGGAAAGGAAACCCCAATTTGTAAGAGTGTAAATTGCTATGTATCAGTTGTCTTATTTATTTATTTGTGGTACTAGGGTGGAACCCAGGAACATTCTACTCCCAAGCTACACCCCATAGCCCCATTTTTTAATTTTTTATTTTGAAACAGGGTCTTACTGAGTTGCAAAAGGCCTCACTAAGTAGCTGAGGCTGTCCGCAAACCGCGATCCTCCTGTCTCAGCTTCCCAAATGCTGGGATTACAAGCATACACCACCATGCCCAGCTTATTGTCTTTTAATTTCCATATTCTGATGCTTTGATATCTGGGTCCTTGCTACCCTGGAGAAGCCACCCTTCCCAGACTAGCCAATTTTTAGAGATAGTAAAACAGAGCCCATGCACCCATCTCCTCTATGAGCCCCTATACTCAGAGACACTATTCTCCTAGCAAAAGCCACGAACCAGACAATGAGGGCTGGACCCCGTGTCCTGGAGCTGGCTGAAATTGTTCAAACAAGCCAATCTTAAACCTATTTACACTGCCTCCCCAGTCCTATGGAAACCAAAACAAAAGCTCTTGCCTCTGTTCTCCACCTCAACCCCACCCCTACTCTATCTACCTCAGAGCTTCCTCTGGGCCCCATATACTGTATCTAGGGCCTGTGGGTATAAACAGACTTCTTCCTTCATGAAAGCCATTTCTGTATTTGTTTATCTTACCTTACCTGATTGAAACAACTCCTGGACTCTCTTAAATCAGGCTATTGCTATACAGGACAGTTAGATGAATTTGCACTTGTGCTAGTCACTACCTGCCCTGAAGGAAACCATCCCCTAAACAAAACAATGCCAGTGTTTACTTCATACAGCTGTGATGGAGTTAAGTAGGAGTGTGCCTAGAAAGCATCTCAAGAGTACCCAGCAGAGAGGAAGTGCTCAGAAAAGCAGTTCCAGACATGCTCACTGCTGAGATATATATATATATATATGTGTGTGTGTGTGTGTGTGTGTGTGTGTGTGTGTGTGTGTGTGTGTGTGTGTGTTCCTGGAAGCCCTTCTACCTCCAGGCTACACTCCCAGACCTATTTTTTATATATTTTTATTTGGAAACAGGGTCTCTTAAGCCAGCAAGGCTGGCTTCGAACCTGCGCGATCCTCCTGTCTCTGCCTCCCAAGCGCGGGGATTACAAGTGTGTGCCACCACACCTGGTGACTGCTGATATTTTTATAAAAGTAGAAATTGGAAACTAGCCTGTATGATGGACGGACTAAATGAATTGTGGCACCGAAGAGCAGGGTTACCAGTGTTGTCCTCCATTTCCTGGGCTCAAATATTCCTCCTACCTCAGCCTCCTGGGTAGTTACTAGCTCTCAAAAGATTGCTGCTAAGTGAAAGAAGCAAACTGTGGGACAAAAGGTAAAAAGAGATATGATGAACGGAGAAACAATATATAGATTTTTCTATGGATTTATGTGGGCACTAAAAAGAAGTTCTAAAATGTTCCCAGCAGCAGAAGCACATCCTGATTGACCAGAGCACATGGAATTGTTCAGGAAGGGTAGCCAAAGAATGCTTTCATTTTATTTCTGTGGTTTATATTTTAGTTTGTTATTTGGGGAGTGAGGAAACAATAATGCTTAAGTAATTAAAACTTTATTTGAAATGCACAATAAAAGGTAGGAAAGAAAAAAATTAAGTACAGAAGGGAAAAGGTAGGAATGGGCCTAGAGCTTAATGACATGGAATTAGCTCTGAGAATGCTATGTACCAACAGTATATCTTTGAATATAGAGATAATAGATATTTGTCTCATAACTCTTTAACTGAAGGGCCTCCCTTGGACAGGGAGGGGAGGGTTGTCTAATAAAGGCTAAGTACTACACCAATTTGTCATCTTGTTGAAGATCAATCTTGAGGTCCCTGGAGAGCTTCCCCTCTTCAGAAGGACTGGGATGGTAGTTCTCCATATCTCTCTCTCTCTCTCTCTCTCTCTCTCTCTCTCTCTCTTTCTCACTTCCTCAACCCACACTATATCTTTAGTAGTTTTAGTTGTTTCTCTATAATAATTAGAATAAGTAGTGGCACCAACATGATAGGAGTCTCTCTCTCATAGGACAGTATAGAGTGATAACTGTGGGGCAGTGATGGGGATCGTGGGGTGAGTGGAGTTGGAGTACCACAGCCATTCAGAAACCCAGGCAGAAGGCAACTTTGTTGTCTTCAACACATGGTTCCTGAGAGTCTCTGTTTTTGCCATTTCAAGCCATTTTGTGACTTAAAGATGACACAATTGCACAGACAGATGAAAGCAGAATTCCTTGTTACTTATAGCCAAATGAGAAAAGGCTGCCAGGCAGGGCCACAAAGAGGATTGCACCTGGGATCAGAGTACAGACGGTAGAGCTATAGGAAGCAACTTATATATGGCAAGTGAAATGGGATGAGCCAGGTTTCACAGGCTCCCTGTAGCTTGGCTAATTTGAATAATTCTGGAGGGCTCCAGGGCACAAAGGCTAACCCTATTTGTCTGGTACCTGGTCCTGGGGTAATTAGGTTATGTGTATAGTGATCCCGTGTGAGAGCCTCAAAAAGGGAGTAGTTGGGAGGGGCTTGACTTAATCACCTGCTCCAGAAGAGGAACTGACGAGGTCCACAAGACTGGATCATTACAGTGCTTTTTTGTTGTTGTTCATTTTGTTTTTCATTGGCCCATAAGAAAGGAGGATAAGTTAGAAAAGGATGTGTATTTGAAAGGGGCCCACATCCCCCCTGCCCACATTCCCATATTCCATTGGATAGGTTGAAGTTTCATGGCCATATGGCCACATGGTCACACACCAATGCAAAGAGCTGGGAAACATAGTCCCAGGGACAACTATTCCAAGTGTAGAAGTGAAGTTGAGATTTTAATGGGCAACTAAAGGCTTATCCAAAAGGCTGTAAAATAACTTGTGTTCACATGATTCTTTGCTTTTATTTCACCTCTGTTTTCTTCATATCTGTTTCACCTATTTACATGGTTAACCCCTATAGGGCTTTGATTCTTTTCCCAGAAATTAAATCTGCACACAGTGTTTTTTATTTGGTTGATTGGTTTGGTCTTTCTTTTGTTTTGGTTTGGGTACTGATCATTGAAGTCAGGTGTAGTCTACCTCTGACATAGAATCCCAGCCCTATTTTATATTTATTTTGAAAGAGGGCCTCTCTAAATTGCTGAAGCTGATCCTGAACCTGCAATCTTCCTATCTCAGTCTCCCAAGTACTGGGATTACAGCTGTGCACCACCATGCCTGGCTCCAGTAGGGTTCTTAATGGTTGAGCTTTTCACCAAAACAAACCTCAAGCCATTTCAATTTACAAAGATAGGTGAAACTTCCCAGCATGGTTTAAATATCTGATACTTAAAATATAATTTCACTTAAGTTAAATTCAGATCACTGGGGCAGGTAAAGAACTATAGCTGAAATCTTCTCTGAGCCTTTGGCTTTTTTATTTAATTCTGAACTGGATAGATATGTTTAATAACTTTAAGCTTTGGCCTCTAAATAAATTTGGTTCTTGGACAACATCAAATGAGTGTTGCTAATGAGATGGTTTAACATGGTCACCACCTGTGGTCAGATTTTCCATTTCAACTGACTATGAGGTAAAGGTAAGCCAGTGCTTTCAGATACACAGTAGTTAATTACATTAGAATGTTATTTTCTTGACCTTTTCTTTTGTCTCATCTTTCATAATCTTAACTTTTTTTCTTGGTTTCTTAAAGAGTCTTACCTTTGAAACCATTGTCAGCCTGGCATGAGCATTTTCTTTAGGAAGGCTAATACATGCTGACACCAGAAAAAAGGGTAAGAAGAAAACAAACCCTAGCTATAAACTCTCTTGTTCAACATTCATTTGGCATTTATTGAGTGCCTATGAGATGCCAAACACAATGCAAATCTATAAAAATGCAAATAGACACCCGCTTAGCCTTCAAGAAGCTCAGAGCGACAAACCCAGACATTCACTCGCCCATGCATTCAACAGATATACATTGATACAACAAATATACTAAATGCCATGCACTGCTCTGTGTGGAGAAAATGCAGAACTGAACAACTGAAGATCCTTGTCCTCCTAGAATTTGCATTAAGTGGAGGGAGTTAGGCAATAACTTATCCCCGCTGCTTCAATCCAGAGGTGATTTCTTTTACCTATGAAATTCCCTGAGTTTATTACATTTATTTGGCAATCGCTACTGTCTACCAAGTATATCAAAGATAGCAAATAGCAGGGGCTATATCCTAGTTTTTGTATTCATCATTATGCCTAAGTCAGGGTTAACAAATTATTATATTAATTAAATAAAAGAGTGAATTAGTCTTTCCATAGAAGTATAATCAATATAGCTAAAGCAAGTGAAGGCTCACAAGAAGCTGAAAGATCTTTCTCTTCTGTTATACAAAGTCAAAGCCAGGTATGCCAGCCCATTCCTGTAATCCTAGTACTTGGGAGGGGCCTCAGCAATTTAACAAGATGCTCAGCATCTTAGCAAGTCCTTGTTCTAAAACAAAAAATGAAAAGACTGGGGGTGTATCTTGAAGGTAGAATGTCCCTGGGTTTAACCTCCAGAACCAAAATCAAACAAACAATCAAAAAACCCCATAAAGTCGACTGAGCATCCAGAAGCCTAATGGGGCTCATATCTACACCCCGACCCTGCCTTCTCCTCACCATGTTTAAGAACTAGGATGGAAGAGTACAGAAGTGAACAGTGACTACCATTGTAGACTGAGCCACGAGTAAAATATGCACTGAGATCTATATCATGATTTTTCATCCTCAAATGCTAATAATTCAATGAGGGTTATGACAGTAAGAGAAAGAGAGAGAAAACCTCAAGGCATGCCTGGGAAATTAATGGACAGCCCCTTGTTTCTACAGAGTATGTGCATTTTCATTTGGGGAATGGTTGTTAGAAGTACAGTGAAAGCCAGGTGTGGTACATGCCTGTAATTGTAGTACTTGGGAGGTTTAAACAGGACAGTAGGTTCAAGGCCAGCCTCAGCAACTTAGCAAGACCCTCAGCAATGCAGTGAGACCTTGTTTAAAAATAAAATAGAAAGGCTGTGGGTATCTCAGAGGTAGAATACCCCTAGCTTCAATCCATAGTGAGAGAGAGAGAGAGAGAGAGAGAGAGAGAGAGAGAGAGAGAGAAGAAGAAGAAGAAGAAGAAGAAGAAGAAGAAGAAGAAGAAGAAATGAGGAAGAAAGAAAGAAAGAAAGAAAGAAAGAAAGAAAGAAAGAAAGATAGTTCTCAACAAAGAGTAAAAGAATCATCCAGCAGTATTAATGCTGGCCCTTCTCCAGAACCAGTAAAGGACAGGGAATTTCTCTAATTTTACCATGTCTTGGCATCTATTTTTTTTTTTTTTTTTTTTTTTTTTTGGTGGTACTGGGGTTCCTGGAAGCCCATCTACCTCCGGGCTACACTCCCAGACCTATTTTTTTATATTTTGAAACAGGGTCTCCTAAGCCAGCGCGGCTGGCTTCAAACCAGCGCGATCCTCCTGTCTCCGCCTCCCAAGCGCCGGGATTACAAGCGGTGCGCCACCACGCCCGGCTTTGGCATCTATTTTGAACACAAGTTTAACCTTCTTATACCTGAAGCTCTTTTCAGTCACTCTTGACAGTTTTCAGGTCTACACCACACCAAAGTGGCTCAAGTCAGTGGCCAGAGATGAGAACTGAAGAGACATCTCTCCTGCCTAGCAAACTAGGCTCTTTACTTTTCTGATTTCCTGCAGCTTCCTTCAAATGGACCACTCAGGCATTTTTGCCCTTCAGCCAACCCAGAGCCTATTCCCATCCATATACATTCTGCTGGTCTGTCTGCCTGTCTCTATCTCTCTCTCTCTGTCTCCCCACCCTCTGTTATTGCCTCAAGTGACCCAGTAACAAAGAACCACCCTTTCCATTCACTGTGCCTTCCTTGCTCAGTATCTGTAAGCAAAAATTGTTGAACTTGTTTCCTGTTGTGATGAATTTGCAGCTTCCATCTGGAGAACTAGGGGCTGCCTCAGACTGAGTTTTCCCCAGGGCTCCAAGGACAACAAAAGGGTGGGCTTCCACCACCAGAACAGAGATCAGGCAGGCACTAACTGCACACAGCCAGACAAGAGCAACAAGGTTGTATGCAAGGTAAACAAGTTTCCCATGGCAGAGACCTGCTGGTGGCAGGTTGGACAAGTCGGCACCAGGCTGTTCACAAAGCAAAAGAAGTATCTCATGAAAGCCCCACATGCAGCTCCCTTCATTCTCCACTAGGGCAGGGTCACTAGCTACTCTAGTGTCAGAAGGCTGTGGTTTGGATCTTAAATGCACCCCACAAAGGGCCATGGTGTTAAATATTTGTTTGCCAGACTGTGACATTACTAGAAAATGGTGAAACCTTTTGGAGGTAGGGCCTAAAAGGAGGAAGTTAGGTTACTGGTGGTATGTCCTTGAAGGAGATATTGGGACCACTGCCCCTTCCTCTCTTTCATTTTCCTACCACCGTGACTTAAATGGCTTCTGCCACCATATGCTTTCTCCATGAAGCTCTGCCTTACCACAGGCCCAAAGGCAATGGGCCAAACTCCCCAGATGGAATCCCACAGGACACCTCCCAAACTGTGAGCCCAAGCCTCTGCTTTTTAAGTTGTTTTTCCCAGTTATCTTGTTACAGTAATGGAAGCATGCCCAGAGGGGAAGCTTAAGAAGCTCACTTTGATGACCTTGATCCTGTCTAAAACATAGGAGCTGAGAACAGGAGCAGAGAATGAGTGGATGACAGTGTGGTCAGGGGTTTGAGTCAGGTAGGTCAGGTAGGAGAGACTGGAATCACCAATATAGTACATATATATATATATATATATATATATATATATATATATATATATATATATATATGCAATGATGTCCATCAGTGAGGGCTCAGCAATGGTTAGACTCTATGAATCCTTAGTATAGTCAATCATTCAATGATTATATACTAAGAGCATGCAATATGCCAGGCACTAAGATATGTTGGCAAATACTCGTGTCAAGGAAAGCATGAACCACTCTCTCATGGAGCTTATGGCAGGAAGACTTAGTTGATCAAATTTTCATAGATCCTCAACTGTAGGACTATAATGAGCACATACTACCAAGGTGACAGCTGATACTGCAAAGGAACTGTGAGCATGTCCAGCAGAGATTTCAGTCTGCTCAGGGAGGTCAGGGAAGGCTCCCTGAGGACAAAGGCTTGAAGAAGGGGCACCAGTCCATGCAGAGAGCAGGGCAGTTAATGACTTCCCCCAGTACTGTGGCCATGCAGAGACCCAGGCAGGTGGACAAAGATGCCTTTGTAGGTTCCTGTGGACAGAAGTGATTTTGGAGTGCACAGACAGCCACCCACTATTACCAAGGTTCTACCCCAGCCCTGCGTGTGGGAGGCTTTGAGTGAAAAGAACACTGTGAGCTGCCCCCTGAAAACTCTCCCAGAGCATAATAGGCCTGCTTGGAGGCAGAGTCTGGCATTTCAGTGGGTTGAGGCCCCTGCCCTGCTGATAACATCAGCAAAGGATTCACAATGCACCACAATACATGCCCAGTCAGCAATCACACAAACCATCCATGAGCCTGCTTCTGTGCAGCACTGGCTTCCCCCATGGATAACTTTCTGAAAAACAAATGGCCTTTGAAGTTAAAAAAACTCCAGGCTCAAAATAAAGCAAATAGAACTTTAAAAGATCCACACATTTTTAGAAAGTTTCAACAAAGCACATTACTTAAAAATAAAAGTTACTAGCCAGCTTTGGTGGTGCACACTTGTAATCCCAGTACTTGGGAAGCTGAGACAGGAGGATCACAGTTTCATGGCTAGCCTCAGCAACTTAGTGAGGCCCTCTGTAACTTAATGAGACCCTATTTCAAAGTAAAAAAAATAAAATAATACAGCGCTGGAGGTGTATCTCAGAGGTAGAATGCCCCTGGGTTCAATCCCTAGTACCACAAAAAATAAAAATGAATAAAGTTATTTAATAATATAATGCCTATGTTAAAGATGAAGATGTAACTCTAAATTGAGTACACTATTGTCTATTTCTCTAAGTTTCCACTGGGTAAAATTTTCCTTATATTTAGCATTACAAGCTATGTGTAACATTTCAAAATAAATATCACAGTGTTTTGTGTTTCTGTGTCACTGTTGAGTGATCCAATAACTGTAGCTCAGTCATGTTATCTCCGTATAAAATTGAACTCATTTTTGGCTCTGAACATACTTATTTCAAGTTCTTCTTTTCATAAGAATTAGTTAATTGCCATCTTCTGCTTGTAATTCCATTCAGGTTACAAATGTGAAAAACACTACAATCCTAAGATGCAGAAAAACTAGAAATATTTAAAGTCCTCTCCTGCTTTCTGGTCCACACAGTTTTCTTGGGCTATAATTATGCAACATTGTCATGGGAGGTCAGCTGGTAGAAGGTGGGATGGCAGGTGGGAGGTTAGGGATGAACACCCGGGTCCTAACCCTGACTCCCCTGCCCATCACTAGCTTCATAATCTTGGCCAATTCCCTCTGTGCCTTGGGAAAGAACAGGCCCTTCTTCACATTGTTGTGGTGAGGCTTACACAAGAAGCACTTAGAGCAATGCTCCAACACACACTCATTATGTATCAGCCGTCGTTTTCTACACAGATAGCACACATGGAATGTTTGCACTGTGGGTAAGTGATTGTTTCCATGGAAACTTTACTTTCCTATTTCCAGGCTCTTAACCCACTATTTTCTTTTTATGAAACAGAAGTTTATAGGCTACAATTTTTATTCTTAGCACTGAATGAATACAAAGTTTTTGGTGTATTGTTTTGGTGTTTGCATGTTTGTTTTGTGGCTCTGATGTTTCTGGTAAGTCAATCACACTCATTGTTTTGGTTTTTTGTTTGCCTGTTTGTTTATTGTATTGTGGCTCTAATATTTCTGATAAGTCAATCACACTTTGAAGGCACGTGTAGAGAGAGGGAAGTCTCGTTCTGTATTTTCAGATATTGTTTCTTGAGGACATCTGTTTTCTGAGTGGTAAAAAAAAGTAAAGGTAGAACATAAGATAATTTAAATCCTATAAATTATGCCATAAAGCTGAACTTTGAAATTAATAATTCATCCTATCATCCAGACAGTGATTAAGATAAAATTCAAGACCTAATTATCTTCTTAGAAAAAGTGGTTTCATAATTGGGTGACATGTACATGTATGCCTCTACCATATTGTACTCCATTAAGATGCATGACTACAATGCACCACAAAAAATTTTAAAAAAAGAAAAGGTGATTTCAAAGTACTAAATTTATATAAAATAAATATTACCTAGCTGTTAAACATTTTCACTTATAACATGACTCTTTAGAATTATTTCTGCCTATTATTATATTATATTATCTCTATTATTATATTATTTCTGCCTAGTAGAAATGTACAGTGACAGGCGAGAGGTGGATCGGGTACTAATTTACAGTTAGATGGGAGCAAGAAGTTCTGGTATGTGCCGGGTGTGGTGGTACACACTTGTAATCCCAGCATTCAGGAGGCAGAAACCTGAGGATCGCGGTTCGCGGACAGCCTCAGCTACTTAGTGAGGCCCTCTGCAACTCAGTGAGACCCTGTTTCAAAATAAAGAATCAAAAATAGGGCAGGGGGTGTACTCGGAGGTTGAATGCCCCTGGGTTCCATCCCCAGACCCCCCCCAAAAAAAAGAAGTTCTGGTGTGCTATTGTGCAGTATGGTGACTATAGATAACAATAATGTACTGTATATTTCCAAAAGATAAGAGTTTGTAAATTTACCACAAAAAAACAATAAACTTTGGAGATAGATGTTTTCTCTGATTTAAGCATTACACAATATATACATGAAATTTTACATGTACCCTATTAATAGATAAATTATGCTTTTGTTTCATTTAAAAATAAATTTAAAAGCTGGGAATGGTGATGCATGATACAGTGAAACTGTTATAGTGCCCCTGTTGGGATCCAAAACTATAACAGTTAGATGTAGCCATGGGTTCTTGTTCTTAGCTATTTGTAGAAAACAATAGCCAGAACTCCTTTTTGTTGTAAGCTTAAGCAATTTTATTATTACAAAGAAAGATAGAAATATTTTAAAGCACTGCACTGAAGTATGAATAAATGCAGTGGAGTAAATAAGTTACTGAAGATTTTGGATACAGAACAGTTTGATAGATACATGGTCCTTCATCTTGCTCTGCCAATAATCTTCTGACCTAGGTGTACGTCTGCCCATTAACTCTGTGCAGGCCCTTTTTTATGATTATGGGGATTTCTTGCTCCTCAAAAAAAAAAAAATACCTTCTACCTGCCTTACAGCAGGTGTAAGCCAGAATGATTAACAAAGACAGGGGTCACGTGGTATCTGTTCCCCTATGACAGAGGTCTATACCCTCCTCTCACACTCTGTACCCTCCTCCCAAACTTCTTGGGGAATTCTTAGCTTTTAGATGTCATTTATTATGTAAACCGGTTTTTAGAATATAAAGACCCTAGGTCCCAACTCTTCTATCTACTTGCTAATTACTTTTAGTGAGGGGACTCTGAATTATAACAGCTGCCTGAGTGCCTGGCAATAACCAGGCCTGCCTGCTTTTTACATTTTGAAACCAATTTTCAATACATTACTACCAAACTCATTTTCCAAAACATTAATACCAAAGTTATCTCCCAATATCGGCACATTAATACCAAAGCTATTTTCAAATACATTTTGAAGCCATTTCCCAATACTGATGCAGTGCACACTTGTAATCCCAGTGCTTGGGGGGCTAAAACAGGAGGATCGCAAGTTCAAAGCCAGCCTTGACAACTTAGCGAAGCAGTCACAACTTAGTGAGACCATGTTTCCAAATAAGAAATAAAACCACCGGGGGTGGTGGCACACACTCGTAATCCCCGTGCTTGGAAGGCGGAGACAGGAGGATTGCGCAGGTTCAAAGTCAGCCTCATTGGCTTAAGAGACCCTGTTTCTAAATAAAAATAATATAAAATAGGTCTGGGAGTGTAGCCTGGAGGTAGAAGGGTTTCCAGGAACCCCAGTACAACCAAAGGAAGGAAGGAAGGAAGGAAGGAAGGAAGGAAGGAAGGAAGGAAAGAAAGAAAAGAAAATCAGGCTAGGGATTTCGTTCAGAGGTAAAATTCCTCTGGGTTCAATCACCAATGCCAGAAAAATAAATAAATTTAAAAATGAGTATTTTTCCCACAAAAGAAACATGCCATGATAATATCTACTTACATATATAATTTTAATTTACTAGTAGCTACATTGAACAAGTATAAGAAACATTAGGAATTATTTTCATAACATTTTATTTAGTCTCATGGGTTAAACTATCATTATCTTAACATCTAACAAATATTAAAAATTGAGATTTTTATAACTTTTTTCAAATTCAATGTGTATTTCATACATATGCACATATCAATTTGAACTACCCACAGACAAGTGTTCATGCCATGTATGGGTACTTGGTGATATCTCCCCCTCTGACCCATTAAAGAATTAGGAGCTCTAGAATTTCAAGTCCCCACACCAAAAAATAGTCTGTTCTGAGAAAGGGCACAGAGCACATTTCCATTCCATAGAATAATTTGAATTGTGCTATCAGTGTATGCTTTGCCATATCTCCCAACCCTCCAACAAGAGACTCAGGTGTTCCTTTGGCAGAAGGCCACATTCTGAGACATCTAGCAAAATACGTAGGATTTTTTTCTGCCAAATGAAAATGAGGCTGAATGTTCTCACTATCAAGGGAATGCTTGGCAGCTTAGCATTTGCAAAACATATCTTACCTGCCCATGGAAGAGCTGATGTGACTTCCAAGGGGTCTTAACCAGATGCGGAAGATGCAGGTGAGGAGGATTGTCCCTGTTCTGTGTGGTAGCAATGGAAGGCTCCAGCGTTCAGGAAGGCTTCTCTTCCAAGTGTCCTCAGGTTTTCTAGACATTGTTTGTTGCTTTGTGTGGGGTTCACTTGCTACTGCACTGGTGTCATCTGATCACTGTGCTCAAGGTCACCTAGACTGCAGATTTCTGTCACTGCCATTTACCAAGTTAAAAGCCCTGGCTCTCCATGAATGCCAGGAACATGCCTGATGTCCTTGATATTAGCTTAAGATAAACGAGGTGCATTCTGACTTGAAGTCTCTTTTGTTCTGACCACTGTATAAGCTTCCTACTTTTCACCCAAATCATAAGGGATACACTGGTCTTGCTGTGCCAGGACCACACTTCTGTCAGTGAGTCTCAAATAAATTACACTCTATGCAATCCTGAGCCTGTCTCTCTCTTTTGGTCTCACACCACCTTGGGGCTGCTTTTCATACAGTGGGACCAGGAACAAAGGCACAAATATTTATGAAGGCTCCACCTTCATGACCTACTCACCTCCCAAAGTCCCCATCTCTTAAATGCCATCATCATTGGCAATAGATTTCAACATACCAATTGTGGGGGGAGGGACAAACATTCAAACCATAGCAACTCAGAGAAGGAAAATGACTTATCTAAGACAGTGTGAATACGACAGCCAGCAGGGGTTGGGGGTTCATCCCTTTCTAGCAGTCTATCCTTTACCTACACTATTTTAGGATTATATTAATTCCATTCACCTTTTCTTAAGCTGAGAATTTGTAGAAATTTTTATAAACCTATGTATTAAATTGAAAGGTTCCAGCCGCTGCCCCGCAGGGGGCGGGGCCGGAAGCTGGGAGGCGGAGCCCTGTGATTCCCAGAGGGGACCACGCTCTAGTTCAGAGAGAAGCTTGATCAGAGAGAAGCTTGAGAGAGACAGAGGGAGGCGCTCTCCCCCACTATCCCCGGAGGGCCGTGGGGGCTGGCGGTCAACTCTGTCGACTCCCCACGAATAAAGGCATCCACATCACCTATAATGGATTTCCGCGTGTATCTGTGCTCGAATGGGACCCACCGCATCTTTATTTATTAATCATAAATTTCTTAATTTTTGTTTTTTTTTTTTTTTTGGCGATACTGAGAGTGGAACCTAAGGGCATTCTACCTCCAAGCAACACCCCCGGCCCAATTTTTAATTCTTTATTTTGAAACAGGGCCTCACTGAGTTGCAAAGGGCCTCACTAAGTAGCTGAGGCTGTCCAGGAACTGTGATGCTCCTGTTTGTCTCCCAAATGCTGGGATTACAAGCGTGCACCACCACACCCGGCTTTCTTAAAACTTTTAATGGAAACTTAGTAGGGCATTAAAATAACATTCCCTGAATACATAATGGTGCAAAGCTTTCCATAGTTTCACCTGACCCTCCCAACAACCCTATACTGCTGGCATTACCAGCCCCCACCCCAACCCATTCCACCTTCCAGAACTTGAGAGCCAGGAAATTAAGTCAATCCAAGATCACATGGGCTGAAAGTGGCAGAAGACTCAAACTCAAGTTTGCCTAACCAAACCCAATGCTTCTCCTATTAACCCAGGGTGCCTCAGCAAGGGCACCGGAGAAAAGGGAATAAACAAACAAAATAAATATGGTTTCTGCAGGGTGTCCGCTGATGTTATTTCAGAAATGTGTACAGAATATCCATGTCTGCATAAAAGCGGGCATTGCCACAGTGGGGGCGGAGGGGGGCAGGATAGTCTCAAATCTAAGCATGAAAGCATACTCCCGGTTTGCTAATTTAAAAATGCAAAAGGGAGGAGGCCCAGGGCGTTTAAAGTGCGCACACTGCAGGGAGGCGGCGACTGAGGCCTTCCCTGTGCGTCCCCACCGCGGTCCATCTCAGGGCGACTTCCCCAGCCCGCCCGGGCTCTCTAAGACCTGCTACTTTGAGATGTGCAGATGCGAGTTCGAATTCCTGCCGGAAACCCTGGTGGAGGTCACCACGCATCTTCATCTTGGCTTTAAATGTCCCCCCTGATTTCCTACAGACGTCTCCTCTAACCCGCTCCGCAGCCCCCTCACCCACACCGGGACGGGGGCGCGGAGGGCGGGCTGAGGCCGGGAGGCGGGCGGCCCTGGCTTTGTGAAGTGGCAGGGGCGTCACAGGGGCGGGCGGCCCCGGGAGCCGCGGAGCCCGGGCCTGGCGCAGACGCCGGCGCCGCGGGAGCATGGCAGCCTCCCGCCGCTTCTCCCCGCCGCCCTACGGGGACCTCTGGGAGCCCTCGTCCCCCGCGCGGCGGGCCGGGCCCCGGGGCGAGGGCAGCTCTCCCGCGGCGCCCTGGCTGCCCCCGCGCGGCTCGCACACCCCGCGGCCCCGCCGGCGCGGGTCCAGCGCCTCCCCGCGGGAGAGCTGCAGCCTGACCCGCGTGGCCCGCAGGCCCGACCGCGCCAGGAAGCCCCGGCCAGGTGGCCGGCGCCGGGAAGAGGCCTGGGGCGAGGCCGGGACCCAGCAGCTCCCTCTGCAGCCCCGGCAGCCTCGGCTCTACACTTCTGTCCCGGGAGACTCGCCCCCCTGCCCTAGGGGATCTTACTCGCCCCTGAGCCTTGAAACTTTCGGGATAGGAGAGGCGCAGAGTGAGGAGCAGTGGGCAGTGCCGGTGGGCAGACACGCAGGGCTCTGGTCCCCTTCCTCGGTCCGCACGGACAAGTCCTGGGGGCCCTTCCAGGGGCTGAGGGCACAGTCCGCCTGTGGGTGCACCCACAAGAAAGGCTGCAGTGAGCTGGTGGAATCACTAGCCAGTCCCTACTCCCAGCCCTCGGCCTCCAGCAAAGGGCTGCAGAGCCAGCCCACCCAGGCCCTCAGGAGCAAACTAGAGGAGGCCGCGATGTCCTCCAGGGACAAGAAGATCGTGGCCCTGGTGCTCACGCGCCTCAAGAAGGCCCAGAGGATGCGGGAGCTGCAGCAGCAGGCGGCCGTGGCCTGGGAGGAGCTAAAGCTGTCCGACCAGAAGGTCCAGATGACCCTGGAGAAGGAGCGCAGGCTGCTGCTGCAGCAGAACCAGGAGCAGTGGGGGCAGCAGCAGGAGCAGCGCAAGACTCGCCCAGGCCGCGAGCAGCACGGCCGGCGGCGGGATCGCCAGGCCAAGATGGCGACCCAGGGGGACCAAGAGAACCAGCGCCTGGAGAAGCTGGATAGGGCGCGCGCGCAGGCCGAGCGGAAGCAGTGCCACCAGGTGCAACGCCTTCAGGAACAAGAGCGGGCGCTGCAGAGCTTGCAGGAGCTGAACAACCTGCAGCTGCAGAAGAGGCTGGAGGAGGCCTGCCGCAAGAGGCGGCTGCACGCGACCGAGAGCCAGAAAAGGGTCCAGGAGACCAACCTGAGCTCCCTGGCCAATTACCAGGCCCGCAAGGTCCTCTTGGACTGCCAGTCCAAGGCCGAGGAGCTCCTCAGGAAGCTGTCGCTGGAGCAGAGTTCCCAGAGGTCCCAAGAGGTCCTCCAGGGCCTGATTAAGGAGCGTCACCAAGAGCTGAGGGAGAAGGCGCAGAAGGAGGAAGAGCAGTTCCAGCAGGCCAAATGGCGTGCAGGAGAGTCGGAGGAGCAGAGGCAGGTGCGCAAGAGGTTGCTGTTGGAGATTGCAGAGCACCGGATCCGGCAGGCCAGGAGTCAGGCGCAGAAGAGCGTCAGGGAAAAGGTGCAGCACCTCCGGGACCTCAGCATTCTGCGGGAGAAGAACCATCACATACTGAAGCTGAAAGCCGAAAAGGAGGAAAAGTGCCACATCGAGGGCATCAAAGAAGCCATTAAGAGAAAAGAACAGAGAATGGAGCAGATCTCTCGAGGCAAAGATCCCGCCTTCCAGGAGTTCCAGAAGTTTTCCCCGGCCTCCAGGAAAGACCACACCGGAGTGCTGCCCAACAGCTGCCGGGATCAGGTGGCCGCGGAGGACCAGCTGCGAGCCCATCATCAGAGAACCCGAAGACTGAGCGCTCACAGTCTGTCCAGCAACCAGCAAGAGAAGTGGCCGAGTGGTTCCGTTTTCTAATTTGATTATAATTGAGCATTGATTTTTAAAAATATATAAAATAGCTGCAATTTCCTCTCACGAACTAGTCTATTGATTCACTTGGGTAGTTTAGAGGATTGGGGAAAGTTGGAGATTTCAAGAACATCTCTTGGCTTTGTAAATTTTGATTTGAGTTGAAAATACGTGGCTCTCAATCTTAGAAGCAGGTACTAGGTATATCTTGGAGGAACCAGAGAACAATCTACAGGTGGGGATACAGTTTGTGTCAGGCCTTTTCTTATCCCTGAACTTATGAAAGGGCAAAGTGTAAAGTGCCAGTCATATCAAATGTCCAGGGGGAAAAGCAGGGTGGGAGAGTGTCTGAATAAGCAGATTGGCAAAAAAATCTTGCATACTATATCCATTCTTGAGAGTTCATGGTGCACTTTAAAGTTTTAAAGTCTTTGAAAGGGTGTGCAGTAACAAACCATGAAACCTTCCTTCTCCCCACAACAGCCAGACCATCTAAGAACTTACCAGAATATATTTTGGTCTCTTTTTTTTTTCTTCTTCTTTTTAGGGGGGTTGTCCCTATTCAATCTTATGCAACAAAATTCTGTTGGAATCCTTCTTTTCCCCTCTATTTGTCCTCTGTCTCTCTTGAAAAAAGATATGCGATGTCATCTGTCTAACCACATTGTGTTTAATTTAACCAAGCCCTGAATGAATGACTAAGGGTGACTCAGTAACATGAGCCAGCAGCTAAATAGAAATTAACCCATCACATCTCAAAGTCTTTTTGAAAAACTCTGAATGTTTTATTTTAAAAGCCCTTAATGTAACATTTATATTAAAGAAAAGAATGAACCCCATTGGAATTTTTTGTCTTATTAGTAATTTTTAAACATCAAATCTCACCTGACAAGGGATTTGGGGCAGTTTGATGTGAGGTCTGCTTTCTCAGCTTGAATAAAGGAAACCAAGTCCTCCTTACCATTAAATTCTACCCTAGAGCCTCTCAACCTACTGTCCCCAAAGAGGCTTCCTGTAGGTCTCTCATTCCTGCTAAAAAATATTCAGGGACCCCCCCCCCTCCCGCTCAAAAATATGAGAGCTCACACATCATACTCCAATCTTATTTTCTTCCCTTTGCCCAATCTGGTCGATTTCCACATTCAAGCCAAATGCCATGTGCAATCCAGGTATTCTAGAGTAGTGCTCAAAATGTTCCCAACAGACCTTGGCATGAATCCTAGCACTTCCTTATGATACAGTCATTCCAGCTTGGGAAGTTATCTTTCTGAGCCTCAGTTCCCTTGTCTGTAAAATGGGCAATGATATGCTAAAGGCAGGCTGGAAGGGATGATCAAATTAAGTGATCCATGTAGGGTGTTTGGTATAGTGCCCAGAACCTATACTGACCTTGTGCTGTTGTCATTTCTATTCTCTCCACCTTGATGCCTGTTCACCCAGTTGCCTCTTCCCATCATGCCCAAGTCTCAGTCTGAGCTTGGTTCACATTCTGCCTCTTTCATAAAATGTGGGACCTCCTTGGGCACCCCATTTTGATGTTCCTTTTCCGTGACACACTGCACATCTCACTGAGCACTTGGTGGTCACTGTTTTGTGTGGCAGATCCTTTCTAGACTCTACATCTTAGCTTCGTAACGACTGCAGGCTACCTGAGACCAGGGTCATTGTCTTCTTTATACTCATGTTTAATATGGCACTCAATATAGTCAAAACCCCACAAGGGGGATATTTTTACTCCATATCCATATCCTGTGCCTTTTATTCTATTGTTTTTTGCTCCAAAAAATTGAGACTTTTGTTCTTTTTGTCTGATCCTTAGTAAATATTACTGGCAGAAATGATCTATACAAACTAAGTAATAGAAGTAGACTTTCCTGTAAATGCAACTAAAAGCATTATATATGAGACAGACATGAGAAAACCAAAAGATGGAGGGAAGAAAACCAAAAGATAGACAGCTCAGGACATGAGGAATCAAATAGTGCTAAATTTTGTGTTTTCTTTTTGCCTAACATATCCTAGAGCTGAAGCTGATAAAGCCTGCAGCCCCAGAACACCAAGTGTCCACAAAAATCCCAATGCAAACCTCTTCTCTTCAAAGGGCCTGTGAAAGGCAAGCCAAAAAGGCAGAAACATTTTAGATGGTAACCACTCTACTCTAGCTGAACACCTCAGAAAAACCTATGGCCTCCCCCCTACACATGCAAGCAAAGACTGAGGAGGAAGCCTAGACTACTGTCCTCACTAGGCTCTAATGAAGAGTTCGTTCCTCTTCCTTAGCAATGTCAGCAGAGACTTCATTGGCATCTAGACTCTCATCCACTGCCTCCTAAGGTACCTCCTCCACACTGCCTACTGGGTGGTATCACAGAAAGACTAGGGGAGAGTTACAGCTTTTATCAGCCATCTATCAGGAACAAAGACACATACCCCATCTCCCCTCACCCACCCTGCCACCCTATGGTGTCAGCAGAGGCCATATGAGGAGATGTAATGTACCAGTAGAGGCACAGAGAAGAACCAAGGCTCCTACCTCTACCCAGCAATAATGAGGAACCCCCCCACACACACACACACACACACCTCTCAGTTGGAAACGAAAGTGCCTGGATAGGGAACTGGATTTCTACCCCTACCTGTTTGTAATGCAGCAGTGACTCCTTTTAATTTTCTGGAGTGGTGTCAGAGAAAGTCAGGGGGAAAAAAAGTTTAAATAAGATCCAGAGTGCTATAACACACAATTTGTCTAGGTTTTAGTTGAAAATCACTTTACCAAGAGCCAAGACTATCTCAACCCAAATGAGAAAGAATCCAAAAGATACCAATGCAAGCTTGACAAATGCTAGATTGATCTAAGAAGGATTCTAAAGGAGCTACAATTTAAAAAAATGCTTTAACAAGTGATTATGAATGCATTTGTAACATACAAAAAAAAAAAAAAAAAAAGAAAGTCTCAGCAAAGAAATATATAGTCAAAAGCCACACTGCTGCTTCTTTATAAAACAACCAAATGGAAATTTTAGAACTGGAAAATATAACAAAATTCAAAAGCTCAGTGGATGGGCTCAACAACAAAATAAAGGAGCAAAGAACCCCATGACTGGAAGGTAGAAAAATAAAAATGACCTAATCTTAGAAAATGAAAGAAAATGTACCGAAAAAAGACACGTACAGACTTGGCCTGTGAGACTATAACAAAATATCTAACATTCACAGCAGAGAATACTGTGAAACATACTTACTGAACTAATGGCCCAAACGTTGCAAACTTGGTAAACAAAGCAAAACAAAACCTAAACAGGCCCCCAAAAGGTAAATTCATAAGTTTTACAGATAACCTATAAGGGGCAATTCATAGAAATCCATGTTATTTCACTAACTTTCACTAAAGATAAGGAAAACATTCTTGATTAAGAGAATTAAAATATAAACCAAAGACTGAGAGAAAAGATTTGCAAAAACATGCCTATGTTAGTAGCAGATAAGTATGTAAAGAAACTATCAGAGGTAAAAAGGAATATAAACTTTTATGAGTCAATCCATCAAAAAGAATAAGAGCCAGGCATGGTGGCATCCATTTGTAATCCCAGCATTCTGGAGGCTGAGACCAGAATATCACAGTTCACGGACAGCCTCAGCAAATTAGTGAGGCCCTTTGCAATTCAGTGAGACCCTGTTCCAAAAATAAAAAAGACTAAAACCTAGGGCTGAGGATGTAGCTCAGAGATAGAATGGCCCTGGGTTCCATGAACAGTACCACACACACACACACACAAAAAGACTTATATATACATATATGTATATATGTGTGTGTATATATATATATATATATATATATATATATCTCAAAGCCAAAAAGGCAGAAACATTTTAGATGATAACCACTCTACTCTCTCTCTCTCTCTCTCTCTCTCTCTATATATATATATATATATATATATATATATATGTATATATATATACACAATGTATAAGACAAACATGACTATAACTGGAAAGAAAATAGAAAAATTTATGATTATAAATGGAGACTTTAATATCTCCTCTCAACAATACAACTAAACAGAAATTAGAAAGGTACTCATTGAATTTAAAAGAACTGAAATAATACAAAACAATAAAATGAAACTGTAAATTAGTAATGGACTGATAACAGAAAATCAACACTTGGAAACTAAATAAAACACTTCTAAATAATACATAAGCCAGAGAGAAAGTCTCAAAAGGGAAATTAAAAATATACTAGACTGAATTTTCAAAATATGCATGCCAAATTTGTGGAACACAGCTACAGCCATGCTTAGAGGAAAATTTATAGCATTAAGTGCACACATTAAAAAAGAAAAATTTCAAATCAACAATTCATGCTCCCACCTCAAGAACTCAAAAAAAAAGCAAAATAACTCCAAAGGAAGCAGAGTAAAATAATAAAGACAAGAGCAGAAATCAATTAAAGTAAAATTTTAAAATGACAGAATCAGCAAAACAAAGACCAAATTCTTTGAATAGTTTAATAAAATTGATAAACCTTTATTAAAACTAACAGAAAAAGATGGCACAAATTGTCAATATCATGAATGAAACAAGTGCATCACTATAGAACCTACAGATATAAAAAAAAAGACCCTAAGGAAATACTTTGAACAGCTTCATTCATACAAAGTTGACAACTTAGGTGAACGAACCAATTCTCTGTGAACAAGTCTCCACAACTCACTCATTATGAAATAGATTGTGTAGATATCCCTATAACCACTATTAGTATTAAAAACTATATAATGCTCCCCCCAAATCTCAAGCTCAAATGGTATCAATCAGTAATTTCACAAACACTTGAAGAACTAATGCCAATGCTACACAACCTCTTCCAGATAATAGATGGGAAAGTAACACTTTCCAATTCATCATATAAGCTGCTATTACCTAATACCAAGACAGGTAGAGACAGGATGAAATAAAAATTAGACCAAGGCCCTTCATGCATATAAACATAAAAACTCTTAAAATGCTAGCAAATTGCATTCAACAATATGTAAAAAGAATTATAAACCACAACTAAGTGGTGTTATTTCAAGAATTCAGGTTGATTCAATATTCTAAAACTAATATGTTATTAAGTTACTATATGTTAATAGCCTAAAGAATAAAAATCACATGAACATACCACGTGGATAAAAAACAACAAAATTTGACACCCATTCCATTCATGGGTAACACTTTCAGAAAATGGGAGTAGAGGGGATCCTCCTCAACTTGACAAGAGCATCTGCAAAACATCCAACCACTGACATTTACTAGTAAAAGAAATAGTTGCTTTGTTTCTGGTTTTTTCTCCAAACCAGAAACAAAGCAACTATTTCTTTTACTAGTCTTACTTAGTATAGAGCTAAGAATCAAGGGGAAAAGAGAATAAAAGGCATACAAATTGGGGAAAAAGAAATAAGGACTATCCCTTGATAGAAATATAATTTATGTAGAAAACCCAAGAAATCTACATAAATCTTCTAGAACTCATAAGTAAGTTAAGTAAGACAGGAAGATACAAGATCAACATAAAAATCAACAGCATTCTATATATTATCAAGGAAAACATGTCACTGAAATTTAAAAATATAATGCTTTTTTTTTTAATTTATTTTTTATTGGTGCAATGTATTCATACATCATAGTGGTATAAAGAAAATACTTTTGTAGACATACATGCACATATCGCCCAGTTAGCCCCTACCCAATCCCCACCCCATTCCCTCCCCATCCCTCCTTCCCATGCTTGGCTTAGTAGTTGACATCTAGTATTATAGCAATTTATACAATATTAACATTGATAATCTCACATAACAGTTTCATTTGTCTGGTACCAAACTCTTGATGACTTAAAGATAACATTTCAATATTTCTTTTTGCTTTCTTTCTTACCAGAGAATATTTTTTTCTTTTTTTTTTTTTAGGTAAAACTATCATACATTTATTTATTTATTTTTCAGAAAAAATCTATCCTGATCTTCTAGCTTTGTTCTTCTTTGAGATTGTTTTGGGTATCTAGAGTCAATATAATGCTTTTTACAATAACAAAAATACCTTGATATAAATCTAATGAAACATGTATAAGATGTGTCTGCTGAAAATCATAAAAGGCTGATGAAAGAATTCAAAGAATTAAATAAATGGAGAGACATGCTGCTCATGAATTAGAACATAATAAAGCTGTCAATTCTCTCCAAATTAATATACAGATTTATTGCAATTTCTATCAAAATCCCAGCCAGATTCTTCACAGCTACAGATGAGATTATTCTAAAGTTTATATGGAAAGGCAAAAGAACTAGAATAGCCAAAGTAATTTCAGAAAAGGAAAGTGGGAGGAATTGGTCTACTCAATTTCACAACTTACTATAAAGCCACAGTAATCATGACTGTGTGATCTTCATAAAGTAATAGACACAGACATCAAAGAAACATAAAAGAAAATCCAGAAATAGACACACATAAATGTGTCTGGCTATAGTTTTTAACAAAGATACAAAAGCAATTCAGTAGAGAAAGATGACTTTTTCAACAAATGATGCTGGAGCAAGAAGATAGCTACAGGAAATAAAGAACTTTAACCCAAATCTCACATCTTATACAAAAATTAACTGAAAAATGGATTGTGGACTTAAAGGCCAATTATAATAATACTTTGATGAAAAATATCTTTAGGTTCTAGCAACAAAAAAAAAATCTTAAACTGGACACCCGAAGCACAACCTATAAAGAAAAAATGATAAGTTGGGCTTCCTTAAAATTAAAAATATCTGCTCTGTGAGTCTATTAAGAGGATGAGCTGAAGCCAAGAATGGTGGTGCACGCTTATAATCCCAGCATTCTGGAGGCTGAGACAGGAGGATCGTGGTTTGTAGACAGCCTCAGTTACTTAGTGAGGCTCTTTGCAACTCAGTGAGACCTTATTTCAAACAAAAAATAGGGCTGAGGGTGTAGCTCAGAGGCAGAATGCCCCTGGGTTCCATCTCCAGTACCCCCCCCCAAAAAAAGAGGATGAGCTGACAACCTCTATAGTAGGAAAATTGAAGCCACAATGAGATGTCATCATTCACTGATCAGAATTACTAAAATAAAAACCAGTGATATGACTATAATCCAAATGCTGGCAAGGAGGCAGAGAAACTGATCACTCCTGTTGCTGGTGGGATTGTAAAGTGGTTTAGCCACTCTGGAAAACAGTGTGATAATTTCTTTAAAATGAATAGATGTAATGATACCACCTAGCAATTGTACTTATGGGCATATCCCAGATTTATGTTCACACAAAAACCTGTACAAGACTGTTTATAACAGCTTTATTTATAATATACCTAAGCAGGGTTAACCCATACGTTCTTCAATTGCTGAAAGGCTAAACAAACTGTGTTTTAGGCAGACCACGGAATACTACTCAGCAATAAAAAGGACCCAACTATTATTATACACAAAATTTTAGATGAATCCCCAAAATATTATGCTGAGCAAAAAAAGAAAAAAGGAATAAAGAAAGAAAAAGCCAACACCAAAGGTCACATATTACATAATTCCTTTTATATAGCATTACTGAAATAATAAAATTGCAGAAATGGAGAACAGGTTAGAGGCTATAAGGAATTGTAGAATGATTAGAGAAGAAGAGAAGTGGGGAGACTATATAGTTGTAGCATAAGGGATGCTTTTGATGATGGAAATGTTTCATATCTTGACTTTATCACCATCAGTATCCTAACTGTGATATTGTATTATAATTTACAGGGTGTGATCATAGTGCAAACTGGGTAAAAGGCATGCAGGGTCTCACTGAATGATTTCTTAAAACACTGTGTGAAATTGCAATAATCTCAAAATAAAAAGTTTATTTAAACAAAATAAAACTGACATTATTTAAACTGCATATTGTCTGTTGTTGGTAGAAAGTAGCAGAAATAATGACATTTTGTTTTCAAGAAGTTCAAAAATTGACTTTAGAAGCTGGGTGTGGTTGCACACGCTTGTAATCTGCATTTGGGAGGCTGAGAGAGGAGGATCATGGTTTGTGGACAGCCTCATCTACTACTTAGTGATGCCCTTTGCAACTCAGTGAGACCCTGTTTCAAAATAAAGAATAACAAAAATAGGGCTTGGGGTATAGCTCTGAGGTAGAATGACCCCTGGGTTTCATCCCCAGTACTGCCAAAAAAAAAAAAATGACTTTAGTAAAAGTAGATTTGACAGATATTTAATATGAAGAAAAGTCAATTGTTGCTAAAACTGTAAATAGTAGCATTTGTTATTGACTAAAATGTAACTATGGAATCAACTTTTCTTTATAACATTTAGATAATCAGATTTTGACCCAGAAAAAGTAAGTTTGGTAGAAATAATTGCCACAAAGGAGGGTCCACAGTGGCAGAAGCTATGATTGTTCACATTATATATTACCAAAAAGATAGCTTAACAAAAATAACAAATCTTTTGTTAGTAGAAGAAAAAATAGAAAAATATGGAAGCAGCAACTGGACTGTTTAGAAAATTCTTATAGAATTGAACTGACTCAAAGGAGCTTATATTGGAAAATGCTTTTTTGGTGAAAATGTATTAACCTTGGTTTGCTGCCTTAAGCATTTGTATTTAAGTATATAGCAGATCAAATCTGGAGGATCAATGTATCCTACACCCTAGTAGCCCAAAATTTTTAAATTCTTTGTCTTAGTCAACATTCTCACTGCTGCAATCCAAAACAACTGACCATACAACTTAGAGGAAGAACAACTTATTTACTCACAGCTTTTGGAGGTTTGGGGGTTTAGTCCTTATGGAGCCAGAGTCTTTGGATCTCAGGGTATAGAAGTGGTAAAAGCAGAGAGGGGGAGAACACAGAAACTCTGCACTCACATCATGGAGACCAAATGCAAGAGAGCAAGCAAAGGAATTCAAAGATAAAAAGCATGGTAGCCACCCCCCCCAGGGACCCACCATCTATAGCCACACCCTACCTGCCTAGGTTGCCACCCAGTAAATCCATTACAATGTATTTATCCACTGATGAGATTACACCTTACATGACTTAATCACATCAACCCTGAACATTAATACATGAGCTCTTCAGGGGACATACTAAATCTAACCGTATCAGTTTTATTATGTTCCAGGCACTTTGTGCACACTAGGCTCTTTTACATTCATTTATCTCCTTAAATTTTATAATAGCTCTATAGTATAAGTATTATGGTATTTCACAGATAAGTAACAAAACCCTAACAGCGAAGTTGGACAAGACTGCTGAGTTGCTGCTGCTAATAAGTAATGAAGGTGGATTTGAACCTACATCTTTCTGTTTCCTAATGTCATTTTCAAACATTATATGGCATTTCAGCTATTAAGAGGAAGTAGGGTCCAGTGGTTAGAACACAGGATTGGAAACCAAACTGTCCAAGTTCAAATCTAAGCTCTATCACTAAACAAATGAGAGATGGTATAAGGTTCATTAACCCATTCATGCTTTAGTTTCTTTGTCCAAAAAAAGGAAACAGGGTATATACTAATGGAATTGTGATGTTTAAGTGGATGAATACATATAAGAACTTTAGAAGAGTGCCTAACACATGATATAAATTTCACATTAGCTTTTATTATGAAATGTTCCCTTGAGTCTAATGCTGGGAAAATTTTTATTATTGAAAAGCTGATTTGCATGCACACCCAGAATTTGAGAATAATGAATGGCAAATTAATCTCACTCTTATCAAATATTAAAATACACATGTTTTTATGGTAGAATTTTAAAGACTGACAAATATATTAGTTGTGTTTATAGTGACAGACCTCAGGAGTTTTTAAGAAGCTACTTGATTTTAGAATTGTTTTAAGTGTTTTGCTACTGACTATAAAGGAATTAATTCTGCATTTGACTCACCTTGACTAGCACTCTCCCCTCATTCTGCATTGAAGGGAAAATGCTGACTCCATTGAATGTTCTCAGGCACCAATCATTCCTGGGTCTGGAATGACATTTAAGTCATCTGGGGTCACGTTCTTTTCCCTTTGTGTATCTTACATAATCATAAGTCTTTCAATAATAGGCTTTTAAATTTTTTTGGAGACATCAAGCACTTGCCAATTGATTTTGTCTTTTTAAAAAAATCAGAAAGTTCTGAGTATTTTCCAATTCTATGCCTAGTTATGAGCAGATCCGTTTCCTTTCAAATAGCACTTGAAACAGAATAGTTCTATTTCTAGCTAATTTTCCCCTGCTTTGGAAGGAGTTATTGTTTCACTCTGACGTTGCAGATGTTCTAACTCAAGAAAGCTAATGGGTCAGATTTGCTGGCAAGTTTATATTTTTGATGTTAAGTAGAGGTAAGCCAATTCTCAAATTGGGGTGGGGGAAGCTACTCTAGAAAGTTCCAAATCTTATTTCCCAAGCATTGGCCTAGTTTCACTTTTATTGAGTGGGTGATGGAAATTGCTAAAAGCCATGGTTCTTTCACTGCCTTGTAGATGGGACAAAAGGTTTAGGACCCATTGAGGGTGTCTTCCTGTAGGTCTGGCTGTGTGTGCTACTGGTGACTAATCATCCTTTTTTTATGAATACCTTCTTTAGGCTCAGCTTAAATAAAAGACCATATGTTAACGAAGCCTGACTCTTTGGTGGCATGGAAGTTGGCTACAAAAAATCTTGGGATTATGTGCATCCCATTTGTACTCCAAGAAGCGATACTTCTTTTACTTCAATATGAAAAAGCCCAGAAGAATACTTGGATTGGACCAACTTGGATTACAGCTCTTCTCTGAGACTTTTCTGCACTACATCATACAGCATTATATTTGGTCCAACCTGAAAACTGAGCATGTTGGGAGTGCTTTCTGAATAAAACGGAGTAGGCAAGGATGTCCTTGGGATGCTAGAGAGAAGAAAAGATACCAGACAAGCTTCACACATATAAGAGAGCTTTAAAAAAAATGCAAGATAAGATGTAGAAAACTATGTGCTACAAATAAGAAAATTTATTTAGGGTTGCTTTAACGGTAATGAAATGTTTTCACTTTAAACTGAATTCTCATACACCTTCCCCTTTCTATTTATGTAAAAACAGGTCCAAACTTTTACTTCTGAACATAGTTAGGTAGACTAGGTATCTTTTCTTTTCTTTTCTTCTCTTTTTTATTCCAGTGCTGAGAATTGAACCCCTGGCATTCCACATGCAATACAAACTCTCTACCACTGAGCTATACCTACAACATGAATTAAGTGTCTTGCAGACCCTTTGCTTCAAAACAGCTATCTCCTTCATAAAATTACTATTTTGCTTTTGTGGGTTGTAATCTCATTTATCTATATGGTAACCTACGCAGGTGGGATGTGGCTAAAGGTGGGTCTCTGGGGGTGTGACCTTAGGCCCAATGCTTTTGTCTTTGAATACCTTGCTTGCTGCCTCTGTGCTGTGAACAGCAGAGCCCTTGTGCTCCCACACTCCCTCTTGCTTCTGGCCTCCATGATGTGAGAACAGAGCCTTGCTCTCTTCTCTCTGCCTCCAGTCGCCATGCCCTGAGATGCACAGACACAGCTTCACATGAACTAAACCTGGAATCTCCAAAAAACTTTGAGCAAATAAATCTTTCCTCTGAGTTATGTGGTGAGTTGTTTTGGATTATAGCAATGAGAGTTCTGACCAAGGCAAAAAATAACCAATATAACATGTCTAAAATTATAATAGAATCTCAAAAATGAGCAAGCAGAGGGAAATAGCATATACAACTAGGCATATCTAAAAAATAAAACTTTTAGAAATGAAAAATATAATTTTTGTTATGAAAAATATCACAGAGGGCTGTGTACATAGAGTATTAAACACAACTGAAGAGAGAATTAGATCTGTAGAAATTTCCCATAAATCATAATTCAATGTAGCACAGAGAACAAGATGTAAAATGTGAGAAAGAAGTTAAGAGATATGGAAATTAAAGTGTGAAGTTTCAATATCAAATCAGAGTCTAGGAGGAAGTAATAGAGAAAATGAAAGAGAACATATTAAATGATAATTTCTTAGAACAGATGGAAGAGAAGTACAGTGAATCGGAAAACTCAACAGTCTCCAAATGAGACAAAGTAGGTAAGTTCAAAGCTAGGCACTTTGAAAATAACATGCTGAACACAAAAACCTGAGACACTGTTAAAAGCATTGAAACAGAAAAGACATCACCTGCAAAGAAACAATTTCACTGGCAGTAACTTTCTCAACAGTAAAAACAAAGCCAAGAGACAGGGAAATAATAGCTTCTAAGTGCCAAGAGAAAATAATAGTCATCTTAAGATGAGATGTCCAACCAGAAAAAATATCTCCATTTGTGAGAGTGAAATAGAAACATTTTCAGAGATACATAAATAGAGTTTACTATGAATAGACCCAAGCCAAGGGGGCTTTTAAAAGATGTGCTCTTCTTAAGAGGAAGAAAAATGATCCTGCAAAAGCAGTCTACAAGGCAAGAAAAGTAAATAAGTTGGCAAATATTCATAGACATTAAAATTAACATCTAATTTCCACGTCTAATTTACGAAAATAAAAATATTTGTTGTTTTTTAAAATATATTTTATTGGTGTATTGTAGTCAAACATCTCAATGGCATACAAGACTTGTGAGGATATACAAGCACACATCATCCAATTAGCCTTTATCAAATCCCCATCCCATTCCCTCCCCCCTCCCTCGATCCCATGCTTGATTTAGTGATTGACTTTGATATATTTGTTTATGTACATCATGGGTTTTTTTTTTTTTTTTGGTGGTACTGGGGTTCCTGGAAGCCCTTCTACCTCCGGGCTACACTCCCAGACCTATTTTTACATTTTTATTTGGAAACAGGGTCTCCTAAGCCAGCGCACGAGGCTGGCTTCGAACCTGCGCGATCCTCCTGTCTCTGCCTCCCAAGCGCGGGGATTACAAACGTGCACCACCACGCCCGGCGTACATCATGTGTTTTAAAGAGATTCCATCTTCCCCCATCCCATCCCCTCTGATAGGTTGCCTTAACTGCTCTTCCATAGGGCCCTTTCTTTAACTAGATTTCCTCCTATTACCCATTTCTTCCTAGTTTTTTTTAATATTAGGGAAACCATCTGATTTTTTTAAAAATAAAATATTTAAAAGGATAAAATCAAAATATCAAAGAACAATAGTATAAAAGTTGTGAGAAGAAATGGTTGTGCGGTTTGGTAGAAGGGTTAATATGCCAATATTAGAGTTTAGTAGATTTGTATGATAAAATTTCAAGAGAAACAATAAAAGAATAGAAATAGGGTACAGTATAATTTCCAAACAAGTATAAGAAAAATATAAAAATATGAGTCAAGCAAAAATGCAAAGTTTTAATAATTAAACATTGTAGTTTTGGCTAATCTCACTTAACATAATGTTCTCCAGGTCTTTCCATTAATATGTGCAAGATAGGAAGTAACTGGGATACAAGAGTCTCCAGATGATAGAGGAGAAACCTCAGCCAGGGAGGAGATCTAAGGGTAGAGGAGGAGGAAGACTGAGGTTCATTAATGTAAATACTACCATAAATTATGTATATACATGTGAATATATACCAACATCAATCTGGGTACTCTGTATCAGGAGAGAGAGAAATGAGGAGGGGGGCACCAAGATCTCTGTGTATGTATGTTACTGTCAACATGATTTACATCATGATGTGAGACTATAATGTACCAATAAAAACACAAAAAAAAATTAAAAAACATTGTAGTAACTAAAAATAAAACTGTAATAGTTAAAATAGGCATAGTAAAACAGATACAGAAATAGGATAAATAAAAAGCAAAAGATAACAAATAATAGGAAGGAATATAGGAATTTCAGTTATCACAGTGAATAAAAAATGACTAACCTCACCACATAAGAGTCCAAAATCATCACACCAGATATTTTAAAATTCTGCTATGTCCTATTAACAAGAGACACATACAAACATAAGGACAGGGAAAGGTTGGAAGAAAAGATAATGTTAACCAAAGGAAGGCTTTCTGCTACCAGGAAAAAAAGACTTTATTACAGAATAGATTATATATGTAGAGAGGACATTATCTAATGACAAAATGTTCAATTCATCTAGAAAATGAAATAATTCTAAGAAATCTAACATATTCTTAGAGAAAAGTTTATAGAACACATAGAGAAATTAAACTCATCATAAGAGTAAGATGTGTTCAAGATATCTCTTTTATTTACTGATAGGCAAAAATAACCAAAATATAAAAATTGCAATTAGAAAGTTTCATTTATAGAACAGATATAGATTTCATATAACAGGGAATATTTATGAAAGTTGACTGTGGAATAGGTACTAAATGTAAATATTTTCAAGTATCCAGTATCATATGGACCAAGTTTTCTATTCAACATACTAATGAATTGGAACTCAAAAATATATACTTAGATTTTTTTTTTTTTTTTTTTTTTGGTGGTACTGGGGGTGGAACCCAGAGGCTTTCTACCTCCGGGTTATACTCCCAGACCTATTTTATATTTTATTTGGAAACAGGGTCTCACTAAGTTGCTGAGAGCCTCACTAAGTAGCTGAGGCTGGCTTCGAACCTGTGCGATCCTCCTGTCTCAGCCTCCCAAGCGCGGGGATTTACAAGCATGCGCCACCACATCCGGCTTTATACTTAGATATTTAATCCCACTTTTAAAAAACTTTGTAGATTAGAAGTTTTATATCTAAGTCTTATAGAAATCAAATATGTAACGGAGGTGATTAACAAAATTCAAAGTTGGTTCTTTGAAGCTGGGCCTGGTGGCACAAGCCAGCTAATTGGTAGGCTGACAGGAGGGTTGCAGTTTCAGGGCCATCATGTGGTAACTTAATGAGACCCTGTTTCAAAATAAAAAATAAAATAAAAAGGGCTGGAAGTATAGCCCTCAGGTAGAATGTCTCTG
Organism: Muscardinus avellanarius; assembly: GCF_963383645.1. Classification (NCBI taxonomy): domain Eukaryota; kingdom Metazoa; phylum Chordata; class Mammalia; order Rodentia; family Gliridae; genus Muscardinus; species Muscardinus avellanarius. Next base: position 67,011,765 of record NC_137793.1, on the reverse strand, counting down.
GGATCAATACCCATTACAAAAAAAAAATTTTTTTTAATGGAAATAAAGTAGGTAAAGTTCTAGCAGGAATGCAGAAATGTTCAAGAAAAAAGAGATTTACAAATAATATTAAAAATAAAAACAGAGATATAATGAGAGAACCAGCAGAGACTACAAAAGATAATAGCGTACTGTTAAAAAAAAGATATGCTAAAGAAAATGTAAAGAGGCATAAACTTAGAAGAAAAGAATATATTCTTTAAAAATAACCATAAAAATTTTAAAAAGTCCCTATAGCTGTAACCATTAAAATACATGAATCAGAGCCAGATGTGGTGGCACACACTTGTAATCCCAACGTTTGGCAGGCTGAGACAGGAGGATCGTAGTTCGTGGTCAGCCTCAGCTACTTAGTGAGGCTCTTTGCAATGCAGTGAGACCCTGTTTCAAAATAAAGAATAAAAAAAAAAAATAGGGTTGGGGGTGTAGCTCGGAGGTAGAATGCCTCCGGGTTCCATCCTCAGTACCGCACACACAAACAAACAAAACAAAACAAAACATGAATCAGTTGTATAATTGTATGACAGAGAGAATCGTCATGCACAGATGACTTATAAGTTCTATCTAGCATTGTTGGCATGCATCAATCTAATCTTATACAAGTTCTTTGCTCAAAAGAAAATGAAGGTGAGCATGGTGTACATGCCTATAATCTCAGGCTACTCATGAGGCTGAAGGAAGAGGACTGTGAATTCAAGACCAGGCCAGCCTCAGAAATTTAGGGAGACTCTCTCTCTAAATTAAAAAAAAAAAAAGGATCGGGGATGCAGCTCAGTAGCAGAGCACCCTCAGGTTCAATCCCTGTTACCAGTAAATAAATAAATAAATTAATTAATTAATTAATTAATTTTAAAAAAGAAATAAGATGAAGCTTATTCTATATGTCCACTGTACCTTTGAAACTAAAACTCAAAGACTACAGTAAAGAAAATTCTTAGGAAAATCTCCATTCATGAACATAAAAGCAATAATCCTACACAAATATTAGCAAAATGAATCCTGTTCTTTATGAAGAAAAGATAATGTATCATGACTAAACTGAGTTTATTCCAAGAATATAAAGCTTAACTTCAGAAAATCTATAATTAGCATTCACCAAATTAGCATATTAAAAGAACAAAAGCAATATTATTATTTTAATGCATGGAGAAAGCATCACTGATGAAATTCAAAATACCTGTTTATCATTTTTAAAAATTAACTAGCTCAGAATAAGAAGGGGTTTCTTTAATTTGACAAAAGGAGTCTTATGGAAAGCATTATTTTTAATGATGAAATAGCAAAAGTTTTTAAAATCAGGAAGAAAAGAGAAAAGAAGTAAAAGGTATGAGGTTAGGAAAAAAGAAACCCTTAAAACCCTCATTGTTCACAGACACGATTTTCACATAAACTATTTTATCTGAAACAGTCAAAATTTATATATATCCATAGTAGCGCTTTCTGCAATAGCCAAGAACTAGAACCGATCCAACGTGGTGGGAAGGAGGATGAGCTGAGGCCTTGAATGTCTACAGCATTTTCAACGAGGTGGATTCATCTCACAGCCTCAAAGTGAAAGACACCACACGGAGGAGCCGCCCTGTAGGACTCCATTTACCTAAAGAACAAAGACTGATCCCTGCCGTGGGAATCAGGATAGTGGGTCACTTGGAATGGGGGTGGATGGACAGAAGGAGTGCAGGACTGCAGTGCAGAGGGCGGTGCAGTATGGGATTTAGAGCAGGTCAGTGTTGGGTTTAATGCGGGCTTCTCTGCTGTCTGACCTCCCACCAGGGATGTAATCATGGCAAGACTCTGTTTCTTCAACCTATCTTGTGGGATTGTTGAGAGGTAAATGAGACAAAGTACATGAAGCATCCTGCTCAGAAAGTTCTGCCAATGACAGCCATGTTTGTCGTTGGTTACTGTTCAAGCTCAGCAGGTGGCTTTACCTTTTAAGACATTTCTTCTAAGGCTGCTATGCACACCCCAGAAGTGGCCTGTCAGCCTGTATTTTAACTGGTTTTTGCTTTGTTAGTGAGACTCTTACTAAGGTCTATGTCGGGGGCTGAGTCCTTTGAAGATGCTAAGTCAATTGCTACTGTATTGTGTTGTGCTTCCAACAAATCAGAGCCAGAAAGACACAACAACAAGCCTTTTATTCTTACCTTCATGGTCAGAGCTGAGGGCATTTTGACTTGTAGTTGAGAAGCTGTAGAGCCCACCCTCACACCATTCTGTCCACTCTATTAGGGATTAGTCAGCCGCCGCCCACTCCACACTCACTCCCGCCCTGCGGCATTTATCCTGAAAAGAACATAGCACCTGCTGCCCCTTGTCCTAAATTCCCTGCTGTTTTAAAAGCTTCTAAGATAGATTTTGAATTGCACAGTTTCTCTTCAATACTAGTTTTGCAAAGTGTTTCCTGAATAATTATTTGTGCTTCGTGTTTGAAAAATAGCTGTGTTCAAGAGTAGAAATATAATGTGCCTATTTAATAAAGATTATATTAATGTGAGCACCCATGAGCCAAATTGGGAGATGGAGAGGAGACATGTGGATGAACAACATTTGGGCTTCTGGACGGGAGCCATGAACGTGAACAGGCAGACTCCCACAGCGTTTTACTAGTCAGTGTTCACTGAGCATCATTCATTAGACTGGGAAACTGAGGATGCAGCAAATATATACACAGGTGTGTGCACACACACTCTGGGGGACACAGGAACAACAGGCAATTTTCCCAAGTATCTTACCACTATGATTTCTGCTTCACCCTAAGATGAATCTAATGCTTTAGAAGTAGTGTAAAAAATATAAAATATTCCTCCAATTCATGAAATAAAGCAGGAAAGAGCTGGAAGTGGGCTAGGCTGTTGTAAAGGTGCTGTACAAAGCCCAGAATAGAAACAACAGCCCACAGGAAAAGTCATGCTGCCCCTGCCCAGGATAAAGAAGCATTAATTTTGCCACGATTTAGCACAGTCAGAGCTTCCTGGCAGAAAAAGTCCCAGCAGGAGTGACTTTTTTGCAGGTTGAACAGAAAAAGAATCCTCTTTGGAACAGACGGGATCGAAGATAATAGATGTGAAAGCACTTGGGGATGGTAAAGGGATTACACAAGGGTAAGAGATCATTGTTATTAGTGGTGTGTTTGCTAAGAAGACGCCAGAATATTTCTTCCCAATCAATGATCCTGACACCACAAGAGTCAATTGTGTTAAGAGTGAGGGAAACATCAGCCTGGAGCCAGAAGGCTAGGGTCAAGAGCAACGGCAGTGCCGATTTACCGCTAACCACCAGCAAGCCTGCCTTCTCTTTGGCCTGGGGCATCATGTCTGTAACTGAGATATCAAAACACCAATGTCAAGGGGTGGTAGAGGCTTTGCAGGTGAAAGTGTCCAGTGGCCTCCAAGCCAGCCAGCACACTGAGCTCTTCTTATTCTGCACCAGACAGACACTGGGTAGAAGGCTCTGTGTCCATTTTCTCCTTGTTCTTCACAAGAAACCTACATGGTAAGAATTGTTATTTTTCATTTACGATGATAATCTGGAAGTATGGAGAAATCAAGCAGTGTGCCCTAAGTGACTGGATTTCAGGATCCAAATGTGAACCTAGTGAGCCTAGATAACCAGTCTTCTCGTTATCTACCACTTCTCCTCAATAAGTATTGGTTGAATTCCAAATAGGTTGTCCATCCATTGAAGGCAGGTACTGTTTGTATTTCCTGAACTCTCATCCCAGAGCATCTGTTCCAGTGCGAGCTGCCAGTAAATACCTACTAAAATTGAAATGTCACAGCCCAGTAGGAAGGTCCCTGCTGGCCAGGTCAGGGCTCCCTGACAGCTGTTATTGTGAGCTCCATGTGACTCCCTGGTCCAGGTGGGATGACCACTGCACCAGGGGGGTTCAGAGGCCATCACACACACATGCACACCGGAGAAAGGTGCCCCTCCCCACCCTGTTAAGAGGGAGTGGGATCCAGGAGCCTCCAGGTGGCAAGACAGGTGTCTGAGGCCACAGGGGCACAGAAATCTAGTACTGACTTGTCTCAAACCTTCAATGAATCACTTAAGAAGTAACATGAAAAAGCACATGGCTATCCTGCTTTGTAAATCTTGGCATGTTTTCAGAAGCTTGATGTAAAGAACTGTATTGTGGAAAACACTGTACCACCAGCAACTTCCAAATGGAAACTACTAAAGCATACACAATGGAAAATGCACCAGGCATCTCATATCAAGGCTTCCTAACATGCTACCTATTCATTCTTAAAGATGGATTCATGGGGCTTGATTTGATGTGTTACCCAAATACAACTGAAGTATAATTTAGGAAGCTCCAGTAATCGGAGTCAATGATAAATTAATACCATTGTAAATATTCTTTAGGATTCTTTCATTACATGCCAGAGATAATAATGTTCTGGTCTTCAAAGAAATGAAAGATGGGATTGAATATTCTCTAGGGAGCTAATTGGTGGAATCAAGGAAGCTGCTTTTCTCAGGTAACCACAAATCCTCATTTTCTTTCTTCCTCTGGCTTCTTTCTTTCTTTCTTTCTTTCTTTCTTTCTTTCTTTCTTTCTTTTTTTTTGGTGGTACTGGGGTTCCTGGTTCCTGGAAGCCCATCTACCTCCGGGCTATACTCCCAGACCTATTTTTTTTTTTTACATTTTTACTTGGAAACAGGGTCTCCTAAGCCAGCACGCGCAGCTGGCTTCGAACCTGTGCGATCCTCCTGTCTCTGCCTCCCAAGCGCAGGGATTACAAGCGTGCGCCACCACACCTGGCTCTGGTATTTCTTTTGAAGCAAACTTTTTTATGTATTTGTTACTCTATGTGAGTGACTAGTTCCAAGCTGGTTCCTTCAGATTACGCATACTGGGGAAGGATAATTGTGATGATTTAATTCAAAACTCAAGAAAGGACCAACAAATTATGAGGGGACAACCAATTATGTTGGTAAGCGTGGTAGACTGGCAGATGGAGCCCCTCATCAATTTGGCACTATGCTTTGGACTAAACCAAACCCCACTTCTATTTTATTAGTATGGTTTTTCAAGGATGGTTTGCCAAGGTGCTGTTGGATCAGAACTCCTGTCCTTTGGTGTCTCCAGTCTCTACGATGAGGTATCTCTCATTTTAATTGGCTTTGGTCTCCATCCTCTCACATTAGAACGTAGACTCCTACAAAGTGGGCTCTGATCGGCCCCATTGCTATAGTTTGGATATGGAATGTTCTCCAAAGATTCACAGCTAAAGGTTTGGTGTCTGGGGTGGCACTATCGGCAGGTGGCAGAACCTTTAAGAGGTGGAGCCTCGTGGGAGGCCTTTGTGTCATTGAGGCTTTCCCCTTCCTCTTTCTTTTTGTCCTCTGATTTGTGATATAAATGGTTTTGCTCCACCATGTGCTTCCAACATGATGATCTGCCTTGTTGTGGGCTCAATGGAATGGGGCCAACTGATCATGGGCTGGAAGCTCCAGAACTGGGAGTGAAAATAAACCTTTTCTTTTTATACTCTTGTTATCTCCCTTTTTTGTTTTGTTTTGTTTTGTTTATTTATTTTTGTTTGCGGTAGTGCAGATAAAACCCAGGGGCACTGTACCTCCAAGCTACATCCCCAGCCCTATTTTTTAGTCTCTTTATTTTTGAAACAGGGTCTCACTGAGTTGCAAAGGGCTTTGCCAAGTAGCTGAGGCTGTCATGAACCATGATCCTCTGGTCTCTGCCTCCTGAATGCTGGGATTATAGCATGTGCCACCACGCCTGGCCATCTCCTGTGTTTGTTATAGTTACAGTGGTAGTCAAACTGGAGTGTCAATTGATTGGACTTAGAGTCACCTAGGATTAAGAGACTGTATGTTGATGAGATGATTGGCATGTGGCACAGCAAATTGAAGGGGTAGTCTCACCCTGAATGTGGGCAGCACTGCCCAATAGGCTAGGGACCCAGGGAAGCATGAAAACTTGAGTGGATACATCTTTTGCTACTGCTATAACCTGAGGATGTCAGACTCTAGCTCCTTTGCTTTCAAAATTGAACTCTCACCAACAATCTCCAAAGAGTTTCCAGGCCTTTCTGTTCTGTACTGGGGCTGCATCATCAGTACCTCATGTTCAGCTCCAGCTCCTTGGACTGAGCAGCTACCAACTCTCCAGATGGCCATTTGGGAACTATGCAGCATGGCCTCCTTCCTCGGTACCAGTTCCTATTTTAGTCAGCTTTTCATCACTGTGACCAAAATATCTGGCAAACACAACATTAGAGAAGGAGAAATTTATTTCATTCACAGTTTCAGAGGTATAGTTCATAGTTGGCCAACTCCAAGGCAGACAGGACATCAGTGTGGCAGAGGAAAGCTTAATTCAACTCAGTAGCAGTCAAAAGCGGAGAAAGCGATGGGAAGTGACCAGGGATGAACACAGTCCCCAAGGCCACACCCCCAGCGACACTCCCCCTCCAACCATGCCCCAACTGCCTTAGTTACTATAGGTTGAGGGGGTGGGGGAAGAAGATGGGAGATGGCTTTGTAGCAGAACACATTTTATTGGGATAAAATCTGCAGAGGGGGTTCTCCAGGAAAGGTTGGAGTCTGTGTCTGCTTAAGGACTAGAAGCTTAAATAGGTTATTAAAGGGGAGATTCCACAGGGGGATCAGTGGCTAGCCATTGGTAGGGGGGCTGTTAAAGGGAGGTAGTTGGGTCATTAGAGCTGGATTAAGCAGGACAATAGGAATTTTCTGTAAGCAGAGGGACATGATAACAAGGGGCTGGTCAGACACATTTTAGGCATGACAATGGGGACATTTAGATAAGCAGGGGGATTTGAGTATATTTGAGTAAGACTTGGGAATTTCTTGTCAGCAAACAGACCTGGAAAATGACATGTCTTCACAAGATGTAGTCATTTTCCTTTGAGTCTCTAAGAGTTACCACCCAGAAAATCCATGCAAATTATTAATCCTTCAGTGGATTTAGCCACTGATGAGGTTAGAGCCGTGATCCAATTATTTCTCCTGTGAATATTGTTGTATTGTAGACATGCTTTTAACATAGCCTTTTGAGCGTCATCCCAACCCATCCCATAATGATGACACAAAGCTGACTAATGCCCTGTGCTCAGAAACTAGGTGCAATTTCCCAGCTGACTAGTGGGCCCTGGCCTGCCTCTCTGCTGTCCTATACTCCTCCAGGCCCAGGTGAGTGTCTGGCACTATCCAGGTGTCTGTCATTGCCGATGCTGCCATTGCACCCAGGCCCAGAGATTCTACAGTACAGGGCACTGTGTCTGCAGGGTGAAGGTTCCTGTCCCGCAGGGAGTCCTACTTCATCATGGGACACACACTCTCGCTGCTCAGCCCCATAGACTCCTGGTCTTTCATACAAGGCAGTTTCCTAAGCCTTTGCCTGCTGCCCTTGGCATCCTGCCCCTCATCCAACAGCCCAGCACAAAGTCCCCTTGGCCATACTCAGAGCTCTGGTGTAATTCTAATCCTGTAAATAGACTTCCCCCTTGGCCTGGCTCACCAGAGTCCCAGAATGTTCATTCTCACTGAGGACTCAAGGAAGCACAGGAATCCTTCTATTTTGTTAGTTAAGATGACTAATTTTATGCTGACAATTTAGGGGATTTAAAAAAATATTTTTTGTAGCTGGGCGTGGTGGCGTACACTTGTAATCCCCGTGCTTGGGAAGCTGAGACAGGAGGATCACGCAGGTTCGAAGCCAGCCTCAGGTGGTTTAAGATACCCTGTTTCCAAATAAAATATAAAAAAATTGGTCTGGGGAGTGTAGCCCAGAGGTAGAAGGCCCCTAGGTTCCATCCCCAGTACCACCACAAAAAAAAAAAAAAAAAAAAAAAAAAAAAAATATATATATATATATATATATATATATATATATATATATATGTATATATGGTGTGTGTGTGTGTGTGTGTGTGTGTGTGTGTGTGTGTGTGTGTTTTAGGAGGGCCAGTACTGGAGTTGAACAGAGGGTCTCACATATTCTAGGTAAGTGCCCTACCACTGAGCTATACCCCGGCCCTTTTTATTTATTATGAGACAGGGTCTCTTTATTAAGGCTGATCCTGGATTCTTGGGCTCAAGTGATCCTCCAACCTCAGCCTTCTGAGTATTTGGGACTACAGGTGCTCAACACCTGGACCACTGTACCTGGGGACAATTGTGTTTTAAAAATCTGAGAAAATTAAATTAAACGGTAGAACATTCTTCCTTGAAGTAGGAAGTCAATAAATAAATGTACATGGAATAATCATTTAGAAAACTAGAGTTTGACTACCACCATCATCATAATAAATTCAGGCCGGAGCTATCAATGAATACTAAAAATAGTGGGTAAAACTTGCAAGCACATGAATATATATTACTCTCCCCACAGATACTTCTTAATTACAAAGTAACTTTACAAAGTAAACGGATGCTATTTTACAAAAGAACATTAACAGGGAGAAATTTGGCAGATACCATCTTAACCAAATGATCAAAGTTAAGAGCACCAGTAATGAGACAGAAGAACAGGAGGTGTCTAGGTGTCTCCTGATAGACTCACAGAGAAGAACACAGCACCACTTCATGGCGTCATTGCTGAAGACGTACAGCCTGAATACAACTGCGAGGAAACAGAAACTCGGGTTAAGGGTCTTCTATAAAATAATTGGCCTGTGCTGAAAGAATGTCAGCATCATGAATAGAAAGATAGATTCTATCATATCACAGCTCTACATGAGAGGATAACAGGTAGGTGCAATAGCAACAGCAGGATATATATTTCTGAGTTTTCTTTTCCTCTAAAGGACATTATCAGGAAAATGGTTGAAATGTGAATAGAGTCTATTTATTGGAATATAGAATCTTGTCAGTCTTATCAATATATATGGAAGGAGAGAAAGGGATAAAGCAAATAAACAAAATGTTACCATTTGAAGGCATTTGGGTAAAATTTTTGTACTATTTTTATAACTTTGTGAATTTAAAATTTATTTTTTAGGCAGGCATGGTGGTATTCACCTGTAATCTCAGTACTTGTGAGACTGAGACAGGAGGACTGCAGGTTTGAGGCCAATTGTGGGGATTGGCAAAACTTATAGCAACTTGACAAAATTCATAGCAACTCAAGAAGACTGTTTCAAAGTGGAAGTTAAACTCAATGTGGAAGTTAAAAAACTTTTTAAAGGGCTGGGGAGTGAGGGCTGGGCATATAGCTCAGAAGTAGAACCCAGGGTTTACCCCAGAATACATATATATATATATATATATATATATATATATATATATATATATTAAATAAACATGAGAAATTCTTTGATGTGTCTGCAGGCATATTTGTATGTTGCCAAATCAGGGTCAGTGGGGGGGGGGCAGGTTTGTTATTTACAAGCAATAGCCAAATCTAGTTTTCTTGGATGTAAGATCCAAGCTGGCTTCCCAGACCTTTGGTGAGCAAAAATTTTACCACATGACCTGAATTTGAGCCAGTTCTCAACCTTTGAATGGTTGTTTCAAACTGATTTTAAAAGTGGTAGGGGGAAGGTGAGGGGAATGAGTGTGGGGTTGCTAAGGCTACATCTCTAAAAGAACACATGCCTTATAATAACAGAGGTGGGATATATTATTAGTTGCATATTAGAGTTAAAGATATTGAAGCTAAGAGAGGTAAAGAAATTTGGCAAGTCATTTTTAGAATGTGGAAGAGCAGTTAAAACGTTCTCAATAAAGCCGGGAGTGGTGGCACAAGCTTGTAATCCCAGCATTCGGGAGACTGAGACCGGAGGATCAAGGTTCGCGGACAGCCTCAACTACTTACTGAGGCTCTCTGCAACTCAGTGAGACCGGGTTTCAAAATAAAGAATAAAAAATAGGGCAGGGGTATAGCTCGGAGGTGGAATGCCCCTGGGTTCCACCCCCAGACCCGCAAAAAAAAAAAAAAAAAAAAAAAAAAAAGTTCTCAATCAAAAAAGGAGGCTAAACATAAGCACATGCAGTATTATGGAGCCATAAAAGACCCCGTGTTAGTCAGCTTTCTTCTGCTGTGGCAAAACACCTGAGATGATCACTTAAGAAGGAGCAAGGGTTCGTTTTGGCTCATGGCTTCAGAGTGTTCAGTCCATGGTCACTAGGCTCTTTGGGTTTGTGGTAGCACAGTATATAGTGGCGGGAGCATATGGTAGAAGAGGTCCTTTCACCTCATGCAGCAGACAGAGAAAGAAGGGGCCAGGGGGCGCAGAGCGGCCGGAGCGGCGCGGCCTACATCTCCCCTAGCAACACCAGGCTCCAGAGAGGAGGGAGACTCAAAACAGAGCTCAAATCCAGAGAGGAGGTACTCTGGCCTCGCGGCCTAGGATGCAGAAGCAGCGTCTTACTGCTGGCGGCAGCGGTGAGTTCACCGGACGGCCCTAGACCAACCCACTCAACCAGCCACCAGGCGCCTGAGAGGAGGGGTGGACAGCGAGCCGAGGTGAGCAGGTGCTGAACAGCCGGGCGGCAGTCAGCAGTTCTGTTGGTGCAGGGAACATCTAAAACTCCCAAGGGCTGGGCGCAGCACAACTGGCAAGGACTCAGAGCAGAGATCAAAACCAGAGAAGAAATATGCCGCATCACGGCCGAGGGTGTGGCAGTGGTGCCATATTGCCAGTGGCGGCAGCAGCGAATCCACCAAGTTCACTACAGCTCCATCAGCGCACTCAACAACCGTGAGTCAAATTGCAGCCCCTAGGGGAGAAATCCCAGTACTGCACTCCCAGGGACTTGCGCAGATAGTCTCCCTGGGTCGGAGATTTTAGCAGTGCAGCCCAGTGGGGGAGTGGCAGTGGCAGAGATATCATACCATAGTCACAACTCCCCGCTGGAGAACGCCCAACTTGGCACCCCCCATGGTCTAAGCAGCCTTGATTGACTCCCTGGGTCTGAGACTTTGTGATACAACACAGTAAAGGAGTAGTGGTGACTGAGATACCATAGACTAGAGATCCAGAGCATCTTAAGTGAACTTGTAGTGACTCAGGGAAGAACCCAGAGAAGGCACAAACTTCCAAAATCATGGGAAAGAGAAATAACAATGGAGCAGTGAATGCCAACAACACCACAACATCAGAATCTGATAACACAGAAACCCAAAGATCTCTAGAAGATCAAATTAGGAAAATAACTTTAGAAATAATAGAGGACTTTTGAAAAGAATTTAGAGAGAGTCAAAAAGATATAAAGGATGCAATTAATGAAGTAAAGGCCTCAATTCAAAGTATAAACAACAGATTAGACCACATGGAGAATAGAATCTCGCTTCTTGAAGATGATCATTCTAAAAATGAACGCATAGTTTCTAATTTAGAAAAAAAAACCCGACAGCAGGAATCTGACATTGAAGAAATATGGGCCCATTTCAAGAGAGCTAACCTAAGAATAATTGGAATAGAGGAGGGAAAAGAAGGTGAAACCAAAGGGATCAACAATCTCTTCAAGGAAGTAATAGCAGAAAATTTTCCAAACATAGAGCAAGAGGTCGATACACAGGTCCAGGAAACTTATAGAACTCCCTTTAGACAGGATCAGAGAAGAGGATCCCCACGCCACATAATTGTCAAAATGACTAATGTGGAAGCCAAGGAGAGAATCTTAAAGGCAACAAAAACAAAAGGCCATGTGACATACAGAGGCAAACCAATTAGAATCACTCCAGACTTCCCAAACCAAGTTATGAAAGCCAGAAGGGCTTGGAGTAACATATTCCAAACTCTGAAAGAAAATAATTTCCAGCCAAAAATTTCCTACCCAGCAAAACTATCCATCAAATTAGATGGAGAAATAAGAAGCTTCCATGACAAACAGCAACTGAAGGAATTTATGTCTTCAAAACCAGCGCTAGAGAAAATACTCAAGGAGATTAACTGCAAAGAGGAAATGGGTAATACACGCCAGAACCAAAGAAACAAGAATTCCCATCCAGCAGACAACTAAGCAAAGAAGAATAAACAGTATCTCAAACAGAAATAAGATCTTAACATGTTGGGAATTAAAAATTATCTCTCTATAATCACACTGAATGTAAACGGCCTCAACTCCCCAATAAAAAGACATAAAGTGGCAAAATGGATTAAAAGCCAGAATCCATCCATCTGCTGCTTACAAGAAACACACCTCACAAGTAAAGATAGGAACAAACTCAAGGTAAAGGGCTGGAGCAAGGTAATCCATGCTAATGGTACTCGAAGACAAGCAGGAGTAGCAACTATGATATCAGACAAGTTAGACTTCAAACCCAAACTTATTACAAGAGACAAAGAAGGTCACATTTTACTGGTAAAAGGAATAGTCCAGCAAGAGGAAATAACAATAATCAACATCTATGCCCCAAACATAGGGGCAGCTACTTTCATAAATCAAACTCTTTGTGACATGAAGCCACACATAAATCCCAACACAATAATACTGGGAGACTTCAACACACCACTCACAATACTAGACCGATCTTCCAGACAAAGGGTCAGTAAAGATGTCTCAGAACTAAAGAACACCATTAACCAAATGGAACTTTTGGACACATATAAAATATTTCACCCAACTACAGCAGAGTTTACATTTTTCTCAGCTGCTCATGGAACCTTCTCCAAAATAGATCACATCCTGGGACACAAAATGAGCACTAGCAAATTTAAAAAATGTTACATACTTCCCTGTGTCATTTCAGACCATAATGGAATGAAACTAGAAATCAACTATAAGAAGACCCAGAGAAACAACATAAACATGTGGAGACTGAACACCACACTTCTGAATGAAGAATGGGTCATAGAAGATGTAAGAGGTGAAATCAAGAAATTTCTAGAAACAAATGAAAATAAAGAAACAACATATCAAAACCTCTGGGACACTTTGAAGGCAGTATTAAGAGGAAAATTTATAGCACTGAGTGCTCACATAAGAAAAACAGAAAATCTTCAAATAAATAGCCTTATGACACACCTCAAAGCCCTTGAAAAGCAGGAACAATTGAACCCCAAAGCCAGCAGAAGACGGGAAATTATTAAAATTAGAGCAGAAATTAACGAAATAGCGAATAAAAAAATACAGAAAATCAACAAAACCAAAAGCTGGTTTCTTGAAAAAATTAACAAGATTGATAAACCACTAGCCAACCTAACTAAAAAAAAGAGAGAATCAACCCAAATTATGAAGATAGGGGATGAAAAAGGAGACATTACTACGGACAGTGTAGAAATCCAGAGGATTATCAGAAACTACTTTGAAAAACTATACTCCAACAAAATGGAAAATCTGGAGGAAATAGACAACTTCCTAGATAAATACAACCTTCCTAAACTGAGTCAAGAAGATATAGAACACTTAAACCAACCAATAACAATCAAAGAGATTGAAACAGCAATAAAGAGCTTACCATCAAAGAAAAGCCCAGGACCAGATGGTTTCCCAAGTGAATTCTATAAAACCTTTATAGGAGAACTAATCCCAATACTACTCAAACTATTTCGGGAAATAGAAAAAACCGGGACTCTCCCAAATACATTCTATGAAGCCAACATCACACTAATACCCAAACCGAATAAAGACAGTTCAAGGAAGGAAAACTACAGGCCTATATCTCTGATGAACTTGGATGCAAAACTATTAAACAAAATACTAGCAACACGCATTCAAAACCACATCAAGAAAATCATTCACCATGACCAGGTAGGGTTCATCCCAGGGATGCAAGGCTGGTTCAATATACGAAAATCAATCCATGTAATTCATCATATAAACAGAATCAAAGACAAAAACCACATGATCATCTCAATAGATGCTGAAAAAGCATTTGATAAAATTCAACATCCATTTATGATAAAAACACTGCAGAGAATTGGAATAGAAGGAACATATCTCAACATTATTAAGGCAATCTACAATAAGCCCACTGCCAACATCATATTAAATGGGGAAAAACTTCAAGAATTCCCCCTAAAAACTGGAACGAGACAAGGATGTCTACTATCACCACTTCTCTTCAATATAGTACTAGAGACTCTAGCCAGAGCAATAAGGCAAGAAAAGGAAATCAAAGGAGTACAAATAGGAAAAGAAGAACTTAAGCTTTCACTATTTGCAGATGACATGATACTATATTTAGAAAACCCAACAAACTCAACCAAAAGGCTTATAGAACTGATCAACAAATTCAGCAAGGTATCTGGATACAAAATCAATCTTAAAAAATCAGAAGCTTTCCTGTACACCAACCATAAATCCACTGAAAAAGAAATTCAGAAAACACTTCCACTCAGGATCTCACACAAAAAAATAAAATACCTAGGAATAAACTTGACCAAGGAGGTAAAAGATCTCTACAAAGAAAATTATAAAACACTGAAAAAAGAAATCGAAGAAGATCTTAGAAGATGGAAAGACCTTCCATGTTCATGGATTGGCAGAATAAATATCATTAAAATGGCCATCCTCCCAAAAGTGATCTATAGATTTAATGCAATGCCCATTAAACTACCAAGATCATTCCTCACAGACATAGAAAAATCAGTCCTTAAATTTATCTGGAATAACAAAAAGCCCAGAATAGCCAAGGTAGTTCTCAGCAACAAAAACCACACAGGAGGAATCACAATACCTGACTTTAAACTATACTACAAAGCCATTGTAATAAAAACAGCATGGTACTGGCAAAAGAACAGATATATAGACCAATGGAGCAGAATAGAAGACCCAGAAACAAGTCCACACACTTTCAGCCAATTGATTTTTTACAAAGAGGCCAAAAACATACACTGGAAAAAAGATAGCCTCTTCAACAAATGGTGTTGGCAAAACTGGTTAACCATATGCAGAAAATTGGATGTTAATCCCACTTTTTCACCCTGTACAAAAGTCAACTCACGATGGATCAAAGACTTGGAAATTAAACCAGAGACCTTGAAGCTCCTTGAAGAGGGCATAGGTGCAACACTACAACACATAGGCACAGACAAACATTTCCTCAACAAGACCCCAAAGGCATAACAAATTAAAAGGAGAATCAATACATGGGATTGCATGAAACTGAAGAGCTTCTGTTCAGCAAAGGAAACTATCAAGAACCTCAATCGAGAGCCAACAGAATGGGAGAAGATTTTTGCCACCTACACCACCGATAGAGGACTAATATCTAGAATATACAGAGAACTCAAGAAACTCAACACTAAGAAAACAAAGCATCCAATAACAAAATGGGCAAATGAACTAAATAGACATTTCACAAAAGAAGAAATTCAAATGGCCAATAAATGCATGAAAAAATGCTCAACAACACTGGCAATCAGAGAGATGCAAATCAAAACTACCCTGAGATTTCACCTAACTCCAACTAGAATGGCCATCATTCAAAACACAAACAACAACAGATGCTGGCGAGGATGTGGAGAAGTGGGAACTCTAAGACATTGTTGGTGGGATTGCAAATTAGTGCAACCACTTTGGAAAACAGTATGGAGAATCCTCAGAAGAATGGGAACAAATCTTCCATTTGATCCAGCAATACCACTGTTGGGTATCTACCCAAAAGAAAAGAAACCAAACTACCAAACTAATGCATGTGTATCTATGTTCATAGCTGCACAATTCACCATAGCCAAACTATGGAACCAGCCAAGATGTCCATCAACAGATGAATGGATTACAAAACTGTGGGATATGTACACAATGGAATTTTACTCAGCCATCAAAAAAAACTCAATGACATCATTTTCAGGGAAATGGATGGAACTGGAGGACATTATGCTAAGTGAGATTAGTCAGGCACAAAAAATAAGAAATCAGATGCTTTCCCTAATATGTGAGAGTTAGGGAGAAATGGGTCATAGGAGGAACTCTTGGAAGAGGATCAGTAACTTTTAACTCTGTTTACATTGTCTTTGGATATACAATATTTTTTTATTTTTTAGGGAGTTTATTTACTCTTTTGTTGCCTGTGCCATTGAAATCATATCCAAGAAATCACTTCCAATTTCATTGTTGTGAGGTTTTATGACCCAGATTTTCTTCTAAAAGCTTATAGTATTAAGATTTATATTTAGGTCTTTTATCTATTTTGAGTTAATATTTGTATATGTGTTAGGTAAGGGTCCAATTTTATTCTTTTTCATTTATTATTATTTTTCAACAATATTTAGTTAAAAGACTAGTATTTCCTCCACCAAAAGTTCATGGAAACCTTGTCAAAAATAACTTGACAATGTATGGAAGAATTTATCTCTAGGCTTTTATTTAGCTCCAATGGTTTATATATCTGCCTTTAGAACAGTACTACACTGTTTCAATTATTGTAGCTTTATATGGTTTGAAATCAGAAAACATACATCTTCTAGCTTTGCTCTTCTTTGAGACTGTTTTGGGTATCTAGAGTCCATATTCCATATCAGGATAGATTTTTTCTGAAAAATAAATAAATAAATGTATGATAGTTTCACCTAAAAAAAAAAGAAAAAAATATTCTCTGGTAAGAAAGAAAGCAAAAAGAAATATTGAAATGTTATCTTTAAGTCATCAAAAGTTTAGTACCAGACAAATAAAACTGTTATGTGAGATTATCAATGTTAATATTGTATAAATTGCTATAATACTAGATGTCAACCAGTAAGCCAAGCGTGGGAAGGAGGGATGGGGAGGGAATGGGGTGGGGATCGTGGTAGGGGCTAACTGGGCGAGATGTGCATGTATGTCTACAAAAGTATTTTCTTTATACCACTATGATGTATGAATACATTGCACCAATAAAAAATAAATTAAAAAAAAAGTTTAAAAAAAAAAAAAAAAGAAGGGGCCAGGGCCCAATATCCCTGTCAAGGGTGTACCCTCAGTGACCTAACTGCTTCCAATAAGGCTCCACCACCTCCCAGTAGAACCATGGGCTGGCAGCCACGACAATAGCACATGGACCTTTGAATGACATAGAAGATCCAAACCAGAGCCACATGTGGTGGTACACACTTATAATCCCAATACTTGGCAGGCTGAGGTAGGAGGATCCCAGGTTCAAGGTCAGCCTCAGCAACTTAGCAAGGCCTGCTTCAAAATAAAAAATAAAAAGGGCTGGGGGTATAGCTCAGAATGTCCTCAAGTTATTTATATATAACCTGGAGGGGTGTGTGTGTGTGTGTGTTATGTCATATATATATGTGTGTGTGTGTGTGTGATATGTCATATATATATATATATATATATATATATATATATATATATGATATCTATGTATCATAGCAGCATTGCAGAGCCCTCTTAGAAAAGGCTTTCTCCATAGATATTTTTAATGGCCTCAACTGATCCCAAGACTCCAACGATCTTCCTTCTTGAGGGGATCCTTGGTCTCTAGGTTTTAGTCTAACCAGTCTCCTCAGCTGCATTTACTCCCTGCGTTTAGCTGCTGGCTTGCCATCTCCTCTGGGATGCTTTGTCTGGAGCTCATACTCAACCTTGCCAAAGCCAGCTCATCATCATTTTTTTCTTTCCAAATGCATTCCGCATCCATATGTCTCTATTTCTGGCCCAGATGTGCCATTTTCCTAAGGACAAAGGTTTGAAGTCTTGAGTGTTTCCATTCCTATTCCATTACTTGTTGCCTGCTACATATTTTCTCCTTTTCCTTTCTCTTCTATACCTATCCCATCCCTTCACACACCTATCTGAGAATATCTAGCAGAAAAATATAATATCAATTCTTACCCATCCCTTGGGGAAATTCTACAAATTTTCCAAGAAATAATTTTTGGAAGTTGATCAAACGGGTCTGATTTTGAATGGTTCACACTATTACTTTTATCCCAAAACAAGATGGGATGAAATTAAGAAATCAGTATTTCTTTAGAATCTACTGTTAAACAAAGTGTATGCTGGTTACTTTCATACTCATGATCTAACTTAATTCTTGTAACAAGTTTGAAAGATACATGTTATAAAACTCACCTTAAAGACCAGTTCAAAATTAAACACAGAAAAGTTAAATAAGGAAGAAACTGGGCGTGGTGGCGCACACTTGTAATCCCAGCATTTGGGAGGCTGAGACAGGAGGATCTCTGTTTGCGGACAGCGTCAGCTACTTAGTGAGGCTCTTTGCAACTCAGTGAGACCCTCTTTCAAAATAAAGAAAAAAATAGGGCTGGGGGTGTAACTCAGAGGTAGAAGGCCCCTGGGTTCCATCCCCAGTACTGCAAAAAAAAAAAAAAGAGAGAGAGAAAAGAAAAGCTAAATACGATGCTCAAATTACATTGCTCGTAAGTTCACTCCTCTTTTTAAATAATATCTGCCATTTGATCTTCAAATTTAAAATACTATCCAGCTAGGTACAGAGGCACAGGCCTTACAGGATTTGGGAGGCTAAGACAGGAGGATCCCAGGTTCAAGGCCAGAGCGTAGAAACTTAGTGAGACCTTGCTTTATAATAGAAATAAAAAAAAAATAAAAAGGGCTGGAAGTATAGCTCAAAGGTAGATCATTCCTTGGTTCAATCCCCAGAACCCCTACACACACAGATATTATCCATAAGCTGATTATATCTAGATTCATACTTATAGCTCAATGTTCTGAAATCTACACAAACACCTACATACATCTCCACTTAGGAGGCTAATCCCCCTAGATGACCTAACATCTCCACAGTATAAGTCTTGGGTTTCCTCTCTGCACTGAAATAGTTCTTTCCCTATCTTCCTAGTTTAATTAGTGACAGTAGTGACAGCACAGTTGCTCGGGCCAAATACCTACAAGTCATTCTTTTATTTTAGTGGTGCTGGGGTTCCTGGAAGCCCTTCTACCTCCGGGCTACACTCCCAGACCTATTTTATATTTTTATTTGGAAACAGGGTCTCTTAAGCCAGCGAGGCTAGCTTTGAACCAGCATGATCCTCCTGTCTCTGCCTCCCAAGTGTGGGGATTATAAGCGTGCACCACCATGCCTGGCTCCTACAAGTCATTCTTGACTTGTCTTTTTTCCTCCTCCACACACACACCCAACCTATTAGCAAGTCTTGCGTTCTCTATTTCCAAAGACTTCACTTTCCATAGCCCAAACTCTAGGCCACGCCCCTGTGATCCCTCGGCAAACTGACTTCAGAGGTCTTCTCCAACTCTGCCTGCCTCTGCTCTTGCCACCTACCTTCCCTGGCACAGTCCATCCTCCCACAAGGGAGGGATCTTCTGAAAGCAGAAATGAGATCCCATAGTCTTCCCTGGTCCCCACAGCTGGGCTGCCAGTTGCCAGGGCCTATACCGCACCTGTCCTTCCTGTTTCCTCTCCACCCAGCTCTCCCTTGCCTTACAGGTTCTGATACCATGTGCTGACTTGATGTCCTTACCACATTTCATCTCATTCCTGCCTCAGGGTGTTTCCTGGGATGTCCTTCCCCAGCCGTCACCTGGCATCTTTCTTCTCAGGACTCAGACTTCTCATCCCCTCAGATTGCTTTCCCCGGCCGCCTTGCTAAAGTGGCAGATCAGCCTCTTTTATTTTTTAATTTTTATAGGTACATTGTAGTTATACATTATAATGGGGTAAAAAATTTGTGTAGACATAAATGCACACATCACCCATCCAGGCCTTACCAATCTCCACCCCACTCTCTCCCCATCACTCCCTCCCATGCTTGGCTTAGTGGTTGACTATGATATGAGTAAGTACATTGTATGCTTTAAACCCCCTCCCATCCCCACAGTTAGGTTCTCGGCCTCTTCACTCTCTCTTTCTAAGAATTCTATTTTTTCCTTAGCACATATCAGCCTGTGAAGTTAAATTTTTTTTAAAAATAGACTTTGATAAATAGACTTTATTTTTCAAAGCAGTGTTAGGTTTACACCAAAATTAAGCCAAAAGGACAGGGAATTCTCATATCTCTGCCCCCTATAAGCCCCCCCCCCTACCATTGACACCCCCACCAACATGGTACAATTATTGCGACTAATGAACGTACATTGACTTGCAATCATTATCCAGTGTTCATGGTTTACAGAGAATGTACAATACTCTTTGGTGCTATTTGCCATTATATCATTATTCAGAATAGCTCAGTCCCCATAGTCTCCTGTCCTGTACCTAGTCATCCCTCCCTTCATCTCCTCCAGTCCCTGGCCACCTCTGATCTTTATATTATCTTTTTAGTTTTGCCCTTTCTAGAATGCATTTAGTCAGAATCGTGCAACGTGTACCCATTTTGGACTGGTTTCTTCCTCTTGGTAACATGCATCAAGGTTTTCTCTCCCTATCTTGATGAACTGACAGCAAGTTTCTAGGTGTATATCACTTCATTCCTCCCCTTCATCCAGCCTGATCCCAGGGATACTAAGGTTGGTGGTGGAAGAGCAGCAGGGTTCTGGAGGCTGCCACAGCGTTCTATCCTCAGTCCTCTGTTGAAAGACCCATGCTTCCAGCTGCATGCTAGCATGGATATTGTGGCATAAACCCAAACTCCTAATTTTACCTTAAGATAGATGATACTGGTTATTTTCTTCAAAGTCATTTTCTTCTTCCTAAGGTGCCAAATTTTCTTACCTATTCCTAAGAAGGCATTCCCTTCTCCCTAATGTGCTATGTATTTCCCCTCCTTAATTTTCCATGTCTTTTGGAGAAGGCTGTACACACTGCCAGTCTCAGAGGTGTGTCTAAGCCAGTCATGATAGTCCCCTTGCCTGTGGCTGATTTAGGCATAAATACGGCATGCAATTTGGCCAAGGACACATGATAGGTCTTCTGTGAAAGTTTTTTTTTACTGGCTGAAAGGAGTCACAAGGAAAGTGTTTCTCTTCTCCAAAAGGAGCGGTTGTAGCACCATGTTTGGGTGTGATGCCTGGAACTGAGAAAGTCACCTTGATGCAAGGACAAAGCTCATAGGCTGACAAGGGCAACGGGAAAGAAACCTGGTGACACAGTGCGCCACCGGTTAACCGGCCCCTGGAGACCTCACCTCGGCCCTTCTTTTTATGTGAGACAGTGTGTTGTCCTTACTGTCCACACTATTTTGAGATCAGGTTACTGTTCTTACAGCCAAAAGCAGCCTGAAGGAGACATACCCTGTGAAGTATCATCAATCCACTTCCTGGCTTAGCTTCAGGCCTTTATCAGTCACTTGGGAAAGGATGCCCCAAGTCAAATTTTTGCTGCCTTTGGCAATAAAGTTATCTACATTTGGATATCCTTGGTCATATGCTGTTCTTGCTAAGTGGAATCCTTCTGGACTGAGAGAGAGCACATGAAAGACATAAAAAATGACACATCTATTACACTTTGCTTATTATAGAGTCTTCCTTCTATTAACCTTTCTTTCTGTGTGTGTGGTACTGGGGATTGAACCCAGGAACAGTCTACCTCTGGGCTATTCCTCCAGCCATATTTTATTTTTTATTTGGAAACAGGGTCTCGCTAAGTTTCTGAGAGCCTCACTAAGTAGCTGAGGCTGACTTCAAACCTAAGAACCTCCTGTCACAGCCTCCCAAGTACTGGGATTACAAGCGTGTGCTACCATGCCTGGCTCCACTAACCTTCCTTGAGCACCTACTATATGCTCAACACAGCTCAAGGAAGATGCAGAGGTGAGCAAAACAGCCAGGATCTCTGTCTCATGAGCCCATGAGGAAATGAGTAGGAGATTGTGGTGAGAGATAGAAAGGAAATAAGCAGGAAGACAAAACAGTAAGCAGGGACTCTATGGGGATACTTCTTGGGCTGGATGGCCAGGGGAAGCCTTTCTGGGGAGGATTTCCCTGAGGAAAGTTTTCTTAGGAAGTTTTTCCTTTTTCAGCTGTCATTGCATCTAACTCTTTATTTTTTATTTTGGTAAAATATAAGTAACATAAAATGTATCACTTTAACCATGTTTAAGTATACTGTTCAGTGACATTAAATCATTCACACTCATCAATGAGCGCCACAACTTCTCCAACTTCCCCAACTTTAAAGTCTATACCCCATAAGCCCTAACTCCCTATTTCCCTCTTCAACTAGCCCCTATAACTGCCATTCTACTCTCTGTCTCTATAGATTTCCCATACAGACCTCTATAAATCACTTTTTTGTGGCTGGCTTATTTACTTAGCATAATGCCCTCGAAGTCCACCCACAGTATAGCATGTAAGAGAATTCCCTTCCTTTTGAAGGCTACATAATATTCCAGCATGTATGTGTATGTGTGTGTGTGTTTTTTGTGTGTGTGTGTGTGTGTGTGTGTGTGTGTGTGTGTGTACAAACACACACAGCACTTTTTGTTTACCTGGTTATCCATCAATGGACGTTTGGGTTTGAGGAGGTGATATACAAAATGACAGTTAAAGGATGAGAACAGCCAGCCACAGGAATTACTGGGGGAGTGGTTTGTTGGTACAGCAATAGCGAAGATGTAGGATTGGCCAACTCCTGAGTGTTCCTTGACACTCACTTGCAATGCCTGCACCTTGGTTTCTCACATCGTCTTTCACTTCTTTAAGAGGCTGGTCACTCCTGTCTGTGTTTCCAAGAAATTTTCTCTATCTCATCACACTGTTGTCTTCCCTGCAGGCTAACGAATCTTACAAAACCTTCCCTAACAACTCTTTCTCCAACAACTGCAAACAAACTGAAAAACTGGTGAATTCGAGCTGCCAACAAACTGTGAAAATGGTAGTTTTGCGTTTCCCTTTCCTCTTAGTCCCAAAAGGCAGGGGAGATGAGGAACAAGATGAAAACGCAAAGGCGGGCAACAGAGGAAAACAAGCAAGGGCTTGAGTCAGCTGCCAGTTAAGCTCCGAATTTAGAACCGCTGCTTCTTGGCACAGGAAGGGCCATCGGAGATGAGTGAGAGCAGCGCGTTCGCCGTGTCTCTGGTGAAGTGCTGTGTGCAGGCTTCTGGTACACGTAGGATTCGGCTGGGGGCAGAGCAGCTCGCAGCCATCTTGAGGGGTGTTAAAGTGAGTTTTCAGTGTCACTCCATGTATTTCTGCTGCCCCAACTGCTGGCGCACCTTCCCTTACTCCAGGATTAAATAGTGGGCTGATGGCGTGAAGGGGTTCTTCCAGGATCTGCAGCTCACACTAGCAAGAGCTGCAAGGAGCCCTCTGCAAACAGACTTGCTAAATTCTGGGCCTTTGCTAGGAGGGAGGAGGAGAATAACTGCAGCCCCACTCCAAGATTCTGGATCACAGAAAGAGGTTTGAGTTCAGTGTTCAGTCTTTCTCCAAAGGACACCATCCCTTTAGCAGAAGTAGGCTGGAAGAGAGTGGTGGGACTGGTGGGACTGGGGCCTCTCATTGCATTCTGGGTGGGTGGACAGATCATCTTGGAAATGGTCCATCATGGCCCACCCTTGACTTCTGCAGGGCCTCAACTTTTAGGATCTACCACTGTATTTTCATGAGCTTTGTCTCTGCAGCTCAAACCGTCCTTCTTTACCTCTGCTATACAATAATTCTTAAGTCCTTCATTCTATTTCAAAATCTATTTTCTTACTTTATATGGGTCAACATATTCGTGGAGACATAGAAGGTAAAATAATGTCAATGCTGAGTTCTTAAAAAGCAGTGGCATAGCTAAGCGTGGTGGCGCATGCTTGTAATCCCCGCGCTTGGGAGACGGAGACAAGAGGATCGCACAGGTTCGAAGCCAGCCATGCTGGCATAAGAGAGCCTGTTTCAAAAATATAAAATAGGTGTGGGAGTGTAGCCCGGAGGTAGAAGGGCTTCCAGGAACCCCAGTACCACCAAAAAAAAAAAAAAAGCAGTGGCATTCAACTTGTGCTTACTAATAGTTCACAGAGAAATAAAATATTTGCCATTCATTTGGCATCTTGTCAATTGTCCAGAACCTCGTATGTACTCAGAACTGAGCATTTTGGAAGAGAAATTACAGTGTATCATGGTCCTGGGACTTTACAGGATTATCAACTTGCTTGGAATGACAGGTATGTTTGAAACAATGAGAAAAAAAAAACTCCAATATTATTGTGAGTGGACCTGAATTGTTGTGCTTAACTCATGGCTTGCCATCTCTCCCTGGGAATGGCTCCCTGTTCATGAAATGGGTCTCCTATGGAGTAGTTTTGAAGATCAATCAGGCACTATTCTTCCAAAAATAGCATTCCTTCCAAATATGCTAGCATATTAGTTATATGAATACATTCCATTCACAAGTGATAATCTATAAACCTTACATAAAATTCTAAGCATGGGCACTGCACATGAACCCCCGGGACTTGGGGCTCTTCTCAGTGGCAGCTCGTCACTTGAACCTGGAAAGACAAAGGTGCCAGGGCCCTCATCTTTCCCCAGGCTTGGCCACACTTTCCTCCTTTCTCAGAAGACTATACTGTGCTGGTTCTGTGTCTCTCGAGGCATCAGTGGGCTGTGGCTTTACCAGGTATGGTACCACTTATTTCCCTGGATCTGGACCTTGTAAACATCACACCCTCACCACCTGGCCTATGGGAATCTTTTGGGATTATCCTTCTGAGCTGTCTTCTCTTTGCAGTGGCCACCTGTATTTCTTCTCTTTTTCTCTTTTTGGAGGAATCACAAGATTTAGGAAAAAATAGAAGCAATTACTCTTTGAGAAATGCCACACTTTTCTAGTACTCCTCCCAGGTGACAGGAACAAGCTGAGCCACGACAGAGTGACAAGTGCAAAGGAGCCCAGGAAAAGGGGACCTCAGAGGGGTGAAGAGCTGGAGGAGATCTGAGCAGGCTACCTGAGGAAAGCTGAGGTGATACATAGGGAGAAGGGATAGGGTGAGAGGAGGAGGTAAATACAGTCCATTCAACAACTAAGAGTGAGATGCTGGTTAATTTTATGTGTCAACCCGACTAGGCTGAGGGATGCCTAGGTAGGTGATAAAACATTATTTCTGGGTATGTCTATAAGGATGTTTCTGGAAAACCTTAGTATTTGAATCTGTAGACAGAATAAAGATCACCCAATGATGATGCCACTGTGATCAGGCATCATCCAATCTGTTGAGGGACCAGATAGAAAAAAAAGGGTAAGTTCCCTCCCTCTCTTTGAGCTGGGATATCCTTCTCTTGTTATTGGACATTGGATCTCCAGTTCGTGTGCCTTTAGCCTCTGACTGAATTACACCACCAGTTGGTCTTCAGCTTACATATAGCATACCGTGCAGCTTCTTGGCCTTTATGTTCACATGAGCAAATCCCCACAATAAATCTGTGTGTGTGTGTGTGTGTGTGTGTGTGCGCGTGTGTGTGTGTGTGTGTGTGTGTGTGTGTGTGTGTGTGTGTCCTCTTGGTTCTGTTCCTCTGGAGAACCCTGACTGGTACAAATGAGCACCTACTGTGGACCTGGAAAGTAACAGGACAAGACAGATACACCCCTTTCCCACTATACCAGAATGCAATGGCGCTTTCACAGTAGTGGGAAAAGATACATAATAAATAAGTAAATAAGTAAATTATACAGCACTTAGAACCCAATGAATGCCATAGAGGAGAATAAAGTAGGGAAGAGTAGGGAAGGTAGAAGGCTGAGCTGAAGGGGCCAAGAAGCATCAAAAGTAAATATAATGATTAGAAGAAAGTGGAAGAGGTTGTGGGACACAGGATATATATATCTCCATACAGGCCTTGGAGAGGACTTTCTTGCCATTTTACTCTGACTTATCCAAGGCAAGATTTAGCAGATTCTCTCTGGATACTAGATTGGCACTAGAGAGGCAGTCAGGAGACCAGAGACAAAAGAATTTAATAACCAAAGTGGGTGATCATGATGTCTAGGAGCAGGTGAATGGCTATAGGGGTGAGAACTGGTAGAAGCTGGGCATGTTTCTAAGGTAATCTCAATAGATCAATAGTCACCTAGGATACAGTCTGGGTGTAAGACAGTCTGGGTATAAAAGACAAAAATCAATCAAGAAAGACTCCATGGTTTTTGACCAGAGTACCTGGAAAAGTGACTCCATTAATGGAGATGGTTAGATGGTAGGTGAGGGGGAGAGAAACTGGTAAGTGGGGTGAGGTGTCAACTATGGAGACTGAGTTTTGCTCTGCAGACAGCAAGAAGGGTTTTAGATTCATGAGCAGATGAATGTGTAGTCGTGAGGACATCAGAGCTGTAGGAAGGCAAGTCTGACATTCTGTTCTAAGAGGAACTAGCACAGAAGGCAACAGACAGAAGGACAAGCCGGGGCCTCTGTCAACCTAGACAGGAAGCAGCAGTGACAGGAATGGAGGAAAACTGGGAAAATCCGCATATAAAGCAAATGTCTATGGAGTGGTATCTGGGATTTAGCAAAGCAAGGCCACCCCTCCATTTTGTGAGAGGCCCACGTCCTGCCTGCTGTTTCCATACTTTTGAGAGCTTGAGAGTTGGTTCTTGATGCTTTTTAAACTTGAGCTCTCACCTGGTCTCATTTCCAGGAGCCTGAACCTCAAGTGAAGCATGTTTTCCACTTTTTATTTTATCTCAAGCTACTCGAATAAAGGAGTTGTGTTTAGTTAATTTTACTGGGTTATGATGATGTCCAGGTGACACTGTCAAAAAGTGTATGGACCTCTCGTTTTGTTTGTTTTGGTGTTGTAGTACTGGAAATTGAATCAGTAGCATTCTACCTCTGAGCTATACTCCCAAGGCCTTTTTATTTATTTAATTTCTATTTTAAAGCAGAGTGTCACTAAGTTGCTGAGGCTGGCTTGGAACTTTCAATCCTCCCATCTTGGCTTCTCAAGTACTAGGTTTACAGGTGTGCACCACCATGCCTTGTTTGGACGTCTTGTTCTTAGAAAGCTTCTTGCCACATCTGTCACCTCACACGTTGTATCATCCAAGATAACAGGAGCTTAGAGTGAAGGCAGATGTTATTCTCTCTCACATGACAAGGCCGAGGTCATGACTCTCCTAAGAGACCAGGCCTGATGTGGCCCCCACAGTGGCAGGGTTCAGGCTCCATCATGTGTGGCCTCTGTGTCCCAAGTCTCTGCATGGCACAGCTGGCTGATGGACAAGGGGAGGGGAAGATCCTACTCCTGGGGTGGGGAGTTTACTTCCTGGAAGCTGCTATGCCCTGACAGCTCTCATGTATGTAGCACTGGTCAGAATAGGGGCAAAAGGATCCCTAGATGCGAAAGGGACTGGGGTTTATAGTCTGGGAAGGCCTGTGTCCACTGAAAAGTTAGAATCTCTTCACTTAACAAAATAAGGAGAAAGGGGATTTGTGGGCAAGCCCTCTCTTCTTAAAGCTGTTGTATCTCCCAGTGCTTTCTCTCTCTACCTGTTGCATCCACACCCAAAGAGCCTGGATTTCTAATCAAATACACACTTAAACTGACTTCATAGACAACTCTGCTTTTTCCTTGAGAAGAACTTCATGTCAGTCTCTTAAGTAACACTCCATATCTTGCCCCACAATAAATAAATAAACAGACAATAAATAAAGAAATATATGTGCATATATATTATTAGGAAGGAAGGGTATTTGATGGAAATATGTTCGAATGACAAGACCTAGTGATGAAGAAGAGACAAAAATTTAGGTTCTAGAGATCCTAAGTTTGGGAACTGGAAAAACAGGAGTTGCCCAACTGTAAATAAGGTAATTGGAAAAGAACTAAGAGTGTAAATAAAAGTAGGAACCCTGTGAGGTGGTGTCTGCAGGCCAAGAACAGAGCCCTCTCCAGAGCCCAGTCATGCTGATGCTCCGATTTCAGAACTCCAGTTTCCCAGATTGAGAAGAGAAGTGGGGTGGGAATGGGAAGGAAAAGATGATATGGGGTTGGACATGGTATATTAAGGTAAGTTTGAACATCAAGGTAAAATGTATTCTAGGCTCTTGAAAACAAGAAAAAATGTCAGGTGAAAAGCCAGGCTTATGGGTATAACCTCTTCGAGTGTCTCTTTTCTCATATAGAACCCATCAATGACAAGAATGGTGTAGAGCATGTAGGATGGGACCCAGCACACACAAGTGCTGATAAATATTAGCTATTTTGCTTTCACTGTTCCCAATGGCAAGTGGTAGGTAGGAGGCTTGAGAGAGCCCCTCCTTGGTGAGAAGATAAAAGAAACGTTAAGGGCAGGAGCCTAAGAGAACATAGGGCTCAAGCAGCTTCCAGAGGAGGGAAGAACAGGGAAAGGATAACACTTAGGTTAAATGCTGAGGCCAGACCCAGGGCACTGGAGACGGAGGGAAGAACCCCTAGATTCCCTGGATTTAACAAGCAG
Organism: Muscardinus avellanarius; assembly: GCF_963383645.1. NCBI lineage: Eukaryota > Metazoa > Chordata > Mammalia > Rodentia > Gliridae > Muscardinus > Muscardinus avellanarius. Next base: position 66,983,564 of record NC_137793.1, on the reverse strand, counting down.
GTCCCTAGCATCTTCTAGGGGGGGCACTGAAATCTTGGAAAGAGCAGCCAAGTTTCCAGAAGACAAAGGGAAGAGGGCCTGGGGACAAAATGAAGGCATGGGCAGAGCAGGTGTAGACCCCAAACACCGCTGACAGGCAGGGGAGTGGGTGGCAAGAGCTGCAGGAAGTGAGGCCTGTGACCTAGGGTGGGGTGACAGGCCCTGGCCAAGGCTGCCTCTTGCCAGGGACCTCCACAGGGAAGGTGGGAGGCTCACAGAGCAGCAGGCCCTCTCTCTGCCTTCCCCTCTCAGGATCGTTCTGCTGGTCTCAGGAAGGTGGATGCTGCCTCGTGGATGTTCCTGTGCCCTGTTCAAGTAGAGATGCTTCAGGGGAATGCATTTAAAAGGTATTGGGGATTTCTGCCTACCACAGTACCCCTAAAATCACAGTTTTCTCAATATGTAGAGATTTAGAAATATGGTAAAACAACCTGGCCATAGACCCCTATTCTTTCTTTTTTCTTTTTATCTTAGGGGAAATGAATAAGAATCTGTCCTACTATTTATGGCAAAATGTCAGGCACATGCTCCCTTTCCTGTTCAAATCTTGACTTAAATACCATGAAACACACGTGCCCTCCTTAAAGGATGCCTCACTGAAAGCATATAATTCGCCGTTATCTTTACATGACCAGGTGTAATTTGTGAGACCAGAAAATTCATTTTCCTATTTTAAACAATGAATGGGATTGAGATCCCAATTTATATGGTAGCTGCTTTAGGCTGCCAACTCCAGATATTTTCATCTTTGATCCAGGCTGGTGCCTATTTCGAAGCAAAAACAGCCAGGAGCAGACAGAGGGGGAAAAAAAAAAAACACATGCCAAGTGGAAACTTTGGCTGAGAGGAAAAATCTCATGTAACTCCATGGCACTAGGATGCTCTTGTCCAGCAGCAAGTCTAAGGATAGTCCTGGGGTTACGGAGGAAGGCCAGATGACCTGTAGGTCACGCAGGCTTTGCCTTTACTGTCACAATGAATCTCAGATCAGCCAAAGAGTTGTTCAGGATTGTGTTCATCTTGTTCCTCAGGAAAGCAGGTGGCAAGAGGGTCATGGGGGAGACGTCTGAAGGATTATGGGGAGGGTTAGGAGGAGGGAGGAGACTTCAGGCTGTGGTGTAGGGCTAGCCCTTACTAAGAAGAGAAAAAGCTGAGCAATTGGCCTGAAAGTCTCAGTCTTCAGCACTGTTTTCAGAAGGGTTCAATGCAGATAATGGGGGGCCTCTGTGCCAAAGTGGTCATCAAAGGAATCCCTGTACTCTAGGAATAGGCCAGACTTGCCACCTCCACTTCACTCAGCCATTGACTGGGAAAGCCCACCTCCAATATGGCAGTGGGTCTGGCTGGAACACCCATTTATTCAGCTCCCATGGTAGAAGTCCAAGTTGCATATTTCCATGATTGCACAAGAACAATTTGCAAAAAGTCATGTTTAAAATTTTTGATAGTGGGAATTGGGGAAGGGCTAAACGAGTGATGTATGCATGTATGTCTCTACCATCATGTACTCTATTAAGAAGTATGACTACAACATACCCATAAAAATATTCTGATAATGACCCTATGAAAATGTTCAGAACTAAGATACCAATAGTAATGAATTCTACTCAAACCAATAGCAATGCATTTAGGGTAGTTCTGAAAGTCAAGGGCAAAACATTTGAGATTGGGCAGGGACTGGTGCTGGCTCTGTACCTTGTGCTGTGCCCTACATGGTGAATGCTTTTTATGACACCACTTCAATGTCAAAGGAGGAGAGAGGGTTCCTCACACCAAGTGATGCCCTAACTCCCCAGACACTGTCCCCCAGTCCTACACTCCAACTCAGTTCTAACACTCACTACCTGCAGTTAGCACGGCCCCCACAGGGCAAGGCTCAGCCCCACCACACCACTCTCACTTATATCAGTTGCAAGTCTGGGGTCTTACATACTTCTGACCAACTAGCTATAAAGGTGGGGTTTTCCATTAACCCCTCATCAGGTTCAATAATTTGTTACAATGACTCACAAAACTGAGGGGAACCATTTACTTGTTGATTTATTAGGACATAACTCAAAAACAACAAACAGAACAACATGGGCCAACGTGTGTGAGAAGGGGTGTAGACTTTCTGTGCCCTCTTGTGGGTGCACCATCATTCACTCACCTCCATGGCTACACTAATCTGGAATCTCTCCAAACCCCTCCATTTAGGGTTTTATTTTCCTAAAACTAGAAATTGAACCCAGGGGTATTTTACCTCTGAGATACATCCCAGTCCTTTTTTATTTTCTAGTTTGAAACGAGGTCTCATTACATTGCTGGGGCTGGCTTCGAACACGCAATCCTCTTGTCTCAGCTTCCCAAGTACTGGAGTTACAGGCATGTACCACCATGCCCAATTTCATTTTTAGTGGATCGAACACGCAATCCTCTTGTCTCAGCTTCCCAAGTACTGGAGTTACAGGCATGTACCACCATGCCCAATTTCATTTTTAGTGGAGTCTCCATTACATAGGTATATACTAACTTAATCTCCAGCCATTTTCTCTTCCCAGGAGTTGGGGTGCATCTGCAAATTACAACCCTCTATTCAAGGTTTGGTGTTTCTGGTGATCAACCCCCAATCTGAAGCTATCTAGGGACTGACTAAGAATCCTTACATTCTCTTTGTTCTGACTCTGGGTAGAGGACCATACCGTGAACATGCTAGATGTTCATACTACAAAAAAAGATGCTTCTATCACCCAGGGTTCTCAAGGGTTCAAGAGATCCGTGCCAAGAACCAGGGCCAATGTTTCATTATATCACACATCCTGTCTGTATGCCACTGAGTTTATTATGGTCAAGCATTGCTAATAGTAATAATCACTGCGATCTCTGCAAAGAACAGAACTGGATTATCATGCTTGCTGAGCATGATGCTTAATCAGAGATGGGCAGGGAGCTGGTCACAAAAGCTGGCAGGCTGGAGAGGCATATGGGCAAATGCAGAAGCTATGCGTGCATGCGTGCATGAAAGCAGCAAGTGACCAGGAGTTGCTCCACTGCATTCGCACCTGCTATGCACAGCCCGCAAATGTGGCACTTGGCGTGTGCTCATTATCTGATTCCTCACCTCAGTCTTGGAAGAGAAATCACTTTGAACTGAGAACAAAGGGCTTACCTGAGGCCATTCTGCAAGTGGCAAGCCAGAATCTGCCCCAGGTCTACTTGACTCAAGTCCCAAATTTTTTCCACATTTTCTGAAAAGATCGGAAGCAGCTTTGGAGTGGCCCTCTGGGCTTTCTCTGTGGGAGCAGGAGGAAACTCTCTGCTCTGGGAGTGGAGGACTTCTGTGACCTGCCTATTCACCTGTACTGTACTTCCTGAGGTTCCTTCTCCAAGATTTCAGGCAAGAACCCCATTTCTCCCTCCCATTCCACCCTGCCCTAGCTTGCTTTATAAAGAAGGCTTGCTAGGGAGAGGAAGGCTTAAGTTTTTTAGCAGGTTCATTATAATATTCGTTCAACCCATTGGTTGCTATTTAGTCTTTGGTAGCCTTGGAATTCTTTTAAATGCTAGTGGGTTCATCCTTACATTCTCTTTGTTTGGATTCTGGGTAAAGTTGGAACATACTAGATGTTCAACACATATGCATTGGCCAGATCATGAGTTCCATGAATTAACACCTATCCAACAACTAAGTGCATTTAAACACAGTGATGGCTCACAAAATCTAGCACTGGTTAGGGATCACCTTAAGCTAGAGTGCTTTTATTAATAAGATTGTTTCTTCCAACTGGACTCAAAGGAACTTGAGGACAGGAAGAAATATAGAGTGAGCCACAATCATTTGTTTGCAGCTGTAGAATTCAAAATGCTCCGAGAACAGAAGTGCTTTTTATTCCCAAAGTTTCAGGCAAGCTCCCTAGGCAGCAAACCTTGACCTGAACTGACGTGAGACTATTTATAGTCTATTTAATCCTCCTGGTATGAATATTCATATGTTTCACTGCAGAAATATTAATGAGTTGATTGCAGACTGCTGCCCACACTCCACTTGCAGTGTTACATAATGTACTAGGAACAGAGTTACCTTTCTCACATCTAAAAATTCTGAATCAGAAACGTGCCTAACTCCTGGGATTTTGCATTAGAGATTATACTTCTGAATTCTACATAAATCAGTACATTTTCAGATAGAAGTAACTGATCATCCAACTCAAACTAGCATAACTAGTAAAAAGAATGTATTATCACATATAACTAAAAGATCTAGAAATTGAGCAGTTTGGCATTGTTTAATCCCAAAGTACACATAGTCATTAAAGCCATATATTCTCTCCATTTTTTCTTGGCTCTGCTCTCCTCTGTCTGTTGGATTTGTCCTAGGTTATCTTTACTCATTATAGCATAATAGTTGTGGTTGCATGCCTTGTATTGGTACCCGACATAGCTCAGAAGAAGAGAAAACCCCTTTCTTCTAGCATCCAAGAAATGGCTCCCCTGGCCACACCTGGATGACCATACTGTGTGTGTCTGAGATACACTGGGGAGTAAACTTCTCTAGTTAGACTTGCCTAGAACAAGTGTGCAATTGCTAAGGCTAAGATAAAGTTAATTGAACTAAAACCACAGGGACCCCAAATAAAATCCAGGAGCAATTGGGAAGAAGGAAGAGAAAATGGATGGCAATACCTCATACCTTTTTATTGTACATTCTACACTGCCAGGCACAATAAAGAGACTCAGCACATATTGGTCTTTACTCAATTAAAATGTTATCCCCAATGGTAAACAAGGGTTCTTCTTTCTTTATATCATTAGTTTTCTAACCTGCTCATTGACCCTATGCAGTTTCCCCTGGGCTTATCTTATAATATTTATATTCTAGTCTACCTTGCATCAGTTGTTTGTGTAAACATCATCTAACTTCCTGAATCCTAAGCTCCTATGGGCAGATATTATTTGGCTCTGCATCCCCCTTGGTGCTTAGTGGAGGTCTTGCAAGGAGAAACATTCAGCATATCCAAGTTGCATCAAGTCTTTTCCCCAGGTCTGTTCAAAGTATAGCAGTGGTGGGAACTCATCAAAGCATAGATGGGTGGCAAGAGGATGATATTCACTTTATATATTTTTCATTGGGAAATTATTTCTAAAAGTACCACATTTATCACACTACAGTAAAGTGATTTGGGAAGCAAGAAATAGAGAACATGAAATTGAAATGTCTTGACAATGCAAGTGATATATTTGTTCACAAGCTGGAAATTCTTGAGCCAGGGCAGGCTCTAGATTTGATTGGAAGAGAGAAGTTCAAGAGAGTCAATAGAAACCCAGTTTCTTTAGTCTCTTCTTTCCACAATATCTTCTCAAGACTGGTTTCCTCATGGTAGCTAAATGGCTGCAACAGTCCAGGTATCTCATGTACATGCCACCTATCTAAAATATTTCTACGACTTGAAATGAAAAAAGCCTCGGGCATGTGGAGTGTGCTGCTTGCTGGAGCAAGACAAGATTCATCTTCACCTATCTTCAGCAACAGGGATGGGTAACCTTTTCTCTAAGAATCACATGTTGTGTCAGTCTGCTAAGGCTCTAGAGACAATACCAAAACTTGTGGCTGAAACAGCAGAAATTTATCATCTAACAATTCTGGAGGCTAGAAGTTAAAAATCAATAGGCTCTGTCCCTTCTGTGGGTTGTGGAGGAAGAGTATCTTCCAGTCTCCTCTCCATGGCTTGCAGATGGCTCTGTAACAAGGCTTGCCTCTGACTCTGGAAGCTAATAGATGGACTATTTCAAAGCTGACATTCTTTTCTCCTCTCCTCATTTGTCCTCCCTCTCTCCTAATAAGAACATAACATGTTCTTATTAGTTTACTAACCTAAGGGGTCTGTGTCTAAGAAACAACTCAAGGATGACTTATACATGAATTGTGTCCCTTCTGACAAGCACACCAGCATGACCCTGGAGGGCTAACTCTTAAAAGGGACTTGATTCCTTTGTTTAGGGAGAATCTGGAGGTTGGTTCTGAAACACTTAAGCTCATTGGTTTCTCTGATTTGCTAGCAAATCAATATTTTTTTCCTTCTTTCCAAAGGCATGTCCCAATTATTTGATTTGGCAATACCAGAATGTGGTTATATATTCTATCTCTTCCTACCATCTTTCTTTCTATTCATCCCTGATTGTGTGTCCACATTTCACTTTTTTGTAAGGATACCAGGCATATTGGAATAGGAACTCACTCTAACTCTAGTGTGACCTCCTGTAACTTAATTCTTTACACTTCCAATGAATTATTTTCCAAATAAGTTCATGTTCTGAGGTACTGGAGGTTAAGACTTCAATGTAGAGAGTAGATAGCTGAAAGAAATTTGGATTCCATCAGGAAGAAGAAACAATAAAGTGAATGCTGGGTCAGCAATCCTAAAGGTCACTATGGTGATCTTTTTTTCTGTGGAGAAAGAGCACAGAGAATGCTTTTAGATGCAGTCACTGTGGGAAATCACTTTCCCTGTCTCTAGCCTCTGGCTGATGACAGAGAGGAGGACAATAAGCCCTGAGGGAGAGTCTCTCACACACTGTCACCTACATCTGTGATTTCACTGGATAGTCTCTCTCCAGCAATCATGCTATTTAGCCCTTGATGTCCTCTGGGATTCTTTTTGCCATTACCTAGTTAATCTTCATGGTGTCTTTGGGGAGATAGGACTTCAAGTAGAGAAGAAATTCCAGAAAAGATTCATGGGACAAATGGCCAGAAATGAGGCTCCAGAGGCCTCCCTGCTGCTTCAGGCATTTCTCTTGACCTGAAACATTCATCATTCAACATTAAAGACCACTGTCCTCAGCTTGGGTGCTGTGTGGCTGCCCTGATAGGGAAAGTTTGCCTCCCAGGCAGTGGCCACAGAAATGCAGAAGTGAAAATCCCACTCACACAAAGACAGATACCTATCCTGTCTCAGCCAGGTCCCTATGAGAGATGTAGACTCAGAGGAAATGGAGGGCATAGGAGAAGCCAGGCCATCAAGAGGAACCCAGAAGACCCAAAGAAGCTCCTTCAGCCCAGTAAAAAGAAGACACTACCATTTGGAGCCCAAGCTGTCCAGAGCATCTTTTGTAGAAAGATACAGTTGAGATTAGGTATCACACAGTCTTACTTTTTCCTATCAAAGAGGCCAAGATCTACCTGAAGGGAAAGTTATGTGGGTCACATGGCTCATTTTGTTTTGTTTTAATGGCCTCAGTGAGGTATGATTGACTTGTGTATTAGTTAGCTTTTTGTTAATAGCAACAGTGATCTACCTCCCTTAGCCATATCCTACCTGCCTAGAGTTGCCACCCAGTTAAGTCCATTCAAATTATTACTACATCAATGGACTTATAAGATTAGAACCTAATTCAATTATTTTACCTTTAAACATTTTACATTGCCAACATATGAGATTTTCTGCAAGGCATTCTTTATCCAAACCACAACAATATACAATAAATTGCATTTCTTTGTGATGTATAATTTGACCACTTCTGACTTAAGTATACAGCTGGGACACCACCCCCTTAATGAAGTTAATGAACCTGTCACCACAAAGTGTCCTCACCCCTCACTCCCTCTCACAGTGCCCACTTCTATTTCAGGCAACCACTCATCTGCTTACTCTGTAGATTAGTTGGCTTTTTCTAGCTTTCTATATAAATGAAATCATACAGTGTGAACTTTGGCTTTTTTCACTCAATACAACTGAGATCTATGATATTTTATGTATCAGTAATTTATTCCTTTTTATTGTTGAGTAGTAGTCCATTGTCTGCATGTCCATCAGCTACAATTTGTTTACTCATTCCCCTACTGATGAACACTTGGATTGTTTTCAGCCTCTGACTATTACAAAATAAGCTGCCATGAACATTTCTGTGAGTCTTTGGACATGCTATAGTTTAGATAAGTGTCCCCTAAGGCCCATGTGTTCAAGGTTTAATTGGCACTATTGGGAGGTGGTGGAACCATTAAAAGGTGGGGCCAAGTGGGAACTCTTTGGGTCATGGGGGTGTGCCCTTGAAGGGTCTTTTGATGCCATGACCTGTTTCTCTGCCTCTTTTTTGCTTTGTGGCCATGAGGTAAGAGCTTTTGCTGAGTTGCATTGTTCTCACCATAAGGCACCACCATGAGTCCCAAAAAATCATGGTCTGAAACCTAGAACTGAGTCAAAAAGCCTTTCTCTTTGTAAGATGACTATTTAGGTATTTGTTATAGTAATGGAAAGCTGACCAACAAGTGGTCATATTTGCTTGGTGGGGAGGTTTTCTTCTCTGTGCAGATGGGCAGAGCCACCCTGAAATATCCTAAGGAATGGGTGGTTCTGGTTAAGATGTGTGCTATGCTTGGCAGCTCTGAGGTCCTTCTTCACAGAGGACTGTCCCTGGCTTTTGTACTACTCTTCTTACTTCCCCATTCTCCTACTACTGCTATAATTTAGCAACTAAACAGAGACTTGGGGAAATAGTCACCCTAGAAATAAGTAACTAGAAAAGGATCTTGGATTTACTGCCTTCAAATCAACTCTAAATCCTCTATTACTGCCAAGCAAACCAGCTGTTCTTCATAAAACCACCATCAAATCCAGGCAAGATAGGCCAGTATCCTAGACTCTGACTAGCCCTCCTCCACACACACTCTAGGTCAGCACAGAGGTCACCCAAAGCCTGTGCCACCATCACTTCTCACCTCACCCACAGCTGAGCCTGGGACCCTAGAATTACTTGCTTAGACAACCTCAGTCCACTTGGTAAGGCATTGATGGACTACATCAATGGGTCCCCAGATCAAAGGCGCCCAAAAGGTAGACAGCTATGCCCACAGGGCATGACCAGAGCTTTCTGTGTTTATGGATGCATATTCATGTATGTTTGTGTTTGGGTGTGAAATCAGAATTCTAGGCCAGAGGCCCAACTCTAAGGACACAAAAAATTGCATCTGGCCACTTTCCCCAAAAACCAAATGGAAAAAGTAACAGTGAAAAGGAGAAAAGGAAGTTTTAATGAACATGGCCATATTGAGAAGGCAAAATTAGCTTATCAGCCATTTTTTGGAGGCAATAATCTGAGCTCTGGGTTTAAACAGAGGGAGAATTGGGGCAAGGGTGAGAGGTGTGCACAGTTAAATGTTCTTGGTCAGACTGTGGTCTGGGTGGTCATGAACTCCGTGTTGATTCTATGAGGTGGTTCCAGAGAAGTCCTTGTTACTTGATGGAACAATCTTCACTTGCTTTCTATGGTACTGGAAGGGGAACTTTTATTCCCATGAGACAATTGTTTCTGCTTAGGGGGATGGTTTCATCATAGGGTGGTCTGCCTACAAGGCTCCACTGTGCCTGGAAGGAAAAGGACAATAACTGGAGACATCTAGGTGCTGGTCCAGTGGTCTGGAACAAAGCATTATAAAGCTGGCAGTTGAATGTCCCTAAAAATCTTGAAAATACCTTAGTTACTCTTATCTTAGTGTCTTCAGCCTTGAAGGAGAGGATTATCACCCTTAGATGAGTACTCCTTTAATGATTAATATGTCTACGTGCAGAACTTAGCAGGGACCTGACACAAAGTTTAAGATAAAGGAGACAGATAACAAATGAAGGCAGAAATGCCAAGATTTACCCTACTGTTAGTTACCTATTAGGCACCTGCAGGCCCAAGTGAGGCGTCTGTGATTTTTTAGCCAAAGCATCCTCAAGTTCCCATTATATGCACACACAAGGCTCCTTGTAGTGTGTGTTGAAGTCAGGAGGGAAAAGAAAAGAGAACAGAGCATGGGCCAGGGTCAAGGGGCAGGGGCACAGCTCTTCTCAGCTCTTAGCACAGAACCCAAAGGAAATCAAGAATGTCTAATTCAAGCTTGGCCTATACAATCTTAGGAAGACCCATTTGTCAAGTTGGGGGCCAGAAGACATTTTGCCTCAAAGTGCTTTGATCTGATTCAGAATGTCTAGTAGACATTTACACACTTGCCTTGGGCCCTGAAGACATTAGGGACAGGCTGAGACCACCCCTCCCTCCTCCTGCATCACACAGTTCCTATGTTATATGCTGGCTTTTGACATCTGCTTTTTCCCTTTGGGGGCTACCCTTGATGTTCATTTTAATATTTTTTCAACAGCATGAATATTAAAAGAAAGAAGTGTGAGTTGAAGGTGGGGCATCACATAGTACAATCTGTCCCCAGCCTGTGCATCTGGAGACCAGAGTCTGCATCGACTCTGGAGTAATGAGCTGATGTTTTTGTTGAGATTATGGAAATAAGGGTAGACTGCTTTGAAGTGAGACAACTTTATTTCCTACAAAAAAGCTACCTTGAGCATGCAGTGGAAGGCTGATGGCAGAAATAGCTCTAATTGTTTTCTCCACTGCAATATGATGTTGAAGCTCCTCTCATCAAGAAGCAGATTCTGTTCCCCTCCCCCACTCAGACCAGCGCAGCCCTTGGGATTCATGTAACTGATGGGCTGTGATGGGAGTGACACTGTGCCCGGTCCACACCTGGACCTCTACGGGCTTTGTGTACTTTTAGTCTCTCTCAGAGCCCTAATTCTGCTATGAAAATAAGGATGGGCTGGCCACTCTATGCAAGGCCACAGAGAACAAAGCCTGGACCATCCTGGGTGAGATTACCTCCAAGCCATCCGCCAACTGCCAGCAGCTGTGTGACTGAGCTGAGTCCAACTGTACCTGGCCCAGATCCGCAGAACCACCGGTGCAACTTCTATGTAGGAATGTTGAAAACTCAGCAAACCCCGATTTTTTTAATATGTCTTTCAAGCCGGGCATGGTGGTGCACACTTGTAATCCCAACATTCGGGAAGCTGAGACCAGAGGATCACAGTTTGGGGACAGCCTCAGCTTCTTAGTGAGGCCCCTGCAACTTAGTGAGACCCTGTTTTAAATTAAAAAGAATAAAAAATAGGGCAGGGGGTGTAGCTTGGAGGTTGAATGCTTCTGGGTTCCATCCCCAGACCCACACACAAAAAAGTGTCTTTTATGCAGCTTTACCAACCTGTATGATGTTCTCCAAAAATTATAAACATTTTCATGTAAGTTCAGAAACTTCTAGGCTATTTTGGTTAAATAAATTTAAACCTGTTTCTTTCCTTCAGGACTTCTCAGAAGTTTGAACACAGAGGCAGCCCATTTGTATGCCTATGTAATGGAGACACAATGAAACCCATCATATCTAGGAACGAAATCATGGTTAAAAATAAGTTAAAATCAATAATAAGTCCCTAAAATGTACACTGCCTGAAATGTGGATTAAAGTACATGGCAACTCTTTGCTTCCCCAACCTTGTCCTGTTGACAGGGACCAATTATCAAATGAATCACTGATGCCAAAAACACAGGGAACAAAAAGTAAAAATAAATCACACTACCTCAAAATTTAATGCTTTGGCCGGGCGTGGTGGCACACACTTGTAATTCCCATGCTTGGGAGACTGAGACAGGAGTATCGTGCAGGTTCGGAGCCAGCCTCGCTGGCTTAAGAGACCCTATTTCCAAATAAAAATATATCCAAATAAAAATATAAAATAGGTCTGGGAATGTAGCCCAGAGATAGAAGGGTTTCCAGGAACCCCAGTACCACCAAACAACAACAACAACAACAACAATTTAATGCTTTGTACATCAAAGGACACAATCAGCAGATTGGAAGGCAGCTTATAGGGTGAGAGACAATATTTGTAGAAGGTATCGGATAAGAGATTAATATCCCCAATGTATAAGGAATCCCTATAAATCAACAATGAAAGAAGTTTCAATTATTGTAGCTTTATATGGTTTGAAATCAGAAAATATATATCTGCTAGCTTTGTTCTTTTTCAAGATCGTTTTGGGTATCTAGAATTCATATTCCATATTAGGATAGATTTTTTTCTGAAAAATAAATATATAAATATATGATAGTTTCACCTAAAAAAACAGAAAAAAATATGCTCTAGTAAGAAAGAAAGCAAAAAGAAATATTGAAATGCTATCTTTAAATCATCAAACGCTTGGTATCAGACAAATGAAACTGTTATGTGAGATTATCATTTTTAATTTTGGATAAATTGCTATAATACTAGATGTCAACCACTAAGCCAAGCATGGGAAGGAGGGATGGGGAGAGAATGGGGTGGGGATTGGGTGGGGGCTGACTGGGCGATGTGTGCATGTATGTCTACAAAAGTTTGTATCCCACTATGATGTATGAATACAGTGCACCAATAAAATAAAATTTAAAAAAAAAAAGAATCTGGATAACCAGATTTTAAAAATGGACAAAAGATCTGAATAGATATTTCTCCAAAGAAGAAATGCAAATGGCCAAGCATATATGAAAGATGCCCTGTTAGTCAGATTTTTATCACTGTGATGAGATATGTGAGATAAACAACTTTAAGATCACAGGTTTATTTGGGCTCATGTTTCCAGAGGTTTCAGCCTTTTGGTCTATTGTAAAGCAATACATCAGGAAGGCAGTACATCAGAAAGCCTGCATACCCCATGGTGGCTAGGAAGAGAGAGAGAGGGAGGGAGAGAGAGAGAGAGAGAGAGAGAGAGAGAGAGAGAGAGAGAGAGAGAGAGAAACAAACATGCCCTTAAAGACCTGACTGCAAGCCGGGCGTGGTGGCACACGCTTGTAATCCCCATGCTTGGGAGGCAGAGACAGGAGGATAGCGCAGGTTCAAAGCCAGCCGTGCTGGTTTAAGAGACCTTGTTTCCAAATAAAAGTATTAAAAAATAGGTCTGGAAGTGTATTCCGGAAATAGCAGGGTTTGCAGGAACCCCAGTACCACCAAAAAAAAAAAAAAAAAAAAAAAAAAAAAGACCTGATTGCACTAGGTCTCACCACATAAAGGCTCCACCACCTCCCAACAGTGCCACAGGCTGGCAGCCACATATTTAACATATGGACCAGTGGGGAACATTTATCCAAACTGTAGCAGGTGCTCAACATTAATAGTCATTAGGAAAATGAGACACCACCTCACACCTGTTAGAATGGCCACTATAAAAAGAAAAAAGAAAAAAAAACCCACAAATATTGCAATTGTCAGAAAGGATGTTGAAAAATTGGAATCCTGTGCAGGGCTGGTGGGAATGTAAAATGACATAGCTATGTAGAAAACAGCATGGCACTTCCTTAAAAATTAAAAAAGAAAAAAAAAACAGAATTACCACATGATCCAGAAATTTTATTTCTGAGTATTAATCCCAAAAAATCGAAAGCAAAGACTAGAAGAGATATTTATATCTGTTAGTTTGCATGGTAAAGAGACAAGAGAGACCAGGGAGTGCGATGCCAGGTTTATTGTGGTCCTCTTGGGGTTGGGGACTGGACAGTCCTGAAGACCTGCAGGCCCATCTGAGGCTAGAGGGAAAATACCTCTATTTTTAAGGTATACGTCTTGGGGGGTGGGACTATGTGTGGGAACGCTGCTTCTCTCACGATATCACCTGCCTTGCGATACCACCTGCCTTGCGATACTGCCCACCTGCCTGCCTAGCAGAGTCTCCTCCTTCTCCAGGGTTCTACCTCCTGCAGGGAAGGGGGGAGGGACCCAACTTGTCATCCCGGCCTTTTGGTGATAATGGGCGGAGATTCGAATCTTAAACTACTTCCTTCTGTCAAGGGGTATTGTAAGGGGGGGCCCTCGGCCAGGAGAGGTCAGGCCCTGCAGAAGTGGGCAGGAGGGAGTATAGCTGTGGCGTGAGTTAGAGGTTACCCTGAACAGCTTGGTGATGTGTGCTTGAGGAGACTTTAGCAGACGAGGAGTTATGGCAGTATGGCATCTGAAGAGGGAGAGCACCGTAGTATGTAAACAAGTGGACCTGCTAAAATAAAAACATCAAAAAGAATTATGTCAAGATAAACAAAGCTTAATAGGCCCCAACACTGTGCAACAGAATTTGTCATGGGACTGTTGTAATGAAGCCCTTTTTAGCTGGGTAAGATGATGCCAGTTGGGGTCCCCCAGAAGTTTGGCTGTGGTAGGTGTGGTGAGGATCACTGTGAAAGGCCCAGTCCACCATGGTTGGAGATGTTTTGGTTGAAGCGATTGAGTTCTTGATCCCCTGGCTTAAGGGCCTTGACTGCAGGGTGTGGAGCTGCTTCTTCAGTCCCAGGTTGGAGAAGATACTGGTCAGCATGTTCCCTAAGAAGGTAACTGAGAAAAGACAAGTAAGGAGGATAGGAAGACAAAGGAGGGCGATCCGAAGGGAGAGCGTGATTAAGCAGGAAAGGGTGGCCGTACAGCAATTCAAAGGGGCTCATAAAGGTGGGGCTTCGAGGTGTGGCCCTTACATAGGCCAGAGCTAGTGGCAGGAGTTCAGGCCATGACACTCGCAGCTCTAGAGAGTTTTGTTAGGTGGTTTTTAAGGATCCCATTCACTTTTTCTACTTTTCCTGATGACTGCAGTTGATATGGAATGTGGAGCTTCATTGAAATGCCAAGAACTTGTGCCACCTGTTTAGTAACCCTAGAAATAAAAGTTGGTCCATTATCAGACTGTAAGGAATTAGGGAGTCCAAACCAAGGGATGATGTTCGAGCATAGAACATCAGCCACCGTGCTGGCTGTCTCATCCTTTGAGGGAAAAGGCTCTACCCAACCTGTTAGAGTATCGACCATGGTAAGAAGATATTTAAGTTTTTTGTGAGGCGGCATATGGGTGAAGTTGACTTGCCAGTCCTGTCCTGGCAAGTGTCCTCTCATTTGGTGGGTAGGAAAGGAGGGGTGAAGGCCTCCTTGGGGAGACACAGCAGTGCAAGTACAACAGGAGGCACTGACTTTACTAATCAGCTGCTGCAGGAGAGGAGAATAAAACAAGGGGCTTAGGAAATGTTTCAGTGCCAAGGTCCCACATGAAGGGAATTGTGTATTAGGCTAATGACCTTTTCGGCCTGAGCCTCAGGCAAAGCAATCTTATCCTGTATCATGAGCCAGCCATCCCCTGTGCTGGACACCCCAAGTTTGATCAGGTGTTTTCGTTCAGCCAGGCTGTAATTAGGCCATTGAGGGGAGGGTTAAAAATAGTACAGAGGCTGGTGGGCTTGGTTGAGCTTGTTGTGTCAGCTGTCTTGCTGTACAATCAACTTTATTGTTTCCTTTGGCCACTAAGGAAAATTCTGTCTGGTGGCCCTGACAGTGGGTGATGGCCAGCTCAGATGGTAAAAAAGGGAGTCTAGGAGCTTATTAATCAAGGTGGCATTAACAATGGGTGAACCCTTGGTGGAGAGAAATCCCCTCTCTCTTCAGATTGAGGCATGGCAATGTGCTATTAAAAAGGAATATTTATAATTCGTGTATATGCTTTAATTCCTCTCTTCCTATTTGAATTCCTTTGATTTCCTTCTCTTGTCTTATTGCTGTGGCAAGAGTCTCAAGGAATATATTGAAAAGGAGTGGTGATAATGGGCATCCTTGTCTTGTTCCTGACTTTAAAGGGAATTCTTGCAGTTTGTCCCCATTCAATATGATGTTGGCTTTGTGTTTATTGTATATTGCCTTAATGATGTTGAAATATGTTCCTTCTATTCCAATTTTCTGCAGTGTTTTTTAACATAAATGGGTGTTAGATTTTGTCAAATGCTTTTTCAGCATCTATTGATATGATCATGCAGTTTTGTTCTTAGTTATATTTATGTGGTGTATAACATGTATTTATTTGCATATGTTGAACTAGCCTTGCTTTTCTGGGATGAAACCAACTTGGTCATGGTGTACAATTCTCTTGATATGGTTTTAAATGCATATAGCTAGTATTTTGTTTAGAAATTTTGCATCTATGTTCATTAAGGATATTGGTCTGTAATTTTCCTTTCTTGAAGTATTTTTATTTGGTTTGGGGATTAATGTTAGATACTGGCTTCATAGAAGGAATTAGGGAGAATTCCATCTCTTTCAATTTCCCAGAACTAGTTGTGAAGCATTAGTATTAGTTCTTCACCGAAAGTTTTGTAGAATTCAGCTGGAAACCCATCAGGGCCTGGGCTTTTCTTTGATGGCAGAATTTTGATTGCTGTTTCTATTTCTGCATTTGCTATTGGTTTGTTTAGGCTTGCTATGTCCTCTTGGTTCAGTTTAGGTAGGTTATATGTGCTTAGAAATCTATCAATTTCTTCCATGTTTTCCAGTCTGTTTGAGTATAAATTCTCAAAATAGTTTCTGATAATCCTTTGAATTTCCCCTCTGTCTGTGGTGATGTCTCCTTTTTCATTTCTGATTTTCATAATTTGAGTTGATCCTCTCTTTCTTTTAATTAGGTTGACCAGGGGTTTTGTCAATCCTATTAATCTTCTCAAAAACCGGCTTTTGTTTTGTTGATTCTTTTAATTGTTTTTTGTTGTTGTTGTTGTTCTCTATTTCATTTATTTCTGCTCTGATTTTAATAATTTCCTGCCTTATTCTGGCTTTGGGATTAGACTGCTACAGTCTTCCTAGGTCCTTGAGTTGTGTTATTAGGTTGTTTGCTTGGCGACTTTCTGTCTTATGTGGGCACCATGAACTTTCCTCTCAACACTGCCTTCAAAGTGTCCCATAGATTTTGGTAAGTTGTTTCTCTATTTTCATTTAATTCCAGAAATTTCCTTATTTCTCCCCTAATTTCTGATCTTACCCACTCATCATTCAATAGTGTATCATTCAATCTCCATGTATTTAAATAGTTTCTTTTGGGTTTACTGTTGTTGATTTCTACTTTCATTCCATTATTGTCTGAAAAGATGCAGGGAATTATATTACATATTTTGAATTGGATGTTGCTTGTTTTGTGTCCCAGGATGTGATCTATTTTGGAGAAGGTGCCATGGGCTGCTGAGAAAAATGTGTATTCTGTTGTCCCTGGTTGAAATATTCTGTATGTGTCTATAAAGTCCATTTGGTTTATAGTTTTCATTACTTCTGAAGAGTCTTTAGTCATCTTTTGCCTTGAAGGTCTATCCAGTGGTGTGAGAGGTGTATTGAAGTCTCCCACTATTATTGTATTTGGGTCTACTTGAGGTCTGATGTCCTGGAAGGTTTGTTTTACAAATGTGGCTGCACCCACATTCAGGGCATAAATATTTGCTATCCTTATATCTTCTTTGTGAATTGTTATTTGCAGATGATATGATTCTTTATCTAGAAGATCCAATGAACTCAACCAAAGACTTCTGGAGCTGATTAACCAATTCAGCAAAGTTGTAGGATACAAAATCAACCTAAAGAAATCAGTTGCTTTTCTTTATGCCAACAATGAATCCACAATGAAAGAAATAAAGAAAACTATTCCATTTACTCTAACCTCTAAACCAATAAAATACCTAGGAATAAACCTAACCAAAGATGTAAAAGACCTCTATAGAGAAAACCACAAAACATTAAAGAAAGAAATTGAAGAAGACCTTGGAAGATGGAAATATCTCCCTTACTCATGGATAGGCAGAATAAATATAATCAAAATAGCCATTCTACCAAAAGTGATCTATAGATTCAATGCAATTCCCATTAAAATACCAACATTTCTCATAGACCTGGAAAAGTCAGTTGTGAATTTTGTATGGAGAAAGAAAAGACCCAGAACAATTCTCAGCAACAAGAACCAGGCAGGAGGCATAACAATCCAGGACTTCAAGTTATACTATAGAGCAATAGTAGTAAAAAACAGCATGGTACTGGCACAGCAATAGGCAGACTGACCAGTGGAACAGAATAGAAGATACAAAAACAAACCCACACATCTATAGCCAATTGATCTTTGATAAAGGGGCCAAACTCATATGCAGAAGAAGACAGCCTTTTCAACAAATGGTGCTGGGAGAACTGGCTGTTCATTTGTAGAAAGTTGGATCTGAATCCTTACTTCTCGCCATGCACAGGAATCAACTTAAGATGGATCAAAGACTTAGAAATTATACCAGAGACTGTGAAGTTATTAGAGGAAAGCATAGGATCAACACTACAACATATAGGCACAGGTAGTAACTTTCTCAACAAGACTTCCAAAGTGCAGGAAATTAAAGCAAGAATTAACAAGTGGGATTGCATCAAACTAAAAAGTTTCTTCTAATCAAAGGAAACCATCAAGAACCTAAAGAGGAAGCCTACCAGATGGGAGAAGATCTTTACCAACCTCCACTCTGATAGGGGCCTAATATCCAGAATATACAAAGAGCTCAAAAGACGCTACACTAGCAAAACAAACAACCCAGTCAAGAATTGGGGAACTGAACTGAATAGGCACTTCACAAAAGAAGAGATGCAAAGGGCCAATAGATACATGAAAAGATGTTCAACATCACTAGCTATCAGGGAAATGCAAATCAAAACTACACTGAGATTCCATCTAACCCCAAGCAGAGTGTCAAGCATAAAGAAATCAAACAACAACAAATGCTGGCGAGGATGTGGGGAAAGAGGAACTCTTTTACACTGTTGGTGGGAGTGCAAAGTAGTTCAGCCACTATGGATATCAGTGTGGAAATCCCTTGGAAAACTGGGAGTAGATAAACCATTTGATCCAGCTATATCACTCCTGGGTATCTTTCCGAAGAGCTTGAAATCAGAGAATTACATAACATATGCATACCCATGTTCACAGCAGCACAGTTTGCAATAGCCAAAATATGGAACTAACCTAGATCTCCATCGACAGATGAATGGATTGCAAAATTATGGGAAATACACACAATGGAATTCTATTCAGCTATAAAGAATAAAATAATAGCATTTGCAAGAAGATGGAAGGAACTAGAGAACATTATGTTAAGTGAGATTAGTCAAGTACAGAAAGAGAAGGGACATATTTTTTCTCTAATATGCCCAAGCTAGGGAGTAGTGGTAATACCAGAGGGACTCCAGATAATGGAGCAGAAATTTCAGCAAAGCTAGAATGGAAGGATAGGAAAGGAAGAAAGCTGAGGTTGTTCAGTGGAGGAGCTATATTCTAATATGTGTAATAGTATAAATATAGCATGGTTATCCTGGAGACCTTTTATTGGGAGGGGAAGAGGAGTGAGGGGAGCGGGCACAAAGCACAACCTAAATGTACACCATTTTCAATATGTTCCACATATAAGTAAAATAAAATTTGAAAAAAAGAATCAGTATATATGTTTACCCGCTTGTTTTTGGCCAGGTGTAGAGCTCAAGTTAGAGCAATCAGTTCAGTCTTTTGAGAGGTAGTACCATCCAGTAACCTGGCAGCCTCAATGATTTGAATTAGGGTGACCACTGCATAGGCTACCATTTTATTACCTCTGGCATCAGGAACAGAGCTGCCATCAACAAAATAAGTAACATCTGGATTAAGAAGGGAAGTGTCCTGGAGGTCCACCCAAGGTTTAGCTGAAACTTCAATCCTATCAACACAAGAGTGAACATCATTAGGTGAACACGAATCAGGGCCTAAACCCTGGCTCACTGGTAAAAGAATAGCTGGGTTAAGGGCCAGGGAATGAGACAGTTTAACCTCTGGATTTTCCATGAACAACAAATAAAATTCCTGAATGTGAGAATGTGACAGAAGAGGGAGTGCTCGAGGAGAGAGCAAATCCTGGAGTCTACGTGGGGGGAAAAAACAAAACTGCAAGGGCATCCGAAGACAAATTTTAAGAGTCTCTTTTGTGAGTGTGGCTGCTGAAGCCAGAGCCCTGAGGCAGGGTGGCCACCCATGAGTGGTTGGGTCAAGCTGTTTAGATAAATAGGCCACTGGTGCCTGGGTTGGTCCCACAAGTTGAGTGAGCACTCCTGTGACTATCCCTTGCCTCTCATCAGTATATAACAAGAAGGCCTTAATGGGATTGGGGAGTGCCAAGGAAGGGATTTAAGGAGGGCTTCCTGGAGAGCCAGGAAGGCTTGGCAAATGACCAAGGGCAAAGTGAGGGGCCAAACGGGGTTTCCTTAATTGCCTCATGTAGTGGGTTAGCTAGAATGGCAAAGTTGGGGATCCAATGCTGGAAAAATCCTACAAAACCCAAGAAAGATTGGATCTGGTCAGCTGAAGTGGGCAGCTGCAAGGCTTATAAGGCCTTGACCCAGTCAGCAGTTAGTTTTGGGGTGTTTGGGGTGAGATATAGGCCTAGATACCACACCTCAGGCACTGATAACTGGGCTTTATGTGGGGCCACCCTGTAACCCCTGCTTCCAAGGAAATTAAGGAGAAGGGCAGTGTGCCATTTGGACACTTCTAGGGAGGGACTACAAAGTAAAAGGTCATCTACATATTGTAACAGAGAATTAGGCTCCAAGGGGCACTGGAGAAGGTCCTGTGCTAGAGCCTGTCCAAAGAGGTGTTGGCTATCTTGAAAACCCTGGGTGAGGACAGTCCAGGTTAGTTGTTGAGCAACCTGGGTATTGGGGTCCTCCCAAGTGAAGGCAAAAATGAGGTAAGACTCAGGATGCAGAGAAATTGTATAAAACGCATCCTTCAAGTTGAGAAATGAAAAGTGGGTGGCATTGGGAGGAATCTGAGATAAGAGGGTATAGGGATTAGGGACAACTGGGTGAATTGGGACCACCACATTATTAATTAAATGGAGATCCTGGGCTAAACAATAAGTCCCATTAGGCTTTTTAACTGGGAGAATGGGGGTATTATAAGAGGAATTAGCAGAGATAAGCAGTCCCTGGGCCTGGAGATGAGAAATAATGGGTTTAAGCCCACATCAGTGAAGAAGGGATATGGGAAACTGGGAGCGGGCAGGGAAAATAGTGGGGTCACATAGGACAATCCAGATTGGGGTGTAGTGTGTTGCCACAACTGGGGTGCTGGTATCCCATACTATAGGGTCAACAAAATCTATTGGAAGTGGAGGTTTGGCTTCCTGGCCATCAACTGTAGCTGCAGCCATTAGAAGTATATTAGAGGAAACAGAAGCTGTGGGGAAATTAAATGAAAGTTCAGCCCCAATTTTGGTTTAAAAGTTTCTACCTAAAAGGGGGGTAGAACATGAAGGGATAATCAGGAATGAATGGATAACCACAAAAGTCTCCAGATGGCATAAAAGGGGGGCTGTAGTACATGGGCAAGAGGGCATGCCGTAAATCCCATGAACCAAGAGTTGGGAAGGGAAACTAGGTCCTGAAAAGGAAGGGAGGACAGAGTAGGTAGCTACTATATCAATCAAGAAGGAGATTGACTTACCTGCTACCTGAAGAGTTACCCTGGGCTCAGCTTAAGTAATACGTGTGGCTGAAGCTGGGGAATGTCAATCTTCAGCCAGGCCGAATAGGACCAATGGTGGGGCCTGGTCTGAAAGAGTGGTTCCCCTGTGTTGAGGCACCTGAGACTCACCTCTTTTCCAAGGGCACTTAGTTTTCCAGTGTCCCTCCTGGCCACATGTCGGACATGGCCTGGTTGGTGGATGTGGCTGGGTACAAACGCGGGCCCAGTGACCAGTGAGTCTACACTTGAAACAGGCTCCTGGAGGTGGCTGCCATTTCTGCCATCCTCCCCTAGGTGGCGCTTATCGCCCCGAGGGCTGACTGTCCTCAGCTGGCTGCAGGGCTGCTGACAGGGCTTGAGCCTGTAAATCTGCCATCTGGTGAAATCAGAGTGTACACTACACTTCTGCTTCTTCCTCTCTGGAATTAAAAACTTTAAAAGCCATGTTTACCAAATCTTGGATAGGGATTTGAGGACCATCCTCAGCCTTTCTTAATTTTCTCCAAATATCAGGGACTGATTGCCCAATAAAATGGGTTGCCAATACTATTGAGCCTGCCTCAGAAGACAGATCTAAGCGTGTATTGAGGGTAAAAGCCTCTTGAAACTGATTAAGAAAAACCACTGGGTTTTCATTTGGACCCTGAGTGATTTCCTTAAGCTTATCATAATTAACCACTTTGTAGGAGGCATCTCGCATGCTATCAAGAAGGCATAGTATCATATGATTCCTCTGTTTTATTCCCTCACCCCTGTCATTATAATCCCAGTGGGGATCCTCAGAAGGAACTTCAGCTGTTCCGGTAGGGAGCTGTGGATTGGTTAGGTGAGCCTGATCGGCCTATTCCCTGGCAGCCTTAAGAATATGATCTCGTTCATCTGGAGTTAAAGAAGAGGTTAAAATGACATGAAGATCCCACCAAGTTAAATCATATTCTTTAACAACATGATGGAATTCCCTAATAAAACCAGAGGAATTGGCAGAAAAAGAACCCAGTCTCTTTTCAAGTTGAGCAAGGTCAGGAAGGGAGAAAGGAACATGGATACAGACCATGCCTTCTGCACCAGCCACCTCATGAAGCGGGGCCAAGAGAGAACAGGGGGTCTCTTGAACGGGTACAGTGACTTACAGGGCTAGGCGAGGGGGAGGTAAGGGTTGGTTCTTTAAGGGAGGAAGGCAGGGAAGAAAGTAGAAGACCGTGGTGTAAGGAGAGTTCTTGCAGGTCAGGGTTGTCAGGAAATGGGGCCTGTAACTCGGCTGGGTCAGACTCCGGCATCCACATGTTGTCACAAAATGGTGACTGTGAGTCAGCAGAAGAGCAGGCCTGTGACCCAGAAAGACCACCAGGTGGCGCCTGTGAGTTGCCACGTGGAAACCAAGATGGTGGCTGCAGCTGGCAGGAATCCCCATCCAGCATGACTCGAACAGTAGAGCCGGGAGTGGTGGAAAGGGAAAGCTGGGAACACATGCACAGAAAAACCTGTACGTACAGAACCTCTAGCCATTTACCTGCCCATTTGCAAAAGTTACTGAGATCAGTCAACATTTTAAAATCTAATGTACCCATCTCAGGCCACTGAAAACCATTACCCAACTCATAAGTGGGCCAGACCTTTGTGTAGAAAAAATGAGTTGCTCGGGGCACAGTTCCCCAGATAAACCTAGAGTCTGGAGATTAACCCGAACGTGGACTAGTGTGGACTGTGAGTCTATCTTTGATGGCTGGCTTCCCCCCATGACTGGTCAGCAGGGGAGGATGAAAACAGAAATTTGGCGCCCCAAGATCCTGCCTAACATCCGGAAACAATGTGGTTGTGTTAGAGAAAGACGTCTCTGTTCCCTTTACACAATCGTAGGGAAGCCTGGCTACCTCCAGAGAACTTGTCCAAGTATTTGGGTTTGTTTAACAGCTGTGAGCCCAAGTCCAGAAGAGGCTAAAAGCTGGAGCCCGCTTGCCCAAGGAAGGGGAAGCTTACCACAGTGTCGTATTGTCAGCCAGTGCTGACTGGAACCGAAGTGCTGAGAGGCTGCAGAGCCGGGGGCACACTGTGGAGCTGTTAGGTGGAATCAGGGCTGGATGCGATTTAAGATGGCCGCTGGGGCTTGCCTGGGTAGTATCCAAGATGGTGGCTGGCTCTCTGGGCTCAATGAAAGTCAATATGGCCACTGGGTAGTATCTAAGATGGCCACTGGCTCTCTGGGCTGAATGGAAGTCTCTGGGCTGGATGGACGTCAAGACAGCCACCGACTGATCCTAGGAGGAGCATCTGGCTGGGTGGTAAAATGGCCGCTGGCTCTCAGGGTGAGCATGCGGGTGGGCAAGATGGCTGCCAGCTCTCAGGGTGAGCATGTGTCTGGGTAAGATGGCCTCCGGTTCTCAGGACAAGTGTGCAGCCAGGGAAGATGTCCACCGGCTGGTCCTAGGACGAGCTGCCAGTTGCACAAAATGGTTACCAGGTCTGCGGTACCTGCCAGAAACAGGCCAGGCCATGTGGTGTGCACCCCAGCGGGTCTGACCAGGCAGGCGAAATGGCCAAAGTAAAGGCCGGGTTAGGGCGGGAGGTCTAGAGTCTGGGCTGAAGCTGGGCGAGTGGTCGTGAGTCTGGGCTGGAGTCCCCGTAGCGCAGAGTCCAATAAGGTGGGAGGGAGGGCAGGAGGGCCTGAGTCCGGGCTGAAGCTGAGACAGGTAGGAGCCAGGAGAGCAGGATGGTGGTGCGGGAGAGTGGTGGTCTTTCAGGCAGCTCCAGGGTGGCAAGGTGTGGGGAAGGGAGAGCAGGATGCCAGGCTGGAGGAAGCACAGACAGAAGGAGCAGGGAAAGGAACCAGGGCACTTGTCCAGGTCAGCTGAAGGTCGGGCCTAGGCAAAGCGCCACAGGACACAGGTCGGAAAATGGTGGCTTCCTGTCCCCAGTCCAGGCGGGTTTCAGGCAGCGGCAGCGGTTCCGGGGTGGCGGCAGTTCCGGAGCAGAGGTGGTTCCGGGGCGGTGTGGGTGTCGGTGGCTGTGCGGTCTAGTGAAAAAGTGGCAGGCAGGGCGGGTGCAGTTCCAGGGCATCCTCCAGCCCCGGGGGATCTGGGAAGGCAGAGGTTTCCGCTGCAGCAGTGGTGGTGGCAGGGAATTGAAGAAGAAGGAGAAGGAGAAGGAGAAGGAGAAGGAGGGGTAGGGAAAGGGGAAGGGGAGGAGGAGGAGGAGGAGGAGGAGGAGGAGGAGGAGGAGGAGGAAGAAGAAGAAGAAGAAGAAGAAGAAGAAGAAGAAGAAGAAGAAGAAGAAGAAGAAGAAGAAGAAGAAGAAGAAGAAGAAGAAAAATAAAAGAAATAATCATCCCGGGTCTTAGGTTTGCGTGGTAAAGAGACAAGAGAGACCAGGGAGTGCAGTGCCAGATTTATTGCCGTCTTCTCAGGGATGGGGACTGGACAGTCCCAAAGCCCTGTGGGCCCATCCAAGGCTAGAGGGAAAATGCCTCTCTTTTTAAGGTATACGTCTTAGGGGTGGGAGTATGTGTGGGAACGCCATTTCTCTCACGATATCACCTGCATCGCAATATTGCCTGCCTTGCAATACTACCCACCTACCAGCCTAACAGAGTCTCCTCCTCCTTCTCCAGGGTTCTGCCCCCTGCGGGGAAGGAGGAGGGATCCAACTTGTCAATATCTTCATGTTTATAGAAGCATCGTTCCAAATAGTCTAAAAGAAGAAGTGACCCAAGTGCCCATCAGCTGATGCTTGGCAAAGTGTGGTCTACACATACAGTGGAAACCCATTCAGCTTAAAGAAGGGAATCTGACAGACTGCACTGTGGATAAACCTTGAGCACATTGCATTAGGTGAAATGTGCTAGACACAAAAACACAAGAACTACATAATTCACTAACATTCAGCACCCTGAGTAATTTAAATCAGAGACAGAAAAGTGATAGTTGCTAGGGGCTGAAGGTAGGGAGCAACAGGGAGTTGTTCAATAGGTTCACAGTTTCTAACT
This sequence comes from Muscardinus avellanarius, assembly GCF_963383645.1. Classification (NCBI taxonomy): domain Eukaryota; kingdom Metazoa; phylum Chordata; class Mammalia; order Rodentia; family Gliridae; genus Muscardinus; species Muscardinus avellanarius. The sequence goes on along the minus strand of NC_137793.1, from coordinate 66,958,402 downwards.
GGGAAGATGAAAAAGTTTTAGAGACTGGTTCCACAATAACGTGACTATATTTAACATACTGACATTACTGACCTGTATAATTTAAAAAACCTTAAGGTAGATGCAGTAGCGCATGGCTGTAATCCTAGCACTTGAGAGGCTGAGGCAGGAGGATCATAAGTTCGAGGCCAGCCTCAGCAACTTAGCGAGACCTCAGTAAGCACTATGTTTGGGACCTATGAAGCCAAGGGAATAGAAAGGGAACCACTGTTGAAGAATGCTGCTAGAAAGTACACTGTTTCAAAATAATAATGCAGGGCTTGGCATGTAGCTCAGAAGTAGACTGCCTCTGGGTTCAATTCCCAATACCGCAAAGACACACACACACAAAAAAAAAAAAAAAAAAAGAAAAGAAAAGAAAGGAAAAGAAAAGAAAAAAGAAAGAAGAATGCAGTGATGTTAGTTAGGTGTAGTGGAATTCTAGTACTTGTAAGGCTGAGACAGGAGGATTGCAGGTTCAAGGTCAGCCTCAGCAATTTAGCAAGCCCCCAGGCAACTTGGTGAGACTTTGTTTCAAAATAAAAAAGAAAAGAGAATGAAAGAGAGAGTTAGCAGTGACACTAAGCAAACTATGTCAGCATGTTGAGGCCGGAGCCTAAGATGGTGCCAAAACTTTCTCCATCTAGAACTCATGTTTTTTAACCAGCCCCCACCCCCCACCCCATGCAGGTTCCATGTGGTGGTAGTTAAAGGAAATCAGGCTCAGGAAAACAAACTGAAACCTAACCCAAGCTCCCACCTGTTGAGCCAATCAAGCCTCCCCCATCAGCCTGCGGCTGTACAATCTGTATACGGACACCATTTGGGGCTCAGTCTCTGGCTGGCTCTGCCAGCAAAAATAAAAATACTCTTTTTTTCCAGTTGGGTCTCTGGGTCATCATCTTTCCAGGCCTAGCTTCCTGCAACATTTTGGTGCCTAACATGGGACACAATGTATGGAAGATCCTGGCCCATGGCTTTTTGCCTCTCCCTCGAATGAAGATATGGGGTACCCAGCTTCTGGCTGACACCAGTCCACTGAGTGCACCAGGGGCTCCTTTGCCCCTGTGTGAGAGGCTTCAACACGCATGCTGGTGTCTCATGTGGCCACCCGAGGAGAAGCTTAGTCCAGGAACAAAACAAGGAACATCAGCAGACGTCTGAATTATGGTAGAAAAGCCCTGGGGTGACTAGGGACCTGTGCCACTGGACAGAAGCATCTGATTAACCTTCACAGTCCTCCAAGTAGCATCACTAGGTAACTGTCAGAAAACCAGGACCCAGGAAAAAAAGGAAGGGTGTTGAGTATCTGAAGACTGTGTGGTGAGCAACTGAGTTGGACAATAGAACTGGTTCTGGTCCCTGTCCAGCGGGCTGAAGCCAGTGTGAAGTTCTGATCCACGGTCCCAGCCAACTCTAGTAAATCAGCCATTCACCACCACAGACCTCCTTAACTGGAAGCATCATACTTCCTCTTACTCCAAAAATTTCAGGACCTTGTGGATTTGATCCAGTCCATCTGTTAGATTCCCAACCTTGCCTGGGCAGATTGTAGACAGCTGCTTGTCATTCTACAATATGGAGGAATGACAAGGAGCCCTCCAAGCAGCTACCCAGTGGATTGAGAAAACTGACCCATCAGAGGCTGTGGACCCAGCAGGATATGATAGCCTCTGTTTGCCTGCAAAAAATCCTAACCAGGACCCCAGTAATCTACAAGATATGGTGAAACTCCCAGAGTATTGGGAAGTATGCTCCAGGGCATAGAAAGAGGGAGTCAACAAGGAGAGCAACTTTTAGGAACCAGGAGAAAAGTGTTCAGAGCTGTTCCAGTGTCAACCTCCAGGAGAGCCTTAAGAGAATTCCTGGGCTCTGTGGTTTGCTGTGAAACCACAAATAGGGGAGAAAGGGAGCCTCTGATTTGGGAAAAGTATGAACAGGCAGCACTCAAGCTACTAAAAAAAAAAAAAAATTACAAGAAGCTCCAGCACTGGGACTCCCAGACTTAGAAAAGAACAAAACTACAGTTGGAGTCATCATACAGAAGCTCAGATCATGGGAATGCCTGTTGCTTACCTCTCAAAACAGCAGGATGAAGTTGCGACTAGTTGGCCACCATGCCTGTGGGCTGTGGTCACAATGGCTCTATTCCCGCAGGAGGGGGACAAATTGACACTCGGGCAACACCTCTGTATCCGTGTACCCCATTTGGTCCTCACACTCATGAATGCTAGAGGACACCATTCAGTGACAAATGCCCACCTCCTCCTTTCTCTGTCCCCCTGTGGAAATGTCTCCTGTGGACATTGGAGACTAGCAGTATGCAATTACTGGTACTTGGTCTGGGATACTCCCAAAGAGCACTGAAAGACCCCACTGGTTCTCTGCATCCATTGTGGCCAGACAGGGTGTTACATTTTCCTTTTTACTCTCTACCCAGGGACTTCTGAGCCCTCAAATATGAGGCGCTAGCTATCCGATAACAACCATCAGGGTGGTTGCTGATCTATAAGCTTGGTAAAAGGGCTCGTGATATCATCCTCTTAGGGAATCTCCTTCTGTTGGAGCTGGAAATGTTGGCTCAGAGAGGCTCACCTTCCTGGGGACCACAGAACCTATTAGTAGTCTTGTTGCTCAAATGCCTCTTTGCTACTTCTGATTCTTACGGATATTCTTACTGCCCTGTCTGAACATTTCTCCTGCTCTGTTCCCCACTTTCCTCCAGGGGCTCTGCAGCCAGGGCAAGTGTATGAAAAGGAAGAAGCAAGCTAGCACACGGGGTGCCAGAGAATTCACAATAGTTTCTCTTGCCCTTGGTAGGGGTCAAGACTGTCTCCCCATGGCTAATTTGGCAGTACATGGACAAAGGAGGAACAAGCATAGCGTGTGTCAAGGTGACACCCCCGCCCCTGCCTGCAAGAGCAGGAGGAAGGAAAGGAAGGTGGTGGGATCATGGAGCGCTCCACACAGCTTTCTATGATGGAGGGCCAGGCATGGTTTGTAAACTAGCCCCTGGTCCCCATGTGGCCTGCATGAATAAGGTTGTTAGGGGTTCTCTTTGAAGAAGAAAAAAACAGTGTCTTCATATGTTAACAGTGTTAACCTATGTTTGTGTTCAGGTTAATCTATAAAGGACTTAAAGATGAAATGGGAAATGGAAACAGCTGAGTGTTTTGAAATGCTCTTGGCTTTGCTGGGCATGGTGGCGCACGCTTGTAATCCCCGCCCTTGGGAGGCGGAGACAGGAGGATCGCGCAGGTTCAAAGCCAGCCGCGCTGGCGTAAGAGACCCTGTTTCAAAAATATAAAATAGGTCTGGGAGTGTAGCCCAGAGGTAGAAGGGCTTCCAGGAACCCCAGTACCACCAAAAATTTTTAAAAAATTAAAAAAAAAATGCTCTTGGCTTTTAAAGTCTAAGATAACTAACTTGGGCCCATGGATTGAAAGAAAACAATATGGAATTTGCTTTGTCTTTGGGTCTAGGTTGCTGAAATTTTGGCTTCTGGATATTGTGTAATTTTACATACAAACTTAGGGATGCTTTGGGGAAACTATCAAAATCAAACCTTGTTTTGGGAAAAAAAATTGTCAGAAAACAAGACTCACCTAGGTACAGGCCCTGCCCCAGTACTGTTTAGAACTAGGTGCACCTCAACTAAACAGACTGGGTAATTACCCTATGAAGTCTTGTATGCCCAGCACTCCCCCCACCCCTATATTGCTTTTTCTCCCTGGGAGGCTACAAAAAATGCGGGAAGCGTGAGTTGCATCTGCTAATGTTTGGACTGGGAAAAAATCACCCAAAAACTTTCAACTTGAGTCTTCTCTCCCGTCCACCTATTCCAGCCAGAGGACTCGGCATGGGTAAAAGGCTGGAACCTTGTTCAACTAAAAGCATGGTAAAGGAACCCTTTACTATTGGCTTAACTACTCCCACAGCTACAAAAGTAGACAGCATAGCTGCCTGGATCCATCACAGCCGCCTCAAAAGGGCCACCCCCAGAACAGCTGTGGGGATTTGCAAAGAACCCTGACAATCCCTGTCACCTGACTCTGCAAGACACCACGCCCTGCTCCAGTCACACCCAGGAAGCTGACTTGCCTATGCCCAGCCAAAGCCTGAGGATATTCTTCATCTGGACATTGTGAGGGTCATCTAAAATGAAGCAGGCCACACCTTTCCAATCCCTTCTTACTGCCAGCAGGCTCAAACAGTATCTCACAGGCTACCATCACCCAATTATTGTGGATGACCCCTTTCCTCAAGCGGGTGTTCAAAATATGAGACCCCAACCACAGGTGTTATGATAGGGCTGCAAAGAGGGGGATGAAGCAGGAGCTTAACTTTTTTCCATCTAGAACTCATTTTCTTTAACTAGACTCTCACCAAATGCATGTGCCTTGTGGGCACAGTTAGAGAAAATCATACTCAGGAAAATAAACTGAAACCTAACCCAACCTTCTGCACCTGTCGAGCCGGCCAATCGAGAGCTGCCTCATTTCTATACAGCTATATAACCCATATGCTGATGTCATTTGGGGCCCAGACTTAGGATTTAGTCCTCTGAGTCCCGCCAGCAGGAAAAAAAAGACTTCTCTGGGTCTTCATCTCTCTGTGCCTGCCTCCTGCAACATGTTATCTCAAACCATTCATCTTAAACAGGAAAAAAATTAATAACCTATGTGTCTCCAAGTGCAGAATAAGAAATAACCTTAAGAGGGTTACAACAATATCAGATCAAATTCCAGAAGCTACATATAAAGTCATGCAATTAATAACTAAAGCCCAAATGCCTTATATGTTCATTTAACCTGGCTGCCTGCAGTGCCAGCACTATGTTTGGGACCAAAAAGCAAATGGAATAGAAAAGGAGCTACTGTTGAAGAATGCTGTTAGAAAGTGCATTGTGGATTGGGTGACACGCAGGCAAGTTACTGAACCCAAATGTTTCCACTGCAGGTGGATGATCTACAGATATTAAGAAGTGTGTTCAGTAATGGCATTGGTTACAATCCCTGAAGAAAAAGCCTTGGAAGAACTTGTTCTGTAGTAAGTACCCAAACAAACCCCAAGTGATGGGATATTAAAAGTGACAAATAGAAACACCAACACACATATTATCAGAGCCTGGTGTAAGTCTGTGCACTGATGATAAAGCCTCAGTGACAGGAAGGAGCAAATGTGTACAGCAAAGGTTCACTCTGAAAACCATGAGATGCAAATAACACAATGCTCTGTTCACAGGGAAGCCATCATGTGAACAAATGTGCCTGCAGATCTGGATTTTGTATTGAATTATGCCATAAAAATGGTGAATCTAATGAAATACAAGCTGCATAGCCTCATCTATTTTCAGTTTTATCTGAATAAATGGTATCACAATGCTAGTTTCTGATCTTTCACACTAAAATGCATTGGCTGTCCAGAGAAAGAATTGTGTCAGCAATTTACGATCATAGAGAAGAATGGGAAATTATTTTTAATCATTCACACTATGCAAATATACTGAAGAACAACTAATGACTTTTTAAAATGTCTTCTGATAATTTTTGAGCATCTGATTGTAATTAATTAAAAATTATAAGAGTCTCATAAAAGTATGACCATGCATGGACAACGTGTATGTTTTCACAATGAAAATTTGACTCTGGATAAATGGGGCTAATATAATTTTCCAGTAATATTAATTAGGACTAATATATAGATCCCCAAAATGATTAAAGAAGAACAGAGGAGCATCTGTGTAGGCTTAAGTAAAAGCTTTATCATTACTTAGAAATACTCAATATGATCAAGTCCGATTGCATGCTAAATCCATATGCATTATCATAAGATATTATATTTGTCAATGAAAGCAAAAAAGCTGCCGGATTTTAAAAATCATCTTACCCTTAAGATGCAATTTAAGGAGATCCAATTATCTAAGTTCTAATGATGAAAAAGTTTCTGCCAATTGAGGAAGAAAAAATACCATTCTGTCTTTTGTTACCACATATGTATACAAATAAACTCTATTCTCAGGGTAGACTATTAAAATCATGGTTAAGATTTATATGCAGCCACTTCAAATATAAAATCTGATATTAAAAAGTAAAGTCTATGAAAGCAAGCTCATGCTTCTTGTTACAAATTATTTTTGAGAAGCAAGACATTGTGTTTTATTTTCTAATCATAAGCATATAGTATAAAGAAAAATGTAATATATGTAAATTCCCTTCCATTTTCTCCAGTGAGCCATAGAAAGAGTATCATCATTTTCTATGTATACAACAGTGTCAAAATGCTGGAAAGCAGTGCTTCAATATATCATATGCAAATGTGTGTATTCAACAGGGTACTACAATATGTTGCTTTTCTGAACTTACTCAATTGTAAAACTTTTCTTGCATGTAACACTGGTTAATATCCCCTGGAACATAGTCCTGAGAAACTGATGCAATCTTACCTTCTCTGTGCACAGATGAGGAACCTGGTGTCCAGAGAGGGGAAGTGGATTGCCCAAGGCCAAGGCCCTAAGCAATGTTTACCTCTGCTCTCAGGCCATTTGCCTTTGTAGATAGCTCGATCAAGGAGGGCATTGAGTAATCCCAGCATTCAGGAGGCTGAGACTGGAGGATGGTGGTTCACACACAGCCTCAGCTACTTAGTGAGGCTCTTTGCAAATCAGTGAGACCCTGTTTCCTGTTTCAAAATAAAGAATAAAAAGTAGGGCTGGGGGTGTAACTTGGAGGTAGAATGCCCCTGGGTTCCATTCCCAGTATTGCAAAAATTAAAATAAAAAAAAAACACCACCACCACCACCACCACAACAACAAAAAAAAAAAAAAAAAAAAAAAACAGGAGACCATTGAAGGCAAATTTGTATAAACCGTGAACAAGCAAGCCTTTCTTTCTCTTTGCGATAAACTTTAATCATTTTAACTTTAGCTCAACAGAAACTAGAGTTGCATCTTCCCTGTGGTTTCCTGTCATTTCTTTAAAAATGTTTAGCCTGTATTTTCTTAAGTTTGCTATTGACTGATTTAGATTGCCTATGACTGATTTAGATTGTATACTTTCTTATTTCTTCAATTTAGTCATTTGGCTAGTTGACTAATCAGAGTAGTGCTCTTCAAAGATTTTACTCTTCTTCAAGAAACTGGAAATGTGGACAGCATTCTTGAGCCCTAAGATTTCACAAGCATGAGATGCAAGATGAGGACCAGGGCTACAAGCTTCAGATCTCCACTGCTTATCTTTAATTACTTTTTTCTTAGACTGCCCATAAGATTTGAAAAAGAACCACTTATTAGCCCTCATCACATGTAATTGGGAGATAAAGTAGCAACAGGAAATTCACCAAGCTGCACTCCCAAAGGGCAGAAGGTAAAGTTGGGCTCTGGTGAAGGCACAGCAAAGGCCTTGGGACACCCCCAGGGATCTTTGAAGCACTGTCCCCAGCTGGACAAAAGTCACAGACCATTGTATTCTACATCACCCAGTCACTGGCTAACCCTGGGAAGGGGCACAACCTTGGGCCAAGCAGCTCTCTTCTACTGAGGCAATTTCCAGCCCACAGCTGTAAGTTGGTAGCAGTTAGGCCCCCACTACCACCATGGAATTCCGCTTGACCTGTGTCCAACATCCCATCTCATCTCCTAGTCAAGTAAGTACAGCAAATGTCTGGACTCCCAAGTACAACTCGAGAAACTCACCTGCCTTCTTCCCTAAGTAGAGGCAAGTACCATCTTAGTACTAACTTAGGTCATTCGAGGTGATCAGAATTCAGGGGACTGGGAAAATCTGATACCATTCAGAATATAACTTGTGTTTTGTTTACTGGTGCTGTTTACTGAATCTCTTCCCTTGTCCCTTGCAATGTGTATTTATAGGAGAGCTGGGGCTGTCTTACTTAGGTTTGGGAATCTGCCCCAGCTCTTTTCTCTGGAAACTACTGTGTTTATATACTTTATATAAAAAAGTAGGCAGGTGTAATTTTTTTTTAAGCAGGCACAGAGTTCTAGAACATGCAAGATGTCAAAGCAGCTGGCTCTTGAGTTGCCATGCACTGTGGACACTATGGGGCTGACAAATATCTCATGTTAATGTTCATGAGAGCATTTCACAAATCATAGCTCCTGTTGTCTCTCTTTGCATCCATCCAAGAAGGATCCTAAATTTAAGCTAGAGGAGGCTTGGCTGTAAATAGTAAAGTGCTTGCCTAGTAGGCATGAGGCCCTGGGTTCAAACCTCAGTATTACAACAAAAATACCCTTAGCCAGGCATGATGGTGCATGCCTGTAACCTCAGTACTGGGGAGACTGAAACAGGAGCAAGACTTAGTAAGACCCTGTTTCAAAATAAAAATAGGAAAGGGCTGGGGTGTAGCTTAGAGATAGAATGCCCCCGAGTCCCATTCTAATTTCAAAACAAAAAAAACCCTTAAACTATAATTTTTACTGTACAAAATGTGTATGTGTATTATGTGTATGTGTATTATGTGTATGTGTATATGCACATACATACTGCTTGCATAGAATGAAGAGTGCAAATTTTAAGGGCACAACTTGGTGAATACATATATATTACCTATATTATTACTACCCTGACCAGGACATAGAATGTTTTCAGCTTTCCAGAAAGCTCCTTTATGGCCCCTCATAGTCAACATCCCCCAAGGTAACTACTATTTTGATATCTTATTATAGATTAGATTTGCCTGGTTTTGAACCTCATATACAAATAAAACCATACCATACACTTTCACTCAACACTTTGAGTGAAGCAGGAAGTTATTTCTTATTCATTTTATTGTTGGTGGACAGTAGAGTTGTGCTGGGTGTTTGGCTATTTTGAATTAAATGGCTATGAGCTTTCCTAGTTATCTGACTATTATGAATAAAGAAGTTATGAGCATTCTTTTTTTGCATGGTACTGGGGATGGAACCCAGGGTCATTGTACCTCCAAGCTACACCTCAGCCCTATTTTGTATTCTTTGTTTTGAAATAGGGTCTCACTGAGTTGCGAAGGGCCTAAGTAGTAGCTGAGGCTGTCCTTGAACCGAGATACTCTTGTCTCAGCCTTCCAAATGCTGGTATTACACACATGTGCCACCACGCCCGGCTATTATTTTTCTTTTAATGGATACAAATACTCATTCCTATTAAGTATATTAAGTATAAAATTGATGGATCATAGACTGTATCTATGCTTAGTTTTAGTTATGATAGTCAATAGTTTTCCAAGGAGGTTATAATAATTTACATTCCCACTTAGGAGAGTTTCTGTGCTCCACATCCTTCTGTTGATTTTAGTCATTCTGGTGGGTGCAGTGGAATCTACTGTGGTTTAATTTACTTTTGTATAAGTGATGATGTTGACTGCATTTTCTGATATCTATTTGATATCCTTTTTTTGTAAAGTACTTGTTCAAGTCTTTAACTTGTTAAAAAGTTCATCTATCTTTTATTGTTAATGATAACAACATCTTTTGCTTTAATTTATAAAAGTTCTTTAAATATTCCATATTTGAGTTCTTAGTCAGATACCTATTTTATAGATACCATCTATCAGTCTATGATTTACATTTTTGTTTTTGTAATATGCTTTGAAGAACACACATTCTTAATATCCATCTTCTTTTCAGGGTTAGTTCATTTTTAAATCTTGTGTACTTACTCCAGGATTATAAAAAAAAAATCTATGTTGTCCTTCTAAAGACTATATTGTTTTCCCATTCATATTATATCCATGATCTATCGCTAATTATTCTGTATATGGTAGAGGGTCAAGGTCCTTATTAATGATTGAATGATTGATTGCATGTCTATATCCCATTGCCCGGAATCTTTTATGGTAATGCCCATCCTTTCCCCCTCCATAATTGCCATGGTGTCTTGACTTAAATGAAATGACTAGATATATGCAGACTACCTTCTAATTCTCCATTCTGCTCCACTGTGCTGTCCTTTCCAATCCCTCATTAGAAATATTGGTAACCAGTAATATAAACTATCCAGCCTTGTTCTTTTTCTGTAAAATTTACCTTAGGTATTCTAGATTTATTTTTTATTCCCATAAAACTTGTAGAACCAGTTTGTCCTTTCCTCAAAATAAGTTTGCTAAGATTTTTCCCCTTCGTTCTTAAGGCATAAACCTTCTAATCATGGTTTTTCCATGAGCTAAACTGAGTCCTAGGGTTATTTACAAAGGCAGAACTCGAACTTTGAACTCTGAACTTTGACATAACTTGAACTCTAGCCTTTGCCTCCCCACTGCCATTCAGAAGCTGACATCTCTGGCTCCAGCTTTTCTCTTCAGTTGCCGTTTGTGCTGATGTCCCTAAATCCTGAGCATAAGGCTTAGAAGTTACCAACACCTTCAGTGAAATTGGAACACAGGTCTTGGGAACTCTGTGCAATTCTCTCCTTCCCAGCTTTTTGATTCTTAAGTTTCAGTCTCTTCTGGAACTCTGACTCTCTGCTAAGGTCCCACGTTCTGTTGGGCTCTGATCTCTTTAGGAAGAGGCAGGTGAATGTTGGCTAGGCTGCTTTCAGGATCATAGCAACTTGAGATTTGCCTGTTTGCGTTTCCATCCAATGCCTTTAATTGGTTAAATATTTTGTCCAGCTTTTCTAGGTGTTTGGCAGGTGGGACTAAGTCTGATACAAGATACTCTGTCATAACTAAAACCAGAAATTTACAATGGCATATTTAGTTATTAGCTGCAATAGAATGGCCATTTGAAAGATGTGTGACTTGAAATATCACCATGCAGTTCACATGTGACTACCTACTAGGCCTTCTCTGGCTCATGGTCTAAATACTTAGGAGGAGAAGGGTAGAGACGACCATATTGGTTGAGGAACTGAGTGCAACCAAGCTGAATGAACACACCTGGAAAGTAGTCAGATCTCATTTCTCATGAGGCTTGTGGAAATCAGTCCTCAACCACAGAAATCCCACACAGGCCCATCTCTCTTATCAGTGTCTTCTTCCTCTCAATAAGTCACCGTTCTGCCCATGACTCACACTGACACCTCAGTTACCTTTGGTTCCTTCTAGTTCCCTTCCATCTCTTTGGCTGCCTGGGCCTTAGAGGTCTTCTACCCAGTGTTTCTTCTCCTTCATTTCAGTAATCCTGTGGCTCCTCTATGCAACTGAAATGGCAAAGACCCAACAGTCCCGTTTCCCTCCCCTCCTGCATACCAGTGCCCCGATCTCAGTCTCAAACATGCACCTGGTTAAAAAATCCAGTCCTTCCCTGCTGCTGCCTGAATAAAAGTCAGGTCCTGGCTGATGTTCAAAGCCTCCTGGGACATTCTCAAGTTTCCCTCCTGCCTATTTCCTACTACCATCCTCCCTACCTAAAACAGACCCTTCCCGATGCCTTAGCCTGCTTCACACTCTCTCAACCTTTGCCTTTGGTCTATGCAGTGCCACCTCCTTGAGATTCCTAACCCAGCTCTTTCATGTCCTCTGGGAATCCTTTCCTCAGCTCATTCACGTGTGTTGGGGCTACCTTCCCATCATTTAGCCCCTGTAACATTAAATTGATATCTTTCCAAGGTACAAATGATGTCAACCTTGCATTAAAAGTGCTATTATGGGGTGAAGTAAATGTCTTGTTTGTGTCCTAAGCAAGCTGAACGCGGGGACTTACACATAGTCATGACAAACACGAGTTGGCTTGATTGTTAGAAAAGAAACAAAAGCCAAAGTGGACCCCATAGCTCTGCAGGCATGGCATCATGGACTCATCAACAAAGGAGTCCTGGAGTTCATGGAGAAGGAGTCTTATTAGGAGGGCTTAGTAAGTGGGAAATTTGTAGACTTAGGAAACCAGAATTTACAGCTTAGAATTAGTATAAATCTAAGTAGAATAAAACAGTTCAGGCCATTGACTTTCCCATTGGCCACTGCTACACAGAAAGTGGTTCCCAAGTGGGTTTCCAGCAGCTACCATCACTCATGTCTGCCCCTGAATTTGTGGGGAGAGCCCAGGGCGGGCTGAAGACAAGATCCTGATCACCTTCCCACACTTAACGCTCTGGCTCTGCCAACCCAACAGGCACAGCCTGTCTTGGGCATTATGTCACCTGTTGAGAATAAAATCATCTGTCTTTTTTTGACACCCAAGCTCCCAGACTTGGCTCTAATTATTTTAACCACCACAAAACCCTCTTCAACAAAAGAGCATAGCAATTAATTTTCTCTTATCTGAACTGTGGTCATAATGGATTCCTCTAGGAAAGACAGGCTCTGGGTATTGGGAAAGAAAAGGGATTTAGGACTCCATTGTCATCTCTAATCCTCCTTCTCAAACGAACCTGGCTTTCTTGTCCACAGGCAGGTATTTATTTGGAACTTAAAGTCATTTTAGCCCAGGGTCCTCAGGCAGAATTACAATGGTGGTAATTATTTGACTGTGCTATGGTGTAATTTACTGCTCTTCATAGTGTCTGCATGTAGCCAGACCTAGAATGCAAATGATATGATTGCTTTCATTAAATCATCTTTTTATGACTGTATAATTTCAGTAATTAAAACCTTTAGTAATATATTCTACAAAGCAGGCAGAATGTTATACTAATATATGGCCCTTATTAATTTTTGGAAAACAGGGGTGAAATTTGAATAACCTGCTTATGCACACTTAAGAGCTCTGGAAAGAAAAAAAGAGCCAAATACAATTTTGATTAATGTAAACTAATTAGCATTCATTGATTTTATTCCCTATTTGCACCTGAAAAGTCACCATAAAGCATTATTAGCACTACCTATTGCATATTTCAAATCCTATCTTATTTCTGGCATATTATTGGTGTTCTTTTTTTACCAAAATAAAAGAAGGGCTTCTGTAGATCTTTAATCACTATAATTACAGAGTTGGAAATCTAAACATCAGCTGTGACTCCCATAGTACTACAGGAAAGGAAAATTCCCTGGTGTGATTCAACAGTCCTGTCTGTCTGTCTGTCTGTCTGCTCTCTGTCTCAGGGAGTTCCAGGAGCTCTTGTTTCCCCCCATCTAAACTCGCTACTGCTTAAGGAATGTTGGCTGTGCTTGATTGCTTAACATTACTGGTGGGCACATGACCTACACAGCCATCCACAAGCACCCATAGGCTCAACCAAATGTAAAGCGTCCACCTGATCACTATACTGAAAGGTTGGTAGGATCTAAAATTTGGGATACCAATGGTTTCAATTAAATCTGATGGCAAATCTCATGTGCTGTGCTCATCTTCCACATGATCAGCAAGGTCAGATATTTTCAATTTATAGTGACATCTTCCAAAAGCACAATGGGACATATTGGCCTTAAAAATTGTTCCTCCATCTGCAATACATGTACCAGAATAATTTCCAGTATGAAACTCAAATCCCATCATCAGAAGCTTCAAAGGAAATAGTCTTTCATTTTCATCAAACACTTAAATAAGCAAATAATTAGCTGGGGCTTATATATAGGTAATTTTGATATCTAGGTCTTATTTTGCTGGCATGTGCTATAAATCAGTACTCATCACCCCTGATATCAGCTTTTTCCAACAATTATTTTTTAACTTTTGTTTTGGTTCTTGAATTGAACCCAGGAGCGTTCCACCTCCAAAATACACCCTAGCACTATTAATTTAGAAACAAAGTCTAGGTAAGTTGCTAATGGTTTTCCCAAGTTGCTGAGACTGGCCTTGAATCTGTGTTCCTCCTGTCTCAGCCTCTTAAGGCTAAGATTATAGGTGTGCATTACCTCACCAGACTTTTGAACTTTTAACATGTGCTGGGTTCTATGCTGAGCTCAGAATCCAAAGCCATAGATAGCTTTCTACTCCCTACAAAATAAGGTCTATTTTTCTAGGTGCTCCAACACCTGGCTTCAAGCTTAGCTGTCCTAACACTAGTCTTCTACATTTACATTTGAATCTAGTTGCTGTTCTTGATATACATGCTATACTTAAAAAACTCTGCTCAAGAGCTGGGCGTGGTGGCACACGCTTGTAATCCCCGCGCTTGGGAGGCGGAGACAGGAGGATTGCGCAGGTTCGAAGCCAGCCGCGCTGGTGTAAGAGACCCTGTTTCAAAAATATAAAATAGGTCTGGGAGTGTAGCCCGGAGGTAGAAGGGCTTCCAGGAACCCCAGTACCACCAAAAAAAAAAAAAAAAAAAAAACTGCTCAAGCCAGTGCCCTATTCTCCTATTAGAAGTCCCAGCTTGCCGGGCATGGTGGCACACACTTGTAATCCCTGCACTTGGGAGGCAGAGGCAGGAGGATCGCACAGGTTCAAAGCCAGCCTTGCTGGCTTAAGAGACCCTGTTTCCAAATAAAAATATAAAAAATAGGTGTCTGGGAGTGTAGCCTGGAGGTAGAAGGGTTTCCAGCAACCCCAGTACCACCAAAAAAAAAAAAACCCAGCTCCTGGTCACTGTCTGGCCAACACTTTTTCTTCTTTAGGCTCAGCACAAGCATTATCTTTTCTTTAAGATTTTTCCACATGTAAGAGGTCTGTATTATTTGTGTATTCATATCTGTGTCTCATAGGTACTTATTGCTCTTGGAAATAAAAGCTGTCTTGTCAAGAAAATATTTACTAAGAAACAGATCCTAATAAAATTTGTGCTATTGACCCTGGTTAACACTGGGACTTGCCCTGCCCAACCTCTGCCCAGCATCTTTCCCCGATGGGAGGCCATTGTAAATGCCCACAGTTTAATGCACAGATTACATAAATTGATTACAAAGCTAAATGATAAATCTCGGGAAAGATGAGCGATTTCATGAAGTCAGTGCCAGTGATCTTGGATCTCATGCTAAGTCATTTACCTATAACAATGAAAGAAAATGACAGAGGATGTTAACTCTGAAGGGGCATTAGAAGGCAATGATTGGGGCACCAATTAGGAGAGGCCCTTAGTTAATATAGCCCTTAAATACTTGTGGGGAAAAGACCACCCTTGTGATGAGTTCATGAAAGTCAGAACTGAAGAGAAGAAGTTTGTTTAACGCAAGGCAAATGCAGTGTGGTCTGACAAACAGAAAAAAAAAACATAAAACTCTGCAATCAATGCTGAATTCAGTGTTTATTCATTCCGAAAATTAGAGAAAGTTGTAGTTTAACTTAAATTGTGTTAAATCAAAGATAAAATAATCTTATTCACAATTTTTTTAATAATTTTATACTTTGATTTTTCAAGACCAAGACCCAACAAATGGCTTTCATACTATTTGCTAGTAAATATTCTCATTTCAGTGGGCCTTTCTTAGAACCAATTACCCTTGGGTAGTAAAGACCTTTTGGATCACCATTCCATGGCATCTCTTCCTCTCTGAATAACTTTAGTCTTGTATCTGCACCTTTCACTATCAACTGACACCATAGCTGTTTACGAACTAGACTTGTTTCCCCACTATGCTAAAGCAAGACCTGTATTTCATTTATTAGAGCTCTGAGGGGCTTTTAGGGATCAAGTGTCTACAATGAAGTCTCAGCTCCACTTTCTTCAAGATAAGTGAATTTGGATGGGTTCCTTGCCTTTTCTGATCCTTATCTGTGTAATAAGGACATTAAAAGTGTATGCTCTATGAGTTTTTGTTTGGGAGGGTTGTTTTGTTTGTATGCAGTACTAGGGATTGAACTCAGGGCCTTGTGCATGCTCAGCAAGTGCTCTACCACTGAGCTAAATCTCTGGCCTGGAGATTCTTTTACAAACTAAATTGTATAATAGACATAAAAGTCCTTAAAGTATGCTAAGTGCTATAGTTTGGGCATGAAGTATCTTCAAAGGCCCATGTGTTACAGGCTTAGTCCCTAGACTGTGGCAGTCCTGGGAGGTGGTGAAAACTTTAGAGGTGGTGCCTACTGGAAGGAAGTTAAATCACTGGAGACATGCCCTTTGAAGGGGATATGGAGACCTTGGCTTCTTTCTCCCACTCTTTTTCTGCTTCCCAGCCGACATGAAATGAGCAGCTTTGCTCCACAGTACACTCTCACCATGATGTTATGTCTCCCACAGGCCTACAAACAACAGGCCAGCCAGCATGGTGGCACAGACCTGTAACCCCAGTACTTGGGAAGCTGAGGCAGGGAGATCACAGGCTGAGTGATACACTGTCTCAAAATAAAAAGGGCTGGGGGTATCACCTGAAGGTAGAACATCCTTGGTTTCAATCCCATTACAAAAAACAACAATAGCCTAACAAACTATGAACTGAAACCATGAGCCAAAGTAAATGACTTTCCTCCTTATAAATGGATTATCTCAGGTCACAGGAACAAAAGCTAACCCTCCTGACATGTGTTAATTTCTCAATAGATGCCAACTATTTTTAACTTCATTATTTTCATCCCCTGTTGTGCTAGGGGAAAACAATTTTTACCTATTGCTGAATGCTTCTATCGCATAGAGATGTGAGGCTCCCGTCACTGCCCCTCCTCTCAACTTGCTTGAACCTAGTCAGGAGGTGTGACTTTATTGGATAGTGGGTTGGGGAAGAAGAAACGGGGCATGCTTCCTTATTCCTCTTGGGAGCCAGGGTGCTCACTGAGAGGGTACTATCTCTGCTCTTGTGGGGAGAAGGCCTGGGAGCATCCAGCACCTTCTGTGACTGGATGTTTCACAGCCCATCTGCTCTCACTCCATGCTGCACTTTCAATCAAGCCTCAATCAGTACTAATTGTGCTGGTTTGGTCTCCATCAGCTTCATTGCTTGTCTTCTTTTTCAGTTAGTTCAGAACTTGAATGCAAAAAAAAAAAAAATTATTTACCAGGGAATAGGATCTCTCCTAGGATTCCTGCCTGGTACTTCAGGTAATGTTGGCTGGATAAATTAATATTTGAAGGCATAAATTTTAGACTCCAGTTTTGTTTCTTGGAACATTATTTGTCTTAAAAGAAAGACTGCTATATAGCAAGCAAAACCCTATTGTGTTTAGGGCCAATGAGTCCTATTACAGGATTAGCAGAACATCTATCAAACACACTGTTGTGTGCAACACAGTATCACCCAAAGGGGAAAATAATGGTACCAAAAATACGCAGCTGGTTTCCAAGCTCCTTCCCTGATTGCCATTTCAAGTCAAAGACCTGGAGATGCCAAGTCCCTGTTGTTCCGTGTTGTTCTGTGGATGCCAGCTCCGAGCATGCTACAGATCTCATCTCTGACCTTTGCTGGCCAGAAATTTGCTTTGTGAATTAAGAGCAGGTGAAACGGTCAGCCCTGCTCTCTATTTGACAGCTATTGATATTTTGTGTGGGCAAAACTTGCCTGTGCTCAAACGTTCCTTTCCTCCATTCTAGCTCTGTTTCTCTCAGACATTGTGCTGCTCCTCACGCGCAATCTGCACTAAGCCTGGTGCTCCTCCTCGCCAGCTGTTTCTCCTGCCAGGCTCCTGACACCCCAATGCCAAAGCTGGGAAGAGCTCCTGGGTCCTCCCCTGGAGCTGCCGAGGGCACCTGTCCTTTCTGGATTTGGTCACCTGTGCTATTGACCCTATTTCTCCTACCTGCCTTGCTCAGAATCCTCTGGACTTCTGGCCCATTCCAGACTGACTCCTGGCACCATCCTTTATCAACAGGCTGACATCTGAACTCTGAGCCTACCCTGCCTGGCTCACTGCTGACACCGGCCACCTGACTCCAGACACCTCTGCTCCGTCCATCTCCTCTGCCTCTACCCTGCCCTAGGCACTTGGCTTCCGGGCCTCCTGCACTCTAGTGCTGACTGCCACCCCTACTGCCCAGGGACACCCATGCCCACCAGAAGCCTCCCATGCACCAAGCTTTCTCCATAGATTGCATAGTTCCCTAAGCTCAGTGGAGCCTCTTGGTGCGGCCATCATGTCCTTCTGTTCATCATATCGCCAGCCTCCTCTCCCACTCATCTGCAGGTGCTCATGGAAGCAGCTTGTGTCAGCCTCCCTTTGTCCTCACCGCTCAGCTCAACTGTCCCCATCTGGAACCCACAGAGAGTCGATGAGCAATCTCACCCATGTGCAGCCCTCCCAGGTCTGAGCCCCAAGTGCTTCCTGAGTGATAACTACCCTCTCCCTACCTCTGTGTGGGCCTCACCTGGGGATGACAGGTGAGTGCCAGTTCTTATGCCAGCCCTTTTACACTGGTAGCAGTTGCCTACAAGGGAGTGTTGAGACTGTTTCTAGGATAAGCAGGAAAATATATGATCAATTAGTTTGGGAGCAGCAGTGGGAAGGGGTGGACTATATGCTGAGTGCCCTCCATTTGACAGAGTGTCTACCTCAGTCTTTTCTAAACAGCTCTGATTCTCTGCTGATTCTAGAGTCCAGTGTGATCTCTAGCAACCTCACTGTAGCTCCAAATATTTCCCATCTCCACTGTGGGAGGTGACTTAATACCTATTCCTTTTACCCTGGGAGAGGTTCCTGCCTTCCAAGGACTAAGCACTTGGAATTATGACAGTCACTACTTTCTCACCTTCAAGTACTCCAGCACGATTAGCTCCTTCTGACACCACCACCTCTTACCTGAAAACTAGGCACTGGTTAACAGCCATATTCAGCTACCACTTTATACCCTCCAAGAAGGCTAAGATCAAGAAGCGAGAAAATAATTAGTGCTAGCAAGAATATAGAAAGGTGCTCAACCCTCACGTATTGCTGGTAGAAATGTAAAATGGAACAGCCATTTTGGGAAAATGACTAAATGTAGTTTCCATTTGATCAGCAATTCCACTCCTAGATACATACCCCCAAAGAAATAAAAACATGTCCACACAAAATCTTTTTGTGTGTGTGTGTGGGTCTGGAGATGGAACCCAGAGGCATTTGATCTCCAAGCTATACCCCTGCTCTATGTTTTATTCTGTACTTTGAAACAGAGTCTCACTAAGTTGCGAAGGTCCTCACTAAGTAGCTGAGGCTGTCTGCAAACCACGATCCTCTGGTCTCAGCCTCCTGAATTCTGGGATTACAAACGTGTGCCACCATGCCTGGCTCACACAAAATCTTATACATAAATATTTATAGCAACACAATTCATAACCATAAGACAGAAATAAGCCATATATCCATTCCCAACAAATAAACAAAAGATTGTCTGTCCCTAAAATGGAATATTATTTGACCAAAGATAGAGCTCAGGTGTCTTAGGCCTCAGAATAAAAAACAAGAAAAGTGTGTCTGGCTCTCTCCTCCGGCCCTACCTACCTCATCTGTGTTTGTCTCATTCTTCCTTCTGCCCCCTCAAAGTTGCTGTCTCTGTCATGAAATCAAGAAAATATGCCTCTTGGCCCCCAGGATTTACACTTCCTTTCTTCTAGGAAACAACCCGGACAGGTAGGAATTCTTCATTGAGCCCAAGTGCTCACAGAAGGAGTTCTCCCAGGCTAGGCTGGAGAAGGTGTCAACTCCCAAGATAGCTGGGCCAGTAGACAGGGCTATTTTGTATATAAATTGTTGCCAGGGTCCTATCTCTGTTACCATGTGGGCAAAGAAGAGCCATTTCCAAAGGAGGAATATGCACTGCCTTAGAACTACAGTTCTTTCTGGTATTCATCTTGCAGATCACCACTATACTTCATCCAGGCCCTGGCTCTACTTTCTCCTTCTGCTCAGGCCTGGGCCTCTGACTGACATCCTGAAGTTGGTTCACATACAACAAGGGCTGGAGAGCTACTGGCCCTGACACAGCACAGCCCCGGCCCTGTGACCAGCTGTCCATCTTCCTTTCTGTTAATGGTCAGAGATATGGTTCAGATCTCCCGTTCTTTCTCCATGCCCAGCTCCAGATCTATGTTCTAAGCCATTTTCACAATGTCCTCCTGGAAGCTTCCTAGAAATGATCTCTGAGAATCTAGTATGGTGGCACATGCCTGTAATTCTAGTACTTGGGAGGCTGAGACAGACAGAAGGATCACAGGTTGGAGGCCAGCCTCAACAAGTCAGTGAGACCCTGTTTCAAAATAAAAAATAAAGAGAACTGGAGGTGTAGCTAGAATGCCTGGGTTCACACACACACACACACACACACACACACACACACACACACACACACGCATGCACGCATTAGAAGTCAAAACTCCTAATTTGAATCCAACTTATATGTATTCTTGTACATGTCAGCTACCATTTCAAAGTCCCAGTCAATCTTGGCAGGGAAGCCAACCTCAGCAACTTAGTGAGACCCTGTTTCAAAATAAAAAAAATAAAAAGTACTTAGGCCAGGCGTGGTGGCGTACCTTTGTAATCCCCGCACTTGGGAGGTGGAGGCAGGAGGATCACGCAGGTTCGAAGCCCGCCTTGCTGGCTTAAGAGACCCTGTTTCCAAATAAAATCTAAAATAGGTCTGGGAATATAGCCTGGAGGTAGAAGGGTTCTATCCCCAGTACCACCAAAAAAAAAAAAAAGTACTGGGAGCATAGGTAGGCTGGAGCTAGAGCACCCTGGGTTCAATCTCTAGGGAAGGAAGGAAGGAAGGAAGGAAGAAAGGAAGGAAGGAAGGAAGGAGCAGGCAGATAGATAAAAAGAAGTCACTCGTGGCCTATCCCAGCCCACTCTGTACCCGGCCCTGCCACAGCTGCCTCTCATGCCTGATGCTGGCTGTGTGTTCCTTGCATGTTGTGGCCATTCTGTCACCCACCCACAGCCATCCCTGCCTTCAACATACAAGCTGGAAGCAACCCACCCGCTCCTAGATGCTTCCCAGTCTCGCTGCATCCACCTCCCACTCAGTCCCACCTTCTCCGGCATTCACAAGTCTCTTGGCTGCTCTGTAGTTAGACTCTCTCCCCCTTCTTCTGCTTCCTGACTATCCTTCTGAGGTGCGGCCAATGCCCAGCCTTCACTCTACAGCTCCATGCCTGGTGCCTCTGCCCTGAGGCATTCTCCACTTGTTCTGATTCTGCCTGAGCCCCATGCTCTCAAAGAGGCCACATCTGCCAGTAATTTGCAGAGAATTTGAGTCATACTCCAATCCAGAATTTAGCAAGATGGCAAGTGCTGGGAAGCACATGGACAACCTGGTTCCTTTATCCCAGGATGGCATCAGTGAACATGGTACCTCAAACTCTATGACCCTGATTCCCAAGTGAACATTGAAGTTGAAAGAGAAGGTGCTGAGCCTCACTGTCTCTGTGGGACATCGCGAGTTCTTTACATCCAGGGACTAGGACCTGAAGAAGCTGAGGAAAGGTGGGAGACCATCATGGACACGGTCATCTTTAGAATTCAGTTCCAGTAAGCTAGCCCTGGCCCATGTAGCCAGGCAGAGTTGTGATCAGATAAGAGCAAAACCTTTCCACCACGATTCATAGTGCCAGCACATCCCTAGGCAGCCAAGACTTCTCCTGAAACATGGGCAGAATGGTCTTATCAACAGGACAGCCACTGAGATGGTGGGCACAGAGACTGGGACCCTGGGTTGGAACCATCCCAGAATTTCACATGTGGGGGTCCCCTTTATCTTGGTCCCTAGCCCCAGGCCCCACCTCAACTCCTGGAAGTGCTTCTCTCTGTGCATTGGGGTCAGTCACCTCCCTCCTGCTCTCCACACACCCTTCCTCTACTCTGTCTCCATCTTGGCTGCCACATGGATACTTCTCAAAGGACCACCTGGTCCACAAAATTCCCTCCTTTCTGAAAGACCCTTGAAACTCAGGACTGAGCCCCCAGGAACTATGTCTGCCCTTTTAATCTTGCCCCTGACCAGAGATGATTGCCTAGAAGGTAGACAGCCAACCCAAGCTCAGCTGGCCAAACTCAACTACAAATCTGAACTTAGAAAGGAGGGATATGATCACTGGAGTAGACTCATGTTAGTGGCAGCCCACAAAATCCTCCTGCTCAGTGTCTGAAGCTGCCTCAGCTCCTCTTATTCCTATGTCAACTGGATTTATCATTATTATTACTACACTTTTGCTTAAGTGAGCCCGGGTTTGATTCCATTGATTGCAGCAAAAGAACTCTAAGGCTAACCGAACCATTCTCTCAATACCTCTGTTCCATATTTTCTAGAGAGAAAATATGATTGGATCAACCTCACCTCTGGAATGGTTTCTCTTGGGTCAGTGTCCTCCCCACAGCCAATCAGCTGTGGCCAGGTAGAGGTGGGGTGAGTACAGGACCACTTAGAAATATGGCCGGAGCTGCCCATCCTTGGGAGTGTTGGGGAGCAGCTCAGTGTTGAGGAAGGAAAGACAGGCACCTTTCTGGGTAGACCAAGAAGGCTGGTAGGGGAGGAGGTCCCCTACAATAAAATGATACAGGAAGCTCCCTATAAACCAGGGTAGTAAGGAGCTTGGTCATTGTGTTAGGATCCACCAGAGGTCAGCCTCTATTGAGCCTTCCAAATTCTCTCTGAGGCAGAACACAAATTTTCTAGACATCTATCTGCCTCCAGTAAACTCTGCAAATCTTCTAGCCTTGGTATCCTTTGGGCCTCAGAGACATGTGATTTAAGGTAAAGGATAGCAGCACTGACTAGTATGTTTCCATAAGGAACAACTTATTGGTTATTCAGAGATCTGTCCAAAGCTGTGAGTCTAATTAGCTCTAATATCCTCTTTGCAGCAAAAACTGAACTTGAAAACACAGATGCACGCAAGGAAAACACATTTGGTTAATTAGCCTTGTGAAAACAATGCTCCTCACTTCTGCTCCAGCTTCCAGGTCTTTGCACTAGGCAGCCAGAGTCATGGCTTCCTGGAGAGAGCCACGGCCCTGTCACTCTGATAATGAGAGTGGGCTCCAGGAGCCTGGCCTGCACCCCCAGGCTCCAGAGGGTGTAGGCTGGGCTAAGACTGTAAGAGGCAGGGAGTCAGAGCCAGGTCTAGAAGGCCACTGGGAGGCACCTAGCAGAGCCCTTATTTTATTTGATTTTATCTATCTACTATAGCTTGAATATTTTTTTATTTATTCATTTTTATGTGGATCATATTGAAAATGGCATTCAGACTGTGCTTGGTGCCCTCTCCTCCCTCTACTTTCCCTTCCCCCTCCCAACAATGAGTGTCCAGGTTGACCATACTACACTATACTTTTACACCTATTTGGATGTAGCTCCTCCATTAATCAACCTCAGCCTTCTTCCTTTCCTACCATTCCATTCTAGCTTTGCTGAGGTTTCCCCTTCATTATCTGGGGTCCCTCTGGTATTCCTAATACTCCCTATTTTGAACATATTAGAGAAAACATATGTCCCTTTTCTTTCTGTGCTTGGCTGATCTCACTTACCATAATGTTCTCTAGGTCTTTCCATCTTCTTGCGAATGACATGAATTTCTTCTTCTTTATAGCTGAGTAGAATTCCATTGTGTATATTTCCCATGATTTTGCAATCCATTCATCTGTTGATGGAGACCTAGGTTGGTTCCATAATAGCTTGAATCTTAAATGTCCCCAAAGGCCTATGCGTTAAAGGGTTGGTTGCCAGACAGTGGAGGTACTGGGTGGTAGTGGAACCTTTAAGAGGAGGGGCCTAATGGGAGGGCGTTAAGTCACTGGGGGAGTTCCCTGGTAGGGGTGTGAGACCCTGGCCCTTTCTCATCTCTCTCTTTTGCTTCCCAGATGCAATGAGGGTAAAATGCCTTCTCTGCCATGATAAGACCATTCTGCCCATGTTTCAGGAGAAGTCTTGTCTGCCTAGGGATGTGCTGGCACTATGAATCATGGTGGAAAGGTTTTGCTCTTATCTGATCACAACTCTGCCTGGCTACATGGGCCAGGGCTAGATTACTGGAACTGAATTCTAAAGATGACCGTGTCCATGATAGTCTCCCACCTTTCCTCAGCTTCTTCAGGTCCTAGTCCCTGAATGTAAAGAGTTAGCATCTCTTGAAATGCTAACTCATGATATGCCATTCTGACACAGGCCTAGCATCAGGGCCAAGTGACCATGGACTAAGACCATCAGCCAAAATAAGCCTTTCATCCTTGTAAGTTGTTTATCTCAGTGATGGAAAGTTTCTCCTCTTATTGAGTCAACAAAATTAAATAATTAGTTGATAGACTATAGAAGGATATAAAGGTATAATATATAGGGTATAAAGATTTATGTAGGTTATAAAAATTTATTTTAAGCCAAAGGAAGATAAAAGGAAATATAACTCCCCCCCCCAATAAACAGGACAAAGGTCCTAAAAGAGAATGCATAGGAGGTGAGCTTCTATCACATCTTGTGGTCTTTCTTCTGCTCTTTTATAATTGGTCAGAATTGGGCCTTGGAGACCCAATCAATGTCTTTTGCCCAGTTTCAGTCCTTACTTTGAATCTCTCTTCCAAAGATCAGTGTGCCCTCCTACTCCTAATCTCCTGGCACCATTTGTCTGGTTCTTCCTGTTTTCCTCTGGTCACTCTTGGGGCTGAAGTTTTGTACTAACTTGTACTGTTATCCTGTATCTATTAACCTTCCCTATCTCTGTTCTTTATACAAATGGCTTCTTTTAATGTTTCCTATTCCCAAGTCTTATCCTATTACCCTGCCTTATCAGATGGTAGAAAGCTGACTATCTATCTACATATATACCTATCTTTCTATCTTTATTATGATAAAATATACCAAATATAAAATTTACCCTTTTAACCATCTTTAAGCACACAGCTCAGTGGCATTAAGTACATTCACACTGTTGTGAAACCATCACCCCCATCCATCACCAGAACTATTTTATCTTCCAAAGCAGAAGATCTGTAACTATTAAATGCTAACTCTTCAAACTCAAACTCCTCTATGCCTTGGCCCTGAATAACCACTATTCTACTCTCCGATTCTATGAACTTGCCTGTTCTATGTATCTCATATAAGTGAAATCACATGATTTGTCCTTGTGTGACTGGCTTATTTTACTTAGAATAATGCTTTCAAGGTTCATCGTGTGGCCGCAGATGTCTGCATTTCCTTCCCCTTTAAGATGATGCCATCCATTCATCCATAAATGAATATCTGGACTGTGTCCATCTTCTGCTCTTGTAAATAATGCTTCTAGGAATGTTGGTTCACAGGTTTATTATTTTAAATTTTAATAGTTTTTACCCAGATAATCTATGCCCATTGTAGGAAAGTTAGAAAATTCAAATATGTTAAAAAAATCCAAATAATCTGTAATTTATTATTGAGAGATAACCACTATGAATATTCAGTGTTTACATTCCAAATATTCTCTCTCATCCCTTCAGTTCTTTCTTCTGTACATAGAGATGTAGCGATATTTGTAAACAAGCTGGAATATACTATGCCTATTAGTTTGTAAACTACTTTTTTAAACTAATCACATGAAATATTTCCATGCCTCCCTGTTCTTGTCATAGATGGGTGAATGGATAGACAGACCTATCTAGATACACATATGCTATGTGGTTTTAAAGACTGCATATTAAAGCCGGGCGTGGTGGCACACGCTTGTAATCCCAGCGCTTGGGAGGCTGAGACAGGAGGATCGTGCAGGTTCAAAGCCAGCCTCAGCTACTTAGTGAAGCTCTCAGCAACTTAGTGAGACCCTGTTTCCATAAGTATAAAATATGTCTGGGAGTATAGCCGGGAGGTAGAAACGCCTCTGGGTTCCACCCCCAGTACCACAAAAAAAAAAGACTACATGTTAATTCATGATGTGGCAGTATCACCATGTGAAACACCATCATATATTTGTTGATTTCCAAGTGTTCTTGGAAATTTAGATTATTTTCATATGTTACTATTATAAGCTATGCTATAGTGTAATCTTGCAACTGAGTCTTTGTGTGTAGTCTTTAGTTATTCTCTTAGGTTAAATTCTTTAGGCAGTAAATTTGAAAATTTTATTTTACAAATATGAAATCTGGGGCCCAAAGCAGAAAAGAAACTTGCCCAACTTCTGTGGGCATAATTTGGTTGTTGACCAGGCAGCTCTTAGTACTAGAAAGAGCACAAAGCAGTTTGGAGGGCCCTTTTAAAGTCTACCAGGAGCCAGAACCCTCCATCTCCTACTCATCAGAGGTCCTGCCACTGTGCTCACCCTCTGGAGCCCCCTCCCCAGGGTCACCCAGGATGTGTGCCCAGGTGTGTGCTGGGATGTATTCGATCCCACTGTGCTGAGGTGCTCATGGTTCACAGGGACTAACCGTCCAGCAAGGACAGTTTGACTACTGATTCTTGGGTGGTACAATAAAGATGATATAAGCAAACCCAGGCATTTGATCCCTGGCATTTCAGTTTTACTTATAGTGCTGTGGAACATGTGCTCTATAAATAATTGTTAAGATAAAAAGGAAGGAAAGGAGGAAGGGAGGGAAACTGGAATCTAACTCTGCCCCTCCCTAGTCTTGCCTCCCCCCACCCCGCATTTCACCCCAATCTTCCCCCTCCACTCAAGAGCTCATTCTCCAAGAGCAGATGGCCCACCCTTGGGACAATCATTTTAACCTATGGTTAAAATGCACCTCCCCCAGGAAGAGACTGCCAAGAGAAGGGAGATAAAGAATCAATTCCAGCTCCATATTCATCAGGCCGTGGGCTTGGAAGTACTGGGTGATTTATTGGGCTCTGCACCTCCATCATTTAGAGCAGCATGATGGATTAGGGTGGTAATGCATCGAAGGCACAGCCCTAATGCAGTGTGATGTTCCAGCCTGGGGAATTTCTGGAGATAAAATTGCAACTATATAAAGAAAGCAGAAAAAAGCTCGCCTGAATATGGGAGAAACTGGGGAGGCAGACTGACTCTGGGCCAGGTCTACAGCCATGCTCCCCTGCCACAGGACTTCTGCTGACTTAAACGGATCAACAGCCACCTGGCCTCTTTGGGTTTGGAACACACAGATTGTAAATAACCTCTGCCCTGCAGCAGCAGCCTAAGATCAGCTAATGCAAGGTCTCATTTAGCCCAGAACCCCATGGATGTGGCCCCTTGTCATGGCCCTGAAGGGTACCAGGATTTCTGCCTTACTGGAGCCCTCCAATAGACCATGCTCAGTGTGGGCAGAGACCCTCTGCTCTTGACTTTGTAACTCCAGTGACGGCCATCATGAGCGCATCCTGTGCTCCCTCAGTGTTGGCTAAATGAGCACATCATTCCCCAGTGCACTCACTCACTCAGTGAATACAACTAAGTCATATACAAAATACCTACAACCCTGAACTAAACGTGAGTGTCCTCCAGGAAGGTACAAAGGGTACGCAAGTTCAGAAGATGAAGGCAGGACCACACAATGTTTAAATAAATGTCCAGATGTTTAAGTTGTTGGGAAAATGAAAGGCAGCCTGGAGCCAAAGCATGCTCTGTGACACCCGTGCATAACAAATGGGACAGAGTTGAAATTTTATAGTTTGCAAAGCACTCTCAAGCAACTCTATAGGATAGTTACATTCAATTACTGTGTGTGTGTGTGTGTGTGTGTGTGTGTGTGTGTGTGTGTGTGTGTCTGGGTATTGAACCCAGGGGTATTCTACCTCTGAGCTACATCTCCAGCTCTTTTTATTTTTTATTTGGAAACAGGGTCTAAGTTGCTGAGGGCCTCTCTAAAGCTGGCTTGGACCTGGGATCCTCCTGTCTCAGCCTCCCAAGTAGCAGGATTGCAGGCATGTGTCACCATGCCCAGCTTACTTGCCTCCATTTTACAGTGGGGGCGCCAAGGCCAAGCCAGGCTAAGTGACTTGCACAAGAAGAGTAAGCAGACCCCGACCTCCCTGCCTTTGAGCCCATTGTCATGTCCACTGTGGCACACGGTGCCTGGCAACAAATCAGGGGTGTTCATGGCCCATGTGTACAAGGCAGCCTGCGAACGGGGTGCACATCAGCTCTGGCTCAGATGGCATGGCTCTTACCCCATTCATCCTGTTATTCCCAGGAGCTTCCTCTGAGTTCACATCCGCTTCGGGTATCCCTGGCCTGTTCTTTCTCTCCATCACCAGCGCTGTGGTCAGGATACTCCCCTCCCAAGCCTGACCCACTCTGTGCCACCCAGGTCCCCAGGAGCCTGCTGTGAGCCTAGTACCTCAGGGGCACTCCCTCTCCTCTCCAAGTTCTCCGGCCCCAGCCTGAGGACACAACCTGCCAGCTAGTTAGCACCTTCCTCTTCCCAGCACTTTGATCCTCTGCCTTCCTTCAGGCCCCTTGCCCACGAATGAATTAGCAAGAATCTCCTCCAGGTTGGCATTGTGTATCCCCAAGAGTGACCGCCAGTAGTGAACACAATTTAGGCTTAAACCAGGACTTCTGGGGTGTGTGTATGTTATAAACACATTTACACTAAGTGTTTTATAAAATTGGCCGTTGGTTACCCAGGATACAATTCCCCCTAAGAACAATGCTATAATTACTAGAAAGGCCTTCGGAAATCAATTTAATCCATAATTCTGAACTATAGTTTAATATTGACTTAGTATTATTAACATTGATTTAGTATTAACTCCTGGAATTAAGGAGGCAGCAAAGGAAAGGAAGAAAAAGATGAGGATGAGGAGGAAGAGGGAGAAGGGAAAGGAAAGGAGAAGGGGGAGGAGGAGCAGGCATCTTGTAGGTGTGTGTGGTGTGTGGGGTGTCTGTGGTGTGTAGTATGTGCATTGCATGCATGTGTTATGTACAAGAATGTGGTCTGGGGTGTGTGTGTGTATGTGTGTGTGTGTGTGTGTGTGTGTGTGTGTGTGTGTGTGTGTGATGGTGTTGGTGGCACATGTGTAGCTTTGTAACGTGGGATGTGTGTGGTAAGTGTGGGTATGTGTGTGTTCTGTGTGTACAAGTCTGTGCATTGAGGGAGAGGCACCGAGTGAGGTGATCATCACAGGGGACTCAATAGCAGCTCGGTGAGGACCTTCTGAATGTACAAGTCTTTTGTAATTATGATCGGGTCTCCTGAGTCAGAAACTCCAGGAAGAGAAGGAAGAGGAGAGAAATAAAGAAATTAAGGATACAATAACTTGCCTTCTTACACGTATTTGTTTTGTTCATTTGCACCTTGTTTAGTACTTAAGAGCTCTGAAAAAAAAAGTAAGCACAATATCAGGCCAACTTAGATGCCTAATAATTATCTTTTTTTTTTCTTTTTTTTTGGTGCTGGGGATGAAATCCAGGGTTATTCTACCTCTGAGCTACATCCCCAACCCTATTTTAAATTTTGTTTGAAACAGGGCCTCACTAAGTTGTAGAGGCTGGCTGCGAACCTGTGATTCTCTGGACTCAGCATCCCCAGTACTGGGATTACAGGCCTGTGCCACCATGCCAGGCTAATAAATATCCTTCAGTGATGGCCACTGTCAGTGATGATGGTGAAATAGCTCCTCCCCCCAGGGCACCCTTGGCTCTTCACACTCAAGGCTCCACTGTCGAAAGCACTGTCAAAAGCGCTGCCTGCAGGGCCACCTCGGGCTTTCCATCTTCATACACCTATGCAGGTGCTGGCTCACAGCAGGTGCTCAATGAACATTTTAGTCTTTACTTCAGAGAAGTCAGAATATCTTTGAAGAAACTATAGTGGAGGCAGAATGACCAACTTCCAAGAGCACCGCCCTCTCTTCCATGAATCTCAGGGCTCATAGACTTGCACGAGTGAAAAGTGAGCTGGTGCAGTGACACAGGCCTGCAATCCAGTCGTTGCGAGGCTGTGCAGGAGGATTGCAGGTTTGAGGCCAGCCTCAGCAACTTAGCAACATCCCGTTTCAAAATTTAAAATGCTGGGGGTGTAGCTCAGAGGTAGAGCACCTTTGAACTAAATCCCCAGCACCAAAAGAATAAATAAATAAATAAAGATGTAAAAGTGCACTTAAATGGAACATCACTCTGTGCATCTGTTCTTGCAGAATGTGTATTGGAGCCCATCACTCCCAGGTGCGTACCTAACAAACCTACAATAAAATACAGCCCCCACCCCACCCTGGCTGCCTGGGGATCCCTCTAGAGCCTGCAGCTCATTCTCAGTTACCCCTCATCTTTCCGCAGAGGCCTCCCTGACTACAGAATCTAGATCAGCCCCTGCCCTCAACAGGTGAGCCCTGCTTCTCACCTTGCTCTGTGTATTAGGGAGCACGGTCTCTAGAGTTAGGCTCCTGGGATTGGCATCCTCTTTCAAGTATATCTTTAGATGGTTATTTTATTTATTTGTCCTTTTATTCATTTATATTTTTTGATACCAGAGATTGAACCCAGGGGAATTCTACTTCTGAAACACCCCCAACCCCTTTTTAATTTTTTTTTTTTTTTGGTGGTACTGGGGTTCCTGGAAACCCCTCTACCTCCGGGCTATACTCCCAGATCTATTGTATATTTTTATTTGGAAACAGGGTCTCTTAAGCCAGTGAGGCTGGCTTCAAACCAGCGTGATCCTCCTGTCTCCGCCTCCCAAGATCTGGGATTACAAGTGTGCGCCAGCATGCCCGGCAATTTTTTTTTTTTAATTTTGAAGCAGGGTCTTGTGAAGTTGCTGAGCGTCTCCCTAAGTTGCTAAAGCTGGTCTCAAACCTGCTATCCTCCTATCTCAGCCTCCCAACTACTCGGATTGCAGGCATATGCCACCATACCCTGCTTCTTGTTGACCTTTACACTGCAGGTTCAAATAGTGCCCCACACAGAAAAAAGCTTTAAAAAATGTGCCATGAAAAAACACAATGAGTGTAAAAAGAACACTTTGAACACTGTATAAAGTCACTATCCTAAGGGCGAGATTCCACTTTTCCTGAAAGAAAATGTGGCCCTGTTGGGGCTGGGGGGAGGAGGTCTGCCACTCACACAATCCCCAGCCCCCAGGGTGGGCTGTGGGGAGACACACCCCCTGCAGGTGTCCCACCACCAGCCTGACCTCACTTGCCTGGGAGCCCTGGGACTCAGTTTGCATTTCAAAGGTGGTGAGAGCTGTTAATTACCTGGATCTGTTCTCCTTGCTGTCTTTTGGACAGGGCTGTCAGCCCCCAGGACTCTAGAAGATAAGAGCCTGAAGTTCCCATTCTCATGGCCTTCCCCAGACCCTTCTCCCTGTCACACCTGGTTTGACTTCTCTGCACAGATTTGCCTTGGGTCTTCTTGGCAGACCCTCCCAGGTGTAGGGGCTCCGTGTGGCCCACATCAAAGGCAAATGCAGGAGAGGCCCTCAGAGGGCCTCATCAGATCAGGTGGAGGCAGAGCCCATTCCAGCTGCCTGGGCGGGAGCTTGAGATTCCCCAGCAGCTCACAGGGACGGCTGAGGCCCACAGAGCTGTCTGCCTGCCAGGCCCCTCCTCTCATTCCAGTTTTTCTGCACATCTGTCAGCAGCACCACCTCTGTGATGCCTCTGGCTTCCCTATCTCCTGCCCCCTCCTGCCACCACCTACATCCCTTGATCCTTCATCACAGCCCACCTGCACTCTCCTTTGACCCTGCAGCCCACTCCTGCCTGCCCTGGCTCCTGTCTTGCCTGGTTCCTGGCTTCCTAGGGCTACAGTAACATCATCACAAAGCTGGGGGCTGAGCAACAGACACGTACTGGGTCACAGCTCTGGAGGCTGGGCATCTGCAATCAGGATGTCTGCAGTCTGGGGCTCTAGCTTTATCTCCACATGGTGTTCTGTTTGTGTCTGTCTACCCCCATATTTTCTCTTCTCAATAACACCAGTCATATTGGATGAAGACCCATCCTATTCAAGTCAACGCCTAACCAAAGCCATCCGCAGAATAAAACCCATATTCTTTATGTGGCAATCAAGGCTTTCTCTAATGGGGCCCGGATCGTTCTCTTATTTCTTTCCTACATGCATATATGAGGTACTCTTTTACCTGAAAGTGGGGTTTCTGAGGTTGAAGAGAGAAAGGTGGAGGCCTAGGAGGGAGAATGAATGTTTATTAATATTAATACTGAATGTTTATTAGTGACATGCTTAAAGATCATTTACTCCATTTCCTATATCTACAAAACAACCTGTGAGATAGGCATTATGCCTGTAAGAAAGAAAATCTTTTCCATCGAAGTTACAAGATGACATAGAAACTGGCAGGCTTCCATTTTGTACAAAACTACAGCTTGGGCATCTGTTTTGTAACTTTTCTACACTCATCCATGTGTACTTGTTTAATACTGGCCATCCACTCCTGGATGTACTGGTTTTGTGTTTCTCCTTTTGCAAAATCTACCCAGTGAAAACTAGCCAACCAGATTAGATTATAAAAGCCATATCCAGCCAATGGGGAACCGTGCAGTGGCCCTCACATTAGGAATAAGAGGCTGAGTGGACTGCCCGTCCAGGGAGCTGGCTGGACTGGTTTCCCAGGGGCTCTTGCATCCTTCCACACAGAAGTAAATTGCCTGCTGAGTTACTTTCAATTTCATGAGTTTATTTGCGGCTCCCCTAAAATCTGTTTCTGACATGTCTGTTTTGCAGATGAGGATACCCAGGGTCGGAGAGGGTAGAGCAACTTGTTCAGGATGGCTCCCACGGCAAGAGGAAGGCCACAGTGGAGCCTGCGTGACTCCGGAGCCCGGGCTCCTACAGCTGGGTTCAGGCGGCGAAGGGAGGCTTTTAGAAAACTTCTTAGGGGTAAGAAGAAAACGAGCAGGAGACCAGAGTGTGTACAATCGAGCTGCGGACGGTGATGGGAATGCTTGGCAGCCATTGAGAGGCACCCAAGGGTGGGGAGGTTTCTGTGTTGGGCGCTCTCAGGAGGCAGGGCAGGGGCAGGGCCCTGGGGCACATGTCAGAGGCTGAAGACATTGTGCGGGGTGAGCAATGGCAGGCAAACTCTGCAGGGTTTGGGCAGCCTCCTGGGGCACACGGTACTCAAAAGGACTGCCACAGGGCTGTGTCACTGGCAGCTCTGACCCTTTCCGGAGACGTGCTCTGCATTAACACCGCAGCCCAGGGCACGCTGACAACACTTCTCAGAGGCAGCATGGGTTTTCTGGTGGTAAGAAGCCTGTCAGGATCCACGGACAGCAGAGGCGCACAGCTGTGGTGCTGCTTGGCACCGGGCGGGGGCGGCTCTCAGACTGGCTCTGATGTGCCTGGGAGCTGGGCAGCCCATTTAAAGTGAAGCATTCAAATCCTGCACTGCTGACTTCCCACGCCTCACGCTGTGAGGAGATCGTGCCAGCTCACCTTTCCCTCCCCATGAAAAGGAATTTTAAAAATCGGTTCCTTTCTCAAGAGAACAGAGAGGATGTGAAACGGGGGTTTCTTGAGAGAAAACCCAGCGAGTTCTTGTCTACAGTGAGCGAAGAATGACACCCGTAGACCTCAGGAAGGGGAGTAAAAGGTTTATTGGAAGCAGCAGGGAATGGGGCAAGGGTGGCTGAACACCCCCAAAGGGGCTGGAACTCTGGGTCCAGCAGCTGCCTTCAGGACAATACTTGAGAGTAGCCCAAGCCGAATTGCCTTCAGGTGCAGGCTGCTTTCTTCCGGAGTCCACGCGATCTGCCAGAAGGGAATAGAGAAAAGTGGCTGAACACCCCATAGGGGCGGTCGGAACTCCGGGGTCCAGTAGCTGCCTTCAGTCACTACCTGAGTGTCGCCCGAGCCATGTGCCCATCAGTTGCAAACTACTTTCTCCCAGAGTCCACACGATCTGCCAGAAAAGAAGTACAGGTCACCCCTAGGGGCCTGGCCAGCCACGAGTCCAGCAGAGGCCTTCAGGTCACTACTCGAGAGTCGCCCAAGCCACGCGCCCTCAGATGCACTCTGCCTTCTCTCAGGGCCAACACGACCTGCAAGAGAGAGAACAGCTCCCCAAAAGGGGAGGGGGTCCCGAGCGGGAAAGTCCCCCCTTTGCCATCCGACTGGCCAAAGCCTGACCGCTTGCAAGTTCGTTTTTGGTTAGGGTGACTTTTGGGATTCCAAGGAGAATTTGCATAGGGCATTTGCAAGTCCTTTGAAGGGTCTCCTTTCAGGAATGCTAGGCTTGCTCGGTGGGTTTGTTGATTAGGAAACTCAGGATGGCTTTGTGAAGCTCTGGCCTTCTTACCTCCTGAGCCTTTGGAATTTCAGGCATTTGTCACCCCTCAGGAAACTCAGGAAATTAACTTTTTTCTACCAAGGCCTTTTCCCTATCTACCTATTTCCTTTCTATCTCCTCAGATGGTGGCAAGAGAACTCAGAGCCAGGGCTCTGGAAGATTGTAATTAGAAGAGTTTGGTTACCAGAGTGAGTTCCAACCTTGGCCACACATTGGAACCAGCCAGGAGCTTCGAAAAGCATCAAGGCCTGGCCCACCAGACAGGGTTGGGCATTTTATACATTTTTAAACCACCATGATACAACTGCACACCAATTAAGTTGGCTACTATAAAAAAAAAACACAGAAAATAGCTGTCAAGGGGATATGGAAAATAGGAATCCTTGTGTACTATTGGTGGGAATGTAAAATGATGCAGTGTAGGAAACAGTATGGCAGCTTCTCAAAAAATGTACACAAAGAATAACCATCCAATCCACCAGTGCTAATTTTGAGTATATGCCATTTGCCCAAAAGAATTGAAATCAGGAACTCGAACAGATATTTGTATACCCACATACATAGTAGCGTCGTTCACAGTAGCCAAAAGGTAGAAACAAGTGTCTGTTGAAAAATGAATGGATAAATGTGGAATATGCATTTGGTGGAATAGTATTCAGCCTTAAAGAGAATCTGTTACATGCTCCAACATGAATGAACTTTAAAGATATTATGCTAAGTGAAAGAAGCCAGTCACAAAAGACAAATACTGTGGTGCTCTGCTCATGTCAGATCTCTGGAATAGTCAAATCCAAATTTCTGCTGACAGAAGGTACAATGGTTATTGCCAGGGGCTGGAGGGAGCGGGTAGGGAGTGATTGTTTAATGGGCTTAGTTGAAATGGCGAAAAAGTTCTAGAGCTGAATGGTGGTGAGTTGTATGGAGATGGTGAACGTGTTTATCATCACGGAACTGTGCACCTTAAAATGGTTAAAAGAATCAATTTTGTGTTATGTACATTTGACCATAATTTTTTTTTCTGCAGTACTGGTGATTGAACCCAGGGGCATTATACCTCTGAGCTACACCCCCAGACTTTTATTCTTTATTTTGAAACACAGTCTCACTTAGTTGCAAAGAGCCTCACTAAGTAGCTGAGGCTGTCCGCAAACCTGCAACCCTCCTGTCTCAGCCTCCCAAGTACTGGGATTACAAGCATTCACCATCACACCTCACACCGGCTTTGATCGGCAAGTCAAAGGGAAGGATCCATAGCTCCTTGCCAGCTTTTCTCCACAGCCTCAGCAGTTGTAGAAAAGAAACTTTCCAGGTGATTCCCATGTGCAGCTAAGTTTACAACCACTGACCTTTTGGATAATTATCTGAATTCCTTGCTCATCAGTATGCTGCTGAAGACAGCCCACACCATCAGTGTGTCTCATGTGTATGAGCCATGGAGGGGTTGAAAGCCTGGGCTGGGGCCAGACTGCCCTGGCTGAGTTCTCTGTACACCCCTGCTTAAATGAGGTCAAGTTGCCACTCCACTTCTCCAAGACATCCATGGGGCCAATTGGAGTGCCTGCCCCATGAGATTAAGTTGTGAGAGCCACACAAGAAAAGCCTGTACAAAATGCTGGCAGTGTAGAAAACACTTCAATAAATGTTGGTTAATATTATCAGCTTTCAAGTCAACCAAGAGTGAATAATTCCTACTCTACTGGTCATGGCAGGGGAATTCAAAGATTTGTCAGAGCTGGTTTCTACCTTCAGGAGTTTACAGCTGTATGACTTTACAGCTGTGTCATGAGATAGATATGAACCAAATGCTGTGGGAAGCCTAAGACAGAGATTTGATAGTTGTAGGGTTGGGAATTAGGAAATGCCTAAGAGGCCTCAGCTACTACTTAGTGAGGCCCTTTGCAACTCAGTGAGACTGTGTTTCAAAATAAAGAATAAAAATAGGAGTAGGGATGTAGCTCAGAGTTAGAATGCCCCTGGGTTCCATCCCCAGTACCCCCCCCACAAGCCTAGATGTAGATAGCCTTTGAGCTGGCCCTGGGGGGTTGAGAAGAATAAAGCTGACCCCTTTACAACCCTTCCTAGTGACATTCTTCTCCTTTTCCAGTGAGATGCCCAAGCCCCAGAGAGATTAGAGGACACCGCACACACACACACACACACACATACACACACACCCCTCACAAAAACCCTCATCTCCACCCTCCATAGTCACACCAAAAAGGGAGGCTTAAGAATTCCATGACCTCAGCACAGGACAGCGTTCTGGAAGGACCAGTGGGCCCTTCTGGACAACCGTGGCTCCACCCACCCACAGCACCCACCAGGCCACAGGACGGTGTGTCCCTCCACAGCCAGCTGTCAAAGCTCAGGCAGTCCCCTCTCCCAGCCCAGGCGTGAGCTGTCCCAGGCCCACTCTGGGTAGTGCTCTCTGCTGGGGCCCCCAGGCATGAAACAGAAATGCAGGTGGCTGTGCTGGGTGCCCAGCTGGGTGCAGGGAAGTGGGTTGTGCTCTGTCCATGGTCTTTCTTCACCTTGCTGTTTCTGGCAGAGAGCTTTGATGGTGGAGAAGCTTCCCAGGGTCTGCATTTTTTCTTACCTTAAAAGGAGCTTCTGGAACATACTTGGGGACAATGTTTGGGTCACTAGAGCTTGGGGGAAAGAGGCCTCTCCGTTGAACTCTGTTGTGTTTGTGTCACTCAGGTTTCTGTTGCACACTCGGGCTTCGGAAGCACCCAGAGGTGAGTGGTAGAGCAGGGCCCGGGACACTCCAAGCAGGAGAAACATCACCGGCAGCCATGAGAAGGGGCAGCTCAACACCCATTTGGAAATTTGAGAAGCATCTTCCAATTGTGGCTAGGAAGTGCAGCACCTGGAGACTGGAATATAAGGGGAGTGAGCCAGATTGGAGAGAGCTGCCCTTAGCATCATAGTTGATGAGAAGCCATGAAAATGTCCAGAACATGGAGTAAAATGGACGACTTCCTAGTTTGTTGAGCAAATGAACCAACAAGTGAGTGTCTGGAGGGTAGGCTGACAGCAAGACACTGCTCTGAAGAGGCTGGTGGGTTGCGTGCCCTGTACCCTGCCTGTGCTCAGGTACCAGTAAGAACGGCCCCACAAATCCAGAGTGCAAGTAAAGTCATATCTATCCTATTCTCCTATTCTTTTTATTTTTAATAAATAAAAAACAAAAGCAGCTCAAACCCACTTGCCAAGGTAAGGCGTCCATAATGTTCCTCCTGGTGCTCTTCAGGGCCTTTCCTCGCTTTGTGCTTTCAGCTGCTGTAGACACTGGTCCTCAGGGACAGGCTTCCTTGGTCTCCAAGGGAAGGTGCCCCCGCTGGGTGCTGCTGGGTCTTCTTGGTTCTCTACACCGGTGCTCAGCCTCTTCAGACCCACACTCTTCAGACCCACACTCTCCAGCCCCCAAGGCCAACTGTCCTAGGAGTCCCTGCAGAGCTGGCTCAGGCCTCCTCGTGTACAGGTCCACTTGCTGTCTTCCCCAGAGGCCCACCCCAGAGGAGGTGAGCGATGTTCCCTTTCCAGCCAGGTCACACGGAAGAAAACGCCATCCTTGGCAATGTGTTCACCTTAAATATTGCCAGGAGCCCGAGAACCTCCAAGTACAAAAGATGTAGACAGACCTTCCCCAAAATTAAAGTGACTCACCCTTCTCAGCACAGAGACCTGGACCCTCTCCTAGAGACTCAATACCCCCTCCCCTTTAAGTGCGAAGGAGGCTATCTTTAGTGCCTCGAAGATGGCTTGTTGAACTAAGAAAGTCTATGGAAGTTCTGGAAGTTCCATGATCCCTTTTTAGTAGCAGAGAAAAAAGAAGAAGAAGGAGGAGGAGGAGGAGGAGGAGGAGGAGGAGGAGGAGGAGGAGGAGGAGAGAGAGAGAGAGAGAAAGAGAGAGAGAGAGAGAGAGAGAGAGAGAGAGAGAGGTCTCCCCATTACATTTATATTGGAACATTCTTCATACTATGTTATTATTTCTA
This sequence comes from Muscardinus avellanarius, assembly GCF_963383645.1. Classification (NCBI taxonomy): domain Eukaryota; kingdom Metazoa; phylum Chordata; class Mammalia; order Rodentia; family Gliridae; genus Muscardinus; species Muscardinus avellanarius. The sequence continues at coordinate 66,920,553 of NC_137793.1, read as the reverse complement.
TTGTTTTTCTTGAGATTTTCCTGTGTGTGTGTGTGTGTGTGTGTGTGTGTGTGTGTGTGTGTGTGAAATAATCCCTTATGTTTAATAATTATTTACTGAGGAAGAGAGTGAGCAGGGAAGTTGGAAGATGGAAACTAAAGTTCAATTGGTGCCCTCCGCATGGCACACACCCTGCCAGGCACTTTGCGAACACTGTTTTATTTAAGCTTCCAGCAACCTTACAAAGAATATAAGAATATATTATTATTATTATTATTATTATCATCATCATCATTATGGTTTTACTGATCTAAAAAACACAAAAGTAAGATGAATAAATGACAATGCCATTTTTCTCTTTTTTTCCATCATGCAAAGATGGCCTACTTGAATTATAAAACCTTTTTCATAAAGTCAGGGAACAAAAAATATATTATTAAAAACAGATTAGAGTGGTATGATTTCTGAGCCATTCAGCAAAGAATGAAAACAGCTTTGTTATCCACAGCCTGACTCATAAAGTCATTGTTATCGTGAGTTAGAACCTGTATTAACTCAGAAATTAAAATAATAGCCCCATGTGTGGCAAATTCTGAAGACACTCAATGATTTTCAGAGCATTTATTATTATTCTCCTGAACTTTAGCTGGATCTGAGTGATTTACAATAAGAGGATCCATTTTAAATGTTCTATTGCACAAAGAAAAAGTAATAAAATGGGATGGCTCTGAAAAACCTCTTTTTGTATTAATTAGGACAAAGTACAAATTCTAACATGATCAGAACAATGCTGGCATTTGTAGAAGTCCACATACATATTCCCCACAAAGGTCTCCCAGTGGACAGTTCTGGGACCCCAAGCAGACCTGGAACGTTCTCTATGGGATGAGGCTATTTACAGCCTTTGTTCCAAACAATTCAAACAATGGCAGCTGGGACAATACATTTTTAATCAACTCTAAAGGCAAAGTTAGAAAGAAATAAACATCATTCAAATAAAACACACAATGCATTCACTTGAAGTATAGTATTACACTTTCTGAAAATTGCTCCAAAATTATCCAATAAGTGGGATTCTGAGGGGATTATCTCTTTGTATCCCTAGCAGTCGAGGTGTGGGAGGCTTATTCTTGTTCTACCTCCCCAGGGGTATTGCACTCTGTAGTTGGCGCATCCTATGTCTGTGTCTGGCCTTCTGTTCTGGCACGCCTCACTCGGGTGGGCCCCTGTATGGAGAGCTCTCCACATGCTCACCGCTGGCAACCCTGCTGAGGACTCCGGCACCTGAGCTCTGCCCATTATCTCTGCCTGACCCTGTGAGGTGTCCCTGCTGC